>NC_058104.1:9006785-10264642 GCF_020171115.1 Neogale vison
GGAAGCTGCTGGCCTTACCTTGGGACACAGATCTCTGCTACGCAGGGAGTCAGGACCTCAAAACAATGAGCTGGAGGCAGTGTGTTACTCAACGTGACTGGACACTGAGGCGATGTTGGGGGTTCTCAAGGGCGAAGGGTGATTTCAGGGAAACCTCTAGATCAGACAAGGAGGGTGCTGGTGTGAGGCCCTTCCATAGCCCGAGGGCAGCTGGTGCAAGAGAAGGATCAGATTCCCTCCACCCCACGCTCTGTAGTAGCTCCAGGACCATCTGCCCCGTGCCAACCAAACAGGAAATGACAGGGGGGCGGCAGAGGTGCTGTAGGCAGAGAGGAGAGATGGAGGTCACGGGGGCAGAGGTGAGGTAGTGGGGGCTTGGGACAGTACAAAGGGACCAAGTGGTCCCCAGTAGTAACCTCAGCTTGGACAGCTATGCAGAAACTTAAGGAGGGATGGGGTGGAAAGGAAAGGAGGAGGCTGAGGGCACCCAAAGTCTGGGGGCAGAGGTTCCAGCAGGGGTCCAGGATGGCAGAGAAGGAAACTGGGCCCAGAGCCCGCTGGTGTCCGTCGCTGCGGAGCCTGTGAGAGTCTTGCGGAGCAAAGGGACTTTTCTCCCCAGAACTACTGGGACAATGGGCCCAGCCCCCACAGATCTCCATTCTCTCTCATTCAAAGCTGAAGCCAGCCTCCAAAGCCTTCCCCTTCCAGGCCTGTGTCTCCGCCCCCACACTGTCCCCACCTCCCCCACGCTGCCCCCATGGGTTCCCCAGGCACAGACTGGCTCTCTCGCACAACCTGGGGGCTCAAAGCAGAGGAGACATCAGAGCTTAGAAGACCCTTGGTCTCCGTCTGGTAGGGCCAGAGGGCCAGGGCCCAGGGCACCTGTCTGCCACTTAGGCTCAGACAAGGGAGTGGGGGCCCGTGTTCCCCAGAGCCCAGGACAGGGTCTGCCACACAGAGAGAAAATAAATGTCAAATAAGAGTAAAGTACTCTTTTCAGGTTGTAAACACGAGCCCTGATTCCAACAATTTGGGATTTATTTAATTTTTTTTTTAAATGACCAAAATTTCTTGGCCGCTCCGTCGCTTGAGAGGTGGGGTCTGGGTCCCTTCCCCTTGAATCAAAACAGGCTTGTGACTCAGTTGCAGCTTCCCTGAAGACACTGTGCTGCCGCCAAGCCTCTAGCTGAGAGCTGGAGCGGGGAGAGGGCCGGCCTGGGGAGAGCTGTGCTAAGGGTTCCCGGTAGGAACTCGGTGGCCTCCTTTTGTTATGTAAATTAAGGAACTCTCAAGATAGTAACCATCCCTTTCATCCTCTGCCCCCCTGCTGCCAGGGAGCTCAATGCCTCAATTTGGGCTGGATTGCAGTAACTAACCTTGGCCTAGGTCTCTAACGTATTTCTCTCCCTTCTGGACTTCAAATGAATGTTAATACCTACATCACAGGATTGCTGGGGAAACTACAAGGAGAGATTGAACGGCTTTCAGAACCTCCTTTGAGCTAGGCAGGCTGCTTAAAGCAAGACCCCGGGGGGTGTCCTGATTCCCATTTTGCAGGTGAGGAAATAGATCTTCGAGCACAGAGGCCAAGCCGTCTGCTCCCGGGCATCCGGCAAGTGAGCATAGGTAAGAGAGCATATATACTCCTGCTCTTTTCAGAGTTGCAAAAGATAACACACATCTGAAAGCACGAAAATCCACAACTATTTCCTCCTTTCCATCTGCGGGCTCCTGGACAGCCCATCCAAACACCCCCTGGCTGTGGCCCTTCTCACCCCGCATTGCAAACATCCGCTTACCCCCCTCTCCGCTGCCACCTAGCAACGTCGGGGACTCTGGGGAATTAACCTTTCGCACCAGGCAGACCCCAAATGGACTCAGTAAGTGTTTGTCAAGTAAGTGAAAAACACACCATTCGTATTCCATTATTACTCATTGGATGGCTCCTTCATTTATGCTACAAATATCTTTTGAGCAGCTACCCTGAAGATGTAGGCACGCGGTACGGCCTGCGCGGACCTGACTTCTTTTCATTCTACCAATCACTGTGTGTTTGTTGGAGGTCTTTTTTTTTTTTTTAAGATTTTATTTATTTGGGGCTTCTGGGTGGCTCAGTGGGTTAAGCCACTGCCTTCGGCTCAGGTCATGATCTCAGGGTGCTGGGATCGAGTCCCGCATTGGGCTCTCTGCTCAGCGGGGAGCCTGCTTCCCTCTTTCTCTCTCTGCCTGCCTCTCCATCTACTTGTGATCTCTCTCTGTCAAATAAATAAATAAAATCTAAAAAAAATTTTATTTGACAGAGATCACAAGTAGGCAGAGAGGAAGGTGGGGGTTGGGGAAGCAGGCTCCCTGCGGGGCAGAGAGCCCGATGTGGGGCTCGATGTGGGGCTCGATCCCAGGACCCTGGGATCATGACCTGAGCCGAAGGCAGCGGCTTAACCCACTGAGCCACCCAGGCGCCCCAGAAATTACATTTCTAATAAACTCCCAGAGTCATCCTGCTGGCCATGGCCCATACTTTGAGAATGACAGCTGGGTCTGTCTGACTCCCCAGGTTCTTACCCACACCCCCTAGTGCTTCCCAACCTGCAGGTGGGGCAGGGGGGCATGAAAGAGGGCTTTCGGCAAATACCATTTGGGATGCACAACTTGGGGAGAAATGTGGTCGTTCCCCTTCAGACTTTGCTGGTATAGGAGGCTGAATAATGACCTCCCAGAGATATGAGGCCCCATCCGTTAAAAGAGGAAGGCAACCGGAGACGTGACACAGAAGAGGAGGAGACAATGGGACAGAGATCCGGGTGATGTGGCCACTAGAGTCTGGATGAAACAAAAAACACGTTCTCTTCTGGAGCCTTGGGAGGGAGCCCAGCTCTCCTCACACCTTGATTTCAGCTCCGGGAAACTGATCACAGACTTCTGGCCTCCAGCACTGTGGGAGGATGAATTTCTGGCATCTGACGCCACCAAGTTTGTGGCAACTTCTCCAGCAGCCCCAGAAAACTAATACAGCTGGAGGAAAGGTCTGGGTTGCACCCCAGGCTCCAGCTACCGTGTTCCCCAGGATCTCAGCCACACCCTTACCTTGGCAGCGTCCCCATAGTGGGAAGGATTTGGTCTTGAAGGACCTTTTTTTTTTTTTAAAGATTTAATTTATTTATTTGACAGAGAGAAATCACAAGTAGATGGAGAGGCAGGCAGAGAGAGAGAGAGAGAGGGAAGCAGGCTCCCTGCTGAGCAGAGAGCCTGATGTGGGGCTCGATCCCAGAACCCTGAGAACATGACCTGAGCCGAAGGCAGCGGCTTAACCCACTGAGCCACCCAGGCGCCCCTTGAAGGACCATTTTTGCCCTGAGAGGGGTTCACCAGGCTCCAGAGAGTTGTCAAAGCAAACAGCTGAAGGCAGAAGGACGAAGAGTGGGACGTAGGAGACAGGCAGAGTGCAGGAGGCACCGGGGAGGGGAGCCTGCTGTTGACATGATAGAGGAATGACTGACCGGGGTGGGGGGGGTCCTTCTGTGTGGCGAACGAGATGGGGGAGCCATATCAGCTCCATGGGAAGAAGTTAATGGGGAGGGTCTATGTCTAGCCATGCCCGTCCAGTGGCCTCCAACATCTTAAGATCCGGGGCTGGGGTGGGGGGAGTGGTCACGCAGCTGGTCTCTGATCACATCTGCAGTATCAGGTAGCCGTGGCGACCAGGTAGCATGCGCAAGAAACCGAGGCCTTGGGGTGCCTGGGTGGCTCAGTGGGTTAAGGCTCTGTCTTTGGCTCAGGTCATGGTCCCAGGGTCCTGGGATCGAGCCCCACATCAGGCTCTCTGCTCGGTAGGGAGCCTGCTTCCTCCTCTCTCTCTCTCTCTCTGTGCCTGCCTCTCTGCCTTCTTGTGATCTCTCTGTGTCAAATAAATAAATAAATCTTTTAAAAAAAAAAAGAAAGAGAGAAAGAGGAAAGAAAGAACGAAAGAAAAAAAGAAATAAAGAAAGAAAAAGAAATCAAGGCCTTAGACACTGAGTTTTAGGAGAGTGAAACCCTGGGCTGTACGAGCAGAGCCCTAGGAATCAGCACTGGAACCCCACAAGTTCACCTCTGCCGTGTGCAGTGTCAGTCCCTCAACCTAAGAAAACCCCCAGATTCCCAGTACCTTCCCTACCCACATACAAGGCTGAAGAAAGGCTTGTTGCTCTGGGGCCAGCGGGCTGAGCGGAGAGCCGGAGCTGAGTTAGTGCTGGGCTGGGGGCATGGACAGGCTGCGAGGAAGAACTGGGAAGCCCAGCAAGAAGTGAACTTGGCAGAGAAAGAGGCCTTCCACACCTTCCACACCATGTGGGGCGGCTGAAGAAGTGTGTGTGTGCACAGATACCACATTTGCAGCCCCAGGTCCAAAGTCTGCTCTTGGGGACAGAGAGAGGAGTAGGAGGGACTCACATCCCACACAGGACTGGGCCTGGGGCCAGAAGCCAAAGGACCGACCTCCCAACCCCAGCCCCCTCCAGCAACACCATCTGTCTCCTTTTGGGCCTCAGTCTTCTCATTTTTAAAGCGGGGGGGGGGCTGCTATATAAATTGATCTCTGAGCAGCTTATGTTCCAGACAGGACATACCCTCCCCCAAACCACACACACACACACACACACACACACACACAAAGTTCAATCTTTTGCCTCCACCCAAGGCCTGGTCTCCTCCTCTTGGCATCTCCTGCAACCAGCCCCTTCCTCTCTCCTGCCTAGGACCCTCCCTTCTCCCCAGGATTCCAGCATCCCCCTGCCTCACTGGCCAAAGCAGCCTCTCCATCCAGCCCCCCAAGCCTCACTCCCAGCCTTGAGCAGCAGCACAGGACGTCTGTACAGATGTGCCCACAACAGCCAGGCCCACCAGGCAACACGGGAAGCAGCATGTTCTCTGATGCAACTTTAAAGAGTTGAGCCTGAGGTCCTGGCTGCTCCTTGGCAATAGAGAAAATCCTAGAAGCACAAAGTGGATGCAGGGATTGCTGGAGGCATGGAACAGGTTCTGTGCTTTGGGAGTCATCCAGTGAGCAAGGAACTGAGGTAAGACAAGGTACAGGCTCAAAGGGAGGAAGAGAGGAAGCCAGCTTTCCAAGAGAGCCCCACCACAGCCCGAAGCAAAGCCGGAACACGGGGCACCGAGACCAGAGTCCCCTAATCCCATCAAACTCTCCTCTTCCTTCCCCACCCTCGGGCCAGGGGTCCCAGTCCAGGGTGTCCCCCCGTAACCAATGCAGCCTCGGTATCCCTCCCTTCCTCCACTTCCAGGAGACTGGCCCTCCATAGCCTTTGCTCTTCTTCTCCAGACCCCAGGCCAGCTTCTATCACTCCACTACCCAGCATCACCTCTGCCCCACTTGTTGCTGGAACCATCCATGCAATGAGCTCAGTGGTCCTGAGACCATGTCCCCCCTCTCAGATCTCCTCCGTGTCCACCCTAATCTGCGGAGTGCCCAGTGTGGCTCTGGGAAGGGGAGGATTCCTCCCTGTAGCCCTTATAGTATCAGCTTAGAGGCTCAACAGGCCTGGCTCATGGGTCTCATCCCCCTGGCCTGGGCCCCACCCCCCAGGAATCCCACCAGGAAAATCTCATCTTGCTTACAAGACGCTCTCACCTCTAAGGGGTAGTTATGGCCTGGCAGATGAGGTGACCCCCCCCAACACACACAGATGCCACTGAGGAGTAGTGCCATGCCCTGTCACCTGACATTAGATCCCTTGGGCCGGGCTCTATGAAGACCTCCTTGCTCCTGCAGAAAGCCCAGTGCGATGTGGAATCTGGATGCCAGATGCACCTGCTGGTAAGAGGAGGAGAAAACTTGGAGAGGCGGCCACAGGAACACTAGGGCAGCCCAGAAGATGACTTTGGGCAAATCAGAAAAATGTGCCCCTTCGGTAAATCCCTTCACTGACATGCAATGGAAAATTGTCCTAATGTTTCCAGAGATCTACCTTGATTATAGAATTGTGCAGTGCACCACCTACACAACAGTAACACCTGGCCCTGAAGGATAGAGTGGGGCCGAGAGATAGAGAGAGAGAGAGAGAGAGTAACATGGGCTCCAGCCCGGCAGACCTGTGTCCCATCCCGTATCACTAACCGTGAGCTCTCAGAGGAGTTACTAAACCCCCCCTAAAGCGCAATTTATTGATTTGGGAAAGGGCAGTGATGGCTTTAGGACCCAAGGGATGGTCTGCCTTCAGGACTAAACGAGATGAGGGATACGCACGCAGCCCTGCTAGGCCTGAAGTAAGGGGCCCGTGGTGGTGGACATGGCAACAAGACAGGAGCTGCTGACACTCGGGAGGAAAAGAGGGGGACAGGGGCCGGCTGTCCCCGGACAGGGTACAGGTCTCACTAGCTGGGGGGCAGGGCGGGGTAGTCGTTTTTACTAGAAATGAACTGTCCGGTGGAACCGGTGTGCCACGACCCACGTCGCCACAGCGGGCGGACCCTGCGGACACCAGGCAGAGTCTCCTCCGTGGGCTAACGCCGTCGGGGCCGCAAGGAGGAGGGGCGGGCTCACACAGCGTCCCCTCCCTGTGCGCGGACACCGCCACCTCCGCCGCCGCCGCCCCCGCCAAGGTCGCTGCCAGCTCCAATCCGGGGGCCCAAGGAGGCGCTGCGAGAGGGCGGTGGCGGGGCCCGGGCGGAAGCCGCGTCCGCGCTCCGCAGCGCCACCTGGAGCCCAGGAGCGTGAAGTGACGGGTCGCGCAGGTCCCCCAGCTAGGCGGCCGCCCTGCTGTCGTCCCCCACTCCCCCCCACAACCCCAGATCGTGGTGCCTTCGGGCGGGGTCTCTCCCCACCTGCAGCCGCCGGGCCGAGGGAGGAGGCCGGAGAGACCCCAGGGCGGCCAGGGCCCCCGGGCTTTGGGACTGACGTCACGGGGTTGGGCGGGTGGCCAGGTCTGGCACGCACTGCCCTCATTGTGTGCCCGTCCTCCCCCTTGCTCAGTGACTTCAGGGTAAAGTGCAAATTCCTTCATTTTCCAGCTTTATATACCCTCTCACCTCAAGGGGGTCCTCAGCCACCCCCACCTTCGACTACCCGAATTCCTTCCATGACGTTCTCCCAAGGCGGCCTCTGGGGCACACGCCTCCTCCCTCTTCAAATTCATCTCAGGTTAAAATATAGTTCCCAGGTCTCACCTCAATCCCTGGCTTTGAGCCCAGGAATCTGTATTTTTAACAAGCTCCCAGGTGATTTTGATGTGTCCTAGACTTCAGAATCTGATGGTCTGCACGTGATTCTCCAACTTCATCTGTCTGGTTGAAACAGACTGCTGGGCCCTGCCCTCGGAGCTTCCGATTCAGTGGGGCTGGGGTAGGGTCTGAGAGTCCGCATTTCTGCCAGCTTCCGGGGTGCTGCTGGTCTGGGACCACACCCTGAGAACCACTTCTCTAATATATTTAGAAGCCCTGTTCACCTGTTGCCATTCATTAGGTACCACGCCCTGGGCCAGGCAATTCACATTCCTACAGCCACGTGAAATAAATATTTACCGTAATTTCTGGATAAGGAAAGTAAGGTTCAGACAGTTTCACTCACTTGTTCAAGGTCACACAGCCAGGAAGGGCAGGATTGGAACCCAGGTCTTTCTGAGTTGGCTCCTCCTCCTGCGCCCTGCTAATTATCTGTTCCTGGGGGGGCTTGGTCTGTCTCTAGAAGTCAACCTGGCATTCCTTGCAGCCTGAGAAGGTACAGGATAGGGCTTTGAAGTCCCCCTCCCACACTGCCCTGGGTTCACGGGACTGACTTTGCTGGGCACCAGGTTCTCTGCCCAGACAGCTCATGAAGTAGGCACAGAGAAGCCAACCTGGGGTGTGTGCTGACCCCTCTTTCCTTTGCTCGCATTCACATTGGGAGTGGAAGACCCTCTGACTTCCCCCTGCTTGGCCCCAGTTTCCTGGACATTCACCAGGGAACAGGAGGAGGGGACACAGAGAATGGAGGCAGGGCTGCTGGGTCCCGAAAGGGCCAAACAGGTGCCCAGGGAACCTGTCAGTGCTGCCTGGAGCTGTTGCCCCAACAGGTCCTGAGTAGCAAGCACCCTGTTATCAGAGGCTGTGGATGGGCTGGAGAGGCGAGCAGGTAGAGGACAGTGTGTGTGTGTCGAGGGAAAGAACGAGTCTGGGTGGGCTGTTAGGGATGAGGAGGGCTCTCCCCGGGGACTTCCTACTCCTGTCTATTTCACACCACGCCCTTCTGGACAGCCCTTATTCTCCCCTGCCTCTCCCTTGCAGCCCCCCCACTTTGTGCTTCGTCCTGCTCTCCTGTGGGTCTTAAAGATCTTCTTGGGAAGGGGAGCCTAGTCAGGGACACCAAAGGGAGTGAGTCTGAACCCCGAAGCCCATGCTGACCTCATCGAGCAGACAGGCCAGGACCAAGCAGTGCAATCCCAATGAGTCAGCCTTCCCTACCCCAAACATCCACTGAGCCCCTCTGCATTCCAGGTTCTGTGCTGAAGTAAGCCCTGGGACACAGCCCAGGGGACCAGGGGTGGGGGCAGGGACTCCGGAAGGCCTGTCCCAGGTAGCTGGAGAAGCAGCAGCTGAGAGAAAGCCAGGCGAAGAATGTGGGGGAATAACTTTCAAAACTGAAGAATCAGCATTTGCAAAGGCCCAGGGTGGGAAGAGGAAATAAATGGAAACCAGCCAAGCGCTGTGGAAATGACAGCACAGGCAAACCTGGAGCGATGAGGTCAGGCAGGTGGGCAGGGACCACAGCCAGGAGCTGAGGTAAGAAGCTTGGATTTCATCCTAACTGCTACAAGACACCTAGAAAGGTCTTACATGGAGAGATGCCATGCTCGAGTTACACCACAAAGATCTCTCTGATCCCATAAAAAAAATTTCAAAACTCAGGACACCTGGGTAGATCAGTCAGTGAAGTGGCTCAGGTCATGGGATCGAGTCCCACATCGGGCTCCCTGCTCAGCAGGCAGCTTGCTTCTCGCTCTGTCTACCGTTCCCCCTGCTTGTGGGCTCTCTCTCTTTCTGACAAACAAATCCATTTTTTAAAAAGCCAAAACTCTATCTGTATGGTGAAAAAAAACCCAAAAAACAGTAAATAATCTCACACCTGTTAGAATGTCTGGCATCAAAAAGACAAGAATTAACAAGTGCTGGCGAGGATGTGGAGAAAGAACACTTGTGCACTGCTGGTAGCAATGCAAATTGGTGCGGCCACTGTGGAAAATGGGTGTGGAGGCTTCTCGAAAAATTAAAAATAGAACCACCATACAATCCCGCAAGTCCACTACTGGGGATGTATTGGACGGGGAAACAAAAACACTAACTCGAAAAGATAGCTGCCCCTCCATGTTCACTGCAGCGTTATTTATAAGCTCATTGGTGAATGAATGAAGAAACTGTGTGTGTAGAATATTATTCAGCCACAGAAAAAAGGAAATCCTGCTATTTGTGACCACATGGATGGAACTTGAGGGCATCATATTAAGTGAAATAAGTCAGAAAGGGGCGCCTAGGCGGCTCAGTGGGTTAAGCCTCTGCATTTGGCTCAGGTCCTGATCTCAGGGTCCTGGGATCGAGCCCCCGAATTGGGCTCTCTGCTCAGCAGGGACCCTGCTTCCCCCCACTTCTCTGATTCCCTCTCTGCCGGCTTGTGATCGCTATAAAATAAATAAATAAATAAATAAATAAATAACATCTTAAAAAAAAAAAAAAAGGTCAAAGAAAGACAATTAACAGAAGAGCTCACCTCAATAATGAATGAATTTTTTAAAATGAAGTATATATGCCAAATATTTTTTGTAAAGATTTCACTTGTACATGGGAAAACCGGATATTATTTCTGATGATTGCATGCGAATTCACATTGTTCCAGAATAAACGTTAGAAGAAAAAAAACAAAAAAAGAGGACTGTTAAACATCTGCAACTTGTGGGGCACCTGGGTGGCTCAGTGGGTTAAAGCCTCTGCCTTCAACTTGGGTCATGATCCCAGGGTCCTGGGATCGAGCCCCACATCGGGCTCTCTGCCCCACAGGGAGTCTGCTTCCCCCTCTCTCTCTGCCTACATGTGATCTCTCTGTCAAATAAATAAATAAAATCTTTTAATAAATAAATAAATAAATAAATAAAATCTTCAAAAAAAAAAATCTGCAACTCGTATTCCAGAAAGGGTTAACCCTCTTGCTATATAAAGAGCTTCTAGATATTGCTAAGAAATAATAATAAAAATAAGCATGTCTACAGCACCCAATCCATGGCAAGTCCTGTTCTTTTCTGTGCATTTTTCTGTGCATTAATGCATTCAATTCTCCCAACATCCCCACATTACCTCCGTTTTGCAACTAAGGTAACTGAGGACCAGAGGGGTTAAGCAACTTGCCCAAGGCCATAAAGCTAGTAAGTGGTAGAGCCAGGACTCAAAAACCTGGTAGTCTGGCTCCGGAGGGCAGGCTCTTATGCTCTGTATTGAACTCTGCGGGCCTCTAGAAAAGACCTGTAACCTAGTTGAAAAACTGGCAGAGCATATAAACAATAAAGGAAAAACAGCTGGGTCTTAAACTCCGAGGTGGAGAGAGAAAGCCAGCGAGCAGCGAGCGAAGGGTGCTATGCAGCCCTGCATCCTGGGGACCAGGATTCTCAGGGCCTCCTCCGCCCCAGCCTGAGCCAGCCGCTGCCACACCTCAGCTGTGCACTCCTCCTTCAGCACAAAACACCAAGCCTGTCTTGCAAAACCTGCCTGTCTACGGCCACTCACCCCCAGGAGGCACTGAGGGAAAGGGAAACGGGCAGAAGGCCATGCCTCAGCGATCACAGGGACACAGACCCGAGCAGCCCCCAGGGAGGTGGGAAGACAGGTTCGGGGCAGGTGGGCTCAGCTTTCGAAACAAAGAGGACGGAGAAGGGAAGAGGCGACCTTTGGTCCATTTCCCCCTTGGAGATCTTTTTTTAAAAGATTTTATTAATTTATTTGACAGAGAGAGATCACAAGTAGGCAGAGAGGCAGGCAGAGAGACAGAAGGAAGCAGCAGAGAGCCCGATGTGAGTCTCCATCCCAGGACCCCAAGATCATGACCCAAGCCAAAGACAGAGGCTTAACCCACTGAGCCACCCAGGTGCTCCCCACCTTGGAGATCTTAATAGGCTGTCTGCCCAGTACCCCCAGAATGACCCAAGGAGCAGACAGGCAGCTCCCACAAAGGGGGAGACAGGATTACCAGCCCTGCAACGTACACAGTCTTTCCGTCCGGTTAATCTTGGTCTTGCCACTCCTGAGGGGGAACACGGGAACAAGTCAAAATATAGCCACAGACAGCCACAGGACATACAGGAGTGTGTCTGTGCACACACGGCTGTGTGCACACCCTGTCTGGGCGGCCGAGAATAACCGAGGTCAAAGCCTCCATGCCCGGGGCCAGCCCCACCGTGGGGCTCAGGAGGGGCTGGCTTCCCCCACCCCACCCAGCGCTCAGATACCAGAGCAGATGGGGCCAAAGCGGAGGGAGCAACATGGGTCAAAAGAAGACCCGGTGTCCAGGGCTGAGACTTTGTTTCTGGGTTCAAAGGCTTAAACCAAGAATGTTTACCTAGGTCGACTCTCTTCGTGGCAGCTCCAGCTTGTTAGGAAGCAGAGTTGAGGGGAGCTGAAGGCACATTTGCTTTCTTTTATTCAGTACTGTTTTAGGCCCCGGGGACAGCAGCCGTACACTGCAAATCGTAACCATTACCATCATCATGGCAGCTAACGTTTCTGACTCCTTGTCTTGTGTTAAGCATCATTTCCTTCATCCTCCTGACAGCCCTGAGAAGAGACAGGCACTACTTCCCCCTTTCCCCATTTTACAGATGAGAAAACCAAGGCCCAGAGAGATTAGCCGATTTACCCAAGGCTACACAACCAGAAAGCGTCCGTTCAAATCGCTTCCCGTGCTCTTCACTACTACACGGCACTGCTGCCTCCCAAGCATACTGGCCAACACGTAGATAAAATTTCCGATCCTGTTAAGTACTAACCGAAGATAAAGCACGACAAGAGACAGAGGATGGCCAAGACAGCGGGTCACTCCTGATCTCTAAGTCAGGTCATCAGGGAAAGGGTTTGGGAAGACGTGATGACATTTGTACACAATCCACACCGGCAAGAAGCCCAGGTGTCGAGATCTGAGAGAAGGGCATTTTAGACAAAGGGGACAGTATGGGGTTTTTTTCCAAGAGGGATGGAAAACTATGGGAAGGTTTCAGCAGGGGTATGACAGGGGTAAGCATCCTTCCCTGCACATCACTACCCCGGGAGATCCCTTAGGCTTCCCTCCCAGTTGGAAAGCTCCTCCCCAAGGCCCACCACAGGTCTTCCCCAGGGCTCTGGGCTGGATTACTAGGAAGGCGAGGCAGGAGGCCACCTGCGCACACTGAGACATCTAGGAAAAGCAAGTTCTGCAGATTTCTCTTCCATCCTGGCCCCTTCACTCCCGCAAGTCTCCATTCCCCTGCTTGGCCAAGCCCGGACAGAACTCCATCATGTCTGGGGAGGGAGAGAGGGGTGGGAGGTGCTAACAGCTCCCTTGGCTGCTGGCTGAACTCACCTTCTTCCTTTCCTCCCCTCCCACTCCCAAGATGCTGAAGAAGCCAAAGAAAAATGAAGGCAGTATTCCTTCCGACAAGCCCACAGCCTCAAGCCTGGGTTGGCTCCTGGGCCTGTAGCTACTTGCAAGGCTCCTTACCCGTGACCCTCCGGGCCACCCTTCACCCTACCCCACCATCCTCTCACTGAAACCGTCAGGTAGAGGAGCCTGTCTCTAAGGACTTGGAGGGGCTGATCTTGAATTTCACACAGTGAAGCACCTTCCAGCCTCTGGGCACCCGGGGGACACAGACCCCGCACCAACGCCATTGGGCCCAGAATGGTTCCCTGCACACTGGGAGAGGGGAGGAATAATTGGTTGACTGAAAGCCCCAGAGATGAGCCACTGTGTATCAGCCCATTTTGAAGCCCCGCGTGAACACAGGCTTTGACTTCATGCTAAACCAAGACACATTCCCAGAGAGGCCATTTCATGTACGGAAGACCTGCACTGCGAGGTGTGTGTGTGTGTGTGTGTGTGTGTACGTGTAACATGTATGTTGCAGTCGGGCGTAAGCTAGACTCATCAGTTACATCAGTGAAAGCCGCATGACTTATTAAACACCACCTTTCTGTCCCTTGGTTTTCTCCTCCCCCAAAAATGAAAGCTGTTGTGAGAATGACTTAGAACGAGACCTAAAAGGAGTCACAGTAGGAGCTCAGTAAGTGGCTGGTACTCCTGCGGCTGGCAAGGTTGAGGTGCGGTAGGTTCAGGGTAGCAGAGCTCCAGGGCTGGGCAGCCTGGTGCAGTTTCCAGACTTTGGGGGAAAGGCAAACCCGAATTCCCAGCAAAGGGGCAGTGGAGGGTGGGGAGGGGTCCTGGGGAGAGGAGAGCACTTGCTGACTTTTCTAGGGAATTGGGTGCTCCCACCAATCCATCCCCTTTGCTCCTCACTACCCCAGCTTTGCGCACGCCCCCCACCAGCCTACTATTCACACCAGCTCCGCCAGCAAGACCCAGCAGCACTGCCAGCCGCAACGTCCCTCCTCCTCCCCCTCTCCCCCTTCTCCGGGGCCTCTGCCGGCATCCTTTCCACCTTCCCCTCCGCACCCCCCAAACTCCCAGAACACCCTAATTTGGCAATCTTTGTGAAATATCCCTTCTTTTCCTTGGGGAGCCACCTCTGCCCTTCGTGTGGCCGTGCAAGAGGGCAGACTAAGTATCCGAGAGGGGACCTGCGGCTCCACGACCTCTCCTGTGTTCCCTCCCGCCCCCCAGCCTCCTCCAAAATGCCACGGCCTCCTGCCGAGCACCTCCCCTCCCCCTCCCCAATCCCCGGGAACCAGGCTGGCACCCTCACCGGACGCGCTGCAGCTGCCCCGCCCCCGATCTCCCCGACGTCCCCCCCCCTCCCGCTCCCGCCCCTGCTCCCGCCGCCTCCCGGAATCCTGGGAGTTGTAGTTTTCGGCCTCTCTCGGGTGGGGGGCGCGGCCAGTAGGGCCTTGGAGCCTTCTGTACCGATGAGTGTCCAGCTGCTGCCGCGTCTTCAGATCCACTGACCTCGCCATGGGGGAACCCCAGAGCGCCAGAGGGACCGGGGCAGGGGGCTGGCTACCTGAGCAGGCAGTTTCCCGCAGGTCTCGCCTGCTCCAGGATCCTGGGCAGGTCCTTCAACCTGTACAAAACAACTGTCTTGGTAGGATTGCCAGGGAGAGCCTGGGCTCAGGACCTGGTGGACACCACGTATCTTCAGTAAAGGGATGCTGCTGTGACAGGTGCGCGGAGTTGCTGGCCTGGCAGAGCTGCCAAAGGCAATCAGCCCCCTGGAAGTGGGTTTGGGCCCAGGGCCTGGACATAGGGATCCAACCCCCCCAAACCCCCAAGTTACTCCCACACATATTTGGGCCAGCCCCTGAGGAGCCCCGCCCGGCCCCTCCGAGTTCCCCTCTTTACCTCTCGCCATCCACAAACACACTCTACATTTACTCAGAAATATTTGATATTTATTTCCCAATATTTTGATAACTTTTTTTTTTTTTTTTTTTTTTTTTTTTTACAAATTGAATAAATGGAATGAAGGGGAATAAGTGGGACCCCAGGCCTGGACTTGGGCTCCCGATGAGAGGTGACAGTATGAAAACTTCTCCTCACCCACAACTCCCGGCCTGCTGCCCTAACCTCTCCTATCAACCTTACCTAACAGTGAGGCGGGGGCTTTTTGGAGGATATGGGGTCCCCCCCTAGAGGGGACTCCGGGCATCCTGTTTCAGGCCCTGAACTGCCTCAGGTTGGGAGCCACCGTGGGCCCGGATGTGGCGCCGCCTCCGCCTCTCCTGCCTGCGGGCCAGCTGTCGCAGCTGTTTCCGGATGGCCCACAGCACCAGGTAGACTTCCCGCAGCATCTCAGCCTCCGGCGTCTCCAGAGCGGACCCAGACCTCATCTGGGAGGAAATGGAGGTAGAGCTCACAGAGGACTGTGAGAGAAAGAGAGAAATTGTGCACATGTCAATAGCTTGGTCTAGGGAGAAATCGCACAGGCTTGTTTAGTGCTACCCCCGGCCCCCAAATCAGGCCTAGCTCAGGCACCGCCTCCTCCAGGAAGCCTTCCCAGGCTGCATTAGGTGTTCTTTGTCTCTACCCTTGGGTTTCCCTCAAAACCTGGCATGTCATACACTCTTTGTTCTGCAGACCTGTTTGTTTTGAACACTAGAATTCGAGCTCCTGAAAGACAGGCACCATGTCTCACCCATCTTTGGGTCCTCACTATGGCTGCTGGAGACTGTGTTAAAATGAAAGGCGGGTTGGAGCACCTGGGTGGCTCAGTCTGTTAAGCCTTCAGCTCGGGTCATATCCCAATGTTCTGGGATCAAGCTCCGTGTGGGGCTCCCTGCTCAGCAGGGAGTCGGTCTGTCTCTCCCCCTTTGCCCTGCACCCCGGCTTGTGCTCTCAAATAAATCAATCTTTAAAAAAAAAAAAAAAAGGACAGAATGGCCCCCTGACCTCCAACTCCAGTCCAGAGCCCCCTCCTCACCTCCAGGCCTGTATATCCCACTGCCTTCTAGATATCTCCATGCAAATGTCCCACCGACATCTCAGCTCATCTTGCCCCAATGCCCTCAACTCATCACTTGTTCCCCTAAGTCTGCTCTTGCTCCTTCATTCTCTGTCCCAGTGACTGCCTCCAGCCTGCTCTAACTTCTGTCTCTCCCTCCCTCTTCACCGTCATCCAACAAGATGGTACAACAATTCTACCTCTTAAATACCCTGCCTCTCTTCTTGTCCTTTTTTTTCCCTTTTTCCTTTTTTTACCTTTTCAAGATTTTATTTTTAAAGATTTATTTTTATTTTTATTTATTTATTTGACAGAGAGAGATCACAAGTAGGCAGTGGCTCAGTGGGTTGGGCCGCTGCCTTCGGCTCAGGTCGTGATCTCGGGGTCCCGGGATCGAGTCCCGCGTTGGGCTCTCTGCTCGGCGGGGAGCCTGCTTCCCTTCCTCTCTCTCTGCCTGCCTCAAGATTTTATTTATTTATCTGACAGAGATCACAAGTAGGCAGAGAGGCAGACGCGGGTGGGGGAAGCAGGATCCCCACCAAGCAGAGAGCCCAATGTGGGACTCGATCCCAGGACCCTGAGATCATGACCTGAGCTGAAGGCAGAAGCTTTAGCCCACTGAGCCACCCAGGCGCCCCTCCTCTTGTCCTCTTCTGACCCACCCATCACAGGGTGCCAAGTGAACTTTATTATTAGTGCTGTAATATTTCATTCAAGGCCAAAATAAGTTGGCTTGGTAGTCATCCAGACACTTCCCTTTTTAAAATTACATTTCTGACTTTGAGAGACTTGTAGTCCGATGAATTGTGAAATACCAGATTCCTCCTATGTTCTTCACCCAAACTCCCCCAATAGTAAAATCTTGCGAAACTCTAGTACGGGATCACCGTCAGGATTCTGACACTGACACAATCCGCGGATCTTATCCACATTTCCCCTTTTGCTTGTACTCCGTTGTGGGTGTATTAAATTCTACCCAATTCTATCTCACAAACACAAGTTCATGTCATCCACTGCCACAAAACATTTTCATCAACTCAAGAATTCATCATGTTGGGGCACCTGGGTGGCTCAGTGGGTTAAAGCCTCTGCCTTCTGCTCAGGTCAAGGTCTCAGTGTCCTGGGATGGAGCCCCGCATTGGGCTCTCTGCTCAGTGGGGAGCCTGCATCCCCTTCTTTCTCTGCCTACCTCTCTGCCTACTTATGATCTCTGTCAAATAAATAAATAACTCTTAAAAAGAAGTCATCATGTTGCCCTTTTACAACCAACCTACCTACCAACCTCCCCAACCCTTACCTTAGGCTCTGACAACCACATAATCATTCATTAAGTCTCCATTTATATAATTTTGTTATTTCAAGAGTGGTATAGAATATAAACACAATCATACAGTACATATAGAGGGGAAAGAGCAGGGTCCTGAGATCAAGTCCCGTGTCGGGCTCTCTGCTCAGCAGGAATCTGCTTCTCCCTCTCTTTCTGTGCTCCCTCTCTCTCTTGCTCGCTTTTTAAAATCTTAAAAAAAAAAAAACAAAAAAACCGCCACCAGGGGGGATGCTTGGGTGGCTCAGTCAGTTAAGCCAATGCCTTTGGCTCAAGTCATGATTCCAGGGTCCTGGGATCAAGTCCCGCATCGGGCTCCTTGCTCAGTGGGGAGCCTGCTTCTCTCTCTGCCTCTGCCTGCCACTCTGCCTGCTTACATGTGCTCTCTCTCTCTGACAAATAAATAAAATCTTTTTAAAAATAAATAAATAAATAAAATCTCAAAAAAAAAAAAAGAAAAGAAACTATCAAAATGTTTCCAGGGCAGCCACACCACAACCTATGAGAGCATGCAAGCTTTCTAAATTCAGATCTGAGAAGCTGAGATACACTCTTCTGCTCAAATGTCTACAGGGCTCCCAGCGCTCTCAAGGTCAAATCCAAACTCCACAGATGGCCAACCACTCTGCCTTGTACAAGCTGGTCCCTGGCCCCAGGACTGCCCAAACCCATCCCCCGCTGGGCCAGACCCCCACCCCAACCCACCTGCTAGTCTATCTTCATGGAATGCACCCCATCACTCCCTCCCCCACTCCGCCCCAAGATGGGGCCAAAACCTTCAGATCTCAGCTTCACCCCCTTCTTCTGCTAAGGATGGTCTTCCTGGACTCCCTGAGTCTGAATGAGATGCTCCCACAGACCCCTGACCTCCCGTGTCACACCCCCTAACACACTGAACCAACAACGCCCGTGACCTTGTCTGGAGCTCCCTTAGTTGGGGTAAACCTTGTTCACCCTGTACCCTCGGCTGCCCACCTCAGTGCCTGGCAGGCACACAAAACCAATGTCTGCCAAGTGGCTGGAGGGGGGGAGGGAGTCATGGGGGGCCAGACCCGCTGGGAACCAGGGGAATATGGTGCCGACCGACCTTCCAGCTGCACATCTGCCAGCCGCTCTGCAGGGCCGAGACCATGAGTGTGGAGACGGACTTGACAGCTGTCCGGGGCAGCTGCAGCAGGGATCGGCCCCCACGTTTCTGCTCCACCTCGACGTGATCCGCTGATCTGACCAGCGTGACGGCATCGGCTGCCTTGGGGGTCTCCTCGGTCTTGGAGACCTTAGCCTCCTCGCACGTCTCAACCAACTTGAACGTGTCAGTCACTATGGGAGTCTTCTCCACCTTCACTACACTTTTCTGGGAGTCAGAGTGTTCCAAGACGGTGGACTTAGCTTTGTGTTTCCAGAAGAAAACCTAAGACCCAGGACAGGGAGAGGAGGGGGGCGGGGCACAACGGTTGGCAGAGAGGCGATCACAGATGGGAAGGGGCCACGAGTGTCCCCACCTCCTCCCCAAATGGGTTTCTGTGACCTAGAGGTCACAGCCCAGCGCCTCCCACCCCAGCATGGCACGAGGAAGGGGGACTCTCTGAAACTCACCCAGCGAGTAATCTTTCGCCAAATCCATCGGAAGAACCTCATTACCACAGCCATTTCTCCCAATACACGAACATCAAGTAGGGGGCAGGACAAGCATGTGGTACCAAGGGTGGAGGGGAACAGGCTGCAGGCCAGTGGCCACCACCTGAGAGGTCTCTTGGGGGCTTCAGGCACAGCCGAGAAGAAAAAAATAGAGAATCCAGGGGGAAAGCCTTCACTGACAACTCATCCTGAGTCCTACCTCCCCTCCCTGAGACAGGGAGAGGAGTCAAAGTGGATGAGAACTCAGAGGAAGGCAGAGTTCTAGCCCATTGTGTGACCCCGCCTGGCCCTGACCCCAACCCCCGAGGCCCTTCCAGGACCCACGGAGCCAATCCCTGTGCCCTCAGCCCTCCTTCCCCAAGGTGCAGGCAAGGGAAATTAACATTTGAACAGTCCCCACATACGATGTCACGTGATCACCCCCGCAGCACTCCGGTAGGTCTTTTACCCAAGAGGAAGCGGAGATGCAGAAAACACAAAAAACCTGCCCAACGGCATCCATCTAGGGAGCTATAGGGTGGAAAGTCCAACCTGGGGTGGCCTCCGGTATCCCACTGTCCATGCGGGTCCCCTCTAGTCTGGGGCCAAGCTGCTTTGACACACAGGCTGCTGCTTTCCCCCCTTCCCCACTAGATGGGGTCCTCCTCCCTACCTGCCTCTGCTGCCAGTGGCAGAAGCCCAGCCAGGCTGTCAAGGAGGGGCCCCCCTTCACCCACAGGGCCGGTCCTCAGCCAGAGGAGGGTGGAAGCCACGGAGGCCGGCCAGGCCTGGCGAGGGCACTGTGTGCCCGGGGGAGCCTGGCCCACACCCAGCGCTGAGACAAGGGGCCCATTCAGGGCCCCCAGCCCCGCCCCCAAGCCGCCACCGGGATCCAACCCGCAGAGGGGACACACTGGGAAGCTGGAGGTGGATCCTTCACAATCACCAAAGGCCTCATTGTTTCCCTGCCCCCCGACCAGCACGTGGGCTAACGCCCCCCCCAACCCCCGCCGGCCTGCCTGCCCCTTCCCAGGACCCAGGCCACTGACTCCCTTTGGGCCCTTGGCACACCCCCCAAGTCCCCTGACCACTCTAAGCCACATTCAACCCCCCCCCAGTCTGGACAAGCTCTCCGAGGGAGCCCCCAGCCTCCGTCTTTCCCCCACAAGCAACAAGATGCCAACCTCCAGATTCAAGTTTCTTCGGATTTTTTAATTATAATTATTATTTTAATAACAACCTGAATCCCAGAACTTGCAGACTGTCCACACTCCCTCCCCTGGGCCGAGGAGAAGGGGGTACTCTGAGGGAACAAGGTGGGGATGGGGTGTCTGCCAGGGAGACTCCCAACTCCCCCAGTCCCCCTACTGCCAGGGGCCCCAGAACACGGACACCTTGGGAGGCAGGAGGAGGGCTCCATCTAACACCCCATCCCAAAGCCCGCCCTCCCTCCTCCAAGGCCTGGGGATGCCACAGCCCAGTCCCTGGGCACCAGGGGGAGATTGAGGAGGAGTTGGAGGGGGCAGGCCAATTCTGAGCCTTCAACTCCCATCCCCAGGGATCAGGAGGCATTAATTAAAGCTGCATGGAAGAGGGGGCAGGCAGGCAGCTGGCCCAAGGCCTGGCAGCTGTGGGAGCCCCCAAAGGCACATTGTGAGGGAAGGGAGGCTCAGACGGAGGGCCCATTGGGCGCAGGGGGCCCAAGCCGTGGGACTCCCGAGGAGGGCAGCTGGGCCAGCTGCTCAGGGCTGGCCAGGGCACGCAGCAGCCCGTTCTCCTGCTCCAGCGCAGCATTCCGCTCTGCCAGGTCGCGGATCTGCTCCTTCAGGACCTCCACCTCCTCCCGGACCGCAAACATGAGGTGGGACTTCACCAAGTCCTGGGGGCCCGGGACAGACAAACAGTCAGGGGTCCCAGGCTACCCCCCATGCCTCAAGGGCCTGGGTGTGACCGATGCCCCTGTTCCCAAGTGATGAAGGACCACTGGAGAAGGAGAAAAGCAGGGAAGAGGCGGGGGCAGGGGGTGGCGAAGGTTTGTGGGGTACAAGGATGCTGGACAAAGACAAGGTCAGGGCCTGAAGACAGAGATGGGGGCAGGGCCAGGGGCCAAGGGAGAGCAGGAGTTGAGCTGGGCACAGGAGGGAACCCAGCTGGGAGCACACTGAGGAGCGAGGAGTTCGTCCTCCCTAACGAGGACAGCAGGGGTGGGGCAGCAGGACAGGAGCCGGAACCTCCTGGAACCAAGATGGCTTCTCTTACCATGGCTTGTTCGATCTTGTTGTCAATGCCAACCAGGCTTCCGGAGCCGCTGGAGAGACACAGGGAGTTGAGAGGTGAGGAGGGAGAGTGGGGGCCAAGACAGGTGTCTGGACACCCCAGCCGGCTGCCTTCCAGGTGCTTCTCCGAGCAGGCTCCGGCCTCCTGCACAAACCCCACTCGCCGCAGCCTCCCGCCCACACCCCTGCCTGTACCTGTGACAGTAGAGAATCAGGGAGAGGAGGGTTTTGTCCATCCCCCGGCGGGGTGAGGGCCGCTGCCCAGGCCCCCCCAAACCCCGGTGGGGTGGGGATGCAGATGCCCCCCGGATAGGGGATGCTCCCCGAGGGGAACAAGGAGAGGAGACACAGCCCCTTTTCCGGGGAGGCCCTGGAGCCATCCCCACCACTCGGGTCTCATAAGATGACACCAGGGACTTGACAGAGATGCCTGGCTGGGCCATCCCCAAGGAAAAGGGCTTTAGGCCCCCCCCCCCCAAAGGGAGAGGGCTGTTATCAGAAGGACTGCCTGGGGGGCTCAAAGCCCCCCGCGGCAGAGCGGGGTCTGGCTGGTGCCAGGCAGGCAGAGAGGAGAGAGTGCCCAGGGGGTGCTTGTCTGAAAGATATACACCGCCCCCCAGGGCAAAGCCTGGCTGCTATTGGCTCCTCGGGGACACGGGGACCCCCTCCCACCGACTCCACGGTGGGCGGGAATTCCCAGACGCGGTCAGTGCCAGTGTCCCCTTCTCACCCTGGCACCAATCCCAGAGCAGAGGGAAAGGGGCAGGCTGAGGGAAGTCAGCTGGTGGGCTGGGTCAGGGGAGGGGCTCTGGGGCCAGAGGCCTGGGTCACGGAGGACTGTGAAGGGTGAGGGAGAGTCTGGCCTGGGGAGACCTACCTGAACCTCACCCCGTCCGCCCCTCTGGGCCAATACTGGCCTCCCTCAAGCTCTCAGCTGCACTCAGCTGGGATGGCGGACATTTCTGACATACTGGTCATCTTCCTTGGACTGTCAGCAACCCACACCCCCATCCCAGATGCAAAGCCCACATTGTGGGTGACCCCTGCAGCCTGGCCACAGAAGGTCTTCCTCCCCCTTCCAACCCCACAGTCAGGGAGAAGGGAAATGGAAAGGTCACCGGGGCAACAAAAACAGCACTGAAAGACAAGCACAGGCTATGGGTGTGGAACCTGGGTCTCGGGTCTGCAGTCTGGGGTCTTGGAGGGAACAGAGGCTTGAGGAGAGGTGGGAAGATGAGGCTGGACGTGGGAACTGGAGCCGGGGCTGCTGATCCTTGGGAGCAAGGACAGGGGAGAGCAGGTCTGGCTGCAGTTTGTGGAATGGCCAGCAGGGGTCGACTCAGGCCCGGCGGAAGGGTTCCCAGGGCCAGCCTGGGGATCCCTCAAGCATGTCTTATGCTCTGAAGCCAAGGGCCTCCAGGAGCCTTTCTGGCTTGCCCTACCCAAGTCTCCCGCTTGTCACCACCCAAGTCTCGGGCTCCTGGCTCATCCCAAGCCTCAAGAAACATCCCTCTCCAGCTTCTCCCTTGGCCCTGGGGCCAGCTCTACACCCAGGCCTCCCAGTGCTGCAGGATCCATCCTGCCCTGAAGCCCCCAGCTTTGCCCCTCTCAGAGTGGGTGGTCTCAACACGCAGCAGCCCCCCCACTCTTGTGCTCCCTCTTCGAGCCCCTTCTCCTGATTGTCGGCTCCAGCTCGCTTCCCTGTTGGGGGAATGAGCGCTCCATTCAAGGTGACCCTTGGAGGCGGCCCTGGAGCCAGGAAGGGAGCAGGAGGGAGCTGGGAATTTTCCATTTCCTGTCCAAGCTCTGGGTGCAGAAGGCGCTGACAGGTGGAGGACCAAGGGGGTGACCAGGCCTGAGAGAGTGGGACAGGGCAGGGTAAGGAAAGGACACTGGAACTCCTCGGGCTGGGGGGCGGGGAGGTGGAATGGGGCAAATTTAAGAGTGGAGGCTGAGCCAGCCAGCTGGAGAGCCAGGGCAGTTTTTTAAGCTATTTCGATCTGAGACACCTGGGTGGAGACTGAGCGACCACAGGACCCACCCCCCAACACACACACACACACACACTGAGAAGGGGAAGATTCACAGGAACAGGAACAGTGGCCTTGCTTGGCGGACACTCAGGTAGAGATGCCAAGTGAGTTGTTTGTACTTGCCAGAAATAAAGGAATAGTACAACAATAAACATTTGTTGGCTGATAGATGACTATCTCCCGTTTGTCTAGCGCTGGAGAGTTTTTGACAGCACTTTCCACTGTCACATTCTAACGTGAACACTTCAAGGGACCAGGACTCTGGCTGGCAAGCCAAACGCTCCCTTTCAGAGCCTCTCCCGCCTCACAGTAGGTAAGCAGGAGGCACTGTGCGGGGATTCCCAGGCAAAGTCAGGACCCTGAAGCTTGGAGCTGGCCGGGTGGGATCAGCCCCAAAGACGACAAGCCCAAAAAAGAAGACTGTGTGCATTAGCACAAAACACCCCCTCCTTCAAGACACCTGTTGCCACCTTCTGGGAAAACATCATGACTTTACGTGTCCAAGACAATGACTTCCAATGTGAGTGGGGTTGGGCCTGCTTGATATGCACAGCGTAGGACTCTGGCTGTCAGGAGGACTCTTGGGTTCTGGGACAAGGACAGCCCTAGAGGCTGGTCTTCCTTTTTGAAGGTCAAATGAAACAGCCTTAAAATGCGATCAGATGAAGAACAGGACATCTGGAGATGTGGAAAGGTTCTGATCATGGGGACAAGGGCCAGCCCCACTCCCTAGCTATGCTCTAAGGAGCCTGCAGGGGATGGGCCGGAAGCCAACCTAGTGGCATCCGGCTCCCCTCACTGTACTACTCACTCCCGGATCTCTGGTGCCTTGGGGTGGGGCCAGGAGAGAGTGTGTGTGTTGTGGCAGGGGGGTGGCTTCTTGCCCAGCTTAGGAGAGCTGTCCCTGCCCCTGTCCTGGAGAGAAAAGGCACGCTGGAGATGACGGCCTCCTCTTCTCTTGGGGACACAGGCGACACAGGCATCCCAGGAGGAAAATGGAGAATCCGGCTTTGGGGTCAGACCCAGGCTCTGAAGGCAGTCCTGGCACTTAACTAGCTTGGGGACCTTGGGTCAGTTTCTAAAACCTTCTTCCTGAGTTTTAGCTGCTTCATCTGGGAAGCGGGGATCATGGGGCTGCTTCAGTGACATAAAATGTAGCAGCTGACCCCAAGGAGGCAGTGGATAAATGTACTTTTCCTTTCCCAAGTCCTTGGGATTCATTCCCTACATAATGCCTAGGTCCCCCATCCTGGCCATCTACCCCCCACCCCATCCACTCGTCTATCCATCCACTTATTGAAGTACGTTGCAACTGCCAGGCCCTGCTGGGGACACCAAGGTTCTTGCCACCCAGGAGCACGTGAACATTTACCATTCACCAGGCACCCTCTCTCCTCCCACCCCCCCGATTCTGAGATTGGCAGGCATCCCCAATTTCCCATCTGGGATCCAGGCACTCAACTGCCCAGCCCACTTTCCCTCTTGAAAGGGAGATTCCATGCCACTCAGACCCTGTTCTCCTGCCAGCTCTGGGCACACCAGAGAGATGAGGTGGGGGCTACGTGCCTCATTCCAAGGCGACCAAGGGGGTGGCCCAACCCAGTCCTACCTCCTGGCCCAGCAGGGTGGGGCAAGAGAGGGGCTGGGCTAAACCAGAGCCCCAGAGGCTCCCGAGTGGAGCAGGATAAAGTTGAGGCTGGGTGCCTGACCGGTCAGACTGGGGTGTGGGGAGGGGGTGGGACAGAGGGAGGGAGAGAGAGAGGGAGGGGATGAGCCAAAAGAATAGAGCTGACTGAGAAGGCTCCTGGAGGCTGAGCCCTCTAAGGAGAAGCAGGGAGGCTGGGCTCTGAAATCAACAGGGGTGGAGAGGGATAGGGAGCCCCCGTGCCAGGGAACCTCCCAAGTGGGAGGGAGTGAGGGTGGGAAGTGCCCAGAATAGCAATGGGGGCAGGTGACTGGCCTGGCCCTGGCCAACCTCACACCTCAGACATTCCTGAGAGCTGGGAGCCCAGAAACAGCACTGCCCTGCCCCGCTGAGTCCCTCATTCTCCACCAGCCACCACCAGGCCCTGGCCCTCCAACCCACTGCCCCCCCCCACCCCTCCCCTTTCCTCTCTGCCGCCGCCTCCCCGCACGGGCACAAGCTCCTTCCTAGGGCGAGACTTAGTCCCTCATTCCGGGGCAGAGGGGGTGGCTGGGGCGGGGGGGGGGAGGCCTCCTGTGCAGGCAGATAGGCAGGAGAGACTCCCTTCTGCAACAGGTGCCCCCATCACCCACAAAACTCAGGGCTAAGCCCCACCCCCTAGTTCCTTCCAAACAGGAAGTCCCTCCCCCAAGTCTCAAACAGGAAGTCCCACTCCTCCCTCCAAAATAAAAGCGGTGACTCCCCAGTCCTTCTATCAGTCCACAGCCAGAAGGGAGCAGCCCGCCTATCTGACTTGCAATTTCGTTCCTCCCTTTTCAGCTTGCTGACATTCCTATGTTGAAACCTGGCCCTCGAAACAGGAAGTTCTGCCCACCGTGCCTCGGACCTGAACGGACATTCTCCCCTGAACAGACATTCTCCCCTGAAGAGCAAACCCCAGCAGATCCTGCTGTGCTGGGGCTCCCCTGCGTCCCACAACCATCCTCTCCCAGCTTCGGCTGGGCCGCAGGAAGGGCTCGGCCCTCCTGGTCTCCCTAGCACAGGGCACAGAACCTCAGGGACGCGCTTTCTTGGTACTACAGGTCCTAGGATCCTGAGCTAATGCACGTGGTCCCTAAGGATGTCACTCCGAAGGCAGGAGTTCGTCCCCTCAACAGCAGGGAGAGGGAGGCACGAACCGGAAGGAGACCCACTCCCTTATTCTCCTCTCCAGCGCATCTGCCAGTAAATTCTTAGGGTTGACCAAATGATTGCTAAATCTGCAAGAGTTCTGGAATTTTACAACAATGACTCCCTTCAAACTCTAAAAAAAAAAAGCCCATGATTTGACAATCCTAAGCCAGGGAGTCCCACCCAGCTCTCTCCACAGAGAGGGAGTGGGTCCCAGATCAACTCT
Organism: Neogale vison; assembly: GCF_020171115.1. NCBI lineage: Eukaryota > Metazoa > Chordata > Mammalia > Carnivora > Mustelidae > Neogale > Neogale vison. The sequence goes on from NC_058104.1 coordinate 9,032,673, forward strand.
GCCCAGTGGTTGTGCCCAGGCCAGGTTTCTCTGTTGAAGAAGTCCTCTCCAAATTTTAACTTGGGGAAAGGACACCCACCAGGCAGTTTCATGCGGCCATCCCAGAGGCTGGGTAGGGACCCAGAGACCACCTACCTATCATCGTCGCTGTCCAGGTGGCCACTGATGGCCAGCATGGAACGGGCCAGGCTGAGACTCTGGGCTGCTGCTGCTCCAAAGGGGTCTGGAGACTTGCGAACCAGACTGGCATCAGAGAACAAGTAGAGGGCTGGGGAGCCAGGGCGGGAGTCGAGCGGGGGCACCTGAAGACAAGAGAGGGAGGAACGATCACGTCAAGGGCAAGAAAGAAACCAGCCACCTTACAATCTGCCTAACAGTCCACCTCCCCAGCTCTCTCCACATACCTCCGCTCTCTTCTGAGAACCCAGGAGTCCTGCCCCAAAGGCCTTCTCTTCCCCAAGTCTGGTGGAGGCACCAAGCAGGTATCAGAGCCAAGGGCAAAAGTGCCCATCCTGAGGACTGGGTGGGCAGCGGCCCATGCGGAATCAGAGTACCAGAGAGGGGCTCTGGTCTGCACCCAGCACCCTTCCACCTGCTGACCCAAGACCACCTCAGTCAGAGGCTAGTCAGAGGGTGTCTGTCTCCTGTCACGTGACTTAATAAAGCGACTCAAATGTCACTTCCTCAGAGGGCCATTTTCTTTTTTTAAAGAGCACAGAATGGTATCTGAAATTAAAGTATTTTTGCCTCCCTGCTGCTGGAAGGTAAGCTCCAGAGAACAGAGTTTATGGTTTGTGCAACAGCTATTTGTAGAATGAATGAATCCTCAGAAACTTGTCCTCCCCGCCCACCACCCCACGCTATCCATTCTGGCCTCTTCTCTCAAACTTCTCAGACTCAGGTGAAGTTCTGCTCCTGCGCTGGGCCCTGGGGCAGGGAGAGAGCAGTTGGGTGGCGGAGATGGGGGCGGGGGAGGCGGAGGCTGGGCATGGACCCACACAGCCCAACAGGCGCTGGGGGTGGCTGCAAAGGGCGGGGGCCACAGGAACAAGCCGCCTCTGTGAGGCCCCAGGAGGTCCGGGCTTCTCGGAAAAGCCAAGAACAGAGAGTCCAGAGTGGTTAGAAGGACAGAGTAGAGGAAGGGGGCCCAGGTGGTGTCCCCCCTCCCCCCACCTCCTCCCAGCCTCTCCCTTGAGAGAGAAGAGACATAGGGGAGTGTGGAAGGTAGCCAGACTCGGGGCCAGGAAACAGCCGCACAGATGCGTGCGCACAGGGAGGGATCAGGATGTGGGGAAAGGGCAGGGGTCTGGGGTGCTGAGCAGAGAGGAAGGTCTGCAGGCCCAAGGGAAGCTCAGGCAGGGCTTAAGGACACAGAGAGACTGGGGCAAAGGGGGCTTGTGCTGGAAGAGCCTGGGGACAGAGACCAGTAAAGGAAAGAGCATCTTCTCCCCTGGGGTAGGAACGGAATGAAAGCTCCAGAAAAGTAGGGGGCGCAGCATGAGAGATGTGAGCTTGAGGCCAAGAGGGGGTGGGGGGAGCCGGTCCTGACCGGTCCTGACAGGGCCCAGACATCCAGTCCCAGGTTATTTTTATACTGTGGTTTGTGCCCAAGGCCAGGAAGGGGGGAAAGTTCTCATCCTCACACTCCCTGCCTCTCCTCCTGAAGTCCAAGGTGTTATTTTCTCCTTCAGGACAGACACATCCATCCCCCACATCCCTGGCTGCCCACGCCCACCCCAGGGACCCAGGCATCCTGCCCCCAGCCCAGACTTGTTCCTCTTTTGGAGACAGGAAGCAGAAAGAGCAGAGGATTTAACTCTTTCTCCATTGCTTCCTGCCTCTCTCCCACTCCCTGGTGGCCACCAACCCCCCCCCCCACGTTATCACTGGTGGCGAGGCCTAGATGCAGGGACCAGAGACAGACAAGGGGGGGTGGAAATCCAAACCACCAAGCCCACAACCCACCCAATTCCTCAGGTCCTTGGAGACATCTGACTTGGACAAAGCCGCAGATGGGGCTGGGATGGGCGGCTAATGAGGAGAGACCCCCCATCTTTGGAAAGGCGCTGCCAGGAGACTCAGTGGAATGCCCCCTGTTGACCCCTCCCCACCAACCTAGGCAGCTCCTCTCCGAGAGACCCAAGCACCCAGCCCCACCTGGGACCGCCACCCTCCATGCCAGAAGCCAGAAGGGTTTGTGAAACCAAGACAGAAGGTGAGGGCCAAAGTGAGGAGGCCACGTCTTTGTGATGGGGGGACAACACTGGGCTACATGAAAATGGAGATGGGGGGGCAAAGATAACAAATTAAAGGCCAAAGAGAAAGGAAAAAAAGGCAGAATGTAGGGGCAGGGGGAGCCTGAGAAAGAAAAGGCGGCTGTGTGAAAGGTAGAACGGGTTTCCCAGGGAGAGGGCAGGAAAAGAGGGGCTACCAGACCTGACAGACAGATGTCAATCAAGTGGGGAGAGGGTGGCGTGGAGGCGGAGGCAGGAAGGCCCAGGCCCGAGGTCAGGCCCAGCACCCCACCCCCACCCCGACCCTCAGGTGTCTCCCCCAACCCCAGAACCCAGCTCTTACCTGCCCCATCTCCTCTGGAGCAGCCAACTCCATTCTCAGCCGCAGGGCGCCATCCTTTGATCGGGACAGTGGAGGGGTCCCCGACGCCGAGCCCCCAGCCTCCGCTTCCACCCTCAGGGAGGGCAGGGGCGTGGCAGCCCTGGACGTGCCCGCGCTCTCCCCAGTCCTGGGCTCTGGGGGGCGCTGCTGGGGTGGGGAGGCTGACAGCGGGGGTGTCTCCCCCTTGGCCTTGCCAGACACGGCCAGCTGGCCCAGCCCCCCGGTGAAGGAACGGGCTTGAGGTCCAGGGGAGGAGGGGGGCGGACGGAGCCAGGAGGTGGGGCCCTGGGACAGGCCAGGCTGCGGGGTCGGGGCACCAAGGCCCAGGCTGGCCAGCTCCAACCTGGAATCCAAAGACCTGCCCCCAGTGCCTCCCGAGGCCCCTCGAACTCCCTCCAAGAGCCGGCTGAAGCCGGGGGTCTCCAGGTCTCTCTCGTAAACATCCACACACGTCCAACGGCCTCGGCGATAAGGCTCTCCCAGGCCGTGGGGCAGCTTTACCACCCGGAAACGGGAGGCAGGGGCCCCAGGCGGTGGGGAGCCGTTCCGGGGGGTGCTCTTGCCCCCTGGCTCGGGGTTGGGCTCCCCGTTAGGCAGACGGGGTGGGGGCCCGGTGGGGGCCGGCAGGGCAGGGGGTTCAGAAGCCCCTGGGCTCCCTGGGCCCTCATAGTCCGTGGTGACGCTGGTGATTTGGAAACTACTCTTCTTCTTGCCCCCACTCATGGTCCCTGGGGCTCAGGATTCGGCCAAGGTGGGCGGGGGGTGCAGCTGGGGCTCCTCGAAAGGGCTCAGGCACCCCTGGAACAGGGGGGCCACATGGCGGGGGCATCAGGGCCCCTGGGGACATCTGAGTCCGACATGGCAGGAGGGCTTTGCAGGAACTGGGGGTGCCTGGTTGGTGAAGGGAGCACAAGGCAGGGGAGGCGGCGGGAGGTGGGGGCAGGGGCAGGTTTTTCCTGCCGCGGGTGCTGCCCAACTCCAGAGCTGAGTTTGCAAACTGGAAAAAGAGAGAGAGAGAGAGAGAGTGTGTGTGTGTGTGTGTGTGTGTGTGAGAAAGCAGTGGGCAGGCCACCTCCGGGGCTTCCTCTCTGGGGAGCAGGATGGGGGAGGAAGGGGAAACCACCAGAGACCCAGAGACAAAGAGACAGGCAGAGACGGAAGAGACCTGAAGACCCCAGCGGTCCCAGAGAGTAGGAAGGGGCGGCCCAGACCCAAGGTTGGGCATTTCTAGTCTGGCATTCAGACTCACAGGACCGAGTCGCCCAAAGGCAGGGGGGCTCCAGGGCCTCGGCTGAGCAGGGGTGAAGCTCCTGCTCAGCCTGGCCCCGCCGCCCAGAGGCCTCTGCTGGGTGTCCAGGCCCCCCGCACCCCAGCTCCCCCATCCCTGGGGCAGGCCCTGCCCCGCTGCCCCGGCGCCCCGCCCAGTCCAGAGCCCTACCTCTCGGCCTCGGCCACCGAGCTGGGGTCCCGGCCGCCTAAGACGTCGGGCTGTCCTTCCCCTGGGGCCTCTTGGCCCCAGCAGCGTGGGGGGCGCAGCGGGCGATCAGAGGCTGTCCGGTTCTCTTCGGGGGCCGCACTTCGCCCCGGAAGGCATCTCCGTAAAAAGTTTGCTCTCCGGAAAAGACGGCACCCCCGCTCCTCGGCGGAGCCCGGCGCGGCCTCTGAAGCCCCGAGGGTCTCCGGACCGGTGCGGAAGAGGCGGCTCTGCCCCCCCACCCGGGATCCTCCAGGTGGAGCCGCCTGGGTGGCTGGGGCGAGTGGGTCTCCCAGATCTCCCCCGCGTGGCTCGGCTGGGTCTCTCTCCGCTCCTCAGCGCCTCTCGCTTCGGTCTCTCCGCCTTTCTCTCTCCGGGCTGTTGACAACCCCCACACCAGGAAGTCCTGCCTCCTCGGGCCTGCTGACTGCTCCTCTCCTCCTCCTCCTCCTTCCCCTCTTCCTCCCCTTCCTCCGCCCTCCCTGCCTCCTGGGGCTCCCGGCCAGCTGGCCCGGGGCCAGAGCTGCCGCCACCGCTGCTGGTGCAGTTGCGGCTGCCGCGGCTGCCGCTGCCGCTCCCGGGGCCCCCGAACGGGCTTAACCCCACACCTGCTGGGCCCCAGCCCGGCACTTCCTCGGAGGGAGGGGCCGTGGAGGGCGGAGTCAAAGGGGAGGAGTTTGCGGAGGCCCGGGATTCCCTTACTTGTAGGCTCTTGCTGCCATTGGCCTACCGAGACGGAGGAGAGCGGGAAGGAACTTACTTACCCACTCGGGGGGCTCCGCTGGGCTCCCGGCCACCCCATAAGCACACCGTACACGATGCGGTGCTGCTCCGCCGTTATTGTCGTATCTCCAGCGGTTTCCCCAGTAGCTCTGTGGGGAAGGTACCGTTACTCTCTCCTGTCCTTATTTTGGAAAGGTGGATCATGGTGACAGTTCGCAAACAGGCCCCCAAGTAGAGAGAGAAAGTACGATGCACTCCCGGGTCCCCATCGTGCAGTTTCAGCCATGATCAACTCACAACCAGCCTCGGTTCATCTCTCCTCCCAGTACCTTTGGGTGTGTCGTGCTGGAGAGTTTGAACCGCGTCCCAGGCGTCGTTTTGTCCGCCGCCTTAGATGTGGATATCGAGACCAGGAAGGTTCAGAAAGGCTGTCCGTGGTACAGCTGAAATATTCTACACACTCAGGTGTGCCCTTGTCTAGCCCCCATGTAGAGAGACAAAGAGCGCTGCTCAGAAACGTGCTGACTTGCACTTTCTCTCCAGCCCTGGTCACATACACGGAGAGATGTCTGGTGCACACAGTCCCCCGCACAGATGCACGCCAGGACAAACCTGGCTGGCCCCAAGCACCCCACCTCTCCCATCCCACACCCCATTGCTCTTGGACGATCTTCACACATACATGAAGGGCCCACTGTGTGCTTGGCATGAAAAAATAAACCTCCAACGTCCATTTTTCTCTCTATGGGCACCCTCAATCTGCCATCTGAGCAAAAGCGGGGTCTAACGGCCACATCTGCCCTCACTCCTAGCTTCAGAAGGAAATGGATTCTAATTAATTTTGGTCAAATGGAACTATTCCTGAGGACACTGGAAATTCCTCACATTCGTCTGCTTTCTATAGTGATCTCACAGATTCTCCAAACAATCCAGGGCAGGGATGGGGTCGGTTTTGAACTCCAGTGTTTCTGCCAAGGAAACAGACGCTCGATGGCATTCAGTTATTTATTTGCCCGAGGCCTCAGTTAGTGTTTGATGGCACTGAGGCTTGGACTGGGCTAACACATCCCTCCTTCTTCAGCTTGAGCTCATGGAAAAAAATTTTTAAAGATTTTATTTATTTGACAGAGCGAGTGAGAGAGATCACAAGTAGGCAGAGAAGCAGGGGATGAAGTAGGATCCCTGCTGAGCAGACAGCCCGATGCTGGGCCAGATCCCAGGAGCCTGAGATCCTGACCTGAGATAAAGGCAGAGACCCAACCCACTGAGCCACCCAGGCAACCTTAGCTCACGGAAATTTTTAACCACTCTTCAGGGCTGGGGGGAAAACAAAATGATGCCGCCTGTCTCCACGTTTACATATCCTGAATTTCTTTGTTAAGATGCATCTGTACTCTGCCTCTCTCCCTTCCTGGTAACAGAGGCTACCTCAGCCAGGTCCTAAAGGCCTCCCAAGTTCTGAGGTCCAGGAAGCAGCCTCCCACACACCTCACACCCCCCACCTCTCTCCCCTCTGGCAATACTCAGAACACAGCCCCGCTGCTCCGCCCCCAGATCCTCCTTCCTTCAGCGCTGACTCGCTACAAACTACTCAAAATTTATCTCTGGACTCTCCCCTTCCCACCAACTCAGACGCTCAGCCTCAACTTGGGACTCCTCCGTGTCTGCAGGCCCTGGGACGTTGCTGGTCTCTGCAGAAATGTTTATTGAATGAATAAATAAAAATTCATTCACACTAAGGTGTGAATGTGAAAGGGATGTTGTGTATTTTAATGTGTTCTCTCTCCTGGGGCTAATAATAGCTCTTTAATGTATTTTACAGCTTACAAATCTCGTTGTATTCCTTTGCTGCCCCCCAACAACTTCATGGAGGTAGGTATGAGATGAAGCATCTCTCAGAGAGGTGGTGTGATTTACCCAAAGCCACACAGCACATCTGCAGAGATTTGCCATGTAAAGTAACGTAAAGTAACGTTCGGGGGATTAGGGGTGGGGGATCCATTTTTCAGCCACCTAAGGGTAAAACCCAGCTCCTCTCGCAGCTGATGTTCGGCAAAGGGATTTCCGAGGGAGGACTTCTCGGAACTAATGACAAAGGTGAAGGGGCATTGAGGAGGGGGGTGCGAGGTCGCGACCCTTAGCGGCCGCCTCGACCACACCCGGGGCCGTTGCCGCGGTGGTCCCAGTCAGAGGCCGATCCCCGGGGCACCCAGGACCTGGTGGGCGCCGCCGCGGAGTCAAAGGTTAATGGGAGGATGACTCGAGCCGCTGGGGCGGACTGGCGTTAAGCCTTGGAGCCCGGGCCATGAAACAAGGTCCGGGCACCAGGGAGGCTCCAGGGATACGCGACTAGCTGCAGAAGAGCCAGCTCTGGCGCCCTCCCCGCACCTGGGGGGCTGCAGGAAGATGGGGCGCAGCCAGGGGAACACGCCCCCTGCTGGGCAGAGACTCGGATGGTAGGGCTCACGACTCTCCGAGCCCCTCCGCCCGGAAAGCGGCACCCCCTGCCGGCCTCGCCGCCTCACTGCACTCGGGGCCCCGCAGCCGCAGCCTCGCCCCGGCCGGACGCGGGGTGCGCACCCGGAGAGCGCCAGGCGCACACGGGGTACGCGCGGGGGTGCAGGTCCCGGGCTGCCACTGGGGGGCGCCGCTAAGCGCTGCGCCCCGCTTCGCTCCCCCGGGGCCTCGGACACCGAACCGAACACCGCCCGGCCGGGCAGAGGCCGAGGGGCGACAAGGAGCGGCCGCCTCAAAGCGGGGGCGGGCCGGCGGCAGGTCCCCCGCGCCCCACGACCTTTCTCCGAGTCCCCCCGCTGGCTCGGCTGGCTCTGCGGCCCCCGCGCCTCCCAACCCAACCCGGCGGCGCAGCGCGGCGCGGCCGCTCCCACTCCGTCCTTGGAGGGTGTGGAAGGGTGGGTTTGGGGCCGGGGGCGGGTCTGGGGGCGGACCCGGAGGCGGGGCTGTCTCTGCGGCAGGGCCCAGCTCGGCTCCCCCCGGTCTCTCTCTGTCTCTCCTCCTCCCTCCTCCTGCTCCGGGCGGAGCCCGGCATGGGGGGGCCGGCGCCCGGCAGGCCAGGTACGGTGATGTGGAAATTGGGGAGCCTTGGTGCGGGGAGGTGGGGTAGGGGGGACAGGGAGTAGTGAGGATTGGCGGGGCGAGAGACGGAGAAACCCAGGGTAGCAGGACAAGGAGAAGGGGAGGGGTGCCCGGGAACCTGGGGCCCTGGATGGAGAGGGGGATGAAGCCGCCAGGTTTGGAACAAACAGGGAAGGGAGAGGACGGCAGTGAGGAGGGGCGCCTAGGAGGAGAGGTGAGGCCGACGGCGGAAAGGAGAGTGTGTTTGGGGGGAGGGAAACCAGAGCAGGTCTGGAGGCCGCAGCTCAGAAGGTAGCTATGGGGCCAGACGGGAGAACCCCCGGGTGGGATTGAGGGCAGAGACTGGAATAGGGAAGCCGGGAGCCTCCCAGATCCTGGAGGAGGAAGAAGGGGATCTGGGCCATCATCGAGGGAGGTGGAGACTGTCACTGAGGGGCCGGGACGCAGGCATAGGGGTGGACGGAGGCCCGGGGCCCAGGCAGAGGACTGGAAGGGAGAACTGCCCGCAGGGAATGGAAATGGATGGTTGGGTAGTATTGTAGATGCCCAACTCCCAGTGCCCCCCACCCCTTTGCCAGAATCCTCACCCTGCCCTCATGACATCCCCAGCGTCAGGGCCCGAGAGGGGGTGGGGATTCTGACCATCTCCCCCTTCCCCAGCGGGGTACAATGTACGCAAGTAGGCCGTAGCAGAACTCCTTGTCTGTAGGTATGTCCAGCTCCCCATAGCCGGTGTGTGTGTGTGTCTGGAGGTCTGGGTGTGCTGTGGGTGTGTCGGGGGTGTTTATGTCTGTGTGTGTCTGCCTGTTCCTAGGTTGTGTTTACCCATCTGATCTGTGTCTGGTCCTCTGTGTGTAGATACGGGTCTGTGGCCTGGTGGTTTGTGTATCTGAACGTGTATTTGTGTGGCTGTGGGGCTGCTGTGTATTTGCGGGGCCTGTCTGTGTGGTAGATCTGGGTGTATTTACAGGATGGGAATCTGTGTCGAGCTGATCTCTCCGGGAGGTGTATTTGTGGCTCTGAACACCTTTGTCAGGGTGTATGACTCTGTACACATATCCTGTGTCTGTCTGTCTGTCTGTGGGTCCTAGAGGCGGTGTTGGGTTTTCTCTGCCTCCATCTGTTTTCCACTCTCTGAGGACCCAAGTCACATCTCCACTCCTTTCTCTCTCTCTTTCTCTTTCTCATTCATTCCTGGCCCCCACCCACCCCACATCTTTCTTTTTTTCCTTCCCCTCTCCCCCACCAAGTGGATCCGGGACCCAGGGAGGGCCGCCCCCCGGGCCTGGTGGCGCTGAGCAGGGCCCCCCAGCCCCCACCTCCTGCCCCACGACATGAACCTCCTCTACCGAAAAACCAAGCTGGAGTGGAGGCAGCACAAGGAGGAGGAGGCCAAGAGGAGGTAAGGCCGTGGTCCCAGATATCTGCCCCGAGGGCTGTCCCACCTCCGCTTCCTTGGTGGCTGGACCACATCCCTCTGCCCTTCCTGGGTCCAGCAGCCTGGTCAGGAGTCTGATCTGAGAGTGTGTGCTCAGTACAGAATTGCTGGATTGCATACACCCTGTCCCCACCCTGCTCCTGGCCCCTGGTTCCAGCCCTTGTCCTGGCCTCTTGGGGTGGTGGGGCAGCCTTCCAGCTCAGGAGCACCCTGTTGGCTCTTCCCCACCCCTGGAAGCCCGAGTCATTCCTTCCTGACTCACCTCTGGCCTGTAGTCTTCTCCTTTCTGTCAGTATGGGGTTGGTTCCAGGCTCCCCTGTCACCTGACCTTGGAAGGGGCAGGCCCCACTGCCCTCCTGGTCCAGGGACAGGGTCACTCGCGGGGTACCAGAGAAGATCCGTTTGGCCCTCTCCCCAGCTCCGCTGCTGGAGGAGGCGAGTGGCCAAGGGACAGGGTTGTGTGTGTGCATGTGAGTGTCGTGGTGGGAGTCGTGAAGGCTGGGCCCTGCCGGGGAGCCAGGCCCGGGGACCTCTCCCTGCTTGGCCTCTCCTTGCTGTCCCAGGGACCTGGATCCTGGCCTCTCTCCGCTTGCTCCCCTCTCTCTTCACTCCCATTGACAGCACAGCCTCCTGGAGCCTGAGTCAGAGCCGCCTCCCTGCTCCCTTCTCCCTCCTCGAAACTGTGGAGTTTAATTCTTGTTGTTAATTAGATTAATCAGAGCTATGACTGCAGTGATGTCTCCCTAATGAAGGGTTAGTAGACAGGGCCTTAATGAGAGCCCACCCCGCAGTGGCTCTCCCCTCTCCCCTGCCAGCCGCCCCTCCCTTCTCTCGCACAGAAGCTCAGGGGCAGTGAGAGGGAATGGGGGTGAGCCTGGGAGGGTGACAGAGAAAGGATGGCACCGGCACCAAGGGAGAGGCAGAGCCAGAGGAAGGGAGGAAAAGGATCAGCAGGAGGAGGCCGCTCTGGCGATGCGGCTGTACAGCCCTCGGCGGGGAAGGGAGGCGCGGGTCGGTGTGGGAGCGGAGGCCGCGGGAGCCGGCATGCTGGGAGGCCAGAGGCCAGGTGTGGGCTGGTGAGCGTGAGGAGCAGAGCCCTGGCGGCAGGTGTCTGCGCCCAGCGGGGCTGTGCTGCCTGTTTGCGTCTCTCTACCTATGCATGAAGCCATCCACACAAGGGCCCTGTGCCAGATATGCCCAGGCTGGGATCAGACAGCTCCAGGGATGCTCCTCTGCACACATACTTACCCCTTCCCTCATCCCTACTTGCTGTGCCTCCCCGATTTCCTTGTCTGTTCTAAAGCCTAAGGATTCTGCCAGAAGTTTCTACTTCGCTGTCCTTCAGGCAGCCTCCCATCCCCACCCCAGGCCCCTTCCTCCTCCTCCTCCTCCCCCTGGGAAGGCACAGGGCTGCGCACCTCTCTGAGGGTAGAGGAGGGGGAGGCCCAGGCCCAAGGCCCAGCCTCTGTTCCATCCTAGCCTTCTCTCCCCAGCTCCAGTAAGGAGGTGGCTCCTGCAGGCCCCGCAGGGTCCGGGGCCGGCCCGGGGCCTGGGGTCCGGGTGCGGGACATCGCCTCGCTCCGCCGCTCCCTCAGGATGGGCTTCATGACGATGCCAGCCTCCCAGGAGCACACCCCCCACCCCTGCCGCAGCGCCATGGCCCCACGTTCACTCTCCTGCCATTCAGTGGGCAGCATGGACAGTGTTGGGGGTGGACCTGGGGGGGGAGGCGGGGGTCTCACAGAGGACAGCAGTGCCCGAAGACCCCCTGCCAAGCCCCGGAGACATCCCAGCACCAAGCTCAGCATGGCAGGGTCGGGGGTAGAGATGCCTCCCAGCAAGAAAGCAGGTGAGACACCCCCAACCCTCCCCAGGAGCTGGGATGATCCATTCCAGGCCTAGAGAGGCCTACTGGGGAGGGTTCATTCAGGGAAGAACTAAGGAAATGGAAGGTTCCATTCTCAGTGGGAGTGGTGGGGGGGTGGTTTCTTTTTGGAAGGGCCTGAGATGAACCATTCAAGGGCAGGGGAAGCTCCCCGAAAAGTCCATTCCAGGGGAAGGGGTGGCCTTGAAGGGACACGAGGGCGGGACAGAATTCACGGTGGGAGCTGCGGATTCTGGGGAGTTCCATCAGAAGGCCTGAGAGCAGGCTGGTAGAAAGGGAACCCACCACCGTGCTTTAAGTTGAGGGGTGTGGGGAAAATAACAGACACAGATATGCCCTTGCAGCTGAGTTAAGAGATCGGAAGGGGTCTGCCCGTCTCCTATCCCCACGAAGAGCCCGGTTTATTTTTCTCCTTCCCGTTCTGGCCAGGCTCGCAGAAGCCAACCCCAGAGGGCCGAGAGTCCAGCCGGAAGGTTCCGCCACAGAAGCCCCGGAGAAGCCCGAACACCCAGCTCTCGGTCTCCTTCGATGAGTCCTGTCCCCCAGCCCCCTCTCCTCGTGGGGGGAATCTGCCCCTTCAGCGCCTCAGTAGGGGGTCCTGCATAGCTGGGGACCCTGAGGTGGGTGCCCAGGAAGAGGAGCCCGTGTACATTGAGATGGTGGGGGATGTCTTCAGGGGAGGAGGACGAAGTGGAGGGGGCCTGACTGGACCCCCTCTTGGGGGAAGGGGCCCAACCCCTCCAGCGGGCGCTGACTCGGACTCCGAGGAGAGCGAGGCCATATATGAGGAGATGAAGTACCCGCTGCCCGAGGAGGCAGGAGAAGGCCGGCCCAACGGGGCCCCCCCATTGACCGCAAGCTCCTTGCCACACCAGCCCCCCGCCCTGCAGCCCCACGCCCACCGCCGGCCAGCATCAGCCCTCCCAAGCAGGAGGGATGGGACACCTACCAAGACCACTCCTTGTGAAATCCCCCCGCCCTTCCCCAACCTCCTCCAGCACCGTCCTCCGCTCCTGGCCTTCCCCCAAGCCAAGGCTGCTTCCCGAACCCCTGGCGATGGGGTCTCGAGGCTACCGGTCCTCTGCCACTCGAAGGAGCCAACGGGCTCCACCCCAGCTCCCCAAGTGCCTGCCCGGGAGCGGGAGACGCCTCCCCCACCGCCTCCGCCTCCTGCTGCCAACCTGCTGCTGCTGGGACCCTCGGGCCGGGCCCGGAGCCACTCAACACCGTTGCCACCCCAGGGCTCTGGCCAGCCCCGGGGGGAGCGGGAGCTCCCCAACTCCCACAGCATGATCTGCCCCAAGGCGGCAGGGGTGCCGGCAGCCCCTCCTGCCCCGGCCGCCTTGCTCCCTGGCCCCCCCAAGGACAAGGCTGTGTCTTACACCATGGTGTACTCGGCAGTCAAGGTGACCACGCATTCTGTCCTGCCAGCTGGTCCACCCCTAGGTGTTGGGGAACCAAAGACGGAGAAGGAGATCTCGGTCCTCCATGGAATGCTGTGCACCAGCTCGAGGCCCCCAGTGCCTGGGAAGTCCAGCCCCCACAGCGGGGCCATGGGCGCGGCAGCTGGGGTCCTCCACCATCGGGGCTGCCTGGCCTCCCCACACAGCCTTCCGGACCCGACTGCGGGCCCCCTGACTCCCCTATGGACCTACCCGGCTGCAGCAGCTGGGCTCAAGAGACCCCCTGCCTATGAGAGCCTCAAGGCCGGGGGGGTGCTGAATAAGGGCTGTGGAATGGGGGCCCCATCCCCCATGGTCAAGATCCAGCTGCAGGAGCAAGGGACCGACGGGGGTGCCTTTGCCAGCATCTCCTGCGCGCATGTCATCGCCAGTGCAGGGACACCAGAGGAGGAGGAAGAGGAGATGGGCACCACGACATTTGGGGCAGGCTGGGCTCTGCAGAGGAAGGTCCTGTATGGAGGGAGAAAAGCAAAAGAGCTGGACAGTGAGTGAGGGGCGGGAATTTGGGGGTGGAGGAACTGGGGATGCTTGTGATGATCTCGAGGAAGCATTGGAGGGCTTGTCTGGAAGCTACAACCCATTGTCCTGAAGTGGGAAGTTTTCAAGGAGACTGGAGAATAAGGGCACGCAGCAGGCTGAGGGGCCAGGGTCCCCGTGTGCCTGCTGGACGGGCAGGAAGATCTACAATGGGGAGAGGCTAGAATCTGGCCCCAAGGGTAACCACCTCCTGCCCCGTCCGGCTCTACTCCCTGCCCTTCCCTTTGCTAGGCTGCAGGGGTGTGTGTGTGTGTGCATGCACGCACACTAGGAGCTAAACACAGCTGCCTCCCAGCTGTTGCCATGGCAACCCATCCAGACAGGAGGGAGAGGAGAGGGAGGCCCCTACCGTTGCCTGGCAACGCAATGCTGTGCCAGGCCTCCTCTCGGAGCTGAGCTTAGTTCCCTAGCAGCCCTTCCCCCAACCCCCCCCCCTTCCCGGCTCAGGATTTGGGAATCTCCCCCCTCTGTGTTTCAGAGGGTGGTCACTGCGGCCCTCTCAGGCGGGAGAGGCTGTGGAGCTGAAGCTGGGGTAGGGGAGACCCCTGTGACCACAGAAAAGGGTTTGGTGGTAGCAAATACTTGTCTCAGGCCAGGGATGGCACCGGTGGGTGGAAAGGAAAGTGGCAGTATTGGGGTCCCTCCTGTGTGTGGCGGGGGGCAGGAGTGTAAAATAGGTTCTCTCCCTTCTCTGCTGTGATTTGCAAAAGGGCAGTCATTTCTGGTCCACGCGTGTTGCAGTGGGTGTAGCTAGGGGGACAGCAAGACCCTTCCCATGGGCAGGCACTAAGCTCTCCTTGTTATCCCAGCAGAGGTCGAGGATGGTGGCCGGGCCTGGAATGGCAGTGCCGAGGGTCCAGGCAAGGTGGAGCGTGAGGAGCGAGGCCCCACGGCATCAGGGATTCCAGTGAGGAGTCAGGGGGCAGAGGGCCTGCTGGCCAGGATCCACCACGGAGGGGACCGAGGAGGGAGTCGCACAGCGCTACCTGTACCCTGCCAGACGTTTCCTGCTTGCCACCGCAATGGAGGTGACACGCCACCCGGGGCCCTTACAGAGATGGGGCTGGAAGGGGAGAGGTCTCCCAGGGTCCATGTCCTGGGCTCTCCATTCTGACACGACGTCGCCATCCCCTTGCTTCCCCTGCTGAGGCAGGGGTAGCCGGGAGGGGGCTTTAGGAGGGGAACCTGGAGGCCCCTATATCCTTGTCACTTACCATCTGTCCACCTCAGACTTCACAGGAGGCTACCGCCTGGGGCGCTCGGCCTCCACATCTGGAGTCCGGCAGGCCGCGCTCCACACCCCCCGACCCTGCAGCCAGCCTAGGGATGCCCCAAGCCAGGTGAGGGGAAGACCACGTTGGGTTTTCTTGATTTGTGAAGGAGCAGGTGGGGAAGAAGGTCTGGGTGTGGAAAGAAAAGTAGGAGGCCACCTTGGAGCGGGGTTGGGGCGGGGGCTGGCACAGCCCAGTAGGCACCCTGGGGTGGGGCTGGGGTTGATCCTGGGAGGAGCTGTATTCCATGGGGACAGCCAGACAGCTGCCGCCACTAGCTTGCCATGGGCCTTCGTGCATTTAGAAAATGGGGGTACCAATTCGAAAAGTGCGTTCTACTGGGAAGACAGTTCTTTAAAGGGGTGCCCATTCCTTAGGGTTTGACGGGTCCAGGCTGGCACTAGGGCACCCACTAGGTGCAAGAGGTGGGTTTCTGTCCCTGTCCCCCCCCCCACCGGAACACACACTCCCAGCCAGGGGGAGAAGACACAGGCCTTGGGGGGCAAGAGAGGACTTGCTTCTGGGGGAAGACATTGGTCTTTGCGGTGGGGGACAGGGCCTGGTCGCTCTGAGGTCCTTGACCTCCCCCTCCTTTCGCCTTCCTCTCCTCGTCGCGGGCCGGCGGGCGGGAGGAAGGGGCACAGACCCAGCCCGCGCTGCCGCTGCCGCTGCCGCTGCCGCCTCCGCCCGCCCGCGAGCGCGACGGCAAGCTGCTAGAGGTGATCGAGCGCAAGCGCTGCGTGTGCAAGGAGATCAAGGCCCGCCACCGCCCCGACCGAGGCCTCTGCAAGCAGGAAAGCATGCCCATCCTCCCCAGCTGGCGGCGCGGGCCGGAGCCCCGCAAGTCCGGCACCCCGCCCTGCCGCCGGCAGCACACCGTCCTCTGGGACACTGCCATCTGAGGAGGCCGGGAGGCCCGGGCACCGGACTGGGGAGCGGGGCGGGGGTGCCCGGCTCTCCGGGAGACTTGCCTTGAAAGAGGGACACTTGAAGGACCAGGTGAGAGAAAGCCAGGGAGAAGCCCCAGCCTTGCACCCTAACAACCCCGCCCCCCCCAGACGGGGGTGTCTGCCAGGCCCATCGGGGATGTCCCCCACCCCCCGCCCCACCCGCATCCCCTGAAATTTGGGGAGGAGGGTTTGAGGTTGGGAGTGAGGCCCTTGGGGGCTCTCCATGCTGGGCGAGGCCGATGACTCCTCCTGAGAGGGCAAAGGCCAATCCCGGAGGTCGGCATGGGGGAGGAGGAAAGGGAAGGGAGGAAGGGGGGGCGGGTCAGGTGAAGGACGGGGCTAGCGAGTGTGAGGTAGAGGGGCTCTTTATAGAGCCAGGAGTGGGGAGGGGGTATTTATTTCGTTATTTATTTTAGTTGGGAGGGCAGTTCTGGCCTCTTCTGACCTATTCCTGGGCAGGGAGTAGGCAGTGGTGGGCAATTCAAGGGAACCAAGTTGGCGCTCTCCCCAAGCCTGAAGCTGGCACAGCCACACCAACCCTGACCATGGGGATTGGTGTGGATTGGGGAGCCAAGCAAGAGGAGGGAGGGGCCCCAGCGAGCTGAGGGCCGCAGACTCATTTACAGTATTTTACCACAGCCAGAATTTGGTAGTGAGTGTGGCCTGCTGTGTAACAGGCATCTTATTTAGCTCTGGGGTGAGGGGGTAGCACCAGGGATGGGCGGGATGATGGGGAAGGAGGGAAATTTTAGCGGGTGGGGGGTGGGCGGGGTATTTATTTAAATTTTAAAAAAAAATCAGAAGAGATGTCAGGAACTTTTTTTTAATTCCTTTCTTTTCAGAATAATATATTAAAAGACTAATGATCCTAGAACTGGCTGCTTATAGTTCAGTGTGCTCTGCTTTTCTTACACCTGTTTCTTTTCCCTCTTGGCCGGTGGTTGGTGGGAGTTGGAGGTGGTGGTGCAGGGAGGGGTGAGTGGCTGTGGCAGGTACTGGGGAGAGGTGGAGTTGGAGGTAAGTCTGGAAATGCCTACTGAGTGAGCTTCCTTTTGCTTGGGAACACACCCATGCAGGAGCATTCAGACTGAAGCCTGCCCTTAGGCAGCCTGTAGTCCACTCGGGGATGAGACACCTGGGACAACACCAGATGTTGCTATAGCAGTAAGGGGGGTTGTAGGAATCATCTAAGAAGGCTTTCTAGAAAGTGAGCCTAAAAGGACAGGTAAAGTTTGGATGAGCAGGGTGAAGAGGAAAAGTGCCAAGGTCACACACAGTATGATTGTCTGCAGAACAGAAGATAGGGTAGGGCAGGAAACGTGTTTAAATAATGCAAAGGGCAATGAGTCAACCACAAATGATGCTGGTTCAGAGAGATGGGCATTAAAGCAAGATTCTGATCCTCAGGAAGCAATCACCAAGGAGGATAAAAAAGTGTCTGGGAGAATGGAGGGCAAGGGACAGTTTGCAAGACGGAGCTGGAAGAACATCCTTAGGTGGGGAATGAAGGAGCTGAATGGGGCATCCGAGAAGCCCAATTTTAGAACTCCTGGGACTGGGGAAATGATCACTTTGATAGAGCAAAGCTAGTGGGGTAAGGGATTTTGAGGGAAGAACGCTGAATTGGAAGCAGTGGTTAATACCTGGGTTGAAAGAACAGACTTTCAGAAAGTGCAGTGGATGATAGAAGAGATGTTGCTAGCAATCTGAAGAACATTTTATGGTTTTTTTTTTAAAGATTTTATTTTTAATCTACACCCAATATGGGGCTCAAACCCAGAGATCAAGACTCGCACGCTCTACGGACTGAGCCAGCCAGCCAGGTGCCCCAAGAAGAATTTTTTTTTTCAAATTTCAGTAGTTTTCTATTTATTTTCATTCCTATTAGATAAATTAAAACCAGCACATCAAAGTATTCATTATTCCTTGGATATTATTGTACAAGATAAAGCTAAATTTATTTTTAGTTAGTTATTTTAAAGAAGTGTTAAATAATGGTGCAGGTATAATAGGCAGAATATGGAAAATAATGGCAGCAATATGACAGTTTTTAGAATTTGGGAAATACCAAGTTAGAAATGAGAGTTTGGGAGAGATGAGAAGTTGGGAAAAGATAAAAAGACTGTGGACATTAGGAATCATCAACCTAGAACTAATACTCCAGGCCTAGACTGAATTGTATAAAGGAAAATTGGATAAAGAGATATATTAAGGGCACCTAGGTGGCTCAGTGGATTAAGCCTCCACCTTCAGCTCAGGTCATGATATCAGGGTCCTGGGATTGAGTCCCGTATGGGGCTCTTTGCTCAGTGAGGAGCCCCTCTCTCTCTGCCTGCCTCTCTACCTACTTGTGATCTCTCTCTCTCTCTCTCTGTAAAATAAATAAATAAAATCTTAAAAAAAAAGAGATATATTAAGAACAAAATATGAACAAAAAATAGCTTTCTACATTTTAATTTTTTTAATTGATATATATCAACATATAAAATTGTATTAGTTTCAGGTGTCCAACATAATTTGATGTATGTATATATTGTGAAATGATTGTCAAAATAAGTGTAGTTAACATCCATCCCCACACATAGCTACAGTTTCTTTCCTTGTGATGAGAACTTTTAAGATCAACCCTCTTAGCAACTTTCAAATGTTATTGTTAACTATAGTCACTGTGGTATACATTATTACTCTAGGACTTACTTATCTGATAACTGGAAGTTTGTACCTTGAACCACCTTCACAAATTTTGCCCATGCCCCAGCCCCATCTCTGACAACTACCAACCTGTTCTCCATGTCTGTGAGTTTTTTGTTGTTTTAGGTTCCGCATATAAGTGAGATCATAGAATATTTGCCTTTCTGTCTGACTTATTTCACTTAGCACAACGCCTCCGTGTTGTCACAAATAGCACAATTTCTGAAACCTTTTTAATAATTGGAAAATTAGTGGAAGCAAATATCCTGCTTATAAGAGCAACAGGAATCCTAAAATACCTCAAAGTAACTTTAATAATGTATAGGACTTATATTCGGTCAATCAATAAAACTAAAGTCCTTTGAGTTCAACCAGGAATATTTGCATAAGCAGAGTAATAACTTGTTTGTAGATAAGAAGGCCATAATATAAAAGATAATCAGTTTTCCCTGAATCCATAAATTTGATGCAGTCTCTAAATTCTAAAAGGATGAGTTAGGAAACTTGACGAAATAATGCAAAAGTTCATCCAGAATGATAATGAGAAAAACCAGAACGTTCTGAAACAGATGAGTAACGGGGGGACCTAGCTACCAATATTAAAAGTTGAAATAAAAGCACAGTGTGCTGGGATTGGCACAGGCCTGGCACATCCATCAGAATAGAGTCCAGAAATAGCTCCAAATGCACATGGGAATTTGGCATGGATATGATAAAGGTGGTTATTTTAAGGGGAAAACAATTATTCAATGGTGGTTTCTTGATTAGCTACTTAAGGGAGAGTGTGGGAAGCTGGATTTCTATTTCATTCGTTATGCCAAAAGATTTAAATGTAGAAACAAAACATTAAAAGCGAAAAATGGGTGAACATTCTTTTAACCTTGGGTTGGAGAAGGTCTTTCTAAAATGACATGCCAACCAGAAACAGACTGAAACACTTTTTAAGTTTTATCATGTTCTCAACTAAAACGTCTATATGGCAAACTCGAACTATGAACATTGAACTAGGAAAATATTTTTTTAGATTCTAAGTGATCTCTACACCCAAGGTGGGGCTCAAACTCACAATCCCGAGATTAAGAGTCACACACTCCACTGACTGAAGGAGCTAGGCACCCTATGGAAAAAGATTTCAAACACATGAAAAAGATTGACACAGTGTATCAGATTTGTGAGTTGATAAGAAAAGGAAAAACAACCCAAACGAAGGACATGAGCAGATAATTCACCGAAGAAACAGAAATTACCAACAAACATGTTCAACCACAACCACAAGTGATATGAAATACAGCAATAATAAAATACTCTTTATCTGACAAACTTGAAAAAAACTCAGAGCATCAATTTGGCAAGTATATATGGAAAACAGGCACTCACTGTGTAAATGTAAATACACCTTTTCTGAAAGTCAGTTTAATAATATTTGTTAAAAATTGGGGCACCTGGGTGGCTCAGTTGGTTAAGCAACTGTCTTTGGCTGAGGTCATGGTCTTGGAGTCCTGGGATGGAGTCCCACATCAGGCTCCCAGCAACATGGAGAGTCTCCTTCTCCCTCCGACCTCCCCTCTCATGCTCTTACTCTGTCTCTCTCTTTCCAAATGAATAAATAAAACCTTTAAAAATTTTGTTAAAAATTTAAATGTACATAGTTTTGACTCAAATTCCACTTCCAGGAATTTATCCTACAGAGGCGGTTACACAAGTGCACAAAGCTAGATGCACAAATGTGCTAATTGCTAGGCTGTTTGAAATGATGAAAAATTGGAAACAACCCCAATGTCATTAGTATGGCACTAATTTATGGTAACAATGAAACACTGAAGCTGTTAAATTGAACACAGAAGATATCGATGTTCTAAACACAAGGTCACAATAAATAAGTGAATAAGGCAATGTGTGGAAAAGCACATTTTTAGAAAAAAAACTCGTAAAAAACACATTTTTAGAAAATCATTTATGTATAAATTTTTTTGTAGGTCCGGAAGAAAATACACCAAATATTTGATGGTGGTTACTTGAGGTCTCAGAAGAGAGCGGGCTTAACTTGATTTTTTTAAAAGATTTTATTTATTTATTTGACAGAGATCACAAGTAAGCAGAGAGGCAGGCAGAGAAAGAGAGAGGGAGAAGCAGGCTCCCTGTTGAGCAGAGAGCCTGATGTGGGGCTCGATCCCAGGACCCTGGGATCATGACCTGAGCCGAAGGCAGAGGCTTTAACCCACTGAGCCACCCAGGCGCCTCATTAATTTAATTTTTAAAAAAATGTATATTGCGGGCAATACAAAAATGTATATTGGTGTCAGCACCAAGGAGCTGGCATGTGAGGGTTCAAATCCTAGATTGGCACATAAAGCCAAGTTTCTCACTTTCAGATAACACAATGACTCCTTTGGGAGGTAAGGATGGAGACTGGGACCTCCGCAGCGATGGAGTTTGAGTCAGAAATGAACAGAGTTCAGATAGGAAGGTCTCAGGTTAGGCTGGTGCTTGGAGTGGATGTGAGCCCTCAGGCTACCTAAGATTAGAGACCTGGGAAGAGTGCGCAGTTTCTAGAACTTAGGATGTGCTGGAACTTGACAAACTTGATTAACTTCTTATAAAGGATGGAAGGATGAGCACCCCTGGGAGGTGAGCCCTTCCTGCCTGACACAGGTAAAACTCACCTGGACTCACCTGGGACTACATATCCCCTCTTAGGGTCACAAGGGCATTTTCAACACTTTCTGCCTTTCTAGACCCCAGTACAGCAGAGGACTCTAGGACAGTACAGCTAGACGTAAGAGGGACTGGGAGCACTCAAGTCAAGAGGGAGACAGGAGCTTCATGGAGAGACCCTCCTTGAGGAGGTAATGCATTCAAACTACAGAGAAAAGAAATACTTCAGAAATAATACTCAGCCTTATGTCTCATGGTCCATATCACCTTTGAGAAATTTCACCTCTGAAGAGAGATTTCAATCAAAGGTAACTAGGGTCAAGTCAAAGTCTTGGGAGCAAACTTCAAGAGATTCCCAATAACCCAAGGATGGGATAATTTGATCATCAGGAAAGGTAAGAACTATCATGGATTGAAAGGCAATTGTAGTTCAATTCATTAGTTTATATTGACAAAAAATTTTTTCTCACCTTTGGAGGATGTTAGAGAATCAATTCATTATTTTGAATTGTAAAGCTTCTCTACAAAGAAACATTCCGGCTAATAAATGACGATGGAATTTTAGACTTAGAATATCACCATGAAGTAATGAGTCCAAATACTGAGTTCCAACAACCGCACAACATCCCATAGCACATGGTAAGAGACAACCAGATCTTATGGGTCGCCTGATGAAGGAATGTACCATCATCTATGAAGTGTTCTCGCCCCTGCTCCCCCATTGAACCTAGGGATGGGATCAAGCCTGTAGATGCTGCCGCCAGTTACAGGAAATAAGAGACAGGAATGCACTGAATACCAGCGAAGGCAGACAGCAAAATCGAAACGCTGGCAAACACCTCAGGGCAAGCTCCCTGGGTTCTTCAGCAAATATATTGCCCGGGGAAACAAAGAGATGGAGAGGCAAGCTATAGATTAAAAGAAATTTAAAAAGACATATTGCCCACTGCAATCCATGGACCATATTTGGATCTTGATTCAATCAAACTTTACTATCTTTAAAAGCTTTTATTTATTTATTTGACAGAGACAGCAAGAGAGGGACCACAATAGGGGGGAGCTGGAGAGAGAGAGCAGGCTCCCCACTGAACAGGGAGTCTGACTCTGAGCTGGGATCATGACCTGAGCCAAAGGTGGATGTCTGAGTCACCCAGACACCCCTAATCAAAGAAACTTAAAAAACAAAACAAAACAAAAAACCTTGCTTCTTGCATTTATGAGACAATTGGGAATATAATCACTGACTGGATATTTGAGGATATCAAGGAATTATTATTAACTTTTAAGGTGTGATAGTGTATTGTGGTTATATATTTTTAGAGCCCTTAGAGAGAGGATACTGAAATATTAATGGGATAAGTCACTTGAGGTCTGGGACTTGCTTTAAAATAAAACAGATAAGGAGAAAGAACGTGCCAGAAAAGACAAAAACAAGAATGGCCATGCGTTGATCATTGTTAGGCTGGATGAATGTTCTGTCTGAGCTTGGGTCTGTCTGAAATTTTCCACAATAAAAAGTGGTGGGTTGTTTCTTTTTAAGTCACTGTGATGAATCAAAAAATTTCCTCCTTTGAAAAAAAAATGATGGTTGGGAGCAAATGTTCTAGGAAACCCCTCCCAGAACATACTTTCTCTCCAATTAAAAATAACCTTTTATTTTTATGAAGCAATATACATTCATTGCAGAAAGCTATCAAATACTGAAAAGCAAAAATAAAACACTATATTTCCACCACCTAGAGATTACCATTTAAAAACTTGCTGTATAACATCACAGGACTTTTTCTTTGCGTATGTTTTTTAACAAAACAAGATCAGCCTGCCCATGCTGTTTTGAGAGGTGCTTTTCTCCATTGATGGGCTCCACCGCCCCGTATCAATAGATTTTCATCTTATCTAATATCCAGGCCATATATACATTTCCTTTATTGTGTCCCAAAGTGTTCTGGCATCTTAGCTCAGCTGCCATAACAAAATACCACAGACCAGGTGGCTCAAACAACAGACATTAATTTCTCACAGTGCCAGAGACCGGGAAATTTAAAATAGCATGGTGGCCAATGTGTGTTCTTGGTTAAAACCCTCTTCCTGGCTCACAGACAGGTACCTTCTTGCTTTATTAAATCCTTACTTAGCAGAGAGAGAAAGTACTAGAATGAGGGAAAGAGGAGGTTGGGGGTGGGGAGGGTCTGGTCTTCCTTTTCTTAGAAGAACACTAATCCCATCATTAGGACCCTACCCTCATGACCTCACCTATACCTAATCACCTCTTCTAGTCTGGCTTCCAAATACTATCACTTTGGAGGTTAAGGCATCAACATGTGAATTACCAACCGAGATTTTATCTGGAACTAGGAGTGGCCTCTGGTTGGTCTGTTTCTTGTCTCTTCTACTGTGACACAGTGTCTCGGTTTCTTTTGCTCCCAGAGCTCTGACTTGTGGAATAGCCTGGGCCATTTGTCTTAAGGAGTGTCACACTCCCCACCTATGCTTGGTTGCCTCCTCAAGGTACCTCTACAGTTTACAGGTACCAGCAAGTTGGAGCTTCTTGTCACTTGCGGTTCAGACCCAGGTGCCCCTGATGCCTGAGCCCTCAGAGTGGCAGCCCATTCTGGGGGTCCAGATGGCATGAGGAACATGTTTGGCTGGGGACTCATCCAAGCCAGCCACTGGCCTCTGCCACCACCCCAGGGCAATCTTTTGCCACCAGAAATGGCTGTGAGTCAGAAACCCTAGGCTGGAAGCACCAGAAATGGTGTCACCACCATCTAAAAAAAAATTTCCACTGACCAGTGGTGACCTTATGCTGATTGTGTTTGACATTCCTGCCTTAAAGCCCAGGATGGGTGGGAAAGGGAGATGTACACATTCCAGAAATTTCAGAGTAATGAGGGGAAACCTTCTGGAAAATTAGAAACTACAGGGAAGTTTTTAATTATATGTAGTATTTATTGCCTTGCCCATGGACATCTGAAGTTATTTTGTTCGTTTAGTAACATAAAATATATCCCTGCATATGGGTCATAAAACTGTCATGGTTGATCTACTTAGAGATACGGAAATCTTAAAATGGAGAACATTCCCCTCATTTAGGAGGTTGGGGCTGAGTGAGAGAGAAAGTCACGGGGAAAAGTTTGCCCCTCCCTCACCCTGTTTTGGTCTATGTTTCCCACCCTGGAGGCCCTAAAATAAGGGAATAAAGACGGTCCTAACAGGAACTTTTCCCGGAGGCAAACCCACACACCCATGGTGGGAGGGTACCCTGACAACAAAACAGACCTGCGAGGGACAGTTAGTTTCTAGAATTCCCTCCTAGGGTGTGAGCGTGGATTATCTATGTCGTTCCCACCTAACCTTGCCGAGGTCAATCTTTGCTCTGAAAGAGACTTACCCCCTGCCCACCTTTTCTGGGGTGGTCGATTGTAGATGATTTCACTTCCTTTGCCATTCTAAAGGAGGGGAAGGGGTATTGCCCTGTCCACCAACAGACCACCTGTCTTTATACCTTGGAGGGAGAGGCCATTCTGGATTTACAGTGTGGGGTGGGGAGGGTCCAAGAGGACAGCAGCTCCGGAGGCCAGCCATTGCTCCCAGAGGTGCAGATGAGGACACAGCACAGAACCACCAGACCAGGCTCAGGGGGAGGATGGAGAGGGCACAGTGATGGAGGCGCCCCGCTGGGGAAGCTAGTGGTGATCCCTCCCAGAAGGGTGAGTGGGATGAGCCTAGGTGGCTTGAAAGTGACCTAGGGATGCTTGGTGCTGGGTGGGCCCGGTAGACATGAGTTTCCATCCAACCCGTGGTATTGTAGCCCAAGAGAAAATCTACCGCTCAGGTGACGTGCTAATCAGTACTTAGAGCATGGCTCTCCACCTGGTGATTTTGCTCCCCCCAGGGAACATCTGGCCATATTACTCATCGTCAAAACCCGGGATGGTTTTTTCTCCTGGCATCTCGCAGGCAGAGGCCATAGATGCTGCTAGACATCCCGTAATGCACAGGACAGTCCCCTCCCCCAACGATAAAGTGATCTGAAATGTCACTAGCATTGAGGTTGATCAACCTTGAGGGTTGAGGTCAAGAAGGTTTGAGTGAGTGTATTTAATACTTTGCACGTGGTACTTTCTTTGATGGGGGAGCCTGGCTAGCTCAGTCCATAGAGCATGTGACTCTCCATCTTAGGGTCTTGGATTCAAGCCTCATGTTGAGTGTAGAGCTTACTTAAAAATATATAAAATTGACCACGCTACCTTGAAATTCCTACTGTAAAACCTAACAGCTTTACCCAACCACAAGTCTGCGTTTTTGTTTCTGCGTGTGCCCGTAAGACTTCTTACCCTTCGTCACTTGCTAGCACTTCAAGTCTGCATTATTTTTTGTTAACAATTGGCTGTTGGCCCCTGATGCATGCACAATGTAAGTTTTTAAATCATATTTCTGGGGGCACCTGCGTGGTTCAGTGGGTTAAGCCTCTGCCTTTGGCTCAGGTCATGATCTCAGGGTCCTGGGATTGAGCCCCACATCGGGCTCTCTGCTCGTCGGGTGTGGAGGCTGAGAAATTAAGGCCATCCCACCTAAGGTTTAGCCTTAGCATAAGTAGAGCCATCTTAGCTCTGGCAGCCATCTCAGACCCCTGTGCCCAAGGGATGAACTTTCACCTACTTTACTTTAGTTCTAAGGACCCCCACCCTGCTTTGGTTCCAGAAACCGCCACCCTGCTTTAGTAACAGGAACCCATAAATACCCCTGCCTTAACTAAGCTTGGGGTCCAAGTCCCTACTCCGCTGCGTCGGGTATACTTGGGCCCAAGCTTAAGCATGTCACCTCAGGGTCCAAGTCCCTACTCCACTGTATCGGGTATACTTGGGTCCAAGTTTAAGCTTGTCGAATAAACCCTCATGGGATTGCATCGGTCTCGGCTCCGTGGTGGTCTCTCAGATGCAAAAACTCGGGTACAACACGGGGAGCCTGCTTCCCCCTCTCTCTCTGCCTGCCTCTCTGCCTACTTCTGATCTCTCTCTGTCAAATAAATAAATAAAATATTTAAAAATAAATAAATAAAATAAAATCGTATTTGTGTTTTTATAAAAGTCAGTTTTATTGAGGTATAATTTATATATAATAAAATGTACCTACCTGAAGTCTACATTACAGTGAGCTTTGCCAACTCTCTCTACCTACAAACTCAAGTTTTAAAAAGCCCCGTTTAGGTTTAAGGACTAATGGTTAGAAACAAGGACTTTGCAGTTGATCAGACGTGGGTTCGAATCCCAGCTCTGCCTTCCAAACCTTGGTTTTCTCGTCAGTAAATTGGACTAATAAAGTCCACTTGAGGGGTTATCCTGCGGATTAGAATGACCCACTTGAAGTACCTGGCTCAGAGCAGACCTGGCATATGAAGAAATGTGTCGTCAGTGGTCATATGTTCATGATTATTCAAGTTCTCACCCATTTCTCTATACACTTGGCGAATAGAGAGTCTTTTTTTTCTGTATGTACATGTCTTCCCAGGATGATCACACTTTTCCCAAGGTTACAAATAATCATATATACACGGGCAGCTTCCAAACTAATATTTCCAACTTCTTCCCCGACCCGGGCTCCAGAAGAACAGGGCAGTTTCCCGCAGGCCCTGCTCAAAGACATGTCTGCAACTGCACGCATTAGCTTCCCCCAAACCACCATCATGTCTCAGACTGCCCATCTTGGTGGATGCCATCGCGTCCAGAAATCTCTTCGCAGAAATACCTGCTTCCTTTCTCCCTCACATACACCCCTCGTTCATTAGACTGTCAGTTTAAGGGCTTCAAAACAGACCCAAGCCGCCGTGGTCCAACCTACGTGGGAGGTTATTTCTTGATTACAAAAGCGTCTAGATAGGGGGCCCCTGGGTGGCTGAGTGGGTTAAGCATCTGCTTTCGGCTCAGGTCATGATACCAGGGTCCTGGGATCGAGCCTCACATCGGTATCCCTGCTCTGCGGGGAGTCTGCTTCTCCCTTTGCCTCCTTCTCTCAATCAATCAATCTCTCTCTCTCTCCCTCTGTCAATTTTTTTTTTTAAAAGCATCTATACAGGGGGCACCTGGGTGGCTCAGTGGGTTAAGCCTCTGCCCTCCACTCAGGTCATGATCTCAGGGTAGAGGGATCAAGCCCCGCATCAGGCTCTCTGCTCAGCAGGGAGCCTGCTTCCTCCTCTCTCTGTGCCTGAGTCTACCTACTTGTGATCTCTATCAAATAAATAATTTTTTTTAAAGCATCTAGACATAATCAGTTCATAACAGATCTGGAGGCTCCAGGATATCCAGACCCAGGCCTTTTCCAGTTGGTTGCTCTGTATACCAGGGAATTGCCTTTGTTCCATAACATTTGCGTGGCCTATTACCAGGTCCATTTTTCATGTAGTAGGATGGTGCTTGCTCAGGGTACAACAGACTGCATTTAACCCTCATATCTGTTAAGAGGCAGTGGCTTTGTTAGGTTGAATCACGTTAAATTGCCATTTTTGTTGGTCAAATGTGGTAGGTCATTGGCCATCTTATATAATTCAGCCCAATAGTATCTCTGCTTTACAGATACGCATTCTGATGCACAGAGAAATCAAGTAATTTGCCCAAAGTCACACAGCAAGTGACTGGTAGAGAAGGAATTCAAATCCAGAGCTTCCCTGGAAGCTGGGCCCACAGAAGATTCTTCCAAACAAGTAAGGCTCGGTTCTTCCATCCATAATGTACAACATTGAACACTGGAGAGCTAAACAGCAGTTTAAGAGGGCGACAGCCACAGCTCAATGTGGCTATGTAAGAATGTCACAAGACCATCTATGATTTTTTTTTCCAAATGAGTGATAAGACATTCTTTTTTTTTTCTAGAAGTTGAGTGGACAGAACAACGGCTCCAGAACAGTGTGACCTAGAAGGCTCCTGAGAAGAGGGGAGATTTCGGCTGAGTCTTAAAAGCAAAGGAGGTTTAGTCCCATGATGGTGGGCAGAGCGATAGTCGGTGGTTATAAGCTCACTCTTGTGCTATTTCACAAAACTTGAGATGTTATCTGTGAAGATTCTTGTCTCTCATTACTTGATTGTGTGTGCACACACGGGTTTTTCACACTCATACATTGTATCTGCGGATCTCTTCCTGTTGCATCTCTATGTTTCTCACTTTGTATATGTCTTTCCGTATCTCCATCTGTTTTTCTGTCTTTTTTTTAAAGATTTAATTTATTTATTTGAGAGAGAGTGCATGCATGGGCAGGGGAGGGGCAGAGGGAGAGGGAGAAGCAGACACCCCGTGAGCGTGGAGTCCTACGTGGGGCTCAATCCCAGGTCCCTGAGATCCTGAGCGAAGCTGAAGTCAGACGCCCAACCGACTGAGAGACCCAGGCACCTCAGTCTTTCTGTCTTGGTGCTGTTTTCTGTCTCTCCTTGCCCTTCCTCTCTTCCTTTTTTTTTTTTTTTTTAAAGATTTTATTTATTTATTTGACAGAGAGAGATCACAAGTAGGCATAGAGGCAGGCAGAGAGAGAGGAGGAAGCAGGCTCCCTGCTGAGCAGAGAGCCCGATGCGGGACTCGATTCCAGGACCCTGAGATTATGACCTGAGCCGAAGGCAGCGGCTTAACCCACTGAGCCACCCAGGTACCCTCCTCTCTTCTTTTCTTGATCTTCACACACTTTCTCTCATCTTCCTCTCCTCATCTTTGCTTTCTAATTGGTCCCATATAAATCCTAAGTGCACTTTTTTATTATTCATTGCAAATACAAAATGGTTTGATGTGCCCTGGCCCTCATTAAAAATGCGAAGGGACAGAACGTTCCATCCTTCCACCTAAAAATCTCTCTTCTGTGTTATTGCTCCTTCCCTTGGCCTTTTATTGAATCAGTTTGTTTTTATTTTTATCAAGTTAGACCTGTACATGGTTTTAAAAGTCAAATACTAAAAGACTAATCTGGAAGAAAAGGAACCTCACCTTATTACACTCTCAGCCTGCTTCTCAAATTAAATCATTTTGAACGTTTTCAGCCATTTCTCCTGGTAGGTAGGTACCTATTTCTCAGCAACATGCTTGTACAGCTATTTCTTTAATTTTTTTTTTCAGTTTTCCCCATGATTTTTTAAAACAGAAAATGAGAATTTAACTCTTACACTTCCATCCATACCAACTCTTCCCTTCTTACATCATCCCTAAAATATGTTGTATCCCAGGGCACCTGGCTGGCTCAGTCAGTGGAGCATGTGTCTCTTGATCTCAGTCAGGGTTGTGAGTTCAAGCCCTGCATGAGCTATAGAGGTTACCTAAAAATAAAAAATATTTTTTAAAGATTTTATTTATTTGGGAGAGAGTGAGCACAAGTGGGGGAGGGGGCAGAGGCAGAGGGAGAAGCAGACTCCCTGCTGAGCAGGAAGCCTCATCCGAGGCTGGATCGCAGGACCCTGAGATCGTCACCTGAGCCGAAGGCAGACACCCAACCCACTGAGCCACCCAGGTGCCCCCAAAACAAAATATTTTAAGTCATAACCAAATTTTTGATCAGAGCAGAATTCAGTGTTTGTAATGTTATTATATACATATTATTTCCAGCCAGGTGACAGACTGTGGTTGTATTTTCTTCCTTGGAATTTTCTTTCCCTGGAGTTAATGGTCTCAAGTTTCTGTTTGTCTCATCTCCAGGTACCTAACACAAATTCAGCCTCAGCAGCTGATCCACCTCATAAAAACTTTTCCTTGGAGAGATCAGTCCTGTAGCTTTTCCTCTCCCTCTTACACTCTAGATGCCCGCTGTCATCCTGGGACACAGCTCTCCTCTCTCCCTGCTCCTGCTCCTGATTTCCATGGTCCCTCTTTCTTGGATTCGCCCCTTAATTTATGGGAGCCTATTCCTTCACACACCTGAAAATGTCCTACCGTAACCGGATTGATAGTTTGGGTAGGTACAGAATTCTAGGTTTACAATCAGCTTTCCTCAGAATTTTTTTTTTAATTTAGTAATCAGTCTCTTTTAACAGTAGTCTTCAATAAAAATATATTTATACTAATATTGTGGTTCTCCATGGAAGGTTTGCTTTTTAAGAATTGAGCTAGAATTGGGGCGCCTGGGTGGCTCAGTGGGTTAAAGCCATGATGTCAGCTCAGGTCATGATCCCAGGGTCCTGGGATCGAGCCCCGAATCGAGCTCTTTGCTCAGCGGGGAGCCTGCTTCCTCCCCTCTCTCTGCCTGCCTCTCCGCCTACTTCTGATCTCTGCCTGTCAAATAAATAAATAAAATCTTTTAAAAAAAAAGAATTGAGCTAGAATTGACATACAACATTGTATAAGTTTTAGGTGTACAATATAATGATTTGATGTATCTGTATTTTCTCAGGTGTTGCCTGATGATCTTCTACTTTTCTTTCTTTTTAAAAATTAGTCTTCTAGGGGAGCCTGGGTGGCTCAGTGGGTTAAAGCCTCTGCCTTTGGCTCAGGTCATGATCCTGGGGTCCTGGGATCAAGCCCCACATTGGGCTCTCTGCTCAGCAGGGAGCCTGCTTCCTCCTCTCCCTCTCTGCCTACTTATTATCTCTGTCAAATAAATAAATAAAATCTTTTTAAAAAATTGTGTCTTCTACTTAAAAAAAATTGTTCTACTTTTCAATAATATTGTTGAGAAGTCTCAGATCATTCTGATCCCCTATTATTTCTATCAACTCTCAGGATCTTTGGTTTGTATTCTGCGTTCTGAAATTTCAAGATGTTTCATCTTAATATAGACTTATTTTAATCCATTATATTAGTACATATGGGATATGAGGGTCTCTCCATGTAGAAATTAAGTTTCTCAATTCTGGCAATTTTTCTAGAGTTGTTATTATTATTATTTTGGATCATTTCTTCCCACCTAGTTTTCTCTTTAAAACTAATGTTTTTTGATGTTAGATCAATCTCCTAAATGGATTCTTGGGTTTTCTTATTTTTTTCCTTCTTATTTTTTGTATCTTTGTCATTTGTTCTATTATCCAGGGGATTTTTTTCACCTTTTATTTCAAACCCTTCTACTGAATTTTTTATTTTCAATAGCACATTTATAATTTTTTAAAAGATTTTATTTATTTACTTGACAGAGAGAGATCACAAGTAGGCAGAGAAGCAGGCAGAGAGAGAAGGGGAAGCAGGCTCCCACTGAGCAGTGAGCCTGATGCAGGGCCTGACCCCAGGACCCCGAGAACCACGACCTGAGCCAAAGGCAGAGGCTTAACCCACTGAGCCACCCAGGCACCCCTCATATTTATAATTTTTAAAAAAGATTTTTAAAAGGTCAAGACACAGTGAGAGAGGGAACATAAGCAGGTGGAGTGGGAGAAGGAGAAGCAGGCTTCCCACCAAGCAGGGAGCCCAATGTGGGGCTTGATCCCAGGACCCTGGGATCATGACCGGAGCCGAAGGTAGATGCTTAATGACTGAGCCACCCAGGCACCCCCATATTTAAAATTTTTCAAAGGCTTTTTTTGTTCTGAATGTTCCTTTTTTTAAAAAAATTTATTCATTTGACAGACAGAGATCACAAGCAGGCAGAGTAGACAGAGAGAGAGGAAGGAAAGCAGGCTCCCCGCTGAGCAGAGAGTCCAACGCGGGGCTCCATCCCAGGACCCTGAGATCATGACCCGAGCCGAAGGCAGAGGCTTTAACCCACTGAGCCACTCACGCACCCCTGAATGTTCCTTTTTTAATGGTCTTTTGTCTTCGCCTCAAGGATGAATTATCTAATCTTATCTTTCCAACAACTGACAATATTAATTTTTTCTTTAAGACTTTCTGCTCCTGCTTCTTTCAAGGTCATTTTTTTCCTTGTTGCTTTGATTTCTATCTTTCATATCACAGGCTGGGGTGACCTTCAGCTCTCTATTTATATATCAGTATCTGAAGGTCTTTCTCTTGAGCAAGTCTTACTCCAGAGAGGACTCCACCAATCACCCATGGACGTCTGGGAAGAGGAAATCAAAGGGAGAGGGGCTGGCCGGAGAGTTTGCTTGCTGTTAAGATCCCTGCCCTCAGCTGTGTTACATCCTCTGGCCCAGAGTTACTCTTATTTAAACCTCCCCAGAAAGTCAACATCACATCTTCAGCTTGGATTTGAGAAGAAACTGTTCCGTTGCTCAGGTTGGTGAAGGGGATCCAAGAATCTGTTTCTTGATCAACTTTGCTTTGATGGTGGTAAAATGTACTTAACATAAAATCTATCATGTTAACCCCTTTAGGTGTACAGCTTAGTGGTGTCAAGTACATTCACTGTTGTGCAAACAATCTCCAGGAACTCTTCAACTTGCAAAACCAAAACTACCCAAAAAATAACAACTCCCCATCCCCGCCCCCAGCTCCTGCAACCACCATTTTACTTTCTCTCTCTATTTGACTATTCTAGGGACCTCACAGAAGTAGAATCATGTAGTATTTGTCCTTTGGGAACTGGTTTATTTCACTAGTGTAATGTCCTCAAGGTTCATCCACGCTGGGGCAGGTGTCAGGATTTTCTTCCTTTTTAAGACTGAATAATATTCCATCGTATATATGTACATTTTGTTTATCTGCGATCTGTTGATGGATATTTGGGTTGCTTCTGTCTTTTGGCTATTGTGAATAATGCTTCTGTGGGCATGGGTGTGCAAATTTCTTACAAATTTTTATCTGATCTCTTTGTTAACCCCCATTTGCACTCCCACATTTGGGGATATCTGGTATCTGTAACAAAGGAGGCTTTCTGGTGGCTGTGATGCCAGATGGCTTTCTACTAGGCTTCCCCACTGCTCATTAAGTCTGAGCATTCTGTGGTTGGCTGTGAATCAGTTACCAGTGTCCTTTTGCTTTTTAACTTCAAGACATTTTGTTGCTATTGTCTCCTTTCTGTCTTCTTTGTCCCGAAGGTTTCTATCTTTTTTCTTAAATTCTTTTTTAAAAAAGATTTTATTTATTTATTTGACAGACAGAGATCACAAGTAGGCAGAGAGGCAGGCGGGGGTGGTGGGGAGCAGGCTCCCCGCTGAGCAGAGAGCCTGATGTGGGGCTCAATCCCAGGACACCGAGATCATGACCTGAGCTAAAGGCAGAGGCTTAACCCACTGAGCCACCCAGGCGCCCCTGAGGGTTTCTATCTTAAAAGAAAATTGTTCACTATCTTTTTAGTGGGGTTTCAGGAGGGAGAAGAGGTAAACATGAGTGAACCTCCATATTTACTCAAAGTCCCTAAACTGTGTTACTTCTGAGTGATATGATTTATGATTTTTTTCCCCTTGTGGGTAAGTGGCTTTCAGTTTTTTAAATATTATTTCCCTAGTGTAAATATAGATGTGGTTATGAAAAACAGTTGGCAGGTCGTCAGAAAGTTGAACATAGAATGACCAAATCACCCAGTGATGACACTCCCAGGCCAAAAGATTTATAAATGCATGTCACGCAAAATGTATATATGAATGTTCATGGTGGTATTTTTCATAATATCCAAAAAGTAGAAACAATTTGGCTGTTCTTTGGCAGATGACTGAAAAAAAAAAAAAAACCAGAATGTGACGTTCCACACTGCATTCTAGACAATGGAGTAGTATACAGCCCTGACAAGGCATGAGGCATATATATAATCTGGATGAACCTTGAAAAACATCATGCGATATGAAAGAAGCTGGACACAAAAGGTCACATATTTTATGATTCCATTTATACAAAATTTCCAGAATTGGAAAATCTATATAGACAGAATGTAGACAAGTAAGGGATAGGAGGGAGGGAAGAATGGGGAATGACTGTGATACACAATTTCTTTTTGGTGATGAAAATGTTCTGGAATTAGAGGGGTGGTGATGGTCACGTGACGTTGTGATTACGCTGGAAACCGCTGAACTGTGTACTTTAAGATGGTGAATTTTATGATATGTTAATTATATCTCAATTTTTTTTAACGTCTGTGGTTAGGCATAGGAGTGAAAGCTAGGATTAAAAAAATGTAAGTAAGGGACATAAAACTTCAAGAGTACATCAAATTCTCTTTTAGTCACGGCTTGTGGAGAAGCGGAATGCAAAGATTGGAATCTACATTGTAGGCCAAACCTCTGTAGCTCACACGATATTTAACCATCACACGGCTGGGATTGGGCCATGATGCTATGAAAGGAAGGTGCTCTGGTGGGAAGTAGAGGAATAAGGAGGCAAGACCACACGGAGAAATGAAAAGGCTGGGGTTCTAGTCTCAGCTCTGTCCCATGGGTCTCTTGTTCTCATCTGTAAAGTGAGAAGTTTGGACTAAATCCTGAGCCCTGTCCGGGTAAGATCTAGTAGCATTGCATCGGGCCCCAGAAATCTGCTGTTCTTGTGTTTTAATTCTGATGCTCATCTAAGTTTGGATATCTCTTTTCAGGAAAGGAAGTGTTCTGATGGTTTAAAAAAAAAAAAAAGGGGACAGTGTGTGTGGTCTGAGACTCTTGAATTTCTGAAATCCTCCTTGTGAAAGGTCAAAGGTTGAACAAGCTAAAAACCGTTGTCCTGTGCTAAGTACATTTGCCAAGAGGAAACATGTAGCAAACAGGATTGTTCTAGAAAGAACTGGGTATCAAGCCCATTTATTTGGGACCCTCTTCAAAGGGGTTAAGCTACATCTGTAGCTCATGCCCATATTCCATGCTGTTTTAAGCCATCCTGCCTTTCCCTGTCCTGTTTCTATGCTTGGAACACTCTTCCAATCTTTCTGGATAATTCTTATGCACCCTTCAAGACTCAGTTCAAGTTTTCTTTGGTCCAGGAAGCCTTCTAGACCTCTCGTATTGAGCTAATTATCCATTCTTTGTGTTCCCCTAGTGCTCTCTGCTCCCTCGCCACCATTAAACTAGTTAGCTGTTGCTGTATTCCAAAGGACCTCGAAACATAGTGACTGAAAACACCAGTGATTACTTATTATCTAGAAGTGTCTGTGAGTCAGAACTTCAGGACATGACGGGATTGGCTTGTCTCTGCTCCACAGTGTTTGCAGCCTCTGTGATACGCAGCTGGCTTCCGCCAGAAAGGGGGATCCAAGAGAGATCAAGGTAGAAGCATAATGTCTTATATAACCTCCTCAGAAGTCATGGCCTATCACCTCCATCGCGTTCTGTTGGTTGGAAGTGAGTCCCTAAGCCAAGCATACATTCGAGGGGAGGGGAATTAGCTGCTACTGTTTGGAAGGGGGAGCATTATAGAATATGGGGACATATTTTAGGACCACCACAACCATTTTGTATTACATAATATTTAATTAAATGTTTCTCTGTGTATCCCCTACTAGTCTTGGGGCACCCCCATACCAGGGCTCTGACACAGGGCTTGGCACTGAAGGGAGTACTTATATTTAACTATTTCTTGGATGTCGGGGAGTTTCATCACCCTGACCGTGGAGCAGTGGGACCTTCTCTGGCCTCTGAGAATGGGCTCAAGAAATTCAGATGGAGTGGTCCAGGATGTCCAACCTTTCCTCCATGAATGCCCCACACATTCTCCTAGTAAATCCCCAGCTGGTAAACCCACTAGGATGGGATATTCGTCAATGTCGTGGAGGTTAAAATCCCACATATGTGTTGTCGAGACAGAGGAAACTCAACATGCCCATATTGTGTGCCTCTCCCTGTCCCAAACCTGCTGTCCCCCTGGTGTCATCATTCCAGTAAAGGACCTAGGAACCATTCTGTATTTCCACCTCTGCTTTGCCCCCAGATTACTCATACACTAAGTCTTTTTTTTTTTTTTTCATACACTAAGTCTTGTAATGAGGGACAGGCACCCGCACCCCGGGGGAAATACCCAGTTAGGGCACGTGGGTGTTGAGACCCACACATGCACTGAACATTGTCTGTGAACCGGGAAAATGATAGGTCTCATATACACATACCTACTTTCAAATTTATATAACACGTAAAAGCACAAATTCACTTAAAAGTATTCCCGAGTTCAGAGCAGTCTTTTGTAATACGTATTTTTTTCTATCAGCAGGCAGCACAAGTATCTTCATGGAGATCAGTGAAACTTTTGGGTGTTAAGGAGAAATCTTTAAAATTAGTGCCCCAGATATACTTGTGCATATGCAAAATGTAAATGAATTATGGAATAGCCATACAATGGACTAACAGCCATGAAAAAGAATGAAGAAGCTCTTTAGAGACTAGTAGGAAAGATCTCCAAGATATATTGGGTTTATTTTTTTTAAAGATGTTATTCATTTATTTGACAGAGAGAGAGATCACAAGTAGACAGAAAGGCAGGCAGAGAGAGAGATTGAGGGAGAAGCAGGCTCCCTGTCGAACAGAGAGCCTGTCTTGGGGCTCGATCCCAGGATCCTGAGATCATGACCTGAGCCAAAGGCTTAGGCTCAAACCACTGAACCACCCAGGCTCCCGTTTGTTTTGTTTGGTTTTTAAAGGTTTTATTTATTCATTTGAGAAAGAGAGAGAGAGCACAAGAGAAAACATGAGCTGGGGGGAAGGGTAGGGGGAGAGGGAGAAGCAGTCTCCCTGCTGAACAGGAAGCCCTGTTCAGGGCTCAATCCCAGGACCCTGTGATTATGACCTGAGCCCCTGAGCCGAAGGCAGATGCCCAACCAGCTGAGCCACCCAGGCGCACCCCAAGATATATTGTTTTTTGTTTTTGTTTTTGTTTTATTATTTATTTTATTTGAGAGAGAGACAGTGAGAGAGAGCATGAGAGGCGAGAAGGTCAGAGGGAGAAGCAGACTCCCCATGGAGCTGCGAGCCTGATGCGGGACTTGATCCTGGGACTCCAGGACTGTGACCTGAGCCGAAGGCAGTTGCTCAACCAACTGAGCCACCCAGGTGCCCCCCCCAAGATATATTGTTAATGAGAAAACAAAAACAAAGCAATGGGCTGCAATTTGTAAACAGCAATGCTTACAAAACAAAACAAACAAAAACAAAACAAAAAAAGCAATGGGCTGCAAGTTGTAAACAGCCAGAACTCAAAGATATTGTGGGCTTGGCACCAGACCACTGCAATAAAGCAGATACTGCAATAAATTAAGTCAAGTGAATTTTTTGGTTTCCCAATGCACATAAAAGTTATGTTTACACTATACTGTAGTCTCTTAAGTGTGCAATAGCATTATGTCTTAAAAAAACAACATATAGGTGATTCCTGGGTGGCTCAGTCAGTTAAGCATCTGCCCTCGGCTCCAGTCATGATCTCAGGGCCCTGGGATTGAGTCCCACATCAGGCTCATGCAGGGACCCTGCTTGTGCGCTCTCTCTCTCCCTCTTTCTCTGGCAAATAAATAAATAAATAAAACTTTTTTTTTTTTTAAAGTATATACCTTAAATTTAAAATACTTTATTGCTGGGGGCACTTGGTTGGCTCAGTGGGTTAAAGCCTCTGCCTTTGGCTCAGGTCATGATCCCAGGATCCTGGGATCGAGCCCCACATCGGGCTCTCTGCTCGGCGGGGAGCCTGCTTCCCCCTCTCTCTTTGCCTGCCTCTCTGCCTGCTTGTGATCTCTGTCTGTCAAATAAATAAATAAAAATCTTTAAAAATAATAAAATAAAATACCTTATTGCTAAAAAACGCTAACCAATTTTGGAACTTTCAGTGAGCCATAATCACTGACCACAGAAGACCATAACAAATATAACAATAATGAAAAAGTTTGAAATATTGCAAGAATCAACTAAATATGATGCAAAGACGTGAAGTGAGCAAATGCTGTTAGAAAAACGCCACCAGCAGACTTGCTCACCCGGGGGTGAGCATGAATCTTCAATTTGTACTATCTGCAAAGCACTATAAAATGAGGTGTGCCTGTATATGTCCGTGACAAGACTGGAACCTCTGGTATACTTGATTTCTCCCAGATAAGGGAGTTGGAGGTAGAGCTGTGGACCACACGGTCTGGAAATTAGGAAGAAAGATTTTTCACAATATCTCTTTAGACGTTTTGGGTTTTGAATGGTGTGACCATATTGCCTATTTTTCAACACCAAATTATACTAAAATTTTAAGAAGGGAGAGTCCTCTGAATAGGCTGGAATCTATGGATTTAGAATCTCTCTCCTTAACATTACATAACACTCATCCAATCTTCTCTGGCAAAACCCTTGAGGAGCCCCCCACTGCTTTGTAGGTCAATTTCAAATTCATCAACACGGCATTCACAACCCTCATGATCTGGCCCTTTTAGGTTTTCTCTCTCAGCTTTCTTTTCTTTTCTTTTTAAAAAAGATTTTATTTATTTATTTGATAGACAGAGATTACAAGTAGTCAGAGAGGCAGGCAAAGAAAGAGAAGGAAGTAGGCTCGCCGCTGAGCAGAGAGCCCGATGCGGGGCTCAATCTCAGACCCCAAGACCATGACCTGAGCCAAAGGCAGAGGTTTTAACCCACTGAACCGCCCAGGCGCCCCTCAGCTTTCTTTTCTAAAACCTTAATCCAGGGATGCTGACTTCCTGCCAGCTCCCCAAGGGGGCCAGATTGCTCACCTCCATGCCATTGTTCAAGTTTTCTCTCGTGGGAGAAACCTCTCCCCAACCTCCCCAGCTCAACTCCACGCTTGTTTTGGGATTCAACTCATACGCTACCTCCTCTAGGAAGTACTTCCTGCCCCTCCTCCAAGATGAGTCAGACACCCTTTCTCATCTGTTCAGGCTTCTCTAAAGGTTTCTTGTCACCCCTTCTGGCCAGGACCCCTCCTAGGTGCTGTAGGTACAGAAATCAAAAACATAGCCTCTGCTCCTGAGGAAACAGCAGATCGGTGGAAAGGCACCCATTAGGATAAAATCAGTGCCTCCTCACAGAGTTCTAAGTGCTCAGACTGGTAAGTCAACTTGAGTGTGGAATTTTCAATCTTCCAAATGACTGAACAGACTCTGACTTCCTCCCCCGGCCTCCTAGGACCCTGCGCACACAGCGGCTAGTTATTATCACATTGTAGTACAGAACTCAATTGTCTCATGTATCTCTACAAGATTGTGGGTTCCAAAGGTAGTGGGGTGTGAAAAACAAAAAAACAAAAAAAAAAAGAAAAAAGAAAAGAAAGGAGGGTTACATGAAGTTGGTGGAATCATGATCAGGTCTTAAAGAATGGAGATAATTTCAACCCTTGTAGGTGTGGAGGCGGAGGGACATTCCAGCTTGAGGGAACAGGGTTAGCAAAGGAGAGATGTGGCAGAGATCAAAGAAGACACATGGTTCCCTGTGGCTGTGAGGAAGGATGAGTGGGTGTGTCTGCGCAAGTCCTCGCACATGGGGGAGGGGGCTGTGGGAGACAAACTGGCTTTAGATTATTGGAAAGATCTTGAGGAAGAAAGTAGTGCAATCGTATCTGAGTTTTAGGAAGGATACTATGGTGGTGGTTTAGAAGATGGATTGGATGAAGGGTTGTGGTGCTGTAGCAGAATGCAGTAGACCGGGGCGGGGCGGGGGCGGGTTATAAACAGCAGACACTCATTTCCCACAGTTCTGGGAACTAAAAAGTTCAAGATCAAGGTGCCGGCAGATTTGGTATCTAGGGAGAACCTGCTTCCTGGTTCATAGACAGCTGTCTTCTTGCTATCTTCACGTTGGCCAGAAGGGACAAGGGAGCTCTCCGGGGCCTCTTCTCTAAGGGCACTATCAAGTTCATGAAGGCTCTGCCATAAGGAACAACCTCCCAAAGGACTCGCCTTCATCACACTGATGGTTAAGATTTCAACTCATAAATTTTGGAGGGACACAAAATTCAATCCATAGCAGGGGGAGAGAGGGGCAACAGGGAGATCTCTTAGGGGTCGGCAGGACTTGGAACTAACTGAACATGTAAAGTCAGGGAGAGTCTTCCTGGACCTTCCCTTCCCTCAGTCCCCATGTGCATCAATCACCTGATACTGATTTGAGCACTTTGACCGCCACTGCCTTAGCTCAGTCTACCCCATCCTGGCCTCCTGTCTAGGGCAGGCTATAAAACTTCACGCTTTCCACTTACACTGCCTAAGAAAAACAGCCCCGGTCATTCATATATATATGTGAAAAAATATATATATATACACATATATATATGTAGATATATTTATATACTGCCATATATGTATATGCTTGTATGTATATGCAATGCAGCTTTATCAAGATATAATTCACATACTCTGTAATTCACCCATTTAAAGTATACATTCCACTGGTTTTACATTTTTACGATCCCCAAAAGAAACCCCCTACCTCTTAGCTGTCACTCCTCAATGCTACCGTTCTGCTCGGTCCTCGGCAACTACTCATTGACTTCCCGTCTCCACAGATCTGTTTATTGTGACATTTCATATAAATGAGATCATACAATGTGTGATGGGTCCTTTCACTTCGCATAGTGTTTTCGAGGGTCATCCACACACAAACATCCCATTGTAAAGACATACTGTATTGTGTTTACCTGTTCATCAGTTGGTAGAAATTTGTATTGTTTCCCACTTTTTTTTTAATTGAAGTGCAGTGAACATACAGTGTTCTGTTAGTTTCAGGCATACAATATAATGATTCGACAATTTTTTAAAGATTTTATTTATCTATTTAACAGAGAGAGATCACAAGTAGGCAGAGAGGCAGGCGGTGGGGGGGGGTGCAGGCTCCCCGCTGAGCAGAGAGCCCGATGCAGGACTCCATCCCAGGACCCTGAGATCATGACATGAGCCGAAGGCAGAGGCTTAACCCACTGAGCCACCCAGGTGCCCCAACAATTTTTTTTTATATATAGAGAGAGCCCACAAGTAGGCAGAGCAGCAGGTGGAGGGAGAGGGAGAAGCAGGTTCCCCACTGAAAGAGAGAGGCTCCATCCCAGGACCTGGGATCATGACCTGAGCAGAAGGCAGACACTCGATAGACCGAGCCACCCAGGCGCCCCCAAAATTCAACAATTCTGTACATTACTCAGTGTTCATCACGGTAACTGTACTCTTTGTCTCCGTTACCATTTCACCCATTTTTTGAACGTTATGCTTAATGCTGCTGTGAACATTTGTGTACAGGGTTTTGAGTGGACATATGTTTTCAGTTCTCACAAGTATACACCAAGAAGTGGAAGAGCATCCTATCTGACCAACTGCCAGACTCTATCCAAAACAGCTGTACCATTCTGCCTTCCTGGAAGCAGCATATGAGCTTTCAATTTCTCTTCATCCCCACCAATATTTACCCTCTACTTTTTTTGTATAAAAGCTATCCTCCTGGGTGTGAAGGGGTGTCTCATTGATTTGGAGTTTGGATTTGCATTTCCCCGATGACTAATGATGTTGAGCATCTTTTCTTATGCTTCTTGCACATTTGTGTATCTTTTTTAGAGAAATGTCTATTCACATCCTTTGCTCATTTAAAAAAATTTTTTTTTAATTTATTTGACACACAGAGAGAGATCACAAGTAGGCAGAGATGTAGGCGAGGGGTGGGGGTGGAAAGCAGGCTCCCGTTGAGCAGAGAGCCTGATGCCGGGCTTGATCCCCGGACCCTGAGATCATGACCTGAACCAAAATCAAGAGTTGGATATTTAACCAACTGAGCCACCCAAGCACCCCTTGAAGATTTTAAGTAATCTCTCCACCTAACATGGGGCTCAAACTCACCACCCCACGATCAAGATTCACACAACTAAGATTGTTTCGACCAACTAAGCTAGCCAAGTACCCCAGTCTTTTTGCTTTTTGATTTTGAAACAAAAAAAAATTCTTAATTTTGATGAAGCCCAATTTATTTTTTCTTTGTTTGCTTATGCTTTTGGTGTCATATCTAAGAAACCTTTCCCAAATGCGAGGTCATAAAAACTTATGCCTGTATTTTCTTCTCGGTGTTTTATACTTTTAACTCTTATATTTAGATGTTTGGTCCATTTTGAATTAACTTTTGTCCAACTTCATTCTTTCAGATGTAGCTATCCAGTTGTCCCATCAATGTTTGTTGAAAAGACTATTCTTTCCCCATTTGGTTTCCCTGGCATCATTGTCAAAAATTTACTTACCACAAATATAAAGTTTTATGTCTGGACTTTCAGTTCTATTCAGTTGATCTGTATGTCTATCCTTATGCCAATATCACACTGTGTTGCTGATTGTAGACTTGTCATAAATTTTGAAATCAGAAGGTGTGAGTTCTCCAACCTCGTTCTTTTCCAAGATTATTTTGGCTCTCCTGAGTCCCTTGAATTTCCATATGAATTTTAGAATCAATTTTTTCAAAAATCCACCTGGGATTTTTGATAGGGATTGGACTGAATCTATAGCTCAATTTGGGAAGTATTCCCGTCTTAATAATATTAATCTTCCAACCCATTAATAGAGGATGTCTTTCCACTTATTTCACTCATCTTTAATTTCTTTCAGCAATGCTCTTTGTAGTTTTCACAATATACATTTTACTCTTGTTAAATTTATTCCTAAGTATTTTATTATTTTGATGCTATTATAAATTGAGTTTTCTTAATTTCACTTTCAGACTATTCATTGCTAGTGCATAAAAATTAAATTGATTGGGGTGCCTGGGTGGCTCAGTGGGTTAAGCCTCTGCCTTTGGCTTGGGTCATGATCTCAGGGTCCTGGGATCGAGCCCCGAATCGGGCTCTCTGCTCAGTGGGGAGCTTGCTTCCCCCTCTTTCTCTGCCTGCCTATCTGCCTACTTGTGATCTCTCACTCTGTTAAATAAAAAAATAAATAATCTTTTAAAAAATTAAATTGATTTTTGTCTGTTGGTCTTATATCCTGCAACCTTGCCGAGCTCATGTTTTAATAGATTTTTAGTGGATTCCTAAGGTGTCTATCTACAAGATCATATCATCCATGAACAGAAATAGTTTTACTTCTTCCTTTCCAATCTAGATGCCTTTTATTTAATTTTATTTAATTTTCTTGCCTCGTTGCCCTGGCTAGACCTCTAGGACAATGTTTAACAGAAGTGGTGAGAGAGGATATCCTTGTCTTGTTCCTGAAGGAGAAGTATTCTGTCTTTCACTGTTAAGCATAATTCAGGCTTTTTGGTAGTGATTTTATCTTTTTGTAACATAGGCATTAACAACTACAGATCTCCCTCTCTGAGCGTTAGCTGCATTTCCTAAGCTGTGGTATGTTCTCACCTTCATTCATCGCAAATTACTTTCTGATTTCATTGATGATTTCTTCTTTGATCCAGGATGATTTAGGACTGTGTTGCTTAGCTTCCAAATATTTGTGAGTTTCCCCAATTTCTTCTATTTTTGATTCTTAATTTCATTTTATTAAAGTTGAAGAACATGCTTTGTATGGTTTCAATCTTTTTGAACTTATTGAGATGTGTTTTGTGGCCTGACATACCCTGGAGAATGTTCCAAGCGCACTTAAGAAGAATATATATTCTGCATTTGGTGGGTAGGATCTTCCACTCTGTTTGCTGGGTCTAGTTAACCGCTTTCCATGTCCATTTCCTTGTTGATCTTTTGCCCAGTAGTTCTCCCCATTATTAAAAGTGGGAAGGCTCCTACTATTTTAGCAAATTGTCTGTTCCTCCCTGTGATTCTCTGTTTTACTGCATGTATTTTGGGGCTCTATTGTTAGTTGTGTATGTGTTTATGATTGCTATATCTTTCTGATGGATTAACCCTTTTATCATTATAAAATTTCCCCTTTTAAAAAAATTATTTATGGGGCGCCTGGGTGGCTCAGTGGGTTAAGCCTCTGCCTTAGGCTCAGGTCATGATCTCAGGGTCCTGGGATCGAGTCCCGCATCGGGCTCTCTGCTGGGCAGGGAGCCTGCTTCCTCCTCTTCTTCTCTCTCTCTCTCTGCCTACTTGTGATCTCTGTCTGTCAAATAAATAAATAAAATCTTTTAAAAAAATTATTTATTTATTTGACAGAGAGGGACACAGCAAGGGAGGGAAAACAAGCAGGGGGAGTGGGAGAGGGGGAAGGAGGCTTCCCAGCGATCAGGGAGCCCCATGCGGGGCTCCCTTCCAGGACTCTGGGATCCTGACTGGTGCTGAAGGCAGACAATTAATGACTGAGCCACCC
This sequence comes from Neogale vison, assembly GCF_020171115.1. Lineage (NCBI taxonomy): Eukaryota > Metazoa > Chordata > Mammalia > Carnivora > Mustelidae > Neogale > Neogale vison. Next base: position 9,076,447 of record NC_058104.1, read on the forward strand.
AGGTGCCCCTAAAATGTCCCTTTTTATCTCTAATAGTTTTTTCTTTTAAAATCTCTTTTGTCTGATGTTAGTATGGTTTCTTCTATTTTCTTATTGCTATTTTCATGCTATTTCCCTTTTACTTGAGCCTTGGGCTTTACTTAAGTGGATGCTGGCCACAGGTGACTGGACCAGGGACTGCCTAATACAGAATCTGAGTGGAAATAGTTAGCCAAACTGGGCGCCTGGGTGGCTCAGTGGGTTAAGCCTCTGCCTTCGGCTCAGGTCATGATCCCGGGGTCATGGGATCGAGCCCTGCATCGGGCTTTCTGCTCAGCGGGGAGCCTGCTTCCTCCTCTCTCTCTGCCTACTTGTGATCTCTATCTGTCAAATAAATAAATAAAATCTTAAAAAAGAAAAGAAAGAAATAGCCAAACTAATGAGATTCCCACTGCTTCGGGAGGAGACAGGAAAGAAAAGAAGGATGACATGAAAAAGGGTACGTAGGCCGCAAAAGACAGAAGAGACAATAACCAGACGCCAGCCCAACCTCAGACTCTGAGTAGATTTCCAGTTCCAGCCCTCTTATATCCTTACAATATACCCATACCCTTTCCTTTAACTAAAATTTTTCCAAGTTAGCTGCGTTTCTTGCAAATGAAATACCAAACTACCCTAACAAACACTGAATTTTATGCCAGGAGTAGAGTTGCAATAAACAGAATCTCAGAAGAGGTATGGAAACCTCTGTTACAGAGAGAGGAAGAGGAAGAGCTGATCTCTTGACATCCCTGAAGGGGAAGTGAGAAGTCCATGGGCTTATAACACAGTTAATGAAGTCTTGGTATTCAAATTCTACAGCCACCGAACGTAAAGCTTTGGTGGACTTTACTGCCATTCCTTTAGAGCACATTAAATCACCTGAAGTACTTTAAAAAGCACGGATGCCTGGATTACATCCCCCAGAGATTCTGATTTAATTGTTCCAGGGCAGGGCTAGGGCGTCAGGGTTTTCCAGATCTCCCCAGCGGATCCTAAAGTATGTCAACATTTGAGAATCACTGCTTGAGGGACATTCTAAAGGAATAAAGAGTATAAAGACTATAGGGTTAAGTGGACACTTTTTATAGCATTAAGTGATTTGCATCAAGAAGGAACAAATATTAGTCCCAGGGCACCTGAGCAGATGAGAGTACTGAAGGCCAGTCTGGTCCTGCAACAAGAAATTCCTTTTACTATTAGCCAGAGGTCGAAAACCGCTGAAAATTACACCCCTAAAGTGAATACTCATTATATTCTACTTCTTGAGTGGTAGGTTTATCGACGTTCATCTACATTACGCACCACAGTTAATACACTTAATAGGTATTCCTTGCATGTCTTCAAATACATTACCGCAAAAATTTTCTGCCAAATATTTCATAATAACAAAAGATACTGTAAAGTGCCAAATGACAGCATTTGTGGAGTTCACAACTGTGCCGGTTTTCTGTAGTTAAAACCGAGGTCTCGATTATCAAAGACTGAAGTCTTGGCAGCTGGAATAGCAGTATCTTGAGAGAATGAAGCTCCCCAGTCTCCTGGGCCCCTCCAAATAATTTCTCCTGCACTCTACGATTACCGAGCAACTATGATGAGTCACCTCGTAATGAGGAACATCTGGTCATAGGAGTTTGGAAGTATCATGAAACCAAGGATGGTGCGCAAAGTCTGAGCAGGGAAAAAAGGAATTACAGGCAAAAAGAATCGCAGGAATTTTCTAAGGAATTGTTGCAGGAGTGACTATGTAGGCTTGAGTCCCGTGGGTTCATAATCAAGGAAATGGAATAAATAAAGGAGGGTAGACTGTTCATTTCCTTCCTCCTTTATTTCTCTCGGTCTCTGCCTGTCTCGGTCTCTGTTCCCTCCTCCCGCCCCCATTTTCCTTCTCTTCCTGAATACATCTTGGCTGGTTGTACTTTGTCAAGCTGACACGTAAGAGCCTGATGGCTCTTGGCATATCGTAGATGAATAAATACCAAGGATGAAGGAGAAGGCAATGACAGCATCGCGGCCACTGACCTGCTATGGCTGCCTCCCCCCCCCGCCACACCTCATCTTCTTCAGGAAAATTCACCACTGATGAAAGACTAATTAGCAAAACATATTTGGGGGGCTGGGGCTGGGGCATGCAGAATAAGAGGCAGGTCATGGGGAAGAGTCCAGCCAGGAACAAGGAAGAAAGGCTGTTAATCAAAATGAAATTACTGATAACATTGGGAAAGGAGGAAATCAGGTGGTTAGACCCACGGGGAGGCAGGTCTTAAGAGTAAAGTGGGTGGACCATCCCATCTCTGCGCTTGGCTACAGCCAAGCTGACATTCTGTCAATGGCCATGCAGGTTGTTGAAATACTGAAATGCCTTCTTATCAGCTGGTAAATTGCTACCTCGAGTCCCCTGATGCCTCACCCCTGTCCATCGGCCTCCAGGCCACCAGACCTCCCTCTCATTTGGCAGCTAAAGGGTTAACACCCAGCCCAGCTGTTGGCTTCCTGGACTCAGACTTAATGCTAAAGTCAATGTCTGTTCTGAGTAGCGGGGCCATGTGCTAACCAGCTGCTAAATATTTTGAAGATCACCCCTAGCTGTGGCCACAAAAAAGCAAAAGCCAAGTAGGTGTGATCATTTTGGTGCAAAAAATGGCCTAACACACTGAGTTGAGGTTTTGGCTTCTGCTTGAAGTGTTGGCAGGAACAGAACAGATGGGCAGGCCTGGGTTCTGCTTGATTTGTACAGCAAAATAATTCCTTAGCTTAACGAACAAAGATGTAAGTCAAGCCAGCATACTGCATAGCCGGGGGCCCTCTGGCCGTGACCACCTCCGAATGAGTTACAGACCCAGAGCTCCTTGAATAAGAGGACAGAAGCCTTGCAGGAAGCCTGCTTCAGAATCACTCAGTTCTCCAGACTGGCTGGTAAAGAAGATGGACAGGACTTGGAAAATAATGGAAGGTTACCTCAAGCTTAATGAGGTGTATTGATACGATAAAAATACTCTGTTTCTGTTGACCCACACCACCTGGCCGCTGGCAGGTGTAGCAGCATAGCCTCACGGGGACCTAGTCCGCTTGACCTAGGATGACTAAGGGTTGGGTTTGCTCATGATGATCTGAAAGTTCTAAATCCCAGGAAACCACTGGCAAACAGGGACGGCGGACCACACTAACTGACTCCTCATCCTTCAGCTGCTACATTGTGAGATCATGCTGATTGGCCTTGAACATTAGGAAGTAGCGGGTCTCTTTCATGTCCTGCTGAGACATGAAGGTAATGGGGGAGTGTGAGGTAAAACTTGGAAGAAATATGAGGACCTGCCACATGAATGAAGATCTTCGGAGACTACCGGAATAAAGAATAATGGAATATATCATTTGAAATGAAGGGGAGGGGGCGGAAATGAAAATCAAGTTCCTACATTTTAGACCCTTTCAACTAGTAAAGGAGTTTTGGAAGCAGCACATACCTCTATTCTAACAGGGTTTTTGTGTTTTTTTTTTTTTTTTCGACTGTAAGTAACCAAAGTTCATTCAACAAAGCTCAAGGAAGGGAACTAGATGACAGAGACCAACTATCCTGGATCTGAGGCTACAGTGGGGTCTTGACTTCGAGTAGACTGAAATTCAAGGAAGCTCTGGGTCCAGGAAAACTCTAGGAATAAGAATTTCTGGGGACGCCTGGGTGGCTCAGTTGGTTGGACGACTGCCTTCGGCTCAGGGCGTGATCCTGGAGTCCCGGGATCGAGTCCCACATCAGGCTCCCAGCTCCATGGGGAGTCTGCTTCGCTCTCTGACCTTCTCCTCGCTCATGCTCTCTCTCACTGTCTCTCTCTCTCAAATAAATAAATAAAATCTTTAAAAAAAAAAAATTTCTGGATTTTTCTTTTTTTTTTTTGCTTAAAATTTCTTTTAAATTTTTGGGGCCCGGGTGGCTCAGTGGATTAAAGCCTGTCTTCGGCCCAGGTCATGATCTCAGGGTCCTGGGATCGAGCCCCGCATCGGGCTCTCTGCTCGGCGGGGAGCCTGCTTCCCCCCTCTCTCTCTGTCTGCCTCTCTGCCTACTTGTGATCTCTGTCAAAGAAATAAATAAAATCTTTTTTAAAAAAATAAAATTTCTTAAATTTTTTAATTTAAAGATTTTATTTATTTATTTATTTATTTATTTATTTGAGAGAGAGCATGAGTGGGGTGGTGGAGGCAGTAGGGGCAGAGGGAGAGGGAGAAGCAGGACCTGGAGATCATGACCCAAGCCAAAGGCAGACAACCAACCAGATGCTCAACCAGCTGAGCCACCAGGTGCCCTTATGGATTTTCTTCTATCCCAGATTATTTTCGTGGCTTACCCACTATCATCCCTGTTAGTGTTTGTCTCCTTCCATCTGATTCCGCTTTTCTCACCCGAAAATCCCAGGAAAGAGACTCTGCCTTTTCTTTCTTTATTTTTAATATAGTTTGACATGTACATAATTTAAAGAGTTAAATAATTCCAAAGGCTTGCTAGGAAAAGAAAAAAAAAAAAACAGAAGACCCCTTTCAATCCTTCTCTATTTCTAGCTCCTTTGAAGCAAGGACGTTTCAGTTTTTGTGGCTGATTATTTTGGTATTTGGTATTTATCTTCATATTTCCAAATAATCAGATTATATTTTGAGGGGCGCCTGGGTGGCTCTGTGGGTTAAAGCCTCTGCCTTCGGCTCAGGTCATGATCCCAGGGTCCTGGGATCGAGCCCCGCATCGGGCTCTCTGCTCAGCGGGGAGCCTGCTTCCCCCCACTTCTCTCTCCACCTGCCTCTATGCCTACTTTTGCTCTCTCTCTCTCTCTCTGTCAAATAAATAAATAAATAAATAAAGTTTTAAAAAATAGATTATATTTTGAATTACTGGTATCTTTCAGGTTTAGCCTTCATCTGTACTATCCACAGTGAGATCTAGCTCTGTTTCACTTCCTAATCATACACACAAGCCACCATCCTCCAAATATAAGTTTGCTATGTAGTCAGAAAGATATTAAGAGTTATATTTTTATAACTATATAAATGCCATTCACGACTGAGCCCCAGGTTATAATGTTATTGTTTTCCCATGTGTTTTCCTTGGTGTTAATAATGGCCTTGTCTTTTTGTTTGCATAGTTTTCTAGGTATTTATTCCTAGATGAAACAATGACATATACATGTCTTCTCATTATTTTCAAACATATGGAGTAGACTGTCCCAGAAGTAAATGTATGTTGCTGTGCTTGCCAGGTGAAGGGAAATTATTAGGTCGTCTATCAGTTTCATCTTCTTAAAGAAATCCCTCCTAGAACCTTCTGACTTCCGCTCCAAACAGGCTGCTATCTAGGCTTTCACTCAGCTGCGGTCTTGGAATCTCCTGTCACAGTGCCATCTTTCGGTGTTGGATACCTTCATTCATGGATCCTAAGTCTTCATCCTTCTTGTTTAATCCCTCCACTTTAGTAGTATACACTCCTGGTAGCTTCTGAGAAAGAGTGCTCAGAAAATGTTCAAGTCTGTGTAGCAGAAATTGCTACTTATTCTACCCATGTGTGTCTTCTGCTTTTCTAGAATAATAAAAGTTTTATTAATTTTTTAGGTTTTATTTATTTATTTGATGGAGAGAGAGATCACAAGTAGGCACAAAGGCAGGCAGAGACAGAGAGAGGAGGAAGCAGGATACCTGCTGAGCAGAGAGCCTGATGCGGGGCTCGATCCCAGGACCCCGAGATCGTGACCTGAGCCGAAGGCAGAGGCTTTAACCCACTGAGCCACCCAGACGCCCCTAGAATAATAGAGGTTTTAGCTGGGCACAAGACCATCCAAAATAAAGTTTGTCTTTCTACATTCTCTAGCTCCCCTCTCAGCTAAGTCGCCATGTGGCCAGATTCTGACCAACAGCATGTAAGCAGAAGTGTCATTTGGCAGCTTCTGAGAAACTTCTTAAAGAAATAGCTGGAAAAAATGCCCCTGGTTCCTTCTTTATCATCCCTTCCTCCATCTGGAGGATGCTACCGTCCTATCCTGGACCACGAGGCTGAGAGCCACACCCTGGCCGTGGCCGAGTGGGGACTGGAATGAAACTAGGTTGCATGCAACAAAGCCACTCTAGTGACCTGGATTTCTATGTGAAATGGGAAAAAAAGAAATTGTAACTATTGTTTAGATTTTTTTGTCACTTGACTCGAAAACTGCCTTAATGAAACTATCTTTATTCTAGAGTAATCATAATTGTAGGTTGGCTGTGCTTGAAATTGCAGGTTGGAAGTCATTTTCCTACAGAATGTTAATGCGTTGCTCCTTTTCCTCCTAGCTTCCAGAGTTACTATTATAAATTCTAATTTGGATCGTTTGTACCTTCAGAAACTTACATAGTTCTTCTTTTTAACTCCTCTATTCTAAAGTTCACAAGGCTGTGCCTTGGTGAGGTTCTTAGTTTTTTCCTCAATTGCATCAGGACTCTTGATAGGTCCTTTTTTTTTTTTTTTTTAAGAGAGAGAGAGCACATGTGTGCACACTTGCGTGCGTGCACAAAGGTGGGAGTTGGGCGGGGAGGGAGAGAGAGAGGGTCTTAAGGAGGATCCACACCCAACACAGAGCCATCAGGGAACCAGATCTCACCATCCTGAAATCATGATCTGAGCTGAAATCAAGAATCAGACGTTTAATCAACTGATCCACCCAGGTGCCCCAAGTCCTTTATACCTAGAACCCCATGCCCTTCCATTCTGGGAAATTTTCTTAAAAATTTTCAGTGATATTTTCCCTCCATTTTTTTTCTCTTCTCTATTTCTATAACTTCTATTCATATATTGGATTTCTTGGGCTGTTCCTTTAAGTACCTCATAATTTCTTTCTATCTCATTTTGAACTACTTTTGGGGAGATTTCCTTAACTTTATCTCTTAACCACTCTTCCGAGGTTTTCATATTTTAATTTCCAAGATCTTCTTGCCACACCATGATTCATATTTTCCTGCTTCTTTGCATCTCTGATTTTTTTTTTTTTTTTGGATGCCAGACGTTGTGAGTTTTTACATTTGGGTGCTGGATTTCTTTGTTTTCCTTTAAATATTTTTGACCTGTCTTTTGGGATGCAGCCAAGCTATTTGGAAATAAGTGTGTAACTTTGTTTTTCTTTTTTTTTAAAGATTTTATTTATTTATTTGAGGAGGGGATAGAGAGAGAGAGAGAGAGTGCGAGCGCATAAGCAGGGGTAGGGAGAAGCAGACTCCCCTCTGAGCAGGGAGCCTGACACGGGGCTCAATCCCAGGACGTGGAGGTCATGACCAGAGCTGAAGGCAGACGCTTAATGGGACTGGGCCACCCAGGCACTCCTGTGACTTTTTTTCAAGTCTTTCTTTTAAATTTCTTCCTTTTTTCTTTTTTTTTTAAGATTTATTTATTTGACAGAGAAAGATCACAAGTAGGCAGAGAGGCAGGCAGAGAGAGAGAGGAGGAAGAAGCAGGCTCCCCGCCGAGCAGAGAGCCCGATGCAGGGCTCGATCCCAGGACCCTGAGATCATGACCTGAGCCTAAGGCAGAGGCTTAACCCACTGAGCCACTCAGCTGCCCCTTTCTTTTAAATTTTGTTGGTGAGGACCAAAGCAGCATTTAGTCTAGGGCTACTTTAGCTCTCCTACAAGGCAGTATCCTTCGGAGTACTCGGAATGTTTTGTGTATTTGAGATTTCTCCATTCTGGTTGTTAGGAATGTGAACTAGTCCCAGACCTGTGTGATCTCCAGAAGTCATTTCACTTGTTCCTTTCTGATGGGAAACTCTTCCTATCTCTCTGCACCTCTCTCTCCAGTATTTTATCCCGTAAACTCAAGCTCTCTTGGCCTCAACTCTGTCTTCTCAGTTCCAGTGGTCTCTGTATGGGTTCCCCTCTTTTTACTACAGACTGGGACTTCTCTCCAGGCAGCAAGCTGGGGTAACGGTAGGACCGACCTCATTCTTTTCCCCTTCCTCAGGGATTACTGTTCCGTGCCTGCCTATTGCCCAGTGTTTTGTATATTTTGTCCATTTAAAATTTTTTTTAAGATTTTATTTTTGAGTAATCTCTACACCCAATGTGGGGCTCGAACTCACAACTCCAAGATCAAGAGTCGTGCGCTCTACCGACTGAGCCAGCCAGGTCCCCCATATTTTGTCCCTTTTTAGATCATTTAACATCGGAGGGGGAACGAAGTCCCTGTTATTCCATCATGGGCAGAAGCTGAAGGCTCCTCGCTTGTCTCTTCACATCAGACAACTCTAAAGGCCCCAGGCCATGGTATGATTTGCCCGCCTTGGGATCATGGGTCTTCCTACCCTCCTGTCAGTTGTGACCAGGGATCATTCTACTGCTACAGTGGGCTGCCCATCAGTGTGGGCTATGGGACGACAGGTTGATTTCCTTGGAAAAATCTGTGGGCATGGGAGGGTCCATGGCCAACTTGCATAGAACAACCCTACTGAGGAGACCTTCTTTGACTCGTTGACTGGTTGCCCTGAAAATACATCCATTTGAGTGAGGAGAAGAAGAAAAAGGAAGTTTTGAAACTAGCCTAGGCTGCAGAGCAAGATGCCCTTGGGGCCTTGCTAACCCAATGGTGCTGGAGGTGTTGACCAAACCATTAGCATTACGAACAGAAAGTCACAAAGGGGGGCCTCCCGGGCTCTGAAGCAAGACCGCATTTCAGCATATAACTTCAGGAAGCATCTCCTAGCTTGCTGCTTCTGAAGTCTGGTGTAACTACCTGGAATGTAAAGTTACCATGAGACCTGAACCCCATCTCTCCTCAAAATTGGGCAACTTGGAAGAGGGCTCTCCTATATCACATCGACTCCAGATCCTGAAGGCCTAAGTAAGTTACTTGAGCATGTTGTTTATGTCTTTATATCCTTTCTCCCTCGCCTGTCAAGTCAGCTTTCATTTGCCCCATTGTTCCTCACCTTCAAAATCAGCCCGTGAGAGGGAACCCCTCTATGATTAATTAAGCTAGGGAAATTGGTGCTGGCCAATTTACAGATGGTTCTACGTGGTATGCTGGTACCACCCAGAAGGGGACTGCCTCAAACTTTATTACGCTACAAGCCCATGCACAGTCCCACTGGGAAGACGGCAGCATAAAGGAAGCATTTCCCTGTTTATCTTCTTGCAACAATCCAACAGCAATGTGGAGAATAAGAAACAGAAATACAGGGGTACCTGGGGGGCTCAGTGGGTTAAAGCCTCTGCCTTCGGCTCAGGTCATGATCCCAGGGTCCTGGGATCGAGCCCCGCATCAGGCTCTCTGCTCGGCAGGGACCTGCTTCCCCCCCTCTCTCTGCCTGTCTACTTGTAATCTCTGTCTGTCAAATAAATAAATAAATAAATCTTAAAAAAAAAAAAAAAAAGAAACAGAAATACAAATTTCAGCAAAACACTGAACTAGCTAAAACCTCAATCCACGACACAGATTCAGATACACGATACAGTCTACGGCCATACCACCCTGAACGCGCCCGATCTCGTCAGATACACGATACAGATACTGGAATTCTAGCAGAGGAGCATGTGGAAGGAAAGGGGACAAGTCACTGCCATTGCCTACCTCAAAAAGAGCCAGCGGTACATTTCTCCAACGGTGAAGGGGCAACCGTGGGGCACAAAAGCCCCTTCAGAATGAGTCTCGGATGTCTGGGATGGGGGAACTGAGTAAGCAGAGGGACAGAAGCGAACCCTAGTTTTAGATGTTCAAACAACTTGATTAGACAGAAGAAAGTAACTGGGGACAAAAACCATCAAGAGATGTTAACACCAAGGACGCCTGGGTGGCTCAGTGGGTTAAAGCCTCTGCGCTCAGCTCTGGTCATAATCCCAGGGTCGAGCCCCACATTGGGCTCTCTGCTCAGCAGGGAGCCTGCTTCCCTCTCTCTCTCTCTGCCTGCCTCTTTGCCTACTTGTGATCTCTGTCTGTCAAATAAATAAATAAATAAATAAATCCTTATTTTAAAAAAGAGGGAGAGAGAGAAGTTAACACTGGGGCACCTGGGTGGCTCAGCCGTTGGGCGTCTGTCTGCCTTCGGCTTGGGTCATGATCTCGGGATCCTGGGATCGAGCCCCACATCAGGCTCCCTGCTCAGCAGGAAGCCTGCTTCTCCCTCTCACACTCCCCTTGGTTATGTTCCCTCTCTCGCTGTCTCTCTCTCTGTCAAATAAATAAGTAAAATATTTTTTAAAAAAGAAGTTAACACTATCACTATTTGAAGACAACGTGATCTCTCCTTAGAAAAACAAAGAAAATGAACTGAAAAAATAAAGTATTATAAACGTAACTGAATTCAGGAGGGAGCTGGATACAGTCCTAAAGTCCTAACAGAGCAACAGGCTTCTTGGGGACCTGTCAGGAATCCCGTGGCAGGTCAGCTCTGTCAGGTCCCTTGTGTGACAGAGGGTGTGGTGAATGATGCACTCTGGAAGAAACACTTATTCTGTCTTTGGGTTTGCTTTCCCTGCTGTTTATGCCTCTACTTTACCATTCTTGGAACTACTGACTTTGCGTAACAACAGAGTATCTGGATAAAATTGTCTCCAACCAAGAAATTCACTTCCCGGGAAAAAGAAATGAGACAGTTGGCAAGCCATGGGCCATTATCGTATTTCCCATGCACCAGAAGCAGCTGGCCTTCTAGAACAATGAAATGGTGTTCTGAAAACAGATCTAGCAGTATCCAAGAGACCGCACCTGTAAGGCTGGGACGCTTTCTTGTAGAAAGTGATATGTGATCTCAAACTCTCGCCAAAATGCAATGTCAGTTCTCTCTCGGCCAATACAGAGGTCCAGAAGCCTAGGGCTGCAGTGGAGGGCTGGGAGGTGCAGGGTGACCGCTCTATTACTTTTCTCTCTAAAAATATTTGCTTCCATCCCCCAAGTCACTCATGCTCTATAGACATAATGGTCTAGGGTGAGGTGTTGTCATTGAGGAACCCAATTAGGGTTCCCTGGTCATTTGGGACTCCTCCTCCCACTAGGGCAATGGCAGGAAAGGGTGTTCCTGTGCTAGCCTGCTCCCCTGATTATGAAGGGGAAGTAGGGTTGTTACTCCCTGATAGGGCCTGGGAGGGTGGTGGTTGCCTCCTTGAACCACCACACCCAGTGGCACAAATTAACAGAAAACCATCACAATCCACATAAATATACTACTTTCCTCCCGCACTGTTGTATACATCAGGGTTTGGAGGGAGCTAAGTCTACCAGTTTGTTCGAGGTTTCAGAATAGTAAGAACCAGGCACCTGAGTGGCTTAGTGGGTTAAGCCTCTGCCTTCTGCTCAGGTCATGATCTCAAGGTCCTGGGATGGAGCCCCTCATCCTGCTCTCTGCACAGCGGGGAGCCTACTTCCCCTCTCTCTCTGCCTGCCTCTCTGCCTACTTGTGATCTCTCTCTCACTCTCTCTGTTGAATAAATAAATAAAATCTTTAGAAAAAAAAGAATAGTAAGAACCAACACTTGGCTACAGAGAATATAGGAAGAATGGGCAGCACGTTGAAGCAGTGAACTCTGAAACTTAGAAAGAATGTTTAAAGTGGCCTGAGATGTCACATCTATCTTATCTGGATGTGACTTGATGCTGCCTCCTTTTAGAGACACTCTGTAGCTGGAGAGGTGGAACAAAGTACAGGTGTGGGTTCCCAGGGCTTAGTTCTGGGCCCTCTTCTGTCTACGTGCTGTACCTAAGCAACCTCAACCTGTCCCATACCTTTAAATAACTCCTAGCTATTGATGACTCCTAAACCGACATGTCCAGCTCTAGCCTCGCCTGCAAATCCAGATTATACATCCCCCTGGCTCCTTGATCAGCCCTTTGGAGGCCTCATAAGGATCTCAAATCAACACGTCCAAAGCAAAACTTCTGATTTCTGGCTCTCAGCATCCACTTACCTGCTCCTGCTACAGTGTCCCTTTCTTCAAGAAATGGCCCTATAAGCCACCCTGTTGCTCAACACAAAAATCCAGAGCTGCTCTTGTCCACTATGATAGTCCTCAACCGCATGTGGCTATTTAAATTTAAATTAATTAAATTTTAATTTAATTTAAATTAACATCCCAGGTTTGCAGTTTTACTAGTCACATTTCAAGGGCTTGAGAGCTACTATATTGGACAGTCAGCGACAGAGCATGTCCACGATCATGGAGAGTTCCGCTGGACAATCTTCTCTTGCAAGGTTGCCAGTGACTTGTCTTCCTCGTCACCTCATGTAATCCCATGAGGGATTAACAAATCCCATGCATTTTACCTCCAAAACATTCCTTGAATCAATCCATCTCTCTCCAACCCACTCCTAACACCCTGGTCTATGCCGCATCACCTTCCACCTGGACTGCGGAACTCACTTCTTGGTTGCCCTAGTTCCAATCTTTGCCACCTATAACCATTTCCCCTCCAGTGAGCATGATTTTAGAACTGAAAATCGGATCATGCCTCGCCCCTGCTACAATTCTTCCATGACTGCTGTGGCAGACACTGTAGTTTTACCCTTATGCCCTTTCTTTCCTTCTGCCTCAATGACAGAACCTCTTAAGTTCAGGTGAGCATACGGAAGCCCAAAATAAAGAACACATTTTCCAGAGTCCCTCCTTGCTCTTAGGTGTGGTCATGTGACTGAGTTCTGACCAGAGAGAGCCAAGGAGGTTGTGTGCAGTCTCCTGGCATGTCTTTAAAAAGAGCAGGCTTGGGCGCCTGGGTGGCTCAGTGGGTTGAGCCTCTGCCTGCGGCTCAGGTCACGATCTCAAGGTCCTGGGATCGAGCCCCGCATTGGGCTCTCTGCTCAGCCGGGAACCTGCTTCCCCCCCCTCTCTGCCTGCCTCTGCCTACTTGTGGTCTGTCTCTCTGTCAAATAAATAAATAAAATCTTTAAAAAAAAAAAAAAAGCAGGCTACTCCTGCTGCTGTAACAGGCATAATGGTTGAAGCTGGAATAGATCACAAGGTGAACTTGGGAGCAATGGTAATGCCCTATGAGCAACAAGATAGAAGGAGCCTGGGCCCCTGCTGTAGTGGGGAAATGCACCAGCCCTGAAACGCCTACCGAGATTTTTACACAAGAGAGAAATAAGCTTCATTTTGTTTAAGCCCTAATTACTGAAAGTTTTCTGTCATAGGAGGATGTAGTTCTAACTGATACAGCTTCCCAACACACTTAGAAGAAAACCCAAACTCCTTACGAAAGCCTGGAAGGTTCTACACAATTGGTTCCCACTCCAGTACAATCCCCTCCATTCGCCCCTCACTCACCATGCCCCAGTCACGCTGGCTTTCTTTTTGGCAGCTTCAAAACACCCAGTTTCTTCATGCTCTAGGGACTTTGTAGTTGCTTTTCCCTCCGTTTGGATTGCTCCCCCTCGGATCTTCTCATGGCTGACTCCTCTTAGTTGCTCGGGTCTCACCTTAAATATCACTGAGAGACATCAATAGAGGTGGTTACCCTGACCAATCTAAAATACCCAACAAGGCAACCTCCTTTACAAAACCTTATTTTAGAGGCGCCTGGGTGGCTCAGTGGGTTAAAGCCTCTGCCTTCAGCTCAGGGTCATGATCCCAGAGTCCCGGGATCGAGCCCCACATCAGGCTCTCTGCTCTGCGGGAAGCCTGTTTCCCTCTATTTCTCTGCCTGCCTCTCTGCCTACTTGTGATCTCTGTTAAATGAATAAATAAAATCTTTTTTTAAAATACCTTATTTTAATTCTCTACGTAGGATTTATCATTACCGTCTGCCTCCCCCTCCTAGCCTTGTAAGCTCCATAAGGACAGGAATTTTGATTGTTTGGTTTGCTGGGGGACTTCCACTCTCTAGAACAGCGCCTGAAACCCATACGTGTTTGTCAAACACCGTTCCACGGAAGGCGTGGTGGTTAAAAGCAGGGTTTCTAAAGTCAGACGACGACCCACATCAGCATCCTGGCCTGGCCACGTACCGGTCATGTGACCCAACTCGAGTCGTGTAACCCAAACTCTCCGTAAAATGAGGTTTCCCGTGGCATAGCGTAGCCGTAAAATGAAAGAGCGTTTTAAAGCACTCCCTCCCGTCTCTCCCTTCCTCTGAGGGCTCCTTTCTTTTCCTCCTCCCTTCGGTCCCTTCCATGACCACTTTTCTGCTTTTCGTACCTCTTCGCAGCGTCTAGTGGTGACTGGGCCTTTGAAATTTGGCGGGAATCAGCGCCACCATTCAGGAGGACCAGGGCTGCGCACGCGCGAGACACCTACTCTTTCTCGCGCGCTAACTTTGCAGCCTCGCCAGCCAATCAGAGCTAGCGTCGGAGCCCGTGTTCCGAGGACTCACCAATCGAATCTGGGAGGCGGGCCGCCGTGGAGGCAGTGGCGAGAGGGGGCGGGGACAGGGAGAGGGCACGCACGGCTCTCGCGGCAGTGTCTCTGCGGGCCAACGCGAGAGGCCTGAGGGTGAAGGCGGTGGGGCGTGGCGTTGGGGGCTCCGGTCACCCAAGGCCGTCCAATGTCGAGCCAATCAGAGTGAGGAGGTGGGAGGAGACTAACCAATCAGCGTGCAGAATAGGCAAGGCAAGGGGTTGAGGAGTCTCTCGCGGACGTCTCCAGCTCCCTAGCTTCTGTCAGGGGAGCCGGTTGTGCGGAGGAGGCAGAGGAGGCGGGAAGACGGCTGGGTTGAAGGGACGATTGCGGACTTGCGTGGAGGAGGTCCGAGGGAGCGGGCAACCATGGTGATGGCGGCGAAGAAGGGTCCAGGCCCGGGTGGCGGGGTCAGCGGGGGAAAGGCGGAGGCGGAGGCGGCCTCGGAGGTGTGGTGTCGCCGGGTGCGGGAGCTGGGCGGCTGCAGCCAGGCGGGGAACCGCCACTGCTTCGAGTGCGCCCAGCGCGGCGTCACCTACGTGGACATCACCGTGGGCAGCTTCGTCTGCACCACCTGCTCTGGCCTCCTGTGAGTGGACTGGCGCCGGGTAGGCGGGGGGGTGCGGGGAAGGGGCTGCGGAGTGTTGTCGGCGTTGGGGACAGCAAGGATCCGGGGCGAAGGGACAGAGCCGAGGTCCGGGCGGCGGGGAGGCCTGGGGACGCTCCTGATGCGCGGAGAGGGTCGTCGGCTGCAGAGAGCTGTCATGGGGAAGGGAAATAGGCAGGGGAGACAAGACACGATTGGAGTCGCGCTGCGGGGGAAAGGAAGGGCACCGGACAAGAAGGGAGAAACTCCCGGAGGGGGGGGGGACCGTACCGGACCGAGAGTGGGGGAGAGCTGAAGGGAATAGGGGCGGGGGTGGGGGGTGGTTCAAGGGCCAGAGAATGACACACACCTTGAATGGGAACTCTCTGTAGGTGGTGAGGGGCAAATAGGAAAGGGGGAGGGAGAAGAAGCTGGGCTCTAGAGGGAGGCGTCCTTTTCTTCCTTCCGGCTTGTGCCCATCCTGGAGTGTGAGATGGAGAAACCCCTTTAAAATAGGTAGGTTAACCCGGGCTGACAGCCTAGAGATAGTGACAGCTAAGGAGCCCCGTTCCTGCGTTCAGGGGCAGGTCCTAATGGTGCAGGGCTCTGGAGTGCAGGTCTCCAGCGATGAGAGCGGATGCGTGTACCCTGTTAGAGAGCTTAACTTTGCCAGACGTGTGGGGATCTGGATGAGCCATCCTTAAGTGTAATAGTTTACACCTTTAAGCTTCTTGTTGCCATGGCTTGATCCTGGTAGTAGCATCTGGCAGCTCTTTCCAGATTTGGGGGAGTTCTGTTGTATAATCTGCAATGCTACACTTGGCACCGGCACTGGATTTGGTCATGCCCGAGCTCATTTAGAGCCCCACAGTTCCAGGCCAGATTTCTGGTTACAGAGTAAGGTTCTCCCCGCCACCCCACCCCACCCCCGGCATAGGAAATTAGTTAGTTAGATGGTGATTAACATTTGATACCAACCCTGTATCTCAGTTCTATCCAAGTCCGTCAGGAGATTCATTCTGACTTGTTCAGTATTGCTTTAATATATTGGTGTGTCCGTTTTGTATTTAAGAAGGGGGGGCTTTCCTTGTTTCTTCTTACACGTTTAGGAGCCAAGGAGGGAGCAGTATTGTTCTTACATGACAGATGGGAGAACAGAAGCAAAGAGAGGTTTACTGATTTATCCAGTGCCATATGGGGGTTGCTGTTTTCAGCATTTGGTATTGGATATTAGTTCTGATCACGGCAGACCAGAAATGAAGATCCAGCTCTCCTCAGATACCGTGTAGGATTCTCTCTCTCTCTCTCTCTCTCTCTCTCTCTCTGGGATTTTTACCTCCTTTGCCAAACTTCTGTGTTCTGAGCGACCTCACTTGTGTGTTAACGACTTGGGTCTAAGTAAACGCTAGTAGGGCTCTTGGGACAATGATTAGAACCCAAACAGGAAGGTGTCAAAAGGTAGAGACTTAAGTGAAGCCAAAAGGATAGAACTGAGACTGGGCCAAGTACTCTGAGGAGAGACGGAGCGAAGTTTAGGACTATTTCTAGCAGAAAGAGAAAGAACAGATTCCCGAAGATCCTGTTACGAAGAGGAAAATCTGATTATAGAGTCTGGGAGCAGGGGGATCAAACTGATGGCATATCAGAGTCTGAGTCCTAGGAAGGAAATGTTTGGAAACAGTATTAATCCATCCCCATGGTTTGCTGCATGGCACAAAAGATAAAGCACCGACTAAATGGAAGGGCTGACACTATTTTCAATGTTTTATAGATCTTGGGCGCCTAGGTGGCTCAGTGGGTTAAGTCTCTGCCTTCAGCTCAGGTCATGATCTCAGGGTCCTGGGATCGAGCCCCACATCGCATCGGACTCTGCTCCGCGGGGAGCCTGCTTCCTCCTCTTTCTCAGCCTGCCTCTCTGCCTACTTGTGATCTCTCTCTGTCAAATAAATAAATAAAATCTTTTAAAAATACATATATATATATATATTTTATAGATCTTGGTTTAAAGTATCCCATATATAACATTTCCTTTCTATAATGAATATCCCTCAATCAGTACAGAAGGAGGGTCAGGGGATCTGGCACACATTAAAAACCTGATTTCTGGGACGCCTGGGTGGCTCGGTTGGTTGGACGACTGCCTTGGGCTCAGGTCATGATCCCGGAGTCCCGGGATCGAGTCCCGCATCAGGCTCCCAACTCCACGGGGAGTCTGCTTCTCCCTCTGACCTTCACCTCGCTCATGCTCTTTCTCACTGTCTCTCTCTCAAATAAATAAATAAAATCTTTGAAAAAAAAAAACAAACCTGATTTCTTTTGCTAGACCAGTTAACTCCTTAAATATCAGGGCATATTTTGCAGAACATGACCACCTTTCCCAGTGTTCATTATTTTTGGTCTTTAGGGAAAGAGCAAAAGGCCGGGCCAATAAAGGAAGCTGAAACTAAAGGGCATGTTGACATCATAAGGAGAGAAAGAGGAAATTCTAGAAGCCAGCTGTAGTTTTCCTGGCTGTGCCTAAGTTCTTGATGGTACTTCTGTGCTAATTGAAGTTCTAATTAGCATGAGCTAAGTAGGGCAAGGCAAAGGAACCTTATAAAGAAAGGGTCTTCACAAAGTACTGCCTGTGCCCTCTGATGCACCTTGGGCAAGGCTGGGAGCTGGCGGGTGGGCCGTTAACAGAAGGTGGAAGTGCTTATCGCTGGGCGCCGAGTCAAGAGGAAGCAGGCACAGTCTAGCAGGCCGTGGAGGGGCCTGGCTCCGTGGGGACACATAGACCAATTAATATCTTAAACCCACATGGTTGATTGCCCACAGATGAGGATTTTGCGGTGCTGGGAAGTGAATATCATGGTAGGCCCCAAGAGGCTGCTCATTGATTCAATCAATCTGTCAACATACATTTATCGAGTGTCCGAGTGTCTTTCAAGCTCCAGATAACGGTCTTAGGCACCGGAGATATGGCAGTGCACAGTACTGTACCCATCTTCATGTAGCTTACACCGTAGTGGAAGCCATGGGCTTTAAGTCAATCATTAAATATATAATTAGAGGTGGTAATAAGTGCTGTGAGGTAAAGCTCAGCATGGGCTAGAGAGTGATGGGAGCTCACGCTGAGGTATGATGACGGAAAGAGAAGAAATATTCTTTGTTTAAAGGACGAGGGTTTTGGGGTGCCTGGGGGGCTCAGTCGGTTAAGCATCTGCCTTTGGCTCAGGTCATGATCCCAGGGTGCTGGGATTGAGCCCCGAGTTGGGCTCCCTGCTCAGCGGGAAGCCTGCTTCTCCCTCTCGCTCTCCCTCTGTTACTCCCCTTACTTGTGTGCTCCCTCTCTCTCAAATAAATAAAACCTTTTAAAAAGGGGGGGCACCTGGGTGGCTCAGTGGGTTAAAGCCTCTGCCTTGGGCTCAGGTCATGGTCCCAGGGTCCTGGGATCGAGCCCCACATCGGACTCTCTGCTCGACAGGGAGCCTGCTTCCTCCACTCTCTCCCTCTGCCTCTTGCTCTGCCTACTTGTGATCTCTGTCTAATAAATAAATAAAATCTTTAAAAAAAAAAAAAAGGATACAATCTCCTTTAAAAAAAAAAAAAAAAAAGGACGAGGGTATTGAGGAGGGCAAGAATTCAAGTACAATATTTAGCACCATAGCCAGAGAAAGAAGACAACGAGACTGGCTTTATTTTGAAAGCCAGCTTTCTGCCGAGGATGTTGGACAAGTATGTCCGCCTCTTGGGGGAGTGGAGCGTTCTGGGGGCAGTGAGCACAATTACCAGAGCTCCCAGCTGGCTGCACGGACTGATGTGGCAAAGTTGACTGTTGCAGCCGAAGTTGAATTTCCCAAGATCTGCAGAAAATTTTCGATTTTAATACTGGTGGGTGGCTGTAACTATGGCTTCATCACTACACGTGAGAGCTCATTCTCATTTTCTTTTTTCATGAGAAATATTTTCTCAGCTCTAGCAGAAAACCACAGCGTTGGTGTGAGGGATTGAGAGAGAGAAGCTGCTAGTTTGGGCTGTTTCTAAATTTATATTCATGCTGCCACAATTGTAGGTCCCAAATTTGACCTAGTTTTATTCATTTGGTTTTTGTCCAATACCTAGTTTCCTTAACCTGGATATAGGTCCTTTTCATTTCCCCAAAATACACATCTGCCTATGTGTTTTGTTGTGTCTGACTCTTCTAGTAGAGAGCACAGCTAGGACAGGTTGCTGCTAAAAAGTACTTTTGCCAAAACAGTGCTTTCAGTGGTTTGGTTTTTTTTTTTTTTTTCTTGTTCTGGTTTGCCCACCTGCCTCAATGGATAGACCACGTTTCTTTAGTAAAAAAAATAGATAGGGCCTGAAATGTCATTAACATCAGGAATGGGCACTGTCTTTGACGCCTAGTTTTTTTCAGCAAAATCTGTGGCATGCTTCCCTAACCTGGCTGTTTGGGTCCTTTTTTTTTTTTTTTAAGGTTTTTATTTATTTATTTGACAGATCACAAGTAGACAGGGGGTGGGGGTGCGGGTAAGCAGGCTCCCCACCGAGCAGAGAGTCCGATGCGGGGCTCGATCCCAGGACCCCAAGATCATGACCCGAGCCGAAGGCAGAGGCTCAACCCACTGAGCCACCCAGGCACCCCATAGGTCCATCTTTAATCCATAGTCCTTCAGGACTCAGTAATAGAAACTGGTCTCCTCTACTTCTGCACAACTTTATTCCAGTAGTGGGATTAAGTCAGGATTTGGGTGGACAGAGCTCTGGGCTGTGTGCCTAGGAGAGGTGCTTGACAGCTCTTTCTTAGTGACAAGTCCCTAACTTCCAGGTACCTTAGTTTCCCCATCTGGCTTTGCTGGTAGTGGTTCCTCGTTGAAGCTCTTTTATCTCCTTGGAGGAAAAGGCATAGTGTGTTGCTCAATAATTCAGTACTTTTCCATCCGTCTGGGTGAGAGAGGCAGACGTGTCCCTGGCCCCGGTGTGAGTCCCGTCCCTCCGTCGCCTCCCACCTCACCTTTCATCCAAAGAGATGAGAAGAAGGGGGAAGAACGTCAAAGAAACCAAGAATGAGCCTGAAGAGGAGGGCAGAGGACAGCAGTTAATCACTGTCACTAAGGAAGAACTACAGGAAATGAGTTGAAGCGGGGATTTTTGGTTAGGAAGAAGTTCCCTAAAAGTAGTGAAATTGAGCCTGCAGCAGGGTAAGTGGGGAGCTCTCCTATTAGGGACTAGTAAGAGTCTCTAAAAGGGATTCTCTTTGGTGATGTTTGGATCCAAGATAAGAACCCTGCTCAGAGACAGAGGACTGGAATCCCAGGAGCAAAGAAACCCCCCGCGGTGGGGGAATGAACCTGAACACAAAATATTCAGAAGCCAGGAATTCCCAGGTCCAAGTTTGGCACAAAGGAAAGAACTTGGGTGCCCGGTAGAACTGTTTTTTTCCATTGTTTGACCTGACAGAAACTGAGCTGCTGAGCAGGTCTGAGACTTTCACCAAGCAAGACAGAAGCGAAATACGGGCCGTGGTAAGGGTAACAACCACAGAAAAACAAAAGGTGTGGTATTTGTAGGAATCCTCCTACGCTTGGTAGCATCAAAGGAAAGGGAGAGAGAGGCAAGGAGAGAGCCCTGGGCGGGCTTTAGGGTCCCTGCAGGTCCCTTGGCTGCCAGTAATTCAGGGCACTTCAAAATGGGAATGCCAGTCAGGTGCCCTGTGAAACCAAAGCGGAAGGCCTCCTGAATGGGCCAAGGCTCGAGTCCTAGTAACGTACTTGCTTTCCGTTGGAAACACTTGCCCTATTCTGGGCAAATAAATTTATCTCTGTGTTTCCCCAGCACCACCTGGTCAGAAATAACAGAATGGATTTGCCGTGATAGCCGAAGGGCAGTGTCTCCTAGCTCTCACTTCTTTTGGGGGGAAAGCTGTGAGTCATGTCGGGAGACTGGGGGCAGCTTGGAGATTGGTTCTGTTTGATTCCAGGCCAGTGACTCAGATCTGGCCCCTCGCAGGACCCTGCTATGTCCCCAGCGAGCCCCTAGACCCCTCAACCATTCGATTTCAGCTTCTGGGAGGAGAGGGGCTCTTGTGTCTAACTTGTTCCTGTCAGCCAGCAGTGGCCTCTCTCTGATTCAGAAACAAAAAGCTCTGACTCATAGGCCATGTAACTAGGTCCTCTTCCTGGGCTGCAGAATGTTGCCTTGTAGAGAATTCTCCCTGCCCCCAAACTGTGGCTCTAGTTATACATAATCTAGTCTACAGACATCAAGGTCAGAGCACTGCTGTCCGTGCTGTGCTACGGAAACACCCTGTTCCCTCGGATTCATTTGGCCCAAAGCACCTAAGTCACTTATTTTCTCTGCTTCCCCTTCATCCTATCTCCCCCCCACCCCAAAAAAAAAACCCTCTAGTCCAAGCTCAGCCATAGGAAGTTCTGTTGTTCTAATCATCCCCTCCAGACTGATGAATGGGTCAAGTCCCTCCCGCACTAGGAAACACACCTCCCTGTTTACACTTTGCTAACAGTTCCTGGTTGTCCTTTCAGGAAATGTCAATGACCTTTTTGTGATAGGCTTCAAATCTGTTTTTCTAGTGTTAACGTAATACATTTTATATTTCCCATGGCCATTTCTCTTCCTTCCCTGACTGCGGCATCCTGGTACCACATTCTCCCTGATCCGGCTCTGTGTATGCCTAAATGGCACCCAACTAGGTCGAGAAGTATCTTTGCCCAGGCTTCTAGGGTCACTGTAAGTGAGCGCCCAGTGATCAAGGACTAGGTCCTACATGATAAGTTATCTGTATGATACAGAGTGATAACTGTTATATTCCTCCAAGTGCCTACCACAATACCTTGTATTTTGCCAAAGGATATATTTGTTAGTGGGAGGGGAAGGGTTGGAATCCCTGGGATCACAGGGACAGAGAGGTCTGCTCTGGCTAAACTCTGACCGTTTGGCCTTTGGGAGGGAAGGGCTTAGGGATTAAGGTGACCAAGAGCTAGTGAAAGAATATAAAAGACAAAACTAGGCCATGAGTAAGACAGGCTTTAGGAGAGAAAACTGGAGTATCTCTGAAATGTGCTTAGAAGAGTTTTCAGGGCCGATCAGATTTAAGAGCTATTGTTTGACATGTAGTTACAAAGCCTTGCTTTTGGATTTCGCTGCTCTAATCTTTCCTTGGGGCATCAGACCTCTTTGATACTGTCTTTTAAAGGAGTATTTTGAGACCCTTTACTTAAAAGTCTAGCAGCAGAATTGCTGAAAATGCCTTCAATTACAGCCTTCAGTGTCCTTCATTAGAATCCTGCAATCCGTCATTTATCATTCAAAGGGGCTACCGCTCTTCACTGTTCGCCCTGGACTGTGTCACCTGTCCCCCCCTACCCTCCCACTGCCTCGGTGTAGGCTTACACAACACTGCCATTCTTCTAGACTCGCAGGGACACCTTCATTTTGTGCGTGCACCTGTAAGCCTGAATTTTTTCTACGGTTTCCATTTGGTAAACTGTGTGGTCTCTGCCTTTCTCTTTGCTTTCCTGATGGCATCAACCAGGACCCGCTTCCCGAGTTCCTTTTATTTTCATATCTTGGTTTGCCCTTTCATTTTTTTTCCCCCCAGGGGAGTTTAAGTCTGAAAAGCCACATGAGCTGAAACTCTTTCCTGCCGGTGCCTGTGCTCATTCACGTGCTGGTCCCAGGGGCTGGTTTACTCATTGTGGTTTGGCCAGCTCTGTTTTCATCCGATAAGTGCTGGTGGTCTAGACCAGAGTAAAACTTAAGGGAAAAGGGAAGGGGAACCTGGCCTAGCGCCAAGTTTCCCTTGTGAGAACACTCCAGAGGGCAGCTGAGTCGGGGCAAGGAAGCCTTCTTGTCTACTGTAATCTCCACAGGGCTTCTGTGGGCACAACTAGACTCCTAGAGAGTTAACAGAACACAACAGAGCTGGCACAGAAGTATCACTACGGGATGCATGTTCCTGATTCATGCCAATCTCCTATTCATGGTTGAAGCTCACTTCCTCCTGCTTCATAGAAGGATCGAGAGCTGAGAAAACCTGGACTATCTCTTTTCCCAGAGATCTCTTCCTGAAAGAGAGGGGCCCTCTCCACCCCTACCACCACACTTTCTGTTGAGACAAAGAGGAGGGGCAGGCAGGTGTAAAACAGGAAATGGGAAGTGGGCCCATCTCTGAGTTCCCGGAAGTACCCCCCCCCAGCCTGCAGGCTGAACACGGAACTGAGACAAAGAAGAGAAGGCTTCTGGGTGGGCGGACTCTGCCTTCCTCTCCAGAGTGACAGGGAACATGACACATTCTTGACTGTCATTAAAAGCCTCCAAAACATTCTCGCTTCCCTTCTTTCCTTGAATTAGGGATCTCTCTGAGCTTAATTCATGTGTTGGTTTATCCCTTCTTCCCACCTCTCCTCCCATAAACAGACCTGCAGTGCTAACTGTATTGTGCCTCTCTTCCTGTCTCTTTCCCACAGGAGAGGCCTAAACCCCCCTCATCGAGTCAAGTCCATCTCCATGACAACTTTCACTGAGCCTGAAGTGGTATTCCTGCAATCCCGTGGAAACGAGGTGAGCCACCACCGATGGAATGCCTGCTGGCTGTACAGTTGCCCTACTGGCCAGGGGGCGCTTTGCCTCAAGACTGTAGCTTTCTTTTTGGGTCGAGTTTCTTTTATTATTATTTAGTGTATAGTTTATCTTGTCTATGTATATTTGTATATCTGTGGAATCTTGGTTATACAAATTGTGCTTTGTCTAGGCCCTTGTTAGAGGAATCGGGGGGAAAGGAGCAAAATCTCTGTAGGGGGTGACTCCTGGGCACTCACAGGGAAGACTGCCCCTGGACAGTTAGAGCTCCACATTCCTGAACATTCAGAGTAGACAGAGCCGGCCCCCTGGAGTAAGATCTCCTGGAGCCAACTCTACCAACCCCACCCTCAGCAGCCTGGGTTTAAGCCCAAACGTGTCCTCGAATGTGGGTTAGACCCCTTCCCCAGCTACATCTGCTGGCGGTGGGAAGACACCATCCTCGGTGTTAGCGGTCCTCCTAGCTTGAAGGTGATTGGCTTACTTGGAGGGTGCCGACCAGGGAAGGCTCTGGAGGGGTGTTCTAGAAGCCACAGCTCTAACCGTTGTCCCTGACCCCACGCCCCTCCAGATTTAGTTCCCCATAATTCTCATGGCCCTCTCTTTTCTAAGTTGTGTCATAACATGTAATTATAAATCTATTTTTACTTACCTAAGGCATGACCTCCCCATTAGATGGTCAGCTCTGTGAAGACAGAGATGGTGTCTGCTTTGTAGAAACACCCAGACTCTCAGCTGTGTCTGTGCTCAGTAAATAACGTATTGATGAATAAAGTGGGAATAAAGTGCTTTCTGCCTGAACTCCTCTCTTACCTGATTCCACGCCTGTAGGTTTGCAGGAAGATTTGGCTGGGCCTTTTTGATGCTCGGACATCTTTAATACCAGATTCCAGGGACCCTCAGAAGGTGAAGGAGTTTCTCCAGGAAAAATACGAGAAAAAGAGATGGTAAGGAGGAGGAAAGCCGTTGCTGTGCGCACACCCATGTCCCACGACATTCTTCGTCGGATGGTCCAGTTTCCAGACTTGAACTGGGGCTTTTCTCAAAGGCCAGACTTCAAAATTATAAAGCTGCCTAAAGGACAACTTGTTCCCAGTCCCTAACCTCGCAGATTCGATGCCTCTCTTTTGGAGAGACATTAGACTGCTTGGAGAAGGGCTGGGCCTGAGGGAGTATGGGGCAAGTTAAAGCCCAGCTGGGCCCATATATGCAGAGAGGCAGCTGGGAGCACATGTCCTAGAGCCCTGTGCTTTAAAAAACCAGCGTTTTATCCACAGTTTATGTGTGTTCTGTTCTCCTGGTGACGAGAACAGTATCTTTGTGCTGCCCTGCCTTTTCTCTCCCCAGGTGGCACTTTCTGTGGCTTGATCTCAGGGGTATGTGCATGTTGGGGGGATAGCTCTAGGGCATAGAAGAGAAGGCAGCAAGGAGATCATCGTGGACAAAACAGCATTTTGGAGACTCTGCTGGGGGTGTCCTCCAGACAAAACAGATACCTCCAGGGTAGAACGTACATACACGCTGGAGTGGAGGGGATTTTATCAGACGTAGCAAAAGCTGGCAGGATAGACTGGAGCACTTTGAATAGGAGGGGGCAGAAGCTTTCTGTGGGACTGGAAAGGAGTTGGAAAATAGCATCACCTGTCCAGCAGCATTGCTGGCAGGTTATTACTTGAAACCCAAACGGTTTGATGTCAGAAAGAGAAAGGAGAAGGGGAGAGAAAACCCGGCCCAAGTCAGAGCGAAGTGAACATTCCCGCAGAAAAGAACAAGCATCCGACAGTAAAGAGGGACCCTCAGGATGGGCAGAACTTGACTGAGTTACAAAAGTCCCTTCAGTTCGAAAAAGAAAATCAGTGGGCAAAGGCCAGGGGACTCGACTGCTGTCACCTGTGCTTCCCAGATGCCTGCACTTGACCATGGCGCACGGTGTTACCCTCTTCTCTCAGCCTGACTATTCTTTCTCAAAGGTATGTCCCCCCAGACCAAGTCAAGGGGCCCACTTATACCAAAGGCAGTGCCTCCACCCCCATCCAGGGCTCCGTCCCGGAAGGAAAGCCCCTGCGGACTCTCCTGGGGGAGCCTGCGCCGTCTCTATCCGCCGCTGCCTCCACCTCTAGCCAGGTAACTCTCAACACCCGCCCTCCGCCCTCCAACACTAGCTAGGGATTCGGCAGACAGGGATGTCTGTTTCCTAAATCCAGCCCCAGCTCCGGACTTAGCAGACGACAGTAGAGGAGATGTAAGTTAATTCTCCGCCCTGCTCTTACCTATGTCTCGGACTCCCCTTGGCCTCCTGTCTCCTGGAAGAAAGAACCCAACAGGAAGTGCTGTCTAGGGAAGTCAGTATCAACCTCAAACTTGACCATTGCTCCAAGGAAACGCGGAGGGGCCGAGACAATGCCTCAAGCCCCTGGGAAAGAGGAGGAAGTCCCAGCTCCAGGGCTGGGGACCTGGCGGGGAGGGGGTACTCTTGGCAATATCCCTGTGTAGCTCAGTGTTCCCATCACCGATAGGCTCTGAAATGTCTGCTTCTGGGAGCTGGTCGCTGAGAAGACAGAGAGGTTAGGTACGTGAGGGGCCCAGTTGCTGCCCAGGAAATCTCTCAGTTGAGGGCAGTCTCTCCCTCTCTTCTCTCTCCACGTGCCTATCTGGGGGCAGCCTAGAGAGCCACGCAGGGGCCGGGTCATGTCTGGGACTCCCAAGTGCTCTATGTCATGCCTTCTCCTCTCAAGTCTGTCAGTCAGTCTCAGCCTCGGACGTCCCAGCCCCGGAGCTCTCAGCCGCCTCCCCACTCCTCGGTCAGGAAAGCCAGTACTGACCTGCTGGCCGACATAGGAGGAGACCCCTTTGCTGCTCCCCAGGCGGCACCGGCTTTTGCTGCATTCCCAGCCTTCGGGGGTAAGTGGGACCTGGGAAAAGAACATTCCTACAACGTATTATTACCCCTGACACAAGGCATTCACGCCCTTAGGGTGACCAAGTTTCCCCCCTAAAACCCCCTGCCCCCCCCCACCGGCTCTTAGCTCCCGTCCCACAAATGAGTCTGCTGACAATTCTGAAGCATCAGGGTTGGAAGGGCCGGGGTCAGATGAGAGTGGCCAGGATTATATCTGCGAGTTTGACCAGAAAACATGACAGTCGGGGACTCTAGCGCCTCCTCTTAGAACACTGGATTGCCTGTTTATTACTGTCTTTTTTCCATTAAAATGGGGCCGGGGGCTTATCCTGTGTTCCATTTCCCCTGTCCTCTTCCCAAAGATCAGCAACAGCCAACAGAGGGTTGAATAAAATGGTATCTAGTTTTTCTTTTTGCCTTTCAAGCCCCTTCCCCCACCAAAACCTACTACTTTTTTCCCCCACGTGATTTAGCCCAAAGTAGCCCCTGACAAAAATGTGAATGCCTCATGGAATAAAGATAGAAGATGGTAGGGAGTGAACTTGGGAGGCCTCTGACATCGCCTTTCCCCCAGCGGGCTTCTGGCCCTCTGCCCAGGCCCCTGCCATCTCTCCCTGAGCAGGACCCTGTGGAAAGGCAGTGTCCCATCAGTGGCCTTTGTCCTTCCCAGTTAGTGCATATTTTATCGATTATATGTCCATTTTATATATATGGCCTTTATGTTCCCTCCACCTGTAGGCCAGACACCCTCCCACGGAGGCTTTGCCAACTTCGATGCCTTTGGCAGTAGCGCCGGCCCGTCCGTGTTTGGAAGCATTCCTCCCGGCAGCCAAGGCCTGTTCCAGGCCCAGCCCACACCCACAGGTAAACTCTGCCCTGCTCTCTTCCCCTTCCCTTCCGCTCCCCTCCTCGCTTCCGACTGCGTTCATGTATTGCCCTTCATTCGCATCTGCACCGATCTAGAGAGCTGGGCAGAGGGGACGGAGGAGGAAGAGAAGCAGGCCCAGGAAAGCAAGAGGGGGGCAGAGGAGACTTCTTGGCAGGGAAAGGGGCTCCCGCTCCATTTTGTCCTGGAAAGCCAGCAGCCCAGTTGCCGCAGGAATTGTGGGGGTGTGCATAGGAGATCTCTGACGGGCAAGTTGGAGAGACCCCAGTACTCGAAAAACCAAGAGTGTACGTGAGATTTCCTCTAGAGTGCTCTGATGGTCCGTGCTGGACCCTGCGCAAAGGGCGAGGGCTGGGTCAGAGTCCAAGATAGTCTCCAGAAGTCCTCACTCATCCCCATTAGAGCAGAAGCCTGTAAACTCAGTGTTGTGTTGTGCAGCAATTGAGACACACACACACACACACCCCCTCAAAAGAAAATGCCCTAAAGGCCGCTGCTGTAAAGCACCTGTTCTCCTCCCCGAGCCCCCAGACATCAGGTCTTCATAGCCTTGGGGCCGGTCCTCTGCGGTTGTCCATCCTGGACACACACGAGGGCAGCCGGTGTGCTGGAAAGACCCGCTGTCTGGGGAAAGCAAGTGACTTACGCTCTCTCTTTCTCCCCTTCCCCCCCACCCGCCCTGCCCCCTCTCCACCCCCACTGCCAGCCAGTCGGATGCTAACTGGAAGTTACAGCTTTGGTGAGTTTTCTTCTCACCCCAAAGCCCACCCAAGGTAGAAGCCTGTCTCAGGTGCTCTGAGCAGAGAGCTCTGAGGTCTAGAAGGAACCTTTCCAAGGTGGCCAGCTTCCCCATGAAGCAGCTCGGCAGTTCCCTGTCGTACAGCCCACAGCGGGGCAGAGCTGGGCCCAAAGCCCAGACTCCCCTACTCTCTCGCTCTGCCCACCACCTTCCCACTGTGCACCGCGAATTGTCTGAGTGCTTCTGTTTTTATTCTAGTTTCGTTTTTTTGAATGGGGCAAGGAGGGACATTTTATGTTGATCGCAGTTAAAATTCACAAAGAAGTCCTCATGTTAACCAACTTAAAGTACCTGACAGGGTAGCCTTGAAAGTCAGAAAGCAGAAACTGTTAGACACAATGAAAATGTAACACGGCTACAGAGAGGCAGACTCGCAAGATTAATAGTAGATCAAGTAGGTAGACAAATATGGAGGAAAGTAGGCCATTTGACTAACACTTGAACAAGTTTGACCTAATAAATAGAAGTAGAACTTTGTAATCAAAAGACAGGATTTTCAAACATGGAACACTTTTATAATCTGACCACAGACCAAGAGACAACACATAAACTTCTAAGAAGTAGAAATTGTTGGGCGCCTGGGTGGCTCAGTGGGTTAAAGCCTCTGCCTTCCTCTCGGGTCATGATCCCAGGGTCCTGGGATCGAGCCCCACGCCAGGCTCTCTGCTCAGCGGGGAGCCTGCTTCCTCCTCTCTCTCCGCCTGCCTCTCTGCCTACTTGTGATCTCTGTCTGTCAAATAAATAAATAAAATCTTCAAAAAAAAAAAAAAAAAAGAAGTAGAAATTGTTCAGGTCACATTCTAAATGATAAAAGGTGTCCTAAAAGATGTCCCATAATAATCTTTCATTGTCCTTGAAGGCGTGAAACAGGGAAAAGATAATCACAATATGGAAAACAGATAAAAAGCTAATAGCCATCATGTGTTTTTTTAAAACTATAAATAGGGGGGCCTGGGTGGCTCAGTCGTTAAGTGTCTGCCTTCGGCTGGGGTCATGATCTCAGGGTCCTGGGATCGAGCCCCACATCGGGCTCTCTGCTCAGCGGGAAGCCTGCTTCCCCCTCTCCCACTACCCCTGCTTGTGTTCCCTCTCTCGCTGTATCTCTCTCTGTCAAATAAATAAAATCTTAAAAAACAAACCTCATGTAAATAAGAATAGGATAACACGGAACAGATACAAGCAGCTAATAATACCCAGAAAAAGATGAAAGTGTTTTCAACCTGACTAATCAACGGAAAAACAGAAATTAGGGTCAGATGATAATTCCGCACATTATATTCACAGAAGTTTTAAAGACTAGCCACGGCTGGTACTGTGTGGGGTAATTGGCCCTTCTGCATGTTCCCAGTAAGAAAGTAAGTTGGCACAGGAGTATTCAGTGTAGCAAGAGGGAAGTGTTCTTGGAATGAGAGCTCAAAAGGAAGCAGCCTGTACAAGGTGGTAATAAATTGGTCTGGCCAGAAATGCATGCCTGTTGGGGCATCTGGGTGGCTCAGTGGGTTAAGCGCCTGCCTTGGGATTATAGTCCCAGGTGGCTGTTGGGCTCCCTGCTTAGCGGGGAGCCTGCTTTTCCCTCTCCCTCTGCTCCTCCCCCTACTCCTGCTCATGCTTGCTCGCTCGCGCTCTCAGTAAATAATTTTTTTTTTAGATTTTATTTATTTATTTTATTATTTATTTGACAGACAGGGATCACAAGTAGGCAGAGAGGCAGGCAGAGAGAGAAGGGGAAGCAGGCTCCCCACTGAGCAGAGAGCCCGATGTGGGGCTCGATCCCAGGACCCTGGGACCATGACCTGAGCCAAAGGCAGAGGCTTTAACCCACTGAGCCACTCAGGCGCCCCAATAAATAATCTTTAAAAAAAAAAAGAAAAAGAAAGAAAGAAAAGAAAAATTCATGCCTGTCCCAATCTGTTGCCTAAAGGGCCAACCTTTAAAGGAGAGAAGGAAGGTATCCGGAGCCCTCTCCGGCTGAAACTGGGGTGAACTTTTGTCCAGTGTCTGGTCATCTCTAAAAGAGACGGTCAGCAGCCCACCAGAGCCAGCCAGCCCTTGTGAGTCACTGTGAGGAGCATCCCCATCTTATCTCCGCGAGAACGGAAAGATCTCCACTCTGCCGTTGACCAAACCGGCTCAGCGTGGCCAGTGACCTGGGCAGACCCGATGTCGGATGAGTGGCAGGTCCCATTCACTTGCCACCGCACCGTGATCACGAGGGTGGTTCTCCTGAGTGTGCCATAAAGGAGTACTGGGGATCAAGTAGGGAGACTTGGGTGAGAGGTGGGTGTCTTTTCTGACAAGCCTGGTTGTATTTTTATATTTCTGAGGGGGAGTCTGGAGAGGGGAAGTTTCTAAAACTGCCATTTCCCCCGAAACTGCTAGAAGGCATGTCTACCAATCCAGCCGCAGGGAATAGGGAGCTGGAAGTGTAGAGGAAGCAAACGAGCGAGCAGCGAGCGAGCGCAGGTATTCCATTCCTAGGTTCCCCAGAACCAGCCGAAAGTGCTGGATCCACCTGGCCGTCGCGAGGGCCGGCTCTGCCCCCTAGTGTCCGCCGGGAGACACACAGTCTGGCAGCGGCCGGACAGGACAAGGGCAGCTCCCCAGCTTGGGGAGCTCCTGACCCAAAGGCCCAGAGCAGGACTGGAGAGTCTGACCTAAGTGAGGACAGGAAGCTGTGTTCACTCAGAAATTCCACATACCCCGAATCATAGCCCAGGAAAGGCCAGGGGCCCCCGAGAATCAGAAGATTCAATACCAGACTCCTGGCTTCCAGTCTTTCTGCCTGCCTGGGGCCTGGAGAGGACACAGACCAAGTGTGCTCAGTGGCGTGATAGCCTTGCACTGGTTCCCGTCAAAAGCCCACGGACTGAGAAGGAGGGTGGCCAAGGCGAGCACTGGCCCTCGGGAAGCAGCCCAACCTTGGAACCTCGGAGCAGGCAGGGCGGGCCGTGGGCCCCTACCTTCCCTGCTGGACTCCGCTTCTCCAAGTCCGAGTGGAGATGCCTAGCACTGGAAGGATCCCCTTAAACCAAAGCGCTTTGGCCTTGTCCTTTAGGGAAGGAAGAGCATGGAGCTTCAAATGACAGTCCTGGGGTCTTCGGAAAAGCCCCCAAACTTAGGGGAAGCCAGGCTAAAGTTTGAGGGGGCCAGGGAGCAGCATCAACTTGAGAGCCAGCCTGGCTTGGCTACCTCCCTTGCTTTGTATCTTACCTTTTCCTTGCCCCCTCCTCTAAGGGGGTGGGGAGTACCTGCCCTTTGCCTGCTCATCCTTCCCACTCTCTACAGGGTTTTCCCCACCAGTTTTCTCATCTGAGTCTCCCCTCCATTCTCTCCACTTCTGCCACCACATTCCCCCTTCCCCACAAATAGGCTTCCTTCCCCACAAATGGGCTTCGGGTTACCCTCCTTGGGGAGCTTCTGTAGCCCCACCGGGCTGGGCTGCGGTCTCCCCACCTCTGCACCGCCATGCCCCTGGGAAAAGGAGCCTGTGGCCTTCACTTACTTTTCTTATCATCCTATTTCTTTCTCTCCCCCCCCCCATGCTCGGTGGCATAATAGACATGCCGTTCTGTACCTTGATTTATGTTTTAACTGAACAGTACAGCTAGATCTTTTTTCATCAGTACACGAAGAGCTTCCTCATTGTTTTTTTTATGCCTGCACAATAGTCCTGCTTATGTGTACACTATAATTTATTTAATCCATCCCGTGTTGATGAATACATAGAACGAATGATGAAGTCTTTCGCTGTCGGCGCTGCTGTTAATTACCCCGCATGTGTCCTGTTTTGCACATTTGTAACTTACATCCGTGAGAAAACTCCTGGCAAGGGAGAGCTGGCCTAGAGGGGGACACAGTTGATACAGAAACAAAAACACGTCCCTACAAAGATGTCAAGGGCCACAAGGGCAAAGAACAAGGTGTCAGGAGAGGAAAACCAGGCTCTCATTCAATCTGAGGTCAGAGGAGGCCCACCTGAAGACACGGTTCTGTTAAAGCCCGAAGGCTGGGGTGGACCGTGGGGGGCGGCAGGTGGGGGGGCTCCTGTTCAAGGAGGAGACAGAGCACATGGAAAGCCTGGAGCTGGGGGTCCAGGAGAAGCTCTGGTTCGCTTGTGTTTGAGCCAGCCATCGTGTTTCCTTTGAGACCTTGCCTGGTTTCTCTGACCCCAGAGATAGTTTATTGTATCAAAAGTTATGAAGATACCTCGCCATTGTGCATGCGTTATAGATTTCCAAATTACTTGCCGAAAATACTGAACCTGGCAGCGGGTGGTCTTCCAGGCCTCCGAGGAGAGGGCACGCAAAAAACAGGCTCAGGAGAGTAAGGTGGTTTGCTCAGGTCGCAGCAGGAACCGGAGTAGGGCCCGGACTGGAGTCCAGGTCACCTTGCTCTCCCTCTCACGCGGTCCTCCAGCAGACGACTTCGGATTACACATGTGGCAGACACCATGCAAAGCGTGTTTGCCTGCAGTACGAATCTTCCGGCACTCAGAAAAGTCAAGCCTTATCCATCCGTAGCTTCATTTTGCCCTCACGACAGCCCAGAGTGGTGGACCGGAGCCCATCATAGACATGAGACAAAGGCTTTCTCCAAAGGACAGGGATGTCTTGGACTCGCTCCTCAGGCTGTTTTGAAAGCTTCCCACATGGGCTCGCCCTCGGGGATTTCTCTTTTGCGATGTGATGACCAGAGAAGGCAGAGGAACCCTGATCTAAGCTCCTGGCTTAGGGTGGCCTCCTGAGAGGGGGCAGCTCCAGTGGGAGTGGAAGCTGAGCCGTCGTGCAGGCTCCGCCGCGGGGCCCCACCTTCCAGGGGAGGCTCCTGAGCATCTGGGCTTTCTGCCCCTCACAGCTCCTCCCCCCCTCATCCCCTCTACCTGCCCCTTCCTAGGATTTATCCATAAATGCTGATTTGAGGAAAGGACAGACATTTCCATGTCTTGAGGGGAAAAAAGGGAACCGCAAGTCAGCCTACAGCCAGAGGGACATGGACCCGACCTGAGGGCGGTTTGAGCGCTAGGGAGATGGAGGGCCGAGGGCTGTTACCTAGTACTCTTGGCGGGACTCAGGGCCCTCTGAACCAGACAATCCAGGGGGCTCACTCAATGGGTGCACTCATGCCATCACTTTGCCGCGTCTCCCCTGCTCCCCCCACCTCCATCTCTCCTCCTGCCCCTTCGCTCCTGCCTCACCCCAGCACAACCTGTTCTGTTTCCTGTGATCGCCCAGGGAGCAGCCAGGTGACTCCGTTTGCGGCCTCTCCTCTGGCACCGGCCAGTCAGCCCAGCAGCCTCGCAGATATGGGCGGCCTCCTGGCACCCGGACCATCGGCTGGAGGTATCCCTAGCAGGTGGGTTCAGAGGTCGGGGACTCTGCCTTGGGGCCACAGAGCCTTGCTTTTCCCA
Source organism: Neogale vison (assembly GCF_020171115.1). Lineage (NCBI taxonomy): Eukaryota > Metazoa > Chordata > Mammalia > Carnivora > Mustelidae > Neogale > Neogale vison. The sequence continues at coordinate 9,109,941 of NC_058104.1, forward strand.
GCCTGCTGAGCTCCTCCCATGGGCTGGGACAGGGTCTGCCATCTCCTGGTCCCTTGCCCTGCTACTCCCCTTGATGCCCGGGGCCCTGTGTGCTGACTTCTCTTCCCACATCACAGCATCTTCGGGGTGGCCGGCCAGGTCCCCACGCTCCAGTCGGCCACAGCTGGTGGAGGCGGCAGCACTGGGCTTGCCTTTGGAGGTGAGTCTTGGCTGTGAAGACCCTGGGAGGGGATCCAAGGCCAAGAGGAAACTGGGGACTCTGCAGGGAGGGCAGGGGGGAAAACAGGAAACTCAAGGGGAATGCTGTCTTCCGAATATTAACCAGATGAGAAAAAATTAATTCTTTCTCCCACCTCTACCCCCTTCTACCCTAAGCAGCCTTCACCAACCCTTTCACAGTACCTGCTGCTGTCCCGCAGCTGCCTTCTACCAACCCATTCCAGCCCAACGGCCTGGCCACAGGTAAGTCTCCGGACTCTGCCCTGGCCCTGACTCTCTCCAGGGCGCAAATCCCTCTCTCCTTCTTCCCTTCTCTCTGTCTGTCTGTCTCTCTCTCTCTCTCTCACACACACACACACCACTGTTCGGAGGAGTGGCAGGCAGCCTCGGTCCTGAAATCAGCCCCCTTCTCACCCTTCACCGGGCCAGACCAGGCTGAATTTCCAGGCCGGTGGCAAAGAGTACGACCACTCAAGTCCCAGAATGAGAATTTCAGAATCACGACGCACAGACTGCTGCTTCCCGAGCTGGTTCTGCGACCGATGTGGCAGGGACTCTCCCTTCTCGCCCCTCAGCAGTGTCCCCCCCCCCAACCCCCAGCTTCTATGTCCCACATGCAGCCCGGCCCCTGGTCCCTGCTCTCATCGGCCTGGAGTGTTGGGATCTCCTGGCTCCCTGTTCCTCCCCTGCCTTTGTTGTTGTTGCACTTAAAAACCTTGAGGCCAGGAAGTGTGCCTGGGGGCTGCCAGCTCCGCTGACAGGCGTGGCAAATGCCACTGTTAACAGCTTTACACCCCTTATTGGCTTTTCCCGGCAGCCCTAGGAAAGGGGTCCAGCCTGCTTTTAGAGAGGAGACCACTGAGGCCCATAGAACGCTGATACTTTGCTTTCATTGGCGCTGACCCCGGTTCCGGGCCGCGCCCCTGCACAGCACTGCTGTGCCCTCCGTGCCACAAGCCACTGTGGGCAGGAAGAGGCCTGGTTTGCTAGGTGGCGCGAAAGCCAAAAGCTTCCGTGGCTCACTCCAGGTACTTTTACTGGGTACCTCTGGTTAGGGACACACGCTATCCCATGTCCCCCGTCTTGGAGAGATCCAGGAAGAACCATCCTCCAGCCTGCGTTCCAGAACTTCACCTGAACTTTGCGTCCTCGGTCCACAGGGCCCAGCTTTGGGATGAGCAGCGCTGAGCCTGGCTTCCCCCAGACAGGGCCCCCCACCAGGGCCTTTGTCAGCACCTTCCCACCACCCCTGTTCCCCGCACAGACCTCGGTGACTCAGCAGCAGAATGGTAAGGGATTCAGACTAGACCCTCCTTTCTTACACCCAGCCCCCGCAGGGATGCAGCGGGGAGGCCCTGACTATTAGGGCTGTCAGGGAGCCCGAAGTCTGAGCTAGTTCCCTTTTGGACCAGTAGGGGGGGCCAGAGAAGCCACAGACCAGCCTGGTGTCCTCTGACTCTGCTCCACACCCTCCTTCGCAGACTTCAGAAAGGCCAGGCTCTTGCGGCCACTGTGGGAGGGGGGCGGTCCCCAGCCTGCAGGCCCCCGGGGGGAGTGCTCAGCCCCAGCATGAGGAACAGGGCTGCGTCTGCTGAGTTTCTGCTCCTGCTTTCCAGGCTCTTCCTTCAGTGACTTAGGACCAGCCAAGCTGGGCCAGAGGCAACTGAGCCAGCCAGCGGGGACCTCCACCAACCCCTTCGTGGTGAGTGCGGGTATGGCCTCTCTCTGGGGGTCGGGGACAGAATCCTTTGAGGAGAACAGGGCAATGTGGGCTGGAAGCCCTGCCTTGACCACGCAGGGGGTGCTGGGTTAGTCCGTGGGTGGTGTTGGCTCCCACACTCCCCTGCCCCCTGCTTGCCTCAGCCCCCTGACTTTCCCACAACTCCCAGCGCGGTAATTCTGGGGGAGAAAGGAATGCTGGGCCGCATCTTTTCTCTGGCCTCCAGCTCTTGTCCCCTAATCCCCTAATTTGTGGTTGTTGTTTCTTTCCAGACTGGATCCTCATCAAGCCCGTTTGCCTCCAAACCTCCAACCACCAACCCATTCTTGTAGCACTGTGGCCTGGGGGGGGGCCTCTTCCCTGCCATCTGGGACCCCTCTACTCCCAGGAGCTCTGGTGACCATTTGCCTGTGGCATTTCTGCAGGTCTGAGACCAGAATGGGCCTTGTTTTCCAGGGAAGCAGTCTTGGGGATGGTGGAGGTGCTCATGCTTCGCTTGGGGCTTGCAGATAAAAGGGCAGCTTCCCAAGTCAGCTGCCCCCAAGGCTTCTCCCCTCCTCTCCGCAGCCCTCACCCAGGCAGGAGACCCAAGAGGAGAGAAGGCACGGCCTGGCCTAGAGCAGTGATGGCGTTTGATTTCTCAAATTACTGATCATGATGACAGGAATCTTCACCTCCTGCCCTCAGCATACGTAGTGGTCCCTTCTCACCCAGCTGTGTGGGCGGAGGAAGCTGTGGGCACAGAGTGACCAGCTCCCTGTGGGAGCCAGCCTCCCCCTCCTCCATTCCCGACTTTCCAGTGCTGGTCTCCTTGTGGACAGAAGCACAGTGGGCCAAGTTGGGTCAAGGTGTGGGGTTGACCTGGGACAGTGATCAGACAGGCTGAGAAGGCTGGCTTGTGCCAGCACCCCCTCTCCCTCCCCACCCCCACCAGGCCAGGAGGCCCTCCATGGTTTTGCTTCCCCGGCAACCTCCCTCATCCTGGGTACTCAGGATGAATAATAGTTTTACCTACTACTTAGACATGCCCAACTCCTGTCAAGCACTTTAGTTCGCTGTGGTGTCATGTTTGGATACCGGTGTTTTATATTTATACATAGAGAATTTTCTAATATAGTCTATTATATATACACACACACACGCGCGCGCACACATAGAGATATATAGACACAGGCCGCCATTCTGCCCCCAGACAGCTCTCTCACATGGGGAACGGAACGGACCCCCATCTGTGCCTCGACCAGCAAAGCCGGAGCTCCAGAGGGTGGTGGGGAGGGGCCAGTCATGAGTCCTGAGCACCCCAGAGCCTGGGCTTTTCCAGGGAAAGGCTTTGTGCAATTGGCTGGTTTGTTTTTTTTTTTTCCTTTCTTTTTCCCATGTGCCTCCCCCACCCCCCAAATCTCTGAGCCAAAGCTGTGGCAGGCGATGTTGGAAAAGAACTGCATTTGAAAGAAAAAAAAAAAAAAAAGGAAGTGGCTCCCATGGTCTCACTTTGGCGCTGCGGGGGCCCCGGACAGGAATTCTTGCCGGACCGGGTTAGCAATGTTAGGTGAGGGGGTGACTCCCCCAGGGGTGCCAGCTCCAAGATGCCGATGCTGCGGCCTGAGTGCAGGAGTGGACCGCCCCCAGGCCCGGGCGGGGACATCCTCAGCCCCTCCCCAGACTGTTTTCAGCCAAGGGTGTTGTGTCAACAGCGACAGTGTCCAGGCTGTTTGTGTGGGGACAAGGTAGCCAGTGTGGGTTAAACACCTCACGGGGCAGGGACAGAGGAGAAGCCCAGGGTTCAGCCTTGCTCTCAAGAGACTTTCCTCCCTTTTCCGCATTGCCCAGGGACTCTCGGCCCTTCAGCTGTTCATTCTTGGGATTCTCTGGGTCTTTCCACCCAGTGACCTTTAACAGCAGAACAGCAAGGAGAGGTGGGGACTGTGTTAGCGGTTTATTTACTTTGAAGACTTCTCTAGAAATATTTCTAGCTGCTGCTGTTTGCCCAGCCAGGCGTGGCCTCCGCACCTTCGCAAGGCTGAGAACCCATCCTGTCTTGGGTCTGTGTTCCCATTCTCCCTGCCCCTTTCCTCCTCCTCTCGCCTGGATCTCCTAGAGACCACCGTCCCTGGGGCTTTTCATGTTCTGTCCCCTTCTCTCAGTATTTTTCTTTATCCCACTTGATTACCTCTCTGTCCCTTGTCCCTGTTTCCCATTTTCTCTCTATAGAACCAGTTAGGGGAGGAAGCTGGTCTGGTGTGGAGGAGGAGGAGGACCCTTTTCTTACTTGTTCCCTGGCCACTCCAACTCCCTTTCCTAACCAAGAGCACTGAGGCTTGGAGGTGAGACGGAAAGGGCCCTTCAGTCACTCTCCTGCTGCTTGTTTCCCAAGGATCTCCTTACTGCTCGGTGCCCCGGCCCAGGCCCTCCCTGCGGTCCCCCTCCGTGCGCCCCAGGGCACTCTGTCCAACGTGGACTCCCGCCAGCTCACTGGCCAGGGCAGAAGGACCAATCAGAGAAGTTACACTGGGTCAGCCTCCAACTCCAGGACAGAAAACCCGAGTTCCCTGGGCACAGGCCAAGACGAGGACCGCAGCTGTCCTGGCATGGAGTAGCCACTGTGCCGCCTCCCTGGGGCCTCCTGTATCCAGGCGAGCAGCAAAGAATGGAAAAATCCCTGGCCTGCTAGAAGATGTCTGAATGACTGGGCCATGTTCCTCTGACCTTGCCCCCAGCCCGCCCTTGCACGGCCCTGTCTGTGGTCACATGTCCGAACCCCACTGCAGGCGAACCGAGGAGCCCCATGCACACTGTGGAGCTTGCCCAGGCTCCCCCTGGGCTTCTGACCAGGTGGCCGATGCTGTGGCCGTGCTCTGCAGACAGAGTCCTGTGGCTTGGCCCCAGCATTTGGGAGGTCACCTGCCCCCGTGGGTGAGATCAAAGGACACAGTCCCCAGGACCACTGTGAAGAACGCCATTCCCTCCACGTTGGGGCTTGGGAGCCATGCTGGGGAAGGCTGAAGGAAAGAGATGGGGGCACGCCCTGCGTCCCCCTACACAGAGTGGGGAGAACTCCAGAGTGGGGAGGGAGGGGCTGATGGGAACAGCCCAGCCTGAGTTCCCCAGCCTCCTCCCTCTAGGTTCTTGTCACTGTAATGAGATTCTTCCATAGGGATTTAAGAATGTGGTGATTCCATCCCATGGCTCTCCTGCACCCCAAGGATGGAGGCCGAGGGAGACCCCTGGGCTTGGGAGGAGATGTTCTCACCCAGCAGAGCTGAGGTTCTGCCATTTCCTGTCCCTGGGGAGCAGCTGGCATTACCAGGGCAACAGGCTAAAATAAATCTTGTCTGGGTAGGGCCAAGGGCAATGTTGCTAGGGCAACTGATTAGGCCAATTGTTTGGCTCCAGGCTTTTCCTGGTACCCAGCATGGTTAAATCACCTGGCACTGCCTGCCCAGAACGCAGGTACTCAGATCCCTGCTCCCTCCCGCTCCATCTGTGCCCAGCACTTCTGGCTTCAGTGACACAAGGTGGCCTGGAGCTGGTCCCTGAGGCAGCCATGATTGCACAAGGACTGGGGTGCTGCACGGTGGCCTGGCTGATGGGGAGCGGGAAGGAGTAGGGATGAAGAAGGCCTCCTGTGGGTAGCTTCAAAGCACAGCCCATCGTAGGACCTGTGGATGCCCTGTTCCTCCAAGCAGCACCAAGCCTGGGAAGGGGAGGAGCCTCCAGATCTCTTTTGCTTGCTGCTTTGCACACCCTAAGTCTGTGAAGACCACACTGGAGGCAGTAGCCTTGAACATACTTCTGTCTGGGTGGCCACTTCTAGGTCTGTGACATACCTGCTTCTCCCTGGCCGATGCCCACCAAAGGCGGTGACTGCCACCGGCCCCAGTGCACTCATGAGCTGACGGCACCTCCCCTGCTCCTTGGGAAGCTATGGCAGACCCGGATGCACCTGGTGGAGGCCCCGGGCACCCCCTGCCTACCAGCCAGCCGCCCACCCTCACCATGCTGGTTGGTGCTATGCGCCTCACTCTCAACGTGACCCTTGAAAAGACGGTCAAGGATCCTAGCTTGCACACACACTGCACTATGGCTTCCCCAGTGTTCCAGAAGAGTCCCTTCCTCACAGGCCTGGGAAATGGAGAAGCATCAGTGGGACGGCCTGCCCTCCCAGCTCAGACTGTCATGGCCTCTGGACTAGCCTGAGACAGAGCGCAGGCCTCCCTTGTCTGGGTATTCTTGTTATATATCCTCCTCCCCACGTGCCGTCTTCAACAGGAGCCTCGGCTGCCCACTTCCCCCTCCTCTACCCTCCCCGCAGCCCCCGCTTTAGCTCTTACTTGCCACAGAGCGATATAGGAGGTCCTCTAAGGCTCCCACCGAAGCATCAGCTCCTGGGGTGCCTTGCAGAGTGGGCGGTGACTAGAGACATCACCCCTCCACACACACACCCCCTTGCAGGAGTCTGTGGTCCTTGGAAGGATCAGAAAAGGGGTGGTGTAAAATGTCTGAATCCCAAACCTATCTCAAAATCTTAGGACGGAAGAGGCAGAGGGTATCTCCACCACAGAGTCTGCACCTCTGGTCAGAGCCTTCAGCTGGCCCATGGTGGCATTTGGGGACAGCGGTGCTGAGAAGGGGCTGAGGGCAATGAGAGGGTTCTTCCCAGGTTCTCCTTCAGTGGCCCCTCGGCTGGGACTCTGGTGGTGTGGTCTATGCACAGAGACCCATCTAAAAGCTCACTTATCTGAAGACCCCTCCTGTCACCCTAAACGCAGAGAGAACCTGAAACTCCAGCTCTTCTGAAATCAGCACAGCCCAGTGCTTGGCGGCGCTGAGAGCTAGGCTGGCTTGGGAAAAAGAGTATGGGACCATTGTTGGGGGGAACGCAGGTGCTGGACGCCTAGAGTGGGAAGTGGCGGCAACAGAAGGTGGCGCGTGTCAGGGCCATCCCCAAATCAGCAGGACTGCGGACCGCCCTACCAGCAGGATCGCTTCCCGACGCAGTTCCCCTCACACTGGCCTCACTTGGCCGCTCGCTTAGCAGTCAGCTCAGATCCGAGGAGACGCCCACGCACTGCCCGCCTCCGCAATCCCAGCCCAAGGGTGCTTGGGGTGGGGTGGAGGCCCGGTCCCCTAGACTTCTCCAATCAGACTTCACTCTCACGGCCCGACGTCCAGCGCCCGGGGCGCGCGAGGGTTAACCCCGCGGGGGTGGGGACTCTGGAGCGGTCTGCAGAGGGAGGGAGGGAGGGGGCAGGAGGCGTTTGGAGGCGTGGGGAGCCGACCGGGGGTCGAGCCTCCGAGGAGGCCGCTGGAACCTCCCGGCAGCCAGTGCCGCATACGCCGCGCGCAGCGAGGGGACACCGCAGACCCCCTGCCCCAAACTTCAAGTCCGGAGCAGGGGCGAGACGCTGGGCATCAAGACAGGTGGCAGCCTGTCAGGACGCTGCCCCCTTCCCCGGAGACCGCCACCTCCACCCCGCCTCTGCTGAGTCTCAGCCCCGATTGCCTTTGGCCGGGGATGAAGCCCGGAGGCGGTGGCCCCACGGCGGGCCCGGAGTCCGAGCCGGCGGACAGGCCGCTGGTTCTGCCGCGGCCCTGGGCCTGTCCCGCTGACGTACGGCTCTGCGGCCACCTGCGGAAGCAGAAGTCGCAGCGCCGCCGCTTCTTCGTGCTCCGCGCCGACCCTCCGCGCCTTGAGTGCTACGAGAGCGAGAAGTTGTTCCGCGCGGGCCGAGCGCCGCCCAAGCTCAGCGTGAGCCTGGCGGGCGCGTGCACCATCAGCAAGCGCGTGGACGCGCGCCAGCGCCACCTGATCGTCCTCTACACGCGCGACCGCAGCCTGGGCGTGGCGGCGGCCTGCGAGGCGGAGCAGCAGGCGTGGTACAGCGCCCTGCTGGAGGCGCGCGCGGCCGCGGGTGAGGCCCGAGCCTGGGGCGGGCGGAGCCGAGGGCGAGGGGCCGGGGCTTGGGTGATCGCGAGTTTATCCGGGGTTGTCCCTCCCTGTAAGTCTCCGAAATCAAGTTCAAATATGAAGCGTTTACACGTGTTTAGTTCTCGGGGCAGTGACTCCAACCGCCCCCGCCCAAGAGCCCCTGTGACCGGCCCCCTTTCTCTCCAGGTCCCAGCCTCCACGAGGACCCCGGCGCCTGGATTCTCGCTCCGTTTCAGGACGTCTGGCCCGTGACGCTGCGGCCCAAGGGACTGGGGCGAACACAAGGCCTAGGCAGCGGCCGCTACCGCCTGTGCCTGGGTTCGGGGGTGCTGAGCCTGCTGCGGAAGCCCAAGGGCAGACGCTCTGGGGACACCCAGGCTTCGGTTCCGCCACCCGCCCTGCGCCTGTCCCTGCTCAGTGTGCGCCGCTGCGGCCACGCAGACTCCTTCTTCTTCCTGGAGCTCGGCCGCTCGGCGCCCACCGGTCCCGGGGAGCTGTGGCTACAGGCGCCCGACGCCCTGGTGGCCCAAAGCATTCACGAGACTGTACTGGCCGCCATGAAGCGACTCGGGGAGGGCGGTGCCACTGGCAGGGCTGAGCCACTGCCAAGGGATCCCCCCACCGGCGCTTACAGACCCTCTGCCTCCCAATCTTCTCCAACCCTGGCCTCGACAGCCCAGTCAAGCGGCGGGAGCCCTCGCGGGGGCCTCGGGGAGAGAAACAGGAAAACCCTCCAGATGCTGGCAGCCTCGCACCCCAAGGACTTGGAGCTGGGAGGGGGCTACGTAGCCATGGGAGCCGGGAGCAACTATGAGCCCATGGGGGGTGGCGAAGCGGGTGGCTACATGGTGATGGCACCCCCTGGCCTTGCGGCCTCTGCCCACGCAACCCCCCACGACCAGCTCCAAGTTTGCGGGGACACCGAATACGTTCCCATGAGCCGCTTTCTGCCAGGGTCCTTGTTCTCCAGCTCCCTGCCCGGCTCCTATGAGCTCGGAGCTGGGGAGTCTGGGCCTTCCTTTCAAGGACCCCGTCGCAGCATGGGGGAATGTTGGGGACCAGGAGGGGCGCATCCCTCCTTGCAGCCGCCCTCAGAGCTAGCAGGGGAGTACGTGTGCATCAAGTACGTGGCCCCTGACTACTTAGGAATGGGCACTGCCACACAAGAACCCCCCAACGGCCGCCTCAATTACGCTGACCTGGACCTGATCCCTTCACTGGAGGTTCGAGGCGACAGCAGGAACCCACAACACAGCTATGCCCGCATCGAGTTCCAGAACCTCAGGGAGGCTCCGGTGAGATGTGGGCAGCTCCGCCCTGTCTAGCTGAGGGATGGATGGGGAGGAAGGGAGAGAACAGGGCACAGTTATGAATGCCTTCCTGCCTGCTCCCCTCAAACTGTTCCCAAAACAGAGGGGCTCTCAGGCCCCCTAGGACTTGCTCTCAGGTCAGCCCTGGCCCCCAACCCTGCCCTCAATGACTGGTCCCACAAGGACCTGCTCCCCCCACCCCGCACCTGCAGGGCCTGCCTTGTACCTCCTCGCAGCCAAAGAACTAGTCCCGGCCCCAGGGCCCCAGAGCAGGAGGGCTGAAGCACCCGGGCTCTTATCTCTACTGTTTCCTGAAAGTGCTGTGCCACTCCCTTCCTCCCTAATTTCCCTCTTCCAGTGACAACACAATCACAATACAACGCAAGTGTTCGCACAATCCTCCCTTCTCGGGAGCCTGGTGGACCTGAGAGCCTTCTTGCTTCCGTATTCTTGTCTTCTATAGACTGTACTGTGGACCCCACACACCCTATGCCCTATACCCTATTAAAGCGGTCCTGCTTGGTCAGCCTCGAAAGGTCTTAGGTCCACGGATTCCCCTGCCCCCTTGCAGGGGTGACCGACGAGTAACGCGAGTTTGAGAGGAAGACAGCCTAAGCCACGTCGAGGAAGAGAACCCATCCCTGTCTCCATGCCCCACTCGGCTACTCACTTGCTACAAGGAGTTTGTTTGCAAACCAAAACACTGTTTTATTGTCAACAGAACCTGCGGCGGGGAGGGGGGGGACCCACAATGCTCACAGAAGAGCTGTGTTCAGTGGGCTTCTGGAGTTCGTGGGACAGACGGGTCAGTGCAGCGAGAACAGCTGGGCCCGCCACTGGGGCCTGGGTGGTCAGATACAGGGTCTGGGGAGCCAGCAGGGGGCGTGGGAGCCCCCGAGGAGGCAGGTCTCGGAGCCCCCTGGCTCATCTGCAGGAGGCCAGTGAGGGCGATCAGCTCAGGCCCACTGAGCCAGGCGGTGGAGCAGCCCGGGGACGGGGTGCGGAGGACCCAGGGAGTCATGACAGGAGGTGGGAGCAGCAGCTTCAGAGAGCCCATGACCTGAGGAGAACGAATGGAGAAGTGTCTCCTCCCAAGCCCTGCGGGGGGACTGGCCCGAGGCCGGGGCAGGAATTACACTCACCTGCTGAGGGGCCTCGGACAGGTACAGCGGGACACGCTGGCCACAGGGCAGCAGCGGGTCTGACAGAAAGACATCTTCACGGCCCATCACTGGGAGCCCTGGGGAGGAAAAGCCAGTAGGGCAGTGGGCTGGGGTTCCCACACCAGCGAGGGCCGCACTGGTTCCCAGATGAGCTCACGCAGGGAACCTCCGGAGCCTGGGGGACCAAGCAAAGTACCTGCGTCCCTGGGCACGTGCTCTCCGTTCTGATGCCCTGTTGCTGGGGCCCGGGGCCTGAGGTCCCGGCCTGACGCTGCCTCATACAGTGGCCAGAATGAGGGATGACACAAAGTCCGGCCTGAGAAGGAGGCGCCTGACGCACAGCTGGGCCCCTGTGCCAGAGGCAGGAAAGATGGATCCCTGGAGCTTCAGCCCCCTCCCGGGGCACCCCTGCCCCCTCCCAAGGCCTGGGCCACAGATACTCCCAACTAACCCACACCAGCCGAGGTCCTGCTTTAGCCTTGAAGCTGGGGTCCCAGGGTGCTAGGACCGTCATCCTTGAGGGGGCCACCTCCCAGGCCATCTGGGGCGGAAGGGCAACTGCAGGGGTGGGGTTGAAGAGATTAAAAGAGGCTCAGGAGTCCGTGGAAAGGTGTCTGGGGCAGTAAAGACTGCAAGGCCTGTACCTACCCGGGGTTCCCGGGGACTGCTCGGCAGCCAGGCCTGGGGGGGCCCGGGGCAGCAGCTGCTCTCTCCGGGTCCAGGAAGGCCTTCGGGACGGGGGCTGCGGGCTGGGAGGGGGAAGTACTGAGGTGCAACCGTCACAGCCTCCCCCTTATCTCGGAGGCAGGGCCCGGGGGGTCTGGGGCAGGGAGTCTGAGCACACCCGGTCCGCAGTGTGGGCGGCGGAGGTTTCCTCCCACGGTGGGGCCCCCTGTCGGATTTCCCTGCGACGGGGCCCCTCACCTGTCCTGTGGGGGGGTTCCTGGCTCCCCCAGTCCTTCCTCTCCAGAGCTCCAGACCTCGCCGGGGTCTCTGCCCGCCGAGGGGCCTTGTTTCTCGGGCGCCTGCTCTTTGCCCGCGTCCCACAGTGGAGGCGGCCGGGGCAACATGCCGCGTCTGGCGGGGAGGGCAGCGCGGGCAGCAACTCTGGGCCCCGCGTCCGCACTGTCTACGCCGTCCACGCCGTCCACGCCGTCCACGCCGCCCGCGCCTCCCACCTCGCTCCTCCCGGACCCACGAGGGTCCCTCCTCCCGCGGCGGCCCGCCCTCTCGCCCCGCGAGCGCACGTCGCCGGCCCACCTCGCGGGGCCTCGCGACCACGCTAGCGCCCAGCGCGTTTCCGGGCCACGTGGCTCGCGCTCCCGCCGGGGTCTCGCGGGCGCCCCCTAGCGGCGGGGCTGGCGGGGTCCGCCCGCCTTCCGCCACGGAAGAGCGCAGCGCTCCGCGGCAGGGCCGCCTCCTTTCCCACAACGCACGGCATTCATTCGCAGACGGACACACACACGCACACCCGAGGGGCAACCTATAGGGCCCGGCTTCTTTATTGCACTTGACACAACATCCAGGACCGTCTTCTACCCTAGACCTTCCGCCACACCCAGGGGCGGCCAGGGGCCTCGCTGGGCCGGCGGGCTTCCAAACCCTTGGGCGGGCTGAGGGGCACCCAAGTAACAGGGCCAAGCCTGAGGCCGCCCTCACCAGAGTCCTTGCTAGGGAGCAGAGCCGGACGCGGCTGTCTTCTCTGTTCCTGGGTTCCCGGCTGGATCGGAGCCCTGTGACCCGACCTCGACCCCTATGGCCGTTCCAGCAGTGCATGGATGACAGCAGCGATGTAAGGGAGGCCCCTTCCCGGGGCCCCCTCCTCTTCCAAGATGTGGTGGGGCTGGCACAGGGACTCCTGGGGGGAGGGGCCCAGGTTAAGTGCCCGTCACCTTGTTCTCTGGCTTCCCTGTCCTTCTCAGAGGGCAGGGGGGTGGAGAAACCCTACAGAAGCCTGGGCAAACAGGGCTGACAGGCTGGCCCTTCCAGGTGGAGGTGGCAAAGGTCAGGGGCACCCTGGACATGGGTTGGGGACAAACGAGATACAAGGAAGCTGCCAGCAGGTGACAGAAGGGCGATGACACAGGAGGCCAAGGCTCAGGGGAGCAGAGACCTGTCATTTCCAGAGGGAAATGCTGGAACAGGTAGGCTGACAAACAAAGCCCCTGGGGCATGGCCAGGGCTGGGCCTGGCCACAGCAGGAGCAGACGCAAACACACACACACAAGAGGCGGCCACGGTCTGTACAATTTATACACAGAGACAGGGACCCAGCCTGGGCCCCTGTATCCCCTACAAATATAGAGTTCTCTCTACAAAATATAGATAATTTAGCTCCCCAGAACAATGTGGGGGGTGGGAGAGGGACGGCAAAAGGAGGAAGGTTGAGATCGACCCTCTGAGGGAGCAGAGGGCAGGGTCTGGAGGGATGAAGGCACCATCAGCACTGAGAGGTGAGGGAAGGGAAGGGGCTACAGGAGGGTGGCCAGAGGCTGGGGGCCCAGGGTCTGGGTACACCAGAGTGGGGCCTCTGAGGTCATTGTTTGTGAGGGGAGGGGGCTCACTAGTGTCTTTGGTAGGGGCTGAAGGCACCACTGGTAGGGACCGGGGTCGCACAGGAGTCATAAATAGAAATAGGGTGATGGGGGCGGGGAGGAAGGGTGACTTCAGGTCCTAGGAACCCAGGAGCCGAGTGTAGACGACAAAGAGCAGCAGCATGAGGACCACGTAGAAGAAGATGAAGCCGCCCAGACCAGAAGGGGGCCAGACGGGCGGGGGGGCCCTGCCCCCCACCCGCTTCACAGCCTCCAGGGTGGTCCATAGCCCCTGGGCAGTGCCCTGGAGGAGATCCGAGGGCGAGCACAGGTCAGCCTAGGAAGGGAGTAGGGACAGACGGACAAGGACAAAGAGCAGACGTCAGCAGCAGCAGCAAGACAATCCTTCCCACCCCCTGCCCTCACGTGCCAGGGGCTGAGCCACGCCCACATGCGCAGTGCAGGGCAGGGACACATGCAGGGCAGGGACACATGCAGGACGGGGGGACTTGCGGACATGCTTCTTTCTGGGGAGCAGACACCCCTGTGAATGGAGCCCCGCCACCCATGCGGAGTGCTCAGCTGAGCCCGGAACGTCGCCACCCTTTGTAGTAGGGACCTGCCCTGGGCTCCCCAGAATATACCCCCCATACCTCAGGCACCCCCATTTTTCGACAGGCTTCTAAGAAACTCTCCACATTTTTCCGAGACTTGAGAGCACTAAGTTTTGGCTGGGGGAACGAGAGAAAGGAAAAGGAGAAGAGAGTAAGGGAGAGGCCCTGGCCGTCCTCTGTCCCATCCCCTGCCTCCCGCCCGGGGACAGAACTGACCACAGCAGGTGAGGGCACGTGGATGAAGGGCACGGAGCGGGGCCGCAGCTGGTTGGCCAGCTGACACAGGATGACCCCATTGGCCAGAGCTTCTGCCAGGTCCTCGGGCAGGGGCCGCTGCAGCCTTGACTCAAGGACCTGGGAGGCAGGAGGATGGGGGAGGGGTCAGGTTCGCTGGGGACTCCCGCCTGCCCCTTGTGCCCTCAGTGGAAGCACCCACAGGGTACGGTGGAAGCCAGGGAACTCGAGGAAGCTGAGTGGCCCCCTCAACTCCCCACTGTGCCCGGTCCTGCAGATCCCACCTCCCTTACTTGGCGCAGCTGAGCCATTAGCTCCTTTTCATCCAGAAGCTGGGGGGATCGCCGAGGTCTCAAAACACAGTCTGGTGAGGAAGGGCCTGGAGAAAGGGGAGGAATGTGGGCTTGTCTCTGTCACCCGCCGCCGACTTCCTAGCTGGGTCACAGTGTCTGGCACTCACATCTCCTGCCTCCGTGCTTGTGGGATTTTCAACACAAAGGACAATAGACTAGCGAATTCCCGGGCCAGAAGGGGAGTCCGCAGCCCAGGGCTGAGGGCTGGGTTAGCGCTGGGGACAGGGGAAACCCACCTGAGCCACTCTGCGAGGAAGAACGGAAGAGGAAGCTGTTTGGTCTCTGAATGGAGCCGAGTGGCCGGGGAGCAGGCACTGTCGCTGGGGGCCAGAGCCAGAGACCGGTCAGAAATGACACCCTTCAGAGACCCCTCTTCCCTCAGGCCCCCAGGCCCCAGCCACCCCCTCACCTACAGAGTCCCGTTCCTCTTCCCCAGTCCCTGTCCCACCTGGTCCAGCCGCAGGAGGGGGGTCCTGGGAGGTGGGGGCGGGGGCGGGGGCTCCCTGTCCTCCTGAAGCTCCTGGCTGGGTGGCACTGGACTTCGGCATGCCACTGAGGACAGACGGGAAGCGAGTTAGAGGGGATGGCAGGGGCACGGCGTGCAGGGACAGAGCTCAGGGAGGGGATCTGCGAGGACACGTACTCAGAGGAGGCCTGAGTGGACGAGGCAGCGGCCCCTCCGCCAGCAGCCCTGATCCCCAGCTTCAGAAAACTGGAAAATGAAGGACATGTGGGGTCAGCAGGGCAGCCAAGGGACCCGCCAACCCCAAGGGGCAGAGGAACTTCTGAGGACCCATTTTCCCTTCATTTCCAGGCCCGCCGCCCAACCTGCCCCCTTGCCCATACCTGTCCTTCCTGGGGGCCCCCCACAGCGCACTGTGCTGCTGCTGCTGCTGCTGCTGCCGCCGCTCCCGCTCCTGCCACAGCTGCAAGGTGTCGGGGCGCCGCCGCTCCTCCCCGGCCAGCTCCTCCCGCCTGTGGGGCAGAGGCAGGACCAGTGAGGCAGAGCTGGTCCGGGGACAGGAGGGAGGTGAAAAGGTGCGGGGTCAGGTGGCTCCGGGGTACCTGCTGCTTGACGCCTTCTCGGTGTCCCCCGCCACAGGGCTTAATTCTGGTGGCCGCTGCTCCTAAGGAAGGAGCAGCAGGAGATGGAAGTGCTCCCCCAAGCCTGCGCTACTCCCCGCCCCCCACAGGTACCCTGCACACTGTACAGGACCTGCACGCGGCCAGGAACGGGACCCTCACCTCAGCAGCGCCTCGCTCCTCGTCCTCCCCAGGCACGTGGCTGTCAATGAAGTCAATCTGCTCAGGGTCTCCGTCAGCTGGAGAGGCCAGGGCATGTCAGCAAGCCTCTGGGGGCCTTCAGGCACTCGCACCTTAGCCCCCACCCCATACCCTGACCCCAGCACTCACCAGAGCCATCCTCTCTCCGCTCCCTGGGCCCCCGAGGCTCCCGGGCCAGCTCCGAGATCCGGAAGGACAACTCCGAAAATTCATCTGTTGACTAGAAATGCAAAAACGGGAGTGAGCTGCGCTGTAGTGCTGGGGGTTCGTGGGGTTCATGCCCCTGGGGTCTGCTGCTGAGCCAGCCCTTCCCTGAGATACCTGGGCAAGGGAAAAAGACCACTCCAGACACGAACAGTCACCCTGATACTCCCAGGCACCAAGCAAAGGGTCCTGACTCAGAGTTTCTCCCCCAGAGCCAAGACCCCCAATGTCCCGTGGAAGGTAGGCCCTTACCTCATTTCCAGACCACCTCTTGCTGCCACTGTCGACGCTGTGGAAGCCTGAGTCCAGCCCGCCATCGTACCGACGTCCAGGAAATAAGTCCTCAGCAGGGCTGGCGGCCGCCAGGGAGAGCCCGTCAGTCCAGCATCGGGCAAGAAGCCCTCTCATCCTCCCACCAAAATCCACGAGTCCGTGTTGCCAGGAAGGGGCAGGAAGTAACCAGAGGCTTGCTTCCTTCCCACTTGGGACTTACCAGGGACTGAAACTCGGGGGGCGGGAAGGGGCCAGGTCCCCCAGTGCAGACCCCCCACGCCGCCCAGCTTCTGTCGACAAGTACTTGAAGATGTGAAGTTTCCCCTTCAGACAGATCTAGGTATAAGGAGGCACACGGGAGGGGTTAAGGGAAGGGGGCTCCCCCGGATCCTGCCTGGCTACTAAAGGGACTCATCTCCCAACTCCTACCCGTTCCCAGCCCTGTCCCCATGGTCTAGGGCAATCCGCCCCCCTCACCTGAGCCGGAGGGCTCTGCAGGGGGTTGCTGTCCAGCAGAATGACCTGCAGGTGCCTGAGGCGGCAGAAGGAGACCGGGATGCGGGAGACACGGTTACAGGAGAAATCCAGGCGGACAAGAGGAAGATCCCCCAGCTCTGGGGGTGGGTGAGGGAAGAGTCAGGAGCCTGCCCAAGGGTGGGGCCTTGTGTTCACTTCCTCTGCCCTCTGCTCTGGCCCACTCGCCACCCTTGGGGCCACCACGTCCTCTGGCCTTGCTGGCTGGCTGAGGGCGTGCCCCAAGAACAACCTCCCTGCTTCCCTTCCTGCTTGAATCCGGCCCACCTCCAGGCCTTCCCTCCCCGAGCTCCTGCCCATCTCATGGGCTTCTCTCTCCTCTGCCCCCGCCGACCCACCCCATACTCCGGCCATTCCTTCATCCCTGACTGACCGCCCCAAGACCCAAACTGCGACACTGCACATGGTCAAAAACCATGACTTGCAGCCGAGGCTGCTGAGGGTGAGCGGACCATGACCTGCGCAAGGGCACCCAAGCAGGAGTGGCCTGCATTCCTACCGGAACTTTAGGAGCTAAGCCCTTCCCGCCCCCGGCAAGGCTGTGCCCACCAACACAAAAGGGTGCCCTTTTTCTACTTCTCAAACATGCACAGTCGGATGAGGGGTGACTAGAGACACAGAAGAACACTCCTCACCCCCAGGCCCAGCGCGGTCCGAGTGTTCGTGAGCTGGCTCGGACCACATTTCCCATCTCACGAACCCCCCTCGCACCACATCAGACAACCTCCAGCCCTGTGAACCCCCTCATGTGGGAAAATAAAGCCAGAAAGGCTTCTGGGCCTTTCCACGTGCTGTTTGCTCAGCTGGGACACGCAGTTTTGTGACCATCTTTCAAAGTGCAGCTCAAGTGTTGTCTCTTCCATGAAATCTCTCCAGAGACAGGTTGGAATTTACTGCTCCTTCCTCTGTGCCCCCAGGGCATTTTTGCCTGGGTCTCTCTTATGGTCACATAAGATCAAATTATGTGATCGGATCTCTGATCAAATGCTTGTTTGCAGTGCTACCGACTTAGAAGGAAAGAGGGCCAGAGTAGAAGCAGGGGGAGCCCAGAGAAAATGGGTGACCACCTGACCGCCTCTCTTGTTCTTTATTTTTTTAATTTTTATTTTTAAAAGATTTTATTTATTTGACACAGAGAGAGATCACAAGCAGGCAGAGAGGCAGGCAGAGAGAGAGAGGAGGAAACGGGCTCCCTGCTGAGCAGAGAGCCCGATGCGGGCCTCGATCTCTGGACCCTGAGACCATGACCTGAGCTGAAGACAGAGGCTTTAACCCACTGAGCCACCCAGGCGCTCTCTCTTGTTCTTTAAAACCAAGATGTGCATGGCTCCGGTCCTTCCTACCAGGCCCTGGCTTGCATCTGTCACCACATCCGTGCCTGGCAGTGCTCCCTCCCACCCGCACGCTTTGCACATGGGTTCCCTCTGCCTGGGATGCAGAAGGAAGGAGAACTTTCCTTCACAGGTCAGCTCCTGCCACGCCTCGGTGGGGGAAGTCTTCCTCAAGCTCCCCGAGCAGGGCCACAAGCCTCCCTCTAGCTCCCGCAGCTCTTTCCATGGCCTGTTCTAGCACGTCCCTCCACTTGTCTCTCCCCGGGAAGCCCGGACATTTTCAGAGTTGGCCCTGGGTGTGAGTGACATCCCTGTCTACCTGACCCCCACCTAAAACACAGGATGCACACAACAGTGCCGGCGGAATAAGGGAAGGGGTGCCTGCTTTGGAGCAGAGGCTATCAAATGTTGGAGTGGATCACAATTAGCTCATTCAACTGGGGTCGGGAGCTGCCTGGGCTCCAGCTCATGGCTCCACTGACTCGGAATCTTTGGAGGAGGAGGCACAGGGCATCATCTGACTCAGGTGCCCGAGAGCTCCCACTGGGTGAGTGATGGCCCTGGGTGGCCCTAAAGGCCCCTTCAAACCTTGGGATTCTGCAGGGTGCCAACCCACTTACCCACTCTCCTTTCTGTGCCTTGTTCCTCATTTGTGAAGATAAAGTTAATAACCCATGCCTCGTCAGCCTCAGACGGATGCCAGTCAAGAACAAATAATTTAGTTTGTCTTATACACTGCAAAACCCTGGGCACCTAGGACGGTGATGTTCTGTGAAGAGTCTTCAGGACTTCTCCAGTGCAGACATACACACTCTCTCCACCCCCCCACCCCCCCACCAAATCTCTATTCTCCTCACCATCGGGCAGGGTGCTGAGCTGGTTCCTGCGCACACTGAGGTCCCGCAGGGAAGGGAGACTGCACAGCTCCGCCGGGAGGGCCTGCAACTCATTGCCACTCACATCCTGCAATGAGGAAAGAAGTAAGCCAGGAGCCACGAGACCAGGGGCATCAGAAACTGCCTCCGGCCCCTGGCCACGTCCTTCAGTGCCCCCCTCCCCAAACTCTCCAAAGGCCCCCGGTGCCTGGCTCGACGGCTCCCCCTTCTTGCCCTGCCCTCACAAGCTGCCGCAGGCTTCCCAAGGCACTGATGTCGGGAGGCAGAGCTCCTAGTTTGTTGTTGCTGATGATGAGCACCCTCAGGGGCAGCTGGCAGATGTAGGGTGGCAGCGACGACAGCTGGTTTCGGCTGTGGAAGGGAGAAAGGCATGGGGCTCACTCCCCAGGCCCGGCAGCCCCGTGCGGCCCTCTCTCCAGGGCACTGGGAGGGGCACTCAGGGTATGGTGCGCTGGGACTTGGGGCTCCCACCCTCTGCCGGCCATGCCTCCCTACCTAAGGTTGAGGTAGGTAAGGGCTGTGAGATTCCCCAAGGCTGGGTTCAGGCATCTCAGGCAATTGTGGTAGAGGCTCAGGCCCTCCAGGGACACCAGCTGGCATGCTGCCTCCGGCACCTCGGGGAACCGGTTCCGGGACAGGTCTAGGAGAAGCAAGAAATCAGGGGAGAGCTGGGGACAGGCCCAGCCCTGGACAGAAGGGCCCTCGACTTTCCCAGAGCTAGCTGCCCAGTAGTCCGCCTCCCCGTTGGACCTAAAGAATCAGGCCTGTAAACCTGGGCTCCCTGGAGAGAACAAAGCTTTCTGCAAAACCAAGCACATTCCGAGCATTAGCAGAACAGCAAAGGCAGCAGGGTCACTGGGCTGGAGAAGCCCACCCTCAGGACAAACCACCTTCAGGTACACAAATGAAGGGCTATCCTGGAAAGGGTGACTGGCTTCTAGAATTCTTGCGGTTCCTGCTGTTTTACAGCGAAGGCTGGTGCTCCAAAGAAAACAGCAAGGTAATGGGCCTGGCGGCTCAAAGTGAGTATGGGAAGCTGCCCGGGGAGACCACTGAGAAAGCGAATCTCTCTTCGCCCCTCCACGGGGGCCTTGTCCCCAGCCTCAACCTCTTTTCAACACAGGGGAGAAGCCAAGGGTCATTAGAGTCTGGCTCTAGAGAATAAGTAAGGCTCCTGGCACACTGGACAATGGCTGTTCATCGGCCCCTCGGACCAGCAAGCCACTCCAAAGGTTTGTGAAGGAACAGACACCCGAGGACCAGGAGGGGAAGGCGAGCCGACCAGGCTGGAGACAGAAGCTGGAGTCCTCAGGTTCCTCCCACCCCAGCCTCTTCAGGACCGGCCTCTTTCCCACCCTCTCCCAGTCCCACTGGCCCTCCTCTACTTCCTCTCTTACTGACCCAGGCTTCAGGCGCTCAGCACTTTTGCCTGTGTCTTGGTGTGGGTGAGGAGCGGGGAGGAAGGCAGGGAGGGTAAAGCCTATGACCACCGCTTATTTCAAGGGGTCGCTTGCTACTCCAATGAAAGGAGTCAGGCATGGGGTTTCTGCCAGTCTGGGGACACTAACCGCTCAGAGCTCTGCAAGCCTGGGTTTCTGTTTCCTCTCCTCCCCTGCACAGGGAGGGGCCCAGGGCCTGCAGGGGGATGTCCCTGGCGATAGAACTTCAGTGAGCTTCTTAGGCAGCCCTCCCCAGGAAGGCCTGAGCCAAAGCTGATGGGAGGGAAGCTGGGGTCTATCCCCCAAGGAAATGAGTCTTGTGACAGGAAATGGAGTAGAAACAATCTATCAGGTTCTGTGTCTGTGTCTGGTGGGCCCTATGTTTACCAGGGCGGATGACAGCTCGAGGCACCAGGCCTCCTTTTTTCTCCCTCTCTGCTCACAGCCCTGGTGTGCAAGGAGAGAAGACCCTTCAAGGGAGAAGAGCAGGTTGCCCCGAGGCGGAGGTGGCCAGACGCAGTCGTCCTACGTTTGCCCTCCACCTGCCTGCTCTCCCGGCATCTACACAGGTGTGCGTGCGCACTTGTGCGTGCTGGGGATGAAGATGGGGGAGGATAAGATGGGGCAAAAGCTCGGAGCGGAAGGGAGCCTGGCTGGAGGAGGCAGGGCACAGGAGGCACAGGATGTGGTCTATAAGACAGTGAGCTGCACTTCTCCTTTGCGAGAGCCGCCCCTCCCCGCCATCTCAGGCTTCATCCTACTTTCGGAGGCCCCAAGGAACAGAGTCCAGAGGATATCAGAGACCTGTGCCATAGGAGATATGCAGGGAAAACAATGCTTCAGAAAGAGCTGGGAAAGCAGAAGAGGGCTCAAAATAATTGAGCGGAGTGTTGAAGTGTTTGGTCTGGGCGGTAGGGCAAGGAGGTGTAGACGACAGGGTACACGCAACCCTGACTGTCACTTCCCTTTTCCACCCCAAACTATCAGCAATCTGCTTGGGGAGAGGGATCAGAGGAGAACGTTCTGGATGAGACAGAGTCCACCTGGCCTACAACCTGGGTCCAGAAAGGACTCAGGATTTCTGCATGCAGAGCGGGGCGGGGAGAGGCCCTCAGGAAGCGGGGATTTTCCCGCTCCAACACACAAGCTCACTCAGAAGGGCCTGCACCCTGAGCCAGAATGCTGGTGGAGGAGCGTGGGAGGGGGCAGGAGCTGGGAGGGGCCAGGGAGTTCTTGGTAGTTTTCCCCAGGAGTCCACTCACAGAGGCAGAGCCCTAAGGAAGTAAAGAATAACATTTGGTCTTTGTCAAAAAACAAGCAAGGGGAAAGGGAACAGACGGCGAGTGTCACACAGCTGCTGAGGTCAATCTGAAGCTTGGGGGGGTTAGGCGGCTGGGGGAGACTGAGAGGGAGAGGAATGGCTCCTGGGGCTCACTCGGTCCCTGAACTCACTCTCTGCATGGTGGGGAAAGGAGTTTACCCAGCAACCCAAGTAAAGTGGAGAGGTTTAAACCGGTCCTCCCCAGAACAGTGGAGAAAACAGGGCCGGTGCCCATGTGCGTGTCTGCAGGTGAGAAGGCACCTGCTGGAGAAGAAATGCAACCAGTCTCCGAGCAGTGTCCTCTGGAGGGAAGACACTCACCCAGCCCCAAGTCCCACCCTGGGCTAGGCTGGGGTGGGGCTTCGGGAATGCAGGCCTCCTCCCCACTCCCAATCTCCACCCCCCAGCTGCCAGCCCAAGGTCATAGGTTGTTGCCTCCTGAGCAGCTGTGGCCTGATTCACCTGTCATGGTAGAGTCCCCCACACCCTGCCCTCAAGAGACACCGGAAGGGGGCGCCTGGGTGGCTCAGTGGGTTAAAGCCCCTGCCTTCAGCTCAAGTCATGATCCCAGGTCGTGGGATCGAGCCCCGCATGTGGCTCTCTGCTCAGCAGGGAGCCTGCTTCCCCCTCTCTCTGTCTGTCTCCCTGCCTACTTGTAATCTCTATCAAATACACTTGATCTTAGCCAAAAGGCCGAAACAAAATTTAAAAAAAAAAAAAGAGAGTGAGAGACACCAGGAAGGAAGGAGCACGATTAGAGGGATCTGTGAGTGGGGGAGTAGAAGGACAGTGGGACAGTCTCTAGTCTCCCAGCACTCCTAGCCAGGAGATAAGATTTCCTTCCTTTCAGCAACTGCCTCAATTCCCTCCCTCCAGGGGAAAGCAGAAGCTGAAACGGGAATTCTAGGGTCTCTATGAGGTCACAGGCTCCACAGTGACCTCACACAAGCGAGAAGGAGGGGGAGTCTCGGATAAGGGGGGTCAGGGATAATAGATGGAAGAGCTCGAGGAGAAAAGAGGGGACATGGAATATTTGCTTCTTTCCCATAGGCTAGCGGGGAGAAGAGTCGAGAGGGCCTGCGACCTTAGGGGGCGGGACAACAGGCACGGTAAACAGCAACACCAGGTTGTTAGGGGCAAATCCTAGGGAAGAGGAGGGCCTAAGGCTGCTCGCCTCTCGGTGGAACGGGGGGCGGGGGAAAGTTGGGAGACGAAGTGGAGGAAGATAAAGGAGTCCTCCGAGGGGCTCGTGGGGGCCGCTTTAAGGGACGATCAAAACTGAGGTTGAGGAGATCATGAAAATGAGTCAACCAGGTGAGGGGCGGGACCGTTCTACAGGTGCGCAGCTATGCAAATAAAGAGAAGCAGAAGACCGGGGAATTCTCCCAACGCTCGGCCGGGGCGCTGGGCGTTCCGTGCAAACAAGAACCGCGTTCATTGTCCGGTAGTTCTCAAAGTGGGGAGGGGGAGGTAGCAGGGTTATGCAAATCGGCGGGGTCGAGAACCCCGACGGTCAGGTGAAGGGGCGGGCCAGATTCCGGAGCCCGGTGAGAAACAAGCCAGGGGCGGGGCTATGCAAATAAGGGTCCCGGCTGGGGTAGGGGGCCGGGTGCACTCACCAGCCTGGGTGATGTCTGACAGGTCGTAGCTGCGGGCCGCGCCCCGGGGGAAGTGCTTCAAGCGCCGGTTAGATAGGTTCAGGGTCCCGGTGGCCACGGCCTCCTCTAGGGCCCGCTCTGCACTGCGGCTCCCGGGCAGACCCGGAGACCCTGGAACGGAGGTCGTGGCTGCCGCCTCCTCACCCCCGGCGGCGAGTGGGGCCGCTACCGCCGCCGCCATCCGCTCCCGGCGGCTCCCGCTGCCTGACTGACGGGACCGGCCGTCCCTCCTTCCCCCTCCCCCTCCTTGGAGCCGCCGTAGTCGCTTCAGGAGGGCGGAAACGGGCTCAGGGACCCGGCGAACCAATAGCGGCCCCGAGACGCGTCGGAAGTGGCTAATCAGAACCCGCCGGGGGGGTGGAGACTCCTGCTCCGGAGTGAGGCGACAGAAGGGAGGGGGCTAGAATGGAGCGCTCGCCAACGGCCGACGCTCCAGGCCGGCCCGCCCCCCGCAGCCGCATCCAATCGCAATGCTGAGGTCTGGAGATGGAGCCAATCAGGTCTAACCAGGAGACGGAGACGCCGGCGCTCTACTAGAAGGGATAGAGGCCGAGCGACCGCAAACCGGGGCTCCAGGTTTTCTTCCAACGGAGACCAATCGCAAGGCAGATACAGGCGACTGACTGTCACAAAGGCCAGTTAGAGCCTCCGGAGGGAAGCTGGCCCGGCCTCTTCTCTGAGGGACGGCTGTACCTACCAATAGTATGGGCGAGAAGGCGGTCCCTTCGCCTAGGAGGAGGCGGGTGAGCTAGAACTTTGAGACTGAGGTAAAGAATGTGAGCTCTGCGCGCCGCCACGGCTGGGAACAGTGTAGGGGCTGGAGTGGCGCGTGCGAGCTGGAACTGTTAGGGAGCGAGTCCGCTTTGAGCGCGCGAGGGAAGCCCGGGGGTGGGGGGCTTGGAGCCAGTCGATGCCTGAGGCCAGTGCGCAGGTGGTCTTTGCATCCGAAGGGACCAGATGGAGGCCACTCTGGCCGTGGAGGCTGAGGCCCTGCGGCGGTGTCCGGAGCCCCGGCGGACGGAGGGCTTACCAGAGACCGGAGATGCCCAGCTCAATCCTGGAGGAAGGGTTGCGGGAGACGGGAGAGCCTCCAGAGCGGCCGCCCGGCCCCGAAGAGCGCGCCTGGGCGGGAATTGTGATGACAACCCCAGGGCGGACGGGGGGGGATCTTAGTCCAGAAGGGACCGTGCCCTCTAGAAGAAGGCCTCCGTTTTACAAATGAGGAAACCGAGGCGGAGGGAGGTCGATGGGTTGGCAAGATCGAACCGCAAGTTACCGCTTGCTCTAGAAGCCCGATTTCCCACCGGTTTCCCAGCAGCTCCTTCGGTGGGCTTTTTCTATCCGCACCCTCTTCTTTGCCTCCTGAGCTGCAATGGAGGGATAAAAGGGGACCCGGACACCGGAGGAAGCCGACGACCCTTCTTCTGTCTGCTGAGAGATCTTAGCATTCTCTTAGGATACAGAGTTGCCTGACCGCAAACCACTGAGAGTTTCTTATAAATCACATCTCAAATGTTGACATTCCTAAACATTTATTGAATGATTAAAATTCCATCCCCGGTGTCTTCAAAACGTAGTTGTTTACTAGTCCCCATGAATAAGGGAGTTTGGGTGGCTGACGATTAGCTAGCGCAATAAAGTCTGTAATGCTAGGCAGCGGAGGGCTGGTTTTCCAGGACTGGATTGCTTCAAGTTCCTGGAAGATCCGGTTACTCCTTGAATTTATTGGTGTAGATCCTTTGGTCCTACCTGGACAGACACCCCCCCCCCCAACTTCTGCTGTTTCTCATACATGGCACCCCTCTCCCCTGTAAGACTACATTAAAAGCTTAGACTGTGGGAGATACCCCAAGTTTCAGAGTAACTCTAGCCCTTTCTTCCACCTTGATAGGTTGTCCTTCACACATGCCTTGATGTTACTGTCTCAGGAAACATGCTTTGGGTGTGTTTTTACAAGACTAAAGAGTTTGTGCTGAATTATCCCCACTTTCATCTTAAGACTCTAAGAGAGTCTAGCGGGGTCACCGGTACCCCTCAGCTGTCAAACTGAGTTGATACTTTTTTGTTTGGTTTTTTTTTTTTTTTTGAGTTTATACT
The DNA here is from genome assembly GCF_020171115.1 of Neogale vison. Lineage (NCBI taxonomy): Eukaryota > Metazoa > Chordata > Mammalia > Carnivora > Mustelidae > Neogale > Neogale vison. The sequence goes on from NC_058104.1 coordinate 9,135,054, forward strand.
CTTGGGCTACAAATCGCTGGAGGCCCTGGCCTGCTGAGGTAGGAAGAACTCACCAGTGTTTCTCTGTGGAGCTGAGTTAATGCAAAAAAAGGGCCTCAAGTGGAGGGACCTCAGAATTACTCCCCAAAAGGAAAGGCCTCATCTACCAGTAGTTCCCACTTTCTCTCTCCTGTAAAATGCATAACCCATGGGCCACTGGGGCTAACGCTGAGCTAGAACCCAGGAGCTGTCTAAGAGAAAAACCCCAGGCCAGGTTGGAGAAAATAGGTCACAGTGGCTGGGCAGTGAGGTCACAGAGAGGTTTGTCTTCCCAGACTCCATGGGGGAGGGGCCTAGGAGGCAGAGGGGCCCCAGAGGTCCCCCAAGCCCAGGCGGGGGACATGGTGTGGGAAAGGCAGCAGGGACGGGGGCCAAGGAGCTGACTACGGGGGGCCTAGGGGCACGGAGAGATGAGGGCAAGAGCAGGGAGGGGGCAGTCAGGATGGTGAGGAGAAGCCGGAGGCGAAAGCTGCAAAAAGTCACCAGGCTGTGCGGACGGGAGGAGGGGCTCCGGGTGAGGGGGGAGCGAGCCAAGGGAAGGACAAGAAGATGACAGCCAGAGATCGGGGGAGGGGTTCTTTGGAGCTGGTGGACCAAGGAACATGGCAGACAGGGAAGGGTGACCCATGGACCTAGAGAATAAGACGGGAGGATTTGAGAACACAGAGCCGGAAGACAGGGCGGTGAGCCCCCAAGAAAGTAGCTAATGAAAGACAGGCTAAGAGAAGGCAGCAAAAGAGGCCTGACTCTCATGGAACCCCTGTGCTCCCCATTCTCCTCGGGCAGGTGAAGCGGAGCTGCCCTTCATGTGGCCCAGAGCCTGGGGGTGAAGAGAGGAAGGGAAGAGGGAACCCTATTTCTGTTCAGCTGTTCCCCCCAGAGCTGGTGAGTCCTCCATAGGGAGGTATTAAAGAATAAAGGGCAGGGGGCCAGACCACGGAGGGACCCCACTGATCCCTGCTTCCTCCCGCCTGCCCCCCCAGGTGGAGCATATCATCTCATTCCTCCCAGTCAGAGATGTAGTCGCTCTGGGCCAGACCTGCCACTACTTCCACGAAGTTTGCGACGCCGAGGGCGTGTGGAGACGCATCTGTCGCAGGCTCAGTCCTCGCCTACGAGAGCAGGGTTCTGGGGTCCGGCCCTGGAAGAGAGCTGCCATTCTTAACTGTACACCTCCCCCAGAAACCCCCACTGTCTTTGCCTCTGTCCTACCTTATTCTGGGGTCCCTCCTGTTCCACAGAGTTGCCTCCACATTCCTGGCCAAACTTCCGGGGCCCCTTTCTCTGGAAGAACCCATTAGATTCAAAACATATGCTGTCAGCGCTACAAGCTTCTAGCCCCACCTTCTGAGGGACCCCCATTACTAGCATCCCTAACAAACCTCTCCATAGTCAAACTCTCTTCCAAATCTTACCCTGGACACCACCACTACTCCCCAAACCTGGAGTTTTCCCTCCTCTAAACCAGGGTACCTCAGCCTTGTCACTGTTGACATTGGGGGGCCAAATAGTTATTTGGAGTGGAGGTGTGTCCTGAGCATTTCAGCATGTTCATCAGCATCCCTAGCCTCCCCGGACTAGATCCCAGGAGCAAACCTCCTCCTAGAAGTGACAACCAGTGTTCCCTGAGGGACAGAGTCACTCCAGGCTGAGAAACATGCTCTAAACCATTCCCAGGGAGCCCCTACCCAAGTACTTGATTTCACACACTGAAGAGGGAGATCCTGATCTGATCCCGATAGCAGATCCAGAGCCTGGGCTGAGCGGGGTTACTGGCCTTTCTTGATCATTCTTTTTCACTCCTCCTCCTGCTGCTTTTCTATGTGTTATTTTCCCTTCGATGTCTCTGATGCAAGGGTGGCCTGAAGAAGCGCTCCAAAGCATGTGTAGTGCCCTGGGCTGAGGAGGGCAGAGAACTCAAGTTCAGGCATAGGGGATTATTAAAGATATGCTCTGAGCTTTCCAGTGTCCTTTGGAAGGGGTCTGTTCCCCAGTCTTAGGTCTGGGAGCTGCTAACTACCACACTGCCCGAGAAATCTAGTCCGCCCAAGCTCTGATTCCTCTCCCCTGTGCCGTGCTGACCCCCTGAGCCTTCCATCTCCTTCCTTTCTCCAGACACGAAGGGCCTGTACTTCCAGGCATTCGGGGGCCGCCGCCGCTGTCTCAGCAAGAGCGTAGCCCCCCTGCTAGCCCATGGCTACCGCCGCTTCTTGCCCACCAAGGACCACGTCTTCATTCTTGACTACGCGGGGACCCTCTTCTTCCTCAAAAATGCCCTGGTCTCCTCTACCCTTGGCCAGATCCAGTGGAAGCGAGCCTGCCGCTATGTTGTATTGTGTCGCGGAGCCAAGGATGTGAGAAGCAGAGCCCACCCCTCCTGCGGGGACCTGGGGACCACACCAGCCCTGAGGTCTCCTCCTCGGGACAGCCACCCTCCTGTCCCAGGAACTGAGAAACAAGCCCTTGTTTCCCAGCCCTGAACCCCATGTACCTCATCGCTCACCCCATTGGGCGGTGAGAGGCTCCCGTTGGCCCAGCCTCATTCCACTCCCAAGGCCTAGACCCCAGACATCTTCATCTCTTCCTACAGTTTGCCTCGGACCCAAGATGTGACACGGTTTACCGCAAATACCTCTATGTATTGGCCACTCGGGAGCAGCCAGGCATGGTGGGCACAACGGGCAGCCGGGCCTGTGACTGTGTCGAGGTCTATCTGCAGTCCAGTGGGCAGCGTGTCTTCAAGATGACTTTCCACCACTCCATGAGCTTCAAACAGATTGTGCTCGTTGGTCAGGAGACGCAGCGGGCTCTTCTGCTTCTCACAGGTGTGGCCCGGAGCAGTGGTTTGCAAACTGCTCTCTACAGATTCTTCAGGTCCTGCGGCAGGGGCGCAGGAGGCCTCTCACATGGGTTTCTGCAGGCCACCTCATCCTGCTCTCAAATCCAAGAGCTTTGCTTTTTGTCTGCCTCCTAGTCTAAGATGCTATGAGTTTCATTTGAATAAAGGGTGCTGTGGTGGTGGTCGGGGGGGGGGAGTTGGAAACCACTATTCTAGCCAGGCAGGGCCCCAAGTTCTCAGCTTCATTCTTCCTAACACTCCAGTTGGATTCTGCCAACCCTCACTGCTAGGTGTTCTCTCCACTCATCTTTCACGCTCAAGGACTTGCCTGATTTATTTTGGGTGGTAAAGGGCTAGAGTCTGGACTCAGGGTCACTCTTCCATTATTCCATTTCTACCTTTTTTCTTCCAGCCCCATTCTAGGACAGTAAATGTTTCATCCGTATGCCTTAGAGAGTCTCCTGGGAACTTAATGTGGATATTGGGGGGGTCCCCTCCCCCCCCCCATAATTGTCTGCCTCTCCCCCATCTCCCAGAGGAAGGAAAGATCTACTCTTTGGTAGTGAACGAAACCCAGCTGGACCAGCCACGCTCCTACACCATCCAGCTGGCCCTGAGGAAGGTGTCCCGTTGCCTGCCTCACCTTCGTGTGGCCTGCATGGCTTCCAACCAGAGCAGTACTCTCTATATCACGGGTAAGAACCACCTTCCTTCTTCTCCAGACCCTGGTCTCAAAACAGACCTTACAAATACAGACAGTGCCTCCTGATACTTACTCCAGCTCTGTGGTGGACCCTTCCGGGCATCCTAGTGAAAAGATGAGTTTAGGTTCCCAGATACCGTAACTGGTACATTGCTAGTGGGTGTGAGACACCCCAGATCTTGTAACTTTTCTCCCAGGTAGGGCCTTATCTCTAGGAAATAGGTGCCCAAAGCTGCTAAGCTGAGGGCTCCTGACCCCCCAGACCAGGGGGGAGTGTATTTTGAGGTGCATACCCCAGGGGTGTATCGTGATCTCTTTGGGACCCTTCAAGCCTTTGACCCCCTGGACCAGCAGATGCCGCTTGCTCTCTCACTGCCTGCCAAGGTAGGAGCCTGGAGGGATGGGGCAGACCAGGGGGCGGGCAGAGGGGGGTTGTGTTAGGGTTTGAAGGGTGCCAGAGGTCTGAAATGTGAGCAGGGATCAAATGATTGCTCAGGGAGGGACAGGGAACCCAGAGAGAGGGGTGAGGCAGCGGGCAAGGCCAAAAGAAGGCAGCTAGAACTGGCAGGTTAGCAGCTGGGAAATTCTAGAGCTCAGGGTTCCCCTGGAGGGAACTGAATAGTCCCCTCCTCTTTCTGCTTTACTTCCTAGATCCTATTTTGTGCTCTTGGCTACAATCACCTTGGTCTGGTGGATGAATTTGGCCGAATCTTCATGCAGGGAAATAACAGATATGGGCAGCTGGGGACAGGGGACAAAATGGACAGAGGGGAACCCACACAGGTGAGACCGTTTCTCCGTTACTGTCACCCTGCCCCCCTTCCTCCAGTTCCCTAAACCCTGGATCTCTCCACTTCTCCGCCATCTTTAGAATCCACTCCTTACTCCCTGGGGAAGTTAAGCCACCCGTAGGTAATGCCCGTGGTACTACTGGTGCATACCTTTCCCAGGGTTGGCACTGTGAGGTGCCAATAGGAATTCAGCGAAGCAGGGAGACCGGGCGGTGGGCTGGTCTAACCGGAAGAGGTGAGATGTCATCAGGGGCCTGGTAGGTCAGATCGGATTTGGGCGGGCACAGGGAGAGGCATTCTGTATAGTGGGGACGAGAATTTAAAGCAGACACTTAAAGCGCACACTTAAAGCAGACAGAGTGTTTCAAACATCAGTAGATAGGAGGCGGCGCAGGTGGGGGTGAGCCCAGAGAGGCACAGATTTGGGAAGGAGGTTCGGGAGCAGAAGGTAACCACCGCCCCCCGCCCCCCCCCCTCGCCCATGACTGAGAACAGGAGGCCACGGAATGAAAAGCCCACTGGGAGACTGTTGAGCCCCAGCAACACTTGAGACAAGAGCCTGGGGCAGTGAGAACCTAAAAGAAAGGATCCCGGAGATGTTTTTGAAAGGAAATGAACAGGCCCTAGAAACTGCTGAGATATGAGGAGAAGGCCCCGAGGACAAAAGAGGTTCTGGAGTGAGACCCCTTGAAGAAAGACAGCATGCCTACAAACGTGGGAAGGGATGCTGGCTTGAGGAAAGAGAAGGAGCGTAAATTTGGACTTTTCCTAAAGTGGAAATGTCTCGCTGGCATTAGGGTCCATGCGGAAACAAGGCTGACATGGACAGGAATAGGGATAGAGGGGCAAATCCCGGGCAGGGGCCAATGTCCTAGGCAGAGGGAATGAAAAGGCTGTCTCTGACGCCCGATGGGCACATTCTTGGATGCCAAATCCCAGAAGCCGTGGGCTCAGAGAGTTTCAAACAGGAGGGAGTGACTCGGGCTGACAGATAATGCAGGAAAATACCCACTGACACGGAAAGATGGTCAGGCCATAGTTTTCAGTGAAAAAAAATTATTTTACATAATACAATGCCATTTTTGTTTTAAAAAAATACAATTTGTACACACACACGCAGCGGTGAAGAGGAATATCCAGCAAGATGTTTATAGTAGGTCGTAGGATTCCCAGTGATTTTTTTTTTTTTTTTAAGTAGGTTCCCCACAAAGCGTGGAACCCAGTGAGGTACTCGGACTCAACGACCCTTAGATCAGAACCTGAGCCCATATTAAGAGCCAGGCGCTTGGGACGCCTGGGTGGCTCAGTTGGTTAAGAGCCAGGCGCTTAACGGACTGAGCCACTCAGGTGCCCCTGGCCAGTGATTTTTTTTAAAGATTTTTAAATTAAATTAAATTTTATTTATTTGACAGAGAGAGAGAAATCACAAGTAGGCAGAGAGGCAGGCAGAGAGAGAGGGAAAATTAGGCTCCCCACTGAGGAGAGAGCCTGATGCGGGGCTCGATCCCAGGACCCTGAGATCATGACCTGAGCCAAAGGCAGAGGCTTAACCCACTGAGTCACCCAGGCGCCCCTGGCCAGTGATTTTTAATTTACTCTTTGCTCACCAATATTTTATAACTTTTCTATCATGACCATATATTACTTGCCTGTGTCTTCAAAATTAAAGCCCTCGTAATCTCAGGAAAAAGTGTGCGAGAGGCTCTCGGATTTGGCCGCTGGGAGGTCAAGGGCGTTTGGAGAGAACACGTTAGTAGTTTAGTAAGGAGAAAAGCCAGATCACAAGAAAGTGCAGGAAAGCCTGGCCATGGTGAGAGCAGGAAGGGGTCGACCTCAGACTGGTCACGTAACCAGTTTTGCTGCCCGAAAAGACGGAGGCTGGAAGCAGCAGGAATCCGGTGGCCATGTTGTTTTTTCAAAATAGGGTAGCCAGTTCGAAAGACAGGGATAGGACCAATTGAACTTGCTGGAGACAGGAGAGAGGAATAAGTGGAAGGAAAGTCCTTCCTGGGGGCTGGCCTGGAGGGAGGGAGGGAGTCTTTCAACTTTGGGAAAAGGAAGGAGAGCCCTCCTCCTGGGGCTGGAAAGCAGGATGAAAGGCTGGGCTGGCACAGGCCTGGGGTGACAGCGGGGAGCGGATAGCAGACCCTGGGCTCAGGCAAGTAGCCCAGGGTCTGTTTTCTGGGGAGCAAAGATGAGGAACCGACGAAAGTTCTAGACCCCATGCAGTCCGACTGGGGCTTCAGGAGATCCTGAAGCGAGGGAGCGATTGCTGTTGGTCTGCCTCCTGGCTGGGAGTGGGGTGGTGGGAGCTGGGGGACGCTGAGTCCCTTCCCTTTCCCCTCCTAGTTTCTCTAGATTCTTCCCTGAGCCTTCCTGTCCTGTCTGGGCCCCCAAATCCTTGGCGTTCCCACCTTAGGGATCCTGGCCCTGTGTCCTCAGGTGCATTATCTGCAACGCCCCATTGCTCTGTGGTGTGGCCTCAACCACTCCCTGGTGCTGAGCCAGAGCTCGGACTTCAGCAAGGAGCTTCTGGGCTGCGGCTGTGGGGCTGGAGGCCGCCTCCCTGGCTGGCCTAAGGGGAGTGCCTCCTTCGTGAAGCTCCACGTCAAGGTCAGAGCATTGTCAGGCCAGCAGGCAACCAGGGAGGGCAGGAGCCATGGAGCCAGACTGCACACAGGAACCCCGGGGAGGGCCCCATCGCCCCAGCACCACCTGCCTCCCTTCCTGGCCCCACACCACAGCCCCGGGCTCCCTCCCTCAGCAGACCCTGCTGGCCCTCTCTGACCTCACACAACCTTGGGGCTCGGCCAGCCCTAGCTCACTTGCTGGCTCAGGGCTGGCCGGAGAGGGAGGAACACAACAGCTGGAACTTCCTGGGAACCCCTCAGTGATGGCCCCACTGAGCCACGCCCCTTCTCTCCTCCCAGGTTCCTTTGTGTGCCTGTTCCCTCTGCTCTACCAGAGAGTGCCTCTACATGCTGTCCAGCCATGACATCGAGCACCACCCCACCTACCGGGACCTACCAGCCAGCAGGGTGGTGGGGACCCCCGAGCCCAGCCTGGGGCCCGGAGCATCCCAGGACCCTGGGGGGACAGCCCGGGCGTGTGAGGAGTACCTCAGCCAGATCCACAGTTGCCCCACGTTGCAGGATCGTATGGAAAAAATGAAGGAGATCGTGGGCTGGATGCCCTTGATGGCGGCACAGAAGGATTTCTTTTGGGAGGCCTTGGACATGCTGCAGAGGGCTGCTGCAGGGGTCGGCCCAGGTCCCCCAAACCCTGAGAGCTGACCCCTCCCCCTCCTCATCTCACCCCCAGAGGGAGAGTGCAGCCCTAGGCCAGGAGCTAAGGAGACACAGGGCGGTAGCGGTAAACACTGTATGTGCACACGGGGGGAGGGGATTGCTCGACATGCCAGGGTGGACAGGGAGCTGTTTTGTAAAATGTTTGGGGGGCTGCCCAGGAGGGGCCCCCAATCTGACTATCATGGACAAGAGATTTGATGGACAAATAGAATAAAAGGCTGAAGTGAGGCCCGGTTTGGAGCCCTGGGGCCGGGGAGGAAAATGGGGCAGGGGACGGGGCCCGATGCCTGGCTCGGTGGGCGACGGAGGACAGGAGCATGGCTGGGGGGGCAGAGCAGAAGTGGCTCAGGCATTCAGGTGCTGCAGACCTGACCACCTACATCTCTCAGCTCGCTTTCCCCTCCCCCTCCCAAGACATGCCCCCCCCCCCCCGGCTTCTGGACTTGGAAGTCCAACCCCCACCTTCTGGAGCGATGCAGGCAACATATGGTACTCGGTTCTCTGGTTCTCTTAGTGGGGTCCTCTGTCCCTCAGACTTGCTCCCATCCTGAGCAGGCCACTTGCTTCTGACCTCACAGAGCATCCTACCCATTGCCCTTGGTCCCCAGGAAGTCAGTCCTCTCTTCCCCTCCTCTGATTTACCTCCCGGGTTCAGTCTCCTGTGTTGTCCCTGTCCCTTACGTTCTACTCTGACAGAGGACGTGCCCTTCATCCCCCCCCCCCCCGCCCGCATACCATGCCTCCCTAAGCCACTCCCCCACCTCCAAATACTGGGGAGAGTCTGGGTAGTCTTGGCCCCGGGGATGGGGAGAAGACAGTAGAAATTCCGTAGTGGAAAATAAGCTGGAGCCAGGGGGTGGTCAGGAAGGGGGTGAGTGACTGGATGTCGGGGGGTCAGGGAAGGACGACCTGTGGGTGCCGAGGAGGCGGGCATGGGGAGGATCATGATGAGGGACCCGAGGCTGTGTTTGCAGGATGCTCGCGCACCTGGCAGAGTGGGCTTCCGGAGGACGGGACCCGATGCCTGCACTGTGGCTGAGGCTTGATGCTTCTTCTGCCCTTCACTGCTCGACCCCCTACTTGGGTCAATATTTATGTGTCCTGGACGTAGAGAGGCCCCTGGACTCACCACTGTCCCGACTAAACTCTCCCTGTCCCGCCTTCCCCACCGCCCGCCCCACTGGCCAGTCCCCACGCCCACACACCCAGGCTGCCTCATCTGGCCCTGATTATCCCTGCTGCTGCCGCTGCCGCTGCTCAACTCAGCTGCCGCCACTGACTCGAGGACCCCAGCGCCTCTCCCCCTGGCCATGCTGCCTGCTGCCACAGCCTCCCTCTTGGGGCCCCTCCTCACTGCCTGGGCCCTGCTACCTTTCGCCCAGGGCCAGACCCCCAACTATACCAGGTAGGTCTCGGCACCTTCCAGATGGCTTGAGTGAGCTGCAAAAGCCCTGATTCCTGGGGGTTTTGCCTGTGGATCCTGTGGATTCTTTTACTCACACACGACCCCCCCAAAATCTCCCACAGCCCCAGCTCCCCCCTAGCCCCTAAGTTCTCTCTCCCTACTGCAAGACCACGATCATCTGTGGGCCACCACTGTCCCCCCCACCCCATTCCTCCACCCTTTGTCCCCTGTCCTCTAAGTCTCCCCACCCACCCAGACCCTTGGACCCCCTCCGTGGAACCTGAGAGCACCAAGACTCTGAACTTGCCCGGTAGCTGGACATCTGGATTCCAGGAGGGAAATCAGAGGTGGTGGGGGGAGAGAGGAGAGTGAGTGGGGGACCTGGGAGTCAGATACTCAAGTACTTAGCAGGAACAGGAGCAGGGCAAAGGTTGGGAGCTGGGGAAATCTGGTCTCCAGGTTCAACGTGAGGGCCATAGCCGTGGCTCCTCATCTCTCCGCCCCCCTCCCCCCCATGGCCTCGTGGCTGTGTCCACATCTGGAAGTAGTTAGGCGGCTCCTGTCCCCGACTGCCAGGCAAGGCGAGGAGGGGGGGAGAGTGAGGAGCAGCCTGGGGAGGATTCCGGGAATTCCTGTTGGGGTGGGGGTGGGGATTGGGGGTGTTGGAGACAGCAAAGTTGCTGGCCCCACTTGTTCTTAATCCTCTCAATCCCGGTCTCGCTGGCTGAGGCTGTCCCAGATCCCCCAGGCCCTTCTCCTCCATCCTCCTGGCGTCCCTCCCTGCACCCGTCCCCCCACCCCACCCCGCCCCATCCTCATTACCCTATCGGTTCCAAGCTCTCCTCCATTCATGGCTGACCCCTCTTCTGTTCTCCAGACCCGTGTTCCTGTGTGGAGGGGATGTGACCGGGGAGTCAGGTTACGTGGCAAGTGAGGGTTTCCCCAACCTCTACCCCCCGAATAAGGAGTGCATCTGGACAATCACGGTGAGAAGGTCCTCCTGATCACTACCCCCTTGTTGAAGTTTTGCAGGCCTGACTGCTAAGGGAACCCCAGTCTGCCGGCCCCTCCGGTCCCTGCACGACTGCTTCTCCCAGGTCCGAGCCCTGTTCTCTCCAGTAGCGGAGGGCAGCAGTGCCCACAGTAACACGTGGCAAAGTGTCCTCACATCTTCCTTAACTCAGGGCCTGCTCCCCTACTCCCAACTCCGTTCTCAACCCTCCAATCTCTCCATGCCCTAGATCTTGTCCCTGCCTGAGCCACAAGCTAGGGCAGAGCCCCAGCCCCCTGCTCTGCACCCTGATGGGGTCCCTTCCTGCTCAGGCCCAGTTTCTGTATGAAATGCAGGTACCCTCCGCCTGGGTTGTGTGTGCCTTGACTTTGCGGGTCCTCTTCCCTGTCCCTGCCTTCAGGTCCCTGAGGGCCAGACTGTGTCCCTTTCCTTCCGAGTCTTCGACTTGGAGCAGCACTCGGCCTGCCGTTACGATGCTCTGGAGGTCTTTGCCGGGTCTGGAACCTCGGGCCAGCGGCTTGGACGCTTCTGTGGGACCTTCCGGCCTGCGCCCTTAGTCGCCCCCGGCAACCAGGTGACCCTGAGGATGACGGCGGACGAGGGCACGGGAGGACGAGGCTTCCTGCTCTGGTACAGCGGGAGGGCCACCTCAGGCACTGGTGAGACCTCCCTCACCTCCGCCTTCCCCCTCTCCTGGCCCCGCCCCCGGCGCAGGCCCCGCCCCCAGCCTTAACCTCCACCCCGCGCCAAACCCGGCGCCCGAGAGCCTAGGGCCCCCATTACCTCCCTTACCCTTTTTCCTCACTAACTGCCCCTTCAGTCCCTCCTCCCCGTCTTCTCTCCCCCCTCCCGCTCCCACCCACCCCCTCTTCCAGGCCCCCCCCCAGGCGCGAGGCGGAAATGGGTCACCGACCCGCGGGTGGAATGGGCGGCCTGGGGTTACTGGGACGGTGAGTAACAGCCCGCCCCCGTCCGCAATCGGGCTCCCTCAGACGGGCGTGAGGGGGCACCCCCGGGCTGGGGAACTAGGTTCCCCCAACCCGGAGCCCCCTACACCCAGCCCGGGGCTCCCGATTGCGGTCCCATCACCCCCCTCCTGGCGGCATCAGTCTCCCCTAAAATGTGTTAAGGCAGAGACCTCCCCAAAAGGGTCTCTGGGCTGTGCCCCAATTTGAGGGCACCCTCACAACGTGAGGACTCCCGAGCCTGCAAAGGGGACTTTTCCGCCGGACCGGGGAGATGGGATCTCCCAGGGGAAGAGGAACGATGTGGCCGCGGGGCAGGGGGAGGGGCGAGAAGGGACCGTGTCCAGCCAATGCCTCCTCCCCCTTCCACCGCCTGCCTGGGGGGCCCGGAGGTCCAAGACTCCCCCGAGCCCTTCTCTTCCAGGCCCCCTCTCTGCTAACCAACCCCCTCTTTCCTACCCCTCTTCTCGTCCCCTCATGCTGGGACCCAGACGTCTGAGCTTCCAGCACAGTCTTCCAGCCTAGAGCTCTCTCCGAGCTGACCGAGGGTCTCCACCGCCTCCCACCCCCAATACTTTCTCCCCTCCCCAGAGCACCAATTTTGCGGGGGGCGGCTGGAGAAGGCCCAGGGAACCCTGACCACGCCCAACTGGCCCGAGTCCGATTACCCCCCGGGCATCAGCTGTTCCTGGCACATCATCGCGCCCCCGGACCAGGTACCGACCCCCTGCCCGGGCCGCCCTCGGGGACCCAGGCGCCATTCTGCAGCATGCAGCCAGCAAAGATTTACTGACCATCTGCTCGGTCCCGACCACTGAGCTCGCGCTGGTAGGGAGCAAAAAACAGACCCAGAACTGCTTGCACTCAAACAAAAAGTGTAAAATCACACCTGTGACAAGTCTTACGAGAGCGAGGTACCCGACGCTGATCCATAAACGGGGTTGTGGGTGTATGTGGTGGCGCTGGAGGTGGAGGCCGGGTCTGTTCCCTGAGCGCGAGCCAGGACTAGACGATGCCCCAGACGGAAGACGCCGCCGAAGGGTTCCCCTGGGCGTGTGACCCTCCGAGCTGGGGTGTGAACGCTTTTACGAGGTGGGGGGTACGGGGGACCCGGGAGGAGAAAGAGGAGGTGCCGCGAGCTTCTGGGCTTCCGGGGTCCAGCCGCGCAGCCTCGTCTCTCCCCGGGGACAGGTGATCTCGCTGACCTTCGGGAAGTTTGACCTGGAGCCCGACACCTACTGCCGCTACGACTCGGTCAGCGTGTTCAACGGAGCAGTGAGCGATGACTCCAAGAGGCTGGGGAAGTTCTGCGGCGACACGGCCCCGGGGTGAGGGGATAGCCCCGGGTGGTTGGTGGGTCCCAGCGTCTCCACCTTTCCAGGGAAAGGACTGGGGCGTGGGCGGAGACCGGGCTTAGCTGAAGAGGCGGGATCTGAACCCGTGAGCCACAAACGGGTGGGCGGAGCTAGTAGGAGACCAGGCAAGAGACCCGGCTTGGCACCAGGACAGGTCCGGGTCCACCGATCCATGGAGAGGAGAGTAGGTCCTGCGAAGGCGGGACGCTGGTACAGCCAACAAGGCCCGCCTGACGCCCCCTCCTCCGTGCCCCGCCTCCCGCAGTACCATCTCTTCCGAAGGGAACGAGCTCCTGGTCCAGTTCGTCTCTGACCTCAGTGTCACGGCGGATGGTTTCTCCGCCTCCTACAAGACCCTGCCGCGAGGTGCCGAAGGGCAGGCCCGGAGCCCCGGGGAGGATGCCCGGTCGGGTACCTCGCTCCCCAAGCCCAGACCCCCACCTGCAGAGAAACCAAAGGCCTCGTCTGAAGCCCAGGCAACTCCGGGGGCCCCCGGTGAGTCTGGGAAGGGGGAGGAAGGGGATGCAGACTGAAGAGAGCCCTTTCAAAGACCTCCTTTCCAAACTCATTCATTCATTCATACATCACTCACTGGTGCCTCCTCCTTACTGACGTCTGGTACTGGGTGCTGCCCAGAACTCTGAATGAATTCAAATCAATGAGGCCATTATGAAGGAAGTGGCCCTTCCTACCTGCTGGGTGGGTCCCCCTCCACAAACATCACCCCCTCTCCCTCCTAGCCGTGCCTGCTGTGTCCTGCCCAAAGCAGTGCCGACGGACAGGCACCTTGCAGAGCAACTTCTGTTCCAGCAGCCTGGGTAAGAAGCCCCATCTGCCAGCAGCTCTAACCTCCCCTCCTGTCCTCAGAGTCCCCCCTCCTGGCTCCAGCCCTGAGCTGGCCTCCTGTCGCCTCAAACCTCTCACGCCCACTCTCCCACAGTGGTGACCGCAACAGTGAAGTCCATGGTTCGGGGTCCAGGAGAGGGCCTCACTGTCACCGTCAGTCTAATTGATGCTTACAAAACCGGAGGCCTGGACCTGCCCTCTCCACTCACTGACGCCCCCCTGAAGCTTTATGTACCTTGCAAGCAGTGCCCCCCCATGAAGAAAGGTAACGGATGTGGCAAAATGGGGAAGAGGACATATAGCCTTATGAAAATGATAGAATCTGAAGGACTGACAAGGACGTACCTCTTACAAGGTCTCAATAACACGCTCTCGACCCCTCCCTCTCCTCCCCCAGGAGCCAGTTATCTGATCATGGGCCAGGTGGACGAAAGCAGAGGTCCTGTCCTTCCTGCAGACAGCTTCGTGGTTCTCTACCGGTCCAACCAGGACCAGATTCTCACCAACCTCAGCAAGAGGAAGTGCCCCTCCCAGCCTGTTCGGGCTGCTGGGTCCCAGGCCTAAAACCCAGGCTACCTTCCGGAGCCCTAAAGACTCCTTTCTTATCCAAATAAATGTTTCTTGATGGAGGAAGGGGTATCATCTCCATTTCTGTAGTCTGGGGGTCCATCTAGGAGATTTCGTTCATGCGTTAAACTCAACAGACTCAAGAGACTGTTTGCTATCCTGAATAATCTTTTAAGAACCTAAGACCTTGTCACCTTTTGCTCAAAATTCTCCCTTATTCTAGGAGGCGCCTAGGTGGCTCAGTGGGTTAAAGCCTCTACCTTCGGCTTGGGTCAGGTCATGATCCCAGGGTCCTGGGATCCCACGGTCAGAGATCAGCGGGGAGCCTGCTTCTTCCACTCTCTCTGCCTGCCTCTCTGCCTACCTGTGATCTCTCTCTGTCAAATAAATAAAATCTTTAAAATTTTTTTAAAATAAAAAAATAAACCCTCTCCCTTATTCTCAAAACACACACACACACCACAGAGGTGTCGGATATGTTAATTAGCTTGCTTGTGGTAATCTTTTCACAATGTATACATATTTTTAAAAAGATTTTCTTTGGGGAAAGAGAACAGAAGCAGGGGGAGGCACAGAGAGAGAGGGACAAGCAAACCGTGCCCCCCAAGTGGGGACGGTGAGTTCACCTGAGATCACCTGATCTCAGACCCTGAGATCACGACCTGAGCTGAAATCAAACCCTTAACCTACTGAGCCACCCAGATGCCACCATTAACAATTTTTCTATGTCTAAGATATCTCAACAAAGCCATTAAGAAAAAGAAATGAGGAAAACCTCTTCCATAGTTTTCCATCAGTCTCAGAATAAAATCTGAAGTCCTACTGCAGACTCCGAGGCTCTAGGTGATCTGCATCCCATCCTCCCAGTGATTGCTGTCCCCTTTGCAATCACTTCCAGTCTCAGTGGCCCCTTGACCATTTCCAGTACCCTTCTGCTTCGGGGCTTTTAGCTATCCCCTCTATCCAGAATGCGCTCCCCTGATTTCTCATGGCCCGCTTCCTAACTCCATCAGATCTCAGCTCAAAGTTTCTTCTTAGTCACTCCTTTGTTCATTTCAAATGGTGGGCACTTTGGAATGAACCAGAAAACAAAGTCTCTGCTCTTGTAGGGAGGAAAAGTACATTCTATCGGAGCAGATAAAATAAAAAGCAGATAATAAAATAATCAAGTGAAGCTATGCTGTCAAGAAAAAAGTCTAAGAGGATAAAGGGATTTCTGCATTTGTTGGGGTGCTTTGGGATAAGATGAACTTTATTTTTGCTCTACTGCTAACCAGTCGTGGGGCCTGGGGTGAGATCCTTCACCTTGGGATGATGCCAGTGGCAGGGCTGGTAAATCCTACTTCCTTTATGCAAATGCGACTGATTTCTGAGTCCCACGCTGGAAAGGGAAACTCAGGAGAGGAGCCATGGACTGACATCCTGATGCAGGAAGGTTGGGTGTGGAGATTCATTAGATATATCTATATATCTATATCTACATAGAGAGACAGAGATGGAGCGAGCATTCCTGAGACTTGGAAAGGAACAGAGCATGAGTCTCGTCTTTTCTTTTCTTTTTTTGAAGTTATTTTTTTTTAAGATTTTATTTATTTATGGGGGGGGGAGCGAGCACAGGCAGACAGAATGGCAGGCAAAGGCAGAGGGAGAAGCAGGCTCCCTGCCGAGCAAGAAGCCCGATGTGGGACTCGATCCCAGGACGCTGGGATCATGACCTGAGCCAAAGGCAGGTGCTTAACCAACTGAGCCACCCAGGCGTCCCAGTCTCGTCTTTTCTTGAGGTCCACTACACCTGTTCCCTCAGGCATCCAGCAACTGCTCAGAACAAGCATAGGGTCCACGTCCTTCATAAGTCACTCATTCCCTGAAGCCAGGGGGTCTTGGCCTGCAGATATCTAGTGAGAGTGGCCTGAATAGGCACAGGACGGCTCTGTCAGATCATTCCCTAAGTATCACCTATTGCACTGGAAGCCTCCAAAGATATTCTCTCTCTGTCCCTTACAAGGAGGACATATGCTTTTCGCATCAGGAGGCATGTGTAGAGTGGGGTGGGGGTGCAGGTCCTAGCAAGAATAGAAGCTGGAAAAGAATCAAAGGGGGGGCGGCTTTTGGGGCACCTGAGGGGCTCAGTCAGTTAAGCGCCCCACTCTCTGGATTTTAGCTCAGATCATGATCAGGGTCCTCGGCTTCACCCGGCAACAGGCTCCCCCCCCCCCGCTCAGCGGGGAGTCCGCTTCAGGAGTCTCTCTCCCTCTGCCCCTCCCACTCGTGCTCTCTCTCTCTCAAATAAATCTTAACCAAAACCAAAACAAAACAAAACAATGGGGTCCCTGCAGTTTCCCTGCCTCAATCCTAGCCCAACTGGAAGCAACCTCCCAACTAGGACCATGGAAAATCGCTATGATGACTGCAAAGGCTTCTAGGAGAGCCTGGGATTAAAACAGAAAAAGAGGGCTTTCCTATGGGTTGTGATTCTAGCGACTTGGAGGTCTCAGTGGGGAGGAACAAAGCCCAGTTCCCAACTCCCAAACTCCGCCGGGCCCCCTGACTTACTCCGGGTAGAGCTTTTTGCCCCGAGTAGCCCGTAAAGTTATACGTCACTGGGATCAAGCCAATCACGTCTTTAGACTCACCAATCGGCACGTGCTGACGGCGGAAACGAGGCCGCCCTAGCCAATGACAGGGGCCGTACGGCGGAAGTGCAGAAACCGGTCTCTCGGGAAGATGGCAGCCTCGGTCCGGCCAAAAGTTGATTGGCAGGTTCAGTGACCAGAAGGTAAGCCTCACAGCACGAGCGGCAGTTCGGAGGCTGAGGCACGAAGGCGCTGCGAGCCAACCTCAGGGAGGAGAGTCGGAGGCGCAAATAAAGGTCTCTGGAGAGACTGGAGAAAGGGCGGCTCCGGAGGGGGGCGCTGCGGCGGGCGGAGTCTGGCCAAAGAGCTGGGACGCCCGGAAGGGGCGGGGCCCGAGGCGGGGCGGGCGGGGCTTTTGGAGATCGGGAGCCGGGCCTGGAGACGAGGCCCGGGTTGGGAACAGCTGGGGCAGGGTTTATGGGGTGGGCGTGACCATGAGGTGGGGCTTGGGGCGGGGCTTAAAGGGACCCGGGACAGAGCTGGAGAGGGGAAGGGTTTGGGGGGCCTGGGCCTGGTCTGCGGGAGCCTCATCTAGCGGGGTTCCGACGCGGCGGCGGCGGCATCAGACCAGGCCCTGCCCCCCCGATCTCATTCCAATCCCTTTCTCCCCTCTCGTCCCCCAGCTTTAGACTCCAGGCCCTGTCCCCTGAGCTCTGTCCTCGTATGTCCACCGTCCACAGCCTGCATGCGCCGTGGGGCGCCCCAGGACCAGGAGCTGGTGGGCCCGGGGGCTCCTGGGCGGGGGTCCCGGGGCGCCCCTCCTCTCTCGGGACTTGTCCCTGTCCTCGTCTTTCCCCCGGACCTAGTATTCAGGGCGGACCAGCGGAGCGGACCCCGGCAGCTGCTGACGCTCTATAACCCCACGGGAGCCGCGCTTCGCTTCCGAGGTGAAGGGATGGGCGCCTCATGCCGGGGATCTGGGTCTGGCAGCAGGACATTGGGGGATGTGCGGGCTGGAGGAGTGAGATGAGTGGGGTCAGATAGCCAAGCTTGGCTGGCTGGAAGAGTCACGTCCAGCCCTGGGTTAGAAGGGAGGGGGGACTCTAATGTCCCTCCATGGGCAAGCTTGTCTCTGAAGCAATAGTCGGTCTCTGTGTGCCTTTACCCCTCAGTCCTGTGCACAGCGCCGGCCAAATACACGGTGTTTGACGCAGAAGGATATGTGAAGCCTCAATCCTGCATTGACATGTGAGTGAGGAGGGTGGAGGGGACTCACGGAGGCCAGGGGTCGGTGCCACCTTTGTCTCAATTACCGGAGCTGGTAACATACAGCTCAGACCTGGTTCTCTGCAACCTTTTTCCCCACCTCTGTCTGCGTCCCTAAGGGGAAGGCTTCTGGGAGGTGGGGCCTGGATCCACTTGGATCACTGCCTGTTACTCACTTCCTCTCACTGGGTCTCTCTCCTATTTTGGGACCAGTG
This sequence comes from Neogale vison, assembly GCF_020171115.1. Taxonomy (NCBI): domain Eukaryota; kingdom Metazoa; phylum Chordata; class Mammalia; order Carnivora; family Mustelidae; genus Neogale; species Neogale vison. The sequence goes on from NC_058104.1 coordinate 9,152,938, forward strand.
TGATTCGCCACGTGGCCCCCATTCCCAGCCACTATGACGTCCAGGACCGCTTCCGCATTGAGCTGTCTGAGGAGGGAGCTGAGGGTACAGTGGTGGGGCGCAAGGACATCACTTCGGTTCTGAGGGCCCCAGCCTACCCCCTCGAGCTTCAGGGACAGCCTGACCCAACACCCCACCCAGGGCCTCCTTCCTGGACAGCACCACCCAAGGCCAGACACTTCCCAGAGAGTGAGTCGGGGGATGGGAATTCTCGAGTTCTTTTTTTTTTTTTAATTAAAAGAATTTATTTATTTATTTATTTATTTATTTGACAGAGAGAGATCACAAGTAGGCAGAGAGGCAGTCAGAGAGAGAGAGAGAGAGTGGAGGAAGCAGGCTCCCTGCCAAGCAGAGAGCCCGATGCGGGATTCAATCCCAGGACCCTGGGATCATGACCTGAGCCAAAGGCAGAGGCTTAGCCCACTGAGCCACACAGGTGCCCCGAGTTCTTGAGCATTACCCTAGAGATGGGCTAAGCTGGAGCTGAAGGGGTCTTCTGGCTCCGTGTTTTGCTTCTTCGTAGAAGCATTCCTAGGAGTTTAGATTTTATATCAGGTTAGGCAAAAAGCAGGCTTTTTAGTTCCCCTGGTTTCTGGCTTCTACTTAGAAGGAAAAGTTCTTCCTTAGCTCTAACCTCAGTACTTCCTATCATTTGCTTCCTCTCTGCTCAGTTCAATAAAAAACCCATACTGAGCAACTACGCCAAACCAAGCTGTGGGCAGCACATGGGAGAGTCCCTTGCCTGAGGGACATGTACAGGAGTCAATAATGAAGGCAGGGTGAAGAGAAAAAAGTGCTGAGGGCCCAGAGGGGAGAGGGTCTCTCATGCCTGTGGGGACAGAAGCTACAGGAAGGAGGGGACACTTGCAACATGTCCCCTGGAGGCCCATAAAAATACACCTCCCATCTCCAGCTTCCTCCCTGGAGGGCGCTGGGCTGGGCAGGAGGGCGGGTGGAGCTTCTGATGACCTTTGTTTCCCAGACCGCCCCCCACAACTGGCCACCAGCTCCTTCCTCCTCTTCTTGCTGACCGGCATAGTCTCTGTGGCCTTCCTGCTGCTCCCGCTCCAGGACGAGCTCGGCAGCCAGCTGCCCCAAATCCTGCACGTCACCCTGGGACAGAAGTTGGTGGCAGCCTACATCCTGGGTGAGCACAGTAGTGGCTGGGGGCGTGGGGACCTAGGAGGGAGGCTAGCAGGGCCCCAGGGCTGCTCACCCCCTTGGTCTTCTTTCTCTGCTCTCCAGGACTCCTCACCACGGTGTTCCTCCGGACCTGAGCTCTCTGCTCACCCTCCCCCCACCTCCTGGGGCAGGGACTTGGACGTGCCCATGAGACAGCCACTGTGATGCTTATGCCTCGCCTCAGTTCCTACTCCCTCTTCTTCCCGCCCATCCTCCCTCCCCCAGGCACCCAGGGATTTGTATTCATTTTCCAAATTGAATAAAATAAATTTTTAAAATCAAACTGAGAAATGGAGGGAGCAGCCCCTTCCTTCCCACTTCTTTCCTGAAGTTTCTCCTTCCGGCCACAGGAGACCCAGGAAGGGGTGGGGGACAGTCAAGGAGCCCAGTGAGGATATAGAAGACCTGGGTTCTGGTCCTAGTGTCACACCGGGAAAATGTGTGACCTTGAGCAAGTCACTGAACTTCTCTGAGCTTCTCTTTCTACCTCTAAAATGAGGGGATTGGGCCAGCAGATTTTTAAGGTCCCCTTTAGCCCCCCAAATAGGGTCCCGTCCCTAAACTAATGTACTTAACCTACAAAGAAACAAATCTTGGCCCGATCCCGCCCACTGCACATATCCAGTCTCATAGTCTTGAGCTAGATGCCTTTTTTTTTTTTTTTTTTAAGATTTTATTTATTTATTTTACAGAGAGATCACAAGTAGGCAGAGAGGCAGGCAGAGAGAGGGAGGAGGAAGTAGGCTCCCTGCTGAGCAGAGAGCCTAATGTAGGGCTTGAACCTAGTACTCCAAGGTCATGATCAGAGCTGAAGGCAGACCCTTCACTGACTGAGCCACCCAGAGACCCCCCACCTTTTTAAAAAGTAGACTCCACACCCAGTGCAGAGCCCAGTGTAGGGCTTGAACTCATGACCCTGAGATCAAGACCTGAGCTGAGGTCAAGAGCCTGACATCTGACCAAGCCACCCAGATGCCCCTGTGACAAATTTTCTTATAAGGACCCTGAGTAGATTGGATTAGGCCCACCCTAATGGCCTCATTCAAACCTAAGTCCCTGTCTCCAAATACAGACTCTGAGGTACTAAGGGTCAGGCTTCAGCTCCGGTGAGGGGGACATATTTCAGCGTGAAACACTCCCCATCTCAAGATCCTCAATTTAATCACATCCAAAAAGTCCTTTTTGTTGTGTAAGGTACCATTCACTCACAGGTTCCAGGAATTACGACATGAACATCTTTTTCCAGACCACTATTCTGTGTGCTACAAGAAGCAAATGGACAAGGTAAAGGGCCGAGAAACCACTTTGGGAAATTTGTTCTGGACAGTATGTCAGGGAAGGAAATAGCTGAGGAGGGTCTGACCATCTTCCAGGCTCCTGAGAACCCAGTCTGGATCAAGGGGCTCAAGGAGGTGGGCAGGGGCAAAGGCAGAGGCTCATGCTGGAACCAGGGTAGGACCTGTTGTGCCATACTGGGAACAAAAGAGGATGGAGTAGCCCAAAGACCAGCCCCAGGATTTATGCAGCTGCCTTGGACGTGAGAGCGCAGCCTGCGGCCTCCCAAGACGTGGAGAGAGAGTGTTCCTACTTCTGCCTTCTCTGGCCCTTCTGCCCAACCCTTCCCTGTCTCAAGTGAGGGACGACTGGGTGGAGTGAGAGTAAGGAACGAGCATAAAGGTGTTTGTAAAGAACAGTTGCCACCCTCTAGTTTATTCAGGTCCAAACCCCAGCCCCTCCCGCCACAGACCACCTGCTGGGGCTATAGGCTGCAGTTCCAGCCATTCTCCCACCAAGAGGGCTGGCCCCCTCCCCAGGGCCTAGGAAACCTTCCAGAGGCGTCGCTAGGTGTGGGGGACCCCATTTCCTGAAGGGGAAGAGGCTGTGCGATGAGCATGCGGATGCTCTCAGATTAGCTGACAGTATGGCCAGCCCATCGTGGAAGGCACAGCTCACCTGCTCCTACACGGCAGGGCCTGGGGGTGGGTGTCTGTGCTGGCACCTCGGCTGGGCCCCTTGCAGAGACCGGAAGGGCTGATGAGAAATCGGTCAGCAATGACAGGTGGTACTAGGTACCCCTATCACCCAGAAATCACTCTAACGGGAGAGCAAGAGCTTGGGGCATATGCCCCAGCTTCTCCCCGCCCCCCCCCCGCACCCTCCCACCATGGACCTCAGAAGTTGTTATTGATGTTCCAGACGTCCCCGCTAAGTGCGTTGGCGGCCCCCTGCAGCGTCCAGGTGAGAAGGGCCAGCTGGCGTCGGAAGCGGCTCTCCTGGAAGCCCAGGCCGGGAGCCACCCTGGAGGCGGCGGCCCCTGGGTCTCCAGAGCCTCCCGAGCGCAGCAACCGCACGTGGTCGAGCAGCGCGCCCAGTGTGTGGTCTCCGCGGCCCAGGAAGATGTGGCGGAACGGGGAGTCGGCCGGCGACACGTACTGGGACAGGAAGTAGAACTCCACCTGCGCCAAGAAGGGGATCAGGTCGGGGTGGGGCTTCGGCCGGCCGAGAGCGCGGGCCAGAACAGCAACTCCCCACCCAGCTTGGGACCATTGCAGCTGCTTCAAGTCCCACCTCCCTGTGGCTACCCAATCGGGGGCGGCCATTCCTTGACGTCACCAGCAGCTGGGTAGGATGTGTCCTCGGGCTGTGTTTTGGGTTCTATCCCGTTCTGAGCCTTGGGCCTCCAAGCCTGGGTCCACGTCTCCCCAGTCTTCCCTCTTCACCCATTCACTTACCCGGCTGAAGCCTCAAAGAAGTCTACATTCCCCCTCACCGCCAGGAACGTCCACAGCCCAGAGTCAAAGGTCAAAGGGACTGGCAAGCCCTAATTAAGTGCCTGTCTGTCTGTCCTCCCTGCAAAACGTCTTTCCAGAGACGGTCTCTCTCCTAGCCGGATTCGTCCACCTTCTTTCCACCCTCTCTGGTTCCTTCTGCTACCACCCACGGCCAAGCCCAGGGTTCGACCTACACCCTCTGATCTCCTTACCTACACGCCATTAGTTTTCTTCTCTGGCTGCATATCAGAATCAACTTGGGGAGGGCGCCTGGAGGGATCGGTTGGTTAAGCGACCACCTTGGGCCCAGGTCATGACCATGGAGTCCCAGGATGGAGTCCCGCATCAGGCTTCCTGCTCAGTGGAGAGTCTGCTTCTCCCTCTGACTGCCCCCCTGCCCCCAATGCTCTCTGTCTCTCTTCTCTCTCTCAAATAAATAAAACAAATCATTAAAAAAAAAAAAAAAAGAATCACTTGGAAAACTTTCCAATACCCACTGGGTGGGTGCCTCCCCAGGAAAATTGTCATCTCTAAGCTCATTAGGACCTATCTTTTCAAGTCCTCCATCTTTCACTCCAAGGGCTCAGCCGTGGACCTCGTGGGATAACTGCCAAGCCTACCTGACAAATGAGCCACTGGAATCCTGCCCTCCACCCTTCTGGACCTCCCCAGTGGGTAAGGGGGCACCTGACACAGCCTCCCACACAGCCCTCAGTAAATGGCAGCTCTGCTGTGGTTTTCCTTCTCTTCCCTCAACACCCTGTCTGTCCGTTTCCTTCCACGTCTCACATCACTCCGGTTCCCTCACGCACGGGCGGCATCTTCTGCCGCTCATCAGCAACCTGCCACTCTCATCCAGACCTCAGTCTTTGCTAACTTCATTCCCTCTTCTCCATTTACACCCTGGCCAAATCCTTCCTAAAAGTCCACTCCGCCCACATCACCTCCTTGCTCAAACACCTTCCTAATTTCCTTGATGCCCGGACCCTTAAAAATCCAAACTTCTCATCCTGGCATTCAAGGCTCCTCATCGGTGAACTCTATCCCACTATTTGGTGTACCTCTGCCCCCTGCTTCTCCACAGGCTTCTGTTCTGGCTCTGCTAGCCCACACGCTGCTCCTAAGGACAACCAGGCCTGTGTCCCCACCACACCCTTACTCTGGGCCTCTCCACTCCGAAATGTCTTTTCTTTGCACCGACCCAAGTTCTGTCCATTCTTCAAGGCCAACATCATAGTCTAAAGCAGGGCTTGGCAAACCTTTTCTGCACATCGTAAATATTTTTGGTTTTGCAGACCATGTTGTTTCTGCTGCAAATGCTAAACTTGACCACCACAGCCAGCACACAAGCAGCCACAGACAATATGAAAATCAATGAGCGTGGCTGTGTTTCCATAAAACGTTACTTGCAGAAATAGGGACCAGGCCAAGTCTGGCCCACGGGCTATCATTTACATACCCCTGGTCTAGAGCCACGACCTTCCCTGGGTCTGGCCCAGCTCTATGCTCCTGGTTCTGAAGTATTGATTCTTAAACTCTCCAGCCCTGAGTCTGAATCATGTCCCTTACGCACAGATGGGGGGGGGGGGCATGTAGCTACTTAGGGGGTCAGGCGAGGGGAGGATCATTTTGTGTTCCTGGAGTCTGGGACAGCAGGGGTTAGAACAAGATCTGCAAATGAGAAGGAACCAGGCCCAATCTCTTGTCTCACCTGCAGGATCACTGGTGTCTTCGTGGAGGGGACAAAGGGGAAGAGAGGTGGAGAGGCCAGGAAGTAGGGAGGAAGAGGAAAGTGCAGAGAGAGAATGAGGGGGGTCAGGAGAAAAGAGCAAGGACGAAAGAGCAAGAGAGGTGGGTTTGTAAACAGAAAGAATGAGTGATGCCAAGGAAAACAGGCAGGGACTCAAGGAGGACTCAATGTCGGGCATAACTGAGAATCCGCTGTCTACTCTATACTCACAGAGGATGCTCCAGTTTTTAATTTTTCCCTGTAGACTTTCCCCCATGCCCACAGCCCCTACTTATCCCATTTTCCAAAATCAGTGGGTGGCCAGACCGAGTTCTTGGGATAAAGAAATGGAAGGAAGCTGGGGGGATGGAACAGGAGATGTTGTGTGGGTTGCAAAGTCTTCAAAACTAAGCTGGAGGAATGGGCCAAGGACTAAGGTCTTGTATAACTTTACCTGACACCTCCCCCAGGCAGCTTCTCTGGGTTTCACCCACCTTATTACCAGGAGGAAGAGAGCTCTCCTTGCTCTGAATTTCTTAAGCATTTGCCCCTCCTGGGCCAGAAGCTTGTGCCTCTTGTACGGTGTGTGATGATGGAGGGGAAGGGGGAAGAGGGAGGGGGAGGGGGTGGGCGGAGGGAGGGGGGAGGGGTGGGCGGGGCCTCACCCGCATGATCCGCACGTTGTACATGCGCATCAGCCGCTCATCGCTCTCCTCCGAGCTGTAGATCTCCTTTCGTAGCTTCTCTGCCGCGCGGATGTAGTCCCCGCGCGCGGAGTACACCCACTGGAGGGTCAGCCCGCGGGCCTGAGGGTGGAGATGCAGACTGGGGCCAGACGCGGGGGCCAGGACCCTGGCCTAGGCTGGGACCCCCGGGGTGGCAGGAGGAGGGGCTGTAGGGGGACGGGATGCTGGGAGAGGGAAGACCTGGGTGGTTGGGAGGGTCCCAGCTGGGTCGTTGGGAGGGTCCCAGCTGGGTCGTAGGGCAGGAGTCAAGGGGCCGGGCTGCCGGAGGGGACTAGACCCTAAGGACTGTGAGGAGCGGGGGCAACGCTTTAAGGGGATATAGCGCCCCACCACCACCCCCAGAAGCCAGGAGCAGGGTTGGTATCTTGGACCTTCAGGTCTCCGGAGAACTCATTGAGGCTGCCGATGTGCTTGAGGACCACGTCCCCGTAGCGGCCGAAGTCCAGAGGCAGCAGGTGATCGTGGCTGAGCCGGATGAGGAGCTGCCCCGCGAGCTGGGCCACAGCCTGGGCCACAGCAGGCAGGCGGCCTCGCAGCATCGTGTGTAGGTTCTCGTACGTGTCATCCTTCGTGTGCAGGAACGGGTACGCCTGGCCATCCTGCCGGGACAGGGCGCGGGCTGGCGCAGGGGCAGGGGACACAGAAGCTGGGGGGCTGCTGCTCCGGGGCAGGGCCAGGAAGTCTCACCTCCATGAAGGAGAACTCGACGGCAGGAACCCCCGCAAAGGCCGTGAAGGAATAGGCACTGCTGTCCATGGGCAGCGGCCGGATCCTGGGAGTGGGCAGGTTGGAGGGCGTGTGGCTTCGGCTCCCCCCACAGCTGTCCTCCCGCCCTCCTGGCCCCAACTTACACTTCGGCGTCCCAGCTGTGACTGTTGAAGGTCACCTGCTCAAAGAGGGTCTGCCCACTGCGGTTAGGGGAGTCCACCTGGGGGGCAGGACGCGGGGCACGGGTCAGGCGCTGGCTGCCACCAGCTTCCCTTCGTCCCCGGCTCCCGGCCAGGCTCTTGCCTGCTTCAGGATGTTCTCTATGAGGCTGATCAGAAGGGGGCTGGTCTTCGCATGGAACTTGTCATCGCCTGTAGAGAGGGACAAAGGATGCCAGGCTCTAGGCTGGGCCCCGCGGCCAGCGTGCACCCAGCAGGTGCCCCCTATCCCCACTCACCCAGCACTGCATTGTCCAAGCTCACGTAGACCACGGCTTTGAGGTGCAGCACGCTGAGGTAGCCCTGTGGGTAAGGGATGTGGAGTTTAACCCCCCATCCTCCCTACTGCCTGATCCCCTGCCCTGGACCCCACATTACCTCCAGCCACTCTGTGGAGCCCACACTCCCAAAGTCCCCTCCGTCCCAGCTGATGAACAGCAGACTCCTGCGGGGCTGGAAGCCTGGAAGCAGAGCGGGTCAGGAGGACGGGCTCCGCTGGAGGCCCAGCAGAGACACACCTTTGTCTTCTTCTGTCCTGCGGCCCTGGGGTCTCTCCGTTCCTCCCACCAAGTCCTCAGCCCAGCCCACCTCACCTGGTCTGCCCAGACTCCACTATCACAGGGACGGAGCTAGCCTTCCTCCGGAGTCTCCTGCCTAATACTTCACTCAGACCGAGGACCGTTACTACAGCTGCCCCTTGAACTTGGGTTTGAACCACTTCGGTCCACTCACATGCAGATCTTCAGCTGAGCGGAGTCAGCGCCCCCGACCCTGGTGCTGCTCAAGGGCCAACTCTACTCTCCTGTTCGCAGCAGGAAACAGGAGAAGCGACTTGTCCGGGGCCAGCTGGGACGTGAGGAAGCTAGGTTTGGAGCCCAGGTCTGCCTGGCCACCCTCTAGCCTGTGCCCGCCTGCCTCTCTGCCCTGTGCTGGCTCGGGCCACAGCCCCAGCTGCCCGGCCCAGGCCCTGACCTTACCGTTGCTCACCATGGAGGAAAAGGTCCGCACCAGCTCCAGCAGGATGGCCGTCCCCACGGCGGACTTGGCCGCACCTGGGCCCCACGCATCCCTCTGGGCCCCGATGACAACATAGTGATCTGTAGGAGGGGAGACTTGGGGTCCACGTCCTTACACTGGGAGAACCCAGAGACTACCTGGGAGGGTGCGTGCTCATGGGGCCTCCCCACCATTTCCCAGTCCTTCCCCCCTACCACTCTCTCTACCTCCCAGCCCTGCAATCCTTGCTGTCCTCAAGGAGAGTGGCCCTCCTCCCCTCGGCCCTGCCTGGATGGCCTGCTCCCTCAGCAGGGTGCCTGGCCTCATGCTGGACTCCATCACCTCCCTGGCCGGGCCATGTCCTGTGCAAGTCCTGACAGCTTTTCCTCCTTCACGCCTCTGTCTAATTCACCCCGCCCCTGCTCCCGAATTCTCCTCTGAGCCGCCACCCGCCCCCCACACCCCACCCCGTGTCTCTCCATCAGTGCTTGTAGGTACCACCCTCTTTGGCTCAAAAACCCACTTTTTTTTTTTTTTTAATTTAACAGAGAGAAATCACAAGTAGACGGAGAGGCAGGCAGAGAGAGAGAGAGGGAAGCAGGCTCTCCGCTGAGCAGAGAGCCCGATGCGGGACTCGATCCCAGGACCCTGAGATCATGACCTGAGCCGAAGGCAGCGGCTTAACCCACTGAGCCACCCAGGCGCCCCTCAAAAACCCACTTTGATTGCCCATTGCTCTCTACATCTAGTTAGGTTTGAAAGGTTCATCTATCTCATGGGAAGTCCCGTTCATGCTATAAGATCACCCAATTCATGCTTGCTCCCGTCCCGTGCTAGAGAACTCACTACTGTGCCAAGCTGCCCATCCCGTTTCTGGACAGATTTGACCATGGGATCTACTCTTTGCCACCCCTCTCGGTCCCAGATCGGCCTCAACTCGCCAGCCTCCCTCCCTGCTCAGCCCTGCCGCCCCCTCCACTGAGCACCACTCTTGCCCACGCCCCCAGGGCCACCTGCCCCATCCCCATCTCTAGCCAGGGTTCATGAGTGGTGGCTCCCCAACTTCTGGCCGCGGGGGATGCTGGGCAAGCTAGCACACCTGGCTCGGAGCGGCCCTCGATGCAGCCAAAGATGTTGCTGATGGGGGTAGAGACCCTGTGGTTGTTGACCCCGAGACGCAAGCCTGGCCCAGGGCCCAGGCGATAAGGGGAGACTGGGAGGCGCCCCTGCCACTCCTGGGGGGCCACAGGGCCTTGGAGCTTCCTGGAGAGAGGTGGGGCAGAAAGGGTCAGAAGCGACACAGAGGCCCAGGCTGTAGAAGTGCCCAGAGCTCCCTCTGGGCGCTTTCCCTCCCACCTTCCTGCTCCAGCTCGACTTCTGCCTTCTGCCTGCTGCCGTGGACAGTTGTGCAGGTTGTGTCCTGCTCAAACTGAGGCTGAGCCCACGCAGTAGATCGACCTTTTCCTACTTCACGCAAAAGCACTTTACAGGCTAGCTATGTCTCCCTTCCTCTTCCCATCCTGGCCCACACAGGCCCCTCACCTTAGCAGGAGGGAGGCAATGTCCGCACTGATGGGCTGGGCGGGTATGTTAGGGAGGCCGGAGGACTGGACTGGAGGGAACTGGGTTTGATTAAAGGAAGGGAAGCCAGGCGTGTAGGGGTCCCCAGTTCCGAGATGCACCTGCGAGGAAAGGGATGTCCACACCAAAGCTGTGAGCTGGGCTCCCAGGGGTAGCCTACCAGCCTCATCCCAGACAAGGAGGTCCAGTTCTGGGGACTCCAAGAATCCACTGCTGGCTTCCCCAGACTCACATGTCCATACACAGCCCTGTGGCTGGACAGGCCGAGCTTGTGTGGGTCCTGGGAGAAGTCTGCTGGATCGGGGTATATGAGTACTCCTTCGGCCCCAAAGTCCTGGGCACTGGCCACCTGGGGAAGGGGAGTGGCTAACGGACTCCTTCTCCTGGAGAGCACCCAGTTGTAAGGGCAGGAGAAGCAAGGAAAAGGGAAGTAGCATGGGCTCCGCTCTGCTGTCATGGAACCACAGAGAGCCTGTGGGCACCGCCTGACCCTCATCTTCCCGCCTTCTCCCAGTGCCTTGGCACTGTCCCACCGTCCTCTGCATTCCTCCGTGTTTGTTCCCCATCCCAACATTTCCTGCCAACATTTTCTTACGACCCACTTGGTTCTCTCTTTTCTCTCTCCGACAGCCTCCTAGACGCGTCCCATCCGCTGCTATCCTGTTCCCCAGCCCCGCATCCTCCTGGTTCCACGCCACTTCCCCATTCAGGGACGCTCACCTTCTGGGCGAAGCTGATCTCCCCCAAGCGCACCAGCAGGAGGCGCCTCGCCGTCTCCACGCCCCGGGCCCGCAGGTCCTGCAGGTCCTCCGGCCGCCCGTAGTGGGCGTACACCAGCTCTCCCTGGGGATGGGGAAGACGGTAAGGCGTGCCCTCCGGGTCCCTCCTCCGCCACCCGAGAAAGGGTGCGCGCTGGCTTGGAGGCGGGACAGGGGGCGCTCACCGTGGCATTGCCCGTGGCGCTGTAGGGACAGTAGACGTCGTGGTCCTCCAGTGGCAGGGGGTCCCCTAGCTTGTCAGCCGCATCGACCCAGTGCAGGGTATTGGGATGAGCACTGAAGAGCAGAGGTGGTGAGCGTCTCCGTGGCTCCCCGCGTGCTCCCCGCGTGCCCCCCCGCGCGCCCCCCGCGCAACCCCAGCGCGCCCCCCCTGCGCACTCACGGGTGGGGAAACTGCAGCCCGACGTAGTGCGTGTCCATCCATACGTGGTCCAGCTTTTGGCTCGAGAGCGCCCCCCGGATGTCCTGAGCCAGAGCGGCCATCCCGGCCGAGCCAGCCATCCTTTTCCGAAGGCTGATTTGCCTGAGCGGGAAGAGGCGGGATTGGGGCGCGGAAGGGGAGAGGGACTTCTGGACGCCTGGAGGAGAGGGCGGGAGGAGGGAATGATGCCAGAGACGTGGGGTCGCCCTGGGCTCTGGGCGGCGAGGGGCTCCTAAGTCTCTCCCTGACCCGGGCCATCACATTCATCCGGTCACCACCTGGGCTATCTCTAAGGTCACCTCCTTCTGCTTAAAGCCTTAGCATCCGATACCGTGCTATCCTGCCCACCATCCCTTAGGTTTTTCCTTGCCCAGGCAAACTCACCAGTCTATCTACGGCCCCCCGACACACGTGCACACACACATACACACACATGCACACTGGCCACCCATGAAAACGCTTTTCTTCTAAAGGACTCCGTCTCCGTCAGCCCTCCGTCTCCCCCGTCCTCCAGCTGCACCGAACAGAGACATCTGATACTATGGTTCCTGACAGGATAGCGGGTCCTTGTCTTCTTCCATTGTCACCACCTAAGTGAGCCTGTTGTCCCCCTATTCTTCCATCTCACTCCTGCCACAGACTGCCCCCCACCCCCGTCTCCCTGCCATGGGACTTGACCTGTGCCTGCTCCAAGGCAGACTCCTCCCTCCTCAGCATCCTCATCCAGTACCCCTCTACCTGTAGCTTTGGCAGAAACCCAAGCTGTCCCTTGAGAGGCTAGGTCTCCTGTGGGGCTCTTGAGCTCAGGAGAGAACTCGGGTTCTTATACCACCCAGGCTTGGAGCAGAAGCAAGCTCCCCGCTCCACTGCTGGAATTTCTGACCATCTCTCCTCTGGTAAACCCCCTTTGAAGCCTTTGCCATCCAGCTCTCCCCTCTTCTGCCCTTCTTCCAGCCAATCTGTCCCTTGTCTGCTTTCATCAAGGACTTTGGCATCTGGCTTAGCATTTTCCTCTCGACACACGGTCCCCTCAGTCCATGTTGCCACTTCGAAATCCATGTGCAGGATGTGCCTTAGTCCCAGCCTCCACCCCTCAGCTCTCAAGAGGACCCCTGCACCCCAGGACTCGTGGTCAGTGGGGCTTTCTCGGTACCATCCCTGCTGCCTCCTCCCATCCCAATCCAGGAGCTCAAGCATCTGTTTGAAACTGCATCTGTCAGGGGCACCTGGGTGGCTCAGTCCATTAAGCGTCTGCCTTTGGCTCAGGTCATGATCTCAGGGTTCTGGGGTCCTGGGGTTCTGGGATTGAGCCCCTCCTCAGGCTCCCTGCTCAGTAGGAAGTCTGCTTCTCCCTCTCCCTCTGCCCCTCCCCCGTTCATGCTCTCCCTCTTCTTTCTCAAATAAATAAAATCTTAAAAATGAAAGAAAGAAAGAGCAAGCTAGTATATGTTTGTAAAATACGTGATGCGCAGTGTGGATTCCTGTGCCTAACAATAAATTTGATGGGCACACTGCAATATGGATAGACCTTGAAAACACCATGTTAAGTTAAAAAAAAAAAGTTTATCAAAATTAAAAACACACAACAGAGATAGCTACATCCAAGCAGTGCCTCTTGGAATGATTTTTTTAAAAAAGATTTTATTTATTTATTTGCAGAGAGGCAGGCAGAGAGAAGCAGCAAGCTTCCCGCTGAGCAGAGAGCCCAATGTGGGGCTCAAACCCAGGACCCTGAGATCATGACCTGAGCCAAAGGCAGAGGCTTTAACCCACTGAGCCACCCAGGCGCCACTGATTTTTTTTTTTTTTAAACTTTCCTCTTTGTATTTTTCCATATGGCTTAACATTTAAAATAATGGACACAGAGGATTTTAGGCAAACATTTATGTTTTGAAAAATCTACATGTGCCCATAAAACATTACATGTATAGCAAGGCCATGTGTGAATTTAAAGACACACAGCAAACATCAGATGAGGTGCTTCTAGAGGAACCTGGGTGGCTTAGTGGGTTAAGCCTCTGCCTTTGGCTCAGGTCATGATCTCAGGGTCCTGGGATCGAGCCCCGCATCAGGCTCTCTGCTTGAGCCTGCCTGCCCATTGCTTCTCTGCCTACTTGTGATCTCTGTCAAATAAATAAATAAAACCTTAAAAAAAAAAAAAAAAGATGAATTGCTTCTGGGGGAGGGGATGGGAAAGAGGGCTATGGGCTAGGGAGGGATATTTAAAAAGCCCTTCCCTGGGGCACTTGGCTGGCTCAGTCAGTGGGCATGGGACTCCTGATCTCAGGGTTATTAAGCTTGAGCTTTTTATTTTAAAATTTTATTGAGCTTTTATTTTAAAAATAAAATCTTTTAAAAAACAAAACCAAACCAAAAAAAGCCCTTCACAGAGATACTGAACCACCGTGTCAGGAGTATTATAAACTGTTCTTGCCACTCACCTTAAAAAAATTTAAAAACTCCTCCCCCTCCCATCTGACCATGATATTCTATTGTTTTAAAGTCTTCATTTCTGGGGCACCTGGGCGGCTCAGTGGGTTAAGCCTCTGCCTTCGGCTTGGGTCATGATCCCAGGACCCACGGATGGAGCCCCATGTTGGGCTCTCTGCTCAGCAAGGAGCCTGCTTCCCTTCCTCTCTCTCTGCCTGCCTCTCTGCCTGCTTGTGATCTCTGTCTGTCAAATAAATAAATAAAATCTTAAAAAAAATTTTTTTTTAATTTCTATGCAAGTCAGGAGACAAGCCTATCTCCTGTCATCATTACCTAAATTCATGTCCTCTCTAATGTGATAAAGCAATGAAAAAGAAAGGGCATAACGATTGAGAAAGAAACTATGTATCTCTTACTATCTATGGCTTATGTGAGCTTCTACTTAGAAACCCCAGGAGAATCCACTGAAATACTATTCCTGACCCAAGACAGTGCTCCTGGTGATTCTACCTCTTCTCTGGACCTGCCTGGGCAGCTCCTTCCCAATGGGGAAAGTGACCTCAGCAAAACAAGAGAAACCCCGTGTGGTCTGCCTCTGGCTGGCATCTCTCTCCCATAATGTAGATGGTCTGTGCTCTCAAATGCATTTCCTTTCTTGTTTTTTTTGTTTCTTGTTTTTTCTTTCTTTCTTTCTTTCTTTCTTTCTTTCTTTCTTTCTTTCTTTCTTTTTTTTTTCTGATTCTTTTAAATATCCCTCCTCAGAGCTCCCCTGCCCCTCCTTCTGCCCCCAGCCCCTAGAGCTCCCCACAGTCCCAGGTCAAAATCCACGCTCCGTGATGTGGCATTCAGGACTTTTCTGGATCTGTCCTGCCTCCTTTCTGCTCTCCCTCATTCGCTCCCGAATTCCCAAGCGTGCTGTTCAGACCCCAAGTCCTTTGCCCTCTTTTTTTTTTTTAAATTTTTTAAAAAATTTATTTGACAGAGATCACAAGTAGGCAGAGAGGCAGGCAGAGAGAGAGGAAGGAAAGCAGGGTCCCTGCTGAGCAGAGAGCCCGATATGGGGCTGGATCCCAGAACCCTGGGATGACCAGAGCCGAAAGTAGAGAATTTAACCCACTGAGCCACCCAGGCGTCCCGCCCTTTGCCCTCTTATCTCCAGAACACTCTCCCGCCCCTGGGCTCCAAACATACATCCTTCCCAGGACCACACTGAACAGGGAGGCCAGGGAGGCGAGCGGAAGAACTCAGAAGCGACCCCACATCAGGGTCCTAGAAGGAGAGTTAAGGAAGCAGAGTCCAACCAAGTGAATGAGGGTTTACAAGGCCAGGGGAAGGGGACAGGCTGATCCTTACCTGATGGTGTCCTCCAGGCGCCCCTCCCCCAGGAACCGCAGGAACATGGCCTGGAGGTCGCTCCAGTACAAGGTGCCCTGGTGGGAATCTGGGCCCGGCTCATAGTTTACGTCCTCGCTGACCACCAACACGTCATCCCCACATGCCTGGCAGGACCCGCGGAAGGCCACGTAGCCCAGAAGGAAAGCTGGGGGAGGGCAAGATGGAGACTCCCCTGGTGCCCCGCTCCGGACTCCGGACTCCGGAAATCCCCCCAACCCAGGCCCTTCCCTGGTGGGGGCGGGAAGACTCTCACCCCCAGTGAAGATCAGCAGGGCTGTCAGGACCAGGTAGGGGGCAGCCTTTCGTCCTGTTGCTGCCCAGAGTCCAAGGTTTGGCCTCCCCGCTCGAGAGCCCAGGTCGGGGCCCCTCAGCTCCATGGGGCAGAAGTGGGCTGCTGGCTCAGCCCCCTCCTCCCCCTCTTCCTCTTCCTCCTCCAGGCGCCACTGCCGGGTGCCCTCCACACGCTTGTAGATGGTCTGAGAGGGTCGTGGGGACAACCTTTGCTGCAGGGGGTGGGGGCACGGTGGGCATGAGACTGGGGAAAGAGGCACAGGGGGTAGGATCTGGCCATAACGGTCAGTGGCTCTGGAGTGCCAAAGGAGCACAAGGCAGGGGAAAGGGTCCCCAGAGGCAAGCTGGAGGGGAGAGATGGCGGTGCGAAGGGGAGGGACCAGCCTTGGGGGTTGGGAGGGGGGGGAAGGACCTGGAGAGAAGGCCTAAAGTGGCCCCCAACCCATTTGGTCTTACCGTTCTCTGAAGTAGACCCCAAAGTCGCTCCATGCTCATGCCCCCTCCTGAGCCCTGCGGGCCGTTCCCCCCACAGTGATAAACCGTTTGTGGGAGCCCCAAGAGGGCCCCTTATCAGCCCTGGCAGGCAGCCTGGGCCCAAGCCGTTCTTCTCCCCCTCGAAGGGGTGGGGGCACTGTCCTGGCCTCCGTCCAGCCTTCCAGATATGAACCCCCAGCCCAGGCTAGAGGACAAGGGGCTGTGCCGTCCCCTGCCAATCCCTCCACAGTCCCACTCCCGCTCCTTCCCGGCAAAACAATCAATTTTTTTGACCTTGGGGCAGACTTTGGCCTCCTAGTTCCGGTCAGGGGTGGGGGAGGGGGGACTGATGGCTGGGGAGGGCAAAAAGATAAGGATGCCGTCTCTTGCTTCCACCCCTTCCACTGTCCTTGGGGACCCCTTCCTAAGCTCCCCACCATGAAAACCTCGCTCCCCCTCAAGTCATCCGGCACCAAGCACGTGCGCTGCCGGGCCTTGTAACACATTAGTTCCTGGCTCCCAACACCTGCCCCCAAGCAATCCTAAACTGAATTGGTCACAATGGTGTGACCTGGGGGTTGGTCTGGCCCTGCAGATGACTGTCTCATTGGAATCAGGCTAAAAAGTGGGTCTCAAGCTATTAACTTCTGCGGAGGGAGGGGCATGGGTGGGAGCATAGGTTAAGTGGGACAAGTGAGCGCTCCAAGTCGGGGTTCTCCAGGATCTGCGGGTCGAAGCCCACCAGGCATTGGTGGAAAGTCCTGGTCAAGACCTGAGCACAACTGGATGACCTTCAACAACTCACGGCCTTCTCTGGGCACCTCTTTGGTGACAGAAGGACTTGATTTCTACCTCTTTTGGGTCTGGGCACCCCAGAAACACATCATAGGCACGAACTGCTAAGTTTTACCCAGAATTTCACACACGGGTGCTGGTCCCCAAGCCCTAGCGAGGACCCCCAGAAAAGTAGCTCTGGAATAGAAGGTCTCAGGGGCCCCGTGTCGGGGTCTCCCTTGGGAAACCTCAGCTCCTACCCAAATTAGGAGAGAAACTCAGAGCTGCTGGGGCGCACTAGTGCCCCAGTCCCTGCTCCATTCTTGCCACCAAGACCCGAAAGAAGACGCCGCGCAGCCGGGCTCACCTGAGCGCAGGTCCGCGGAGGCTTAGGCACCGCCTCCCACCTGAGGTTCCGCCCACCGCAGCCCGAGCCTCAGGCCCCGCCCAAACCCAGCCCCGGGACTGGCCCCTGGCTCCGCCCACCCCTGGCTCAGGGTCGGGTCTCCAGCACCGGGTTCCCGCCCCAACCCCGCTCCTAGCTCGGACCCATTCTCGCGGGCTTCTGCCGGATCCTCGCTGCGTGGTCCTCCCTGGGTCGCGGTCCCTTTGAAACTTGAGGCTTCCGGGCTCCTGTGGCTCCCGGGGCTCTGCCCCGGCCCGCAGACTTTGCCCCGGCGTCCACCGCGGGATCACCAAGGGACGCAGGTGTAGCCCTCTCCTCGCCTCCCCCCAGCCACCCTGTCCCCACTCCCGCCACCCCACCCCCGGCCCAAGGAGGCCAAACTTTGTTTTCTTAAAACATTTTTACTCCTTTCAACCCAGAAACATCACAATCTAAGCGGACGAGAAGGGAGGGGTAGAGACGAGGGCATGGGCGGGTGGGGATTTTGATCTGCGCCGGCGGAGGCCGAGCCGGGAAACCCTCTCCCAGCCTTTGGCGTCCCCTACCCCACCTCGGCGGGCGGCGGGCGGCGGGCGGCTGGCGGCCGTGTGGGTGTTGAGGGGGCGCCCTCAGGGGCACTTCCGCTCCACGCACTGCTTCCCTCCCTCCTCATATTCCTGCTTGGAGATCCACATCTGCTGGAAAGTGCCCTGGGAGGGGGGGAGGGGGGGACGACAGAGGCCATCAGGACGTCCCTGGAGGAAAGCGGGGGGGTTGGGGGGGGTCGCGTCCTCCCACTTTCCACCCGTGCAGGCCCAGCCCCTTGGAAACCCTTCTCCTGCCCTCGGACCCCGGCCTTTCCACCCTCAGGGACCTCCTCAAGCCTCCCAGCCCTCGTTCAAATTCAGAGGGTGAATACCCCCGCTCACGTTGTTCAGTCATGAAGTTCGTTCATTCATTCAACAAGTATTTATTGCATGTCTGTCTGCCCTGGGCCCTGCGCTGGGCTAGAGCTGGGTAGTGGAGCTTACAGCCGCAGGGCAACCAGCCTCCCCGCCCCCCAGTTCCTCCTGTACCGGTCACTCCATCAGGCCTTACAAACTTGTCCAGTCTCCCACATTCCCAAGAAGAATCTTTCCTCTGCCCTCACTGGAGTTGTCTTTATTCTACATGCCACCCCCCCACGTTGAACCTTCCTTGAGGGTCTCTTGTGCTGGGCATCTCGGACTGTCCCTTCTTTGATGGTTGCTTCATCTCTTCCTGAAAGCTGGTGCCTGGGTCCCCGGTACTGTCCCTTTTTCTCTCCTGGGCTCACAGTCCTGAACCTGCTCATCCACTCCTAGGACTTCTGCTCAGGCACTAAAACTCCACCCCTCCCTCAACCTCCCATTGCTGAACCCAAATACTCAGCTGTCTTTTGGGCACTTCCTTCTGAGTCCTTCAGGACCGCAAACTCAGCACGTCCACCACACTGAGCTCCCCCAGGCCTGACCCAGACCTGCTCCAGTGGTCTCTCTCACCTCCTACACTAGCGCTGGCCAATATTAGTGGTCACGGAGCACCTGAAAGGTGGCTAGTCGGAATTGAGATTGCCCTACAGTTATAAAATACACAACGGATACTGAAGACTAAGTCCAGGAAAGGGAATGTAAAAACATCTCATTTTTAGGGGCGCCCGGGTGGCTCAGTGGGTTAAAGCCTCTGCCTTCGGCTCAGGTCATGATCCCAGGGTCCTAGGATCAAGCCCCGCATTGGGCTCTCTGCTCAGTGGGGAGCCTGCTTCCCCCCCTCTCTCTGCCTGCTTCTCTGCCAACTTGTGATCTCTGTCAAATAAATAAATAAAATATTTTTTAAAATCTCATTTTTATGTTGATCGCATATTGAAATGATAACATTTTGGATATAAATAAGGTGCATTTTTTAAAGATTTTTTTTTTTTTAAAGGAGGGACATCTGGCTGACTCCGTTTTTAAGTAATCTCTACACCCAATATGGGAGGCAAGAATTCTACCACTGAACCACCAATGCTACACCCAATATGGGGCTCGAACTCACAAGCCCTAGAAGAAGAGTCGCATTTCTAACAATTGAGCCAGGCAGGCGTCCCAAATAAAGTATATTCTTTAAACTTAATTTCTCCTGATTCTTGGGGCTCTTTTAAAATACGGCTACTAGAAAACTTAAAGTTGGATGTGTGACTCGCATTACATTCCTGTTGGACACAGCTGCCAGGAGCTAGCACCCTGGGTGTCCTCCTGGGCTCCTTCCCTCTATCTTCTTGGATCCAAATGCTGCCCACATCCCGTCCGTTGGACTTGTGATGGGCTTCAGGTTCCACAGCCTGACACGCACTGCTCTGTCAAGACCCCGTCACAGTGGAGACCACAGCAGCCCTGTTCAAGCTGCTCTCCACTCGGCTGCCCCAGTGAGCTTATTGACCTCCGGTCCGACCGTGTCTGCCCATCGCCTAGGTCTTGCCTGCCTCTTTCCATAGCCCAGGCACCGTCTCTCTCTTTGCCTCGAGAGTTCTTAGTCTTCCATCTCAGCCTGAATGCTCCTTAGGAGGCCCTTCGTGACCCTTGAACTAGATCAGGTCCTCCCTTGAAGGAACACCCCCACACTTCGTCTAAGGGCCTGCCCCTGGAGCGGGGGACTGGGTCGGGCACGCAGGTGGGGCCACAGGAACTGTATGGCTGATAGGTTCCCGGCCCCCAGCTGACTTTGCACTGTCAGCTTCCTGTATTTCTTTTTTTCTTTTTTTTTTTTTTAAAGATTTTATTATTTATTTATATATTATCTCTGCTGAGCAGAGAGCCCAATGTGGGGCTCGATCCCAGGACCCTGAGACCATGACCTGAGCAGAAGGCAGAGGCTTAACCCACTGAGCCACCCAGGCACCCGCCCCAGCTTCCTGTATTTCTGATGCTTGTCTGTCTCCCTAGGGGCTGCCGTTCTAGGCGTTGTCCTTTCCGCTATGTCAAGGCCCCAATGTCCCCTCGGTGGGACTGACACCGTGAGATGCAGTTTTCAACTCCAGCTCCCCACTCAGCGTCTTGCCTGTGCCCAACAGCAGGCGCAGACAGAACTCCCCACCTACTGCCCCAGAACCAGCCTGCCTGTCTCCCCTTCTATCTGCCTCTTACCCAGCTCCCTGTCCTCACTGCTACTCACTCTGTGACTCCGGACCAATGGAAGGAGCCTCCTCGCAAGGTCCCCCCCACCGTGTCCAGCTCACACCCTGATCTCCAGAGACTCATGCCTGACGTAGTCTTCCCAAACACGACTGGGACTGTCACACTTCTTCCTCGCCCCCAATCTGCAGTGTCTCCCCTCTGCTTAGCACAGTGGGAGCCTCAGCCACAGTCTCAACCCCCACCAGTCTCTCCAGCTTCCTGCCCTCCCTGATTTGTCCTGATGGCAGAGTCACCCTTCTGGGAGCACTAACTACTCTTTCTCAAAAATAAGAGTAAGGGGCGCCTGGGTGGCTCAGTGGGTTAAAGCCTCTGCTTTCAGGGTCCTGGGATCGAGCCCCACATCGGGCTCTCTGCTCAGCAGGGAGCCTGCTTCCCCCTCTCTCTCTCTGCCTGCCTCTCTGCCTACTTGTGATCTCTGTCTGTCAAATAAACAAAATCTTTAAATAAATAAAAATTTGTTGAATGAATGAATAACAAGGCAAGGGGATGGAGCTGTGTGGGTCTGCCCCTTTCCCACAGCCAGGGCCCCTTCCCTCTCACCAGTGAGGCCAAAATGGAGCCCCCGATCCAGGGGCTGAACTTGCGCTCCATGGTGCTGTTGCTGGCGATGAGTTTCAGCCGCATGCTCTGGGGGGAAAGAGGGGCTGGGGGAAGCAGACACCTGCGTTCCGGGAAGGGACAGGGCTGGAAGTGGGGAAGTCTGGGAAGCCACAGGCGGGGAGGGGTCGGCTCTGGTGGCCTAGAAGCCTTGCTACCAGTGGGAAGGAGGAAGGGCGGGGTCCTGAAGAGCTAAGCCCGGACCCTGGTCGGGGTGGGCCCCTACCGGCGGGGTCTTCTGGGAAAGCTCTCGATTGAGCCTGTCCGTGAAGCCCTGGAGCAGCGTGTTCCCACCAGTGACAATGACACTGCCGTACAGGCCCTGGGAGCAGGGAGGAGCGCGCCTTCAGGGCCCAGCCCCTGCCAGTCTCCCCGCAGCCCCCCCCCAGTCTCCCGGTAGCACCCCCCCCCCGCGGGCCCCTCTGCCCAGACATAGTCTCAGGCCTCACCGGGCGGATGTCGATGTCACACATGCCGATGCTGGTGGTCACCACGTGGCCCACACCCAGCATGGTGTTCCCCGACAGGCCCTGCCGAGAAAGGTGACCTGGGGTTTGGGGCCCTCTACCCTCTCTCCCCAGACCCCAGGATCCTTCCCAGCACCCCCCCACCCCCCGCAAAACGCAGGCCTCTGAGGAATCCAACCAGCCCCGAACCAATACCTCCCCCGGGGCGGTGGGGGGGCCAACCTTGACATTGGAGGGATCAAACAGGCCCTCTGGAATGCGGAGCCTCTCGGCACCGTAGTCTGTGTTGTAGCCGTTGGGCATCTCGTAGTGCACTGTGGGCATCTGTGCAGCCACCCTGCCCAGGAAACAGAGAGACTCTGCCTGGGGGTGCTCACAGAGGACCAGGGGCACCCCCAGAGTCCCAGACCTGCCCTCTTGCCCACCCCGGGCCGGGGGTGCCACTTACTGCTCATCATAGGGAGAGTCCGAGACCTGCAGCACAGAGGCCTGGAAGTCCTGAATCACCTCCTGAGGACCCAGGGAGCTGGTCAGGGCCCGGGCTCCCTCCGCAGCATCCCCGAGCCGCCCACCTGCCAGGCCTCCCTGTCCCTTCCCCTCTACTCATGGCAGGGGACTAGTTGCTGGGGAGGGCCTGGGGCTGTTTCGGGGGACTCGCTCCTCACGTTGCACATGTAGTTATGCCAGGACTTGGAAACCTGGGGTAGCTTCTCCTTCTTCTTCCAGTTCGGAGGGGCGCCCTCCCGTACGGGTTCCTGCGGGGGCGCAAAGCCTCTGAGCACCCTTCCTCCTGTCCACCCCTGTCCACCCCACCCCGACCACCCCCGTGCTGCTGCCGCTAACAGGCACTGGGTTCTTTGCTCTGTTGCCTACAAAAGGGGTCTCTCTGCCTTCCCTTGTCAAAGGAGAGAGAACAGGGAGAGCCTGTCCCCATGTCCGTCACTCATGCAGCAGGGACAGCTGATCTGAAAGCCCCCAGCCAGAGAAAGCTGAGGGCACGGGGAAAAGAGCAGGAGACCAGAACCTTAAAGAAGCAGGCTTTTCCTGAGCCATGTTCCATGGGGGGGTCCAGGGTGGACCCCCCGCGGGCAGTGTCTCAGCACTCCCAGCAGCCCCGTATGCTGTTAATGCCACTTTGCAGGCGAAGACACCAAGGGGCGGGGAGCTTTGATCTCCTGCTCTGGGTGGCACAGCGCTTACATGGCAAAGGCATACCTTGAACCTGGGTCTATCCCGCTTGCCCTCATACATCCTGCTACCAGCTGGCTGTATGGCCTTGGCCACAACCTCCAGCCTGTCCGATCTCTAATGCCTTGGTTGTAAATTAAGGAACTGGACCCAGGGTCCTCTGGGGACCCTGCTGCTCCCTGCTCTGATATCTAGCGGGTCAGTGGGTCAACAGTCACAGGGTGAGTGCCCAAGACTCCCCGGAGACCCCACCTTTGCTGCAATCATGTAAGGTGGGATGATGTCGATGGCCATTTCCTGGAAGAGCTCCCGGCACTGCATGGAGATGAAGTCCCCTGCCAGGGGTGACTTGACGATGCCTGGAAAGGGAGGGGGTGTTAGGGGCTGGATCCCCTCCCCCCGCCAACTAAAGCATCCCCGACCCCTGTCGAGGCCCCCACCTTGTTGCAGGACGTAGCCATCATGTACTGGAATGGCTGTGGTGTGGGTGGCCCCACTGTCCAGCACCAGGCCCGTGGAACGTCCGTTTGCAAAGCTGGTGTGGGATGGGTAGGTCAAAGAGATAGCAGCAGCAAGTGAGGGACTGGGGCTCAGGTCTGGCCTGGTCACTCTCTGCTTTCCTGGTCCAGCCGATCCACAGTCTGCAAATCTCTCATTCTGGCTTATGACCCACCCCTGGAGAACGGTTCCTGAGACCCCTGTCTCTTCTTCCCTGTCTGAATCACAACTTCTTCCTCTTTCTCCTTCCTCTGCCCTCCCAGTTTCTCTTTAGTCTTTGTTCAGTGCTCTGTGGGCACCTTGAGATGAGGGGCCCTATTGCCCCAGTGCCTAGCACAGGCAGGGGTCAGTGCAAGGCAGAGACTTTAAAAAATGAATGCTGATTGGCTGTTTGTGGAGGAAACTCCTCAATGTTAGATATTTCTCCCTGTTTTCTCCAGTCCCAGCCCCTGCTGTCAATGTGGTCCCACTCTCCCCCACCCCCACTCCCCACCCTGGTTCAGCCTGATTCAAGGAATAGGAAAGAGCTGCTGATCTGGCCACCCCAGGGTCAAAGGCATTTAGCCCACAGGAGTCCTTCTGCACTAATGGGGTACAAGGTGGGTGTCTGCCCCTCCAGGACACTATCTCCACAGAATCAGGTCCAGCCTCCTGCTCTACACACCGCAATCCCCACCCTGGCCCTCCACCCAGCCAGAGCAGCCCATGCCAGAGGATACGCGGTGAGCACAGCCGTCTTGCATAAGAAGAAGGCAGGAATGTTGTACTGCTCGAACATCAGCTCTGTCAGCTTCTCCCGCTTGGCCCGTGTGTTCCACTGGGGAGAAAGTGCAGGAGGGGAGGCTTCAAAAAGGGAGAGGCACAGACACGCACGCACACGCATGCGCGCATTCTCACACACACACACACACACACACACGAACTTGGACTGAAGACAGAGATCAAGTCTCTTGATCCACACAGACCTTTAGAGTGTGAGAACTATGAAGAATTTCAAAGGTTACAATCCAAACCCAGCTGAAGAAATCAAAACTCAGGGAGAGTGACTCGACCAAGTTCACACACAAAGCCCTTGGTAGAGCTTGGTAGAGTCATAGTCTCTTGACTTCTGGCCACTATCAAGAGGGCCACGGGCCACTTTATTGTACAATATGTACTTTGACTCCTTTGAGCCTCCAGTTTATCCCTCTCTTCCTCACTTTAAGCATCTCAGAGGCAAGAAAGCAGAGAAGAGGATTTCTGGTAGGAATTGTGGGTTGACTTAAAACATCCCATGTTATCCTCTTCCAAGATCCCAGAAAAAGGGGTAATTTAGGGGCATCTGTGTGGCTCAGTCAGTTAAGCATCTGCCTTCAGCTCAGGTCATGATCTCAGAGTACTGGTTTCGAGCCCTGCATCAGGTTCCCTGCTCGGCAGGAAGTCTGCCTCTCCAGCTCTGCCTTTCCCCCTACTCGTGTTTTCTCTTTGTCTCTCTCTCAAATAAATAAATAAAAATTTAAAAAGGGGGCTCAGTGGTGCCTGGGTGGCTCAGTGGGTTAAAGCCTCGGCCTTCAGCTCAGGTCATGATTCCAGGGTCCTGGGATCGAGCCCCGCATTGGGCTCTCTGCTCGGCAGGGAACCTGCTTCCTCCTCCCTCTCTGCCTGCCTCTCTGCCTACTTGTGATCTCTGTCTGCCAAATAAATAAATAAAATCTCTAAAAAAATAAAATAAAATAAAAAGGGGGCACAATTTAAAAAGATATAAACCCATGGCACCTGGCTGGCTTAGTTGGTAGAGTATGCAACTCTTGATCTTGGAGTCATGAGTTCGAGCCCTACATTGGGCATAGAGGTTACTTTTCAAAACAGGGGGGCGGGGTGCCAGGGTTGTGCAGTTGGTTAAGTGTCTGACTCTTGGTTTCAGCTCAGGTCATGATCTCATGGTTGTGAGATCAAGCCCCTCATTGGGCTCTGTACTCAGTGCACAGTCTGCTTGAGGTTCTCTCTCCCTCTCCCTCTACCCTTCCTGCTTGTGCTCTCTCTCTCTCTAAAATAAATTAGGAAATCTTAAAAAAAAAAAAAAAAAAGGACACAAAGCCACAAAAGCCAACCAGCACATGAG
The DNA here is from genome assembly GCF_020171115.1 of Neogale vison. Lineage (NCBI taxonomy): Eukaryota > Metazoa > Chordata > Mammalia > Carnivora > Mustelidae > Neogale > Neogale vison. The sequence goes on from NC_058104.1 coordinate 9,177,902, forward strand.
AAGATGCTCAACATTGTTAGCCATTAGGGATATGAAATTTGAAAGCACAATGAGATACCACTTCATACCCACTAGAGTGTTGATAATAATTAAGGAAGAAAGAAGGACATAGAAACACTGAAACCCTTGTACATTGCGGTGGGAAGATGAAATTGCTCAGCCACTATGGAAAACAATCAGTTTCTCAAAAAGTTAAACACAGAATTACCATATGACCCAGCAATTCCACTCCTAGTTATATATCCAAAATAATTGAAAACAGGTACTGAAATAAATCCACATACACAACTATTCAAAACAGCACTATCCACAATAGCCACAGATGGAAACAACCCAAAAATCCATGAGTGGATAAATTGGAAAAACAAATTGTGGTACAGCCATACAGTGGAATGCTACTCAGCCATGAAACAGAATAAAATGCCAAATAAATGCTACAGCATGGATGAACCTTGAAAATATTATGCTAAGTGAAAGATTACAGACATGAGAAGTCACATGTTGTATGATTCCATTTATAAGAAAGATCCAGAATAGACACAGTCATTGAGACACAAACCAGACTGATGGCTTCCAAGAGGAGGGAGAGTAGAGAGAAACTGGATAATGAAAATGTACTTTCTGGGGCACCTGGGTGGCTCAGTGGGTTAAGCCTCTGCCTTCGGCTCAGGTCATGGTCTCAGGGTCCTGGGATCGAGCCCCACATCAGGCTCTCTGCTCAGCAGGGAGCCTGATTCCCTTCCCCTCTCTCTGCCTGCCTCTCTGCCTACTTGTGATCTCTCTCTCTTTCAAATAAATAAATAAAATCTTAAAAAAAAGAAAAGAAAATGTACTTTCTTTTGGGGTGGTGAAAATGTTGGGGAACTAGATAAAGATGATGGCTACAGGGACGCCTGGGTGGCTCAGTTGGTTAAGCAGCTGCCTTCGGCTCAGGTCATGATCCCGGCGTCCTGGGATTGAGTCCCACATCGGGCTCCTTGCTTGGCAGGGAGCCTGCTCCTCCCTCTGCCTCTGCCTGCCATTCTGTCTGCCTGTGCTCGCTCTCTCTCCCTCTCTCTCTGACAAATAAATAAAATCTTAAAAAAAAAAAAGATGATGGCTACACAACATTGTGAATGTATTACATGCCATTGAATTGTTAACATTAAAAAAGTTAATTTTCTGTTGTGTGAATTTTACCTCAAAAAAGAGATAGAAGAAGAGATAGAGAGACACCCTCAAAGGTTTGAGAATAATAAGGAAGGAAAAAACAGCAACACAGTTTTGAAGGTTGGAAATCAGATATTTAAGTGGTAACTGACTTAACAGATTCAAGAACATGGACTCCTAAGTTGGTAGTGGAAAAAGCCAGGAACAACCTGTGTCAAACTGTAGAATCCTCAGAGCGTTCAGGAATTGGTAGTTTCGGGTACCTGTGGCAGTTACGGTCAAGGGCAAGCTAAAATAAGATTGTTTAAAGCCATTCAAGTGACAGCTCCCCAAACTCTCTCCCCAGTTCCATGTCACTGGGATAGTACCCACCCCAACCTCTGCAGAAGACTGGAGATTTATTCCCTAGAGTAAAACTGAGGGTCCCTGTCCTGGTGAGACACTTGACACAGTCAGGAGTGAAGACATTATACTCAAAACAGGAGAAGTAAGTGATTCCATGCATATTAAATGGTGATAATCTCAGCCCTATTCCCTCACTTGGCTCCCAGAAAGGGGATGGCCAGTCCTGTCTGTAGGGTACAAGTCTTCCCCATGAGTTACATCAGAGATCTAAAGACGCCAATTATCAGAGGCTGCTTAACAATCATCCCAGGCAAGCCATCCTATAGCAACATCCTTTATCATGACAGTCAACGAGTGCCCCAACCCACAGAGCCTCCAACCAGTGTTTCAGTCCACCACTTGCAAACATAAGCACACAACCAAAGATTTCTCAGAAATCTGAGAAAAGTCTCACAAATGAGATAGAGACCTCCCAAAAAGGGCAGGGGGGAAAAGCAATTTGGAAGAACAGAGATCATGCAGGGAAATGAAACTTCCCAAAACAGAAACAAAACTAATATTATTCTGAGAAAACACATGACACTGCACCCACGAAGGAAGGACAGAAAGTCCTAAAAAGTAATATTCATGGAACAAAAAGAGTTCTTGGAAATTGAAAATACAGGAGGAGAGATGAAGAAATCAATAGAAGGGCTGAAAATAAAGTTGAGGGAATATCTTGGTAATTACAGGAAAAGAGAAAAGGAAGGAAAACACAAGAAAAAAGACAAGGAAATGAGAGGACCAGTTCAGGAGGTGCAAAATCCAAACGATATTTTCCAAAAGACAGAACAGAGAATATTGAGAGACATATATCACCAAGGGGTGCCTGGGTGGCTCAGTTGTTAAGTGTCTGCCTTTGGCTGGGGTCATGATCCCAGGTTCCTGGGATCAACCCCCACATTGAGCTCCCTGCTCAGTGGGAAGTCTGCTTCTCCCTCTTCTGTTTCTGCTCTCGCTGTCTCTCTTTGTCTAATAAATAAATAAATAAAATATTTTTTTAAAAGGAAATATATCATCAAATAAATAATTAAAACTACTTAATTAAATAATTACTGACTTATTTTTTCACAGAATTGAAAGACATAGGTTTTCAGATTGAAGGGACATACTGAGTTTTTAGAGCAATGGATGAAAATTAAACAATACAATATGGAGAAATTACACAACACTAAAGACAAAGTGAAAATTCTACAAACTTTCACAAAGAAAAACATTACACCAAAAGTTCAGGAATTAGATAGTTCTGCCTTTTTTGTGTGTGTGTTTTGTTTTGTTTTTGTTTTTGTTTTGTTTTGTTTGTAAATTTTTAAAATTTTTTTATAAACAAATAATGTATTTTTATCCCCAGGGGTATTAATCTGTGAATCACCAGGGCTCTGCCTTCTTGATGACAACAATAGGTGCTAGAAGCACCTTCAAGATTTTAAAGAAAAATTATTTCCAATCTGGAATGTTATACCTAGCTAAGCTATCAATCAAGGTCCTACATGCAAGGTCTTAAAAATTTTACTTCTCATGACCTTTCTAAGGCAGTTACTAGAGGATGTGCTCCAGGAAAACAAGGGAGTACATCAAGAAAAGGAGTAATGAGATATAAGAAATAGGACCTCTAGCATAGGAAAGAGGTAAAGGGATGCTTTAAGAAGAAGGTGAAGAGAGATGTCAGGATGAGAGCTATGTCCTTTGTGTAGAAGGAAACAAGGCCAAGGTGAAGCAAATCAGTGGGTTTTTGGAGAGACTTCTTCAAGAAGATGAAATTGATAGAATATCTAATGGAGGGGTGCCTCCATTTTTTAAAAAGATGTTATTTATTTATTTGACAGAAAGAGAGAGATCACAAGTAGGCAGAGAGGCAGGCAGAGAGAGAGGGGGAAGCAGGCTCCCTGCTGAGCAGAGAGCCTGATGTGGGGCTCAATCCCAGGACCCTGAGATCACAACCTGAGCTGAAGGCAGAGGCTTAACCCACTGAGCCACCCATGTGCCCCAAATAAATAAATTCTTTGGAAAAAAAAAAAGAGTAACTAATGGAGTTAATGTTTTTAGAAAGGATATAGATATAAACAGATAAGTAATAAGCAGATGAATAATTTAGGGTCATATTATTAAATAAATAGAAGGCTAAGCAAAATAAAAACCAGTATAATATTCAGTTCTAGGAAAAAGAGCTGTGCAGGAAAGAGAAGTGGCAGTAGCTTATTGCCCATCCCAGACCTGATCAGCATACATAACCATCACTGTATAAATACAGAAAATAATTTTTTTATACCTTTTTAAAAAGATTTTATTTATTTATTTGACAGAGAGAAAGAGAGAGAGCACAAGTAAACAGAGCAGCAGGCAGAGGGAGAGAGAGAAGCAGGCTCTCTGCTAAGCAGGGAGCCTGATGTGGGGCTCGATCCCAGGACCCTGGAATCATGACCTGAGCCAAAGGCATCCACTTAACTGAGCCACCCAGGTGCCCCAGAAAATGATTTTTTAAAAAATTTAAAATAAAACAATATTTAAAGGTGGGGAATGAGGGAAGTGTGTGGTGTGAGCTGAAGGAGGAAAGAGAGCTCAACGTTTCCTTCCTTCCTTCCTTCCTTCCTTCCTTTCTTAGAGAGTGTGCACATGCCTAAGGCAGGGGAGGGGCATAGGCACAGAGAGAGAGAGAGAGAGAGAGAATGAATATCCCAAGCAGGATCCAGCTCAGCATGAAGCCCCAGGTGGGGCTCTATCTCAGGACCTTGAGATCATGCCCTGAGCCAAAATCAAGCGTCCCAACATTCTACCGATTTTCTGTGATGGGAAACCAATGCTAAAACTGTAAAATCCATAAGCAGCATTTTGAGTGTGATATTTAGAGATATGGAAGAACATGACAAAACTTATCTAAAAGAAAAGCAGGTGCCTCTGGAAAAGGGGAATGGAAAGAAGGGGATGTGAGTGGTAGTTCTTTCCTTAACATAGTTTATAAAGCAAACTGATTATGTACATATAGAACATTGGCAAAATTTTTAAGTTAAAAGATCCAAAAAGGACTTTGGTGGGGGGAGGGGAGAAACAGCAGTAAATAAGCAGGAATACGTAAAAGATATGAATGGATAAAACAGGAGGAGGGAGAGGGATAAAGACTAAAACCAGAGAGGAAAAAAGTGCTTGAAGTTGGTGGAGCTGGAAGAAAAGTCTGAAAAGTTAAGTGGAGTGATGATGGATGGCAGACGCTTTAAGGGTGGGGAAGAGAAGAGAAAGGCAGAAAGGAGGCAGGGAGCCCCTGGGGTAGGACTGGGGTTTGGGTAAGGCACTTACCGGGGCCTCGGACATGAGCACTGGGTGCAGGTTGGGCTCAGACTTGACGTGTTTACTGTAGGTATGATCCAGAATGGCACGGAAGCATTCCCAGTCCTCAACTGGGGCCAGGAGACCAGCATGGAGAGATGAGGGTGGGCCAGCAAGGGTCCAGGGACAGGAAGCAAAGCAAGGAGGGAGGCCAAGTCCAGGGGAGGGGAAGTGAGATCAGTTCCAGCAGAAATCCCCCCTTCCTAGGTATCTGTCGGGCCCCTGGGCTGGGAACCAGGCAGCTGTGGGCAGCTGCAAGGTAGACTCCATGGGTGTGGGGTGATGTGTCCCGGGTTGTGGTGTGTGGGCTCCGGGTCTGTGGCGGGAGACGGTGGGTGGGGGCTCCTTACTCATGCCATTCTTGAGGGGCGACATGACCTCCGCTCCATCCCGAGGCACATGCAGGGCGTTGGTGTCGATGTGGAAGATCTTCCCTTTCTTCTCTTTCTCCCCCTCCAACTCCAGCCCGCCCCCCTCCTCCGCGGCCAGCAGCCCCACCGTGGTGGGGAAGTCAGCCTGGAGGGAACATGAGCAGGAAGAGGGATCAACCTCCTGCCCCTGTCCAGGCCCATAGCAAGGTCCACAGCCCACCCATGGGTTTATTCCCACATTCCTGGTCTCCAGAGCTTCTCTCTGGGTTGTGAGAACCCTGGGTCACTAGGAAGCATGGAACGGAGTCTGGAGCCCCTGGGACTCGGGGATGGGGCTGAAAAGCTCACCTTGGGGCAGTCCTCCCCAGCGTACCCAGCGCGGACTGAGAAGGAGCCAATGTCAAAGACCAGCGCCCCCACCTCATCTGTGCAGGGAGACAGGTGTATGAGGGGACTTATTCCAAACTCTCCCCGCTATCCACCCCCCCCCGCCCCCTGGCCCTGGATAGCTCTAAGGTCAGGAGGTCAGGGCTTGCCAGGGCAGGTGGGAGCTCGGCCTGGAGTCTGGGGTCCTGGGAGTGGGCTCAAGCCTACAGAGTCCCTTCTTGCCCGGTGGCCTTATTCAGGTCACTCTCTTTGCCGGGAAAGAAGGGGCCGGAGGCGGGGTGCGGGAGGAGGTGAGTTGGATGGTGGAGCGTGAGCCCAGTGCGCGCGAGCTACCGACCCGGGAGAACCAAGGTAAGAGTGGCGCAGGACCCAAACCCGTTCGAGCGCCGGGTGACAGGCCCTGGGGTGCCCAGAGCTTAGGTCGCGCGGGTTCGGGGTGCAGGGCTGCCGGTGAGGCCGCGACAGGCTGGGGAGCCTGAAGCCCGAAGTTAGCTCACCTCCGCCGTAGACGCCCCCGCTCATAATGCCCTCTCAGCGTTGCTCACGGCCCGTGGGCGGCGGCGGGATCAGCACCGAGGCGGCCGGACAGCTCCCGGGATCCCGGGCGGGGCGGGGCGCGCGGTGGCCAATCAGAAGGCCGGATCCCCCGCCCCCAATGGCGCCGCCGATTGGCTACAAGGCTAGACAATAACCTGACCGGGGGCTGCTGCTTTAAAGGGGCAGACACCACAACTTTAAGATTTGGGAGAGGATAGTCAAGGACTTTGAGACTGACCCCAAGGGATAGCCAGGTAGAGAGCACGCGTACGAAAGAGATGGAAACTTTGTCCATCTGGACCAGGACGCCGCGGGATGACTGATGGGATCCCTGCTCCTTTACTTTTGTAAATATGCACCGTAGTCCTGGAGAGTTGTCCATTCTCGGGCTCCTGAGCAAGGTTCTGCCATACTCAAGCCTGAACGAAATCACAGGGCAAAGGAGGGAAAGGAAGAAGGGAAGACGGAGAGGCACAGGAGGGGGAGGTGTCTCCATTTTCTCCCTGTTTCTTTCCACCCTTGTCTTTCTAATGGTCCCTCTTTTCCATTCCCATCCCAGGTGCGTGGGCCCTATACATACACGTGTACCATTGCTCAGCTAACCCATCTTTAGCTTCCTTCCCTCATTATTTCTCTCCAGCTCTTTTCCTGGCCTGCCACCACCTCCACAGCAGTTTTAATAGCAAAGGGGAAGGCGCAGCTCCGACAGCCTGGCTTAGCTGAGAGACTCTTAAGTGAACATGTGTGTAGATGTGTGCCTGAATGTATGGGTTTATGAGTGTCAGGGTATGTGTGCATATGCATGTGTGTGCGTGTGTGTATGTATATGCATGTGAATACTTTTTTTTTAAAGATTTTATTCATTTATTTGACAGAGATCACAAGTAGGCAGAGAGGCAGGCAGAGAGAGGGAGGAAGCAGGCTCCCTGCTGAGCAGAGAGCCCGATGCAGGACTCGATCCCAGGACCCTGAGATCATGACCTGAGCCGAAGGCAGGATCCCAGGACCCTGAGATCATGACCTGAGCCGAAGGCAGCGGCTTAACCCACTGGGCCACTCAGGCGCCCCTACTTGCTGAGGGTGGGGGGAGCAATAAGACCATGGATGGTGGGTTTCAGCCCCCCCACCAAAGACCATAGATGGCACAGGAAGAGGGTACCTTGTGACAGCCAATGCCCCAGCAGTTTCTCTGCTCACCAGATGCCCATTCTGGAAGAGGCTTCACCCGCCCCTCCCCCACAAGGGACAGATGGTTTAAGATGGCTCATTGATTACCCATTGGCAACAATGGTATTTCACATGCCCAAAGCTGGCTGGGAGAACAGGCCTGGCGCCTCAGACTGCAGGTGTCCGGGCTTAAGTGGGAGAGGTGAGCTTTAGGGGAGAAAGCTGACTCTATTGGGAAACTGAAATAGTCCTGAGTGACCTAGTTATTGGCCTCTATAAATGAGTCCTGGATGACTGAATGAGCCCCTTGACCTCTTGGCACCTGCATTTCTTTATCGTTCACAATTATTGTTATTATTATTGTTGTTGCTGTTGTTGTTATTGCTGAGGTGAGACTTACAGGGACACTGGAGTGGAAAGTGATTCTATTCGCAGCCTGCCCCTCTCCTTTTGTTGACATTTAATGATATTGCTTCACTCCTCTGTCACCCCATCCCTTAACCCAGTCGGGTCTGTTTCAGAGACTGCCCCAAGTCAGGAGAAACCTCACCTCACTGATAATGGGTCCAGCCCCTGGATTTACAGGGATTTCCCCAGATGGAGGCACAGCCCTGTCTTGTGTCACACACCCGACCGGGGCAGAGCCTGAGCTAGAACTCACATCTCTGATCAGCCAGTTGAGACATGACCTTATTTCATAATACTTCTGTGTCCCAGTCCAAGCTTCACCATCCCTAGCTGAAGGATGGCTGGGAGTAAGGACACAGTCTGATGCCAGAATCAAGTATCTGGCTAAAAGCTGAACATGCAGGACTGTTCAGTAAACACTAGTCCTAAGTAAACACTGGGGAGTTTTTGAGGCTTTACTACCATTATTCGTAAGTTAGAAATTGGTAGTATTGTAATAAGAACTGAATTTTCCTCTCATGGTTGGTGGAGAAACTACAGCTGGCTGATTACACCCCTGGACTTGATTTACCTCCGGGTCAACTGTGGCCAATTTCCATGGGTCATTCTGTTGTATTATTATTCTGCTGCATTATGTATATAGTTCAGGTAAAAGATTACTAATATATTTCACCATCCACTCATTGATTCAGCAAACATCTTTGTGCAAGGTATGGGAGTACCAAGATGTGTAAGATCTATCCCTGCTCTCAAGGGGTTTTGGTGCAATGGGGAGCCCAGGCATGCATGAAAGTGGGGGGGAAGTGAGGGCCTGAAGGAGGGAGGGGCTACCTGTCTCTGAGAGCCCAGGGAAGCTTCTAGAAGTGAAGTGTGAGCTGAATTGTGAAGAATGAATAGGGTTTCACTGGTAAACAAGGTGGGTCTTCCACACAGAGAATAGCATGTGCAAAGTTCTAAAGACATGAACATTTCTGGCATACATGGAGTCAGAAGCTCAGGCTTGAAGGAGGGTTGTAGATAAGCTGATGGCAGAGACCAAAGTCAGGGGAAAATGAGACTGGAAAAGTGGCCAGAGACCAACTCGTTCATACTTAAACTCTATTTTGATTTGGCAAACACAAAACATCCAGTGCCTGGATGTAAAGCATTATAAGTGCTTTACAAATGTTAAGTAATTTAGCTCTTGTAATAACCCGACCATCATCCCCACTTTGCATGGGAAACAGGCATGGAGAGATCAAGTGACTGGGCCAAGGTCTCTCAGCTAGTACATGGCAGAGCTGAGGTTTGAACTGTAGTGTGTGAAAAGTACTGATCCTGGGGAAAATGTTACCTTGCTTCTGTCCATTTCATAAATGTTCTCTAGGGGCCTGATAGACACCAGGAATAACATGGCTCACATAAGTTGATGTGACTCTCCTAGGGTTTAATGTCTATGCTGGAAAATGGAGGGTTAAAAAATTAATTCCACAAAATCATCTGGAAGTTCTCACATTCCAAGCCCACATTCGAGGGGGCCAAAGATGGACATCTGGTAATGAGGTAAAAGGTGGTGGGGCCCACACCCTCAGACCCCACACCTTGGAAGTGATTTGGCATCTTGTGTTGGTCTATTCCTTGCTCGATGAGCTCTCCCCCAGTCCTCTGCCAGAAAAATCAAGAGTCTTGGCTTCACAGGGAGCCCCTCCCTAGTGAAAGTGGTGAGCGCCCAGAAAAGGCCGCAATAGGAGTGGAGCCAGCATTGCAGTGGGGCACAAACAACAGTGCAGTCTGGGAGGCAATATTTAAATGAAGCCTGTGAAAATGGAACCGAATTTTCCCAGCTGACAAAGAAATCGTCTTGGAGTGGGGGTGGAAGGCGTTCTGGGAGGGGACAAGACCCAGACTGTGTGTCATGAAATTTGGCCCTTCTCATGGAATCAGTGCGCAACTACTGCATAGTTTTGTCTTTTTTTTTTTTTTTAAGATTTTATTTATTTATTTGACATGAGTGAGAGAGAGAGAGCATGAGAGGGGAGAAGGTCAGAGGGAGAAGCAGACTCCGCATGAAGCTGGGAGCCTGATGCGGGACTCGATCCTAGGACTCTAGGATCATGACCTGAGCCGAAGGCAGTTGCTTAACCAACTGAGCCATCCAGGCACCCTACTGCACAGTTTTGAACAATGAAGTTATATGATTTAATTTGCATTTTAGAAAGGTATGTCTGGGGCGCCTGGATGGCTCAGTGGGTTAAGCCGCTGCCTTCGGCTCAGGTCATGATCTCAGGGTCCTGGGATTGAGGCCCGCATCGGGCTCTCTGCTCAGCAGGGAGCCTGCTTCCTCCTCTCTCTCTGCCTGCCTCTCTGCCTGCTTGTGATTTCTCTCTCTGTCAAATAAATAAATAAAATCTTAAAAAAAAAAAAAAAGGTATGTCTGGAAGCTATTTGGCAGATGAATAGAGAGGAACTAACTTAGAGGCCAGGATACAGGCTAGGACTAGGGTAATAGTATTTGGTATATGGCAGAAGGGATGGATTTAAGCAATATACAAGAGGTAGCATGGAAAAGATGTATCCACCAGTGACACAGATTGCTAGCCTTACATCAATGGCCGTCTCCCTTCTTTCTTTATTAATGTTTTAGGTGGGTATATGGCTAGAGACTACATTTCCCAGCCTTCCTTGCAACTGGTCAATCTCTGAGCAGAAGTTAGTATTGTCCTTAAACAGGAAAGAACTTACGTTTTCTACCCCATCCCTTCCCAATGGATGAAATTCAGGTATGATTGTGGAATGCTGCTCGGGCCATACTAGACACAGAGGTGGGCGCGAGGTGCTGAGGATGGCAGACATGCCCCCACAGTCCTGGAGATCTATTTTAAAGTTGTCTCGGGGCGCCTGGGTAGCTCAGTTAAGCATCTGCCTTTGGCTCAGGTCATGATCCCAGTGTCCTGGGATCCAGCCTGTGTCCAGCTTCCTACTCAGCCAGGAATCTGCTTCTCCCTCTGCCCCTTCCCACCGCTTATGGTTTCTCTCAAATAAATAAATAAAATCTATAAATAAATAAATAGTCTCTTAAGCTGTCGAATTTTGGGGACTCTTTGTTATAGCAGCTTGGCCTAGATTTTTTTTTTTAAGATTTTATTTATTTGACAGAGAGAGAGATTACAAGTAGGCAGAGAGGCAGGCAGAGAGGGAGGGGGAAGCAGGCTCCCCGCTGAGCAGAGAGCCCCATGTGGGGCTCAATCCCAGGACCCAAGACCATGACCTGAGCCAAAGGCAGAGGCTTAACCCACTGAGCCACCTAGGTGCCCCTTGGCCTAGATCTTAACTAGATGATCATCTCTGGATATGGGGAATGAAGGTGTGAGAAGCTCCTGAGTGGGCGGTGATGCCATTAACTGGGCCAAGAGATTCAGAGACAGAGTAGTGTTGGGCGGGGTGGGATGGGGTAGAAGAGGATTAATTTAGTTTTGAATGTGTTGAAGGCGACATGTCTGTGACCAGTGGTGTAGAGTAAATGGTTTAAAAATCAGCTCTTCTGGGGGCACCTGGGTGGCTCAGTGGATTAAAGCCTCTGCCTTCGGCTCAGGTCATGATCCCAGGGTCCTGGTACAAGCCCCACATCGGGCTCTCTGCTCAGTGGGGAGCCTGCTTTCCCCCTCTCTGCCTGCCTCTCTGCCTACTTGTGATCTCTGTCTGCCAAATAAATAAATAAAATCTTTAAAAAACAAAAAACAAAAAACAGCTCTTCCGGAAAGGGGAGCCCTGAGCTGAAGCCTTTGCCAATTTCCGTGGTGTAAATAAATACTCCCATCGTGACAATGAAAAGTTACTTCTATCCACATGACTTCACTGAACAAGGAGTTGGGAAGAGAGGTGCACACTGGGCTCTTGTGAGCCGGTGTGAACAGACACAGCTGACTCCAGCACACCACTGTCTGTGAGCAACCACGTGAAGATACTCAGGTTGCAGTTAGACACATACCAAGTCTACACCGGGGGTGGGGAGGGTGGGGAAGAACTCTGGGCCTGACATGGAGATTTGAGAGGTATAAGCAATTCAAGGACAGTCACAGTAATGGAGGAAGGCACCAGTGGGAAAAGGAGGCTGAGACTGGGATCCTGAGAGAAACAATGTTCACGGAGGCCTGGAGGACCAAGGAGAAGCCTGAAAAAGGAGAGACAGAGGAAGGAGGAAGCGGCCCGTGCCCTGTGAGAGCCGGGTTCTCCACATGTGCTCCAGGGCTCCCGCTTTCTCAGAGAAACTGGTCACCCATTGGCCATTCCCCAATCCTTCTCATTATCATCTACAGCAGTTCCAGTAGCTCCTAACACAACGCAAATACCTTGACTTCAGATATTCCTCTCACCATAGGTAGCTCCACCTTTCCACCCCCACCCCTTCCAAGTCAAGAGTCCCAGAGCTTTGGCCACTTTGGTTATCTCCACTGCCTCCTTTTTTTTTTTTTTCTTTTTCTTTTTTACTTACCCTCAGCCCACTACAAGCAAAGCAGTCACTGCAAGCGCTCTTGAAAAGTCACTGATGGCCTCCACGTTACTTAATCTCATGAACACTTTCCAGTCCAGTCTTGCTTCATCCCTCCACAGCGTTGAACAGAGTTTGCCATCCCTTTTTGGAACATTCTTTTCTTTAGGGTTCCAGAACTCCACATTCTCCTGATTTTCCTGTTAGCACTCTGGCTTCTCTTTTGGCAGCCTGTTCTCCTCTGCCTGACCTCTAATGTTGGAGTTCCTCAGGGCTTGGTCTTTGGCCATCTTGTCTTTTCCCCGAACCTCTTTATGACTTCATCTGCTCTAAAATGCCACTCATTCTCAAGGCTCGATTCCAACTCATATTATTCTGCTGAGCCCCAGACCTCCGTTGACAGCCACCAAATATTCTTCTCTGCACATCTCCTAGGCACTACAAACCTAACATGTCCCAACTTAAAACTTTTGATCTTCCTCCCCAAATGTGTTCCCTCTCAAATGTTCTCCTCTCAGCAAATGGCACTTCCAAACCAGCAGCGCTAATTGTCATTTCAATGACCATCTACCATCTGTCTCCTCCGTAAACTGTAACCTCGTGGTTGTATCCTCCAAGCCTAGGATGGTGCCTTGTACATCACTGAGACTAAGCGAACGAACGTTTGCTGCATGAGTTAAAACAAAGAAGCATATTAGCCAAAAGTGAGAGGAAAAGTGAAGCCAAAAGTGAGAGGAAGCGATGTCAGATGCACTACAGAGATTAATAAAATTGGGTTCTGGTCCTAGGCTGCCAGTTTTCTAAGTGACTTTGGGCAAGTCACTTCGCCCATCTGTAGATTGACAGGAAATTGAAGTGAATTATCTATAAGGTCCCTTCCAAATTCTAATGCCTAACTGACATCTATCATCTACTGCTAATATGTCATTGAATTGGTGCGTGCACATAGAAGGGATTTGTGCATAACGAAGAATGTGACTTTCGTTTCTTTTCTTTTTTTTTAAGATTTTTTTTTTTTTTTTGGACAGAGAGATCACAAGTAGGCAGAGAGGCAGGCAGAGAGAGAGGAAGGGATGCAGGTTTCCCCGCTGAGCAGAGAGGGCGATATGGGGCTCGAGCCCAGGACCCTAAGATCATGACCTGAGCCGAAGGCAGAGGCTTAACCCACTGAGCTATCCCAGCGCCCCTCTTATTTTCTTTAAAAGCAAAAAACAAAAAAGAGAAAACTGTACTTTGAAAGCTTTTTGTAATGCCTTTAAGCTTTTGTAATGCCTGAGTTGAGACTACAAGAAGTTGTCTGCTTTGGTACTTTCACTTTTCAATCGGATGAGGGCTCAGGGAAGGCTGGTCATTTGACTTGAACCTTCCAAAGCATTTTCACAATGTCACAATCTCCTAACAATCGAACGCAGGGCAGGCAGCGGTCAATACTCATTTTACAGATGTGGAAACTAAGGCCTATGCTTACATTCTCAGTCCTTTACAGGGAGGGTCCATGAGAGCGTTCCTCAAGAGGCCAGTATTGATAATTACCGCACAATTAAGTCGCTAAAGCTGCCTTGGTTCCTATCTCAACTCCGCAGTCCTAGGAACCTGCGTCCACTACTATAAAATGGGGACAATGCTAGTCCTGACATTCACAGCACCGTCGTGAGGATTAAATAAATATGGAACTCAGTAAATATGAGGTATTGTTACAGGGTCACGCGCTCCAGTAGAGTTCTACAAAAGCCCACGCTGGGGGACTTCCCGGGCACGACTCTTCTCACCATTCCCAAGTTCAGGGGACCGCACCACTCCTCGGGGACTTTCAGAAGAGCAGTTCTCTCCCTCCGCCGCGTCAGGGCCGCGGGCCCAGTGCGGTGCAGGTCGGGATCTCACCCTCTCGGTCCTGCCCGTAGAGGGGCGTGGTCTCACCGGAGCAGGGGCGTGGCGAACCAAGAACTGGGGCGTCCAGCTCCCCGGCCCAGTGTGGAGCCGCCCAGTCCGGGAGGGTGGGTCACGTGACCAGCGAGCGGGTTTCTCCCCCCCCACCGATGTCGGTACCACTTCCGTCAGCCCCGGAGGGGGGGTGTCTTGCTCCTTTTCGGGAAGCAAAACATTCGTTTTGGTCCTTTTTGCGTCGAAGTAATTTGGTGTAGTACCTTTGTGGTGACGGAGTCAATCCTTGCCCCTTAAGGGGTCTTTTGCCTTCCGGCCTCCCCCCAAGTAAAGAGTTGGTCTCGCCCAGCCGGGCCCTGGGCGCGGCGGCGACGGCCGCGTCACTGGCGGGCGGGATCCCTCCGCTCTGGGGAGAGCAGTGCTGGACGGTTGAGTTGGGGTGACTGAGGAAATCCATCCGCGTCGCCGCCGCTGCCGCCTCCGCCGCGGAGGAAGACAGGACCTCCCGCGCTCCTCGAGCGACCCTTCGCAGAATCCCACCGCCACAGGTACTTCCGCTGACAAAAGAAGTCCTCCTCTCCCCCAGCCCCAAATTCCCGTGGGGGAACCTCTCTTCCTTGTGTCGCCCCGGTCTAGCCTCTTGGGAGCGGACGTAGCGCCCCAGACCTCCCCTCCCTTCCTCTGGCTCCGTCGCTCCCAAACCCGGAAGGGGAACTGGGGGGACCCTCAGCCCCAACAATGCGCGCGCTCCCCGCACCGTCAGGGGCATTTTGCCTCACCCCAGACCCCATCCCAGCCTCTGCTGCCTCTTGCTCCTTGAGAAGTTGGGGGGCCGAATTCCGGGCTTCCTCTAGGCCCCGTCCCGCCCCCTTCTCCCCCATCACCGCCCTCCCGTTTGCCCCTGGGTAGCACCCCTCGTGTCCTCCCATTTTGCACCCATGCCGGCGTTCGCCTTGCAAAACTCCAGAATCCTCAGAGAGGCAGGCAAGGCCGCGAGGCCACCCTTCCCTTAGCCTCCACCCTTCCCTCGATCTGGGTTCTGTACGTGTTTTCTGGCCGCGTTACCCTAGACCGGAGACCTCGGTACCCTGTTCCCTCTACTAGCCCTAACCCCAAACCCAGCTCCCGGACGCCTTTATCCCACGTCTAGCTTTCTTTTGGGCAAAATGGAGGTCGTGGGGGCCGGAGGGCCAGGCCCACTGCGCTTCGCAGCGAGGCACCGGCCCGCGCCTTCCAGCTGCCAGATCGGGGACCCTCCCATGTCCCCTCCTCTTCGCCCAGCCAGACCTGCGGAGGCGGTGGCACCCCCATTTTTCCTTGGGGCCCCGGCTGCTGTATGCCCAGATTCCGGGGGCCGCCGAGGGGTCCTTGGAGGGTGATGGGGACTGAGGGCTGGAAGCGTCGCCCCCGCCCCCGGCGGCTTCCTCCCGGCCTGTTTCCTTCTGCGCCTGGCCTCTGGCGTTGCCGCTCGGTCTGGGCTGCCGGCAGCTGGAAGGAAGGGGCTTTGCCCGGAACTGAGGACGCGGAATGGGAGACTTTGCCCCCCACCGCAACAGGCTCCCCGCTTTTTTGGAGGGGCATCCCCCGGCGCTAGTGTAGAAAGCTGAACTGGCAAGAGGGGAAATGTCAGTGGGGGAGAGGAACGCCCAAGGCCTGGGGGAAGTGGGAGCTGGGTGGGGGACGTCTGGATCGACAGAGTGCAGCGTGCACGGCTAGATCACACAGGTGTCCGGAGAAGGGGGCAGGACTGCGGGCCCTGGAGCGGAGCCGGCCGGGCCCCTGGGGCCCCGGCGCGGAGCCGGGAGGCTGGGCTCCTGGGGTGCCGAGGGCGCAGGGCCGGGCCGCTTGGGGCCGCCAGCCCGCCCGCCGGCTCGCGTCTGGGAGAGAGCAGCTCCGCGCCTCGGGGCTGGGGACCTCTCCTCGGAGCACTAATTACTCGAGAGCGGCTCCCACGGGCTTTCTGCGGGCGCGCTGGGACGGGCGGCCTCGGCGCTGGAGGGAGCAGCGGCTTGGGGCTGCCTTCCCCGCCACCCTTCCCTCCGCCCGCCAGGGGCGGCTAATGGGGCGCAGCCGGCCCAGGGATTATCCGGGGTGAGCCGTCCCGAACCTATTAGTGCCAATCGGCTTTCCCAAATCCTGTAAACAGCCACCCTGGCTGGTTCTGGGTTGGGGCGGGAGGCTGGGTCGGGCGGGGGCGATGGGGCCGGGGGTGGGGTCACCCACCCTACAGGTCTTTGCCGTGGATGCGGTTGCCTTGGCAACAGGGCTAGGGTGGGGGCACTTCACCAATGAGGTGCTCTCAGTCCGGGTGACGGTTGCCTAGGCAACCCCACGAACAGCCCAGCTTCCCCCTCTGGTCTCTCCCCCACCCCACTCGAAGCTGGGGGTGTGTGTGGAGGGTGTGCGGCGTGTGGGGGTGAATTTAAAGAGGCACCGCCCCTTTTAAAATTAGGTGCTAGGAGGGCGGTGCCTGTGCGGGCCCGGGCGGACGCCAGGTCTGTTTTCCAAGGGACTCTCCCCGCCCCCTCCCCAACCCCCCTTCGTCCCCCCTTCAGTTCCTGCCGCGGGTGTCCCGCCCGGGCTGCTGTCCGAGGGAGGGGTTTCCCCTGCGCTTCCTCTTGCACTTCCCGCTCCGTTTCCGGGGGGCGGGAGGAAGATTGGGGAAGTCACCTCTTCCTGGGCAACATCCCTCCTGTGCCAAAGACCCAGATTCTGCCTGGCAGACCGCGGCCGCCGCTGCTGTCCCCTCCCCCCAGCCCCACCGGCACTTACCCCTTCCGGGCCGCTCTTCAACCCCGCCTTTTCCCCCTTCCCCGGCGGCCTTGGGCCTGACGTCAGCCCTGCATCCCCCAGGCCTCGGGCCAGCGGCGAGGAGCTGTCTCCCCCAGCCCCCGTCCCGCGGCCCCCAGCCGCCCCCAACCCCGCCCCACGGGCCCGGCGCCATGAGTGAGCTGGAGCAACTGAGACAGGAGGCTGAGCAGCTCCGGAACCAGATCCGGGTGAGGGCCTGACCGCGGGGCTGGGGAGGCTGAGCCGCCAGGGCCAGGTGGCCTAAATGGACTGGGGGGGGTGGATTCTTGTGTCTGCCGCTACCCTAGTCTCCGTCTCCTCTTCTCCACTCGTCTGTCACCCCTGCCTCCTCCTCCTCCTCTTCTCCTGCCTCTGATGGGCTCTGCCATCTCTTTCAGGATGCCCGAAAAGCATGTGGGGATTCAACACTGACCCAGGTGAGATGAACCCAGGGCTGAACCTGGGGTTTGGGGAAGGAGCGAGGGTCGGAGGCACCCTGCTTGGTGGGCCTTGCCGCCTGAACCCCTCTGAGCGCCTTCTGCCTCTACCTCCAGATCACAGCTGGGCTGGACCCAGTGGGAAGAATCCAGATGAGAACACGGAGGACCCTCCGTGGGCACCTGGCAAAAATCTATGCCATGCACTGGGGGACAGACTCAAGGTGTGTGTGTGGGGTGGGGAGGTGGTTGGGGCCCTGTGCTGAGGGGCATGTGTGTGTGTGTGTGTGTGTGTGGTTGGGGCCGTGTGCTGAGGGGTGTGTTTGCCCTGGGCTGAGTTTGTAGCAGGCCGACTGGGGCAGGGGTTGCAACCTGGCGGATCTGGCGGGATGACCGGGATGCCTGTGTGTTGCGGAGCGTGTTTGGGAAGACAGTGACTCCCAACAGCCCCAGGGGGTGGGAAGCAGGAGCACACTGGCAGGAACTTCCTGGCCGCTGCTGGGGTCAGCAGGTCTGCTGCTGCAGAGGGCCTCGGTGTCCTGTCTCCAGAGGGAGCTTCCCGCCCTGACCCCTCTGCCTCTCCCCTGCCACTTTTCAATAGGCTGCTGGTCAGCGCCTCCCAGGACGGGAAGCTCATCATTTGGGACAGCTATACCACCAACAAGGTAGAGGTGGGGCCTGAGGCCAGATGGCGGGGGGCCGTAGGCCCTGGCTGGCTCCAACCCCGGGCACTGCCCCTTCTCTCCAGGTCCATGCCATCCCTCTGCGCTCCTCCTGGGTCATGACCTGTGCCTATGCGCCCTCAGGGAACTTTGTGGCCTGCGGAGGGCTAGACAACATCTGCTCCATCTACAGTCTCAAGACCCGCGAGGGCAATGTCCGGGTCAGCCGGGAGCTGCCTGGCCATACCGGTGAGAGGGACCTGGCAGGGCTCGGGGGCGCTGTTGCGGGGGGGAGGGGCTGTGCCGCCCGCCCTGAGAGCCTCGGCTGACCAGCCCCTTCCCCCAGGGTACCTGTCGTGCTGCCGCTTCCTGGATGACAACCAAATTATCACCAGCTCCGGGGACACCACCTGGTGAGGCCCTGCCAGGGCTAGGTAGTCGGGACTCTCCAGTACTTTCTGCCTGGAGTGCCCCTGCCTTGGTGTTGAGTATGTAGTCTGTGTCCGGAGCGAGCAGGGGGTCTTCTGAACACTTGGCCTCCCTTTCCTGTGACCTGGTGGCTCCGTGTGCCCCCTGCTCGGACGTTCTCTCAGGGCCGGGCTCGCACGGTTGGGGTGGCGGGGGGTTGCCCTGTATCCCTCTCTGATCGCTTCCTTCTTTCCGTCATGTCTCCAGTGCCCTGTGGGACATTGAGACAGGCCAGCAGACAGTGGGTTTTGCTGGGCACAGTGGAGATGTGATGTCCCTGTCACTGGCCCCCGATGGCCGCACCTTTGTGTCTGGTGCCTGTGACGCCTCTATCAAGCTGTGGGACGTGCGGGATTCCATGTGCCGACAGACCTTCATCGGCCACGAGTCGGACATCAATGCCGTGGCGGTAAGTTCCGGGTGGAGCCGGGCTGGCCCGTCTTCCAGGCTCCCAGCTCTGTTGTACCCTCATCCCGCTCTGGTCCCGTGCCCTGCAGTTCTTCCCCAACGGCTACGCCTTCACCACCGGCTCCGACGACGCCACCTGCCGCCTCTTCGACCTGCGGGCTGACCAGGAGCTGCTCATGTACTCCCACGACAACATCATCTGCGGCATTACCTCTGTTGCCTTCTCCCGCAGCGGCCGGCTGCTGCTCGCCGGCTACGACGACTTCAACTGCAACATCTGGGACGCCATGAAGGGCGACCGTGCAGGTGCGTGCCCGGTGCCAGGAGGCGGGGTGGGTGTTGGGCCCAGGGAGCCTGGGTTCTGACGGTCCTCCCTCACAGGTGTCCTCGCCGGCCACGACAACCGTGTGAGCTGCCTCGGGGTCACTGATGATGGCATGGCTGTGGCCACAGGCTCCTGGGACTCCTTCCTCAAGATCTGGAACTAACAGCTACCGCCCCACTGGGCCCAGGCCAAGAGGGGCCCTGCCCATGCCCACACTACAGACCAGGAGCTTTGGGGCTGGGTACACACCGAGCCTCCCTCCTTGGGCCACGGGGCCTTGGGTCCCTGCTCCCCTACCCAGGTTTGGTTCCTCCCGGGGGCCCCCACTGTGGAGATAAAAAGATGGGGATAGAATGGGGGAAGAGGAGGGGCAGAAAGCCCTCATCCTTTTGCTGCCCTGGGGTTGGGGCCTCGTCCCTCTGGAGGGCCAGAGGCAGGAGGTAGAAACTCCAGGGGCTGGCTTTTTTAAAACTGGTTTTATTTTAATTTTTATTATATTTTCAGTTTTTCCATAAAGGAACCAATTCCAACTCTGTACCTGGTCTCTACCCTTGTGTCTTTCTCATTCCAGGCCTCTGTTCCCAGGGCAGACCAGTGTATGCATCAGGGGTCTGGTGGTGGAATGGATAAGGGTCCTTAGAAATCGGGACCAGGGAGAGATTCCCCCAGGAATTTTTCAGCTGAAGTCAGGCAGGAGGATCAGCTACGCAACAGGGCCATGCATGCTCTCAAAGACAAACAGCCCTGAGTCCGGCTGGCTGACCAGTTGTCCCCGGCCACGGCCCTTTCAGTTCCCAGCGCTTAGCCTTGTCTCATTCGCCAAAGACCCTCTTCCCCAAGAAAAGACACATGGCAGAAGGGGAGAACACACACCAAGTTTTATTGGGGGAAGGGGAATATTTACAGGGGCAGGTAGAAGAGAGGGGAGTCACACAGGGTGGGGGTAAGGGAGGTTTTGGGTCCGAGGCAGACAAGGGGATACACAACAGCCCCTGCACCCACCCCAACCCAGGGAGGGTGGGAGAGCAGCCGGGGCCCAGGAAGACCCAGGAAGAGGGCTGGGAAAGGACGACAGTGGGGTTGGAGCCCCTGGGCTGGGGGGCTCAGGGGCTTGTAAACATTGACCACTCTCAGAAGGGGATGGGGGTGGGAGAGGGCTCCCCCTACACTTCCTCACAGGGTTAAGGCCTCTCCAGGCTCAAGGGCCCCCTAAGTTCAAAGTCTCTTTAGCTAGGGGGGAAGGGGAAGGGAAAGACAGGGAAGAGTGTCACCCCCCTCCCCTGCATTGGCTGCGGCAGGGGTGGGGGCGGTTACATTCAGTCACAACAGTATCCCCCCCGACTCCTCTAGCCGCCAAATACTGGCATGAGGAAGGGGGGAGCGGGGGGCCAGCAGCAGCAAGACATTTCCCCCTGGCCCATCACCCCCTTATTGCTTTAGAGAGAACATTGTCTTTTCACGGACGCTAACACTGTTGAAACCAGGGAGAAGCGGGCGGAGGGTGCCCCTCCACCCCCGAGGCCAGCTTTATCCCCCAACACTGACCCAGTTGCCACTTTGGTGCAAAACAAAACAAAAAACAAAAACAAAAATGTGGTCTCTCTGGGGATGGATGGGGAAAGAAAACAGGCCACTCCCCATTTCCCCAGGGCAGGAAGGATAAATACATTCATGGAGGGGAGGCAGTGGCAGACTCCTGCCCTAATACTGCGCTCTGAGCAATGAGGTCGATGGGAGAAGTTAAATGAAAGACCCAAAAGAAAAACTTAAAAAAAAAAAAAAAAACCCACAAACGGAGACAAACCCAGGTAGGTGATTGGGAATAAAAGTTGGTGAGCGACAGAAGGGCAGCCTACCCCTGACCCAGGAGAGACGACACTTCCATTCTGGACCCCCGCACCTTACCCAACATGAAAAACGCATCGGGGGAGCGGGAAGGGGAGAGGCCACTTGCTCCTCTCCCATTTGGTCAATGGAGGGGTCAGAGCAGAGCTGGGTGGTCCGCAGCCCACGTAGCTGGCTGCAGGCAGGGAACTCCCTTCCAACAGCCCCCACGCCGCAACCTGAAGCCCCGCGCCGCCCACTCCCTCGGCCTCCTAGGCCTTCCTCCGGCCCCTTTCACAGGAGCGAACAGTCCCGAAGTGGTGCCTCTCTCCAGCTCCTGGGGGCACTGCTCCACTCTCCCCTCGCGCAGGGTAGAGGCAGAAGGCGCAGCGGGGGCTTGTGGCCCGAAGAATACATTCATGTGGCAAGGCAGGGAGCTGAGGCTTTCAGCTTCACGCCCAGGCCGCCCCCCCCCCAAATGGCAGCAGTGGGGGAAGCCCCTCACCAGGGCCAGAGCGGCACCTCCACCACCCTGACAGCCAGATGAGGTTGGCACTGGCTGGCCCTTTCCCCTCTACCTCATCAGCCAGCACAGGACGGCGGCCCGGAGAGCGGAGGCGGCCTGGCCCATTTGTGCAACTCTTCCCCCGAAGCAGCAAAGCCGAGGGGCTACTTTGGCCCCGACCCCGGACGCCTCTGCCACAGTCACAGCAACAAAGGGAGCCGTTCACAGCGGGTCCGGCTGGCGGGGCTGAGGGGGCCTCGCTGTGCAAACTGCTGGCACCCCAGCTTCCAGTTACCCCAATGGCCCACCGTGCGGGGCAGGGAGGGTAAGTGCAGCCTTGGGGGCCAGGCAGGACAGGTCCGTGGGGCCCGTGTCCCCACTGCCCCAAAATAACAGTGTGTTTTTTTCTTTCAATCTCCTAACCTTCTTTTTTTTTTTTCATTTTCTTTTTCTTAAAAAAAAAAAAAAAAAAAAAAAGAACAAAAAAATCCCCAAAAACCTCTGTGGACCTTCCATTGTCACCCTCACTGTCCCTAGAGGGGGAAGGGGTGCTTAGAGTCTAGTTTTGAACAATTTTTTCTTCTTGTCTCTCCTAACGTTTTCTTCAGGGTTGTTTAAAATGTTGTTTTTTTTGTTTTTTTTTTTTCCCAAGAGAAAACAAAAACAAAACAAAAACAAAAACAAACAAAAAACAAAAACCCTTCCCCCCCATTCTGTAAAGTGCCTCGTGGTGGGTGAGTTAAGGTGCATCGTGTGGTTTGTAACAAGTGCTGGGGACCCTGCCCCTGCTTCCTCCTACGCTCCCTGTGGGGAGCCTGCAGGCTGGGGACCCAAGGGTCCAAGCCGCTGCTGCCGCCCCTGGCCTACAGCCCAGGGGCTGGTGGGACGGGCTGGTCAGTAGTCATCCACGCTCTCGATCTCACCAGAAGGTCCGTGCAGGGAGTACCCTGAAGCCGGGGAGAAGCTGGGTTTGAGCTCTCCCCAGGCTCCTGGCCCCTGCTGAGGAAAAAGCCGCCTTCGTGGCCACACCCCCGAACTCACCCAAGATGCTAGGATCTGAGTGCAGCATCAGCGCTCGCCTCTTGGCCTTGCTGCCCTCCCCAGGGCCGAGTTTGGTGCTGTGGTTGGTCTGAAAGGCTGTCTGTAGGGAGCCGCTGCTCAGCCACGCCTCCTGCGAGGCTCAGAGAGGGAGGCTGGGTCAGCAGGGAGAGGAGAGGAAGCCTCCCCGGAGCTGCAGGGGCCCGCGAAGCCTCACCTGCTGCTGCTGCCGCTGCTGGCTGGCTTTCTGCTTGGCCCTCCGCTCTAGGAACTGTTTGGCAAATTCTTTGGCTTCCAGCGTGTCCCCCAAGCAGGAACGGATATAATCGTGGACGTCGTAGGGGGATTCCACCTCCTTGAGGATCGCTACAGCCATGGGCACTGAGGGGCAGGAGGGGAGCTGTCAGGGCCCGCCCGGCGCAGGCCCGGAAGCCCCGGCCCCGCCCGGCCCCGGCGCTGTGGCCTGTACCATCCAGGCTGCCCGTGGTGCTCAGCGTGTGCAGCATCTGCTCGCACCACTGGGTGAAGCCGTCCTGGGGCCTGGGGATGCCCTGCAGCAGCTTCAGCAGCTTCTCTTCCTCCTCCGTCTTTTTGCGCACGGGCCGACCCGACAGGTGGCTGTACGAGTCACTGTGTGGACCGGGGGGAACGCGAGCCAGGAGATGAGCGGACACCTGCCCCGTCCTTCCAACCCTGGCCCGAGGCCGGACGGGGCGTGCAGGCCCCGGCACCCACCTGAGAGAGGGGCTGCTCCGGCTGTTCTTCAAACCCAGGCTGCGGGCCAGGCTCCCGCCGCTCTTGAGGGTGTCCTCCCAGAGCCCCGGGCCGCCGCTGCCGCCCCCGCTCTTGTCGGGCCCGCCCCACAGCGGCCCAGCCTCAGACACCCACTGGTTCAGAGGGGCCGAGCTCAGGCCCCCAAGCTGCTACAGATGGCAAGAATCAGAGCGGCCCCGATCCGGGGACACACGCTAGAACAACTAAGTGGGGAGGCTCACCGAGGTGGCCCAGTGGGGCGAGGGGAGGGCCGCCCGGAAGAGAAACGCTTCAGAGTCAGATACGGACCAGGGCTCAGGCTCAAAAGTCGGGGCTAAGCGACTCCCCCCACCCCAGGTCACCCTGGGAGCGGACTGCAAGGTGCTCCCCACAGCTCCCAAGCCGCTGCTCAGCGGGGGAAGGGCCAGCCTGCTCACCACGCGGTGGTTGGGGGCCTGGGCCCGCGACGGCTCCCGGGGCGCCGGCTGCTTGTGCAGCTGCCGCTCGCCCTCCAACTGCAGCTCGAGCAGCGTCTTCATGGACAGCCCCTGCTTGGCCAGGCCGGCCCACAGCGGGGGCGGGGAGCTGGGCGCCGGCGGCACGGGGACAGCGGCCACCGCCTGCTGCTGCTGGAGCAGCTTCAGCAGGAGCTCCTGCTGCCGCACCTGGACCGGAGCAGCGCGGTGAGGGCCGGCGGCCTGGCCCCGGGCCCGGGCGGGCAACCACCGGCGCGGGCAGGCGCAGCCGGGCACGCACAGCCGGGCACGCACCTGCTTGCGGCGAAACAGCTCCTCCTCCTCCTGCCGCCGCTTCTGCTCCTCCTGCTGCTGCTGCTGCCGCCGCTTCTCCTCCCGCCGCTTGCGCTCCTCCTCCTCCCGCTTCGCCCTGAGCTCCACTTCTCTGCGCTCTTGGAACTGGCACAGCCAACGAGCTCAGACAGCAGACCCGGGGGCCCCCCCGGCCTTCCCTGCCTCGGCCCGACCCCCGCCACCCGAGGACCGCAGCCCCAGGAAGCCCACTCACTTTTTGTTGCAGCTGGAGTTGTTCTAGAATTGGACCCTGAGTCGAAGAGTTAATTGGTATGTCCCAAAGACTGGCCTCACCGCCTGCAGGAGGCAAGGGCGGCGGCGGGAGGCAGCTCAGGCTCGGCTGGGCTGGAGTGGCCGGAGCGCTCGAGCAGACACCATGTCTGTCACCTCCTCCCCCCGCCCCCCGCTCACCCAGGGACTCGGGGCAGGAACAAGCGGGCCACACACCTGACTGTGATGAGGCTGAGGTATGTATGTCCCAGAGGGGGCCCGAATCCGGCACCGACAAGGACCGGTTCATGGTCGGGAGCAGGCTCTGGTCCCCGCCTCTGAGGAGAAAAGCCGCCGTTCTCAGGACTCCGAGTTCCTCTTGGGGCTGCCCCGCTCCCCCCGACAAGACCCCGGCCCACGAACCTGGGCGGTTTGAGAGCTTGGAGCTGCTGCAGGAACGCCGCGAGCTGCTGCTGCTGCGGTGGACTCAGGTCCCCCAGAGCCGCCTTCTCCCGGAGCGCGCACTGCGGGAGCTGCCGACTGCCAACACGGGGATGGGCGTCAGGGGCGAAGGCCACCCGGCCCGCTCCTGGCCCGAACCTGGCCCGGCCCGGCCCGACCCAGCCGCCACGGCCTCCTGGGTGCCCCGTACCTGCCAACCAGCTGCAGGAACTGCTGATGCTGCAGCTGCTGGTACAAGGCTGCCGCGGCCATCTCCTGCTGCTTCTTCAGCCGCTCCTGGTCCATGTTGCCCTGGGTGAGGGCCAGAGCGCGCCTGTGGCTCTGACCTCCTCTCACTCCGCACCCCTGCTGCCATCCGTCCGGCCCCAGCCCCGCTCCTGCTTCCCCTCCGCATTCCTCGCCAAGGGGGCCGTGCTTACCAGCAGCGGGGGTGGCGAGGGTCCTGGGGCAAAGGGCACGCGACCCCACATCTTGATCACCTCACCCAGGGGCTGGAAGCCCTCATCGCAGCCCCGCTTCACAAGCAGCGCCATGGAAAAATAGCCCGCCTGGAACCACTCTGCCATCTCCTGTGTTGTGAAGGGGCCTGGACCAAGGGAAGGACGACACTGGTCAGAGAGCTGGGCCAGAGAAGCCCTGAACGAGAATGTCAGTGTCCCCTGCCCCCAGCAGCCCCTCCTGCATGGCTCCTACTCCCCAGGGGCACCTTGGATCTCCCCCTGGGGGTCCTTGTAGAACCACTTCCGGGCCGCACCATGGCTGAGGGGGAGGGCAGTGGCAGCTGCTGAGTGGCGCAGGCCCTGGGCCTGCATGGCGGCCGTGAACTGCTCCTCCTCCAGGGAGCTATCCTGCAGGGAGGCCACCAGCTTCTCCGCCTCCTGGGAGACAGAGGAGAGAGTTAAGGCTCAACAGCCCAGTCCCCGAAGCATCAGGATGGGCTGCAGCCAAGATCAGGGTGGGGTCGGGAGGTCAGGTTACAATGCGGAGGATCAGATGGGGGAAGCATGGGACAGGGCAGAGACAGATGCAACGATGGCGCTCCGTCCCCCGTGCGGCGGGATGCCCAGAGCCTTCTGCGGTCCCTCACACCTGCTGCAGGTGTTTCAGGCCTTCATCATCCTCCAGATCTCCAGGTGGGCCAGACGGTGAGCCTACGCCAGGACTCAGCGGCAGTCCCCTCACATCATCTAGAAACAAAGATAGTGGAATGGGGGGCGGGGTCCAGAGAAGAGAAGAGGCTTCCCTATGCACCCTCACTCCAGAAAAGTGGGATTCCAGTTCTACTCCTTCCTCCCAAGATGCCTCAGGTACCTCCGTCCTACCACAAGGAAGAGGAGTGTCCCCCCATCCCCCACTCCGCTACCTTCAGCTGCTGGCAGCTCCTTGTCTGCGGCGTCATCCCCTTCCCCAGTAGCTCCCCAGAGTGGGCCCAAGGTGGGCAGTGGGGAGGGGGAACTGGACTTCTCCTCCTGAGGAGGTAGTGGGGTCAGCTCCTTTCCTCCTGAAAGAGACAGGTAATTACCAGAAATCAAAACCAAAGGGCTGAAAAGCCTTAAAAAATGACCTGACACAAATTCCCCCATTTGTGGCCCAAACCTAGGTCTCCGAACCTTGAATCCACCCACCTAACTTTGCTCAACTCCGCTAACACCCAGCAAATCAGCACCACAAACTCCGCCTCTCAACACTGGACACACATACACGTGTCCACCTCACAGCCCAGGGCCCCCAGACCTACTAAAGCCGTGTTCTTCAGATTCTCCAAAGGATTTGCACGGATCACCTTGATGACGCCAGACTGTGAACTGCCTCCCCACCTTTCAGGCACGGGCCAGGCACGGGCCTGCTCCGTTCCCCCCACAACCCAGCAACACCTGCTCAGGGGCCCTCTGCCCACCTGGCCTGGCTCGAGGCGCTCTCCCTTCTCCCCACCCCACCCCACAGGCTCACCTGCCTCCGGCCCCCCCTCATCTAGCCCTTCGGGAGGCTCTTCCTCCTCTTCCTCCAGGCCCTGGAAGTCAAGCTCCTGCTCCTCAGGAATGGGCTCCTTAGGGCCCTTCTGCACAGGGTTAGGGGACACGGTGGGGGAGCAAGAGGCAGAGGATGAGCGGGTGGGAGAGGGCCCCGCCGGGGTAGGCCCCACCACCCTCCAGTGGAGACCTTCCCTGCGTTTCCTCCAGTACCTTGAGAGGAAGGAAGGCCCCAGAGGCATCGAAGGTGCCCATCTCTTCGTCCTCGTCATCCAGGCACCACTCGGGGAGCCCGTCCTTGTCTTCCTCGAAACCGTCAGGCCCCCGGCACCTCCGCAGGTGAGCGCTGCCTCCCCCACCCCGCCCTTCCTCTTCACCACACCCTCCTCGGTCCCCTCGCAAATCAAACTCAAACTTGCGACGCCGGTCCCCGTGTTCCCGCCAGCCAGCAGAGCGGGGGCCGCCATCTGGGCAGGAAAAGACCGAGAAGGAAGGTCAGTATCCCCGTCAAGCCGCCCAGCAGGACCTCCCCTCCAGCCCGGGAACAAGCGGCATCTCCAGGTCTGCTCTCCCAAGCACCCCTCTCCAAAACCCTTTCTGTCCCCTCCACCCGGCCGCAGGAGCCCACCCTCACATGAAGTCTCTGTCACCCTCTGACCCCACGACACACATCCGGCCCCAACCTCACCAGGGCTGGCTGAGCGCCAGCGGTCGCCGTCTCGCCGGGGTCCTGCCCCGAGTCTCCAACTGCCCTCCTCCTCTTCCTCTTGCTCCTCTCGAAGAGAACGCCAGTTCTCGCTATCCGAGCGGGCATGTTCCTTCCTCGGGCCAGCCCCTCCCTCCTCAAACCCGGATCGTGCTTGGGGGCGGGGGAAGACACAGTCAGGGCACGGCAGCCACGGTCCCGGGAGGAGCCCAGCTCCAGGCCCTCCTGTCCCCTCCGCCTCCCTCAGGAAGACACCCCCTACTGACACCACCCACTTAAGTCCTCCCCAACCACCTCTCAACGACCTTTAGGACCAGGCTATCGCCACTCTCCATACCTCCATCCCTCCTGGCCGACTTCTCAAACCTTCTCTCGCCTCTGCAGAAGGAAAAGGCGTTGGTCAGGACAGGACAGACTCCACCCAGCCCTTCCACGTGCGGCACCTCTGAACCCTCTGTCCGTTCTGCCCCGAGAGGGGTGGGAAGAGGGAGGGCATCGGGGGGGGGTGTGTGTCCTAGAGAAATGTCGGGCTTGGGAGGGAGCGTAGGAGGGCACACAGGAAAAGGTCACGGGATAAACAGGTACTAAGAGAATCAGAAGTTAAGACGAAAGGGCCGCAGGGCGCCAGTCTGAGGCCAACAGGAAACTCTGTGACCAGGGCTTATTTGGAGGGTCTCCTGCTGCCCTCTAACAACAGAGACCCGAGCCACAGGGCTTCCCTCGGCTCTGCCACTATGCTGCCAGCACCTGTCATCCCAACTCTGGCTACGCTGGATCTCCCGGGGGTTTCGGCCAAAGGCCCCATCGCCTTCTTCAATGCTTCTTTGGTAAAAGCAACTGTCACCACGGCCTCGGCCTGGAGAAAAGGCGAGACACACGTGAGAAACCTGCCGGACCACCTCTCTGCACCCTCACAACCACAGACAGCACCCCCCGACCCACCCCCAGAACACACCGTCACCCCCTTCTACCTCGGCTCCGAGTGCTGCCCCTGCCACGGGAGGTGCCACCTAGGGGGGGGCCAGCCCCTTTCCCCATCAGCCTCAGCACAGCCACACTGTTCACTGACAGGGAGAAGTTTCTCTGAGGAGGGAGCCAGGGGTGGGAGTGAGGACCCAGACACCCGCCCCCCTCACCCCTGCCCAGAACAACAAGCCCCACCGCCTACTCCCCAGCTCTCCGGCGGCCCCTCTGCAGGGGAAGACCCAGCGCCCGGCGCCGCCCCGGCCCCGCCCCACCTGCTCCTCCTCCGTCAGCGGCTCCAGCGCCAGCGGCTGCAGCGGCTCCTCCTGTAGCACCGCAGCAAACTCCCTGTCCTGCAGCTCATCGGGCACCTGTCAGCCGGGGCAGGAGAGCTGGGATCCCACCCGCTCCCGGGCCCTCTCCACCCGCTCAGACCAATCAGGCAACTGGGCCACACGCCCCACCCCGTCTCCCCGCACCTTGTTCTCCTTGACGTAGAGCGCCAGCATCTCCTCTCGCCCGTAGCGGTAGTCAGCCAGCTTGTACTTGGGCATGGCGGGGGAGGGGGGCGGGGAGGCCACGCTGCCACCACTGGAAAGGGCTCTCAACCTACGAAAGGAACACACGGAAGGAAAGAGACAGGAGTCTGAGCAACCTTACTTTTTCTGGCTTCTCCAGGCCATCCACAGCGTGCCGAACTCACCACTCGGGCCCAAAATTGAGGGTCTCTGCTGCCATTATGGAGGTGGGCGTGTCCTCGAGGTCAGAGGGGCTGAAGGGAGGAGTGGGGACCTGGCACGTTCACTCTCCAAACACCTGCGGAGGCACAGGGACACTAGGCCTGAGAGACCGCACACGCGGAGCACCATGACAGAATCAACTATAGACTCCCACACGGACTCTGAAAGGACTCACCTAAGCCAGCCACGTGCCACACACCATGAGTTACGCGAACTGTCACGAGGAGGGAAGACCTGGCAGAGAGGAGGGGCGAGGGGGGCTAGAGCCCCTTCCGGCTTTGGCAGCCTTCAGAGGTCGCCTCCCTCCGCCCCAGACTCACTTGGCAGCCTTGCCCAGAGGAAGCAGGTAGGGCGGGCCTGGGCTCTCCTCAGGCAGGGGCCAATGCTGGAATGAACCAAGGTCCCCAAGCTACAGGATGATGATCTGACTGCAGTGGCGCCCGAGGAGGGAGCTTCACATCCGGGAAAGATCCTTACCGAAAGGTGAGGAAACAGAGCTGGCGTTAAACCAATGGGCCAGATGGGCCCCCCACTTCTGGCCCTCCTCCGTCCTGCTTAATGGGGAGATCTACTGATGCTGGAAACTTCAAGCTATCCAGCGCAGAGAACAACATCCCCAGCTCCTCCTCTGTCCCCCACATTAGGCCTCAAGAGTAGTCAACTCCCTCAGCAGAGCTGAGCAAGGGACTCAGCACCCTCCCTGCGCGGCGCAGCATTCGGGAAAGGGTTGGCGGAGGCATGCGGGCACGCTCCACATAAACAAGCCAGCAAACCAAAAACCCATCAGAACCCAGATATTCGAAAGACAAAAAACATCAATTATGAAAAAAAAATTTACAAATCAAGTCTGGGAGCAAATCTATTTCCCTTCTGAAAGAACTCAGGGCTGCTTGTTCGGTGGCTAGAATCCAGGGATTTAATGTTGGGGGGAAAGCCAGAAGAAGGGGAGTAGATGGCGGGGAGACCCTATTCCAAGGCCAAAGACAGGGCACACAGAAGGCTGAGGGCAGGTAAGTCTGGCCAGTGACCGCCTCGGGCTGGTTTACCCAACGGGAATCAATACCCAGACCCTTTCCACGAATCAGGAAGAGCCCGTCCTAACTATTAAGAACCAAGAGGGGAAGGCTCTTTCTTTTTTCTTTTTCTAAATATTTTATTTATTTGACAGAGAGAGAGAGATCATAAGTAGGCAGAGAGGCAGGCACAGACAGAGAGGGAGAATCAGGCTTCCAGCTGAATAGAGAGCCAGATGCGGGGCTCAATCCCAGGACGCTGAGATCATAACCTGGGCCGAAGGCTTAACCCACTGAGCCACCCAGGTGCCCCCAAGAAAGGAAGATTCTTATGCTATAAACTAGGAAAGAGCTCCCCTTACCATAAAGTAGAAATGAGGTCGATAGAAGCAGTGGCAGTGGCAGTGACCTGTCCCTCTAAGGAACGGCTCTCAGGAGGCGGCTCATCCCTGGCGGTTCCAAGCGAGGACAGGTGGGCAAGGTCTCAGGGAGCTGCACGGGGGCTTCCCTCACTGGCTAGTGGGGAGGCTGGACCCCAGGGCCTCCACGGTTTCCATCAAGTCCACGACTCCACACAACTCTGGCAAGAAAGGAGGAGTGGATTCTTACCACTCTCACTTAAACAGCCGCACATGGGAAGACGAAGGAAAATGCCCTGACAGAGGCAGGACCCGGTCCCCGAATCCCAGCAGGAAATGCGGCTCTGGAGAGCATCTGGAACAGGGGGACCTCCCCTGGTGCGGGCTTTGCTTCAAAGCAGTCCCAAGTGGCCACTGCTGGTGACGGACAACGCCATAGCATAGGTGGCCGTCAGGAAACTCATCTGCTGCATCTCCCTTTCACTGGACTGAGGCAGGCCTCCCGGGACGACAGAGCGGGGTTCCTTCTTCCCATGCTAACACCCCTGCTTCATTCGACCCGTGAATCAACCTTGAAGACATTATGCGACAGGAAACCACGAAGTCACAGAAGAAAAATACCACAGGACTCCTCTCGTGAGCGATTCCTGAAGAATCCAGTTTAGAAACAAAGAGAAGGACTGGGCCGGGGCTGGGCGGGTGAGGAGAGCGGGGAGCTGTTCAGTGAAATGGGTACTGAGCTTCGGCCTGAAGGGGCAAATGAAGCCGCTCCAGAGCCGGACCGTGGAGACAGCTGCACAACGCGAACATACGTAACCTCAGAGAGCCGGACGCTCAAAAACTCGGCTGAAAACTCAATTAAATGGTATATTTAACCACCATTTTAAAAAAGGTTTAGGAAAAAAAAAAATTGGGGAATAGCTACTGCATATCTAAGTCTTCCTCTCCTGAAGGAAAACACCCCATACCCCTTCAAGCAAACCTCAGGAAAGACTGTTCTGAGCTTCTTACAGCTCATTCCAGAAGAGCCACTTCTTCAAGGGGAAGATGGGGGACAGAAGAGCCCTGTGGGTGTGGAAGGCTGCTCCGGGGACAGGGGACAACTCACCCTCCCTCCCTTCCAGGGAGTGGCAACAGCAGCCCTCCTGGACTCTTTCCGCTTCTGGCCTTCGCCTTTCCGTCCCGGCTGTAAGGAGCAAACCGAGGAGTGGCTCCCGGTGTGAGAAGCAGGGCAACTGCGGAAGCAAGGAAAAGGCAGTCAGGGCAGAGGAAGCAGAGGGGCAGCTGGAGAAAAAAATGTCGCGTCTCCAGGTAAGCCTAGCCACCAAGTCCTGGAAGCTGATGGCCGCCGGCCGCTCCCCAAACTGCGGAAAGCGGGGCCAAGCAGCTCCCGAGCCGCCCCATGGTGCCCAGCCCTGAAGACCCGCGGGAGTCTTCTCCAGGTTTCCTCCAAGCCAGTGGTTCTCAATGGGGGAGAGGGGCTGTGCTCCCCAGAGGACACGTGGCAGTATCTGCAGGTGGCTTTGGTGGGCATGGCCGGAAGGTGCTACTGGCATCTAACGGGCGAAGGGTGGGCACGCTGCTACACTGGCCAGAACACACGGGGCGGCAGCTGGCCCAACACAGCAACACACTGCCAAGGTTGAGGGCCCTTCCTCCGAATCACCAGCACCGGTAAAGCCTACTTGCTGTTTGGGAAGAACGAAGACGAGAGAGCAACCGATTCGAGTTTGGTTTCCCCGCTGAAGACCAAGCAAGGAAATCGGTTCCTAATTACGCTATCCCATGAGAGATAGTTGAAATCCTGCCAGGAGGGAAATCCTCAAGAAGAGATTTAAAACGTTCTGCTAAGTTCCTCTACCACAAACTCTCAAAGCCAACTGTTTGGGTCCCTTCCCAGGGAAGAAAGAGCCGGGGCAGGGAGCAGACAGCATGGGCACAGCACCCTTTCCGGGCTTCCTCTTGAAAGGATTTCCTTCTAAGCTTACCTGCCACCCCATGGTCCTACCTTCTCTCTGCCTCATCTCCCTACTCGAGCTCCCTCTGTCCCTGCCTGCCCTGTCTTCCTTCTCAGGCCTCAGTATGCCTCTGTAAAAGCTCCTTCTCCTGGCATTGGAATTATTGCTATTAAAAGGCTGCCCCCTGCTGGAGTTGAGAGGAGAGGACACAGACTGCTCCAGGGTGCTCAGAACAGGCTGGCAGAACAGGAGGGAAGCCTGTTCTCTGGGGTTCAGAAGAAAAAGATGCAAAGAATAGGCAGTCCTAGGACATGCTAAGTTAATGTTATTTCCTCATTCCATCACCCCTAAAATTAGCCCCATTCCAGAGCAATGTGCCTTGGCACAAAGAGGTACCACTATTAACAGAAGTGGAGTCCCAAATTCCCCAACATCTGAGCAACCAGCAAACCGCCCAGTTCCGACCCTGTTGGGAGATGACTCCGCCCTTTCTCAGGATAGAAAGATTCTCCATGCATGGTAGGATAACTTGGAGGCTTAGGAAGGGGTACAACTGTGTACCCCCCGCCTGGTCAGTTAGCACAGTTCTCTACTTCTCCAAGCCATCACAAGAAATAACACCCGTTGGCATGTCTACTGGTTAAGTTTTCAAAGCGCTTTCACACTTTACCTCACTTGATCCCTTCTGCCTACTTGCCCAGTCTTGGGACCCAGCCAGGGAAAACAAGGGAGGAAGGATGCAGCTGCCCCCACAGGGGACCCCATGTTCCTAGACACTATTTGAGACTGGAGAAGGGGTAGTTTTAAGCCACTTTAAATTTCTCCTTAGAATTTTTTTAAATCTTTCACATAGCAACCTCTCTTCCCTTTCTCTGTTCCGAAGTGGGGCTGCTTTTTCTATTCCTAACTCCAACCACAGAGAAGGGCACACAGCGGTCCCTGGATTCATCAGATCACAAAACTTAACTTGTCCACTGGCTAAAAAAAGGCAGGCCAGAGGTCTAGGAACACAACTCACTTGACTGTAATCACCATATGGGACCCTTACGGCTTCTGGTCCTCAGGCCATGGCAGCAACACCAAGCCCAGATTTGTTTCAGCCCTTCCCCATTACACAGGAGACCTACAACTAGGAAATAAAACGAGCTGGGTGAGGGATTGGTGGTCTGGGACTGCACAGAGAAAAGTACAGAGGAGGGATCCTGAGGGCCAACTCCCACATCAGAAGTGGCAAAGCCTGTTGGTATCCATGGGGCTTGGGATGAAGAGACCCGGGGTTGGGGGGCGCCAAGGTACAACTGGCATGTCAGCTGGGAGGGACAGTGGAGAGGAGGTGTGCAGGGTGCGTTCTGGCTAAGCAGCAGTAAGAAGCAAGAGGGGAGTGAGCCTGGGGTGAGTGGAGGAAATAAGAGGCCGGCAATGGACTTAGCATCTCCCAGGGCTGGAGCCCTACGAAAGACCAGACCAGGAAGCTTACTGGGAATTGTGGTAATGACTGGGTAAGAAATGCAAGATGAGGGTCTCTTTCAAGTTAACTTGGGGTGGGGGGAAGCAAAGTGTGAGGGGCCGTGGCCGGGGAGCTGCTGCATCAGAGGCGCTGGGCTGGGAAGAGCCTGGCCTGGAGACAGGAAAAGACTAAGGTGTTAGAAACGGCCGGGCAACAGGGAGGAAGGAGACCCCAATGACCAAGCACTAATGTCGCCCGTCGAAAGGAAATTTAGCTGAAGACCCAGCCGAGGTGCTTCGGTGAAGAGGCAAGGCTTCCACGTTGGCCAAAGTCATGGAACGCCTGGACTTTAAGACCCGCAGGGCCCAGCTAATTCCGACAAGAGCCCAGAGACACACTGGGGAAGTCTCCCGGGAGCGCCGGGCATTAGGGTCGAGGGGCCCCCGGGCGGGCCCGCCGGAGGATGCGGGTGGACGGGAGGGGGCCGGGCAGGGCTGCCGAGGGGCCGGAGGGCGACCGTTAGGAGCGCGGGGGTGGGAAGGAGGCGGGCCGCCCGGGAGGACAGCGTGCCCTTCAGGGAGGGGGCGCCAGGTGCGCGGGGCGAGGGGCGACGGCGGCCGCCCACCCGGAGGGGGCCGGCCTCCCTCGGGGCCGCGCCGGGGAGGGGCCGGCGGGAGGGCGGACGCACCGGGCGGCGGCAGCGGCGGCGGCGGCGGCGGCCTGGGCAGAGACGCGGGAGGGTCCGTGCCGGCGGCCCGCGCTCTCGCTCTGACTCTCGCAGGCTCGGCGCGGCCGCCTCGGCGTCGGGGGCGGGCCTGCCCCGGGCCCGGCGGCGGGCCGGGGTCCGCAGGGCCGCCGAGCGCTTACCGCGGCGGGCGGCGCGAGGCTCCGGTGCCGGGGCGTTGGCGGCGCGCGCGGCGGGCCAGGGGGCGGCGGCGGCGACGGCAGCGGCAGCGGCGGCGGGGGGGGGGGCGCTGGCGCTCCCGCGGCGGCCGCTCCTCTCTGTTTGTGTTTGTAGCAAGATGGCTGCCCGCCTCGCACCACGTGACGCGGCCGCGGGGCCGCCCCCTCCGCCGCCGCCGCCGCGGCCGCCCCCTCCGCCGCTCCGGTCCCCAGCGACCCGCACGGCCTCGCGCCCGCCCCGCCTGCCCAGTGGGGAGCCCGGACGCCCGCCGCCCCTGACCGCCCCTACCCCCCGGTAGGTGACCTGAGGCCTGGCTCGTCACGTGACGCAGGGCCTGCAGCTGGCCAGGGGGGTCGGGAGGACGTTCCCCCCCTCCCCGGGGCGCTCCCCGGCTGCCCCCCGTCTCTTTCGCGGCACGTGACACGCGACCGCCGCGACGGAGGCCGCCGCAGGTGGCATCGCAGGGCTTTCCTTGCTAGTCGGCTTCCTCCAGGAAGCCCGCCTGGGTTGAAAGAGATAACATATAATCCGGAGGTGCGTTCATCAGACGTCCTGGGATATGTGAAATAAGTGAGGAACTAATGATTTGGAAACTGTCCGAGGCAGCCCTGGCTGCTGAGACCCATTCCGTCCGGCTCCGCCACCGACTAACTTCTAGACCCCGGCGGCGGATACAGTCAGGTGTCAACGCTGTTCTCCGCCCCACCCCACCCCCCATCTCCACTCCTCTCCCTTCCACAAGTGCTGAATTAAAATAGGTGAATATGAAAGGCTGTTAAAAGAGATAAATTATTATGCAAATGTAAGTAGATTGGCACCTGCTTTGTTTAAAAAGGGGCGTTTCAAGAAAGACTTTTTTAAAATCCCTAAACTTTTTAGGATTTTTTTTTCCCTCTGTGTATTTTTCCCCACCTTTTTTTGCGGGGTGGGGGTTGGGGATAGTTATTCCAGAATGTATACCTCACTTTTCCAGCTTCCTAAAACAGCTGTTAGCAAAATCCTTCTCAGGACCGGGAAAGGTAAAGTCAGAACTGGAGTCCCTTGGGTTGTGCCATATTGGAGCACAGACCTCAGGAGCTACCAGAAGGCCCTTTGTTCCTGCACCCAGTGTTCCCCAGGCTTCTAGGCACTTGCAGTTTTAGTGTCTGTTTTGTTTTGTTTTGTTTTTCCCCAGTTTCCTTCAATTCCTGCAGTCAGGATTTCTCTCTTAATGCTACCAGTCTCACTGTTTGCTGGGCGGCTGAAAGATGGCAGTTGTTTAAAGCAAGGGTTCCCATGCGGGTTTCATTCATTACTACCTGTGGCCTTGAAAATAATCTCTTCCGTCTCTTGAATGTATGGTAAAACATTTAACATAGTACTTGGCACAGGGCAAGTGCTCCACAAAGGTTAGCTGACAGGGGCTTCTGGTTCCAGCAGGGTGGACAGTAATAGATTGTTAACACTGTATAAAAATGTATCAATAGGGCGCCTGGGTGGCTCAGTGGGTTAAGCCTCTGCCTTCGGCTCAGGTCATGATCTCAGGGTCCTGGGATTGAGTCCCGCATTGGGCTCTCTGCTCGGCAGGGAGCCTGCTTCCCCCCTCTCTCTGCCTGCCTCTCTGCCTGCTTGTGATTTCTCTCTGTGTGTCAAATAAATAAAATCTTTTAAAAAAAATGAGTATACCTAATATTTTATAAATAAATAAATAAATGTATCAGTAGAACCCAGGCTTGAGTGAAAATTCTTCACCTAAAGTCCATAAATGTAGGACAGTTTTTTGTTACTCAAAAACTTGTTGCTGCTTTTTGTTTGTTTTTTAACTTTTCTAGATTGTGTCCTAGGCGATTCAATTTCCCAAGCAGCCTAGCTAATCTCTGAATGAGTAAGGTTTTAGCATGTTTCAATTGTTAATTATCAAATGCCAGACTGCAGATTTTGGTGGAGAAGTGGGGAGACCTCTGCGGAATGCTGTCTGTAGGTGACGATGGGGGCCTGTGCTGAGCTACACGGAAGGCATTTGGGTAGGTGTAGGAAAAGCATGGAAAAGCTTTACAGTAGCCGCAATCCAACTGATTGGAAAAGATTTCGTGGATTGCTAGCTGGATGAGAAGGGAAGTGGAAATTCAGCTGAGGGCTTTGAATGCCACCATAGCACCCACTAGTAGGTGGCAAGGAGCACACGCTGGACTCCAGGGTACAAGATTGGAGTGATCAGGGGCGCCTGGGTAGCTCAGCGGGTTGAGCCTCTGCCTCTGGCTCAGGTCATGAATTTGGGATCCTGGGATCGAGTCCCCCATTGGCCTCTCTGCTCAACGGGGAGCCTGCTTCCTCCTTTCCCTCTGCCTGCCTGCCTACTTGTGATTTCTCTCATCCTGTCAAATAAATAAAATAATAATAATAAAAGAAAAAAGACTGGAGTGATCACCGAGGGTTCCTTGTGTTCCAACTTGTGACTCTGGCCAGGTAATCTCCCCCAACTGTAAAACTGGGAAACATGTTGCAGCTCCCCTGTTGCTGAAGACACTGTGGAAGGTAAATCTGTTCAGTGCGCTCTTTGAGAAAGGAAACTGAAATCAGAACTGTGCATCTCCCATACAAAATGAAAAAGAGAATTACAAAAAAATCATGTAGACCTAAAATATTTGTTTATTCAGGTGTTAGGCTGTAAAATGTCTTGGTCTTTGTTGCTTTAAATTGGCACATTTTGGGGGCACCTGGATGGCTCAGCAGTTAAGTATCTGTCTTTGGCTCAGGTCATGGTCCCCGGGATCCTGGGATTGAGACCCATGTATGGCTCAGCCGGGGAGTCTCTTTCCCTCAGGCTGCTGCTCCCCCTGCTTGGGCGCACTCTCTCTATCTCTGTCACTATCTCTGTTGCTCGCCCTTAAATAAAATATAAGTAAATTAATAAATAAATAGGCACGTTCTTGAACTACAAAAAGAAACTGGTTAGGCGATTAATGGAGATGAAAGGGAGGTCTCAAGTCTAAATGGCCAAGCTCTGCCTTTTTTTCCTAATGGCAGAGTCCTCAGTGGTATTTGTCTTCAATGAAATGCAAAAAGATTAGGGCCATCTTAATGTCAAATCAGTTTATTATAGTGCCTGACTTCACTCACCTAAATCATGAATCTTTATATTCATCTGGATGTCAAAGTTTAGAGAACATATTTCAGATCTCATGAAAAGACACATATACTGAGTAAAGGAGTGATAGTTCGTTTTTTGTTTTTTTTTTTTTTTTGAAAAAGGATTTTATTTATTTGACAGAGAGAGAGAGATCACAAGTAGGCAGAGAGGCAGGCAGAGAGAGAGGAGGAAGCAGGCTCCCTGCAGAGCAGAGAGCCTGATGCGGGACTCATCCCAGGACCCTGAGATCATGACCTGAGCCAAAGGCAGAGGCTTTAACCCACTGAGCCACCCAGGCACCCCTTTTGTAAAATTTTTTAAAGAATTTGTTTATTGGGGTGCCTGGGTGTCTCAATCATCTGCCTTAGGCTCAGATCATCATCATAGGGTTCCTGGATCTGAGCCCCACACTGGGGTCCCTGCTCAGCAAGGAATCTGCTTCTTCCTCTCCCTCTGCCTCTCCCCCTGGGTCCTGCCATCTCTTTCTCTTTAAAAAATAAAAATTTTTAAAAATTTTAAAAAATTATTTATTTGCAACAGAGAGTTGCAAATTATTTATTTGCAACGCGAGCAGGGGAAGAGGGGCAGAGGGAGAGGAAGAGGAAGTAGGAGACTCCCCACTGAACAGGGAACCCCACATGGGGCTCCAACCCAGCACCCCAGGATCATGACCTGTGCCAAAGGCGGACACTTAACAAACTGAGCCACCCAGAAGCCCCTGGAGTGACAGCTCATAAACTCTGTTTATTGTTAATTACTAGACAAAATGGGCCTCAACATGATTTTATTGCAAGAGTTACTTTCTGCCATGAGCCAAGTTTTTGGTCTACCAAACCTAACAGCTTGACAAGTCATCAATGACCTGCATGTTGCTGAATCCGCTGGTCCGTTATCTTATGTGGCCTGTCTGGGGTGTCTGTCACAGCTCATCACTCCCTCCTCCAGGAAATGCTTTCTTCACCGAGTTTCCAGGACACCATACTCCCTGGGTTTCCTCCTACCTCCTTACCTAAGACTCCTTCTGAGTCCTTTGCTGGTTCCTTCTTTCTTCCTCAGCTCACAGGACTCAGTCCTTCCAGACCTCTCAATTGTACCAGGAGGGACTGCACAGACTTGAGCCCCACTGCTAGACATTCCTATCTCCGCTTAGCCACTGCTTCCTTTAGGAAACCTTAGATCTCCCCAAGGTCATATTGACTGTTCCTCCTTGGGGCTCCACCAAATCCGGTACATGCTGCCCGTTTAGCTCTGGGCACACTATTTTGCTCATCTTGTTGGCTGTCCACACGGAACTGTGAGCTGCTCAGCTCGGTATCCTGTGACATAACTGGTACTCCAATAGCCTATCAGGTCTTCTTTTTTTTTTTAAAGATTTTATTTATTTATTTAACAGAAAGAGAGATCACAAGTAGGCAGAGAGGCAGGCAGAGAGGGGGAAGCAGGATCCCTGCTGAGCAGAGAGCCTGATGCGGGGCTTGATCCAAGGACCCTGAGATCATGACCTGAGCTGAAGGCAGAGGTTTTAATCCACTGAGCCACCCAGGCGCCCCTGTATTGTATTTTAAATTTTGGTTTCCAGTTGTTTGACAGTACATATAAATACGGTAGATTTTTATATGTTAATCTTGTAAAACTTGCTAAACTCATTTAGTAATATTATGAGTTCTTTTTTTTTAAAAAAATATTTTATTTATTTATTTGACAGGCAGAGATCACAAGTAGGCAGAGAGGCAGGCAGAGAGAGAGGAGGAAACAGGTTCCCTGCTGAGCAGAGAGCCCGATGTGGGGCTCGATCCCAGGACCCTGAGATCATGACCTGAGCCGAAGGCAGAGGATTGAACCACTGAGCCACCCAGGCGCCCCAATATTATGAGTTCTTTGTAGATTCCTTGGGGCTTTTTATGTATGTAGTCATGCCATCTGCAAATAGAGACAGTTTTAGATCTTCCTTTCCAATCTTTTTTTTGCCTTATTACACTGTATCCTTTCCTTGCCTTATTGAACTGGCTGGGACTTTAACCAGGAGAGTTCCTGATTTTAAGAGAAAAGTGTCTAGTTTTACACCATTAAGTATGATTGTAGCTGTAGGATTTCTGCAGATGTTTCCTTTTTTTTTTAAAAAGATTTTATTTATTTATTTGACAGGAGGAGAGAGAGCACAATTGGGGGAACATCAGAGGGAAAGAGAGCAGCAGGTTCCCCACTGAGCAGGGAGCCTGATGTGGGGCTGAAGCTCGATCTCAGGGCCCTGAGATCATGACCTAAGCCAAAGGCACTCAGCTGACTGAGCCACCCAGGCCCACCTCTGTAGATATTCTTTAACAGGTTGAGGAAGTTCCTTCTATTCTTTGCTGAGAGTTTTTTTCATAAATGAATACTAAATTATGTTAAATGTTTCTTTCTGCATTGATTGGGAAGATCATATACATTGTTTTATTTAGCCGTTAATATGGTAAATGAGAGCTATCGGTTTTTTTATACTGAACCAGTCTGGCAACTTCGGACTCAAGCGCCTGGGTGGCTCAGTGGGTTAAGCCTCTGCCTTCGGCTCAGATCATGATCCCAGGATCCTGGAATCAAACATCAGGCTCCCTACTGAGTAGCCTGGTTCTCCCTCTCCCTCTACCTGCTGTTCCCCTTGCATGGGCTATCAAAGGAATGAATAAAATCTTGAAAAAAAAAAAAAATAGGGCCCCTGGGTGACTCAGTAGTTAAGTGTCTGCCTGCGGCTCAGGTCATGATCTGAGGGTTCTGGAACTGAGTCCCGCATCCGGCTCCCTGCTTGGTGGGAAGCCTGCTTCTCCCTTTCCCACACCCTCTGCTTGTGTTCCCTCTCTCACTGTGTCTTTCTCTGTCAAATAAATAAGTAAAATCTCTAAAAAAAAAAATAAATAAAGTCTATTAAAAATTTTTGGTATTTGAGAAAGTGCATCTGCACAAGAAGGGGAGGGGCAAGGGGAGAGGAAGCAGCCAGCTCTCTGCTGAGCAGGGAAGCCCCATATGGATCTCAGGACCCTGAGATTATGACCTGAGCTGAAGGCAGATGTTTAACTGACTGAGCCACCCAGGCTCCTGGCATTTGCCTACTTCTGTGTCTGTGTGTCATTCTGGTAATTCTCTTGATATTTCAAACTTCTCGTATTTGCTACAGTGATCTGTAATCAGTGATTACAATTCACTGAAAGCTCAGATGATGATTAGCATTTTTCAGCAATAAAGTATTTTCAAATCAAGATGTATACTCTTCTTTAGACCTAATGCCATTGCAAACTTAACAGACTACAGTATGATGTAAACATAAA
Organism: Neogale vison; assembly: GCF_020171115.1. Taxonomy (NCBI): domain Eukaryota; kingdom Metazoa; phylum Chordata; class Mammalia; order Carnivora; family Mustelidae; genus Neogale; species Neogale vison. The sequence goes on from NC_058104.1 coordinate 9,219,137, forward strand.
TTTTATAGGTACCGGGAAACAAAAAAAAAATTTTTTTTTTAAGATTTTATTTATTTATTTGCCAGAGAGAGAGAGAGAGCGAGCACAGGCAGAGTGGCAGGCAGAGTCAGAGGAAGAGGCAGGCTCCCTGCGGGGCAAGGAGGCCAATGCGGGACTCGATTCCAGGACGCTGGGATCATGACCTGAGCCGAAGGCAGCTGCTTAACCAACTGAGCCACCCAGGCGTCCCGGGAAACAAAAAAATTTGACTCACTTTCTCGTGATACTTTTTTGCAGTGGTTGGGAACCCAACCCACAATATCCCTAAGGTATGCCTCTCTAGTATTAGGTATTATTAGGTATTAGGTCTAGTATTAGGTATTATTCTCTAAGTAAGTATCTTTGGCATATGAGGATCTTTAGTGCTATCCCTACTTTCATTTCTGGTAATCATAAACTGGGTCTTCCTTCTTTTTTAGGATTTTATATTTAAGTAATCTCTACCCCCAACATGGGACAACAACGCCTGATCAAGATTGCATGCTCGGGGTGCCTGGGTGGCTCAGTGGGTTAAGCCTTTGCCTTCGGCTCAGGTTAGGGTCTCAGGGTCCTGGGATCCAGCCCCGCATGGGGCGTCTTCTGCTCAGCGGGGAGCCTGCTTTCCCCTTAGCTCCCTGCCTGCTGCCCTGCTTACTTGTGATCTCTCTCTCTCTGTCAAATAAATAAATAAGTTGCATGCTCTACCAACTGAGCCAGCCAGGCACCTCCAGTTTTCCTTCTCTTGTTCTTGCTTTTTTGTCAGCCTTGCTAGATACTTATCAACTTTATTGATCTTTTCCAAAGAACCACCTTTTATATTGAGCTTCTCTATTGTTTTTGTGTCCAGTTTTATTGGGTTTTGTTTATTGTTTCTTCACTTCTCTTCCTTTGGCTTTATTTGGTGCTTCATTTTCTAGTTTCTTGAGGGGGAAGCTTAGATTGCACTTCTATTCTTTTACAAATACCCTTCAGGGCTCCTGGGTGGCTCAGTTGGTTAAAGGACTACCTTCAGCTCAGGTCAGGATCAGGGAGCCGCCTGATTGACTCCCATGGACTCCCTTCTTAGCGGGGAGTCTGCTTCTTCCTCTGAAGCTCTCCCTTCTCATGCTCTCTCTCTCTCTCTCAAATAAATAAATAAAATCTTTAAAATACCCTTCAGTGTTTCCAGAATATTCCTTAGTTCCCTGAAGAACTCCTGTTTATCCATCAAAAAATCAGCTCAAGGGGCGCCTCGGTGGCTCAGGCATTAAGTACCTGCGTTTGGCTCAGGTCATGATCCCAGGGTCCTGGGATCGAGCCCCGCATCAGGGTTCCTAATCTGCAGGAAGCCTGCTTCTCCTTCTCCCACTAGCCCCTGCTTGTGTTCCCTCTCTCGCTGTATCTTTCCCTGTCAAATAAATAAAATCCTAAAAAAAAAAAAAAATCAGCTCAAATGTTACTTTGGAGGCAGAACAGGGCTGTGGCCAGCCTTTCCTCCTCACCCCCACAAAAACCCCCAAACTTGTGATTATGGAAGAATCTGAGACTAAAAGGAGAACTACAGGATTTAAATGGTGCTGGGAGAGAAGTTTTCAGGAACCTGACCCCTTTCCAACCTCTAGTCAAATGGGGTCATAAAAATGCCAACTCACATGTGTAGGCTTGAGTTTACAGGGTTATACTGAGTTTCACAGTTGCAAAACGAATTATCATCCTCATTTGAGTGCTGGGGCAACTCAAGCAGCTAACAGTTCTAGGTCCCCGATGCAGTTCTAACTCGTTGTGGGTTTTTTTGTTTGTTTGTTTGTTTGTTTGTTTGTTTGTTTGTTTTGTGTGTGTGTGTTTGTTTTTAAATGGTCTAACTCATTTTTGAAGGGAACTCTCCAAAAGCTATACCAATCTGGTCAGGGGAGAAACCCTACCGGCCGTTGGAAGCCACGAATCCCGAGGCGCCGTCCCTCCCTGCCCGCCAGGGGGCGCAGGTCCCTGCTGGGGTGGGCAGAGACAGATGAGCTAGCTGGTGGGTAAAGCGGGGGTGGGGGAGTCTGCGAGCTCTGAGGGGAGCCTTGAAGGCTGGCCCTACGGCTCATAGCTTGGGTCCCTAAGGGCTGACTTGGGGGCTCAGCCCTTCCAAGAGACAGGGGAGAAGAACGCGTCCCCGTGTCCTACAGGGGAGACCGGAGGCCGCGTCTTCTGTCAGCAGGGACCCTGGGTGGGAGATCGGCTCTGCCAGCTCCGCTACGCCTTCTCCGACCGGAGAAACTGCGATGGACGCGGGAGTCCAGACCTGCCTTCAGGCCCCTTCACCTTCTCTTGAACTCTCAGCCCCCCCCCGGTTGTCTCTGTCAGCCCCTATCCCCAAACCTCCACGCTCCTATTAGAGTCTCCTCTCTCCCTTTCCCCGCTACAGGACCCTTCCGTGGGCCAAGAACTGGGACAGGCCTAGGAAAGCTTACCCTCCCGAGCTTTGACTTGGTACACGCCTCCTGCCTCCGCGCCCCGCTTGCGTGGCGCACACATGGTGGAGCGGGTCTCCCGTCGCTCTCGCGTGACTTAGACGCAGCGCACGGTCGCGCGAGCGCCCAGAGGGGCGGGGAGAACGGAGGCCGGGAGGGCGATTCGCGGCTCGCGGGGACAGGCGCGCGTGCGCACTGCGCAGCCCCGTCCGGAGCCCGGAGCCGTCCCGGCGCCCGCGATCTCGCGATCCTGCTGAGCGCCGCCGTTTCTTCTCTTCCTGGGTCGTGTGTGTCCGACGCTGCGCGCTCTGTCCGTGCGGGTGGGCGCCGCACTTGAGTGGCTCGGCCGGGAGCGGGCCGCGTGCTCGGGGAGAGCACCGTGGACTGGAGAGTGTAGGCGCGGAGGAAGGGGGTGCGGTGGGGGCCTGAGGTGGGGGGCGATGCCCAGAATGAATAGAAACTGAGGGTGAGGGAGATCCGGGAGCTTGAGGTGAGGGGGAGGGGACGAGGCTGGGAGGCGAGAGGGGAGTTGAATGCGCCCCCTCCTGTCTGCACCCTTTGGGCTGGAAACGGGGTAGGGAAGGCAGCGAAGTCGCTTGTCCCCTCTCTCTGATCTCCTCCCTTATCCGCGTCAGGGCGCACAGCATGGCGGAAAACCGAGAGCCCCGCGGGACCGTCGAGGCTGAGCTGGACCCGGTGGAGTATACCCTTCGGAAGCGGCTCCCCCACCGCCTGCCCCGGAGGCCCAATGACATTTATGTCAACATGAAGACTGACTTTAAGGCCCAGCTGGCCCGCTGCCAGAAGCTGCTGGACGGAGGGGCTCGGGGTCAGAACTCGTGCAGTGAGATCTACATTCATGGCCTGGGCCTGGCCATCAACCGTGCCATCAACATTGCCTTACAGCTGCAGGCGGGCAGTTTCGGGTCCTTGCAGGTGGCTGCCAATACCTCCACCGTGGAGCTGGTCGATGAGCTGGAACCAGAGACTGATGCCCGAGAGCCTCTGACCCGCATCCGCAACAACTCGGCCATCCACATCCGGGTCTTCAGGGTTGCCCCCAAGTAATGGAAATGAGGATGGCCACCTTACCCGCCCACCCCCACATAACTAGGCTCAGATATGGCTCTTCTTGTACAGAGGACTCTGAATTGAGAGGGAGAGTATTGTCTCTTGTTGGGCCCAAGCAGTGGGTCTTCCCAGTCTTTGTGGTCTGTAACCATCGTCCTAGGCAATAAAAACTACCAATTTTGTTAGCATGCAGCCACCCCACTGCCATTGTTTCTCCCCTGTGTAAATTCTGTATGTATGGGGCAAGGGAGAGTAGGAACCTTTACAAGTATGTATGTACAGGAGGGAACCCCAAGTGTTTCCTGCCTCAGCAGAGTGCATTAATAGTACTTTGGACAGTGTAACAAAACAAGCTTTAGTACAAGCAAAAAGCCTAAGAATCCCAGTATTTGAATTTTTTTGTACTCTCAGAGGCAGGTCGAGTGGATAAGGTGTACACTCTTGGCTGCTGGAGAAAGCGCACCTGGGATGGTTGTACACTTAGGAAGCGGCTGGCTTTTTTTTTTTTAATTAATTAATTAATTTGACAGAGATCACAAGTAAGTAGAGAGGTGGGCAGAGAGAGAGAGGGGGAAGCAGGCTCCCCGCTGAGCAGAGATCTAGATGTGGGGCTCGATCCTGGGACCCTGAGATCATGACCTGGGCTGAAGGCAGAGGCTTAACCCACTGAGCCACCCAGGCACGCTAGCAGTTGGCTTTTGATGGCGGTTCCCAAGATGAGGAAAGGGAGAGTTTAAGGATGAAGGGAGCAAAGACTGGGACCTCCTTTGTGTCAGGCTCTGTGACAGGGAGTAACACCGCTTCATTTGATTCCGGGTCCTGCTGGGCCCAAGTGGTTTCAAGCAGCTGTGGTGCAGAGCCCTTTAGACGCACCTGGGTGGGCTGCTCTAGTGGGAGAGGAGAGCCCCCTGCCTGAATTACTGGGCACACAGGTAATAAGTATTTTTTGCTTGAGTATTTTTTTTTTTAAGATTTTTATTTATTTATTTGACAGAGAGAGATCACAAGTAGGCAGAGAGAGAGAGAGGAGGAAGCAGGCTCCCCGCCAAGCAGAGAGCCCAATGTGGGGCTCCATCCCAGGACCCTGAGATCATGACCTGGGCCGAAGGCAGAGGCTTAACCCACTGAGCCACCCAAGCGCCCTTGCTTGTGTATTTGTGAGGGGATCTGATTTCTCATGTTTATCAAGCTAAAGTCATTGAAAGCAATGTTTGTAAAAGTGCGTGATCCGTTTGTGGGTCTCGAAATCAATTTACTCCGTCCTAGCCTTTTGGAAAGTTCTTTCTCTTTACAGAAACAGACCTGAAATGGTAATGTTTTGTTAGTGCTTTTCAGTTACAGATCTGTGTGTACTACACACGGGCTAGTTATCATATAAATTGTGTTTTTTACTGTGGATGCAAGTCACAAGAGTTTGAAAGCCTCTGATCTAATAGTAACAGAATTTTACTCTAGTTTGCTTGCATGCTTTGGGATTCTGAGTATCAGGCTTCTCATTTGTCAAAATCCTTCCCTCCAGCTTGGTTATTCCTGTCGAGGGACTTAGATTCTGGGTGATAACTGCCAGCAACTCCATAAAGACTCCTTACAGGAGGACTAGTGCTTCGTTCAAACAAACATGCTGAGTGCCTCCTGTGGGCCAAGGCCTGGGGTGGGCCCTGGAGATACAAAACCAATTCAAAAGCCCCTGCATTTAAGGAGCTCCCCCATTTCATTAGGAAGGTAGATACATCCATTTTTGCGAGTGAAGTGAGTTATGTAAGAAATAAGACTAGCCGTGATTTGGAAATGCGGAGAGTGAGATGGCTAATGGGTGGGGTCCGAAATGGCTTCACCTTTGACTTTGGGTATTGAAGGATGAATAGGAGTTTGCCAGGCAAAGAGAAGAGAGGCCATACCTAGCAGAGAGGTCCGCATACACAAAGGGGGTTCATGAATAGGGTGTGTTGTGGGACTCAAAGGCCACTCAGGGTGGCCAGAAAGCAGGAAGCACCCGGGATGCTTAATGGAGACAAAACGAGAGGCATTTCTCTCAGATCCCCCCACCCTCCATACCGCCCACCTTGTTCCCCTGTCAGCCTTGACTGACTGCAAGGCTCCCTTGCCCCAGAGCCCCCCAGTAGCAGCATGGAGATCCAGCAGGGAGCTTGCTGGAACTATGTGTCTCTCTGCACGTATGTGTTCTTGTCTCTCTATGCTCCTGGCCTGGGCCCAGCCGAGGTGGTGGCAAGCAGCCCTTTTGCATTTGGTTTGTTTTGGCAGCTACCTCTCCCGGCCTATTTGTTATTTCTACTCCCTTTCTCTCAGTGCTTGCCAGCGGGGCTTCCCTCAGTGGCAGGTCTGCGGAAACAGCCCCTAGACATCGCTGCTGAAGGGAGAGAGGGTTAGGGAGCTCGCCCTTTCACGTGTGTGGGCAGGTAGGGGGCGTGGTGAGTCTGAAATGACCCCCTGCTTCAACACCAGATCCGCAAAGGCCAGAATTGAAATGCTTTGTTTCAGGGTGCCTGGGTGGCTCAGTGGGTTAAAGCCTCTGCCTTCAGCTCAGGTCATGATCTCAGAGTCCTGGGATCGAGTCCTGCATCGGGCTCTCTGCTCAGCAGGGAGCCTGCTTCCTCCTCTCTCTCTACCTGCCTCTCTGCCTACTTGTGATCTGTCTGTCAAATAAATAAATAAAAATCTTTTAAAAAATTTAAAAAATGCTTTGTTTCAGAGGAGGATACAGACCTCTGCTCAGAATCGGTAGCATTACTGAGCACGGGCTCGTAGGGATCCGGGTTAAGCGCCTGGCCTTCCCAGAAAGGTGTAAACCAGTCCTCTAAAGTCAACAGGGTGTAAGACAGAGATTTTTTAAAAAGACAAATAATTGGCATAGTGCTTGGAACTGTCCCTGGCATTAGCATAGGCTCCATAAGCCGTAAAAGCCACTATGGTTAACATGAGCCATTTTGCAAAGAAATTTCGGGCCTCTTCGTGGGAATAAGGAGAAGGGAAGAAAGGTGATTGGCACGGGTTTAGCTTATAAGGCCAGGACTTCTAGTTCTGTTAGCTCTTATGTTTATGGCTTGCCCAGCAGGGAAGAAAACAGGCTATAGGAACTGGTTTGGATGGGGTGATGATCCTCCTAGGGAGGTCCTTGTCCTCTGTCTCAGGTTGAGTTCCTGGTGTCTGGTTGGGAGTTGGCGGAAGAATGGTGTGTTCTGGAAACGCTTGAACCTCTGGAGAAGTTGGACTAAAATTCTGGGCTCAGCGTAGTTCCTCAAGGAGCAGATGTCCCACTGCATGGAGGTTTGGGATGAAGTGAAGTGATCCTACCAAGCAGATGTCTGGATGTGACCATTTAAGACTCTCTTTTCCTGGGGCGTCTGGGTGGCTCAGTCGGTTAGGCATCTGCTTTTGGCTTGGGTTGTGATCCCGGGGTCCCAGAATCTAGCCCCACTTCGGGCTCCCTGCTCAGGGGGGAGGTCTGCTTCTCCCTCTGCCCCTCACCCTGCTCATGCTCTCTCTCTTTCTCTCTCTCTCAAATAAATAAATAAATAAATAAATAAAAACCTTAAAAAAAAAGAAAAGCCTCTGCCTTCCTAATAACATTATAAGTGCTTTTTATACATATGTTTTGGGTTAACCATATTTTCCAGTTTTCAATGATCACAGATCATTTTTGTAATAAGAAAACAATTTTTCGGGACGCCTGGGTGGCTCAGTGGGTTAAGCCTCTGCCTTCGGCCCAGGTCATGATCTCAGGGTCCTGGGATCGAGCCCCGCATTGGTCTCTCTGCTCAGCGGGGAGCCTGCTCCCCACCCCCCCTGCCTGCCTCTGTGCCTATTTGTGATCTCTCTCTCTTGAATAAATAAAATCTTTAAAAAGAAAAAACAAGGGGCGCCTGGGTGGCTCAGTGGGTTAAGCCGCTGCCTTCGGCTCTGGTCGTGATCTCGGGGTCCCGGGATCGAGTCCTGCATCGGGCTCTCTGCTCATCAGGGAGCCTGCTTCCTCCTCTCTCTCTCTCTGCCTGCCTCTCTGCCTGCTTGTGATCTCTGTCTGTCAAATAAATAAATAAAAATCTTTAAAAAAAAAAAAAGAAAAAACAAACATTAAGTTTTTAAAAAGTTTGTTTCTTTGTTCTCTAGGTGGGGTGATCAGGGGAGTTAGTTATCAAACTGATGAGATAATCCCAAGGAGAAGTGATTTCACTGCCCAATCCAATAACTAATAAATATCACCACGAGGACAGATGCACTGACCACTCTCTAACAAGCCTCTGCCTCCTCGAGAAACACCAAATGTCTTGCCACAGCAAGCCAAAGATGGACCTTCGCTTTCATGGGACCTCCTCAATTCTTTCCAGTTCAGAGTCTGTGAATTCTGTTCACTGCCAGAAAAACAGTTTCCTGAAAGTATTCAACTCATTTGCTGGTTCATGAACTAAGACAAGAGCAGAAAAGCTCCCTTATATACAGATCAGGAGATGCCTCTAGGGTCAAGTAAATAGGTTCTTTTTTTTTTTTTTAAAGATTTTATTTATTTATTTGACAGACAAAGATCACAAGTAGGCAGAGAAGAAGGCAGAGAGAGAGGAGGAAGCAGGCTTTCCACAGAGCGGAGAGCCCGATGTGGGGCTCGATCCCAGGACCCTGGGATCATGACCTGAGCCGAAGGCAGAGGCTTTAACCCACTGTACCACCCAGGCACTCAAGTAAATAGGTTCTTGATATCTGTTGGTTTTCAGTGAACCATGAACCATTCGGGAAAATATTCACTAAATTTGGATGCTTAGGAGTAGGTCTAAGGTTTCTGTAAACTTGCCTTGAGGAGCTCTTGTCCTATACTCTAAGTAGAAAGAGCCTATAGGCTTGATACCTGCCTCTCAACCCACCAGCAACGTCCACAGTAGTCACTGCGGTCGTAGTCACTGTGATCGTAGTCACCATTTCACCCAGTGGTGATCAAGGGCAAGTTTCTCCCAAGTGCAGTCAGCGCCTGGACCCTTGGATACCTCCATCCACACCCCATAGTTCTCGTGACACCTTCTGGTGAGTTGCCGGGGGGGTGGGGGCAGCAGAGATACGGTGCCATTAGCCTGTGCCCAGCTCCCCAGAGGGAACAGGGGAGGGTGCTGGAGGAAGTCCGGAGAAGATGCTGGAAGTTTGGTCTCTAGCCCTCCAAAGGAAGGACAACTAGGAGGGATGCTGAAGCAGAGCTCATGCAGTAAGAACAGCCAGGCTTTATTGATTACCCTCCTCCGGGTGTTACATAACCCAGGACAGCCAGGGGAAGCAATTACTAGCATCCACCATCCGTAGGCTCAAAAGTAAAGTCACCAGTCCAAGCCGGCTGCTCGTAAGTGACAGAGCTCAGGCCACTAATCTGGGCTCCCTTGTTTACAGGACCCCCATTACACTGCTGGGCCACACAGCCAATGCTTGTTGAGAGAAGACACCTGGATGCCCAGTTTTCCCGGCTACTTTATGGCCCAGCAAACAGCCCTTGCCTCAGTTTCTCCAAATCGGCCTTTGGGCAAGACTTTCTTTGGTTCTCCAGCAGGAATCTGTTCTCCAGCCTTCTTGTTCTTTTCCCAACTTTCCAAGGGCCAGGAAGCCCTCCCCCTACCATACCCTCCACAGTCCCTGACCACCTCACTTCCCAGCACAGAAGGTCTTACAAGCCGCTGGCTGAACCCTCCAGCCAAGCTGAGAGCCACTGAAGGGAGGCCCAGAGTCCGCCCCCCTCCTTCGTCCCCAACACAACTCCAGGCAGCTGGGGCTTCGTGCTGCCTTGAGGTCTGGGGGAGCTCAGGGGAGCTGTAAATTTGCTTCTCCTTGGACTTTCGGTCTCAAGCGGCTGCCAGGAAGGCTCCATGGAACAGAGCCTGCCTCCACCCCCGCCATCCTCCTGTCACACCCATCCCTTTTCAGACCCTGCCTCAGTGGCTGCTGCTCAGGAAGTGGATGGAGGCTTCCCAGGCCCCCGAGATCCCGAAGCTAGGCTGTGCAGCCTGACTCCAGCAAACACTGAGACGCTGAATGGCTCACTTCTCCACTTTAGGTCTCCCCTTCTCTGAGGTCTCTGGAGTGGAGGGACCACCTATAACACATACCATAAATAGGCAACATGCCGCGACCCTGGGGGTCCCAAGCTGAACAAGACTCCCCCTACACCATCCTCTGCTCTTTCTGATGAACAAGTCACCTGTGCTGTGTGATAACAGAGAGTTCCATTCCCTGCGAGTCTGTATGAACGGCGCCCCCCAGAGTTGTGCAGTGCTCCACCCTGAAAGCCGTGCATGGTGGCCCAGCTGGCAGGAGACCTAAGCCACATCTATAAATGATGGCAGTGCAGAAGGAGAGAACTTTCTGCCGGAGGGGATCAGGGAAGGCTTTATAGAGGAGCATAAGGCTTCGGTTTGGGTTTTGAAGAATGGGGAGGGGGGAGATAGTGGTGAGAAGGTGATGCAGGTGGAAAGCACAGAGTGAGCCAAAGGCGGGAAGCATCTAACTGAGTTCTTGTGATGGAAGGAAAGGGAATGAGCAAAGTGGGAGAAAAGGCTGGAGAGGTGGGCAGATGGCAGAACACAGAGGGTCTCAGAGCAGACCCAACCGGGAGCCACAGCAGGCTCCTGCTCAGGGGTATGACAAGAATGAGGCTATTCAAAGGGGAAACTAGGGGGGATGGACAGGAGAGTTTAGGGAGGAGACCCTTTGCAGAGGCCAGCACCGTGCCAGAGGGACACACAGAGGCAGATGGAGGGGGGCACTGGCAGGGGTGGCCGGTGTGAGAGGGGGAGCCCCAAGGAGCTTCCTGTTTTCTCTCTGCTTTTCAGGGGACCCGGATATCAAGGGCAGATAGCTGGACCGTGCTGGGCCGTAGCCAAGAGAACCTGGGTTGAAGTTGGCCCCCATACCAGGCTCTGCCCTCCGGCAGAATTGCTACAGCTTAGGGGGTGGGTGTGGGGAGGACCGAGATCCTCTCCTGCACCTTCTCTCCCCAGCTGCAATCAGAGGGCTTTCTCCCAAAGTCCCAGAGGATGAGCCAGCACCAGCCCCGGCCAGCAGGCCCTACCACCTGGGCACTGGTGCTTACGGCCCATCTCTCCTCCTTCCTTGAAGGCAGAGGTGAAGTCAGGCTTCCGACAAGTTGCTATCTTGAGGGAAACAGCAGGTCCCGCAGTCCAAAAGGCTCCTCCTCTCCTCTGTCTCCTTAGGCGGTGTCTACCCCCCACCCCCATCCGTCCCGGGCCCCCTCTCCATGGTCAGGTCAGGGCAGTGACGCAGGAGTCAGGGGACTGGACAGCAGTGGCTGGGGGGTCGGGGGAGGGGGTCGGGCCAGAACGCATGTGTGGACGTGTGTGGACGTGAGTGTACGTGTGTTCGTCCCACAGCTGGGATCTGGGAAGGAAGCAGACCCCGGATCCGAAGGCCAAGCAGGGCTGGGAAGCTGCCTGGGTTGCTGAGAGGCAAACTGGGACCAGGGGCATAGTGGGGTGTGCAGACGGAGTCAGGATGCCAGGGTTGAGGCGGGACCCCAGAACAGGGCCTGGAGGTGAGCAGAGGGCAGAGGAGGGGGATCCGAGCGAGTCAGGCTCTCATGACTTCCCACGGGAGGCACACCAGCCTCTGCGTCCCGCCTCTCCTTCTCCTGACCCCCTCTTTAATCATGCTCTACCCCACCTGACGGTTCCCTCCCTCACCTCCATCCGCCTTTATTCAAGTCACACTCAGCACGGCTTCCCCAACTGCCCCAACTAAACCTGCAGCCTCCGCCAACACTCCTGGTCCCTTCCACGCCCCGTCTCCTTGGTCCGTTGTTGCCGTGGCAGATCCTCCTTTATTCATTTTTGTCTTGGTCTTCCCGCCTCGCCACTAGAATGTCAGCCCCACCAGGGTAGCCCCTCTTGTCTGTTTCATTCTATCCCCAGGTCCCCGGCCACAATTAGGTACTCATATGTATTTCTTAGATGAATATTCATTTCCCAAATAAACAAATGAATGAGTGCTTCCCACTCTTTACAAACAAAATCCAAATTCCTTTTAAAAAAAAAAATTAAGGGGCGCCTGGGTGGCTCAGTGGGTTAGGCCGCTGCCTTCGGCTCAGGTCATGATCTCAGGGTCCTGGGATCGAGTCCTGCGTCGGGCTCTCTGCTCAGCGGGGAGCCTGTTCCCTCTCTCTCTCTCTGCCTGCCTCTCCATCTGCTTGTGATTTCTATCTGTCAAATAAATAAATAAAATCTTTAAAAAAAAAATTAAGACTTCTTTTTTTATTTTATTTTTTAAAAAGATTTTATTTATTTATTTATTTGACAGAGAGAGAGAGAGATCACAAGTAGGCAGAGAGGCAGGCAGAGAGAGAGGGGGAAGCAGGCTCTCCGCTGAGCAGAGAGCCCGATGTGGGGTTCGATCCCAGGACCCTGAGATCATGACCTGAGCCGAAGGCAGAGGCTTAACCCACTGAGCCACCCAGGCACCCCTTCTTTTTTTTACCTTAGAGAGAGTGTGCCTGCACACAGGGCGGGGTGGGCCAGAGTGGGAGAATCTTTCCAGCAAATTCCCCGCTGAGCGTGGGGCCCGTGCAGAGCTCTATCACCTGACCCATGAGATCACGACCTGCTGAAATCAAAGGCCGGATGCTTCAACCAAGTGAGCCACCCAGGTGGCCCAAATCCAAATTCTTAAAAGCGGCATTCAAGGCCCTTCACAACCTGACCTCTCCCTAAGCAGCCCTCTGGCCTAGCGTCTTGCCACCTTTGTAGTCCACACCTTCCATCCTGACACACCTGACCCCTCCCCCCTTTCCCTTGCTGAACTGGCTTCATTCCCACTTCACATCTCTTCCTACTGAAATGCTGGGGGCCAGTCAAGGCTGAGCTCATGTCGCCCTCTGCATCAAATGTTCATTGACTCCCCTAGCTAACAATGAGCTCTGCCTCTTCCAAACCCTTCCGGCTAGGCTCTGAACGCTCCGGTCCTCACACACTGCCCTGTGTACCCATCTTATCTCTGTTGTAAGCTACAAACTCCAGGAGGCGGGAGCTAGCTCTCAAACACATCTTTTTTGTCTTGCAAAGTTTGTGGTCACCTGACTTGCACAAAGAAGGCACTGATCCTGTGAATAAAATATCTCTAATGTCACGGAATTGGGTAGGAAGCGAGGGAAGATACCTAACTACCTGTATTTGTAGGACTTTGGAACTGGGACCTCATCACACACCCTGCTTTGACAGGTCAGGGCACTGAGGCTCAGGACTGAGACCACTTTCCAAGGTGTGAGAGGCCAGCCCACCTCCGACTCCTGCTCAAGGGGGCTTGGCCCCCTGCTTCCTAGAAGCCCCTGAGGCTTAGCTGCAAATCCCAGCCACCATCGGTCTGGGGAACAGCCCTGTTTCAGAGTTCTAACGAATTTCGCCACGCAGGCTAACCTATATCACAGGTCAAAGCCCCAAATAACAAAGAACAAAAAGGATGTCAAAGTGCACACGTGTCCTGCACAACAGACCCTGTGCCCAGTGCCCTCAAAGTTCAAGTTCTGGGTTTTCAGAGTCCTAGAAAAGCGAAGAGTGGGGGAGAAAAGACCCCCACATTTCTTACTCCTTGTGCCCCCATCAAAGTCCTCAACATGAACAATACTGGCTTCTGGAACATGTACTGGAATCGTGAGAAGGAAGGCAGCTTGCCTCTGCCAGGAACCGGCGTTCCCAGCTCTGAACCCCCGCCCAAGACTGGGACGTGCCAACCCGCCCCCCCAAAACCACACCCCCACCCCGGGATGGGGGTAGCCACGAGGTCCCCAGCCTTTCCCGGAATGGGAACGCGCACCTCCCGCCGGTGCGCACCCAGCCGCGCCTCCCAGAACCCGGGGTCGGCGGGGCACAGCGGTGCCCCGCTCCGCTCCTGCAGCCGCTCTCCTCCCACCCCGGCGAGCCCCCGACCCAGGCGTCCTGCCCCGGTCTGACCCCTCTGGCCCTTACCTCTGGCGACCCCTCACGCACACAGCCTGCCCCCCACCCCCACACACGCACGCACACATGCTGATAACAGCCCCGACCCCCGGCCGAGCCGCAGTCCCCGGGCCAACCCCGGCCGGTCGCCGCGCGCCACTCCTCGCGGACCCTGGCCGAGAGCCTCGCGTTCGCTCCGTGCGACCCCGGCTCGGCGGCCCCTGGACGGCGGCCCCCTACTTCGGGCCGAGGGGACGGACGGCCCTGCCCCACCGCGCTTCCCAGGATGAGGGCTCCCGGCAAGGGCGCCGGCCGAGCCCCTGGTCGCTGAGGGGCCGGGGGGAGGCGCGGAGATGGGGGTGTGCGGTGAGTACTCGCCGGCCGGAGGAGCCCCCGCCCGCCCGGGCCCCTGTTTGAGCAGGAATTTACCGCCGGGGCTAGTGGCCCCGAGGTGACTGGGTTCAAGGACCGACAACTTGCCAAGGACCCCGGAAGGGCAAGGGGGGTGGGGCAGCCTCCACGTGCCGGCAGGGCTCAAGGAGCCCCTGTGAAAGGTGAAATCCGACCTGGACAACGGGGCGCGGTTGGGGGGTTCGGGGAGAAGAGGGGCTGCTACGTGCGAGGGGGGGAAGCGGATACCTGGGTCTTGGAGCAATCACCGGGATCTGCGAGAAGGGACGCCTCTGTCACACCGGGATCGAAGTTTGGCCTGGAGAAGTGGATGCCGGTAGTTGAGGGGGGAGGGTGTGTGCCGCAGCCGATTGAATGAAGGCAGAGGAGGCAGAACCCGAGCGCTGGGAAGGTGGGGGGGTCCGGAGCGCCTCGCTGGGGGCAGTGGAGCAGGATGTGTGAACCTGCCCCTCCAAAGCCATACACTCAGCCTGGCACTCTTTTCTAGAATGTCCTGCCCTGCTGCTTCTGCTGTCTTTGCTGCTGCTTCCTCTGGGCCTCCCAGTCCTGGGCGCCCCCCCTCGCCTCATTTGTGACAGCCGAGTCCTGGAGAGATACATCCTGGAGGCCAGGGAGGCAGAAAATGTCACGGTGAGGCCCCCTCCTCAGGACATTCCACAGAACTCACTCTCCGGAGTCCAAGGGTGTCCTCCAAGATCCAGGAACCGGAGTCCCCTTCCTGGGACTTGGTTCACGGGTGGAGAAGGTGGGAAGTCAGAGCGCCCAGTGGAAATGATACAAGTGGTTGTCCCCGGTGCACACCTGGAAGCTAGGTAAGGGCCAAAGGCGGACGGAGCTTTTGGGGAGCCTGACCCTCCACCCCCACCCCACGGGGTGCATTTCAGGTGGGCTGGGCTCAAGGCTGCAGCTTCAGTGAGAATATCACCGTCCCAGACACCAAGGTTAATTTCTACACCTGGAAGAGGATGGACGTGAGTTTATTTTTTCCTTCTTCTTGGGGAGACTCATTGTGGGAACCTGATGGGGTGGGAGGGAGAGCGATAGAAGAACATGAGGGCTGGACGCAATATGCTCCTTCGTTTGCCCTTTTTCATTCATTCATTCATTCGTTCGTTCAACAAAACGGATTCTGAGCCTTCACTTGGCTCAGCATGGTGCTTGCGGCGGCTGAGAGGGAGGGGCGGGCTTGGGCTGCCGACTCCAAGTCTCCGTTCGCTTTAGGTCGGGCAGCAGGCGGTGGAAGTCTGGCAGGGCCTGGCTCTGCTCTCGGAAGCCATCCTGCGGGGTCAGGCCCTGTTGGCCAACGCCTCGCAGCCGTCTGAGACCCTACGGCTGCATGTGGACAAAGCCGTCAGTAGCCTTCGCAGCCTCACCTCCCTGCTGCGGGCGCTGGGAGCCCAGGTGGGTAGGAGCCTCCCTCACACCTCACCTCCAGGGTCCCCCCCTTCCCCCCGACTGCGGTAACTTTCTGTTGTCTCCTTGGCAGAAGGAGGCCAGCTCCCTTCCAGAGGAAGCTTCTGCTGCTCCACTCCAAACATTCACTGTTGATACTTTGTGCAAACTTTTCCGAATCTACTCCAATTTCCTGCGGGGCAAGCTGACGCTGTACACAGGGGAGGCCTGCAGGAGAGGGGACAGGTGACCAGGAGCTCCCGCCCTGGACACGTCCACCACCTCACTTACCACTGCTGCCTGTGCCACGCCTCTGCACCCCCCACTCCTGACCCCTGTCGAGGGGTGAGCAGCTCAGCACTAGTCTGTCCCACGGACACTCCACGGCCAGGGGTGACATCTCAAGGGCCAGAAGGACTGTCCAGATCTAAGGATGTCATAGGGCCAGCCTGAGGCCCCGGAGCAGGAGGAAGTCGGAGGAAATCAGCTTCAACTTGGGAACAGAGCCTTGCTGGGGAGACACCAAAACTCACCTCAGTGCCCTGCTGAACGGTGATGCCAGGCCAAGCTGGAGGGCAAATACCTCTTTTTTGCACCTATCAGGCAAGGACAGGAGGGACTGGAGAATTTCGGGGGCAAGCCGTGAATTCTCCGGGTCTCATGGATACTCCCATGACAGCAAGAACCCACTGGACAAAGGGTGGTGGGAGCCATGACGATGGGATGGGGGCTGGCCCCTGGCTCTCCCTGGGTCCAAGTTCTGTGTATTTTTCAATCTCACTGGCAAGAACTGAAACCACATCATGGCTCTTGACTTTTCTGTTTTCCCGGGAGCCCCCTACTTCCCAGGCCCTGCTCCCACCCTGGCAGCAGGCCACAGCCCTGGGAAACTAGAGGTGGAGGGGGTCCGGCCCTACGTGCTGCCTCGCATGGCCTGTCTGACCTCTTGACCCCACTGGGCTTGAGGCCACAGCTCTGCCCACGCCGGTCAATAAGGTGGTTCCATTCAAGGCTATTCCTCAGTAGGCAGCTGGCAACCCTCTTTAGTGAGCTACAGCTGCCATCAAGGAAACAGGAGCCCCTTTGGGGGCTGGTGGCAGCTTCTAGTTCCAGCCAGTGGCCCCTTATTTTTTCTTATTTCTTCTCTGTGGTGTCTCTGGCTAAAGCCACATTCCTGCATCAGCCTTTGCCCTCTCTAAATTCAGCTGACCCCTTTCCTTGCCTGGGGAGGGTCCCCATTAATGCTCTCTCCCCTGGAACTTGCAGAAGGAGCCACATTCCCGACAGAGGTCTCACCGAGCACTCCGTGCCCAGGGCTATTCTAGGTGGTTCGCTTCCATGACCTCATTTTATTCCTTGCATGACGTGGAGAAGGTTTCCACTGTCATTCCCACGGAACAGATGGGAAAATATACTAACTGCCCAAAGCCAAGGTAGCAGGAACCCCCAAGTGCCCCCAGCTCTCACCTAGTCACTTACCTTCCTTATAATCCCTCCCTGCGCCCTGCTCCCCTGGGATGGGGGACACAGAACAAACTAATCCAGCTTCTGCTCTCCATCCCTACTTCTAATTTCACCCATTACTCCCAACGATCCACCTCAAATTCCTCCCCAGAAAGAATGCTTCAGCTGCAACGTACCCCAAGAGACCAGTCCTGACCATTATCATATATGTGGGGACTAGTCTTTCTCCTTGTATCACAAAACTTAGAGAAGTCAGCCCGTACCCCTGAAAATAGCAAAAGAGAGAATGTTTGCAATCTGCAGCGGGGCAAATTAGGGGTAGGTTGGGGGACTGGAGGGTATTTGCCAAGTATATGTGTGTGCTGGGGGCAGGAGTGAAGTGTGGGAGAAATCAAGGCAGAGATAGACCCAAAGGAGAATTTTCACCTTGGCCAACCCAGCTCCTGGGGTACAGTGCCCTCTTCAGGCCCTACTGGGAAATGTTAGAGAAATCTACAAGTGAAAGAACTAAGAGTGGTGATCTTTGCATATTCCAATAAAAATTTGTACTGCAGGGGCACCTGGGTGGCTCAGTGGGTTAAAGCTTCTGCCTTGGGCTCAGGTCATGATCTCAGGGTCCTGGGATCGAGCCCCGTGTCGGGTCTCTGCTCAGCAGGGAGCCTGCTTTGCCCCACCCCGCCTACTTGTGATCTCTGTCCGTCAAATATATAAATAAAATCTTTAAAAAACATTTTTTTGTATTGCGGTTTCCACGGATGGCATCTGGTTCTTGCCCCACTGCTGTCAGGAAGGGAGGAATTTGTCTTTCTCGATGGCAAGAAGCTAAGAGAACTGTCCTGAAACCCAAGGCATGCAGCCAAGAATGGCAACGAGGACCCGAACCCAAGGTTTAGGACTCATGACCCCCAAGCACATCTTAGCCCATTGTGCCACCTAGACATTCCCGGGACCACCCAGTACCTGGATCTTTTTTACCCACAAGTCAGGGTCACCTACCTTATTCCTTGACTTCTTTTCAGACTGCTTACTGCTTTCCATCAACGAAACAAAACAAAAAAGTTCAAGTTAATGGAACCTGAACTATATGACCTAGGGCCAGTGGGTTAAGACATTAAAAATGTAACTCACTGGGGCGCCTGGGTGGCTCAGTGCGTTAAAGCCTCTGCCTTCGGCTCAGGTCATGATCTCCAGGGTCCTGGGATGGAGCCCTGCATTGGGCTCTCTGATCAGCGAGGAGCCTGCTTCCCCCTCTCTCTCTGCCTATTTGTGATCTCTGTCTGTCAAATAGATAAATAAAATCTTTTTTAAAAAATGTAACTCATTTATTCCACATTTACAGAGTGCCTACTTTGTGGCAGCCTTTGCACCAAGTGCTAGGAAAACGTGAAATGACAGTCTGTGCCTCTCGCAGTCCAATGTCCTCCAAAGAGACACCCCACACCCCAGAGGGTGTTGCCAGATTTCAAAGGGTCTTCCAGTGCAGGCTGGGGATGTGAACTTTCCTCTGTACTCTTATTATGGTGATTCACAATATATTAAACTCGGGAGCCTACACGATCTGCTGCGATTCTCACCCCAAGTCCATGAAACAGGAGGCCCTTAGGTATCGACCCTATTTCCCAGATGGGGAGAATACAACCTAGTTCCACCACGTAAAATGACAGAGCCTGCTCTGCTCACTTCCTGGCAGGACAGGAGCCAGCACGGCCCATTCTGAGTCAGCGGGTTACATAATTGTTTAATGGAGATGCTTTCTGTGTGTCGAGTGCTCTGCGATTTACGAGGTGCCTTCCTGGGCATCTTCTTATTTGCTCTCCTAACTGCATGAGGAGGGCAGAGATGGTGGGGGAATCTCCATTTTGCCGAGGAGGAAACCGAGGCCCAGAGAGATTATGGGCCTTGCCCTGGCAGTAGGGCACTAAGCGGAAGATAAGGACCAGGAAGGACCCAGGCTCTCTGATTCCTGTTTCCTCTTCTAGCAGAAGCAGGGATCATAAGGAAAGGAGAGTAGAGGGAGTGACTTGGAGGGGAGGAAGCAGCTCCAGGTCACGGAGCTATTAGGCCCTTCCCTCTCTCAGTATCAACTCCGCCCCTGGGGCGTCTGGGTGGTAAAGTCAGTTGAGTGTCTGACTCTTGGTTTTGGCTCAGGTTATGATCTCATGGGTCATGGGATCAAGACCCTAGTTCGGCAGGAAGTCTGCTTGAGATTCTCTCCCTCTGCCCCTCCTCCAATCAATCAATCAATCAATCAATCTTAAAAATAAAATCTCCCCGTTCCATCTTCTGCCTTCTGCTCCCACTTCTTCCCTGCTATCCTCCCTACCACCCAAGTCCCCCAGAACTAGGGACCAACTCAGCCACCTCCTACAGCCCTAGCTCCCACCTTGACTGCCGCCTATTGGCCCAAACCTTCTCCCTGGGCCTGACCATCAGGCTGACCAAATGCACCTGTTTGACCCCAGCCCACAGGTCACCTAAGATTTTCCTGAACTACTCGGAATCCTCTTTTCATCGTAGCAGATGAATGTTGCTGGATTTGAATTAGCTAAATGGGGCCTCTTAGACATTGGAATCAAAGCTGAATGTTAACTACATTTTTTTTTCAAGCTCATTGAAGGTAATTCCTCTATAATTCCATCATAAAATGACATTATGAAAGATGACTGGCCACAGAAAAGCAGACAGTAGTACGGTTTCCCAATTTATGTGAGTCATGACCAAATGTCCATGAACTCTTCCCCCCACCAAGATTTTATTTATTTATTTGACAGAGAGAGAGATCACAAGTAGGCAGAGAAGCAGGCAGGTGGGGGGGGAAGCAGGCTCCCTACTGAGTGGAGAGTCCGATGCAGGTCTCGATCCCAGGACCCTGAGACCATGACCTGAGCTGAAGGCAGAGGCTTAACCCACTGAGCCACCCAGGTGGCCCCTCTCCTCTTGATTTAATAAAAAAAAAAAAAGGATTAATAAAAATATTTACATGACCTGCCCACAATTTCTGCTTTTAAAAGAACTTAGCTGTGCTAGTCTCTCCATTTTGCAGAAGAGCAAACTAAGGCCCAGAGACGGAGAGTACTGTTTAAGGAAACACAGCAAAGCCAGGACTGGCGTTAATTCTCTGGAGCGCTTCTGGGGTTCTTCCACATGCCGGGGTCCCTCACACCTCTGCCTACAGCTGCTAGGCTTGACCAAGTGACAAACCCTCAGGGGCCTTGTGCATTCTGACACCCCCAAATGCAGAGCCCTGTGGTGTCCTTCCACACCACCACCCCATTCTGTCCTGCCTCGCACACCAACCCCCACCCCAGACAGGTTGGAAGCTGTGACTGTCCCGCTCTGTGGCTCTGTGGCGCCAAAGAGAGGTCAGCAAAAGCAGCCCTCAGAGGACTTATTGCCCAACCAGGAGGGGCTGTGGGTCAGTTTGCTTCTGTGGCTCTTCCCTGGGTTAACCATTTCCTGGCTCTGTCCCTCTCTTGATTCTTCTCCTAACCTGGTATGGAGGAAGGGTCGACCAGGGGCGGGGCTGGGCATTCTTTACATGTCCCGCTTTGGTGTCAAGAGGCAGAGAGGATCTCTGTCTCCCCTGATCTGATCCCTCGGTGGTCCTATTGGTGCTCATTTAGGCAGGAGTCCCCAGGTCTGTGAGGGGGTTGGGGACTTCCCTCTCCAGTGCCTGGTGCGTGACTGTACCGGCCCTGGGCCCTGAGCTCGTGAGAATGGCTGCCCCAGGCATCCCCTTTCGCTCGCTCGTCAGGGGCAAAGGCCCAGTGCCCTGGGCATAGATTTGATGGCAGAGAGTAGGGGGCTGCTGAGGTGAAGGGAATGAAACCAAAGGTTTCTAGGAACACCTGGGTGTGGTGGGATATGGGAAATTTGGACACGATTCATTTCCTTGGAGTTCAGTTTCTACATGATTTTACAGTGAGGAGGACATGAGGTTCAGTGAGGTTAGCCCGCAAGAATGGCTGTTTCTAGCTTCTGGAAAGTTCTCGATCTGCTCATGTCCCCTCTCATGCCGTCTTGATGTTAGTGTGCAACTGCGCCACCATCTCTCACCCTTGACAGCCTCCTCTCCTGTCCCCCCCGGCTCCAGCCAGGGCCAGGCCCCCTCTGGTCCACATCTTACCAGGGTGTCCGGGTGGCCTTTTGAAAATGCAAGTTGAGGGGCGCCTGGGTGGCTCAGTGGGTTAAGCCGCTGCCTTCGGCTCAGGTCATGATCTCAGGGTCCTGGGATCGAGTCCCGCGTCGGGCTCTCTGCTCAGCAGGGAGCCTGCTTCCCTCTCTCTCTCTCTGCCTGCCTCTCTGCCTACTTGTGATTTCTCTCTGTCAAATAAATAAATAAAATCTTAAAAAAAAAAAAAAAAAAAGAGAAAATGCAAGTCGAGTCAGGTAACCCTTGTTGTTTAAAAACTTTTGGTGGTACCTCAAAATATTCAAGGTTCCCCAAGCTGGGGCCCCTGCCTCTTCCCAGTGTTACACAAACACACACACACACTGGCCATTCCCTTTTTTTTTTTTTTTTTAAGATTTTATTTATTTATTTGACAGACAGAGACCACAAGTAGGCAGAGAGAGAGAGAGGAGGAAGCAGGATCCCTGCTGAGCAGAGAGCCCCATGCAGGGCTCGATCCCAGGACCCTGGGATCATGACCCAAGCTGAAGGCAGAGGCTTTAACCCACTGAGCCACACAGGCGCCCCAGACGCAGACCATTCTTTAAAAATGTCATGCTCCCTCTAAGCCTGGAACATTCTCTCTTCCTGGATGTGCCATGCCAACTTCTTTGCCTCATTACCATCTCTCTGTGGCTTAGAAAGCCTCTCAGGTGTCACCTCTTTCCAAAAACCTTCCCTTCCTGTCACCAGGGACCTGGGGGACCAGGGACCCCTACACGCTCCCTACCAAACTGCTTGTCTGCTTGGCCACCTGTGGTCAGCCCCTCAGAGGGGGGCATGTGTGGAGAGAAGCCCTGAGGATTGCAAAGTGTGCTGGGGCAAGGAAGGCGTGGGCCAGAGGAGGGCGGCTGGTATGAGCCCAAACTAGAAGGGAGGGGTGAGTTGGCTCTGGGCAGGACTGCCCAGAGGGGTACTGGACCCTCAGAGGGGTACTGCTGTGGCCTGCTTGTCTCCAGAGCTTTCTCTGCTCGCCTTCTACTCCGCAGATAAAACAGAGGCTGCTACAGGCACTTGACTGGCTTAGGCAGTGGAGCCTGCGACCCTTGATCTCAGGGTTATGAATCTGAGTCCCATGTTGGGTGTAGAGATTACTTAAAAATAAAATCTTTAGGGGCACCTGGGTGGCTCAGTCGGTTGAGCGTCTGCTTTTGGCTCAGGTTCTGATCCCAGGGTCCTGGGTTTGAGCCCTGGGAAGGATGGGGGGGGGCAGGTCAGCGGGGAAGCCTGCTTCTCCTTCTCCCTTTCTCTCTGCTGCTCTTCCTGCTTATTCTCTCTCTCTCTCACTCTCCGTTAAATAAATAAATAAATAAATAAATAAATAAATAAATAAAATCTTTGAAAAACAAACGAACAAAAAACAGAGGCTACTAAACATGCCTCGGGAACATGCCTCCCCAACCCTCCCTATGCAGAGCCGGCTTGTCCCTCCGATTGTCTGTGTTCTGGACTTTTCGGCCTCTTTCATTTAATAACATATGCAGGTTCTCTTTCCACTATCAGAACATCTCGATCTATCATCATTCCCTTCTTCTTTAAGCCAGAAATAAACTTTAACAGTGTTAGAACATCAGGTGATATTTCTGAAATTATTTTTATTTATTTTCAAATATTTTATTTATTTGACAGAGAGACAGACAGACAGACAGACAGCAAGAGAGGAAATACAAACCACCCTGGTACCCCGTGAAATAATTTTTAATTGTGGAAACAGACTCAGAACATAATATTTACCTTCTTCACCATTTTTTTTTTGGAAGATTTTATTTATTTGCAAGAGACACAGCAAGAAAGGGAACACAAACAGGGAGAGTGGGAGAGGGAGAAGCAGGCTTCCCGCCGAGCAGGGAGCCCGATGTGGGGGGTTCGATCCCAGGACCCTGGAATCCTGACCTGAGCCGAAGGCAGATGCTTAATGACTGAGCCACCCGGGGGCTCCATTCTTAACCATTTTTAAATCTTTTTTAAAAAAATCTTCTTATTTATTCAAGTCATCTCTACACCCAACATGGGGCTCAAACTCACGATCCCAAGATCCAGAGTCTTGTGCTCCTCCCACTGAGCCGGCCAGGCATCCCTCTTCTTAACCATTTCTAAGTGCACGTTCAGTGTCACTAAGTACATTCACATTGGGAAACCACCACCGCTGGCCATCCACGGAACCTTATCATCTTTCCCAACGGAAATTCTGTCCCAGTTAAGCACTAACTCCCCATTCTCGGCAATGGCCATTCTACTTCCCGTCTCTGGGAGTTTGCTGCAGGTAACTCGGATAAGCGGAATCCTGTGATATTTGTCCTTCTGGGTCGGGCTTGCTTTACTTAGCATCGTCTCCTCCATGGTGTAGCATGTGTGAGAATTTCCTCACTTCAAAGGTGGAATGATATCCCATTGTACAAATACACCTTATTTTGTTTGACTCTTGGGTTGCTCTCACCTTTTGGTTATGGCAAATACTGCCTCTCTTCCAAGTCTTTGCTTTTAATTCTTTTGGGTCTATACACCCAGAAGTGGAATTGCTGGACCCTATGGTAAGTCTATTTTTAATTTTTGAAGGGTGCCATTCCTTTTAATACCTCCATAATATTCCTTCATATGAAAAAATATTCCTTGAGTATGATCCAACTGTCTATCTGCTGGTAAACATTTAGGTAATCTTGATTTTTTTTTTTTTTTTTTTTTTTGGTCAGAGAGAGAGAGGGAGAGCGAGCGAGCACAGGCAGACAGAATGGCAGGCAGAGGCAGAAGCAGGCTCCCCGCCGAGCAAGGAGCCGATGCGGGACTCGATCCCAGGACGCTGTTATAACCCATATGCCAATGATCATCTTTAAGGTGTGCCCAGCTTTAGGCAAATACACGTGGAGTTCTGTGGAGAGATTCATAGAAAAATAAGGCAGGTCGAAACCATGCATGCTAGAAAGTTGTTTTTTTTTTTTTAAGATTTTATTTATTTATTTCACAGAGATCACAAGTAGGCAGAGCGGCAGGCAGAGAGAGAGAGGAGGAAGCAGGCTCCCCGCCGAGCGTAGAGCCCGATGCGGGGCCGATCCCAGGACTCTGGGATCATGACCTGAGTCAAAGGCAGAGGCTCTAACCCACTGATCCACCCAGGCGCCCCCATGCTAGAAAGTTTAAGAGTCACTGTCACATTACCTTCTGTCACATTACCTTCTGAGAAGTCTTCCCAAACTAGTCTTAGCACCAGTGTATTTGAGTGTGTCTACCTACATCCTGGCCAACAGGCAATGCTTTCAGTCACTTAAACAGTGGTTACTGTGACAGCTGTAGTTTTGACTAGCATTTTCCTTCGTACTAGTGAAGCAGAACCTCTTTCCAGTGTTCACCGACTGGTGGCATGTCTTCTGTGAGACTTGTCTTTTTCAATTCTTTGCCATTAAGCGTTTCCAGTCCCACCTTATTTGACTGGCCAGTCGTTTATGCCACCGTTGCCAGCTATAGAATTTTAGGTTTGAAATGATTTTCCGTTGGAATTCTGCAGACAATGTTCCACGACCTTTTAGAACCCATGGTTGCTATTGAAAAGCCTGAGGCCATGCTGATTCCCGATCCTTAGAAAGTATGTGACTTGCTTTTTTCTATCTGGAAGTGGTTAGGGTCTTCTGTTCCCCCCTGCTACTCTCGAATCTCATGACGTGCCTTCCATGGGTGTCCTTGCATTCATCAAACGAGACCCCTTCTAATCAAGAGACGGTATCTCAGTCCCGGGAAATCTTCCTGTGTGGTTTCTCTTAAGGCATTTCTTCTCCTTGGTTCCTTCTGTTTTGAACCATTTTGTTTGGATGTTAGACTTCCCGGACGGGTTCTCTGAATCTCTTTCTCTTGTCTTTCTTGCTTTCCTTCTCTCCTGCTCTCCCTTCATTTCTCTTTGTTGGAGATTACATTTCCACCCTTGTAGTTTCCATTTCCCAGAGGGCTCCCGTGTTCTCTGTCTGGTTTTCATGGCATTCTCCGAAGGTTGTCAAGTGAGGAGGGTCAGAGGTGGATAAAGTGGCCTGGGCTTATTGTGCCTTCCCCTCTCCCCTGAGAGCCGCCTCTGAGGTCCCACATGGCTCCTCCAGTCTGGACTCTGGTGCTGCTGGCGGGGGCCGCCTGGGGCCAGGGCCACCTGCCTGCCCCTGTCCGGTAAGCTGGGCTCCGGGAGTGATCAGAGGTGGCTCTGAGGGAGGGCGAGGGGCAAAGCTGGAGGGCGTGGGGCAAAGCTGGAGGGCGTAAGCAGGGTAACCACAAAGGGCATAGCCCTGGGGAGGAAGAGGATGATGAACTGGGATGGTGGCGGGAAACCCGCTGCCCGAGAACATGGAACTGAGGGGTGTGAGCAGCTCAGTGGGAAAAAGACAGAGCCCGGACTTGAAAGAGAGGGAGGGGGTACAGAGCTGGGGAGACAGACAAGAAAGAGGGGTGGGGCTCTCAGAAAATGGGCAAATTCAGCAGACAGGAGACTTCAGGTAGAGGCAGTGAGACCTGATGGATGGCTTGGTGTCCTGGAGCTTGTCTGGGGATGATCTGAGCAAACAGAACTTGAATGAGTAAAGGGGAGGGCTGTTTCGTGTGGCCCACACCACCTGGGGAGGGACAGCCGGCCTCTCTGTGAGGTTCGGGGAGTTTGCAGGGTTCAGAAGGGCCAGCCCTCTGTAACTCATCTATATGTTCAGTGGCCTACGGCTGAGGCAGGACCACTTGCCACCCATGCGGCAGCAGGGAACTCACAAAGTCCCCACTTTGGGTCTGAAGGAAGGAGCTTCCCCGGGTTCAAACACTTAAGGACCGCTCCAGAAACCAAGCCTCTACCACGCAGGCCACCTCGGGCACAGAGGCGCTGAGGGGCCCTGTGGGGGTAGGAGGAGCTCGGAGGGGAGATGCTTTTTCTTTTTTTTAGGAGATAGATGAAAAAAAATTTTTTTTAAGATTTTATTTATTTGACAGAGAGAGATCACAAGTAGGCAGAGCAGCAGGCAGAGAGAGAGAGAGAGAGAGAGAGAGAAGCAGGCTCCCCACTGAGCAGAGAGCCCCATGTGGGGCTGGATCCCAGGACCCTCGGACCATGACCTGAGCTGAAGGCAGAGGCTTAACCCTCTGAGCCACCCAGGCGCCCCAGCTGAGAATTTTTTAAAAAAATATTTTATCTATTTATTTGACAGAGAGAGATCACAAGTAGGTATAGAGGCAGAGAGAGAGAGAAAGGGGGAAGCAGGCTCCCCACCAAGCAGAGAGCCCGATGTGGGGCTCAATCCCAGGACCCTGGGATCATGACCTGAGCCGAAGGCAGAGGCTTAACCCACTGAGCCACCCAGGTGTGCCCCGACAGATGAGAATTTAACGTAAGGAGGCTGGATGCCCTTTTGAAAACCTTAAAGAAGACAAGTAAATATACGTTCACTGCACACACTTTGGTATGATATGGAGAACACGAAAGGAAACGTCTTCCAAAAATGACCGCTCAGAAAGCTCGCGATCATCGACGCTTATGATTCTTGATAATGACAAATATTCCTTCCACCCCGCCTTCTCTGTTTTTCCAAATCAACCCCAAGGAAAGAGAAGCCTCCGGACTGGAAGGCAGTTGCTCGCAACTCGAGGGATAACTGTAAGTTGGAAACCAGCACAACTCAGATCTCTCTCCTTCCCTAAGACGGCCACCTCCAGTGCCCTCGGGGCTGAGTGATGGCACAGACATGTAGTGAATGTCAGAGGGTGGAGGAAACACGGAGGAGTAGAGGCCAAGCCCTACGTGGAACAGTCTCGTTCAAATAACAACAAAATGTATGCGCCTAGACAAAGCCCCTGGCCCCTCAGCTTGCCACCCCTGTCCCAGAACTCATTCTGCCCTGACCCCTGCCCCGAATCTCTCCTAAGAGATTCTTACTTCTCAGATTCTTTTAAGAAACTCTGCTCTGGACCCCAAATCTCCTAGTGGCTGCCTTCTCTATGCTTAGAAACCCGGCTAACCGCCAGCCCCCAGTTTGGCTCTCTCCCTCGTCCTGGCCTCAGAGCAGCCCTTTCTTCCCAGCTGTTCTCACCCAGTGTGACTTTGAGGATAACTCCAAACCCCTCTGTGACTGGACCCAAGCGTCCACGGATGACGGGGACTGGATTCGAGCCAGTGGGCCCTCCCCCACCGGCACCACTGGTCCCCCCGGGGGGTACCCCAATGGAGGTGAGGAAGCCTAAGCTTTAGGGAGACAGCTGGGAGGTGGGCTTGGGCAGACCTGGGCACAGGGAGAAGGGAGGCAGCTGGAAGTGGGCGCCTGGACTCTGGATGGGGGCGGTAGGGCCCCCTCGCCATCCTGGGCTCTGCCTTCCCCAGAGGGCCACTACCTGCACATGGAATCAAGCACCTTCCACCGGGGCGGGGTGGCCCGTCTACGCAGCCCCCCCATATGGGAGCAAGGCCCCCTCTGCGTGCACTTCGCCTACCACATGTTTGGGCTGTCGTGGGGCGCCCAGCTCAGACTGCTACTGCTCAGGGACAGCAAGGAAAAGCACCCCAGCGTGCTCTGGAAGCACATTAACACCCAGAGCCCCTCCTGGATGCCCACTGCTGTCACCGTGCCTATGGGGCTTGTCCTCCCCAGCCAGGTGAGGCCAAGGGCAGAGGCTTGAGCCCCAGGGGGGAATCTGGGTGTGTGTATGGGGGGGGCGGTTGGGCAGGAGGGGCTGGAGCAAGGAAGGGGCACGGGGCTGGGCCATCTGAATTCAGGCAGGAAAACTGGGAGCCTGAGGCAAAGGAGCTTACAGGGTGAGTGGTCCCCTCCTTTCTCCCACAGGTGATGTTTGAAGGAGTGAGGGGCAGCACGGCTTACCTGGACATCTCTCTGGATGCCATCTCCATCCATCGGGGCTCCTGTAATCGCGGTAAGCCCGTCCCTCTTCCTCTTTCTCTCTGCCTCCACCACCTGCCCAGGGTGGCAGAAGTAGCTCAGGGACCACGACCCTGCTTTCTCTCCGAGTTGGGGCTCCTTGCTTCCCTCTGCCTCCACATCTCACACCTTTGAATCCTGAAGCAGCCACACCGAAAGAGAGGTTCTCTTTTAATAGGGTTGTAGTGATACCTTTTCTCGAGTGACCAACCATTCCAGTTTGCCCGAGGCTGCCCCCTTTTTTTGCCCTGAAAGTCTTGCATCTCGGGGAAATCCTCCGTTCCCGGCCCCAGCTGGATGTCTGGTCACCCTAGCTATTATCCCAGTTTGACCCACAACCAACGCTCTCAGTTGACATTAGAGACTTCAGGGGAGCAAATTCAAGGGAAGGTAAATTCCAGAAGCTGAGTGCAAGGAACTCACCGAGGACAGGATTATGCGAGCGGCTCCTCACTCACGATCTAATGTATGACAGGCGGGTAGTGCTGTTCCCAGTTACAAATGAAGAAACAGGCAGCTTAAGCAATCTGTCCCAGGAATTAAGCCCCCCACGGTGGACAGCAGGCCACAGACTAACACTCGGAATTCTGACCCCAGGCTGCGGCATACTTCTTGGAGCTGCCTCCTCCTAGTAAAAGCTAAATCCTCCCTTCTCCCTCTTCTTCCCCTCAGTCTGCATGATGCAGACGTGCAGTTTCGACATTCCAAACGATCTCTGTGGCTGGAGCTGGATCCCAACAGCCTCTGGGGCCAAGTGGGTCCAGAAGAAGGGGCCTTCTGGGGTGCCGAACGTGGGGCCCGACGATGATTTCTCTAGCCCTGGTAGTGAGTAACAGCCATGCTTCCGCCCTTGGCCTTTCTGGGCTTCCAGTGACCTCTGCGATGTTTGCCTCACTAACCAGGCGGTAATAACTGCCCCGGGACGGGGCGAGGTGAACCCCAGCGACCTCAAACGTCGGTCAGCACAAGTTACTCAGCAGAAAGCAAACTACACACACTCAGCTTCCCCACCCCCTGCCCCCTCTGCCATCCCACAAACTAACCCTAACCCTAACCCACGTTCCCTAAATTTCTTCCCTAAGTTCCCATCTCTTTGTTCTGTGTCCCTTTTGCATTTCTCCATCCACAATCCCCTCCCTTCGTTTTCCTGTTCTTTCCTCTTCTCCTCTGTCTCCCCCCACGGCCCATACGCCCTCTGGCCCACTCCAACGACTTTCTCTCCTTCCTGGGCTCTTTCCCCGCTGCCCGAGGTCAGCCTTTTTTTTTTTTTTTTTTTAAAGATTTATCTATTTATTTGTGAGAGAGAGATCACAAGTAGGCAGAGAGGCAGGAAGGGGTGAGGAGGGCAGCATGTTCCCCGCTGAGCAGAGAGCCCGATGCGGGGCTCCATCCCAGAACTCTGGGATCATGACCTGAGCCGAAGGTAGAGGCTTAACCCACGGAGCCACCCAGGCGCCCTGAGGTCAACCTTCTAGAAAGACCTGGAGAGCCACCCCTCCCCTTCACTCAGATGCCCCGGAGAGCAGGGCGGGGCGGGGCCGGCCCGTCCCGGCATTGCCGCCCCCCACCCCCGCCCCGCCGCCTGAGTATTAGCACCCCAGGCCGAGCCCTGCGGCTCAGTAAACGCTGCCTGTTGTTTTAATTTTCTCTCTCGCTTTTTCCCTCTTGCTTCCTATTTTTCCATCTTTCCTTCCTTTTCTCCCACTTACCCGACTCCCTCCCCTCCACCCCTTTCCGCCCTTCACGGAGCCCGCCTTTCCCGGCAGGGTGCGACCGCGCTCACCTGACGCGACTGAGTGGGAGTCAGGGACTAGCACCCTGCGCAGCCTTAGGCCCCGCCTCCGGCTACCAGTTGCGTCACGGAGCGGGCTCCAAGCTGATTGGCTGCCTGAGCTGCAAGGCGGTCCAATGGGTTGGGAAAAGGAAGAGGGCAGGACTCCGCGGGCTCCGAAAGCCTCAGAATACAAAGTCCAGGTTTTTGCCTGCTTCTTCTTCTTCTTTTTTTTTTTTTTAATTTGACAGAGAGAGAGAGAGAGAGATCACAAGTAGGCAGAGAAGCAGGCAGAGAGAGAGGGGGAAGCAGGCTCCCTGCTGAGCAGAGAGCCTGATGCGGCGCTCGATCCCAGGACTTCGGGGATCATGACCTGAGCTGAAGGCAGAGGCTTTAATCCACTGAGCCACCCAGGCGCCCCCTGCCTGCTTCTTCTAAGAGGATGCTGCGTTTCTTACGGCGGTGCCTGCGTCCTTATCATTCTTGCCAAACATTTCTGGAAGGCTTGGAGGCCACAGCCAGATGTGGGCCCCCCTCAGCGCTGGCCCATCCTAGGCAGCTGTTGGGGCTTTCCAGGCCCAGGACCCCTGCAGTCCCAGAGTCCTGTCGCTGTGCCCGACTCCCTCAATTTCAGCCACCTCACCTTACCGGCCCTTTCCTTTGTAGGTGGCTTCTACATGCTCCTGGACCCCAAGAATGCAAAACCGAGGCAGAAATCTGTCCTCCTGAGCCCGCGGAGCCATTCCTCTGGCTGTCTAAGCCTGTCCTTCCACTATATCCTCCGTGGACAGTCACCTGGTGCAGCCCTCACTGTCTCTGCTTCCGTCTTGGGTGAGCCTGGCAGTCGCTGGCTTTCCAGGACCTGAGGCTCATCTGCGAGGGTTAGGTTGACAGGAAACTATGGGGCATCCCTTAGGGTCTAGGGAAATCTAGGATATATGCAAGGTTACTCCATGGAGTGGACTCAGGCTTCTGGAAAAAACAGATACAAGTGCCAGGAGAGGGAGAGAGAAGGACCTGCTCCCATTTGGGAGAGAGGAATACTCTCCCACGTATTCCCCTTTCATTGCAGGCAGCATCCGGAAACACACTCTCTTCTCAGGACAACCTGGACCCAACTGGCAGCCTGTTTCTGTCAATTACACAGCCCAGGGACAAATTCAGGTACAGAGGAGTGAGAGGTCAGGATCCCTTGCACATGGTAGGCACCTCTGATATCTGAAACGGATTGAGGGTTTGGGCACTGGGAGCAGGGTGCCTGGGTTCCTGAATAGAATAAAATTAGATGTGGGGAGGGCTGGGGCATTTGGGCTGGTTTTTCACTCCCAGCCCCCTTTCTCTGTCTGTTCAGTTTACCGTGGTGGGTGTGTTTGGAGAGACCCCAGAGCCAGCTGTGGCAGTGGATGCAATCAGCACTGCTCCCTGTGGGGGTGAGAACCAGGCCCCGGAAGGACCAAATCGATCAGAACGGGGGGCCAGGGAGGGTCAGGGGGGAATAGAAAGCATGGCCCACGTTGCTCACATCTCCTATTTTGACTCCTAGAGAGCTTTCCTCAGTGTGACTTCGAAGATGATGCCCATCCCTTCTGTGACTGGGCCCAGGCATCAGGGGATGGTGGACACTGGACCCGTGCAAATAAAACTATGCACATCCAAGGTACAGGTGCTTCTGGAGGTGAGGATTGAGGATCCCTCAAGCCAACAAATTACTGAATCTTCTCCCAGCTGGGGCGGGGTGGGGGTTGACTGGTGGATTGATGGAAGATATTGGAGATGGTGAAGACCAGCCAGCAGGTGTTTCCTGGGAAGCTGCCCTGGTGCCCGAGCTGTGGCAAGAGGACAGAAGTAGAGTGAGTTGAAAACTTTCATAGCTGTGGGGTCACTGAACTCCCGGGAAAATGCAGGCATCTCACTTCGCAGAGCCCAAGGCTTCAAAATCCACAATCTCATTTTCAGTCAAGACATTTACTGGTGCAGCACATGATTTGGTTTTCCTTTTCTTTGGGCTCCTGCCTTCTTCAGTTAGAAGTCCAAAACCAGGGCGCCTGGGTGGCTCAGTGGGTTAAGCCGCTGCCTTCGGCTCAGGTCATGATCTCAGGGTCCTGGGATCGAGTCCCACATCGGGCTCTCTGCTCAGCAGGGAGCCTGCTTCCCTTCCTCTCTCTCTGCCTGCCTCTCTGCCTACTTGTAATCTCTCTCTGTCAAATAAATAAATAAAATCTTAAAAAAAAATAAAATAAAATAAAAAAAAAGAAGTCCAAAACCAGCAGGGGGGGGAGGGGTGGGAAACCTGCTACAGTGTGGGGAGTTTGCGTGCTCGCGTCAGACCTGCTTTGGAAAGCACGGTGTTGTGAGAGAAAACCATGCTGGGCTGCTCCTGTGGCGGTTTGTCATCTTGTCCTTCTTCTGACTGCCTTCTTTTTTGCCCAGAAGGTCGCTATATTTACATCGAGGCTGACAAGTTCTCTGAGGCGGGCCAGGCTTCCAGACTGGTGAGCAGGCCCTTCTGTGCCCCGGGTGCCATCTGTGTGGAGTTTGCCTACCACATGTATGGCCTCGGAGAGGGCACTAAGCTCAATCTCCTGCTGGAGAGCCCTGCGGGCAGTTCCCCATCTACTATCTGGCAACGTGTTGGGTCTCAGAGTCCTGACTGGCTGAACACCTCTGTCACCATCCCTTTGGGGCATCAACAGCCCATGCAGGTGAGAGACAGAGAGGGCGCCCCCCTCCCCCCGTCAGCGTCTGTGGGGAACATGGTGAGGGGGGCCATAATGCCTGGGTATAATCGGGGCTGAGAAGAGGGGCCCCTGGAAAGGGAGCAGAGCAGAGGTGAACTTGGTGTCCCTGAGAGGGATACTTTGTTCCTGAAAAGGAGTGGGGGCAGCGTTGGATTGTTGAGACTAGAACAAGGAGGCCTTTTGGCAGAGGACAGACTGACCAGGAGAGTCCCTGAGCTACCGGGGATTCATCTGCATTTCTGTCTTGTCTGTCCCTCATTACCTTCAGCTGATCTTAGAGGCCATCAGGGGTACCAACACTGCCTTTGTTGTTGCTGTGGATTTTATCTTGATCAATCATGAGACTTGTCGAGGTAAGACGAAATCTAGGCACCAAAAGGGGGGCCCTGATCTGAGATGACCATCTCTGGAACTGGTGAAAATCAAGTTCTCTCTCATGCTTAAGTTTTCACACAGCTTTGTGTTCCATGTTCTGCCTACCTCGACCTTCCCGGTCTTTCCAGGATGCTTGCTTGAGTGAATGTGGCTTTGATGCGGTGAATTTCTGTGGCTGGATCTGCAACCCCTTATCTAGTGGACGGGCAATCCTGAAGGAAGGACTGACATCCTGTTCATGTTGTGTTTCCTGTATCTGGCGCAATGTCTGACATATATCAGGAGGAGTGTTTGTTGAGAGTTTGTTAAGTGAGTGAAGATTGGCGTTGGGAGTGGGAGAGGTGTGAGTTACTCTTTGAGCCTGCCCACTCGAAGCGACTGAAGAAGGTGACAGTATGATTTTGACTAAACTCCGGGGCTTGTTTGTTTGTTTGTTTTTCTTTGCAGGAACAGTGCCAAAAGAGCTTCCTTCCAAATCTCCAGTTTCCCCCCCTGGCCCTTCTGAAACTCCTGTCTCCACAGGAAAACCTATGACTCCCACAGAGAAAACTATGGCCACCACAGAAGAACCCAAGCACTCCCTAGAAAATTACACTAGCCCCAGTGAAAAAGCCACTGTCCCCACAGAAAGACCCACGCCCCCCCCAGAAAAACACACTGTGCACAATGAAATAGCCACTGTCCCCACAGAAAATACCATGGCCCCCACAGAAAAACCCACTGTCCTCAGTGAAATAGCCACTATCTCCACAAAAAATCCCATGGTGCCCTCAATGTCCACTGTCTTCCCAGAAAGATCTACCTTTCCCCCAGAACAATCCACCTTTCCCACAGAAAAACTCACCATCCCCACTCAAAAGCCCACCATCCCCACAGAAGAGCCCACTATTCCCACTGAAAAACCCATTGTCCCTTCTGAGGAGACCACTGTCCCTCCCGGAGAGCCCACTGTCTTCACTGGAGAGTCTACCATCCCCACTGAAGAATCCACTATCTCTACTGAAGAGTCTGATGTCCCCATTGAAGAGACTTCTCTAAGCCTTGAAGAGCCCACTATCTCCACAGAGGAGTCCACTGTCCCCATTGAGGAGTCCACAGCCCCTCCTGAGGAGCCCACTGTCTCCACAGAAAAGCCCACTGTCCACACTGAAAGGACCACCATCTCCACTGAAAGGACCACCATCCCCACAGAAGAACCTACTATCCCTGCAGAAAAACCCACAGTCCACACTGCGAGGACCACCATCCACACCACCATCCCCATAGAAAAACCCACCATGCCCACAGAAAAGCCTATTGTCCACACTGAAAAGCCCATGGTCCCCATGGAAGGGACTACTGTTACCACAGAAAGACCTACAGTCCCCACAGAAAAACCCACCATCGCTACCAAAGAGACCACTATTCCCACAGAAAAACCCACCATGCCCACAGAAAAGCCTGTTGTCCACACTGAAAAGCCCATGGTCCCTGTAGAAGGGACTACTGTTACCACAGAAAGACCTACAGTCCCCACAGAAAAACCTACCATCACCACCGAAGAGACCACTATTCCCACAGAAAAACCCACCATGCCCACAGAAAAACTCATGTCTACAGAAAAACCCACTATCCTCACAGCAAAACTCACCACCCCCACTGAAAGGTCCACTGTCCCTACAGAAAAACTCACTGTCTCCACAGCTAAACCTACCATCCTTACTGAAGAACCCACCATCCCTACAGAAAAACTTACTGTCCCAACAGCAAGACCCACTATCCCCACTAAAAGGTCCACTGTCCCCACAGAAAAAACTACCATCCCCACAGAAAAACCCACTATCTCCACTGAAAAGACCACTGTCCCCACAGAAAAGCCCACTCTCCTCACTAAAGAGACCACCATGCCCACAGAAAAGCCCATCGTCCCTATAGAAAAAACTACCATCCCTGCAGAAAGACCCACTATCCTCACTGAGTCCACAGAAATATGCACCATCCCCACTGAAGAGACCACCGAGTCCACAGGAATATGCACCATCCCCACTTTAGAGCCTACTATCCCTACTGAGAAGACCACTATGCCCACAGAAAACTCTTCTGTCCCCACTAAAAGGCCTACCATCCCCACAGAAAAACCCACTGTCCCTACTGAAAATACCACCAACCCCACAGAAAAACCTATCATCCCCACTGAAAAGCCCACCATTCCCACAGAAACACCCACTGTCCCCACTAAAAAGCCCACCATTCCCACAGAAAAACCCACTGTCCCCACTGAAAAGACTACCATCCCCACAGAAAAACCCACTGTCCCCACTGAAAAGACTACCATCCCCACAGAAAATCCCACTGTCCTTACAGAAAAGCCTACTCCCCCAACTAAAAAGACTACTATCCCCACTGAAAAGACTACCATCCCCACAGAAAAGCCCACTGTCCCCACTGAAAAGACTACCATCCCCACAGAAAAGCCCACTGTCCCTACAGAAAACCCCACTGTCCGCACTGAAAAGCCTACCATCCCCACAGAAAAACCTACTGTCCCTACAGAAAAGCCCACTGCCCCCACTAAAAAGACTACTATCCCCACTGAAAAGACTACCATCCCCACAGAAAAACCCACCATCGCCACTGAAAAGACTACCATCCCCACAGAAAAACCCACCATCCCCAC
This sequence comes from Neogale vison, assembly GCF_020171115.1. Classification (NCBI taxonomy): domain Eukaryota; kingdom Metazoa; phylum Chordata; class Mammalia; order Carnivora; family Mustelidae; genus Neogale; species Neogale vison. Next base: position 9,254,443 of record NC_058104.1, read on the forward strand.
TGAAAAGACTACCATCCCCACAGAGAAGCCCACTGCCCCCACTAAAAAGACCACAGAAAAACCCACCATCCCCACTGAAAAGACTACCATCCCCACAGAAAAGCCCACTGCCCCCACTAAAAAGACCACAGAAAAACCCACCATCCCCACTAAAAAGACCACCATCCCCACTGAAAAAACCACCATCCCCACAGAAGCACCCACTGTCCCTACAGAAAAGTCCACTGCCCCCACTAAAAAGACCACCATCCCCACTGAAAAATCTACCGTCCCCACTAAAAAGCCCACAACTCCTACGACACCCCAGCCCAGCCCAACACTTGTACCAATTAGGCCAACAGTCTTGGTGATGCCTCCTACAACTACCCCAAGTACCTCCATGACCTCTACAACCCCTGGACATACTCCAGGTATGTGATGGAACACTGGACAAACAGCAGAAAGTAAGAGACCGTGAGTCGGAAAGAGACTTAGATAAATGGATGCATCTAGTGGAAAAGTACAGTCTTAGAGGAGAGATGAATGGAACATGGTAGCTTTAGAAAAAATAAGGACCACCGTGACCAAGAGGGAAGCAGGAAGTGGGGGTGGAGGCCATTGGGAGCCAAACACTAGGCTTACAACATTCTTTTTTTTTTTTAAATAAGGATATAATTCATCTACCATATAGTTCATTCTTCTAAAGCGTACAATTGAGTGGGTTGGTTTTTTTTAAGATTTTATTTATTTATTTGACAGACAGAGATCAGAAGTAGGCAGAGAGGCAGAGAGAGAGAGGAGGAAGCAGGCCCCCTGCGGAGCAAAGAGCCCAATGTGGGGCTCGATCCCAGGACCCTGGGATCATGACTGGAGCCAAAGGCAGAGGCTTTAACTCACTGAGCCACCCAGGCACCCCAAATTGAGTGGTTTTAGTGTATCCACAAGATTGTGCAAACATCAGTTTCTAAACCCAGGACATTTTTAAAAATGTATTTTTTTAAGATTTTATTTATTTATTTGACAGAGATCACGAGAAGGCGGAGAGGCACGCAGAGAGAGTTTGGTGGTGGTGGGGGGGAAGCGGGCTCCCTGCTAAACAGAGAGCCTGATACGAGGCTCGATCCCATGACCCTGAGATCATGACCCGAGCCAAAGGCAGAGGCTTAACCCACTGAGCCACCCAGGTGCCCTTCAATCCAGAACATTTTTATCAGCCCCAAAGAAACCCCCTACCCATTAGCGCTCACTCCACATTCTCCCCAACCCCCACCGTGCCCCATCTCCTGGCAACCCCTAACCCACGTTCGGTCTCTGTCAATTTTGGACATTGCACCCACATAGAAGGATGTAATACGTGGTCCCTTGTGACTAGCTCCTCGTACTCGACACCGTATTTTAAAGGTTCATCTGTGCGCTAGAATGTCAAGTTCATCCACATGTCGGATCACCCCTCCTTTTTATGGCTGAATCATAGGGACCTCCGTCTTAGAGAACTCAAGGGTGGGAAGAGAGGAGACAGGACATCTCCTTGAGAAAAGCAGTAGAGTGAAGGACTGACACAGGCTGTTCTCCCCATAGCAAGATGTCCGCCAAATGCCCACTACGAGTCCTGCGCCTGTCCAGCATCCTGCGAGAGACCCAAGCCCATCTGTGGGCCCCTTTGCAAACCCGGCTGTGTCTGCAGTTCTGGCTTCTTGTTTCATGAGTCCCGCTGCATCAATGCCTCTTCCTGCAATTGCTTCTACAACAACAATTACTATAAGGTAAGACCACCGGGATGCCAGAGCCCCTAAGGGAGATGGCAAGTGGGTTCTAGTTCCATCTGCTCCCAAGGGGAGATGACTTTGGATCCATGGGACTGTCCCAAGGGGCCAGCTCACAAGCTGGTAGAATTACACAACAGTGGAGTGATTCTTTCCAAATGTGGCTTTTCATCCTCCTCTCTGTTCGTGCGGTAAATATCGGCTACATACCCACTTTGGCCCAGCTAGTACCCACTGGGCCAGCCAGGTGGTCCAAGGCCTTCCTCATCTCCTCCTTGAGGAAAGCTGGGGGTCCCGGCATACGCAGAGAGCCCTGGATGCTGAGTAGAGCTTCGGGCATGTTCAGGGCAGAACACAGCGTTCCAGAATTTTCTTCCAATGGGACTTGCAAACCCCGTCAAAACACAGGAGTTGGGGCGTCTGGGTAGCTCAGTGGTTAAGCATCTGCCTTCGGCTCAGGACATGATCTCAGTGTCCTGGGATCAAGACCCACATCGGGCTCCCTGCTCAGCGGGAAGCCTGCTTCTCCCTCTCTCATTCCCCCTGCTTGTGTTCCCTCTCTCACTGTGTTTCTTCCTGTCAAATAAATAAATTATTTTAAAAAGAAAAAAACAGGGGCGCCTGGGTGGCTCAGTGGGTTAAAGCCTCTGCCTTCGGCTCAGGTCATGATCTCGGGGTCCTGGGATCAAGCCCCGCATCGGGCTCTCTGCTCAGCAGGGAGCCTGCTCCCCCCCACCACCCCTGCCTGCCTCTCTGCCTACTTGTGATCTCTGTCAAATAAATAAATAAAATCCTTTAATTAAAAAAAGAAAAAGAATAAAACACAGGAGTTACTGTCTCCCCGAATGGGTAGCCCCTCCACACTGCCCACCCCTCCGAGAAGATTCGACACAAGCCAAGGCTGTAAAGGAATGCAGGCTTTAGGCCACTGTTGTCCAAAAGGGATCGCATGCAAGCCTCACCCATTATTTTAGGTTTCCTGACAGCCACATTTTTTATTAAAGATTTTATTTATTTATTTGACAGACAGAGATCACAAGTAGGCAGAGAGAGATGGGGAGAAGCAGGCTCCATGCTGAGCAGAGAGCCCGATGTGGGGCTTGATCCCAGGACCCCGGGATCATGACCTGAGCCGAAGGCAGAGGCTTTAACCCACTGAGCAACCCAGGCACCCCAACAGCCACATTTTTAAAAAGTAAAAGGAAACAGGTTAAATGAATTCCAATAATGTACTCAATTTCTAGTCTCATTTCAACATGTAATGAAGTTATTAATGAGATTGCTCACATTCCTTCCCCCCCAATACTAATTCTTTGAAATCTAGTGTGTATTTTTACACTTTGGGTATATCTCAGCTTGGACCCACGTTTCATGAGCTCGACAGCCACAAGAGGCTGGTGGCCGCTCTATGGGACGGTGCCACCCGAGAATCAAGCCAGTCGGACCTTTAAGCCTGGGCTCTAGCATTCACTTGGTGGGTGACCTCGGGCAAGATTCTTTCCCTCTTCCGTGTCTACAAAATGTGCCCATAATTTCTACTTACCTCATAAGATTGTTGTGAAGTTGAAATTAGATCCCGACGCAGACCTAGTACTTACTAAATATTACTATTATTAGCTAATTATGATAAATATCATAAGTAAGTTATTAAAAGCATATTAAGCTATTCACTCCCGCCCCATGGCTTTTCTCAGAACTGGTGTTCTTCCCATCTGTCATCTGAGTTCCTTTTTATCTCTTTGGGGACTACTTTTTTCCCCCACTTCCCTTTAACCAGCTTCCTGGGTGTTCCTTTGTCAGGATTAGGCTAAAACTTCTGCCTCAGAAAGATCTATCACAACCGTCAGCATTCAGCATCTCTTGCCTGCCCTAGGAGACATCTTTGCATGTCTTATAAAGATTTATTTGTGCCTCCAATGAATGTTTCTTTTTTTTAAGATTTTATTTATTTATTTGACAGATAGAGATCACAAGTAGGCAGAGAGGCAGGCAGAGAGAGAGGAAGGGAAGCAGGCTCCCAGCTTAGCAGAGAGCCCAGTGTGGGGCTTGATCCCAGGACCCTGGGATCATGACCTGAGCCAAAGGCAGAGGCTTTAACCCACTGAGCCACCCAGGTGCTCCCCAATGAATGTTTCTTGAGTATGTTCAACCCTCCTGGAATTGGGACCACCACAAATAGGGCATGGTCCTTGCTCTCCTAATGCTCTCAGATCCTGGAGGACACGCGGGGTCTTGGGTCACTCTGATACAGCAAGTGTTTCTAGAATGAGAGCTCCTGCCAAGCATTGTGCTGTGTGTTGAGGCTATGATAGTAAATAAAGAGACATGGTCCCTCACAGAGTGCTTGCAGTTAGTCACAGAAATTACTAGGAAGGTGCAATTCTAGTAAGTCCTGGGAAAGAAAGGTACCCAGAACTGTGAGGCTGACCTAGTCGGGGGGGGGGTCTGAGAAGTCTTCCCTAGAAAGCTGTGGTCCTTGAACTGAACTCTGTGTGCTGGTCGCATAAGAATAATCTAGAAAGGAACAGAAGAGCATTCCGGGGTGAGAGAGCAGCATGTGCTAATGTCCTGTGGTAGACAGGAATATCTGGTAGAAGATAGGATGAGGGAGAGTATGAGCAAGGTTAGGTCTGCAGGTGTGGTGGGGAAGGAGGGAGGGTCCCAGGAGCTATGGCGCTGTGACTCTGGATCCCTTGCTCCCAGCCTGGGGCGGAGTGGTTCAGCTCCAATTGCACAGAACGTTGCCGCTGCAGGCCTGGCAAGCGCATGGAGTGTAACTTCTCCCAGTGCGGGCCGCACACAGTGTGTCAGCTGAAGAATGGCCAGTACGGATGCCAACCCTATGGTGAGACCCTCCCACCTGTCAGAGTGGGTGGGACGCCAGGGTCCCAATCCCTCCCTTGGCCAGAGGAACCGGGGCATGCCTCTGGGTGCACGAGGGTGGCCTCAGGGCCTAGTCCGTCCTTTCATGAGTTGCCCACTGGCTCCCCTCCGCAGGCACTGCCACCTGCACTGTGTACGGGGACCCTCACCAAATCACCTTTGACGGGAGACACTTCAGCTTCATGGGCAAATGCACCTACATCTTGGCCCAACCCTGCGGCAATTCGACAGGTAGGGCCCTGGAGGTGCCTGGGGTATAAGGTCAGAACAGCTGGGCAGGGGACCACAGTGGGTGGCAGGCAAGGGCTGGGAGTGGGGGCAGAGCGAGGAGACACAAGACACAAGATGGGAACAAGACCTTCTGCAGATTGAGGCTTGGTAGGTCCACCTGAGAAGCAGGACCTTCGCAGGACCAGACTGGGGCGGGGGGACAGCGCACGGTAAGACACTTCTCTTTATCAGCTGTTTCCTGGGCCCGCGTTTAGCTAGCACCTGCCCAGAATATTGGCGATAGAGGGAGGAGAGAACCCTTTACAAAATCCTTGCCCTGGAGGGTGTCCCAGTCCCTTACGGGAGACAAAGTCTCAAGAGAGTTACAGGTGATTCTAGAAGCAGGTCGAAAGTCACATCTGGGTCCCGCCTCCCCTCTCAAACTGCTGACCCGGGGTCTGGGGGGACCCCTTCATCCCTGCAGTGCCAGGCTCAGGGGACACTCAGAAATGCTTGTTGAGGGGCGCCTGGGTGGCTCAGTGGGTTGGGCCGCTGCCTTCCGCTCAGGTCATGATCTCCGGGTCCCGGGATCGAGTCCTGCATTGGGCTCTCTGCTCAGCGGGGAGCCTGCTTCCTCCTCTCTCTCTCTCCTGCCTCTCTACCTACTTGTGATCTCTGTCTGTCAAATAAATAAATAAATAAAATCTTTAAAAAAAAAAAAAAAGAAAGAAAGAAATGCTTGTTGAGGGACGCCTGAGTGGCTCCGTTGTTAAGCGTCTGCCTTCAGCTCGGGTCGTGATCCCAGGGTTCTGGAATCAAGTCCTGCATTGGGCTCCCTGCTCAGCTGGGGGTCTGCTTCTCCCTCTCCCTCTGCCCACCTGCCCCCTGCCCCCACCACTAGTGCTGGCACAACGCAAGCTCTCTCCCTCTCTCTGAAATGGATAAATAAAATCTTAAGAAAGGAAGGGAGGAAGGCAGGCAGGCAGGCAGGCAGGCAGGTAGGCTTGCTGAATGAACCCCTGGGTGCTCTCCATCCCGCTGCCCACCCAGAGCCGTTCTTCAGGGTGGTGGCGAAGAATGAGGGCCGAGGACAAGAAAGCATGTCCATCCTGAGCAAAATCTACGTGACGCTGCCCAAGGTCACCATCACGCTGCTTGGGGGCAGGCGCGTGCTGGTGAGTGTCCTTTTTTTTCCCCCTTCAGTCCTGCCGGTGCCTCCAGGCCGACAGCCTCTGACCTCAGGGACAGACAGCCTCCAGAACATTCCTCGTGTTACCAAGGATTGCCAGGGAGGGCTGTCGTGCCTTCCAGCGTGGACGCGGGTGTCTGCGGGGGTTTCTCCTTGACCGCCCCCATCTGTGTGTGTGTCTCTTCCCTTGACCCACCTTCCAGGTTGGGAGTCGGCAAGTCACCCTCCCCGCCATACCTTCGAAAGGCGTCTTCTTGGCTTTAAGTGGGCGATTTGTGGAGCTGCAGACGGTGTTCGGTTTGCGGGTGAGATGGGATGGTGACCAGCAGCTGTATTTGAGTGTGCCCAGGTGAGGGGTGCACAGGCTGCTGCCACGTCTTCCTGCTCTGTTCTCCCTCCTTCTCCCAGGACCTTCCCCCACCCCCCACTCCCCTTCCCTTCCAGGCACTAGCTCTTAGTGGGGGAGGGTAGGAAACACCTCACCCAGGATGAGGAGACAGTGTGAGAATAGCAGGCTATACATACAATGCTTTGGGAATGTGCTTGAAGGAATCGCCCTCTTGGAAGAGCGGTCTCTCCAGCCCATGGGATGTGAGCGGAAGGGGACCAGGCTCCAGGCGGGCAGTAAGGATGGCTCCGGGGTGAGGGGCGGGAGGTCCTTGTGCACTTGGCAGCTGGTTCGCACCGGAGCTCGCAGCCTGCACCTGTTAAGCCTCTGCTCTGCCCTTCTCTGCCCTGGTCCCGTGAGTGACTGGAGTCCCTTCTGTCCGTCAACACCGCCTCCTCCCCCCATGGCCCCAGCACCTACTCCAGGAAACTCTGTGGCTTCTGTGGCAACTACGACGGGGACAGTAGCAATGACAACCGGAAGCCAGATGGCAGCCCGGCGCAGGACATGGAGGAGCTGGGCAACAGCTGGCAGACAGAGGATAAGGACAAGGAGTGAGGGCATCCCCACCCCCACCCCCACTGTCTGCCTTCCTGCTCCTTCGCCCTTCTGAGAAGCGCGCACCCTGACCCGCATCGCCCCTTTTCTTCTTTCTCCTCTCCTGCATCTCCCCACCCCCACCCCGTGTCTGTCATTCTTCTCCCTGCTCCCATTCCGGCCAAGTTCACGAGCTGCTCACCACCCTGCTCGCCCCCACCTCTGCGGCGCTCCGGGGCTGGCTTAGTCTCAGCCTCCTTTCGGGCTTGGGGGTTCCGACGCTGTCCGCTAGGGGCTGCTGTGAGCCGCGACACTGCGGGGGTTGGGGCCTGGGGCGGGGATGGAGGCGAGCCTTGAGGGCACGTGGGGTGGGTCCCTTCTAGGTGCCAGAAGAACCCGGCAAATCCTCCGTCTTGCAACCAGAACTTTCTGAACAGCCTGTCGGCATTACAGTTCTGTGGACGGCTCATGGATGCCCGCGGAACCTTCGAGTATGGAGGGGGGTGGAGGGTAGAGCTGTGAGAGGGGGTCACTTGGCAGCAGGGCTCGTGCCCTCTGACTTGACCTCTCTCCTCAAGGGCCTGTCTGCCTCACCTCAAGGCCTCTCTGTTCTTCAAGAACTGCGTGTCCGACATGTGCAAATTCCAGCGGCTGGAATCAGGGCTGTGTACCCACATGGCAGCCTTGACCGAGATCTGCCAGGACGCTGGCTACACGGTGAAGCCTTGGAGGCGACCCCAGTTCTGCCGTGAGTTGTGCGAAGCGGCGGGAGCCCTTCCTTCACAGGCTGAGGGGGACCCCTGGTGGAACCCCTTTGCTTCCACCTGCACGCAGGGAAAGCTGCGGTCAGAAACATGCACTGTGAAAAACCACCCTCCCTGGCAAACTCGGAGCCCTCTCCCAGCCTCTCCAGGCTATACGGAGCAACGCACGTCTGTGTAGACGTGTGCCCAGGTTGTCCTCTGCACACAGAACACGCAGACTCCTGGCGTGAGTGGGAGGGCCGTGACTGCCTCATGGCCCCCTCACAGCCTCGTGGAGCTGGCTGCAGAGCAAGACCATGCCCTTGATCGAGGCCCCGTGGGTGTTCTCTACCCCCCCCCCCCCGCCCCGCTCTCCATCACCCTGACTGCTCACTGTGGGCATGTCTATACAGCAGCTGAGATGCTTGGATCTGTCTGCGCCCTGGGGCCTGCCTCTTGGCCGCTCCCTGCAGGCCACTCTCCTTGGTCCTGCTTCTCGGGATGGGGCAGAAGCTTCTAGCAGGGGGTCCTCCGAATGGTGGCCTCCCAACAGACTTCGTTTCCTTGTCTCTGTCCTGCCCTCGGCTCTTCTCATGTCTGCTTCTCCCTCCCCCAGCTCTGACCTGCCCACCCAACAGCAGGTACCGTCTGTGCGCCCAGCGGTGCCCCGCCACCTGCTTTCCCAGCTTCTTGGGCATGTCCTGTAAGAACCGCTGCGTGGAGGGCTGTGAGTGCAACCCGGGCTTCGTGCTCAGCGGTCTCCAGTGCATCCCCCAGTCCCAGTGCGGGTGTCTCGAGCCCACGGTGGGCTACTTCAAGGTGAGCCTCTGGCACTGGGTCGCTCCGCTGTGCCGCCTCCCGTTCTGGAGTCTGGGCGAGCCTGGGTGCGGGACAGAAGGCCGGGAAGCCACTCCGTGTAGACAGCTTGGAGGAGGGATGTTCGGGGCCAGATCTGCTTCCCCATTTCTTTCTCCAGCTCTGCAGGGGAGCTCTAGCAACTTTTCCCCACGCTGCCTGCCCGCAGGGCTGAGACCCCTGGCTCTCTCCTCTCCATGCCCCGGCGTCGTTTTCCCAGAGTTTCTCATCCTCTGAGGGCCTAGGCCCTTCTGTGTCATCTGCACAAACACAAACATCTTTCCAAACACCATGGACCCCTTTCTCTGCAGAAGGACTTTGGCGCTGACCTGGGCCCCTGTCCACACACTCCCTTCGAGGCAGCATTTGGAGCCAGACCCTCGTCTGCCGTGCTTCTCTCTTCCTTCTTTGCCTCTCCCTCACCTTGTCCCTGGAAATGGCTTCTGTCACAGCCCTCAGCCCCGCTCCGGGCTGGCCCGCTGAACCCTCTCTCCGAGCCTTGCTCTCATGTCAGCTTCACCTTCTCTGCAACCACTTTGTCTCTGCTCTGCCTCCCAGCCACCATGCCTGTCGGGAGTCCTTCACCTGCTCTGAAGCTCTGTTCAAATGCCGCCTCCTCCCTGAAGCCCCCCTGATAAGCAAAGTCAGAAGGCTTCCCTCTACACTTCTGTAGCAAGTCCTTATTTTCTGTGTCAACGGCAGGAAACTCTCATTGGGTCCCCTTTTGTCTTCTTCGGGTGCATATCATGTGGGGCACCTGATTTATTAATTTACTTGTTTACTGCCTCCCCTCCCCGCCACACACACACACACACACACACACACACTGGTCTGGGTCATGAACTGTTGGGGGCAGGGACATTGTTCATCCAGTGCATTCCTGAATCCCTAGCATCTATCTAGTGCAGAGAGAGAACCATCTGTTGAGATAGCAGAGGAGCAAACAAGTAAATGACTCAAGACATGGGCAAAGGCCAGACTTTGCAGCTAAGCCTGGAGCTTCGGGATGATGGGGTTGGCTCAGGGATCTGAGTTGCTGTGGGCCAGTAGTCAGACCTGGAAACGATCTCTTTCCCTCCCTCCCTCCCTTCCTCCCTCCCTTCCCCCAGATAGGGGAGCAGTGGTTCAAGCCCGGCTGCCAGCAGCATTGCGTCTGTGAGAGCAACAATAGGGTTCGCTGTGTGCAGTGGAGGTGCCAGGCCCAAGAGGTCTGTCGCCAGCAGGACGGCATCTATAGCTGTCATGCCCGCGGTGAGAGCCAGGTGGAAGGTGATGGGGAGAGGGGGGCTGGGGGGGGAGACTCTCCACGTGGCCTCAAGCGGGGGCACGGCTCTACCCTAAAGCAGGCACCCCAGAGAGCTGGGACCTGAACCCGGGGGCGGAGCGCTGAAAGGCATCGGCCCAAGCCACAGCAGCCTCTTCCCAGAGCTGGTGAGGTTTGGGCAGTCCCCGCACTTGGCCTTTCCAGACCAAGCCGACCCCACGGAGGAGCTGTGGGTCCCATTCCATTCTAACGTGGACTGGCCAGGATGGCAGCTCAGGGCTCAGGGGCATCTGCGAATTCCATCTCCTCCACCCCAGGGGCCGCCACCTGCAGTGTCTCAGGGGACCCCCACTACCTGACCTTCGACGGAGCCCTGACCCACGTCAGGGGCACCTGCACCTACGTCCTGACCCAACTTTGCCAGTCGAGGTCGCTAGAGAGCCACTTCGTCGTGAGCACCACCAATGAGTTTCGCGGAGGGAACCTGGAGGCCGCCTACGTCAGAGCCGTCCACGTGCAGGTGTTCAACCTGAGAATCTCACTGATCAAAGGCCACAAGGTCGTGGTGCGTGCCTCCGCCCACCTCCCCGGGCCCCGCATCCCCAGTCGGCTCCACGGTTCTTCTCTGCCTGTCCTTGCGGGAGCGGGTCCGGCTTCTAGATCCCCTGGCGGTAACTCCCAGCAGACCCAGCCCCGATTTCAGAGATGCGTGGTCTTCCCTGTCTGATCCCTGGTCCTGGCCCCCGTTGTCCTTGTCCCAAGCGCCTTTCCCCTCCGTCCTCCCTGCCTCTGTAGCTGAATGGCCGCCGGATGGCCCTACCTCTGTGGCCAGCTCAAGGCCGGGTGAGCATAAGGCCCAGTGGCTCCTTTATCCTCCTCTACACGGACTTCGGGCTTCAAGTTCGCTATGATGGGAGCCACCTGGTCGAAGTGACGGTGCCGTCCTCCTACTCCGGCCGCCTCTGCGGGTTGTGTGGTGAGTTCCCCGGGCATCTGCGGGCAAAGCGGGGACAATGGGTGGGAGTCTGTCTCGGTCTTGCTCATCTCTACATTTAATTAGGTGAAGAAGAGATGAACCTTGGTCTGTTGAAGGAAGAGTGGACTTAGACTCTTCCGGGAGGCAGGGGAGTGGTCCTGGGTTGGGTCTGCTGGTAGGGTGCCTCAGGGACCCCTCCCTGGCCCCTCCTCCAGGCAACTACAACAATAATAGCCTGGATGACAGTTTGCTCCCCAACAAAACGCTTGTGGCCAGCTCTGACCATCTGGGGGTCGCCTGGAAGTTACCAGAGTACTCTGAACCAGGGTGAGCCAGGAATGCGGGGAGCTGAACCTGGGGAGAGCCCTCAGTGGGCAGCCTGGGGGGAGATTCTCCATGCATCCCGCATCTCTCTGAGCCTGGAATGGACCTCCCTTGCTCCCATTTTCTCCCGTGTGTACTGATCTCCAAAGAGAGCCCTATTGGGAAGTCCATCCTGAGAGCTAACCTGGTTCCTTCCTGCTGCATCTTCTGACCTTCCTACTTCCTACCTTCTCCTGTCCTTATCCCCCTCCCCTTTTCCCCCTCCACTTCTGTGTCAGCGTTTGGGAAGTGTCCTCCAATTCCAAATTCCCGTCCCTTCCCCTCTCCTCGTTTAGCTGCTTTGCTGAGGGGGCCAAGCCCTCCAGATGCCTGGGGGACAAAGAAGCAAACATCTGGAAAAAGAATTGTGATATCTTAACGAACCCTCTGGGTAAGCATCCCTTGCTAGGCCACTTTTTGCTCCCCTAGTGGGAAGTCAGGGAGGGCGACTGGTCAGGAAGGGAGGAAGGATGAGACATGAAAGGGAGGGAGAGCCAAGAAGAAGGCAAGCAAAGGGAAAGCAGAGGTGGTGTTCTCAGGAGTGCTGACGGATCAGTGTTTTTTTTTTGTTTTTGTTTTGTTTTTTTTTTTTGCATTTCAGATGGTGAGTTCTTAATAATTACGGGTTTTTAAATTTTTTATCTATTTATTTTGAGAGAGAGTGTGAGCAAGGGGCGGAGCAGAGGCGTGGTAGAGGGAGGGGAAAGAATCTCATGGAGCCTCCGCGTTGAGCACAGAGCCTGACGCGGGGCTCGATCTCACAACCCTGGTCTCCGCCAAAACCAATAGTTGGGTGCTTAACGGACTGAGCCCCCCCAAGCACCCCAGTAATTACTGGGTTTTGCTTGAAATGGGTGTGAAATTCGCCCCAAAGTGGTGACCAGGTTCTTTTCCCTTCCAAGTCGACTCTCGGTACGTTGTTTCATTCTCCAGGACCCTTCTCCCGGTGCCATGGGGTGGTGCCCCCCCAGTCCAGCTTCGCCAGCTGTGTGTATGGCCAGTGTGGGACCAAAGGTGACACCCTGGCCCTGTGCCGGTCCCTGCAGGCCTATGCATCCCTGTGCTCGCACGCCGGCCAGGCCCTCACCTGGCGAAACAGCACCTTCTGCCGTGAGTGACCCGTCCACCTGCTCCCGAAGCCTCCAGATCCCTTTCTCTCTTCCTCTCCTTCACGTCTGCATCTCTGCTCTCCCTTCATAGCCTGGCCCTCAGCCCGACAGGGAACCCTCCTCCCTTGCCCTCTTTCCAGTCTCTCCAAGCCGAAACCCCCTTCTCAGCTTATCTGCCTGCCCTGGGAGCCTCTTCCATCTGACTCCCTCCTCACCTCACACCACCCTCATTTGCTTCTGCGTCTTTCCCGTCTGACCTGGGCCAGCCCCGTTCCCTTTCTTCCTTACTCTCTTTTCCAGGAACTCTTCTTTCTTTTTTAAATTGTGGTAAAATATACATAACATAAAACTTCCCATTTTAATGATTTTTTTAAAAAGATTTTATTTATTTATTTGACAGAGATCTCAAGTAGGCGGAGAGGCAGGTAGAGAGAGAGAGGGGGAAACAGGCTCCCCGCTGAGCAGAGAGCCCGATGCGGGGCTCGATCCCAGGACCCCAGGATCATGACCTGAGACGAAGGCAGAGGCTCAACTCATTGAGCCACCCAGGCACCCCTAATGATTTTTATTTTTTTTTATTTTTTATTTTTATTTTTTTTTATTTTTAAAAGACTTTATTTATTTATTTGACAGACAGAGATCACAAGTAGGCAGAGAGGCAGGCAGAGAGGAGGAAGCAGGCTCCCCGCAGAGCAGAGAGCCCGATGTGGGGCTCGATCCCAGGACCCTGAGATCATGACCTGAGCCGAAGGCAGCAGCTTAACCCACTGAGCCACCCAGGCGCCCCCCTAATGATTTTTAATACCCAGTTCTGCGGTCTCCAGTACATTCACAGGGCTGTGCCCCTGTGACCACTCTCGGTTTCCAGAACTTTGTCATCTTCCCAAACTGAAACTCTGCACCCATGAAACACAGACCCCATCTTCTCCCCGCCCCGGCCCCGGGCAACCACTGTTCTGCTGTGTGTCCATGACTTTGACAACTCCGTGGACCTCATATAAGTGAGATCACACAGTATTTCTCTTTTGGTGAGCAGCTGATTTCACCTGGCATGTCTTTAAGGTTCATCCGCGTCGGAGCATGGGCCAGAGTGCTTTTTTTTTTTTTTTCTTTAAGATTTTTATTTATTTATTTATTTATTTGAGAGAGAGAAAGAGAGCGAGAACATGAGAGGAGAGAGGTCAGCGGGAGAGGCAGACTCACTCCTGAGCAGGGATCCTACTGTGGGACTCGATCCCAGGACTGCAGGATCACGACCTGAGCCGAAGGCAGTCGCCTAATCAACTGAGCCACCCGGGCGCCCCCGAGAGTGTCTTTTTTAAGGCTGAAAAATAATTGCACCTTATGCATAGACCTCGCTGTGTGTATCCATTGGTCTGAGGAACGTTCTCGGGCACTCTCGGCCCCGAGGTCAGGCAGCTAGAAATCCCTGTCCTTCCTCACAGGGCTTTCTTCTGCTTTCTTTCTGGTTTCCTCTTAGCGCTGAAGTGTTCCCCCGGCAGCAGCTACCACCCCTGTGCCAACCCCTGCCCAGCCACCTGTCTCAGCCGGAATACCCCAAGAGACTGCCCCGTGGAGTTGCCCTGCACGGAGGGCTGTGAGTGCCGGCAAGGCCACGTCCTGAGCGGAACCTCCTGTGTGCCCTTCAGCCAGTGTGGCTGCGTCCACCAGGACGGTTCCTACCACCCGGTGAGGGGCTAGACCGCGACGCCCCATGTTAGGGAGGCAGGAGGGCTCAGAGCCTGTGAAGGGGTAGCGGTGGGTGGGGCAGGGGGCCAGTCTAGGAGGCTGAGCAGCAAGTCCAGAAGCCAAAAAGGTTGAGGAAGGCTAGGGATGGAGAGAAGCAGTCAAGGGCGGCAAGCCCTGGGGGCGGGGGGTGCTGGTGGGTTGCCGGGGGGAGTTCAGTCCGACGCCGGCTTCCAGTCTTCCATTGGCTCTGCTGATGCCCACGTCCCACAGGTCGGGGAGAGCTGGTACACAGACAACACGTGTTCTAGGCTCTGCACCTGTTCCACGCACAGCAACATCTCCTGCCGCCAGAGCACCTGCAAGCCAGGCCAGCTGTGCCGGCCCCTGGACGGCCTGCTGCGCTGCCGGACCTCAGGTAGGAGACCCTGGAGTGCAGCGGGGGGCCACCTGTGAAGTCCCGAGCGCCTCCTCTCTCGGGATCCCTCCCTCTCCCCCTCTCCCACCACCCACCTGTAGCCCCCTGCTCCCCTCCCTGCCTTCCTGAAGACCTTTTGTGGGAGGGCTGGGGCGGGGGATGCTGGCCCTGTGCCATCAGGAAGGGCTCCTCGGGTTCCCTCGTGGTTCTCTCGGCCACGAGCTTTGACAGGACAACATCCCCCACCGGCCGCCAAGCCTCCTCCTCACGGAGGCTGGAGCGCTCCTCAGCCCTCCCCCTTCGCCAGGCGTGGGAGTGTGTCGCACCTCGGACCGCTCCCCGTACGTGACGTTCGATGGCATTCTCCATACCATCCAAAACACCTGCACTTACGTCCTGCTGAAAGTGTGCCACTCCACCTTGGACCTGCCTTTCTTCAAGATCAGCGGCAAGCACGGGAAGCGGAGAGGCCGCTCGGCTGCCTTCTACCTCTACCGGCTCCATATCGACATCTCTGACACCCGGGTCACCTTGGGAGAGGGCCACCGCGTGCTGGTGAGCTGGGCAGCGGCGTTGGGGAGGGGAAGGAGAATGCCAGCCATGACGTCTGTCTTTCTTCCCACTCACCTGCCCTGCCGGCTTCTCTAGATCAACGGTACGCAGGCCACCCTTCCCTCAACCCGCCAGATCCGGGGGGTCAAAATCACTGCCAGTGGCATCTACACCGTGCTCAGTGTCAACATCGGGCTGCAGGTCAAGTTTGATGGCAAGGGCTTCTTGGAGGTCCAGCTCCCTACAGCCTACTACCAAAAGGTGGGGACAACCCCTAGCTCTTCTCCCCAGGAGCCCGCCTCCAGAGGGCGCTGAGCCCTCTCCAGACCCAAGTGGTCATTCCCCAGAAAGGAGGAGGGCTGGAAAAAGGGTGCCTTTTTCTTAGGAGTGGAAATGCAGGCGCCCCCGAGAAAGGAAGGCTCTTCTACCTGCCCCTGACCGGCCACTGAGAACCCCTCTGCCCCCTGCCAGGTCTGTGGCTTGTGCGGGAACTTCAATGACGAGGACGAAGATGAGCTCATGATGCCCAGCGATGAACTAGCCCAGAATGACACTGAACTGGTGGACAGTTGGCAAGATAGGGAGTCTGATCCCAAGTAATTGTCCCCAAAGCCTTTCCATCTTCACAGGAATGCAAGCCGGGGTCCCAGACTATCTGGCAGGGCCTAGGAGGACCGGAGCCTTCCTGTCTGTCTGTACCTTGACAGAGGATGGCTTCTGGGTCCTGGGAAGACATGCAGGGGAGACATGAAAGTCTTCCCTGTTTGGGGGTTTCAGAACGCGGGAGGGGACAGAGGCTGCAGGGAACGTGGCCAACGCTCATTCCAGCTTCCTGGTGAAGACAAGGGGGTCTTCCCAGTTACTGGGGAGCGCCAAGTCATTTTCACAGGTGCGGGCAATGGCTGTCCCTCTGATGATCTCTTTCTCCTCTGCAGATGCCAACCAGATGACCAGACGGTCCAAGCAGAGAGGAAGGAGAAGTCAGATACAAACTGCAGGTTGGCTGACCTAGTCAGAGCCCAGGAGCAGTGCCAGACGGCCTTGCGGGCTCCAGCCTGGGCGAAGTGTGCCAGCCACGTCGTCCTCGGGCCCTTCCTGCTCAACTGTACCAACAGCCTCTGTCAGGGTGGAAGGCTGAGCCGCGCCCTCTGTGAATCTTTGGAAACCTTCGGGGCCGCCTGCCGGGCCAAGGGCCTCAACCCCCCGATCTGGAGAAACAGCAGCTTCTGCCGTGAGTGTCCCCTACGTTCACTGCAGACCCTCCCACACCTTGTTTCTGTCTCTGTACCCCTTAAAGTGCCTGTCTTCCTTTCCCCTTGTTCCTGACCTGGGCCTGACCTCGTTGTTCCGATGTGGCTCATTCACAATTCCCTCGCAGCCGGCACCCCCTACTGTAGGGACAGCACAGGCAACTTCTCTTCGTTTTTTTCCAAAGGAAATGGGACGGTTACTCCTCTGCATGGCTCCTGCCTCCAAGGTTAAATCCAAGCTCCTTTTGGAGATATCCGAGACCCTGCCGTCTGTCCTAGCTTGTCCTCTCTCGCCCCTTTCGCTGTGAGCCTGCCCCACCCCCTGCACCAGACCACCCTGTTCCCCCACCACCGTACAGAGCTTGCTTTTCCTCCTCCCTCCCTACCTCTATCCACATTGCTTCCTGCGCCTGGAAAGTTCTTTCTTCTTGTCACCGGGCAGGCTCCTGGGCATCCTTCTGCAGCTCTTAAAAATTCTTTTTCAAGTTAGAATTCATATACCGTGATATTCACCAATTTAAAAAGTATATACAGTTTGCTGTTTTTGTAGGATTTTTTTTTTAAGATTTTATTTATTTGAAAGAGATCACAAGTAGGCAGAGAAACAGGCTGAGAGAGGGACTCTGAGATCATGACCTGAGCCAAAGGCAGAGACTTTAACCCACTGAGCCACCCAGGCACCCCTTGTAGGATTTTTAAAAAGATTTTATTTATTTGACAGAGAGAGATCACAAGTGGGCAGAGAGGGAAGCAGAGAGAGAGGGGGAAGCAGGCTCCCCGCCAAGCAGAGACACCGATGCGGGGCTCCATCCCACGACCCTGGGATCATGACCTGAGCCGAAGGCAGAGGCTTTAATCTACCGAGCCATCCAGGTGCCCCGTGTTTTTGTAGGATTTTTACAAAGTTCTGCAAACATCACATTATGTAATTCCAGAACCTTTTAAACTTTAAGACAGTGGTTAATGTGTTTTTATTTTATTTTAAAGATTTTATTTATTTATTTGACAGAGAGATCACAAGTAGGCAGAGAGGCAGGCAGAGAAGGTGTGGGAAGCAGGCTCCTCACCGAGCAGAGAGCCCGATGCGGGGCTCCATCCCAGGACCCTGGGATCATGACCTGAGCTGAAGGCAGAGGCTTTAACCCACTGAGCCACCCAGGCGCCCCAGGAACTTTTTTTTTTTAAGATTTTATTTATTTATTTGAGAGAGAATGCCCAAGAGAAGGGGTGGGGAAGGGAAACGGGAGAGGGAAAAGTAGGCTTCCTGGTGAGCAGGGAGTCTGATGTGGGGCTCGATCCCAGGACCCTGGGATCACGACCCCAGCTGAAGTAGATGCTTAACTGACTGAGCCACCCAGGTGCCCCTCTTTATTTATAACTTAATTAATTTTTTAAAAGATTTTATTTATTTATTTGACAGACAGAGATCACAAGCAGGCAGAGAGGCAGGCAGAGAGAGAGGGGGGAAGCAGGCTCCCTGCTGAGCAGAGAGCCCGATGCGGGGCTCGATCCCAGGACCCTGGGATCATGACCTGAGCTGAAGGCAGAGGCTTTAACCCACTGAGCCACCCAGGTGCCCCTATAACTTAACTACTTAACTAATTTTTAATTGGTCAAATTATTAATTTGGCCTCACTCCCGTGGGACTTGAACTCATGACTTTGAGGTCAAGACCTGAGCTGAGATCCAGAGCTTAACCGACTGAGCCACCAGGTGCCCCAAGAGTAACCCTCTATTAGTGTTATGAGCTACACACGTCTTTCCAGTTCTCATTTTTTCATCTTTGACTTTTTTTGTCAGGTATATATGTATATACATGTGGGATAGCGTATGTTAGTCTTTGTTCTGTGGCTTCTGCATTTCGAACCATAGTGACAAATACACATTTTTTAAAGTTAAAGAATTTGCTTGTGTTTTGTTCCAGCATTTTTATGGTCTGTCTGCCTTACTTTCTTCCTTCCTTCCTCTCTTCCTTTCTTTCTCTCTAAGTAAGCTCTACACCCAGTGTGGGGCTACCAACTGAGCCAGCCAGGCATCCCACATTAAAGTTTCTTTCCTTTTTTTTAATATTTAAATGTTTTATCCACAAGGATTTTTATCCTGCTGCACAATATAAGATACGAGTTACCTTTGTTTTTTGTTTGTCTGTTTGTTTGTTTTTCTTTTAAAGATTTTATTTATTGGGATGCCTGGATGGCTCAGTCAGTTAAGCCGCTGCCTTTGGCTCAGTTCATGATCCCAGGGTCCTGGGATCGAGTCCCGCATTGGGCTCTTTGTCCAGCAGGGAACCTGCTTTTCTCTCTGCCTCTGCCTGCCCGTCTGCCTGCTTGTGCGCTCTCTCTCTCTCTGACAAATAAATAAAACCTTAAAAAAAAAAGAAGATTTTATTTATTTTAGAGATGGGGGGAGGAGCAGAGGGAGAGGGAGAAGCGGACTCCCCGCTGAGTGCATAGCGCATAGCACCGCACCCCCTCCCAGACCACGACCCTGAGATCACAACCCCAGCCGAAATCAGGAGTCGGAGGCTTAATGGACTGAGCTAACTGGGCCCCCCCTTTTTTGAGCACTTTATTTATTTATTTGACAGAGAGAGGCACAGCGAGAGAGGGGATACAAGCAGGGGGAGTGGGAGAGGGAGAAGCAGGCCTCCTGTCAAGCAAGGACACCGATGCGGGGCTCCATCCCAGGACCCTGAGATCATGACCTGAGCTGAAGGCAGACACTTAACGGCGGAGCCACCCAGGCGCCCCCCTCCGTCCAGCATTCTTAAATCAACAGTCTCTTCTCCCACTGACCAAGATGACGTGATTTATTGTATACTAAGATCCCCTGCGTATTTGGGTCCCTGTCTGGGCTTCCTTCCCCTTCCATTGCTCCGTCTGTCTCCACTTACCAATGACCCAGTATTGTGACTGTTGAGAGTTTCAACTGTGTTTTCAATTCCAATAGGGACATTCACTCCTCACCGCTCTTTTCTTGTCTTTCCTTTCTAGTTTTGTCGTTGCTGTTTTAACGTTTTCCTGGCTTCTCTGGTTTGTTCCTATCTTCCTCTCCGCTTTAATATCTTCTCACCCTTCTAAAAACCCGAACAAAATCCTGCTGGTGTATTATACTGGGATCATCTGCATCGTATCCGTTCACTTAGAGACCGACTTCTCTCTTATGTTGCAGACTCTCGCCTCTGTCCACATTTCCTTGTGATCACAGGTACCTCCCGGAAAGGGTTCTATGGAGCTCCTCCAACAGAGTGAATGCTGCCGTGCTCTGTGCACCTGTTACACACGCATGCCTGTCCAACGCTCGCTGACCATACACATCAGTGTCACCGTGGCTGCTGGCTGACCTCTGTCTCCCACACTGCACTGGGAGGGCCGTTCTTACTCCTTTCTTTCCCTGGGGCCTGGCACGGAGCCCGATGTCAGTAAATGTTTATCCCCCTCTCCCCTAGCTCTGGAATGTCCTGCCCACAGCAGCTACTCCACCTGCCTTCCCTCCTGCCCACCTTCCTGCTTGGACCTGACGGGACAGTGCAGTGGCCCCAAAGTCCCCTCCACCTGCAAGGAGGGCTGCCTTTGCTTGCCCGGCTACGTGCTCAGTGGGCAGCGGTGTGTGACCAGGAGTCAGTGCGGTTGCATCAACGACTACGGCAGCTCCTTCCCCGTGAGTGGGGATGGGAGGTAGGGGTGGGGACCCCTCGAGGTTGGTGTTTTCTGCTTTCCTATTTTTCTGTCAGCCTGGGGCACCCATGTCTCTGTGGCTGGCCCCGGGGGATACAGGCTGGTGACCGGGCAGTGTGCTGTCCGGCCGGGCCTGAGCTGGGGGGTACATGGCAGTTTGAGGTTTGGGATCCGATGAATCCAAACAACTGGGATGGGGTCCGGTATAGCAGAAGGAGCAGGGGCCTTGGCTCAAATCCCATGGGTACCACCCACGAGTGTGTGACCTCAGTTTTGTCATCTATAAGTTGGGTACTTTCCTGAACAACGTATGTAAGACACCAAACGTGATGCCTCTAAAAGGTGTACAGGGACAGCAGGCTGCAGGTGGCCTGTGACTGCCTCCAGCCTGGGCCAGCGAATCCATTCAGACCGTGGGCCCTTCCCTCCTCACTCCCTGATTCTCCCCGTGCCTTCTCTAGGAGGGTAAGACCTGGATCTCCATTCGCTGCACCAGGAGCTGTGTCTGCACCTTGGGGACTGTCCACTGCCAGCCCTTCAGTTGCCCCCCTGGCTCCCACTGCGAGCCCAAGGCCGGGGGCACTGGCAGCTGTGAAATTAACAGTAAGAGGGACCACCAGGGAGGCGGAGCAAGAGGCAGGAGCCGAGGGGCTCAGGCTGGGTAGGTCTAGAGACCGAAGGGGCCACAGCACAGGGTGTGGGGTGGGCCTGTGCCTTGTTTGGGCTCTCACCAACTCTGTGGCTGACTCCAGGACTCCCTCTCTTAAGTGTAGAAACAGAAGATGGGGCCAGGTTTATAATCGGGGCTGGGAAAGAGAGAAGGCTGAAGATCAGGTAGCCAGGGAGCCCAGGGCTAAGAGGGAGGGTGACCAGAGTCATCAGGGCCGTAGAGGGATGGGGCTGTGTGTGTGTGTGTGTGTGTGTGTGTTATCTGGACAGGGTCCCTTCTCAGGGCTGGCCCTTCTTGGCAGAGTCGGACCAATGCTCCATTTACGGGGACCCCCATTACCGTACCTTTGATGGCCTCAGCTACCTCTTCCGCGGCCGCATGACCTACACACTGATAAAGGCCATCGGCGTGCTCCCTGCTGGGGTGGTGCCTTTGGTCGTGGAAGGGCGCAACAAAGTGTATTCATCCTGGAGCCCTATCTACCTGCACGAGATCATTGTAATGGTCTACGGCTACACAGTCCAGCTCAAGGCCCATCTGGAGCTGGTGGTAAGAGCCAGGCCAGGCCAGGAGGGGCTGGGGAGGGAGGCCAGGCCGTGGGAAGCCCCTGAACACAGGTGAAGCCAGGACTCCTTGTTCCCCGGAAAGGTCCTGGCCTGAGCTGCCTCGCCGTCAAGTTCAGAATCGGTGCCCACTCTCAGAGGCAGAGGAGGGTGGTGGGATGGACCCAAAGGTTGGAGAGAGACGGGGAGAGAGGAGGGAAGGAGAGAACAGAGGGTTCAAAGGGGAAGCTGGGTTGAGTAGTACAGGGGGCATCCTCTCGGTCAAGGGTTTTTGCAAGGAAGAGGTTGTGGCTGCAAAGGGAGGCGACTTAGGGGAGGTCTTTGCCACATGGGGTAGCAAAGCCTACTGGGGAACCTCAGAATGATGGCACCCAGATACCGAGCCGTGCAGAGAGGCAGTGGAGGTCAGGCTTACTGCAGACTCTCGGCGGCTCCCGCCCGCCTTCTCCAGGTCAACAACCAGAGGACGGCCATCCCCTACAAGCCCAGCGACAGGCTGCAGGTTGCCCTGCGGGGCCATCGCCTGTACCTGATCACCGACTTTGAGATGGTTGTCACCTTCGATGGAGGCAAAAACGCAGGTACCTGAAGGTGGGAAAGAGGGGAGAGCAGAGGCGATGTTCCTGCGCTGGGTCAGGGAAAGCCACATCGTCGGCGGGCCCGCCACGGTGAGGAGCCCCGAGTGGGTCCAGGGGCCCCAGTGCCAGGGGAGCAGCCAGGAGCGGTGGGGAGGAGATGGGAGGCTCACTTCTGGACACCCTTCCTCCTGCAGTGATCACGCTGCCCAACAAGTATAAGGGGCTCGTGCGTGGCCTGTGCGGGAACTTTGATGGGAACAAGAGTAATGACTTTATCCTGCCCGACGGCACCATCACCCAGAACCTGGTCACCTTCGGCAACAGCTGGGAGGTACAGAGGATCACGGGAGTTGACCTTGCCCGCTTCTCAAGGTGAGAGGGCTAGGGCTCAGAGCACAGAGGCCTGGCCCCTGGGGAGGTAAGCATCAGCCTGGTGCCTGCCCACGCCCACTCACCCTGTATCCTTAGCCGAGAAGGACCCCTGAGGGCCTGATTTTCTCATCCTGCCATTGCCTCTCAGACCCACTGCGGGGACACCGGCCCTATGGGCCTCAGGCTGTGCCCTGTGCCTCCCCATTCCTCCTCCTGCCACTTCTTCCCAAGGTCACGGTCCTCAGGGGCCTCACCTGGCCCCCTCTTGGTCCCTGCTCCAGGGCCATACGAGAGGAGGAAGAGGAGGAGAAGAAGGAGTCAGGCTTCCCTGTGTCAGAATGCAGCCCAGAGCAGCTGGAGCTCATCAACAGCACCCAGGCGTGCAGGGTGCTGGGGGACCCCCAGGGCCCCTTTGCTGCCTGTCACCAGACTGTGGCTCCTGAGCCCTTCCAGGAGTGAGTCAAGGCCCCAGGCCACAGGGAAGTGGCCTTTCTCTGGGTCCTGCTGCCCATTCTGTGATCCAAGCCCCATTTGGCTCACTTCTTTCTCTTGGTGGCTTCCATTCATGGCGATTCCCCTCCCCACACGCCACACTCATGCACACACACACACACACACACACACAGGCACACACCCTGCCCGCTGTCTTTCTGCTGGGTCTCCTTGCCTCCCCACCTCTGCAGCCCCCTAACCGCCCTGCTGCCCCCAGGCACTGTGTGTTTGATCTGTGTGCCGCCCGGAGCCCCAGAGAGCAGGAGGAACTGCGATGCCAGGTCCTCAGCGGGTACGCCATCATCTGCCAGGAGGCGGGCGCCGCCCTGGCCAGCTGGCGGGACCACACCCGCTGCGGTGAGGCACTGACCTTCCCCAGCAGCTGCTCCCCGATGCTCGAGGCCGTTTCTGCCCACTGCTCGGCTCTGAGCCCCCACCTTGCCCGCCTTGGGGTTCCCGCCTTGACCTCCACTTCCGACTCCCCAAGGACCCCGTCCTCCCCAGCCAGCCTCCCTCTCAGCCCCGGCCTGGCCCAGGAAGCCTCACCCCAGCCCCGCCCTCCCGTCCCGTTCTGGTTCTTGCCCGGGCCCAGCCTTGCTCTGCCACTTCCTTAGCACACTTTAACGTCAGACCAAAAGACACCCGAAGCCGGTCCCCTCTTGCAGCCTCCTGGCCTGTACCAAGCTCTGTGTTCTGGGGGGTGACCGCATTCCCCCTCCAGCTGCCCGACCCCGTGGTCCCCATACCTGTAGGCTCCATCCCTGCCCAGCCACCTGCTCACTCCGACTTTCCCGTCAGCCTTGGCGTGTCCGGCCAACACTGTCTATCGGAGCTGTATGACCCCCTGCCCAGCCTCCTGTGCCCACCTGGCGGCCCCTAAGGATTGCAAGGGCCCCTGCGTGGAGGGCTGTGCCAGCCTCCCGGGCTACGTCTACAGCGGTGCCCAGAGCCTCCCCCTGGCCCACTGTGGCTGCACCAGCAACGGAGTCTACTACCAGGTCCGCACAGGGAGGGGGAGGCCCTGCGGGGACAGGAGAGTCCGAGGAGGGAGGAAAGCCAGACTGCCTCCTCCCGGCCCTTCTCCCCTCTGCAGCGGGGTGACAGCTTTGTGACTGAGGATTGCTCTGAGCGCTGCACCTGTGCCCGTTCTGGGGTGCTGCTGTGTGAGCCCCTCAGCTGCCGTGCTGGGGAGATCTGCACCCTGGCGAACCTCACTCGTGGTTGCTTCCGAGGTGAGCCTAGACCTCTCTGGTGCTGCCCCCCGAATGTGGGCGGGGGTGGTGGTGGATGCCGTGTCCTGTGCCCGAGACCCCTGCCGTCATGTCAGGAAGTTGGACCACTTAATCCCGCTCTTTCCTCCTTTCTCAGGAGGGTCCGAGGGAGTGAACAGCTGCTTCCTGTCAGGCACAGGGCTGGGCCTTTTCCTGGCATTAGCTCCCTATGCCCTCCCCTCTCCCTGGCTGCGGGTATCTTTCTAGAACCTTCCATAACCCCGTTTATCCGCACAGAAAGCCCATGTCTGCAGAACCCGTGTCAGAATGACGGGCGGTGCTGGGAGCAGGGAACCCATTTCACCTGTGAGTGCGAACTTGGTTATGGGGGACACCTCTGCACAGAGCCTTGGGATGGGCCAGCCCCTGGAAAGCCAGGTGAGAACTTCATCCCAAGCTCCCAGGTGGCTGAGGAAAGGGATTCCAAGGCTGGTCTTTGAGAAGCACTGGCCAAGATGGCACCCCGGACTCTAGGGGACCAGCAGATGAATGGGGCCCCTTAACAAGGCTGATGGGAGTTGTGTGTCCAGAAACTCAAAGGGATCCTAGGGGTACGGTGTCAAGGCCTTGGAGCAACAGCCTTCTGGAGGGAGACCTAGCCACACCCCATGAGTTAGGGGTCGCCATCCTTCCTGGATGGCCGCTTAGGATCCAATGAGAGTGTCTCCTCCCCAATGCCTTCCTGACCTGTATCCCTACGTTCCGTTGCCCGCACCCCAGAGGCATCCAACTTTGTGGCCATCCTGTTGGGGATGCTTGTGCCTGTGGTGGTCCTGGTGCCTGCAGTGACCAGAGGATGTCTTTCCAGGAAGGGGAGGAGGAGGAGGTGAGTTCTGGGAAAAGGGACGAGCAGGGGTGGGTGGCGATGAGTCAGCAGGGGAGCGGGCACTACCCTCTGTTCCCCACAACCCCCAGGGAGAAAATGCGGAGCCAGAACAGAGACAGGCTGGCAGACGCTGGTGAGAACCATTCCTGCCCCAGCACCCTGGCGACCGGGAGCCGAGTCTGCCTCTGACACAGGTTTTCTCACTTTTCTCCTCAGATTTTGTTCCAGGCCATGTCGTTCAAGTTCCTCAGTTTTGAGTTGTCCTCAAAAAGGGAGAGAGAAAATAAAATTTATTTTTTGAAATGTGAATTTCCACGTGATTGTGGGAGAGGAAGGGTCTGTGAGGTGGGCCCTGGGGCAGGAGAGTGGAGTAGGAGGGGGGGGACACAGGGGTGCGGGCCGTGGGGGGAGGCTAGGGCTGGGTGCCCTGCAAAACGTCTGGACGGGAGGGGGACCGAGGTCTGCCTGTGCTTCAGACAGTCGTTTGGGGTCGGGGCGTACAGCCCTCTGGCTTCTGGGCAACAGGGGAAAAGACTGCATTGTCGATCTTCCTGGGAACCTGGGGCCATGGAAGGTGATCCTGAGGATTCGGACATTTCCGACAATGAGATTCATCACCGGGTGCGGGCTGGGAATGGGGAATGTGGCTTTTTCCAAAGGACCGACGGCCTGTGACCCTCTGGAGGCCTCCCCCTCCTGCATCAGTCCATTTCCCAAAAAGGCATAGGGGTTACTATGGCAACTAAGGGTGGGGTCCGGGAACCCAGGAGTCGGAGCCCCATCCTAGCAGGAGTGGCTGGCTAACATCAGCCTGAGGCCAAAGGGCATCTGTTCTGACCCCTCCTGACCCCTCCCCCCCGGGGCCCATGCGTCCCATCAGCCACGTCCCATCAGCCAGGTCCCCGCTTCGGGGTAGGGGCTGGGACATCCTGCTTGGACCCCAAGAAGGAAAGGAAGGCCACCAGCTGGGGTGGGGTAGTCAGGATGGAAGACCCCAAGGGACGGGGAGGGGGGTGCCAAAGCAGGCAGGACACTGGGTCCTATGCTTGTTTTCTGAGATGACCCTTGAAGCCCCCTATGTTTAAGGATTTGAGTTCCTAGCTGGGTGGGGAGGGGTCCGCGGAGGAATGTATGGCCCCTGACCAGGCTGGCTGCGGGGAGCCCTCTAGAGCTGGGCATGGCCGTAGCACTCAGGGGGTTCTACGAGCTGGCTGGTGCTTTAGCCTGGGCATGGGGTCTCCCTGCTGCACACCTGCCCCCTGTCATCTTGACCTCTGTTCCTTGCCTCAAGAACTTGAGGTCACCTTATTTAGCCCAGATATCTGGTTGGCAGGGGAAAGGACTGGCCTGGGCTGGCATCCTCCAGAGAGACCCTCCTCCTCTGGGACCCAGGCCCCCTCCATCTTTGTCTGGACAGAGTCCCTCCCAGACCCCTTGGGTGTACAAAACACGGGTGATGGTTCATCGAGGGAGGGGACAGAGGATTCCAGCGTATTCGGGACTCCAGAAGAGGTTGCTACAGGTAGGAAACTGCAGACGGGATCACCCCCCGGGGTTCCCTAGACTGGGAAGGGCAGCTGTGATTTGGGGTCCTGCACAGACCCCAACACAACAGGGAGCAACTGAGGTAGAAACTGCACGGGCGCCCCAGCTAAACATCGCTGGCCCCTGCAGGTGTCCCTGAAGGTGGGCAGACTGGGAGGGAAGGAACAGAAGTCGGCCACAAAGACTAGCAGGGGCTTGACCCCCCATTCCTGTCTTCCTGTTTGAGAGGGAGAAGTTGGGGGAAGACACTCAGGTGGTTTCCCCTCCCCTTCCCAAGAGGCTGGGAGAACCTGCCTGGGCAGCATCTTGAAAGAGGGAATTGTCTTCCCAAGACTCAGCCCAGAGCGAGTGTGTGTGAGAGTGTGTGTGTGTACACCCGTGGGGGGTCCACATCCCTCATACCAGCTCTCTGCCCCTCCCCCACAGCCCATGCAGCCTTTCCCCCCCCATTGCCTCTAAACCAACCCCAGCTGTCCACATCTGGCCCACATCTGTCTCCATCTGAGTGGACCCCCACCCCAGCCAATGCCCCCCACTCCCCCATCGGGGTCTGTAGGGCAGGGCTGTAAGCTCAAGGCTTCCCCTGGCCCCCTCCCAAACGCTAGAGAACTGGGCCAGGGAGGGAGGGGGCAGCCCCACCCCGGAGGTGCCCCAGGCTCTTGGCAGAGCCATCTGGAGCCGTTAGAAGCAGCTGCCAATGACTCATCTCCCACTGCCCCCACCCCACCACCTCAAACACACCCTGGGACTGGGAACCAAGCCCACAGCCCCCCACAGCCCTGTCTCCAGCCCTTCGACCCCTCCTCCATACCCAGGCCCCATTCTCCGCAGAAACCTAGTCCATCCCCCACTCCCAATCACCTCCAGGACTGCAACGCTT
The DNA here is from genome assembly GCF_020171115.1 of Neogale vison. Classification (NCBI taxonomy): domain Eukaryota; kingdom Metazoa; phylum Chordata; class Mammalia; order Carnivora; family Mustelidae; genus Neogale; species Neogale vison. The sequence continues at coordinate 9,281,482 of NC_058104.1, forward strand.
CCCATTTTCTTTTATTTATACAAAAAAAAAAAAAGTTTTAAATATAATTTAAGAATCCCTCCAAGCACCGGTGTCTGTCTCTGGTTTCCACCACCACCTCACCCCCGCCCCCCACACTCCCTCATGGACACAGCTTGGGGCTCCGTGGGGGCAGGAAGGTGTCTGGGAGTTGTGGCGGGACCAAGGCACTATTCCGGAAACAGACACGACAATGAGTCCGTTTCACCCCGGGGCAAAGGAGGCAATAATAAAACAGGCCCTCCCCACCCCAACACAGATAGTTATGACAAGGACAGGAGAAAAACAAAACAAGGAACAACGACAAAAAACGGGTGTGGGGGGGGGGAGGAGGAAAAATAAGACCAAAACAAAAAAAATTAAAACTCGAAAACCTTCAATATGAAGGCAGCAGATGGGGGAGGGGCATTTACAAGGGAAAACTGAGTTCGGGAAGACAGCAGCAAGGTCGGGGACATCCGTGTCCAATGATTTGGTCACTAGTCCACGACGCCCCTTCCCGCCTCCCGCCGAGACGCGGCGCGCTCCACTCTGAGCTCTCAGGCTAGTCACCCTCTTCTCTTTGGTCTGCAGGGCAAGTGCACTGGCCCTTGGAGGTGAGGAGGGACATGGGGGGGGGCCCTAACTGGGGATCAGAGGGAGGCTGTGGGAATCGAGCCCAACCACCCCTGGGAAGCTGGCAGATTAGAGGCGCTTCCTTTTCCCTCTGGTCACACCCAATCCTGAGGGAAGGGCTTCCCGCCTGGGGGGCACGTGATGATTTCTACACTCCTATGACAGAATCCTTAAATCCTGTCTCTCCAAATTGCCGGCTCCGCCCACCACCCCCCACCACCCCCCATGGGTTCAAAGTGCAATCCAGTGGGGCCCAGGTATGGTGACCTCTTGGGTCCTCTATCCGGCTCTGCCCAGGAAGAAGGGGAGCTGTGTCCCCAGCTGGGAAGTTCCTGCCGCTCCAGAGCCGTGGGGCAGATAAGCAGGTGCAGGTCAGTACTGGGGGGCTGGTGCTGCCGACCCGCCTGGGGTTCCAGGCTTGGCCTGGGACTTCATGTGCTGGACACTGGCCAGGATTTTCTTCTGGTGCCCCGCCAGAGTGACTCCAATTCGGAGCAGGTCCCTGGGGAAGGAGGAAGAGAGCTAGGTGAGGCAACAGGGCTCCCAGGGAGGTTGTCTTAGCGCTAGATACCAGGCCCCGCCTCTGGAATGTCAGCCAATCAGAAAGGCCGACAGGGGAGGGGTACGCGTCAGCAGTTGCCAATAGTTGCCGGCAGTTCCAGAGGTTTTAGGAGCTGGAAGCAGTCCTTCTGCGCAGCTGCAGTGGAGGGGCGCAGCAGGGCTGGCCAGAGACGGGAGCTTGTCCTGCTGCAGCTTGGGGCTCCAGCAAGGATTAGGAAAAGGCAGAGAATCAGCGAAGGGGTTGGAATGAAAGAGAGAAAAGCGAACAAGATGACGGTGGGGGAAGAGGCTGCACAGATTTCTCTAGAGGAGAAAAGAGAAGTCAGAAGGAAAAAGCCCCAAAGAGGAAGAGGGGGTGGGGAGGAAGGGGCGGGGCGGAGCGAAAACGAGCTGCCCCCCCCCCCGCCCCCCATCCTGAGGCCTGGAGCCCGAGATAAGGGAAAACAGCAGAGGTGGGAAATGGAGAGCAGGGACCTGGGTCAGGGCGTCGCTGGAACAAGTCAGGGCGGTAGGGGCATGGTCTGCCCCACTGGGAGACTGCCTCCCGCCCTCCGGTTCCAGATTTCTCTTCCTTCCCTGTGTTATTCAAACCTGGGCTGCAAAGAAAGCCTGGGAAGGAAATGCGCAGGCTGAGAGGCAGAGAACCAGAGAGGCCAACTAGGGGGACATAGGGCCGGGGAGGCGTTGGAACCATAAAACCATTTAACATTAATGCTGGAAATGGTCTCCAAAACCCTGTCCAACCTTCTCCTTTTATGGGTGGGAAAGCAGCCAGAGCTGACACTTTGTTAATGTGAGAGCAGGGTCTGGAATGTAGATAGATGCACAAGGAGAGATACACAGGGCAGGATAAGAGCAAGATGGCCAGGGGCTGAGGTGGCTCAAGGGAGTGAGGTGGGCCCCTGGGTCCTCAGTCCCCAGAGCTGCTACTTCGGGGTACTCTGGATGACAGAGTTGCCTGCAAAGGTCCCCACTAAACTGGCAGGCCCGATTCTGGTCCCCAGGTGCCTTGAGACTGCCTGGATCTCAGCCGCCACCCCCAGCCCCTGCCACGACTTACTCAGCAGAGATCTGGCTGACCAGTTCGAAGGAGCCAAAGCCAGCGGCTGCAAAACTTTCTTCGTAGCGTCCCATCTTGATGGCTCGAAGCCACTCACCCACCGAGCTAAAAGCGGAGTAGTGAGGCTGCCGCTGGTCCAGGAGCGGGTGTGAGGCCCTGGAAGGCAAGGGTGGGGAGCGGTGTGCTGAGTTCTGGGGCTCTGTCAGGGTGGGGGCTTTGAGCCACAGACGAGGACAATGGACCATCCCACATACCACCAGAGGGCTGGACACTTCTGAGGGGGAGGGTGGGGTGGTTCTCAGGTGGTGGCAGAGTGTGGGAAGGAGGCCTACCCTCTGGGGGCCTCACCCGCTGTTCTCCCTGGCCACAATTTTGAGACTGGCCGGGTTCCGGATCATCTTGTCAAGGGCGCTGACCACCTGGGGGAAGCGGGGCCGTGCATTCCGGTCCTTCTGCCAACAGTCCAGCATGAGCTGGTGCAGGGATGTGGGGCAGTCTGGGGGCGGGGGCAGCCGGTAGTCCTGCTCAATGGCATTAATCACCTGGAATGACAGGCACACGCACTGGGTGAGGATCTCCCGGGAGAACAAGGATGCCAGACGACCCCCAGAAGGTGGTGACTCAGCAGATGCTGGGACAGGTGCCACAGGCCCGGAGAATGGCACATTCAGGGTCCTCCTCGCCGAGGTCGGAGCTGGCGAGTCACTGGTTTGATGCCCCAGTGACTCCTGGGCCAAGATCTAGATGAGTAACTTCCCAACCCTGCCCTCCTTCTCCGTGTCCTTCTGTGACCAGACGTGCTGTATCCAAGTCCTGGATACAAAGATCAACTCTACTTTGTGCCTCCCTCAATGACCCAACAGTGATGAGCTCTCTGGGGACCCCACTCCCCCCAATACCCCATTTACCCCCCCCCACCGTGAGAGAACATTCCAGAAAAGCTCCGTAGGACCAAGGAACACTTACATCCTGATTGCTCATGTCCCAGTACGGTCGTTCCCCAAATGACATGACCTCCCACATCACAATTCCGTAGCTCCAGGCGTCACTAGCAGATGTGAACTTCCGGAAGGCAATGGCCTCGGGGGCTGTCCATCGGATGGGAATCTTTCCGCCCTAAAGATGCAAGAAGAAAAGGTGAGCTAAGGGACTCAATGGACCCAGGCATCCTGCCCCCACCTCTGCCTTTCCCCCAGGCTCCCTTTCTTGCTGGGACTCAGACACACAGCTCCTTAACTCTGTTCTTTTTCTTTTTTTTTTTTTTTAAAGATTTTATTTATTTATTTGACAGACAAGAGATCACAAGAGGCAGAGGCAAGCAGAGAGAGAGAAAGGAAGAAGCAGCTCCCTGCCGAGTAGAGAGCCCGATGCGGGGCTTGATCCCAGGACCCTGAGATCATGACCTGAGCCGAAGGCAGAGGCTTAACCCACTGAGACACCCAGGCACCCCATTAACTCTGTTCTTTTCCTGGACACTGGAAGTCGGGTTCCCTAAGCTGACCGCCCGCTCCCTCCACAGTCTGTGCCTACATCTGGTCCCTGAACCAGAACTGTCAACCCCTCCACCTCCCCACCTTGCCCACCTGGCCCTAAGAACCGAGTTCAGACGCGGGTCCCCTGGCCTCACCAGAGAGCTCGTGTAGGTGGGATCAGAAGAGTTCTCCTCCAGGAACCGGGAAAGCCCGAAGTCCGACACCTTGCAGACGAGGTTGCTGTTGACCAGGATGTTGCGGGCGGCCAGGTCTCGGTGGACGTAGCTCATCTCAGCAAGGTAGCGCATGCCCGAGGCGATGCCCCGCAGCATACCCACCAGCTGGATGACGGTGAACTGCCCATCGTTCAGCTGGAGATTGGACAAGGGAGAGGGCAAGGTCAGGACCGCTCACCTGCCCTCCCCTCTGCCCTCCGTGCTCTGAACCCGATCTGCCACTCGTAGACCCACCTCATTCGTGTTCCCGTGCATGGCAGGCCTGCTGACGTCCCAGGCAAGCCCTTTTCCCTTCTCTTACCCTTCCTGAGCTCCCTCAGCTCTCGCTGCACTAACGTGACACGATGCTTAAGATTCTGAGGAGGGGCGCCTGGGTGGCTCAGTTAGGGGTCGGACTCTTGATTTTAGCTCAGGCGACGATCTCAAGGTCGTGAGATCCAGCCCCGGGAGGGACTCCAGGCTCAGCCCAGAGTCTGCTGAGTCTGCCTCTCTCTCCCTGCCTCTGCCCCTCCCCTCCAACTGCTCTCGCTCATGCACACTCTCTCAAATAAATAAATAAATAAATCTTAAAAAAAAAAAAAAAATTTGTTGTAAAGAGATTATGTTGGGGTAATTGGTGTAAAGAGAGGACCATTGGCTCAGTGGGTTAAGCCTCTGCCTTCGGCTCGGTTCATGATCGCAGGGTCCTGGATCGAGCCCCGCTTCGGGCTCTCTGCTTGGCGGGGAGCCTGCTTCCCCCGTCTCTGCCTGCCTCTCTGCCTACTTGTGATCTCTGTCTCTCAAATAAATAAATAAATTCTTAAAAAAAAAAAAAAAAAAGATAGTCACACGAGCACCTCGGAAATGTCCAAAAAAAAATAAGAGAGAGAGATTATGTTAACATTTTCTTCTATTTACTCTAGCAAGGAGCTCTACATCCAGGGCGTACTCAACAAATGCTTATGAACTGGTATGTTCGTTTTATGGGCTATAGGGCAGCAACAGTTTGGACAGTCGGAATGTGCCCGGAGCTACCCGTCTACAGGCGCAGACGCATCGGGGCCAACCCAGAGCAAACTTGCTCAGTCCTCCTGGACCAGCTGTGTGTAGCTTCCAAGAGCAGTGAAAGACGGGGTGTGATCAATGACCACAGCCCCAAAACCAAGACCGAAAGCTTGACCTTGACCTTGACAGAGTCTGCTCTCACCAGATAAGCTAGCCAGTCACAGTGAAAGAATCCCATACTCTGGGTTCAGGAAGCACCCAGAGGACCCAAGCAGGGTGAGGGACAGAGTACAAAACCTGAATCCTGAATCCATCCTCCAAGCCTGCACCTACCCGAGGCCTTGAATCTCAGCTTGTGGAAACACCGCTGGCCGGATGCTCAGGGCAGACCCTGGAGTCTGTGATTCCTCACCCCCTTACCAGTCACTTAAAATCCAGCAACAGGTTCTGCCTCCAAAACATGTTCCGAATGCAGCCACTTTCCCTCTACAACCCTCATACCCCGAAGGACTGCAAGTCTTCCCACTGGCTCCTGGCTCTTCGTCCCCAGCACCACCAAATGGAGCTCCTGAAATCACCCCTCTCCAGCTGAAATCCCTTGGCAACCCCCTGAACTTCTAATCAAATCCAAATTCCTTAAGGGCACAAGGCTTATGGGGTCTGACCACTATGTACATCGAAATGTACCACTGTTCCTCTGCTCAGGCCAGTTTTACTGGCCTTTCTTCCTTCCTTTATTTATTTGACAGAGAGAGAGAGATCACAAGTAGGCAGAGAGGCAGGCAGAGAGAGAGAGATCACAAGTAAGCAGAGAGGCAGGCAGAGAGAGGGGGAAGCAGGCTCCCTGCTGAGCAAAGAACCTGATGTGGGGCTCGATCCCAGGACCCCGGGATCCTGACCTGAGCCAGAGGCAGAGGCTTTAACCCACTGAGCCACCCAGGGGTCCCATTTACTGGCCTTTCTGCCTTTTGTTTTGCTCTTAAAGACTATTTACTTATATATTAGAGAGTGTACAAGTGCGCATGAGCACAGGGAGGCGCAGAGGCAGAAGGAGAAGCAGACTCCCTGCTAAGTGGAGAGCCCGATACGGGGCTCGATCCCAGACCCGGGGATCACGATCTGCGCCAAAGGCATACACTTTGCCAACTGAGCCACCCAGGTGCCCTTGACCTTTCTGCCGTTCAACCTGTCCACTCTGGTTCCCCCAACATGCTTCTCCTCCATCTGTTCGTGGTTGGCTCTTTCCCAGCCACACAAAGGTCGGTTCTTCTATCATAAATCCCCTCCCCCTCCAGGCAACCGGGCCTTTTTCTGGTACCAACGGAACAGACCATTGTGTTGACGGTAGAGGGTCCGCTGTCATCACACTACCGGGGCCTGCCTTGGCACCTCTCCTGACAGCCAGGAAGCCTGTCTCCGATGGGGTGCTGTGCGAGGCACACAGCACCCCGATGTAGGCTGGCCACGGATATTGATTTTTGGACTTATCAAACATTAGATCTAGCTTCTCCTAACTAGAGAAACGTTAACCAACCCCACAGGGAAAAAGCCAATCGATCTAGAGGGCGACACATTCAAGGGGTTCAGAGGCCCAGCTTTTCAGCAGGTCAGTGTCCTAACAAGGGATTGTTCCTGGATGTCCAAGAGACTCAAAGAAATGACCACTGGGTCCCATGCTTGATCTGGAACTGGATCCTGGTTTGCAGAAACCGGGAGGAAGAGACACGTGGGGGGACAGCCAAGGAAATGTGACTGGGGACTGAATGATCCCACGGAAAAGTCGTACTTCTGTTAAATGCAATGTCATTTTGCTCTGCAGGACAACGTTTTTGATTTTTTTAAAAAAGGATGTATAGTAATGTGGAAAAAAAAATAATACCCAGGAAAACCTGTTCAAGTGACAAAATACGCTCCTGCCCAGCATCTCAAGCCACTTCCCCAAACTGTTTGTTAAAAGCTTGTTTACGGGGTGCCTGGGTGGCTCAATGGGTTAAAGCCTCTGCTTTCGGCTCAAGTCATCATCTCAGGGTCCTGGGATGGAGCCCCACACCAGGCTCTCTGGTCAGTGGGGAGCCTGCTTCTCCTTCTCTGTCTACCTGCCTCTCTGCCTACTTGTGATCTCTGTCTGTCAAATGAATAAATAAAATCTTAAAAAAAACAAATCAATAAAAATCAAAGCTTGTTTGGTGACTTGTCTCCTCTGTTACACTGTCAAGAGCAGAGATGTCCATGGCTTGATTCCCAGGATGTAAGGACAGTGGCTGAAGCACCAGAGGGTGCTCAGGAAGTACTTGTCAAGGGGACAAATGACCACCCCTCCAAATCCCAGGCCCGCCAGCCCCACAGATGGGCCATTTCCACTCATGGCCGCAGGAAAGGCCGGTGCCAGAAACTCCAGCTGTCCTAGAGGGAGGACGAGGAGCACAGGGGGTGTGACGTGCACCCCAGCATCCGTCCTGGTTCTGAGCTCCTTGGCTGTGCCAGGGGAGGGCGGGGCCCCAGGGGTGGGTGTGCAGGGGGCTCACCCGCAGGAAGGAGTCCAGGGCGCCGTTCTCCATGAACTCGGTGAGGATCATGACGGGCACGCTGTTGGTGACCACGCCCTCCAGACGGATGATGTTGGGGTGCTCGAACTGGCCCATGATGGAGGCCTCACTTAGGAACTCCCGCCGCTGCCGCTCCGTGTAGCCACCTTTCAGGGTCTTGATGGCCACACAGCTCTCCTTCTTCCCCGGGGCCTTGAGCCGCCCCCGGCACACCTCGCCAAACTCGCCTTCGGGAAGGATGCTGAGGGTCAGCCCTCCTCTGCCCGCTGGTGGAAGGGTGCACCCCCTTCCCCGTACTCCCCCCGCACCCACCTCCCTCTCACCTGCGCCGATCACCTCCTCGATCTTGACGTAGGAGACATCGATCTCCTTTGCAAATTCCCGTACAGCCTCATTGGGGTCTTCGTAAGTGAAGGGGTCAATGTAGACCTTAGTACCTGAGGAACCACACGCGGGGTCCCGTTAACCGAGAGACAACCTCCCCTGCACTCCGAGGCCCGATTCTGGGCCCTGCCCCAGCCCTGTGTCCCTCGGCATAGGCCTACCCACCGTGCCCGATGAGATACTGCCCATGTTTGTCCGAGTACTCCGCTTCCCTTCCGCTGCTCTGCTTCCTGAGGCCGATGGGAAAGAAAAGGTAAATGGAATCACCCATCTCTGTGTTTCCAGAGGGACGGGACAGGGTAAGGCGAGGAGGGGGAGGAGGAGCGGGGATCAGAGAAGCTTCCAAGAGAAAACAACTATCCTGGGGCACGGAGGGAGGCTCCGCGGCAGCAAGAGGGCAGGGGGCGGTCTACACCCGCCCTCCTCCCAAGGGCCTCCGGGTGCCCCAGAGTGCTCACCTGAGGCAGAGAACGGCAATGACAATGACCACCAGGACCAGCACCACACCCACGACGGCCGTGCCTGCGATCAGGGCCAGCTGCTCCCGCCAGTTCTCGTTCTCTGGGGGAGAAAAGCTGTGATCAGAAGAAGCCGACGGGCCCCGGGGACCCCACACCAGCCTCAAGGCACGAGTTGTGTTCCCCTGAGAACAGGCCCCCCGCGGTGGGGCAGGTGCGGGAAAGCACCACGGTTTCCAAATTGCTTTCCGCCGGTGCGGGCTCCTGCATGAAGTCCCTCCGGGAAAAGGAGGAAGTTTCCCAACCCCGTTACGGCGACAGCGGGTTTCACTGTGTTCAGTTATAAATCCTGGTGGCCACAGGAGGCCCCAGGGGCTAAAAACGACAATGTCTGCAGTCAAAATGTGGAAATAACCCAGAGGTCCGTCAACAGATGAATGGATGAAGAGAACACACTAGAGCCATACAATGGACTACTTCTAGCCGTAAACGGTGTGGACTACACACCCCAACATGGACAGACCATGTGGACCCTGTGCCGAGTGAGGAAGAACCTGGTCACAAGAGGCTCCCATTTGTGTGATGTCCAGAATGGGCAAAGCCACAGAGACCAAAGTAAGGCAGTATTTGCCGGGGGCTGGGGGTGATTGAAGGGGTGTCTCTTTTTGGAAGCCAAAACGTTCTACAATTTATTGTGGCGATGGCTGCTCAGCTTGGGACAGGCCAAAAGCCACTGAACGGTACTCTCTTTAAAGGGTGAGTCGTACGGTGTGTCTCAGACTGCAGAAAGGTTTAGAAAGCCACTGGGCCAACAAGCGTACTACGGCCAGCGGGTGTTGGGGCACCTGGGTGGCTCGGGAGTTAAGCATCTGCCTTCAGCTCAGGTCATGATCTCAGTGTCCTGGGATCAGTGGGCTTCCTGCTCAGCAGGGGCTCTGTTCCTCCCTCTGCTTATGCTCGCTCTCCCTCTCGAGTAAGTAAGATTTTTAAAAAAATCTTTAAAAAAAAAAAAAAAAAAAAAGAACAGGTGTCACCTCAGTTAGTCTTTGGAGCCCTTGGGAGAGAGACCTTGTGGTATCTCCAACTGGGGAGGAGAGAAGGGGCTGTAGGGTTGGGCTTCTGCTGAGAGCCACACAGCTGGAACGCCACTGGGCAGGCTTTCCCTCCCAGCTGTTGGTTTTGGCTTCTGCAGCCGATGCTCCCCTCACTAGGCCAAAAGGCCCCGTGGCTGACAGAGGGGAGTGTGGGAATGTGACTTTAGGGGTCCTCCAAGGGCAGAGGAAAGGCCTCCTGCGCGACGGAGGGGCAGCGCCCCTGCCCATGCCCTGCCCCCACCCCCAAGGCTCACCGTCCAGCTGGGTCTGGCTGTGGTGCTCCTGGCCGAAGGGCCCGTAGCCGGCCTCGGAGCGTGCTCGCACCTGGACCAGGTAGCTGGCCCCCCGTTTCAGCCCCCGCAGCTCAGCCCGGTTTTCCGATGTCTTCAGGAACCGCACGCTGCTGGGGCCCTCGGTGCCCTGTCCAGGGGGAGGAGGGGTCAGCCGTAAGCCAGGGCCCCCCGGTTTCCACTGCTCTTCCCACCTCTCCCAGCCCACCCCCCGCCGACCCTGTACCCCCAAGACTTGCATCCTGGTGCCACCGTGTGGCAGGTGACGCCTGCTGGCTGTTGGGCTTTCATTATAGCATTGAATCCCTTCCGCAGTTCTGCGGGACTGGTACCCTTACTGTCACCGTTTTAATACTGGGGATGTTGAACTCTGAGAAGCCAAGGGGCTGGCCCAAGGTCACACAGCTAGTACCCGGCCCAGGTGGACTTCAAACACCTCTCAGGGGGGCACCTGGGTGGCTCAGTGAGTTAAAGCCTCTGTCTTTGGCTCAGATCATGATCCCAGGGTCCTGGGATCGAGCCCCGCGTCAGGCTCTCTGCTCCGAGGGGAGCCTACTGCTTCCCCCTCAACACTCCCCACTGCATACCTCTCTGCCTACTTGTGATTTGTCTGTCAAATAAATAAATAAATAAGATCTTCAACAAACAAACACAAAAAACCACCTCACAGGGGCCCAGAATTTAGCCAGCCCACGGAACTTGTCCCACTGTCAATCCCAAACCCCGAGGGTGCCGCCCCAGCCTCACCTTCTCGTGGTACTTGACCTCGTAGTCCAGCACGGCCCCACTGGGTGCCCGGGGAACGGCCCACGCCAGGCTCAAGCTGCTGGGTGACGACCGTGTCACCCGGATGTCTGACACGGGGGGTGGTACTGTGAGGGAGAGGGTATTTGCACATGGCACGTCTGGCCCTGATCTTTCCTAGCTCTGCCTCTGCTGGCTACGCTTGTCTCGGCTGTTTCAAGAGCTCCCTCTGGCCCTCTCTGCCCATCCTGACGTCTGCACCTCTTTTCACTCTTCTGTCTGCCTCTCAGCCTGACCTTCCGTGCTTCCCAGCGACCCCAGGGCCCCCCGCCACTGTCTCTTCCCCTTCAGCCCTGTAGGCTGCCCACCTCCCTCCTGGCAGGCCACTGGCTCCCCATCTCACCCTCACGGTCAGTGGTGACATTCACAGCCTCAAACGGAACCGGCCCGGTGGCTAAGGAGGACACCCCGTTCAAGGCGGTGACCTCAAAGGTATAGGTGAAATCTGGACGCAGCCCGCGTACCGCCACCCAGGGCTCCACAAGGTCCCGGGGGCCAGGGTCGAAGGTCAGGTCTCCTCCGCAGGGGGTACAGGACCCCCCAGGGCGGCACTCCCGGCAGCGCAGCGCGTAGGTGAGATCCTCTCGGCCCCCAGACTCGAGGGGGGCACTCCACTCCAGGCGCAGGGAGGAGCCGTTCAGACGGGGAACCACGCTTCTTGGGGCAGAGGGTGGCGCTGCGGGACAGCAGGGCGTCAGAGGCTGACCCGATCATCGGGGACGGACAGCGGGGCACCCAGGAGTCCTCACCGGACGTCCCCCCCACCACCACCTGAGGGGTCACCCGACACTCACTGGTACAGGGGGCACCCCGGAAGTCCGTGCGGGCCCGGAAGTACCCATTGCGGCACTGGCAGGTGGAGGAGCCAATGGTGTTGGAGTGGCTGTTGGCTGGACACGGCTGGCAGGACCCCTCGCCAGACAAGGGCTTGAAGGTGCCTTGGGTACAGGCTGGAAAACACCGCGGACGTCAAGAACATTCAGCATCAAGAACATTTAGCGTCAGGAACATTCAGCTGCTCCCACGGTTGCACGGGATGCAAAGTGGGGCGCAGGGAGGGAAGAGGTCGGAACCCAAACGTCTAAGAGAAGAAAGAGACCCTCCGTTCAGATCAGGGATTCTAAGCCTTGTTAACCTCAACCCCCACCCCCCCCACCACCACAGGACACCCTGTGGCGGTCTGGTGAAACCCACAGACCCCTGCTCAAAATATATTTTTATTTTATTTTACTTTTTTTTTTTAAGATTTTATTTATTTCTTTGACGCAAAGAGAGAGAGAGAGAGAGAGAGAACACAAGCAGAGGGAGCGGGAAAGGAAGAAGCAGGCTTCCTGCTGAGCAGAGAGCCCGATGCGGGGCTGGATCCCAGGACTCCGAGATCATGACCTGAGCCCAAGGCAGAGGCTTTAACTCACTGAGCCACCCAGGTGCCCCTGCACTTCTTTATTGATAAGGTAAGAGAGGCAGGTCTAAGCGGCCGCCATAATACTGAAGACATGATAGGCCAAAAAGAGCATCTTGGCATCATCTCTAACGGGCTAGGAAAATAGCCACGATCCGAAGGATGCGCATGTCTCAGATCCTGCTGTGACCGCTGGGCTCTGTCACTGTCCTTCAATTTCAGGTGGAAATGAGCGACAATAAGGTCATTTTTTCCTCTCTGTGAAAGTTCACAGACCTCTTACGTTCTAGCTACAAAACCCAGGTTTTGAACGCCTGCTCTAGAGAAACATCTGAGTCAGAATTCAGAACTAGGGAGTTAGGGGAAACCCACAATGAACAAGAGATAGAGACCATGGTGCCTTGGTCCCCAGAGCCCGGCAAAGCGCCCCCATCCTGAGAACAGCCCCGGTGTCCAGAAAGCGGTTGCACAGTTAGGAGAAAGACGGCACAAGAGCTCGGATCGACGCTGGGGCTCTGAAAACAGGCCCTCCGCGTGCCCCTGAAAACCTAGAATGTTCCAAATAGCAATGTAAGTGGGTCCAAGAGTGGGGTATAGGACGCTCCCTGCGTGGACGGACAAGCTTTCCAGGAAAGACGCCAGCCCTCACCTCTGCACCGGGTGTTCCCCTCGACGGCCTCGAACCCCGCAGCACAGCTGCACCCCGTGACCGGCTGCTCAGCCCACTGGCCATCCTCCCGGCAGTACAGGCTGGGGCTGGGGCCAGGGGTGGGGACGGCATCAGCCACACAGCTCCCTGCCACGGGCACCACGAGCTCCCGAGGCACGGTCTCCGGGAAGTGGGTGAGGTTCACGGTCAGCTGGGCACACTTCTTGTAGAAGAGATGCAGGGACAGCAGGGCCATGCAGGCTCCCTGGTCCTGGAAGGCCAGGTAGAAGCCAGCCTTGGTGAGTGGGCCCAGACGCAGCGTCTTGACGTTGACCTTGCCGGTTGCCTCGGCCCCAGGGCGCTTCCGGGTCAGGTGCTCGGCGGCCACTGTGTCCACCTGCCAGGTGAGGGAAGAAACTCGTTGCCGCCGTCCTCCACTCCCCACGGACCGGGCAGGCGGACTGTTTCCCTCTTCCCAGCTCACCCTCTCCCTGAGCACCTTAGCTCCTGTTCCAGAGCCTTTCCCAGGGTACCCTTTCCTGCAGACCCCAACGTTACCCATTAAGGCTTGCTCAGCTCCTACACTGCATCCAGCCTCTGTCCCACACCCCCTTTCTGTTGAGTCACTCATCCCACACCTACTCTGGGCCAGGCCCTGCACTTGGGAGCCAAGGGAACCGAAACGAAAGAAACGGGTATGGGATTTTTTTTAATCTTTTTTTTTTTCTTAAAGATTTTATTTATTTATTTGATAGGCAGGGAGAGAGAGAGGAAGGGAAGCAGGCTCCCCACTGAGCAGAGAGCCCGATGCGGGGCTTGATCCCAGGACCCCGGGATCATGACCCGAGCCGAAGACAGAGGCTTTAACCCACTGAGCCACCCAGGTGCCCCAAGAAACAGGTATGTTAAAGGCATGATGGGACCTATGACAGGGGAGACCCCAGGGCGGGCGCCATAGCAGGGATGTCCTGCGGGAGTTGACGCTTTCAAGACAAGTAGGAATTAGGATGAAGACCCGGGGAGAAGGCATTCTGGGGTGAGGCATCAGTTCACACTAAGGAGAGGTGTCTGAAGGACAAGGTGTACTCAGATCAGAGAAGGGCAGAGGGTGGCCCAGACGACCGCCCCCGGGGGGGCCCTGCCCAAGACTCGTGACTGCTCCACGCAGCAGAGCACCTTCTTCCCTCCCCGGACTGCAGCCTCCTGCTTCCAGACCCCAGTGCCCCTGCGTAGGGCCTTGGAAACTCATCCACTGCTCCTAGACCAGGTGGACCGGCGGGGAGGGGCACCCTGGGCGCCAGGGTACCTTGATGTAGGGGTTCTCCATCCAGGCTGGCGTGAAGGCTGTGGCCGTGTCAGCATCACTCTCGAAGTAGAAGACAGTGAAGGTCTCCTTGCAAGAGCGCCCGGCCCGCGACAGGGAGAGGCACTCGAGCATGGTGAAGCGGAGCGTGGCGTACACGTGGACGGCGCCTCGGCGTGGGACCCAGCCGGTGCGCAGCCAGTGGGCCAGGCCCGGCGCCCGCTGCACGTCGCACACCTCGTACGTCCGCACACTGTGCTGTTCCTCATCCAGGCCGCTCAGCTCCTCCCACTGTGGGGAGAAGGGGGTCAGCTCGGGGGTGGGGGAGAGTCGGTGGGAGGCTGTCTGTCACAGATCCAGGAGGGGCTAGAGGAAGGGGACCTATGACAGGGCTGAGAGCAAGGGCTCAGAGGACATCTGCCCCGGCTGCTGGGATGTGGGGGGCTGGTGGCGTGCCCAGCAAGCCAGCGCCCACACACCCGCGTCCTTCCCCCTCCTTGGGGGTCCCTCCAAGCCCTGGCTTCTGGGCCCAGCTCTTACCTGCCCCTCCACCTGAGGGAACGTGACCCACTTCAGATCGGCAGTTTCCAGTTTTGTGTTCAATAGGGTCTCTAAGACAGACAGACAGACGGACAGACAGTCAGCGTAGGAAGACCAGATCCCTGGGAACTGACTGAGGCAGGTGCATCCTCCAAGCTGGTGGAACTGCGCCGAGAGATGAAGGGCCGGGGGGCAAGCCCTGACCTCTGCTGCCCCCTTTCTCATCGCTGTTTCTGAGTGCCTACCCCACCCCTCCCAATGGGCAGGCACCGGGCTGCCCCTGCTCAGGTCTCCCAGATCTAAGCGTTTGAGAACCGCTGTGCCCTGAGGAGAGGGGAAGAAGGCCAAACAGCTCAGACAGGGTTAAACTAGAGCCACGACCTGGCCTGACCCAAGGAGGGCAAAGAACTGTAGGCACCGCAGGGGGGGGGTTGTGTGTGTGTGTGTGTGTGTGTGTGTGTAATCCCCTCCTTCCAGGGCCTGCCTCCTCGCCACTCCGCGGTCCCTGCCCCCAACCCAAATCCTCCGCTTCCCACTCCCCTCTTCCAGGCCCACACCCCCTTTTCAGACCAAACCCTCCAGTCCTTCAGATCCCCAAGGGTGGTACTCAGCTCCCAATGCCCAGCCCTGCCGCCCCCCTCCCCCTGGCCCCCCGCCAAGAGCTCTCGCTGCTGTCAGAGGAGGAAGTGCTGGAGGCCAGGACGCTTGGGTTCCCGCCCTGGCCCCTGCCTGCAGAGGCCTCACATCTGGATTTGGTTACGGGAAGGAAAAGGGGAGGAGATTTTAGGGGTGTGTGTAAGGAGGGGTTGAACACACCTGGCTCTGCTCTGGTCTCAGGGGAGGGGCGTCGAGGGAGGGGCGGGGCTCTGGCGGAAGGGGGGATTAGGAGAAACATCACAGCCCCTGGCAGTGGAGCGTGAAGGGAGGGCAGGGGAATCCCCAGGGAGGACAGTGCCATGTGGGGGGCCCCCCAGGAGAGCCAGCAGCACACCTGGGACCAGGTTCCCCCAGCCTCGCTCCCAGCTCCCACCGCTGCTCCGTGGGGGCTGCGGGAGAAAAGGGAAGGGAAGGTGGGTGGGTGGGGCAGCCTCCTCCCAAGGACTAAGTAATATTCTAAGGGTCAGGAGGGACCCCGGCCAGGCTGAGGTGAGGCCTGGGCCCCCAGGGGGTGGCAGGAGCCAGCCCGGCACGCTGGGGACAGGATGCCCGGGTTCTGGGAAGGGGGTGGATAGAGGCTGCCGTCTCCACCCTCCATTGTTCCCGGCTGGATAGTGTTTTCCTGTCTCCAATTCACACACTGTCTGTTTCGGGGCTGTCCTCCGCACACTCTGAGCGACTCACTTTCTCTCCTCCTATCTCTCGGGCTCAGAGAGCCTCCATCTGTCAGTTCTTCTGCCTCTCACCTCTCCCCTCCCCTTGGCCACCTCCTTTTCTGACCGTCGCCATCCCTCCTCTGTTTTCCACCTCCCGCTTTTCACGTTCACAGGGACACGCAGCCATGGGCAGGTTACTTAACACCTCTTTAAGTCTCAGTTTCCCCATCTGTAAAATGGGGGCAACGATCCGTCCCACCTTAGGGCTGCTGGGAAGGTGAACATGTAAAGTGCTTAGCGCAGGCCTCGGGCTTGGAAAGCACTTAGGTAGCAGCCTGGAAGCCTGACCCCCTTTCTCCTTTGCCATATTTTGCCCTGGGGAGGTGGTGGGGGGACTCTCCCCACTTTGCGGGCCTTCCTCCCAGTAATTGCCGCTTCCATCTCCGAGCAAGCCAAGGGTCTCCTCTCCCCATGCCCAGCCTTTGATCCCCGGCCCAGAGCAGCACTGCCCAGTCTAGGGAAGCGGGGTTTCTAACTGCCTTTGATCCCACCTCCTCAGCAGCCCCCCCAGAGACCCTTTTGATTCCAGGCAGTGAAGGAGGGTAAGGAGGCAGCTCATTGAGAGGAGATTAGGGCTGAGGGAGGAGGGTTTATAGGGCTCTTGGCTCCCCCTCTAGGGGGTGAAAGGAGGGAAAAGACTCCCCTCCTTAAAAAAAAGGAGGGATGAAGAAACATGTTGGGGGGGGGCCCAGAAAAATCAGAAATTTAAAGAGATCTGTAGTTAGGCTAAGTTCAGGTGCCACGGGGACTGTGAAGGTCAGTTTCTGCTGGCCGGTAGGGCTGGAGAAAGGGACTCAGGCCGGACTCTGGCAGGGCTGGGGGTCTAGACAGCATTTAAAGGGCTGGGGTGCAGCCTGGGGAAACCAGGGAGAGGGCCTCACTGCAGCAGAGGCAGTGGCTTTGGGGGAGATCTGGGCGACCGGAGAGTTAGCACAGATGGTGGCCGGCCTGCCAGGGGCCCAGGGAGCTGCAGCATCAAGGTGTGAACGCGGAGGAATGGGGGTTGGGGGCAGTTTTCTGGCCTAGCACAAAGTTCTGCCTTGTCTGCAGTTCCTCCAGAAACGTTTCCTCATGTTTGGCAGTGGTGGGAAGAAGGATAGAAACTTCCCAGAGATTGGAGTAAGGAGAAAAGGCGAGGCTGCCAAGGGCGTACAGAATCAGGGCTAAGAGTCTGGGAAGCCGGGGCAGGGGCACATCCCCGGACCGAGCTCCACTCCTTCTCTTTCCCAAACAAAAGAAAACTCCACTCCCCGCTGGGCCGCCTCCTCCCCGCCCCCCGCCCGGTCTAGCACTATTGGTCCGAAGTGTTCAGGGTTGGGGTGCCGGGCTACGGGCAGAGAGGCCGGCCCTTTCACTTCGAGGCCCAACTTTGGGGGCCCCTGGAGTGCCGGGGTGCCCCCTGGGAAACTCACCTTCTAAGGCGGCGGCGAGCGAAGCCCAGCAAAGCAGAGCCCGGAGTTCCATGGCGCCGCCTCTCTCGGGTTGGATCCGATCCGAGTTTGGGGGGCACTAGCCCCCCCAGGTCTGAACCACCCCCCCCGAGAGGGCAGACGCCGACTCCCCGCGCGGGACTCTCGGTCGGGGCCCTCAGCGCGGGCCCATGCGGGCGCGCCCGGCACCGTCAAGGGGCGGCGGCACCCAGGTGTGGCCCCGCGTCCCCGCCGCGCGCGCGGGCGGGCGGGGGGCGTCTTCGCACTGGCTGCGCCGGGAGGGCGCAGAGCGAGACGTGGCTGGAGTCGGGGTCCCTCCGGGGCCTCGGGGTCCCGCCCCGGCTGGCTGGGGGGTGGGCCGGCCGCTCGCGGTCTCCCCCCCTCCCCGGAGCGGTGCTGCTCGCGCCGCCGGGCCGAGTGCGCTCCGCGCCGGCCGGAGGGTGGGAGCAGAGCGGGAACGGAGCGGGAGGGAGGGAGACTGCGGCGCGGGGCCGGGCGGGCCGGGGCTGGGCCGGGTTGGGACTGGGCCGGGCGGCGCCTGGCGGGGGAGGGAGGGGCGCGCGGGGGGGCGGGGAGCTCCCCCCTCCCCCAGCCCGGGCTCGGCGTGGGGGCCGGGGCGCGCTGATTGGAGCGCGCGCTGCTGAATAATTCATGAGGGAAGCCGAGCGGGGCGCGGAGCGGAGCAGGTCGGGAAGTTGGGAGAAAGTTTGGAGAAGGGGGAGGGGCGGCGGGCGCGGAGCCCGGGGACCGCCCAGACGTGCACGGTGGCCGGGTCTGCGCGTGTCGGGGCCGGGGCCCAACGACCCCCGGGGCAGGTCCCAACCTAGCAACGCAGCAGGCCACGGAGAAGCACGTCCAGCCGCACCGAGGGCCTCCCGGAGGTGCGCGTAGACGTACACCGCGCCCTCGAAGCCCGCTCCAACCTTCCCGCGGACTTCGGATTCTACTTCTGGATGCGCGCACCACCCCACAGTTGGCGCAGGGGACCATGTTTGGGGGAAACTTTTGAGGATGGAGGGTGGCGCGTTGTACCCCGAGGCAGCGACCCCAGCTTAGATGACCCTGGAGCGAACGTTCACACAATCATTCAACAAACATTAGGTACATAGCGCAGGAAAATGTGGGAAGTGGGGCAACTGGTTTGAGATGGGGAGGAGTATAGAAAAAAGGGAAGCAGGAATAAATAAAAGGTAGCTGGGACCGAGAGAGTAAAGGGTCTGGATGGATTCCCAAATCACCATCTTCACTCTCACTGGGAGAGCTCCTGGCCGCCGAAGTCCTGACCCCTGGGGCTGGGCCGGGGCTGCCGCTGTCTTTCCCGAGGCGGTTTCCTGTCTGGCTCCTGGGGGCCCCCGGGATGTCTGGGAGGGCCCTTCCTCTCATTGCCGCCACCTCCCTCCCCCGCCGCCCCCCATCAGTTAGAGGGGAGGGTCCAGGAAAGCAGTGCTCCTCCCACCAACCCCCTTCCAGGTCAGGGTACCTATAGTGTGGATAGCGGGATGGGTGGAAGGCTCTGCCAGGAGTCGGCCAGGGAAGAGCCGAAGGAAGGGGTTTAGACTCAGAAATTTAAGGGAGACAGAGTCTGGAGTTCCTGAGTTGCCGAGAGAGGGAAGGAGGAATCCTCGATGCCCTGAGAGTTTGGGGCCGGGGCAGGGCGGGGGACTGGCAAGGGCCGCTCACCCCGCAGAGAGGACAGCCAAGACCCGCAGTGACCTCTTGTCCCAGCGAACTTATCTCCCTGCCACAAGTGCTGCTCCCCACACCCCTGCCCTTCCTCGCCGCCCTGCCTGGGTCCTGCTCCGGGGTGGGGGGTCACAGAGGGCAGGAAACAGCCGGCTTGGCTGGAGCCAGGCAGACCAGGCCAGGGCCGGGAATCCCCTCCTCCCTCCCCGATTCCAGCCCTGTCTATTCCAGCCCTGTCTCCCTTCTCTTATTCAGCTTCTCCTCCAGGTTATCTGCCCACCTCCTCAAGCAGAACACACACACACACACACACACACACACACGCAGACTTTTCCTTGATTTCACTGTGCACTGCAATTTTTTCCTCTAAAAATTATGTCTCTATCTCCCCCTGGACTCTGTGTTCAACCTCCCTCAGCCCTTGACTGTTTGAATTTTCTCATTTGGTGGGGGATGCAGTTCATACTTATGGGGTGCGTTAGAGGGGTGCATGACCTGGGTGGTAGAGAGAGACCCACCCAGATGCACGGAGAAATGAGGCTGGGGGGGTCGATGAGGGCTGATGAGACAGAGGGGTGCAGAGGCATCATAGCTCACCTCAGATTTGAACGCTGTGTTTCTGAGAACCAGGACCCTTTTGCTAGATGGAAGAGAACAACTTAGGTAAGAAAATATCCAGTCGCTCTTCTGTCATAGGGTCCTTAGCACTCACCACCCAGCATGTAATCCAGTCCCCAATACCCAGTGTATATGCAGACCAATCAATAAAAGAATGAATAAATGGGGTGCATGACTGGCTCAGTCAGAAGAACCTGCGGCTCTTGGTCTCGGGGTCGTGTGTTCAAGCCCCATGTCCGGAGTAGAGATTACTTAAATAAACTTTAACAAATTTTTAAGGGGTGCCTGGGTGGCTCAGTGGGTTTAAGCCTCTGCCTTCGGCTCAGGTCATGATCCCAGAGTCCTGGAATCGAGCCCCCCGTCCGGTTCTTCTGCTCTGCAGGGAACCTGCTTCCTCCCCCTTCTCTCTGCCTGCCTCTCTGCCTACTTGTGATCTCTCTCTGTCAAATAAATAAATAAAATCTTCAAAAGAAAATTTAAAGCTATAAAAATAATTTTTTAAGATGTAGAAGAATAAATAAAACAAAACCTTTATTAAGCATCTACTATGTGCAAAGTGATCACTGTACTATTTTGAAGATTTATAAAGCATGGCTCCTGGTCTCAAAGATCTTATAAATGCGGCAGAAATCCCATTATTTCTTCTCTCCACGGAGATGATATCTGAGAGTTGGACTCCCCAATGCACAGAGGTGTCTGTCTTGTGGGTATAAGGTCATTTCCTCTACCTTCCATCCACACAGAGCCATGTCCTAGAAAAGCTAATTCAGTACCCACTGTATTATGTTACATAGGTGAGCAGCGATGTCACTACCTGGACGGATGCTTGTCCCATAGACCCGAACAAAGCTCAGGCCCTCCTTTCCTAATTATTAGAGCACTTTCTTCATCCTCCAACCGCAGTATTAGGTGATCACCCCGTTCCCTGCCCATGATCAGTATGCTGCACTCTTCGCCCCAGAAGTACCTGTCTGGTGTATCCATACCCCACCCCCAACAGCTGGTTGAACTTTTTCTTTTCTTTTCTTTTTTATTTATTTTTTATTTTTTTAATTTTTTTAAAAGATTTTATTTATTTATTTAACAGACAGAGATCACAAGTAGGCAGAGAGGCAGGCAGAGAGAAAGGAGGAAGCAGGCTCCCTGCTGAGCAGAGAGTCCGATGTGGGACTCGATCCCAGGACCCTGAGATCATGACCTGAGCCGAAGGCAGCGGCTTAACCCACTGAGCCACCCAGGCACCCTTTTCTTTTCTTTTTTAAAGATTTTTAAATATTTATTTGAGAGAGTGAGCAAGCATAAGTGGGGGGAGGGGCAGAGGGAGAGGGATCAGTCTTCCCACTGAGCAGGGAGTCCAACACGGGGCTCCATCCCAGGACTCTGGGATCACAACCTAAGCTGAAGGCAGCTGCTTAAGTAACTGAGCCACTCAGGTGCCCAAGATTTATTTATTTTTTTTTTTAAGATTTTTAAAATTTATTTGACAGAGATCACAAGTAGGCAGAGAGTCAGGCAGAGTGAGAAGCAGGGGGAAGCAGGTTCTCCACTGAGCAGAGAGCCGATTTGGGGCTCAATTGCAGGACCCTGGGATCATGACCTGAGCCTAAGGCAGAGGCCTTAAGCCACTGAGCCACCCAGGCGCCTCTAAGATTTTTATTTTTAAGTAATCTTTATACCCTGTATGAGGCTTGAACTTACAACCCTGAGATCAAGAGTCCCATGCTGTGCTGACCCAGCCCACCAGGGGTCCCGGGCTTTCTTTTTGGACTTTTCCTCTACGTAGTAAACAACAAATCAGCCCTTTTCACCATAAATCACAGAAACTGTCACCCCTCTTCCCATATCCCAGCCCCCCTCTCCCCCCATCGTTGGGTCCGCCTCACCCTGTCCTGTCTAAAGTTTACTGGAGGCCCATGAAGGTTAAGCTTTTGCACCCCTCACCCACCTGTCTCCTCCCATCACCCTGGTTAATGAATGCCATCAATTTAAACAGCTTTTAAGGTGAATCCCAGCACAGGAATGTTTGCAGTGGCCTGAAATCTTCTGGCTCTTGCACAAATTTGGCAGAGCTTTCCACAATGCTGAGAATGAGTTGTAAAACTCAGTGAGATCTTCCTTCCTTCCTTTCCTTTTTTTTTTTAAGATTTTATTTATTTATTATTTTTTAAAGATTTTACTTATTTATTTGACAGACAGAGATCACAAGTAGGCAGAGAGGCAGGCAGAGAGGGGAAGGGAGAGCGCCGAATCCTAACCACTAGACCACCAGGGATGAGAGGGGAAGGGAAATAGGCTCCCCGCTGAGCAGAGAGCCCCACGCAGGGGCTCTATCCCAGGACCCTGAGAACATAACCCGAGCCAAAGGCAGAGACTTTAACCCACTGAGCCACTCAGGCGCCCCAAGATTTTATTTATTTATTTGACAGAGAGAGAGATCACAAGGAGGCGGAGAGGCAGGCAGAGAGAGAGGGAAGCAGGCTCCCTGCCGAGCAGATAGACTGATGCAGCTAGATCCCAGGACCCTGGGATCATGACCCGAGCCGAAGGCAGAGGCTTTAACCCACTGAGCCACCCAGGCGCCCCTCAGCGAGATCTTTCTAAATTTTCAATCATGAAAGAAAAAAATTTCAACCAGCCTTAATAGCGGGGAGACAAGAGACATAGGAAATATTACAAAGTCATTACCATATGAAGAAATAGTCTGAGTACACATGTATGCGAGGTAGGATGTGAAAAGTATGATACAGGGGTGTTAAGTAATTATTTA
Organism: Neogale vison; assembly: GCF_020171115.1. Taxonomy (NCBI): domain Eukaryota; kingdom Metazoa; phylum Chordata; class Mammalia; order Carnivora; family Mustelidae; genus Neogale; species Neogale vison. Next base: position 9,303,769 of record NC_058104.1, read on the forward strand.
CTATAGCTATCATGTTGTTTTTCCAGATTCTGTACCATTTATAGTATTTGACACCTTAAATTTTACAACTGGTTGTGATATCCATATTTACATAAACATGAAGTTTTTATACCTAATTTCATATTTTTAAAAATAATTTTTAAATTTTTAAATAAACATATAATGTATTATTAGCCCCAGGGGTACAGGTCTGTGAATCGCCAGGTTTACACCCTTCACAGCACTCACCATAGCACATACCCTCCCTAATGTCCATAATCCCACTCCCCTACCCCCGTAATTTATCGTTCTTTAGTTTTGTTTTTATTTTCTTAGGAGGGGTTCCTCAAATCGTATAAACTTCAGGACTCATGAAATCTGAATCCATTCCTTATCTGACCATCACCAATCTTCCTGAATTCATCAAATATGAAGATGTAATAAATATTTGACGTATGTCAAAGATTTCATTAATTCGTTACTGATTGTGCTTTGATTGTTCGTGGCCCCAAGTTTCATGAAAGCAGGTACAACATATGTCATGCTCACTGTTAAGCCCAGTGCAGGTCTGGCCCATAATAAATGCTCAGTAAATGTGTGTTAACTACTCATTCCTTTAAATCCTTATTTTTAAATTCATTTGGCAATTTTTAAAAAAAGATTTTATTTATTTATTTGACACAGAGAGAGAGAGATCACCAAGTAAGCAGAGAGGCAGGCAGACAGAGAGGGGGAAGCAGGCTCCCTGCTGAGCCGAGTCCGATGCAGGACTCGACCCAGGACCCTGAGATCATGACCTGAGCCGAAGGCAGAGGCTTAACCCACTGAGCCACCCAGGTGTCCTGGCAATTATTTTTTTAAAGATTTATTTATTTTAGAGAGTGACTGGGGAGAGAGACAGAGGGAGAGGGAGAGAGAACTCTAAGCAGACTCCCTGCTGAGCCCAGAGCCCTACACAGGGCTTGATCTCATGACCCACGAGATCATGACCTGAGCTGAAATCACAAGTCAGACACCCCTCACTCAGTAATTCTTTATTGAGGTTTTTCTATGGGCCAGGACTTCGGACTCAAAGTCATCCTTGACCGGCCAGGGGAAGAAGCAGGCGTGAAACTTCCTCAGAACACAGGAGGTTATGTGTGGCGTATTGGTGGTATCCTACAGAGGGTCCTACGGGATCAACCTGCAGGCTCAAGGTGAGCTTTCTGAAGATGATGCTGTGAACCTTCTCTCTATTAAAAAAAAAAAAAAAAAGGCAGAAGGAACAGCAAACACAAGAGTGTGGACATGGTGGTTGGGGCGCCTGGGTGGCTCAGTCATTAAGTGTCTGCTTTCGGCTCAGGTCTTGATCCCAGGGTCCCAGAATTGAGCCCCGCATTGGGCTCCTTGCTCAGCAGGAAGCCTGTTTTTCCCTCTCCCACTCCCTGTGCTTGTGTTCCCTCATTTGCTGTCTCTCTCTCTGTCAAATAAATAAAATATTTAGGGAAAAAAAAAAAAGTGTGGACATGGTGAGATTGTCCCTGAGCTGCCAGAGTTTGGGACACCAGGGTGTAGATTGCTAGGAGAGTGACAGTGGACGAGCTGAAGAGGTGAGCAAGACAGCCTCTGTCATCATAGGACATTTCGGGAGTGCGGGCTTGTCCGGCACATCTTGGGAATGACTGAAGGGTTTTTAGGCAACCCCATCAGATTTGTACAGAAGGATCCCACTTGTATCACTTTAGAGGAAAGGCTGAAAGGGATCAAGACTGAAGGCAGAGAAACCAAAGGACAGTGAGAACTCGAAAGGACAAAAGTGTTCTCGAGCACCTAGAGCAGGAAGGTCTTCGAACCTAGTCATGGGAGTGGGGGAGACTGAAATCAAGCATGTGCCAGTTTCAGACCTGGGCGGCTAGGTAGGAGCAAGAGGACCAGGCGCCACAGGGGAGGAAGATATGCAGGCAACCAGAACTGAGCTTAACTGGTCCAGAGCTCAGAGGTAGCTTTCTGGCTGGAGATAAAGAAATTACTGGCGTATGTTGGTGATGGAGGCTGCCCCCTGGGCGGGGTTTGGAGTAGACTATAGATCGGAAAGGCTGAGGAAAGTCTTACACTTTACCTTTTATTTATTTATGTATGCATTTGTTTTTAAAAGCAAACATTATCATATTTAATTCATCATAAGAACTTTGTTAGAAGGGCAACTGGTGGCTCAGTTGGTTAAGCGGCTGCCTTAGGCTCAGGTCATGATCTCAGGGTCCTGGGATCAAGCCCCGTATCCGGCTCCCTGATCAGTGGGGAGTCTGCTTCTCCTGCTCCTTCTGGCCCTCCTCCTGCTCATGCTCTCTCTTGCGCTCTAATAAATAAAATAAAAAATTTTTTTAAAGATTTAAGTAGTCAGAGAGGCAGGCAGAGAGAGAGAGAGAGAGAGGGGGAAGCAGGGAGCCTGATGCCGGGCTCCATCTCAGGACCCTGAGATCATGACCTGAGCCGAAGGCAGAGGCTTTAACCCACTGAATCACCCAGGTGCCCCAAAATAAAATCTTTAAAAAAAAAAGAGCTTTGTTAGGAAGGAAGGATGAGCATTATTCTGACATCCACTTTATTCATGTTTTAAAAGATTTGAGAGGGGCGCCTGGGTGGCTCAGTGGGTTAAGCCGCTGCCTTCGGCTCAGGTCATGATCTCGGGGTCCTGGGATCGAGTCCTGCATCGGGCTCTCTGCTCAGCAGGGAGCCAGCTTCCCTCTCTCTCTCTCTGCCTGCCTCTCTGCCTACTTGTGAGCTCTGTCAAATAAATGAATAAAATCTTAAAAAAAAAAAAAAAAAGATTTGAGAGAGCAAGTGTGCATGCACGCGAGCGAGAGTGAGGAGGGACATAGGGAGGGAGTGAGAATCCTCAAGCAAAACTCCCTGTCCGGAGGCCCGTCCGGTGCACTCAGCCAGTCATCAGCCGGTTGGCTGACTTTACTGAGGCACTCAGGATACAGCCAGGCCTTTCAGCCCCACCCCCAAGGACCTGGAGGACACTGCACGCCCTTTTCCTCCTTCTCTCACCCAGGCCAGCCAAAGGGCATTTCCTTTCCTTGGCTTTGGCCCCTTTCTCTTGTGTAGCCCCTAACTGGAAAGCGGGGTGATTTACGTGCACTAGAACTTTGCCCACCCAGCCCCAAATCTTGGGCTGAAAACAGAAGAGACGGAATTGCAGGGGACCGAAACAGCTAGGACTGGGAGCAAGCTTAATAGGGAGGTGGGAGGGGCGCCTGGGTGGCTCAGTGGGTTAAGCCGCTGCCTTCGGCTCAGGTCATGATCTCGGGGTCCTGGGATCGAGTCCCGCATCGGGCTCTCTGCTCAGCAGGGAGCCTGCTTCCTCCTCTCTCTCTGTCTGCCTGCCTCTCTGACTACTTGTGATCTCTCTCTGTCAAATAAATAAATAAAATCTTTAAAAAAAAAAAAAATAGGGAGGTGGGAAGGGGACCAGCAGCGCTCACAGCAGAAGCCAAGGCTACCAGAGGGCAAGGAGAGAAGGGAGAGTGAGGGGTTGAAGACAGAGCTAAAGGGGAGGTGGTGGAGGAGTGGGAGTAGGGGAGAAGAGGTATCGGTGGCTCATTGTCCCAGCAGGGGGAAGTCTTTTGTTTCCTCTCTTCCCTTGGCAGGCTGACAGGATATGAGGCCAAGCCCCCCCACCCATGCCAGCATCCCCCCCCCCCCCACTGGATGTGGCCCTTCCCTTACAATTGTGTCCTTGACAGGACTGGGGGCAGGGGCCTTGGCTCTAGGAGGGAGCAGAAGGACTATTCGTGGCTGGGGTCTAGACTACCAGGGTCCAGAAGGGACCAGAAGACCCCGCCGGGCTGGTTCATGGAGTTTAAGCAGAAAAAGCTTTGTGCCTCAGGAGGAGCAGGAAGCCAGCCTGGGTGGGGCCAGCTCAGAGGGTAGCAGGTCGGGCCAGGGGGAGGTAGGCTGGGCCCCAGAGGAGATGACGCAGGGCTTCAGGCTTTTCCCAGCCCCCATTACTCCAGCCTATGGGCCTGAGAGCTCACCTGAACTCGTGTCCCCCCACCCCCTCCATTCCCAAAAGTTGACATCAACCCCACCAGCTTAGATGGGATCTGGCAGAGCCCAGCAAACTAGATGTCCTGCCTGGGGCCTCCACATCCACTCGGCTGGAATCCTTCCCTCCGTGGAATCCAGGAGTCTGGCCTCCCACTCTGGTCCTCCAGGAATCCTGGAATTTCATCCCTCCCCTCCGCTCCCTCCTGGACCATTTTGCTCCATCAGCTGTTCCTGCAGGAAGGGCGCCCAGCTCAGCCTCGCCTCTCTTCCCGAGCCTTTTGTTTGCTGGGTCTGCAGGAAATTGCAGGGGCGGTGGCCAAGGGCTCATCTGCCCCAGGGGCCTGGGGGAGGAGGTCCGGATTCACCAGACTTAATCCTGGGGAGCTCACGGCAGGGGTGGGGAGGGTGGGTCCCCCGGGAATTCTCATTTCAGGCCAGAAATCGGGAGTGGGGCACCTGCGGGCTGGATTGGACGTCCTTGTGCCCAAGGGACAGTTCGGATGTGTTCGCGGGGTGCCCAGAACTGGAGGCTGGACTGACACTTTGAGGTCATTTCACAGGTTGACCCAGGAGGCAGCATCAGGGGACAAAACCCCGTATCCTGAATCCCAGAACCTCGTCCTACACGCCTCGGATGGCGGGGATCGCAAGCGGCGGTGAAGCAGCAGGCAGGTCACATCCAACGACTCTGAGGATGAGCTAATTCCTTTCTCCATAAAAAAAAATGGTGGGGAGGAGGACCCGCACGTAGCCCCAGAATTCGCGCCTTCCCAGGACGCAACCGCAGACCCAGGCGAGGCGCGGACGCTCTAGCGGGCCGGCGCCCTCTCGTTGGTTGCCCTCTCTCGGAGGCCACCCTGGGCGCAGCCATCTTCCCTTCCCAGCAGGAGGGTCGCGGGGGGGGGCCCGCTGCAGTCACGTGAGGAGCACCCCCGCCCCGCCCCCGCCCCCGCCCCCGCCCCCGCCCGTGCCAGGGTCTGTATTGCGGCTGCGAGGCTTATGGCAGAAGTTCCTGTTTCGTGGAGTTTAACTTTCAATTGCGACTAGGTAGTCAGGGAACCAGACAAGTGCACGACATAGGTGGTGGTAGTGCTATGGAGAAAAACGAATAGGGAAGGGGCGTGGGGTGGAGGCTGTGGTTCAATTTAAATGGGACTGGTGGAGGAGATGTCACTAAGAAGTCGGTACCTGCGCCCAGAACACAAAGGAAGCTCAAGCCTTCTGGGCCATAGCGCGTTCTTGGAGGCTGGGGCAAGGAAGTGGGGAGAGGTGAGGGTGCTTTGCCTATTGGGTAGGACTTGGGGGGTGGGTGGGTTGAGTGGCCATGTGACACAGAGAGCACCCTGGGTCACTTCTGAGCACAGGGGACCTTGTTAACATTGAACTCAGGCAACAGGCGTACTGTAGTGGGACCGTAGATGAGGAATCATGAGGTAAGTGTGGTTATCCTAATCATGAAGGCTTTTGGCTTTTACAGTGGGGAAAATGGGAAACTGTTGGAGAGTTTTGAAAAGACAAGGATCATGAACTGATTCTTGCTTTAATAGCATCACTTTTTTTTTTTAATTTATTTGACAGAGATCACAAGTAGGCAGAGAGGCAGACAGAGAGAGTGAGAGGGAAGCAGGCTCCCCGCTGAGCAGAGAGCCCGATGCGGGACTCGATTCCAGGACCCTGAGATCATGACCCGAGCCGAAGGCAGCGGCTTAACCCACTGAGCCACCCAGGCGCCCCAATAGCATTTTTTTAAAAAAAGATTTCATCTTAGGGGCGCCTGGGTGGCTCAGTCGTTAGGTGTCTGCCTCCGGCTCAGGTCATGATGCCAGGGTCCAAGGGCTGAGCCCTGCATCCGGCTCCCTTCTCCTTGGGAAGCTTGCTTCTCCCTCTCCCACTCTGCCTGCTTGTGTTCCCTCTCTCCTTGTGTCTGTCAAATAAATAAGTAAAAATCTTAAATAAATAAATAAATATTTCATTTTATTACTTATTTTTTGGAGAAGGAGAAGTGGGGAGGGGCAGAGAGAACCCCAAGCAGGCTCCATACCCACTGTGGAGCCCCGATGTGGGAGTTGATCCCCAATCCAGAGATCATGACCTGAGCTGAAATCAAGAGTTGGTTGCTTGACCAACTGAGCCATGTAGGTGCCCAAAGGTTTTATTTTTAAGTAATGTCGCACCTAACTTGGGGCTCAAACTTACAACCCTGAGATCACGAGTCACATGCTCTACAGACTGAGCCAGACAGGAACCCCTTAATAGCATCCTTCTAACTACTCTGTTGAGAAAAGACTCACAGACGACAGGGGCCAGAATAGAAGCAGGAAACCAGTTAGGGGGCTGTTGCCGTAATGCAGGTAAGACATGATGGTGGCTTGGACTAAGGTGATAAGATGTGTTTGGATACCGGTTATATTTTAAAAGTAGGGGCAAAAGGAATTGCTAATTGGTTTGGATGTGGATGTGAGAGAAGATAATATCAAGCATAACTCCAAGGTTTTTTATCTAAGGGAATGGAAAGGTGGGAAGGCCACAAAAGGAGTAGGTTGTGGGAGTAAGTTTAGGCATTTGATTTTGGGCATACCAAGCTTGAGCTGCCTATTTGAAGTCCAAGCAGAGTTGTTCATATGTTGTTGGACATACAGTGTGGAGCTCAGATCTGCGCTGGAGGTACCCCCTTGGGGCACCATCATAGAGATGGCGTTTAAGACCATGAGACTGGGGGACGCCTGGGTGGCTCAGTTGGTTGGACGACTGCCTTCGGCTCAGGGCGTGATCCTGGAGTCCCGGGATCGAGTCCCACATCAGGCTCCCAGCTCCATGGGGAGTCTGCTTCGCTCTCTGACCTTCTCCCCTCTCATGCTCTCTCTCACTGTCTCTCTCTCTCAAATAAATAAATAAAATCTTTAAAAAAAAAAAAAAAGACCATGAGACTGGGGGCACCTGAGTGGCTCAGTGGGTTAAAGTTTCCGCCTTCAGCTCGGGTCATGATCCCAGAGTCCTGGGATCGAGCCCTGCATCAGGCTCTCTGCTCTGCAGGGAGCCTGCTTCCTCCTCTCTCTCTGTCTGCCTCTCTGCCTACTTGTGATCTTTGTCTGTCAAAATAAATAAATAGGGCGCCTGGGTGGCTCAGTGGGTTAAGCTGCTGCCTTCGGCTCAGGTCATGATCTCAGAGTCCTGAGATCGAGTCCCGCATCGGGCTCTCTGCTCAGCAGGGAGCCTGCTTCTCTCTCTCTCTCTGCCTGCCTCTCTGCCTACTTGTGATTTCTCTCTGTCAAATAAATAAATAAAATCTTTAAAAATAAATAAATAAATAAATAAATAAAAATCTTAAAAAAAAAAAAAAAAAAGACCATGAGATTGGAAGAGATCACCGAGAGAATGGGTGTAAATGGTGAAAAGAAATCTGAGGACTGAGCTCTCCGTCTTCCTTGGAGCCTCCAGTCCACAGTGGCATCTTGGCTGTTTCTCCAACATCTAGGGAGTGTTCAGAGTTAAGATGAAAGATGAGGAAGCAAAAGAGAATGAGCAGGAGGAAATCCATGACTGTGGTCTAGAAGACACGTGAGGAAAGTGGTGGAGAAAGTAGGAATCAAGCAGAGGCATACCTCGAGGTATTACAGGTTTGGTTCCGGACCACCACAATGAAGTGAATATTGCAATGATTCCTGTCAAGTCAATTTTTGGTTCCCAGTGCACATAATAGTCATGTGTATGCTCTGCTGTAGTCTGTTAAGTCTACAATACCGTTTTGTCTAAAAACCGTGTACATCTCTTCATCAAAAAATACTTTATTGTTTAAAAATGCTGGGGGGCTCAGCTGGTTAAGCATCTGACTTCAGCTCAGGTCATGATTTTGGGGTCCTGGGATCGAGCCCCGCTCAGCTGGGAGTCTGTTCTCCCTCTTCTCCCCTCCCCCCGACTTTTAGTTTCTCTCATTCACTCTTTCAAATAAATAAATGAAATCTTAAAAAAGTTTTGCTAGAAAGAACTACAAAGAGGGGTGCCTGGGTGGCTCAGTTGGTTAAGCATCCAACTCTTTGATTTCAGCTCAGGTTATGATCTCAGGATTGTGAGATCAAGCCCAGCAGCTCCACGTGGAGCCCACATAAAGCCAGAGTAAGATTCATTCTCTCTCTCTCTCCCCTTCCCTCCCTCCCCCCCCTCCTGCTTGTACAAATGGCCATGCTCTTTCTCAAAAACAAAGAAGTGAAGCAGTAGTATAGTGTATTCAAAAGATCTTTTTTTTTCTTCTTAAGATAAGAGGGGGGAAAAAGCATATTTATATACTAATGGTAATGACCAGCCAAAAAGAAAAGAAGATGATGAAATGGGAAGTAGTGGCAGGTTGACCTTAGCCGGGAGCATGGTCAGTTCAGCCCTAATAAGAGGAAGGCACCACAAAGCATGGTGGGAGAATGGGAGCTTTTAGTCTCCTCTGTTGGCATCTCTTTTCTCACTGAATTGGGAAGTGAGATAGTGAGCTGAGAGTAAGAACAGTACAGGAAGCAGGGCGCCTGGGTGGCTCAGTGGGTTAAGCCGCTGCCTTCGGCTCAGGTCATGATCTCAGGGTCCTGGGATCGAGGCCCGCATCGGGCTCTCTGCTCAGCAGGAAGCCTGCTTCTCTCTCTCTGCCTGCTGCCTCTCCATCTACTTGTGATTTCTCTCTGTCAAATAAATAAATAAAATCTTTAAAAAAATATATTAAAAAAAAAAAAAAAAAAAAAGAACAGTACAGGAAGCAGAAAGGATTGAACAGAGGGGTAAGGATTTAGGTCATCAAAGTACAGGAGAGTGAACGGACCAGAGAAATCTTGTTGGAATGCTGGGCAGTATTAGGGCCCACTTGAGGTTCATGGTCGTGAATTTGAGAGGAACTCCCATAGTTGGGTGTTTCCTTCAGCCATATTCAGCTGCTCTGGGCAGGCTCAGGGTAGACCAGGAGTTGCACCTAGCAGGGCTGTGGTTTTGCCAGGAGGTTAATAAAGAGAGAGAGGGACAAAGGAGTGCTTTTCACTGACCAAGAACTTTAAGCTGGGTACGATGGGAAGTGAGCGGAGGGCAGGATCTATGGATTGGACTTTGGTGAGGTGGAGGGTTGTTGGGGTCAAGGCAGCTTTCTTTGACCAAACTTCAGTTGGGCTTCTCTGAGCCCTCTTTGGACTTGGCCTTGACCTTGGCCCTCATCCTTGCTGGGCCTGCCTAGCCCAGATTAGGCAGAATCTTCTTGCCCTTGATATCTGATCACCGTGGCCTGCCTTCAGCAAGAATCCTAAATCTGTTTAGTTAGAATCCCCCTAGTCTTGGTGTTTCCTCCTAGTAATTACCCATCACCAACTCCCTCATTCTGCCTGTTGGCTATAAATCCCCAGCTGCCTTTGCTGTATCTCTTCTCCCCTATTGTGATAGTCTTAACACCAATCACAAAAGTCCTGAATAAAGTCTTCCTTACCATTTTAACCAGTGTCAGATTAATTTTTTCCTTGGCAGGCATACCAGAGAAGGGAAACAGAAAGGATGAGGGGCTGCGGTTATTCTCCAGCAAGGACAAAGTCTGGGCATAACCACAGAAGGGCTACTGCGGAGGGTGAGAACTGCACCGATCCGTGTCGATCTGTGGAGTTCAAGCAACTGCCACACCAGGGTGTTGGAAATCTTATCAGTATGGACATTGAAATAATCAAACACTGTGACAGGATGGTGTGGGAAAGAGCCACGAACCAAACTCCGTCGTGGGCAGCCCTGATGACTTCTGAAAATGCCACAGTTCAGCTGTTCATGAGACCTCTCCCTGACAATGCCACATTTGGGCTGCTTTGAGCCCGTTCCTCTCCTAGGGGAATGTTTGCAGATAATTGACAGCCAAAGACCGTGGCAGTAACAGCGGTGTTCATTTCCTGAGGCTTAAGTGACAGCGTAGCCACAAAGGACTATATCAAGATTAGAAACTGATTAAGGAAGCTCTCCCAGCTTGTTTCTTTTTTTTTTTTTTTAAAGATTTTATTTATTTATTTGACAGAGAGAAATCACAAGTAGATGGAGAGGCAGGCAGAGAGAGAGAGAGAGGGAAGCAGGCTCCCTGCTGAGCAGAGAGCCCGATGCGGGCCTCGATCCCAGGACCCTGAGATCATGACCTGAGCGGAAGCCAGTGGCTTAACCCACTGAGCCACCCAGGCGCCCCTCCCAGCTTGTTTCTTAACGAAGCATCTACCTTACAGAGTGCTGATGCATTATATGACCTATGCAGATAACTTTCTGTACGTTTAGGCACTGTTTTCAAATGCCGGTTGGTTCACTGAATCCTCCCGTAGCAACCTTATGCAGGGTTCTGGTTAATCCCCATTTTACAGATGAGAAAACGTTGCCAGGTTGTGCTAATGTCGATGGTACCCGTGCAGAGTGAGGAGGCGGGGTGAGGAGGGGGCGGAAATCCCATCTCCCGGAGGTTCACAAGTCCTGTCATCTCTGCTGGAGGGGACAACACCGCAAAGGCCGGTAGGAAAGCAGCAGGAGGACGTTGTGGACAGACGGTGGCCTGTGCAGCCGGGACTCACCGGGATCAGCGGCCGATGGCTCCCTCCGATGGCTGACGCGGAGAGCGCAGCCGGTGAGATGTACCGGCCGTGAGGGGCGGGCCTCCGCGGGGGTGAGGGCCGAGGCCGGTACCCCAGAGTCATTCCCGGGATTCGAGAAGCTGGACGAATGGAACTCTGGAAGGCGCCGAGCGACGTGGCCCTGCGTTCCCGGCGACGCACCTGGGCCAGGTGTCACGGCCCCGCCCACCTGCAGTTGCCTTCCGCGGTCACTGCACGCCCCTTTCAGTGGTGGCTCCTCTGGGCGCCTCCGTGAGCTCGGATTGGGGTCCGCCCGTAAAAGCGGGCGCTTGTTTGCGTAGGGGCGGATGGGCGCCTTTGGAGCCGTGGCCTACACCATGCCCTCAGGGACGACCTAGAGCAGCATCTCGGGCGCACGTGGAGTGGGAGCCGGGGCCGCGCGGGTCCCAGGAGCCCGAAGGGGGCGGGGCTTCCTGGACGCGCCCACGGGGCGGGGCTGAGTCCGGGGACCAATGGGGCGCGTGGGCTGGGGGGGCGGGCTCCCGGCCTGGCATCCCGGTAGCCGCAGCTGGCTTTTCCGGCACCCGCGCCCCCTCGGCCCGTAGCAGACCCCCTCCGGCTGTCGGGGATCGCCCCCGGCCGGCTGCGTCCTCCGGGTGGGTGAGTGAGCGCCCTGCCGCACCCGGGCTGTGGGGATGCGCCTGGCTGGAGAGAAACGGATCTCGGCCCCCTCCAACCCGCCCGGGGAGAAAGTGGGCAGGAACCGGTGGGGGGAGGAGGACCCACCTTGTGTTGCTGGCCTGTGTCTTTGTTTTGGTAGTCGAGGGGTGTGTTTGGGTTGGTTGAGATTGGAAGGCGCCTTGTGTGGGTGGGAGGAATCTGGGGAGGCTGGGGGAAAGGAGCTGGTCTGATAAGGGTTGGGAGAGAGGATTGATGGAGGGCGGGGCTTTGGAGGATTCGGAAATTCTTGTAGCCACGGATGAGGTGACTGCTTGGGGGAGTTGGGAGGGGGACAGCTCTGGACATCGGAGGAGGGGGTGAGGAGGGCTTCCTGCCCGGAACTCACTTCCCTTTTTGGGGGATTTGTTTCCTCTTGCACTGCTAGTTGAAAAGGGAGAGTACCTTTGCCTCTTCCCAGAGCCATTGCCCTCCTTAGTCTCAGGGATATGGGGGCGTGTGGGGGGTCCCCAGGAGCTGGGAGGGGACTTGGTACCCAAATGCTAAGGGTGCAGCGTCTGCCATTGTCCCGGGAAGTGGCAAGGACCAGTCTGCCCCTCAGGAACTCTCTGAGTTGCTGGTGAGTTCTTGCAGTCTTCCCTTTTGGGGAAGTTTCCAGGTGTTTGGTTAGAGATGTTTTTGAGGGGCTCTGTGGAGCTGCTTTCCATTAAGCAAACTGTCTTTTGCAGGCCTCATAACGCACTCTGGCATGGCCAGCGAGAACTCTCCTCTGCTGGCCTACCGGCTCCTGGGAGATGAGGGGGTTGCCTTCTCTGCCAATGGGGCCGGGGGTCCTGGAGGGGCATCTGCCCGGAAGCTCTCCACCTTCCTTGGTGTGGTGGTGCCCACGGTCCTGTCCATGTTCAGTATAGTTGTTTTTTTGAGAATTGGTGAGTGGGGTGGTGGGGCTTCTTCAGGGGTGCAGTGGGGTAGGGGAGGGGTGAGACTGGGGTGAGGTGGGGTGAGGACCCTTGGTCCTGGGAGAAGCGGGGGGATGAAGGGCTTGGGGAGAGGGCTTCCTTGGCCTTGTGTTCAGCTCTGCCCCAGCAGGTGACTGATGCTGAGGACCAGTGTGGAGTACATGAGCCACCCTCTGACCTGCTTTGCCACTCCCAACCCAGGGTTCGTGGTGGGCCATGCTGGGCTGCTACAGGCTTTGGCCATGCTCCTGGTCGCCTACTTCATCCTGGCGCTCACCGTCCTCTCTGTCTGTGCCATCGCCACCAACGGAGCTGTGCGGGGGGGTGGCGCCTACTGTATCCTCAAACATTGGTGGACTGGGGTCTGGGCTTTTCTGCCTGGTAGGGCAGAGGTGGGGCTGGGGCCAGGCAAGAGGGAGGCAGGTTCTAATGAACGTTCAGCAGGCAAGCCCATATGGGAAAGGTGACCAACATGGCTTTACACGTAGGTCAGTGCTGGTCTCCTGTCCGCTGGGTGCTTCCCAGCTGTCATCTTCATTCTCCCAACAGTCTCGTCAATTAGATCGTTCATTTTACGAATGAGGAACTGGGAGCTCAACAGTATTAGTGACTTGTGTAAAGCCACGTGACTTGGGAGTGGCTGTGCCAGGCCAGCTTGACACTGGGGATGGTTCTGGTGTGTGCAGGGAGACAAGGCTGCAGAGTGCTTTGTGCCCCGACCCTTTCTCCTGCTCCGTTTCACTCTCTTTTCCCTTAACACTCACCTCCTCCTTCCACATTTAGTCATGATCAGCCGGACTCTGGGGCCTGAGGTTGGGGGCAGCATCGGCCTCATGTTCTACCTGGCTAACGTCTGTGGCTGTGCCGTCTCCCTGCTGGGGCTGGTGGAGGCCGTGCTCGATGTCTTCGGGGCTGGTCTGTGCTCCAGGCGGCTCTGCGGGTTTGCGGGGTTGGGGATTCTGGGGGCGACGTGCTCCGTTAGCTTGGCTTTCTTGAGCACCTCCTGTGTTTCCCGCCTTCTGGGGTCATCTGAGAGATGGTCCTGGCCCACAGGCAGCTTACCCTCTAGTTGGGGAAGCCCAGGCTCACACCCCTAGCAAGATAGGTGCTCCCCAGCAGCGAGGGGTAGGATACTAGAGGACAGTTGAGTAGGGGAGTGGGAAAGATAGCCTTTGAGGACAGTGGGGACAAAGAGGGGATTTGGTCCTGCTCTGATTCATGGTTGGGATCCCTCCTGGGGGTCTGGTCCTCTAACTCTCTTTCTTCTTCTTTGTAGACTCCACGAAGCCCAGTGGGCTTCAGGTCTTGCCCCAGGGCTATGGCTGGAGCCTGCTCTATGGTTCCCTGCTGCTGGGCCTTGTGGGTGGGGTCTGTACCCTGGGGGCGGGCCTCTATGCCCGTGCCTCCTTTCTCACATTCCTGCTGGTGTCTGGATCCTTGGCCTCGGTGCTGGTCAGCTTTGTGGCTGTGGGGCCCAGGAGCATCCCCCTGACCCCTCGGCCCGGCCCCAATGGCTCCTCCCTGCCGCCCCAGGTCGGCCACTTCACTGGCTTCAACAGCAGCACCCTGAAGGCCAACTTGGGTGGTGAGCTGGGCACAGGGGTGACAGGGTTCTCTGGGCAAGGGGTAAGCCCGTGTGGGAGCCGGGCTTTTGGAATCCCTGGGAAAGAACAGACATCAGAGAGAATCAGGGGGCGGAGGTCAGATCTCTGAACAGTGCAGGTCATTTAAGATCTGGTTCGCGTGTCTGGCCCAGTGGGGCGCCAGCATGACCACGAGACAGTTCCTGCCTTAGAGGAACTTTATTTGGTTGGAGAGATAAAATGGACATTCAGGAAACAATTACATCGCACAGTAAGACCGAGAATGATGCAAGTGGATGAGAGTCAGGCGACGAGTGGGAGGAGGGGAGCCTGAGTGGGGGGTTGCGGTGGGGGGGACAGTAGAGCTGGAGGTGGCCCAAGGTGGGTTGGGGATTTTGGGTAGGAGCCAGACTGAAGGTGTCTCAGGAAGGAGCAAGGGTGAAGGCCTGGAGGGAGGAAGGAGGAGAATGGGGTTGGGGGGTCCTCCTGGGGGAGGAGGTGATGGGGCCTGCTGAGCCAGGGCCTGTGGCAGGTGAGGGCTGGGGTCTTGGGGAGGGTGGTGGGGAAGGCACAGGGATTCCGGGCATGTGGGGAGAGGGTGGCAGGGCCAAAATGCCTGGATCCCTGTGAGGGGTACAGACGCTGTCTCCTCCCTGGGATCCATCCCTTAGCTGGCTACGCCAAGGACTACACCACGGGGGCCATGATGACCTTCGCCAGCGTCTTTGCTGTCCTTTTTAATGGCTGCACGGGCATCATGGCCGGAGCCAACATGTCAGGTGGGAGCCTCTGCCCCCTGCCCCCTGTGGGCAGCCACCCTGGGCCCATATGGGAGTGCTGAGGGCTCCGGGGTGTAGGGCATGGGGAGGGCTGACCTCTGCCTTTCTCCTCCTCTCCCTCCAGGGGAGCTGAAGGACCCCAGCCGGGCCATTCCTCTGGGCACCATTGTCGCTGTCACCTACACCTTCTTCATCTACACCCTGCTTTTCTTCCTCTCCGGCTTCACCTGTGACAGGTGCCTGGGGAAGGGGCCAGCCTGGCCTTTGAGGGGGTGGAGCGGGGTGGTGGCACAAGGCTGCCACACTTGGATCATCCAGGACAGCACAGGCTGGGGGGCAGGTATCCCCCATTGTCGGGGTGTAGGGAAAACCAAGACTGTTCCTCCCACCGGGAGAGAGAAGGCTCTGCCGCCGCCACAGCCTGCCGCCACTGATAGGGGGACAGCTAGCTAAATGCCGGTTGCCAGCCTATAGCCCATACTTGCTGTGTCCCTGGGACTCCTGTAGTGCTTGGTTTGGGGGTGGGGGATGGCTTTCTAATCAATTTGTATTTCCATAAATATTTGGGTTCTTGTACAGATACTGTTAGGAATGTCTACCATGTGATGAAACCCGAAGCAACCCAGATGATAACCGGAGAATGCCCTGACTTTCCCCTCGGGGCACACATGATGCATTACAATGGGCTTTGAGTTTGGGCTGGGAATCCCAGCTCCTCACCTCCCGCAGAGTCAGAGCACGCATCTCCCCAAGGTCGGGATGGGGGCCCCTGCGTTATCTGCCTTCTCCTTCCCTCCCCGACCCAGGACCCTGCTGCAGGAGGACTACGGGTTCTTTCGTGCCATCAGCCTGTGGCCCCCACTGGTGCTGGTCGGTATCTACGCCACGTCGCTCTCTGCCTCCATGAGCTCGCTCATCGGGGCCTCCCGCATCCTCCACGCTCTGGCTCAGGATGACCTCTTTGGTGCGCCGTCCCCTGCTCCTTGCCTGGTTCTGTGTCTCCACTCCCCGCCCCGACCCCGCCACCCCACAACAGTCTTTCTCAGTTGCCACTTGGCCCAGGCTGATGTGTCTGTTGCATTTCTGGTTGCACAGGAGTGATCTTGGCGCCGGCCAAGGTTGTGTCCCGAACGGGGAACCCCTGGGGGGCTGTGCTCTATTCTTGGGGCCTAGTGCAGGTAAGCCTTCCTTTCAAGCTGTCCCTCCCCTTCCCCTAAGGCCCTTCTGGTTCTGTTTTCAGGACCAGGAGGGGCTTGGGCTTGGGCTGGAAGAGGGATCGACAGAGGCAGGACGGGTTGGCCTTTAGCCCGGTGGGGTGGGGTGGGGGGCCGGGGGGTGGGGGGCAGTCATGCATGACCGCCCAGCCTCTGGGTCCTTGTCTAGCTGGTGCTCTTGGCTGGGAAGCTGAATACACTGGCTGCTGTGGTCACTGTCTTCTACTTGGTGGCCTATGCTGCAGTGGACCTGTCCTGCCTGAGCTTGGAGTGGGCCTCGGCCCCCAACTTCCGGTGAGAGGAGACGATTCCTGGGTGCCCGGAGTTGAAGAGGGAAGAGTGGGAGGGCTCAGTCCAGGGGCGGGGGGGGGTGGCTGAGGTTGGAGATGGAGTGCAGCGGCAGGCCCCAAGCGCCCCTCTCTCTCTCCCCCGCCCCCAGCCCCACCTTCAGCCTGTTCTCCTGGCACACCTGCTTGCTGGGCGTGGCCTCCTGCCTGCTCATGATGTTCCTCATCAGCCCCGGGGCCGCCGGTGGCTCCCTGCTTCTCATGGGACTGCTTTCTGCCCTGCTCACAGCTCGGGGAGGCCCCAGCAGCTGGGGCTACGTCAGCCAGGCCTTGCTTTTCCACCAGGTTGGTGGGGGCTCAGGGGAGGGTGGGGAGGGGAGGAGGCGGTCTGGGAAACGCCCCCCACCAAGTAGGCCCCCTTTGGCCGTGGTTGGAGTCGGGGTTCCTGTCCGAGAGGTGGTCAGTGGGGGCTGCCTGTTGGAGCCCTGCCTCTCCGCACCTTACCCCCGGCTCCAGGTGCGGAAGTACCTGCTCCGGCTGGACGTCCGGAAGGATCACGTGAAGTTCTGGCGGCCCCAGCTGCTGCTCCTGGTGGGGAACCCCCGGGGCGCCCTGCCTCTGCTGCGGCTGGCCAACCAGCTCAAGAAGGGGGGCCTCTATGTCCTGGGCCACGTCACCCTGGGAGACCTTGGTGAGTTGCCCGCCTCGTTCCCTTCCCAGCTTCCTTCTCCCTCTTGCCTCTTTGTGTTTTTTGGGTCCAGAGGCCTCATGCTTCTTCTCTGATGATGCTTCCAACCAGCCAGAGCCCTGCCAAGACTTTTCTCTTTGGCCCATTTGGTATTTGGATTCCTGGAGAAAAGTACGTGGGTTTGGCCCACATCTGCCTCCTCCCTTCTCTGCAGACTGCCTGCCCTCTGACCCTGTGCAGCCCCAGTACGGGGCATGGCTGAGCCTGGTGGACAGAGCCCAAGTGAAGGCCTTTGTGGACCTCACCCTCTCGCCCTCCGTGCGCCAGGGGGCTCAGCATCTCCTTCGGATCTCTGGCCTTGGTGAGCTACTCCTCCCTGGGTCCCCTCGACAGCCCCTCTGTGGCCTCTTTCAATCTCTGCTACCGTCCGCCAGAGAGTAAACCACAAACTGCAAACTCTGAAAAGAACTCAGGGTCTAGTGCAGATAAGACACAGTGCTCAAGTTTAAAGATAACGGAGGACATGAAAGTCCCAAGGAAATGCTTAAGGACTGAAGATGGGTGCCGCTGACCATGTTTTTTTGTTTTTTTCCTTGACCCCAACATTAGGGCACAGGCTCTGAAGACCATGTTGTGTGTCTGGGGACAATGGGAGAATGATTTGAGGCTGGGGGCTTGCTCAAATCTAGGGCAGATGGTTTCTAGCTATCTGATTTCAAGACCGCTATGCACTGATGTGGCTGGGGACAAGATGGTATCTCAGCTGGGGCTTGGAAGGAGCGGAGGAGGAAGGGGTGGTGTGACATTGGCCTCCAGAGACCGCAGAGGATGCAGAGGGTGTGTGGGGCTGACGCGTTCTGAGCGCGTGGAAGATTCCCCCCCGCTTTGCTACCCTGCCTTGGTGCCGAGGCCTCCAGCCTTGCATCCCGGCTTCTTGCAAACCCGGGCTGAGCTGCCACCTCCTTTCTCAATGCCAGGCGGGTGTCAGTCTCTTCCCTGAGTGCGTACGTACTCCCTTCTCCACTGAGCTCTGGCTAAGGTTCAAGTGTTGGACAATATCCTGTTCAGGGTAAATCAGAGCTCTGGGCGATGCTCAGGAAGGGGTGACAGGTTCCACTTGCAAGATCGGCTGGAGTTCACGCCGGCACAGGTGCTTCTGGGCTGTCGTCAAGCGTTATTAGAGAGCCTGGTGTCCCCTCAGCCCCACCCTTTGTGGGGGGAAACTGTGCCGGGAGATCACTGCTTTCTAGCACATGGATGCTGAGGAAAATGATTCAAATGAAGGGAAAGGATTTCCTCTTAACAGGAAAAACTCCTCCTGGAGTGTAGACCTGGATTTATGGGTGGATTTTCAGCAACCTGGTTCACGAGAAATAAGCCTTAGACAAGATCTGAGAGTCTTTCTGTAAATTCAGCCTCGTTAAAGTGGGCGGTGGTGGTGGGGGGAAGGGGTATCCAGTTTCGCCATGGTTCTTCAAAAATTTAAAAACCAGGACACAGACACACACACACACACACACACACACTCACACACACACACACACAAGTCAGAGGCTCAGAGATTAGGCTCTGGTGCTGGGTACCTTGTGATCACCTGCGGACCCCGGAGATCAGTCAGGAGATCTCCTGACTGTGAGCCTTGGGGCAAGTGACTTCACTTCTCTGTGCCTCAGGTTGCTTATCTGTGAAAGGGGTGAGTAAGGAGTCCCTACTTCATAGTGTTGCTTTAAGCACTAGAGGAGTTAAAACACAAAGTGTTTTTAGCAGGACTATCTCTGGGTTAGTGTGCAGACGGTACCTGTTCCTTCCCCGGGGAGCAGGTGGGGCCTCGCCATCATGAGTGGTCAGTAGATCAGGCCAGTTCCCTTCCTCCCCCAGCAGAGGCTGGGGTGCTGTCTCCCTGGGGACCGAGGCCATGAGCTTGACTACTCAGGGGGTCTGGTCAGCCCCGTGAAGTCAGACCCTCCTCTCCCATCACGAGCTTGGAGCGGAGGCATCCAAACTGCCGTGCACCGGAAGTGCTCATTAGTTCAGAAGAATCGCTCCTGAGGCGAACTTCGCCTTGGATTTACGTGGGGGGGAGATGAGTCATGCAGATGCAACAAATAAACGCATGCAAAAGCATTTGGGAAAACGAAAAGTCATTATGCAAACGTGCATAATGTCGCAGGGAAAGCCTGAGCGGAGCCAACGCCATACCTGATGGCTGACGTGTGTCGCTGACGGGTGCGTGTTAGCGTGGGGTGAACTCAGCCGCGAGTGTGACTCCTATCGGTTCCCTCCCAACCTCCCCCTCTCTCCCCCCAGGTGGCATGAAGCCCAACACGTTGGTCCTGGGTTTCTACGATGATGCTGCACCCCAGGACCACTTCCTGACAGACCCGGCTTTCTCTGAGGCTGCTGATGGCACCCTGGAGGGCGGGTCCCCAGCCCTGAGCACCCTGTTTCCTCCACCCCGGGCTCCCGGGAGCCCCCGGGCTCTGAGTCCCCAGGACTACGTGGCCACGGTGGCAGACGCCCTCAAGATGAACAAGAATGTGGTCCTGGCCCGGGCCTGCGGGGCGCTGCCCCCTGAGCGGCTGAGCCGGGGGTCGGGGGGCACCTCGCAGCCGCATCACGTGGACGTGTGGCCCCTCAACCTGCTGCGGCCCCGGGGAGGCCCCGGCTACGTGGACGTGTGTGGCCTTTTCTTGCTGCAGATGGCGACCATCTTGGGCATGGTGCCTGCTTGGCATAGTGCCCGGCTCCGGATCTTCTTGTGCCTGGGGCCCCGAGAGGCCCCCGGGGCGGCGGAGGGGCGGCTCCGGGCACTGCTGAGCCAGCTGAGGATCAGGGCCGAAGTGCAGGAGGTGGTGTGGGGCGAGGGGGCTGGGTCTGGGGAGCCTGAGGAGGAGGAGGAGGGGGATTTCGTGAATGGCAGGCGGGGGGAGGCGGAGGCAGAGGCCCTGGCGTGCAGTGCCAACGCCCTGGTTCGGGCCCAGCAGGGGCGCGGCCGGGGAGGAGGGCCCGGGGGCCCCGAGGGTGGGGATGGCGAGGGTGGGCCTGCCACGGCCCTCACTTTCCTGTACCTGCCTCGGCCGCCGGCCGATCCTGCCCGCTACCCTCGCTACCTGGCGCTGCTGGAGACTCTGACCCGGGATCTGGGCCCCACGTTGCTCATTCATGGCGTCACCCCCGTCACTTGCACTGATCTCTGACGCCCAGGGCCTGAAGCAGAGGGTGCCCGGCTCTAGGGACCCACTTTGATTCGTGGATGTGGAAGGGAAGGGCAGGCAGCCTCCTGCCCGTTCCACATGCGGGGCGTGGAGCCCGGTGGAAGGACTAGGGGATCCTGGGCTGGGCATCCTTCTGTCCCTGGGAGAGGGGCTCTCGTGCACTAATGCAGGCAGCTGTCCGGGCCCCACCACGCTGGGGGAGGAAGCCAGCAGCCCTCCCCACTGGCCTCCCTCCCTTCACCGGTGCCTTGATGGAGGCTGGGTCTCTGCTTTGACTCTTGGCTACCTCAGTCTCCCCTAGCCCAACAGACTCGCAGACCCCTTGAGGTTGTGATGTTTTTGTTCTGTTTTATTTTTCTAACCACTGATCGTGAATAAAAGACCAAAACACTACCGGCTGGCGGAGCACTGCTGTTGGGGGGGGCGGTGAAGGTGGGGCGGGAAGAGGGAGAGATCTATATGGGGGAGTGTGGGAAAGAGCTGTACTGGAGCGTCCCAGCGGCGAGGTGGCCTTGTGCAGGACTTGGGGCGCCAGTCTGGGGGGGGGACGGGTGGAAACGGAGGCGGCCGTGGAAGGCCCTCCCTGCTCGGCAGGAGGGGGCTGACTGGGGGAGGGACGGCGGTTTAGGGCCTAGGGGCCACGTGACCCTCCCCCAGGAATGCGGTGACGTCACCGGGGGCGTGGCTGTCCCCAAAATTGGGGAGGAAGGGGGGAAAAAAAAAGCCAGAAAAAGTTTCTTTCCTGGAGTTCCAAACGAGGTGTGGGACGGAAGAAGCGGTCAAGACCAGAGGCTCGGGACTACACGGGGCCTGACTGCTATCTGGAGTCCCCTGTTCCAGGCCATGTCGGGGCCCACCTGGCTGCCCCCAAGGCAGCTGGAGCCTGCAAGAACCCCTCAGGGGAGAGCACTCCCCCGAGGCGCCCCGGGGCCGCCGCCAGCCCATGGAGCAGGTAAGGCAGCCCCGGTGCCGCCGAGGAGGCCACTGGCCATTCCGCGCTCACCTCTGTCTTCTGCCTCCTGCCTCCTGCCTGTCCCTGCCGCCCCCTCCCTGAAGCCCTTCCGGTTTCCTGCTCCTCCTGCTATGTTCTCGGACCCCAGGTGTGTGGGGGAGGAAGAAAGAGGGACCCAAGAGGGCAGCCTCCACACATGTCACCCTCCTCTCCTTCTCTGTCCCCACCTTGGCTCTCTCTTCCCTCACCCCAGCACTTCAGCCCCACCCCAGGGTCAATTTTTGCCCCCTCCCATCTGAGCAGTGTTACCAGGCCCCCGGGGGACCGGATGATCGGGGGCTCGCCTGGGTGGGGTGCCATGGAGCACCCCAGCGCTCACAGGTGAGAACTGGAATGGGGGGGTGGAAGGTGGGGGCACTGGGGCAAGTGATTTGAATTTTCCCTGCTTTTGCTTCATCCCCAGGGGCTCCCCCCGGATAGGGGGGCCTTGCGTCCAGGGAGTCTGGATGCCGAGATAGATTCGTTGACCAGCATGCTGGCTGAGCTGGATGGAGGTCGTGGTCATGTTCCACGACGCCCAGACCGGCAGGTGACCCCCCCCACCCCGCCCCTGCTCCTTGTCTCCTGCCCTCCTCCACATTCCCCAGCCTGGTCCCTTCTCTAGATTTTCAGCCTACCTCCCCTCAACCTCCTCCCCCCGCAAGTGTGAGTGATGCATACGGGAGCATGGAAGAAGCTGGGCCACCAAGGCTTCTTGCTCATCAGCCTCTTGAACGTGGGCCCTTGTCAAAGCCCAGCTCTTACCTTGGGGTCACACCCACACGTGGTGGGGGTTCCTACAGATGCGTGTCCTGGAACGGGCCTGCTCACTCCTGGTCTGTGTTTCTCCCCAGGCTTATGAGCCTCCTCAGCCCCATGCCTACCGCACGGGCTCAGGCTCCCTGAAGCCGAATGGAGGGGGTGTTCCTATTCCTCCCCAAGAGCTCTCAGCGTCTCCCTACGGGGGCCCCACTCCGGCCTCCTATGCCACAGCCAGCACCCCCGCTGGCCCTGCCTTCCCTGTGCAAGTGAAGGTGGCACAACCAGTGAGAGGCTGTGGCCCTCCCAGGCGGGGGGCCTCTCAGGCCTCCGGGGCCCTCCCGGGCCCCCACTTTCCTCTCCCAGGCCGAGGTGAAGTCTGGGGGGCTGGCTATAGGAGCCACCGGGAGCCAGGGCCGGGGGTTAAAGAGGAGGCTACAGGAGGAGGAAGAGGAGGCGGGTACGGGCCCCAGGTAAGCCCCGGGTACCGGGATTTGGGGGTCCTCACAGACACTTGATTGGGTGCAGCGGGGGTGGTGGTTCGTGTCCTGGTGGTCGGAGGCCAGGGGTGTGGTGCTGGTGGAGATACAAGAGGGAGGAGGGAGCTGTACCTTGGCTCCTAGGGGTGCGCCCCCGGGCCCTGGGCTGAGACCTCTTCAGATGAGCTTTTGGGTGGAATTGCCTGGTCCCCTCAGTGAGTCTGACAGCATAGGGAGCTCGAGGGAGGGCTGAACCCCTGGTTCCCCCCTCACAGGTCCCCCTGAGCCAGCCTCCTGAGGAGGAGCTCGAGAGGCTGACCAAGAAGCTAGTGCACGACATGAACCACCCTCCCACTGGGGAGTACTTTGGTGAGCGGGCGGACCGGAGGTGGGAAGAGCGGGGGACAGGGGACTGGAGAGTCAGAAGGCCCGCCAGTCCACCTTCCTGATCTATGCTGATGGACCCTGTCCCTCCTTGTCCCCAGGGCGCTGTGGCGGCTGCGGAGAAGACGTGGTTGGGGACGGGGCTGGTGTTGTGGCCCTGGACCGTGTCTTTCACGTTGGCTGCTTCGTGTGCTCCACGTGCCGGGCCCAGCTTCGGGGCCAGCATTTCTATGCCGTGGAGAGGAGGGCATACTGTGAGAGCTGTTACGTGGTGAGTAGGTGTGCTGGGGGTTGGGGGCTGGGGGCTGGAGTCAGCAGCAGCAGGAGGTGGGGGGCTTCCATCTAAGGTGGGGACTAGATGTCCAAACCCCGAAGAGGAACGGAGCTCAAAGCCGGGGGACGAAACTGATAGGAAAGAAGGGAAGAAAATAGCAAAATCACTGGCTGCTGGAGGGAAAGGACGAGTCCTTTACAAAAACGTGAGACGTTTATTTTAGAGTTAAGGGGATGTATGTTAAATTCCCACACCACTACCCCCCGACGGAGCAGCCATTCCTACGGAAGGAAACCGAAGCTCAAAGACAAAAATCACTTCTCCAGGAAGCTGCGGTGCTGGGACTTAGACTCAGATCTGTTCAAGGCCGCTTTTCCCTGAATCCCTTGCAGGGAGCTACGAAAACAGATGGGTGCCCCGGCAAGGTGCCTGCCTGGCCTGGGCCGCCTCAGCCCCGAACTTCCCACCCTTCTTTCCAATAGGCCACCCTGGAGAAGTGCTCCACGTGCTCCCAACCCATCTTGGACCGGATCCTGCGGGCTATGGGGAAGGCCTACCATCCCAGCTGCTTCACCTGTGTGGTGTGCCACCGTGGCCTTGATGGCATCCCTTTCACCGTGGATGCCACCAGCCAGATCCATTGCATCGAGGACTTCCACAGGTCAGGCTGCATCTCCCATCTTTGTCTCGGGATGGTTGACCCTCCCCATTTCTCCTTCATGCCCCAGTACCAGCCTCCCCAGTTTCCCACCCCTGGCTTTGTTTCTTTCTTGTTACCCGTCTCTCTCTCTTCCAAGATCCAATACCATACCTCGGGCCTCTTCCGTTCCCTAGAGTATCCGACCCTCTCTGGGTTCCATGGTTAGTCCCCTCCAACTCAGGGACTTAACAACCTTGTTGGTTCCCTTCCCCCCACTCCCCGCAGGAAGTTTGCCCCACGATGCTCGGTGTGTGGTGGGGCCATCATGCCCGAGCCAGGTCAGGAGGAGACCGTACGAATCGTTGCTCTGGATCGCAGTTTTCACATTGGCTGTTACAAGTGCGAGGTCAGGGGGCCTGGGCAAGGGGAAGGGGAGGTTCTTGGGGGTCCTGGGTGCTGGGTGTGTGGAACCCAGGGCTCCGGGCCTGGTAGAAAGCTGTTCCTTCTGTCTTAACAGGAGTGTGGGCTGCTGCTGTCCTCCGAGGGCGAGTGTCAGGGCTGCTACCCATTGGACGGGCACATCTTGTGCAAGGCGTGCAGTGCCTGGCGCATCCAGGAGCTCTCCGCCACCGTCACCACTGACTGCTGAGTCTTTCCAGAAGCATTATAACACTCCCCCTTCCCATCAGCCACCCTCCCTGACATCGGCCTTTACAACTTTGTCAGCAAACGCTGTCTCCTCTTCCTCCGATCGTGAAATAATAATTCCTCAAGAGTTTCCAAAATCACGTTGAAGTGTATGGTCTCATCTGATTCTCACAGTAGCCTAATGCAAGCACACCTGCTGCGAGTGTCTGCATTTTTGTAGGAGAAGCCATCAGATTGCACGTTCCCCGATGGCCAAGATCAGAACCTGGCTGGGTCTTCTTAGACCTAGTTTTTTGCAACGCCACTAGGCACTCTTGCAGATGTAGTTACTCGATGTAAAGACACCCCACGTCTCTGTACTTGGAGTGAGGCTGCAGCATGCCCTATGAAGCCTTTCCAATCAGCTCCCTGGACAGGCACTTGGCGTTATCTGCCGGGTTGGTGGTGGATTTAGACTGCGTCTGTCGATCAAGACCTCAACCTATAACCAGGCCGACCAAGTACTGGTTGGGGAGAAGACAGGTCTGCCGGCTTTGCCTACAAGTTGGGGCGCCTCTGTGGCAGAACAGCAGTAGTAGGGGTTTGCAGGTGGTAAATACCGAGCCGACAATAAAGCCGGGCTCTCTGGCGCAGCACAAAATGGTGGGAGATGCTTTAAAATGGTTGCTCCATCCTGCTAAAGGCCTGCACTCCCCAACTCCGCGCCTTGCGCCAGAAGAAGGGGAAACAGCCCCGCATGAGGGCAGGAGGCTCCCCGAGCAGAGTTGGGGGGTCAACAACTGGACACGAACTGGTTCAGGCCCCGGACACATCCGAGGTAGGGCAACCTTAGACCTCGGCCAGAAGAAGGTCTCCTTCAAGCCCAGAAACCCCAACCGCCCTGCCGAGGCCTCGCTTGGACCACCTCGGCTCCCGTAACTCCTGCCGTCCGCGCAGTTCTCGCTGCGGAAAGCACGCGAGACTTCCGGATCCCCGCCCCTTCCCATCATCCCCGGGCGCTCCCAGCATCTCGCTCTGTGTTTTAAGTTCCAGTTCAGGCCGCGGGGGTGTAGTTTGTGGCTGGGGCTCCGTTCCGTCGGTGACGCGGGCGCAGCGGGAGCGGCGCGCGCCGACCTCCCATTCCCGGCTGTCCCACTTTCTCTTCGTCTCCTTGGCCCTCTCGTTAAGAGCCCCGCGTCTCCCTCTCATCGTCCGCGCCATCCTCGTCGCGCGCCCGAAGCAGGAGGCGGGCCCAGGTCTCCCGGAAAACTCGCCAGCGGGAACGCGAGGCTAACGGCCGCGACCGCTCCCAGGTGGGGGGAGGGGCGGGGCCTGAAGAGCCGGGGATGCCGCGGGCGGGAACGGGTTCGGGCGGGCGTGGGCAGGGAGACTCTTCCCCCGCCACCCCCACCCCGGGGCCCGCGGAGTGTTGGAGCAGTCCACCTGCGCGGGGATGGAGGGGACAGCGGAAGGCCGGCTTTTGTGGAGGGAGGCGAGCGTGCAGCTCCGGAGCGGCTCTGGAGCCTTTCCTCTCCTCGTCATTGTTCTGCACCCTGATCCCCCCTGTCTGGGCTCCAGGCCCCCTCAGACCGCGCCATGGGTGACAGCGATGACGAGTATGACCGAAGGCGCAGGGACAAGTTCAGAAGAGAGCGCAGCGACTATGACCGTTCCCGGGAAAGAGATGAAAGACGTCGAGGGGACGATTGGAATGACCGGTAAGACTTCTTTTCCTCAGTTTTGTCCCCCTGCCTCATTCTGTGGCCCTCCGCCCTCACTGCCTTGCCTTTATTACTGTTTTATAGGGCGAACCCCATGAAGTCGCTTATACTCGACCGTTTCGGGTCGGTCAACCCATTCGATGTTGGCCAGAGATTTTTTTTTTCCCCCCCGCTCGATTTTTGAAACGTCCACAAGTTTGAGTAGGAGGAAGTAACATTTATGCATGTACTTTAAGATGCGTGAGTTTCATTGTTTGTAAGTTACACCTGAAACCGGTGGATTCAAAGAAAGTGATGTTTTAGAGTTGACTAGACTGGAGGGCTTTTCAGACCAGACCCGTTCTCTGGCAGAATGTGGTTAAAATTTCTTCCCTAAAATCAGAAAGAGTTCTCTGGGGCTGTGAGGGTTAGGCTAATTGATTAGGTTTGACTCAGCTAGTCATTCGCTTTCTGGGATGCCCTTGAGTTAAATATTTTTAAGGTTTTTTCATTGAGGGAAATCTGACATCGTTTCCGATAAACTAATTAAGAGAAACGGATTTTTTTTTTTTTTTTAAATCTAAAGGATATCACAAAACCTTGGTGTGGGGGGTCTTTGAGGTGACTTACTGTCGTAGCATTTATTCATTCAGTGTTATTTTGAAAAACGAGGTCAGTGAAGCTTCCAGTCTGTAGTCCGTGTATTTCTTCAGTGGGGAGACCATGTGGTGCTTTTTCCCCCCTTCTGTTTTGTAAGGAAGAAGAAAGTCAGAGGTGTTCCGAATTCTGAGAAGGGCCAAGAAGTAGTTACTTTGATTAAATAATCTATAGTCTGGGGCCCAGAGTGGAGGGCAGAATGGCCTTGGGTGTGCTGCAGTTGAGTATGTATGAGGGATCGTCATAAAGATGGTAAAGAGTTGAAGGAGCAGATCTCAAGTAGGGGAGTCGTGTTGGAGGTGATCATGTCGGAGAGAGCCCAGGAAAGTGACACTTAGCAAGACTTGGAGAGATGAATGGGAATTCCCCAGGCACAGGTGGAGTCAACAGTTTGGACTTGGGGACATAAAATTGTGTGCAGAAAAGAGCCCATGTTCTAGTTCTTGTTTGTTTATTTGTTTGTTTGTTTTAAAGTAGTTCTTGGGGCGCCTAGGTGGCTCAGTGGTTAAGCTTGTGCCTTTGGCTCAGGTCATGATCCCAGTGTCCTGGGATTGAGCCCCATGTGGGCTCCTTGCTCCCAGCTCCCCTGTGCTTGTGTTCCTTCTCTCACTATCTCTCTCTCTCATGAATAAATAAAATCTTTTTTTTCTTTTTTAATAAAATCTTAAAAAAAAAAGTAGTAGTTCTCAGGGGTGCCTGGGAGGGTGCATTCGGTTAAGCATCAGACTATTGATTTCGGCCCAGGTCATGATCTCACAGTGTGGAGATGGGCCCCATGCTGGACTCCTGGCTGGGCAAGGAGCCTGCTTAAGATTCTCTCTCCCTCTACCGCTGCCTCTCTCCTCCTCTAAAAAAATGATAATAAAGTAGCAGTTTTCAAAATCGGGCCCACAGACCCCAGGGATTTGTGGTGTTAGAAGTATTTTTATAGCAACTTTAAGGTAGGATTGTCGTTTTCACTGTATTGCTGTTTGCATTGTTGGTGCTGTAGCATTGGTGGGAAAACTGCTTTTGTCTTAGTGCAAATCAAGGCAGTGGCACCAAGCATTTTTTTAAAAAGCCTGTTTTGGGGGGCCTGGGTGGCTCAGTGGGTTAAAGCCTCTTCCTTCAGCTCAGGTCATGATCTCGGGGTCTTGGGATTGAGCCCCACATCAGGCTCTCTGCTCAGCAGGGAGCCTGCTTCTCCCTGCCTCTCTGCCTACTTGTGATCTCTCTCCCTGTCAAATTAATAAAATCTTTAAATAAATTAATAAAATCTTAAAAAAAAAAAGAAAGAAACTCTCTTATCAAGTTTTGGGTAGTATTAGTATAGTTTCAGTTACTTGAAAAGACTATTAAAGTATTTCATTTTCTTTCTTTTATTTTTTTCTTTTTAAAGATTTTATTTATTTGTTTGACAGAGATCACAAGTAGGCAGAGAGCGGGGGAAGCAGGCTGCCCGCTGAGCAGAGAGCCCGATGTGGGGCTTGATCCCAGGACCCTGAGATCAAATCAAAGGCAGAGGCTTAACCCATTGAGCCACCCAGGCACCCCAGAGTATTTCGTTTTCCAACTATGCATCTATGAGGCTAGATTTTTTTCTTCATGTTTTTTAACCAAACAACATACTACAATAGATTGAATGTAGAAGTAAATATGGGGGGGGTGCCTGGATGGCTCAGTTAGGCATCTGCCTTCAGCTCAGGTCATGACCATCCCAGATCCCAGAGTGCTGGAATCTGGGCCCGTGTAGGGCTCCCTGCTCAGCTGGGAGTCTGCTTCTCCCTTTCCCTCTGCTCTCCCGGCCCCCCCACCCCCCCCTCCTACTCTATCTATATCGCTTTCTCAGTTTCTCTCTCTCAAATGAATAAATAAGATCTTTGAAAAAAAAGTAAACATGAGAATTCAGCTGTCCGTATTAAGCCAGGCCTTGAAAAGATTTGTTAAATGTAAAAACAATGGCACTTTTCTTTCTTCCTTATTTTAAGGATTTTATTTATTTGAGAGAGAGAGCGTGAGAGAGTGTGTGCGTGAAAGCAGGGGGAGTGGGAGAGGGAGAAGCAGGCTCCCAGCTGAGCAGGGAGCTTGAAGTGAGGCTGGATCTCAGGACTCTTAAGATCACGATCTGAGATGAAGGCAGGCGTTTCATCAGCTGAGCCACCCAGGCACCCCAATGGCACTTTTCTCTTTCTTTCTTTCTTTTTTTTTTTTTTTAAGATTTTATTTATTTATTTATTAAAGATTTTATTTATTTATTTGACAGACAGAGATCACAGGTAGGCAGAGAGGCAGGCAGAGAGAGAGGAGGAAGCAGGCTACCCACCGAGCAGAGAGCCGGACGCAGGGCTCGATCCCAGGACGCTGAGATTATGACCTGAGCCAAAGGCAGAGGCTCAACCCACTGAGCCACCCAGGTGCCCCCAAGTGGCACTTTGCTTATTAAAAAAAAAATTTTTTTTGAAAATAGCTGTTTTTCATAAAAATGTAATTTATGTTGATTTATAACTGCATAATTAATAGATATTGTTCCTGTTTTGAGTACAGTATTGATGTCATCCACATAAAGAAAGCTCTTTAATCTGTAATTTTATTTAAAACATTTTTTAATTTATTTTAAAGATTTTATTTGAGAGAGAGCATGCGAGCGTGTGCATGCATGGTGGGGTACAGAGGGAGAAGCAGATTCCCTGCTGAGCAGGGAGCCTGATGACGTGGGGCCAGATCCCAGTATCCTGGGATCATGACCTGAGCTGAAGGCAGATGCTTAACCGGCTGAGCCACCGAGGCGTCCTGCGGTAGTTTTTAGAGTGTGGGGGGGTTGGCTAGCATTCCCTAGACCAAACGTTTGAAAACCCCTGGGCCAGGGCAAAGGATGTCTGTTTGGTTAAGGTCGGGGTGGAGGTGGCTGGTAAGTGGTGGAGAGACTGCAGTGACAGCAGGAACCAAGGTTTTGAACGGGTTGTGTACTGGCATTTAGCAAGGAAGGGTATGGCATGATTGCATTTATGTTTGAGAAACATCCCTGATCGCTTTGACAGGAGAGAACGGGGAGGGACCAGAGATTGGTTCACCAGAGGCTGCAGTTACAGGGGAAATGACCAAGGTCGGGGCACACGGACGGGGGCAGGGCAGAGGACAGCTTTGATAGGCTGTGAGGCAGAAGATGAGCAAGCCGATAGGTTGCGGGAGCCGGGAGGGAGACACTTGATAAGTTGCGCACCCGGTAATGTTGATCTCCTGCTGCCACGGGAGCAGGAGAAGCGAAACAAGCTTGGAGAGCCGTCCGCTTTAGGGACGTGGCTGAAATGATGGCAGTGGGCAAGAGTCTTTGTTTTTTGTTTAGAGAATAGTTTCGTAATTGTGGGCTTTTAGTCGTGTGTTTCGGGATAGGAAGGGCCTGTCCAGGAGCAGGCCTGGCTGTGTCCTGATACCGTTGCTCGTTCTTCTCGCCAGAGAGTGGGACCGTGGCCGGGAGCGGCGCAGTCGGGGTGAATATCGGGATTATGACCGCAATCGGCGAGAGCGCTTCTCTCCTCCCCGCCACGAGCTCAGCCCCCCGCAGAAGCGCATGAGGCGAGACTGGTGAGGTGGCAGCGGTTTCTCTGGTTCTCTCCTCAGCCTCAGTTCCACTTGCCCCGGCTGTGTTCTTCACCTCACTGAGGACTTTATCGTTTCCTTTTCTCAGACTTCTTATAAACCCATCTTTCTTATCCCCTAAACCCTTGGGTGAGAGACCACATTCCATACGCCCCTTCCTCTGTCCCATCCTCCTTCGTGCTCTGGAGACATGATTCCCTTCTCTGTCTGACTTTTGTGTCCCCCACCCTCAGGGATGAGCACAGCTCTGACCCATACCACAGTGGCTATGAGATGCCCTATGCTGGGGGGGGTGGGGGCCCTACCTACGGCCCCCCTCAGCCCTGGGGCCACCCAGACGTCCACATCATGCAGCACCATGTTCTGCCTATCCAGGCCAGGTAAAGACCTGGGGTTCCGGGGTTCTTGGGAGAAGGGAGATGTTAGGTTTGGGGGACGGATTGGGGTTGCCAAGGACCGTGGCTGGAGCCAGGAAGCGGGTTAGGTACAGAGAGGGGTGCCTGTGGGGGTGGTAGCAGTTGGTGCCTGGGGTGGTGTCCGTGGTGGGCAAAGGAAGGGGGCAGCTGGCTACCCTGGCCCCCCCATCCCCCCCACCCTCTCCCCCGCAACCAAGACTTCCTGACCGGGCCCCCCCCAGGCTGGGCAGCATTGCAGAGATTGACCTGGGTGTGCCACCACCGGTGATGAAGACCTTCAAGGAGTTTCTCCTGTCATTGGATGACTCTGTGGATGAGACCGAGGCTGTGAAGCGTTACAATGACTACAAGTTGGATTTCCGAAGGCAGCAGATGCAGGATTTCTTTTTGGCTCATAAAGATGAGGAGTGGTGAGTGCCCCCGTCTTCCTCCTCTGTTCCCTAGCATGTTTCCCCTGGCCCTGCCAGTGGAGCCTGCAGCCCTGTCCTCTTGCCGTTCTCCCCAATCCAGAACTTCCTGGGGGTGGGGGATGGGAAGTACAACAGCATTGGCTGATGGGTTCTCCTCCTCACTTCAGCGTCTGCCACGGCCTCCCTCCCCACCTCGCTTCCCCTCTGTCCTCAGTGAGTGGGACACCTCCAGGCAGCTGGCCAGAGCCACCTGTTCCCTTGGGGCAGCAGACAGACTGCTTCCCACTTGCTGGTATGGGGTCATTGCCGTCCCTGATCGCCGGGACCCTGTGTGGCTGTGGTGTTCTCCCAAAAGCAACGAGTGAATCCAGACAAGAAAAAGCACAGATCTCAGGGTCGTTTGACAGAAAAAGAGTTTTAATTTTTTTCCTTTTGTGGATGTTTTAATTTTAATCAACCATCTTTTCCCCCCTTCCTGCTCCTCCTCCTCCTCATCCTCTTTCTGCTCCTCCTCCTTGAAAAGAGCCAGAACTGGGAACTACACCCGCTCATCGACGGAGCTCGGAGCAAACCCACCTCCACCCCCACCATACCCAGCCCATACATGAGCCCCCTGGGCTGAGCTGCGCTGCCCCGGCCAGGCAGACAGGCAGGGCACTGCTGTGCACAATGCAGCGGTTTAGCTGAATGTGATTGCTCAGGCAGCTAGTCAGTCAGGGCCCCCACCGCGGAGCCCCGCGGGGGTGGGGCATCTGGGCCGGGACGCCCCAGCCAGGAGCCAGCCGGTGGCCCACCTGCCAGCATGGGCCCTGGGCGCGGCTAGTTAAATCTTGAGCTCTGTTTGACCAAGCGGCCAAGGTAAAGATCCTGGAGGTGATGCCTGCGGCTTTCCTTTCCTCTCACTCTCAACTTGTGGTTCTGTTTTGTCTGTCACTGTCCCCTCTTTCTTCTTCCTCTGTGTCTTGGTCTCATTCTCTCATGTACTTTCCATTCTTTCTCCAACCCTGTCCTTGCTCCTCGCCTAACCACTTGTTTCCCATTTTTTTTTTTTTTTCCCAGTTTCTCTGGCCTTCAGTTTTTTCCCTTTGTTTTCGATTTCTGGGACTTTCTCACACTTTCGCTTTCTGCTTTTTCTCATACTCCTCATTTCTTCTGTTTTTTCTTTTTTTTCCCCCCTCAAGGTCCTATTTTAAATGTTTTCTTTCCATGCTCCATCCTAATCCTCTACAGACCCTCTCCTCTCTCTCTCCCTGTGGGCAGTACCTGACGTTATAAGGGCACTTCAGTTTCTCCCTTTGGTCTCTCCCTGTCCCTCCACCATCTGCTTTTCTTCCCAGGCGGGGAGAAAGCTTTTCTGCCTTTTTTGGCTTTTCCTATCTGGTGCATTTCAGGTTTCCCTCTGTCTTCCACCTAGGGATGGAGGGAGTTGGTGGGAGCCATCCTGTAATGACTTTAGCTGGGGGTTGGCAAGGAGAGGGAGGTTTTTTGGGGCCTGCTGCTTAGCCTTCCTCTTGGAAGCTTTGGGAAACTACACTTCTTTAACTTAGCGTTTCCCAGAGACTCAGGGCAATCATTCTGCCTCTCTAACCCTGGCCTCCCCCTGTAGTCATTGCTTTTCCCAAATCCAGAGCTCTTAGTTCCTGGCTGTCCCCCAGATCTTCTCAGAGTATAACCTCTGGTTCCTTTTGGGGGTATTGGGTGGTTCTAGTGCACCCCTCTCCCCAGTCTTTCTGCTTTCATGGTTTTTTGTGGGTGTGAGAGGATGGGGGCTAAGCCCTGACTTGCCTGGGCCCCTCCCCATGTCTTGGTCGTGGCATCCAGTGACTATTTTGTCTCTTCCCTCCCTACTTCCTTCCCAGGTTTCGGTCTAAGTACCACCCAGATGAGGTGGGGAAGCGTCGGCAGGAGGCCCGGGGGGCCCTGCAGAACCGACTGAGGGTGTTCCTGTCCCTCATGGAGAGTGGCTGGTTTGATAATCTTCTCCTGGACATAGACAAAGCTGATGCCATTGTCAAGATGCTGGATGCAGGTGTGTGGACTGGGAGGGGAAGAGGATGTGTGGTGACCAAGATCTTGGTTGGGAAACAGAAGTCAGTTGATTAGCCAGAGGCTAAAGGCCAGGGCCACTGTGACCTCTGCTCCCTTTGTTGGTAGCTGTGATTAAGATGGAAGGAGGGACAGAGAATGATCTGCGCATCCTGGAGCAGGAGGAGGAGGAGGAGCAGGCAGGAAAGCCTGGGGAGCCCAGCAAGAAAGAAGAAGGTCGGGCCGGACCGGGCCTGGGGGACGGAGAGCGCAAGGCCAATGAGAAGGACGACAAGAAAGAAGACGGCAAACAGGTCAGTGCGGGGCTTGCTGGGCGCTGCCTGTGAGCGCCTGGGGAGGATGACGGAGCAGCTTCAGTGGTCGGGGTCCTGGAGGGCTGTGTGATGGGTCCAGGAGAGCGGAGGGCTAGGGAGGGGCCGGCGTTCTGATCAAGGTTGCAGGGGATATGGACATGCCTGGGATTGTCTTTACCTGCAGGCTGAGAACGACAGTTCTAACGATGACAAAACTAAGAAATCTGAGGGTGATGGGGACAAGGAAGAGAAGAAAGACGACTCTGAGAAAGATGCCAAAAAGGTAGGGTATCTCTTGCCACGGGATCGGTGTCGCGCCCAGGGGCCTGGTTACCTGACTCCCTCCCTCCTGCCATGGCTCACAGAGTAGCAAGAAGCGGAACAGGAAGCACAGTGGTGACGACAGCTTCGACGAAGGCAGTGTGTCCGAGTCGGAGTCGGAGTCAGAGAGTGGCCAAGCTGAGGAAGAGAAGGAGGAGGCTGGTGGGTTTTATTTTCTGCTTCTAGTCCATTCTCTTCCTCCTGAATAGGGGTAGGGGAGGTGGGAGTGGGTGGAGTTGGCCAGGGGCGGCCCTTTTGGGAGATGGGGGTGTGGAGGTGGGAGTGTGACTGCTGCCCCGGCTCCCTCCAAAGTCAACAATAAAAAAGTCCCCAATTGCCACCACTTTCTGCCCAGAAGAGGCACTCAAGGAAAAGGAGAAGCCCAAAGAAGAAGAAAGGGAGAAGCCTAAGGACACTGCTGGGCTGGAATGTAAACCTCGGCCCCTCCATAAGACTTGCTCCCTCTTCATGCGCAACATTGCACCCAACATCTCGCGGGCAGAGATCATTTCTGTGAGTGGGGCAGAGCGGTCGTGGGGGCAGGAATGGCACCCGGGCCCCATCTTTGGTGGCAGGGTGGGGGAGCTGGTGAGGCGGGGAGAAGGTACTGTGACTCTACTTCTGATGTGTACCCGTTTCTCCAACAGGGAAGCTCCTTCTCGTGGGCCCATGCCTTCTGTGGGCTGGCCCCGATCGCCCCATTTGCCTTTAAGTGCCCTTACTCTTAAGCCCTTTATTGGTGTTTCCTAACCTGAGGAAAGAGTCAAAGGCAGTCCCAGGGTTCTGAGGACAGGGGGATTGGAGGAAGAAGTGAAACGTTGAATCACTCAGTGGGGTTTCTGTTCCTCTGTTTTTCCAGCTTTGTAAAAGATACCCAGGCTTTATGCGTGTGGCGCTGTCAGAGCCCCAGCCGGAGAGGAGGTGAGGCGTGGGGAGGAGAGTGACCCTGGATACCCTGGAGATACGGCACAGGGGGAGGCTGATGGCCAGGATCCCTTCCACGCCAGGGTTATGCTGACCTTTTCTTCTGCAGGTTTTTCCGTCGTGGCTGGGTGACCTTTGACCGCAGTGTTAACATCAAAGAGATCTGTTGGAACCTGCAGAATATCCGAGTAAGTGCTGGGAATGGGCTCTCTGTGCTGCACACAACCTCTGATTCCTTTGTTCTTTGATTCATTCATTCTGCCCCCCCCACCCCGACCGTCCAGTCTGCTCACATTAAGCGTATACCGGTGTCTGTGAGTAAGATGCTCCTGGTCCCTGTTCTTGGGGAGCTCACGGTCCAGTCGCTGGTCCTGTCAATAGGCCAGTTCCTGGAGCTGCTGCTTCCTGGGCAAGTGTTGGTGAGCTTTGTGTTGGCTCCCTCTAGCTCCGGGAGTGTGAGCTGAGCCCCGGTGTGAACAGAGACCTGACTCGCCGAGTCCGCAACATCAACGGCATTACCCAGCACAAGCAGATAGTGCGCAACGACATCAAGCTGGCCGCCAAGCTGATACATACGCTGGATGACAGGACCCAGCTCTGGGCCTCCGAGCCTGGGACACCTCCTCTGCCAACAGTCAGTGACTCCCGTGAAACTTCTCCAGAAGCAGCCCATACCATGTCTTCTGCTGTGGGCACCTCTGGTCTTGTCTGTAGTGTTAATCCCCTGTTCTCAGCCTATCTGGGCAGCATGTCCAGCTTCCACTAGAACAGACTGGCATAGTGATGATGTATTGGCTAGGAGAGAGTAAGTAAGGAAAAGACAAATAACGAAGCAGTGGTAACAGGTCAGGGGAACCCTGGCTTCCTTTCTGCTTCAGATGAGGAGCTGCTGGGACTGTCTGTCTGCCTGAGAGTTTTCTCTTGTCATCTCACTTGCCCTTCTTCTTCCTCCTTCCCAGAGTCTGCCCTCCCAGAACCCAATCTTGAAGAACATCACTGACTATCTGATTGAGGAAGTGAGTGCGGAGGAGGAGGAGCTGCTGGGGAGCAGTGGGGGGGCTCCCCCTGAGGAGCCCCCTAAGGAAGGGAACCCGGCAGAGATCAACGTGGAGAGGGATGAAAAACTGATCAAGGTGCCAGTTAGAGCAGGCGGGCAAGGGTCCTTCCTGGCTTGGGGCAGCAGAGGGCCCAGGAGAGCATGGTGAACTCACAGGTTTTGATTTCTCTCAGGTTTTGGACAAACTCCTTCTCTATTTGCGCATTGTGCATTCCCTGGATTATTATAACACTTGCGAGTACCCCAATGAGGATGAGATGCCCAACCGCTGTGGCATCATCCATGTTCGGGGG
This sequence comes from Neogale vison, assembly GCF_020171115.1. Classification (NCBI taxonomy): domain Eukaryota; kingdom Metazoa; phylum Chordata; class Mammalia; order Carnivora; family Mustelidae; genus Neogale; species Neogale vison. Next base: position 9,339,578 of record NC_058104.1, read on the forward strand.
CCCATGCCTCCCAACCGCATCAGTCATGGAGAAGGTGGGCTCCCAGCCACTCCCGAGTCCCCTTTGGTTTCCCTTGCTCAGCTGCCTCTGGTCGTAGATGTGTTCTGGGAGCGGTGCCTTCCCAGCCTCTCATTTTTTTCCCCTCCCTCTTTAAATATTTTAAAATAATCTTTCTGTCCAACGTGGGGCTCAAACTCAGGACCCCTGAGATCAAGAGTCACATACCCTGAGCCAGCCAGTCGCCCCTCGTCCCTTCCTTGCTTCTGGCTCCCTTCTCCAGCTCGCTGTTGTCCCTGTTCCCAAACCACAGTGCTAGAGTGGCAGAAGACATTTGAGGAGAAGCTGACTCCGCTGCTGAGTGTGCGGGAATCTCTTTCTGAGGAAGAGGCTCAGAAGATGGGGCGCAAAGACCCCGAGCAGGAAGTGGAGAAGTTTGTCACCTCTAACACCCAGGAACTGGGCAAGGATAAGTGGCTTTGCCCTCTCAGTGGCAAGAAATTCAAGGTCTGGGATGGTAGGGAGCTGTGTTAGAACTGTGGGCGGAAGGGGGTGAGCCAGGAAGCCGCCTCTGGCCTGGGGAGGAATTGGCTCTGGAACTGGTGGGCGGGGAGGTCGATTATCCTTCCACATCACTTGCTCTGTTCTGATCCAGTCTCTCTTTACCCAGGGCCCTGAGTTTGTACGCAAACATATCTTCAACAAGCATGCAGAGAAGATTGAGGAAGTAAAGAAGGAGGTTGCATTTTTTAACAACTTTCTCACCGATGCCAAGCGCCCGGCTCTGCCGGAGATCAAGCCGGCTCAGCCACCTGGCCCTGCCCAGAGTAAGATACGATCCATGAGGGTCTGCCACATTCCCTCTCCCTTGACTATCAAGGACTCCCTATGATCCTCTGAAAACATTCTTTTCCACTCAGGCAGTATTCCTAAAAGCCAGTTGTCATTCCCCCCCCTTCCTGTCCCTCTCCCCCCTCCCGCAGTAATTCATGTTCCCGTCCATGTTGTACTCCCCCCAGGCCTGACGCCGGGACTCCCCTACCCACACCAGACTCCCCAGGGCCTGATGCCCTACGGTCAGCCCCGGCCCCCCATCTTGGGCTATGGAGGTAAGTATAGGGGGAGACTTGAAAGGGCTTAGTGGCTGCGAGGGGCTGGGAGAAAGGAAGCTAAACCAAGGTATAGTTGAGGTCACAGATTTTCAACTCAACCCCAATCTCTTGTGTAGCTGGTGCTGTCCGCCCTGCGGTCCCCACGGGAGGGCCTCCATACCCTCACGCCCCCTATGGTGCTGGCCGAGGGAACTATGATGCCTTCCGAGGCCAAGGAGGTTATCCCGGGAAGCCTCGGAACAGGTGAGAATGAGCTAAGATGTCCAAGCTTTCTTGCCCTCTTCGAGCTCCCTTTCAGGGACCCTCCGCTGTCCTCCTACCTTACCTCTTCCGTATCTCGCAGGATGGTCCGAGGAGACCCACGGGCCATTGTGGAATACCGTGACCTGGACGCTCCAGATGATGTGGACTTCTTCTGAGCCCTCTACTTCTCACTCCTGGCCTCGTCTAGAATTGTGACTGCCTGGTCCTATCCAGCTGAGAATTTTTTTTGTACGTTCAGCCCTACTGCCAATAAAAGCACTTCCATAGTGATTATTTATTATGTACCTCCCCAAATTCTCCCAAAGATCGGCTGGGGCCATAATTAGCTGAGCTGCACCATTTTAGTGACTCCAAAGACCCAGGCAGCTTTTGCCTTGGAGTAAAGGGTTTATTTAGGTATGTTTGGGTCCAGAGATAGTCTCCATTCTGGGACCTGAGCCTCAGTCCAGGGCGTGCTGCTGCTTCTGGGAGTTGCAGGTGGTCAAACACAGGTTGTAGAAGGAGTTGCTGTCAAAGGCTGTGCCTACCTCTTTCCATCCTACCCACCCAGCTGCCTGTAGTTCACTGGGATTTTTCGGAGTACCCCAGAAGTGAGGGTCCAATACCAGAACATAGGCTTCTGTGCCTGGACCCAGGCAGACTCCCAGTAAGGCCTTGGACCGGGCATCTGCATCGCCCCCAACCATTACAGGCCCCCCGCCCCCAGCGAAGTGGGAGTAAAGCCTCTCTAGTTCCCCCTGAAGCCCTGCTCCACGGGGTACGTGACACAGGCGCCCCTGGGGCCCTCCGAAGTGGTCGAGGCAGAGGCTGGCTTCTACACAACCAATCCAGCTCCGGGAGCCCCGGAACCCGGGGGGCTTGTCACCCATGTCCTCCAGAGCCGCCTGCACGGCGGTCAGTCCGGGCACGCCCGCGGGCCGGCCCTCTGGCCACGAGCACAGCGTCTGCAGAGTGCGGTAGCCGCAGCCCCAGCCCCGGTCGTCCAGGCCATCGCAGCCGTAGTGATAGTAAAGGTAGTGGCCCGAGAGCAGGGCCAGGCGAGCGGGGCCGCGGGTTGGCGGGGCCAGGCCCAGGTGGACGTCCTTCAGCGGCTCCAGGGCAGGCGGCTGGGGCCGAGGTCGGGCAGACGCGTCCTGATGGCGCGGACGGAACTCCGGCTCCAGCGCTTCCTCTCGGACCTGGGTCTTGAGCTAGCCGCAGGCAGGACCGGAGCGCGGGCTCTCGGGGACGTTCTCGCCGGTCTCCAGCAGCGCAGAGTCCCGAGCGGCAGCTGCGGGGAAAGCGCCACCCGCCGGGCTCCCACAATGCACCGCCGCGCAGCCGTCGCTACTGCGCAGGCGCGAGCCCCGCCTCGTGAGGCGGGGCACGGGGCGGCGGGCGCGGCGGGGTAGCGTGGTGAGAGCCAGCACGCTCCGCCCGGCTACTGAGGTCTGCAAGTTCGGGTGGCTGTCGCACCCGCCCCGCTCTGTCTACTTGGCCCCGGTGTTTGAGGCCCGCTCCCCGCTCCCTAGTCGCGCACACTGCTGTGGCTGTAACAGTTTATTGGCAGCCCAGAGGGGCGAAGGCACCGCGGGGGAGGGGCTCGGCCCGAGACATGCAGAGGACGGGGAGCCTCCGGGGATACTCGGGGAGGGGGGCAGGGTCTAGGGCTCCTCCGTATTATATCCCAGCCCTTAAATAAGTATATACAGCTAGTGGGCCGGGCGGGGCGAGCAGGGCGGGTAGACGTGGGGGTCCCGTCTGGGTCACAGGTCTGAGCAGCGATCCTGCTTGCTGTAATGGTCAAACTGGTTCTTCCAGTGCACCATGTAGGAGCTCCAGCGGTGGAACTCGGCCTTCCACTGGCGCTCCGCCTCGTCCAGTGTGTCTGCGGCCAGGGCGCCCGGCAAGTGGGTTGGAGGAGGACAAGGGGAAGGTCAGGGAACGTACATGGTGGTGGGGGGGCGTGAGTGCAGAATACAAGGAGAATGCAGGGAGGCACGCAAGACAGTGGAAATAGGATCAGGAGAATAGGCGAAAGACAAGACCAGAGGACGGATGGGAGTGGAGGAGGGGCCAGAGCAGGATGGCGGGAAGGAAGGGGTGGGGGAGGAGAAAATGACCGGAAGACAGTGGGACAGAAAGGATCAGAAGAGGGAGGATCCGTAGGTTGGTGGGGAAAAGAGAAGAGACAGAAATGGTTGACTGTTATAGCCCCACTAGGGGGTGCTGTCTAGCGCCCGGCCCTCCCTCTGCCCCCGACACCAGGCTTCGGCTCCAAATAATTTTGTAAAAAAAGAAAATTGGCGTTTTCATTTCCATTTAGACAACAAAGGCGTGTGGGTCCCTGAGACGGGTCATTGGTCACCACCCCCTCCCAGCCCTGGCCGGTCTGAGTGTCGGTTTGAGGAGGGAGGGTGCACTGGGTCGGAGATCCCTGAGTGGGGCCCTTCCCCACTGTCCGACCACTCATTAGAGGAGGGGCCCCCTGAGGCCGGGGGTGGGGGTAAGTGGCCGTGGTCACAACCGCAGGAGCCGGGAGAGGTGGAGGAAGAGGAGGAGAAGGAGGGGCAGGGTAAGGCCGGGCCTGGGCCTCGGGGCAGCCTCCCCATGGGCGGGGCCTGAGCAGGTGCTGGGAGCCTTCGAGGCTGGTGGGGGGAGAAGAGAGGGGTTACACCCGGCCGGCTCCCACTCCCCTCTCTCTTTTCGCGCCCCTTTTCTGCCCTCCTCCGCCCAGCCCCTGTCCGCTGGCCCCTGCATACCGGTGGCGCTGAGCAACTTGGGGAGGAAGCGGTTCCAGAAGGCGCAGGCCTGGGCGCGCAGCCCCCGGCGCACCTCCAGCGGCCGCAGGTTCAGGCTCACGTACTGCTGCGCTCCCGCCGTGTACGGTGGCCACTGCGGGACTTTGGGGTCCCGGGGGTCATTGGGGTCCCTTCGGAAGGAAAGGGAAGGCTCAGCCTCAGGCAAGCCTGCCCCGCCCGCCCTAGGGACTGTGGACTGGCGATGGAGAGCAGGAGGCGGCAGGCTGCCCCCTGACCCGAGCCCTCTTTGGCTCCCTGGAGAACACATCCCCTCCTTCCCACCACCTCTTTAACCCTTCTCTCTGGTCTCCCGGATCCCGCATCAGCTAGAGCCATCCCTTTCCTCCTGCCCTCCCTCCTTCTGCCTTTCCCTCAGCTTTACTGCCCCATCTTTGTCTTTGTTTCTCCCATTTAAAACATCGCTAGGATTTATGAGCCCTTATTGTGTAAGCAGCTCAGTCCTAGCTCTACAAACATCTTGTTTTTGCTTTTGACAACACCCGTGGGATGTCGGAGTTGTAGTCCCCTTCTTCGGACAGGTAAACCGGTGTTTGACTACATATACGTGGGCAGTCAAATGCTACTACACATCCATGTGAATGTATTGCTGGCCCACCTGAACCCAGCGGTCTACAGTTCTAGCTCCTAAGTCCTACGGTAACTTCTTTGTCTTCCTGTCTCTCTTCTCCACGCTTCCCTCCCCCCTCTCCTGGGCGCTACTGGACCTGCCCTTTCCGTCTGTCCCAGTCTGTCCGCCTCTCTCCCTGTCCCCTTCTCTTGCTTCTCTGGCTCCTGGGGGCCCCCCCTCCCCTCAGTACTGCTGACCCTGTGCGGGCGAAGTTGGCCCAGTATCTCATCAGTCGCTGGGCAAAGGTTCTCTCCTCGGCCGTATAGTTTAGCGAGGGTTCCAGAGGGAGTCCAAAGATGAACTCGATCTCATAGCCATGGGGCACCCCCATCCACAGGGGCCAGGAGAGCGTAGATGCGCGGTGTTCAAAGATGTAGGCATAGACCCGAGCCCCCTGGGCAGCCAGTCGCCCAGCCAGCTGGGCCACGGGGCACACGACGTTATGGTCTCCCACGACATCACTCATGGCTTCTCTCAGGCGCGCTGGGTCCTCAGGGTGCAGCCAGTCTGTGTAATGCAGGACCACAGCCTCGGCAGCTAGGTCACTCGCCTGGGGGACCCCGACCCGCACCCCGGCCAGGAACTGGGCCCGGCTGATGAGAGATTCGTTGTCTTTGCTGAAGCCTGGGGCCCCGTAAACCAGAAAATAGGAGCCCTCATCCTTCACCACACCCACCAGCACCTGAAGGGACAGGATGGAGGGATGGGGGGGCACAGACAGACAGGCAGACAGAAACAGATGGACAAAGAGCCAGAGAGATCAATAGTTATAGACCCCAGAACCATGGAGGAAAAGAGTAGGAAGTTGGGGAAGGGACAGAGAGAAAGAGAAAATATACCCATGTTTCCTTTTCTCTCTGCCCCACTGACCACCCCAGGATCTGAGCTCTCAGGGAGGAGGGGGTGGCCATGGGGCCTGAAGCCCAGGCCTTTGGGAATTGGATCTTGAGGAGCCTTCATGCCTGGGTCCCCAGGGGCCTGGGGGCTGGGGGTGGGTGGGAGAACAGGCCTAGAGGAACCAGCTCCAACCCTTCCAGCCACTAGTCACCTGCAGACCGTGGAAGTCTCCAGCATTGATGAGGGCCTCGGGTGTGTCACTGAGGAAGTCTCCATCCACCACAGGCACGAAAGAGAAGCGGAAGACACTTTCCTGAGGCAGCACGTGCCACTCGTGGTCTACGAGGTCCTGAGCGGGCCTTGTCCTCAGGCAGGCAACCAGCTCTGTGTCATTGCCACCAGCACCCCCTGGGGGACAGCCTACGAGGCGGGCCAGCAGTGTGGCCCTGCGGCGGGCCTCTCCCACGCCCACCGTGGCCCAGGGGCCATTGGGCGCACCGCTCTGCAGCACAGCCCTGTGGAAGAGGCCCCGGCTGGGAGGGGACAGCAAGTGCATGCCCACCGAGGCAGCACCGGCACTTTCCCCAAACAGAGTCACTGACGTTGGGTCGCCCCCGAAGGCGGCCACGTTCTCCTGCACCCACTGCAATGCCAGCCTCTGATCCAGTAGACCCACGTTGCCTGGGGCCTCCCGGCTCCCTGGCAGGGCCAAGAAGCCAAAGGCTCCCACCCGGTAGTTCATGGACACCAGCACGGTCCCCTCAGCCTGGGCCAGGAAGCGGCCGTCATACACGTCCAGGGAGGAGGCCCCACTGTAGAAGCCACCCCCGTAGATCCAGACGAGGACAGGGGTGGGGGACGCAGGCCGGGGGTATGGTGTCCACACATTGAGGTAGAGGCAGTCCTCACTCAGCTCACGGTTGGGGTTCCACATCTCGGTGCCCTCGAAGCCAGGGTATAAGGTGTCCACATATTGGTAGCAGACACTTTGGAAGGCTGTGGCGTCCAGCACCCCTGGCCAGGGCCGCTTGGGCTCCGGTGGCAGAAAGCGACGGGGGCCCACAGGTGGCTCTGCGAAGGGGATGCCCAGAAAAGCGGAGACAGGGCCCCCAGGGGCCATTAGGCGGATGCCCCGCAGCCGGCCCTCACGCACAGTCACCAGCAGCTCCGGGTCCTCAGCCTCTGCCCTTCCTCCCAGGAGGAACAGGAGGAGGAGCAGGATTGGGGAAGCCAGGGAGGGCGTGTGCAGGGGACACCAGGGGGGCCTCATGGCTGCCAGGCCAGGCAGGCGTCTGCTGGGAGACAGAAAGGCAGAGGGTGAAGGTCTGAGGCTGCCAGGAGCGAGGAGATTAGGTAACACTCTTGCCCAGGGGTTATCGTGGAGCTGCAGAGGAGGTGGGGCAGGTTGGGAGAGTGGAGAGAAACGGAAGGAGGGAGTCAGGCCAAGACAAGGACACAGGCAGACAGAGAGAAGCAAGAGGGGACAGAGATCGGGCGCACACACGGCACCCAGACAGACCAACGGAGGCAACAGAGATGAGGCCTGCCAGGCTATCCCTTCTCTTGCCCCACTGAGCGCCCACCACCCTCACCTCCTTCCCCTAGCTGGGTGGACTGCGTTGGGCCCAGCCAGAGCAGCGCAGGCACCCGCACCAGAGGCCGCAATCCACACACAGGCCACCAGACAGGGGCGGGGCCCTCACTGACGGGAGGCGCTGATGGGGAGGCTTGCGGTGGTGGTGGTGGTGGTGGTGGTGGTGGCGGCGGCGTGAAGGCGCAGGCTCTCTTGAGTTGGCCAGGGTCGGGGGTGGGGCGGGGGGGGGTCCTGGGGGCTGGGTTGGGCATTCAAGGCTGTGGGAGCTACAGGTCTCGAAGTACCCCAAATCCTGCTTACTCCACACCCTGTCCCACCCTGCCCTGCCCCTCCTCATCCACTGTCTGGCACGCGGCGCTGGTACCCGTGGGTGCCGGTCAGCTGCGCACTCGTCTCGCCTAGCCTCAGAGATCAGGGTCGCCAGCCCCGGTCCCCCAGGACTGGAGTCTCCCATCCACCCGATGCTACGGGGCACGCTGCCGCCAGTGGGGGGCAGTAGAGACCGAGAAAAGAACGGCGCTCCCCGCCCCGTGTCCGAGAGCCGGGAACTCGGGGCGGGGGTCTGGAGGCTCGCGGGCATTGCGGAGGGGTCTGAAGGGCGAACCGGGACGCCTGTGTTCTCGGAGCTCCGGAGATCCCCGGCTGCAGGGGCGAGGGCGCTATTTTGGGGCAGCAGCTGCTGTGGTTCCGGCATCTCCAGCCAAGGGATCAAAATTCCCCGGGTCGGAACTCCCCCCTCTCGCGGCGGTCACCTCTCACCCAGCCAACCCCCGCCGCCCTGAGGCTGGGGTGGTGGTGGTGGTGCTGGGGATTAACTAGGAAACCCGAGTGGGGCTAATTATAACTCGGGGCTTCCGCTGAGCCTCCCCTTTCCCCAAATAGAGACGGAGTCCCCGTGGGAGGGGGACGCCTGGGCCTCGGAGGGGGCTTCGGCTGAGCGCTGCGCAGGGGCGCTGGGGTTGCGGGATCTGGGTGGGGGGGTAGTCAGCCCGGCGCCAGCAACATGCGCAGCTCGGGTTCCGCCCCAAGGAGGGGGCGTCTTCCAGTGGCCCCACACTTGGGGGCGGGCGGGGGAAGGGGCGCTCGGGGGTCCCCCCAGGAATTCGAGAGCAGAGGCGGCGGCCGGCCCTCCGGGGTGCCGGCTCCCGCGCGGACGACCGTAAGTATGCGGCGGCGAGGGAAGAGTTAAGGATGAGTGTGGGGCGGCGGGGGGCGTCGCTGGGCAGGCCCGGGGGCGCGGTGGGCGTCCCGCTTGGGGGGCCTGGATCCCTCCGGGAGCGCACATTTTCCCGGACGCTGAATGGGCCGCGGGCCGGGGGAGAGTCCCGGCCGGGGCGGGAGACTCACCTGAGGCGGCCGAGCCGGGCCGGGCCGGGCCGCGCCGGGAGCTGGAGGCGGCCGATGTTCCCCGGCGCTGGCTGAGCCGACTCTGACAGCCGCCGCCTCCGGCCCCCCGCACACACCCCCTCCGGGCCGCACGGCGCCCCCGCCCGCCCCCGCCCCCGCCCACTGTCTCCGCCCCCGCCCCTCCCCGCCTTCCCGGGCTGCCACCTCCCCTCCCTCTCCCTCCCTCGGAGGCGAGACCCAGAGACCCCGGGGGCCCCGGACGGACTCCAGTGCCAGACGCCGACAGACGGACAGACACATAGTGACACGACGGAAAGACCTGCGGCGGCGGAGCAGACACCCACAGTGACAGACGGACAGAAGCCGCGGAGACAGACACGTAGACGGACAGTCGCAGCCAGTGACAGCTCCAGACAAACGGTGACCGACAGTCACAGACGGACGGACACACACTCGGACACACTGACAGCCTCGGTCGGGACTAGGAGCGGAATAAATGAACATCCACGACACAACGGGGGTGGCTTGGGAGGACCCGCACGTGAAAGTGTGGCTGAGGACCCCCCTTAGGGGTCCGGGGTGGTACTGGCGGAGAAAAGGTGACGTGGGACATTCCTGGGGGATGAGGGCACACCTGTGGGAATGAAGATGAGAACATGAGATCACGAGTGGAAATGAAGGGGGGCCCCACGGAAGAAGACCCCCGGGGCAAGGGAGAGGTGACTCGGGGACACCCCAGAAGGCAAAACGTAGTGGCACGCGCGAGGCTGTGGGGCGAGGCCGCACTCTGCTGCCGCAGTGGAAACTTCCGGAACCCCCGCGGGTGGGTTTGCTCTGGTTCCCTGACGGGTGACCTGGGACTTTCGTCACCAGGGTCCGGTCGGGGCATGACATCACCAGACCAGGCTCTCATTGGCCGCCACGGCCGGCAGGTGGGAGCGGCCTGGCCCGGGAGCCCCCAGCCTGCTCGGAAGGGCCTGGGCCGGACGGACCCCACGACCCGCCCTCCAGGGGGTCACCCATGGGAACAGTGCGGCCGCGGCGGCGTCCCCACTCCCGAGGTGAGGGTGGAAAGAGCGTGCAGCGGTATGCCCGCCGGAGTGCGCCCCTCGGAAAGGCCTCCCACTCCCCAGCACTGGGCTCCGGTGCCCACCACCCGCTGCTTGGGAGACCGGCCGGCGCGGGCAAGCGTCGGGGCGTGCGTGCGCGCGCGCGTTGGTGCGGGATGCTGCGCGTGGCGCGCGGGTGCGCGCACGTTGACTCGGGCGCCCAGCGTCCCGCAGCGCTGCGGCCCGCGACTGCCTGTCTGCGGCAGCTAGGGGCCGGCGTCCCCGGGTCTTCTCAGGGCCTGGCGGGGGTCGTGGGGTCCGCCCGAATCCAGAGACGTTCCCCGCCCCGGGCCGCGCCGTCCCGGCTCTCCAAGTTGGGCGCCTCCTCCCCCAAGCACGTCCGTCCCGCGGGAACCGGCTTCCGCGGGAACCGGCCCCCGCAGGCCGGGAACCCGCGCTGGGTCCGCTGTCCGCTCCCGCGCGACGGCCGCCAGGTGGCGCCGAAGGGAGCCGCTTCGGGCCTCGGAGCCTGGGATGGAGCCGGGCGTGCGGAGATTAACCCGGCACGGTCTGTTCCGTTCCCACCGTTTCCGCTGCCCACCCTTCGCTCTTCAAGCACTCCAAATGCCCCGCGTGGACACCGAGGTTCCTTGCATCCGCCTTTCAACGTCCTGGCCCCGCTGGTTGAGAGTTCCGCACTGATCAGATCACATCCCCAGTTCCACTCCCTTAAGAGCAGGCATGCGGGCTGTGGGTTTGGGTAGGGGACAGAAAAATGGGCAGTCGCTGTTGCTGCGGGAGAGAAGGCCCTGGGGCAGGTTTCGGAGCGTGGTCATTATGAATTATTAGAACGGTGAAAACAAACTGTGATGAAGCCCCAGAGGCTTTCTCCAGGCCTGAGGCAGTAGGGATTTGGGGCCCGCAAAAGGCTCTGATCGCGATGGGGGTTTGTCTCCTTGTCACTTTCCAAAACGCGCTGTAGCACGTGGTTGCCTCACCTGATTTTTTTAAATCATGAGCTCCTAGGGAGGACAGATAGTCCTCTGGGCTTATAGCCCAGATAGTTATCAACCAGTGATCCCTTACGTGGCTTAGAAGGTGAAAGGTATGTTGTGGGAGCTGGTCCAGCTCCTCCTTGGAGGGGCCAATGCTGAGTTCACACTGGATCTGCCTTTGAGTCAAGGACAAGGCACCCAGGATGGGCTGGGATTTCCCAGGGGAAAAGACCTTGTATTCAGCTGGGTGGGGGTAAATGGATTTTGTCAAAGGGAAATGGTGCGCCGATGTGTCTGCTGGGGCTGGAGTTGAGAGCAAGGACAAAGGCAGTTCCTGCCTCCTTGGGCATGGCATCCTTGGGTTAGTACCTGAGGGATATCCATGGGAGGTAAGAACAAAGCAGTATTGTGAAGTCGGTCAGAGCTTTATTCTTTCCAGGGACAGGAGTGGGCTACGGAAGTTCAGCCAGCAGGAGAAGGAGGGGAAAGTAGTATCCGAGGATGCTTGAGAATCTGGGGCAGGAAGTGACAAAAGCAGCCATTTATGTCAACACCATCCTTGCCATCCCCCAGGCATGGGGAGGGCAGGGTATGGCAGCACAGGGAGAGGTGAGGGAGGGCATGTGGCAGGTCTGGTAGAGGGTAGGTTGGGATCCCAGGAGTTTGAATCTGCAAGTCTGCATGGAGGCCCAGGGTATGCAAGGTCTGTTCCTGCCTAGCAGGTGCGGCCAGAGCTCTGCAGTGCAAGCAGATTGGAAAGATGTGCTCAGGGGACACAGGGATATCCCTCAGCCTGCTGTTTGTCCCAGGTTTGTGAGGATGGAGGAGACTGTGCAGATTGTGTCCGATCTCAGGCAATCTTTGAATAACAAGGGACCACCTGAGAGGGCCAGGACGGAGGATTCGCAGGGCATTGGAGTAAACCTTGGACTGTGGTGCTGATTATTAGGTTCTTGTCCAGTGCTCTGCTGTCAGGGAGACTTCTGGAGAGTTCCACTCCTTTCCTGGGCCTCAGTTTCCCCACAAGTAAAATGGTGGATCAGACTTGAGTGTATGTCAGAACACATAGGACCACTAGAGGGATTGATCCCGCCGGTGTTGGGTGGAGTCCTTGAACTCTGCAGTTTTAGCAAGTCATTAGGGCAGTCTCAAGAGGGTAGTCTGAGCTATGCTGGACTAGGTATCCCCACATTCAGTCTAAACTGACCCCCTGAAAGTGTGTGGATCAGAAGAAGTTGCTGTGGGCAGCCAGCAGGTAGAAGAACTAACAGGGACCCGCTCCGGCCACAAAGGAAGACAGTCAAGGATTGAGCCTGTTCTTAGAAATGGTTAGAAATTTCAGTAACAGCCCTCTTTTTACCTTGAGCTTCTCCCTAACTTTTGTTAACACAAGGGACCACTACTTCTAGCACATCCTTGCCCCACTTCTGCCAACAAAGAGGATTTTTATCTCCTCTGTTTATTGGTTAGGATTCAGTTCAGTTATGTGAGATGGAAAACCAAACAATAGTGGTGTGAATGAAATATAATGGAAATATATTTCTCACTTACATAAAAGAGACCCAGGAGTAGACCACAGAGGATGGACAGAGCACCCTTAACGTCAGGGACCAGGTTCCTTTGCACAGAATTTTGTTACTTAACCATCCTCAGCATGTAGCTTCCAGCACATGGGGTAATATGGCTGCTTGTGCATTGGTGATCACATCTGCATTCCAGCCAGCCAGCAGGAGGAAGGACTGATGAAGATCACTCCCCCCCCTTTTTTTAAATTTTAAGGGTTAAACAATTTTTTTAGATGTTATTTATTTATTTGACAGGGATCGCAAGTAGGCAGAAAGGCAGGCAGAGAGAGAGAGAGAGAGAGAAAGCAGGCTCCCCGCAGAGCAGAAAGCCCAAAGTGGGGCTCGATCCCAGTACCCTGGAATCATGACCTGAGCCGAAGGCAGAGGCTTTAACCCACTGAGCCACCCTGGCACCCCCCAAAAATCACTTCTTCCTTTAAGGACATTTCTTGGAAATCATACAGCACTTTGGTTTATATTGCTTTGGCCAGAATTTAATACTGAGGTCATAGCTGGCCATGCCCGAGGTTCAGAGATGTAGTTTTTGTTCTGGAAGACTGTGTACTCACCTAAAATTTGGCTGTTCTAATACTGAGGGAGGAAAGGGAGCAGATACTGGGGGACAGCCATCCTCTGTCAAATCCCGTGGTGCCTTCCTTTGCCTTTGTTAGTGCAAGGACTGAATCACGCTTCTAAAAGGTCTCAACTCCGGGGCGACTCCCCCCGCGCGCTTTTTCTCGTGAACACCGCCGCACCCTGCGGGTTTTTGTGACCTGTGACCACCCCCTGCTCTAGCGGCTTCTCCACGGGAACGCAGTTTCTCGGGCCATCCTCTGGAGGGCGCTGGGCAGAGGCCAGGCGGGGCCGCCGCTCTGCGGCTGGTGCTGCTGCCGGGGGTGGCGCTGAGCGTCTCGCGAGCTGCCGGAGGAGGGGCGGCCAAGGCGGCGAACCGGTGAGCACGCTGGGGTGGGGGCGAGGGCCGCATAGGGGTCCCAAAGAGGGGACGGTCCGGCTCTGGAGGCGCACCGCCCCGACCTGGGTCCTCCCACCTTCCCCGCGTGCAGAACAAGGCAGGGACATTGGCACCAGATGTCCTCAAGGGATGCCCCCCACTTAAGGCTGGAGGGCACCTGGCGAAGCCACTGTCCCTATCCCCATTTGGTGGGGTCGTTGACCTAAAGAGTTAGAAGCATGAGCCATGGAAGACACTCTCCTCCCCGTCCTCTGACCCCTTCTGCAGGTTGGGCTAAAATTCACACTTGATTCAAGTTACCTCCTTATGCATGATTCCTGCTCTTGGAATCCCCTGTCCATCTGATTTGTACCTTAGTTTTTGTTTTTTTGGTTTTTTTGTTTTGTTTCATTTTGCTAGCTTTGAGCATTTCTCACAACTTTTAGCTTGTCTCTGGATAGACTCATTTTTGGGGAAAGATTTTGTTATATTTATTTGTCAGACAGAGCGAGACAGAGCGGAAGCGCACAAGCAGAGGGAGCTGCAGGCAGAGGGAGAAGAAGGCTCTTCGCTGAGCAGGGAGCCCGATGTGGGACTTGATCCCGGGACCCTGGGATCAGGACCTGAGCCAAAGGCCGACGCTTCACCGACTGAACCACCCAGGTGTCCCTGCATAGGCTCATGTTTTCACCCTTCTGTTAAATACGGAACTGGTTTGCAGTATCCCCCATGCAGTTCATCCAACATCCTTTGGCTTATCCTCGCCCCCTCTCTGGCTGGGGAGGGGGTGAGTGGGGGTGTCATACCCTTGTGCTCCCAGGTTGATTAATTACAGACATCAGCATGATTCTGGGGCCTCAAAGGAACCCAGGATCCTGGAAGAGAACTCAGCGCCCCCCCTGACAGGGTCTCTGGTGTGCTGACCCACAAGCCTGTGGGTATGCATATTTTTAAAATATGCTGTGATGCATAGGCCTCGGCCAACACCGATGCTGGCTGTGTTTGAAATGTGAGCGGCACATGCTGGGTGACTTTCTCAGAAGCAGCTGGTGAGGTCGTACTAGGTACTCTCTATGTTTGACACCCAGGGAGCTCCTGAAAACATTGCCAGCCGCTCCCGGCTGCCCTGTAGGTATCAGCCGGCCAGGGAGAGCCATCCCGAGGCGGACGTTGCCTTTGGATGAACTTGGCTGTGGTTACGGGGACAGGAAGCCTCAGACACACACGTGGGGCAGAGGTGGGCTGGGCGTGTCTGGGATTCCCCCACCTTGCCTGAGGACCATGCAGGCTGGCTGCAAGGTTGACTGTATGGCCAGCGGTCTTGTGGACATGGGGAGCCCCGAGGTGAATAGCCACACTGTTGGGGATGCCAGAGTGCTGTTGGCAAGGAGCCGCGACCCCGTGTCAGGTCCACAGTAGCGTTTTTGGCGGCTTGTGGCTTAGCAGTCGCTGGCCTGAACGCTTTGCTAAGTATCATCCCGCGGAATTCCGGCTCCAGCCTTGTGGTGGGGTGGGTGCCCGGGTTCTCTCATCCTCGTGATGTAACAGTCGGGAAAACGAAACTGACGCACAGCAAAGTTAAGTTTTTGCTTACTTCCTCCTCCGCTGCGAAGTGGCGGCCCTGGATGAGAACTCTGACCTGTGACCGCCTGGCCATGCCTTGGACTCACTCGCCTTTTTTTCTGTGACTTCCAGAAAATTAACCCCTAGAGTCCGAGACAAGAGAATGTGTGGGGGCAGGTGTCCTGTGCTTCCTGGATAGCTTCGTCCCTGCCTCCCAGTCTCCCCTACCGCCTTTCTGTCCCTCCGTCCTCTTGGGCCTCAACCAGGTCTGGTCCAGAGGCACTGGGCATTGCCCCAGCATTTTGAATGAAGAGAGCAGGTGCAGAACACCCAGCTCTGGGGGCAAAGAAAGATGTGTGACCGTCTCTGCGGTCTCCAGGCGCCCTTCCTCCTCCCCGTTTGGGACCTCACACCTCCACCTGACTCCCATAGCCAGAGACCTCTCCCGATGGGCGAAATATGGCCCTCCCGAGCCAGGCCAGAGCCCAGGGGTGTGGAATGCCCAGGCTCCACCATGGCCAGAGGAAATTAGTGCCTCCTGAGGCTCCCCGTTCTGTCCCGGGTCCACAGCCTGGAGCAGTCAGGGGCCACTTCTGGAAACTCTTCCTTTCGCCCAGACCACTCCATTTCCTGGGGCTCCATGATTTTCATGATCGAGACTGAAGGGGGGAAAGGCACCCCATCCCCTAGGCCCTTCTCTGTAGGCTGGAGGGCTGGTGGGGGTGGGGAGCATGAAATCCACAGGGAACCTGGGGTTGGAGGAAAGTGGCAGGAGTTTGTCTATGAGGTGACAACACTGTAGCCCCTTCCACGCCCCCATCTCCCCAGCCCTCCCCTCCTTCCTTATGTGTCCTTTGTCATCTCCATCACCCAGCTGCCCTCTTCCGCCCTGGCCTGAGGAGGAAGCCCCTGGTTCTCAGGCACAGGTGCACCTTTTTCTTTTTTTTAACGTAAGCTCTATACCCAACGTGGTGCTCAAACTCACGATGCGGAGATTAGGAGTCGCAGACTTTACCTACTGAGCCAGCCAGGTGTCCCACATAGGCACTGCTGGGTATCTCTTCTTCTCTCCCTGGCAGCCTGTACTTGGTGGGGAGCGGGGATACTCTGGAGAAGCCACGGGGGAAGTGGGGAGCATCTGGCTTTCTGTGAGGAAGGGAGGGGGCTGGCAGGGCCAAGAGGCAGGGCTCCGTCCCAGTAGCGGGGGTAGGGTAGCACGTCTAACTTCTATCAGGCCAGGAGAGGGGCTGGGACTGTGGGAGGGTGGGTTTGGGCCACGGGCAGGGAGATGGATTAGCTTGAAGCATCTGGGGCTCTTTGGTTTTAGGACAAGACCCCCCCTTTAGGGACGCCTGGGTGCCTTCAGCTCAGGTCATGATCTCAGGATCCTGGGATCGAGCCCCACATTGGACTCTCTGCTCAGCAGGGAGCCTGCTTCCCCCTCTCTCTCTGCCTGCCTCTCTGCCTACTTGTGATCTCTCTCTCACTGTCAAATAAATGAATATATCTTAAAAAAAAAAAAAAGACCCTCCCTTTAGTTCAGCCATGATACTGTAGCTCCCCTCCCCTGCTGGGCACCCCCACAATGCCTGCAGTGTTGGCCAACGCCATGTCCAGAAATGAGAGCTGAAGGATTTCAGAAGAGAGAGAAGTTATTTCCTGGCTGGGGGATTTCTCTTGAAATTAAATTTTATTTATTTGAACTATTAATTCAAAAGGCATAAAGTGCAAAGTCCCTCCCGTTCTTACCCTTGCCCCAGACACACAGTTTTCATCCCTAGAGACGGGAGTAACTATTGGCCGTGCATTGTGATTACTGGTAATAGATATTCTTCTGCTCCCCTCCCCCTCAATTTTCACAGAAATTGTAGCATCTTCTCTTTCTGTACCTTGACATTTTCTTTTAACCAAACAATGTAACGGAGGAATAATTCCACATTGCTACATAGACTTCTTTATTCTTTCTTGTTTTCCTCCTTTAAAAAAATATTTAAAAGATTTCATCTATTTATTTGAGAGTGAGAGGGAGAGAGACTATGAGCGGGGTGGGGGCTGCAGAGGGAGAGGGAGAAGCTGACTTCCCCCTGAGTGGGGAACCTGATGCGGGGCTCAATCCCAGGATCCTGAGTGGTAGGCAGATGCTCAACCAACTCAGCCAACCAGGTGCCCTGTTTCCCACCTTAAAAAAATATATTTTATTTATTTGTTTGAGAGAGAGAAAGAGAGAGGGCAGGGGCGGGGGTGCAGAGGGAGAGAATCCCAAGCTGAGGGTAGAGCCATTTGCCAAGCTTGATCTCATGACCTGGAGGTCAAGACCTGAGCCGAAATCAAGAGTCAGAGGCTCAACCGACTGAGCCACCCAGGTGCCCCTCTTTCCCTCCTTTTTAATGAGAAGCTGGGTACTTTACATTGCATGGACGTTGCTCAGCTTAATTTGCCCTGCACTAAGGGATATTTAAATTGCTTTCAGTTCACTTGCTATTCCAAACTTTATACATAAATCCTTCTGCAATGCTGTGAGTGGATCCTGGGATAAATTCCTAGATTTGTGTTTCTCCGGCAAAGAAAGTTACAAGTTCCCTATAGTCTTGCCAACACAGCCTGTTAGGTTTTTTTCTCTCCCCCCCTTCTTCCTCTTTCTCCTTCTTTTTCCCCAAAGAATGGTATTTCAGTATAGGTTTAATTTGTACTTCTCTTATTATGAGTGAGTTTGGGCATCTCCATTTTTCTGAGTTGGATATTTAATTCATTTCATTTTTTTATTTATTGATGTAATTACTTACATGCTATGGATTTTCCTCTGTTGCTTTAGCTGTATCTCATAGACTTTTGTGCATTCTACTCAGCATTTCTGTTTTCTAGTTGCTCTGTAATTTGGGTTTATACCTCCACTTTGTCCAAAGAGTTTTTAAGAAAGTGTTTTAAAATTCTAGGTGATAAGATTTATTTTTAATGGGTTTTTAATTTAATTTCCAGATTTATTGCATTAAGATCAGAGAATGTTGTCTGCTCTACCATATTCCGTTGAACCCAAGATGTTCAAGTTGTAAGATGTGTCATTAATTTATTTCTAAACTTTTTGATTTTGGAACTTTATTTTCTAAGGTATGGATTTGATGCTATAAATTTCCCTCTAAGCACTGCTTCTGCCTATCCAACAGCTTTTGATGAGCTGTGTTTTCCTTTCCATTAGCTGAGCGTATTTTAAAATTTCTCTTGAGATTTCTTACCTGACTTGTGTGTTGTTTAGAAGTAAGTGGTTAAATCTTCACATATGTTGGGATTTTTTTTCCAGTTATCTTTCTGTTATTGAGTTCCAGTTTAATTGCATTTTGGTCTGAGAGCAGACATTTACGATTTCTATTTAAATCTGTTAACATGTGTTTTATGGCTCACCATGTGGTTTATCTTGGTGAATGGTCCATGTGAGCTTGAGAAAAAAGGATTTGCTATAATAGTCCAATCAACAATGTTTTATTTAAAATCCATTGGGCTAAATTCCCTGTAGTATAAAGTATAAGAATAGTACTGGGCCTGGTAATATTTTTTAAAAATATGCATTCATTCACACCATAAAAGTAGAACTATGTTGTAAAAGCAGTTTCTAGGAAAGAAAAATGTTATGTAAATGTTACCCAGAACAGTTAGTGACCCAACATTGTGCCCCAGAAACTCAGTTTTCTAGATCTTTATGTGTATAGTATATATTTTATCTTAGATTTTACTTTAAAATAAAATACACACTTTAACAAATTCAGTAAGACCACATGCTATAGATACTTAAGATTGCAGTTTAAGAATAGTACTTAGTAGTATTTTAATTAAGTTTTATTGTAATAAATAAAACTGCTTACACTGTTGGTGGGAATGCAAGTTGGTGCAGCCACTTTGACACTTTGGAGACTCTTTGGAAAACACTTTGGAGATTCCTTAATAAGTTAAAAATAGAGCAACCCTATGACCCTGCAATTGCACTACTGGATATTTACCCCAAAGATACAGATGTGGTGAAAAGAAGGGCCGTCTGTACCTCAATGTTCATAGCAGCAATGCCTACGGTCGCCAAACTGTGGAAAGAACCAAGATGCCCTTCAATGGATGAATGGATAAAGAAGATGTGGTCCATATATACAATGGAATATTATGCCTCCTTCAGAAAGGCTGAATACCCAACTCTTGTATCAGGATGGACAGGACTGGAGGAGATTATGCTGAGTGAAATAAGTCAACCAGAGAAAGTCAACTATCATATGGTTTCACTTACTCGTGGAGCATAAGGAATAACATGGACAACATTAGGAGAAGGAAAGGAAAAGTGAATTGCGGGAAATAGGAGGGGGATATGAACCATGAGAGACTGTGGACTCTGAGAAACAAACTGAGGGTTTTGGAAGGAGGTGTGTGGGGGGATGGGTGAGCCCGGTGGTGGGTATTGTGGAGGGCAAGGATTGCATGGAGCACTAGGTGTGGTGCATGAACAATAAATCTTGGAACACTGAAAAAACAAAATTAAATTAAAAAAAAACCTCTGCTAAGCATACTTTTTAAGATGACCAACACAGAAAAACCAGTTTGGCTTTTTAAAACATTCCAGAGATCTGGGGGGCAAAAGTATATACCAACATGGTTCAAGTTGGAGGTTGATCTAGATACCAGGGTTGAAAAGAACCCCAAGAAAACCAAACTCAGCAAGAACTGAGGTTCTCCAAAGCCAAAAGGTGAATCGTACATTAATTTCTTCTTGTTTTATTTTTTCTTTTAAAAAGATTTTATTTATTTATTTGACAGACAGAGATCACTAGTAGGCAGAGAGGTAGGCAGAGAGAGAGGAGGAAGCAGGCTCCCTGCAGAGCAGAGAGCCTGATGTGAGGCTGGATCCCAGGACCCTGGGATCATGACCCAAGCTGAAGGCAGAGGCTTAACCCACTGAGCCACCCAGGTGCCCCTTCCTTTATTTTTTAAGATCTTATTTTTAAGGGGCACCTGGGTGGTTCAGTTGGTTAAGCAACTGCCTTTGGCTCACGTCATGATCTTGGAGTCCTGGGATCGAGTCCTGATCGGGCTCCCTGCTCACTGGGGAGCCTGCTTCTCCCTCTTCCACTCTCTCTGCTTGTGCTTGCTCTCTCTCTGTTAAATAAATACATAAAATCTTTAAAAAATCTTATTTTTAAGTAGTCTCTATACCCAGTGTTGGGGATTGGACCCACAACCCCAAGGTCAAGAGTTACATCCTCTAGGGACTGAGCCAGCCAGGTGCCTCCATCAATTTCTTAAGCAAACAATGCTAGGAGAAAACATGAGCTTTACGGAAGTAACTTTTCCAACCAGAAAACAGACCAAACTAAACCCAAGCCGACTTTGGAAGCAGCAAGACTGTAATTCATAGGGAGTAAAAACTGAGGGGCTGTTTATGGCCTCGGCAAAGCGTTCAGCGCCATTAGCTTGGTTCAGAGCTTCAGTCATGGTTTGGGTGAGTGTTCACAATGCAGTATTCTGTTGAACTAATGGCACCCTCTGTACTTACAGAAAACAACAGCTTGGCTACCGTGGGCTGATCGTGGTGGGTAGGCTTGCGTTTAACAGAACTTCCTGATACACCTGACTCTAGAAAGAAAACTGGATCAGAGAGAAATAATGTCAGAGAATGGTAAGTTTCAGTTTCCCGGGTTTGATGTCACTTTGTTGAGCCATCAGAAAAATCCTGGTGTGACTTCCTTATGCTCAATCTTTAGAAATCAATTCTCTGAGAAATGTTTGCACAGGCTTTCCTTGAAATTTTTAAAAAAATATTTTATTTACTTATTTGACAGGCAGAGATCACAAGTAGGCAGAGAGGCAGGCAGAGAGAGAGAGGAGGAAGCAGGCTCCCTGCCAAGCAGAGAGCCCGATGTGGGGCTCGATCCCAGGACCCTGAGATCATGACCTGAGCTGAAGGCAGAGGCTTAACCCACTGAGCCAACCAGGCGCCCTGAGTTTTTTTTTTTTTTAAATCCTATCATAACTTTAATTTCTCTAACTTAATGTGAGCATTTCTCCTAAGGGGATAAATCCCATGCTTAAGTTTATTACGATCTTTGTCCTCCTTAGGATAAGAAACAACAGCTTATTAAGTCATATTATGAGTATAAGCTGGCTCTAGCTCTCTCCCTCCCTCCCCCTACTTTCTTTTCTCAAACCAAGTGTTTGCTTTAAATCATACAGCCTGTGATGAATTTACAGAAACTAGATTATGGCAAGGGTGATCAAGTAAAATTGCCAATAAGAAAGTTAAAAACAGAACTGAAATGCCACTTTGTGATCTTAGTTTGCTGAGTAGTGTGGGCTAAATCACTTGGTTTTATTCTAGGACTCACTCTGCATGCATAAAACAAAAAAGAGGGAGAGAGAGAGAGAGAGCGAGCATGGGATTCACGGGAAAATTTCATGTGGAATAAATTTCACATGGAAACAGAAGTTTCAAAAAATATATTGAAAAACATTTGCCCATCCCATCCCTATATCATAAACACATTACAGATATACAGTTGACCGCCAAGTACATGGAAAGATGCTCAATGCCATTCATCATCAGGGAAATGTAAAACAAAACCACGAGGAGATCTCACCTCACACCTGTTAGAACAGCTGTCCTCAAAAAGACAAGAAGTAACAAGGGTTGGCAAGGAGGTGGAGAAAGAGGGACCCTTGTGCCCTGCTGGTGGGAATGCAAATTGGTACAGTCACTAAGGAAACAGTATGGAGGTTCCTCAAAAAATTAAAAATAGAACTGACCAATGATCCAGCAATCCCAGCAATCTGATAAATCTGGGGATTTATCAGAGGAAGCAGTAAACACCAACTTGAAAAGGTACCTGCACTCTGGGGCGCCTGGGTGGCTCAGTGGGTTAAAGCCTCTGCTCAGGTCATGATCCCAGGGTCCTAGGATAGAGCCCCACATCGGGCTCCCTTCTTAGCGGGGAGCCTGCTTCCCTTCCTCTCTCTCTGCCTGCCTCTCTGCCTACTTGTGCTCTCTGTCTGTCAAATAAATAAATAAAATCTTAAAAAAAAAGAAAGAAAGAAAAGGTACCTGTACTCCATGTTCACTGCAGCAGTATTTACAGTAACCAAGACATGGAAACCACCTGTGTCCATTAATGGATAAGGAAAGTGTCACACACTTACACACACACACACACACACACACACACACACACAATTAAAGAATAATAATAAAAGAAAAAGAATGAGGGCTGCCTGGGTGGCTCAGTGGGTTAAAGCCTCTGCCTTCGGCTCAGGTCATGATCTCAGGGTCCTGGGATCCAGCCCTGCATCGGCCTCTCTGCTCAAACGGGGAGCCTGCTTTCTCCTCTCTCTCTGCCTGCTTCTCTGCCTACTTGTGATCTCTCTCTCTCTGTCAAATGAATAAATAAAATCTTAAAAAAAAGAATAAGAATGAAAGAATAATAGAAGAATAAAAGAAAAAAGAATAAAAGAATAATAAAATAATAAAATAATAAAAGAACATGATAAAGAATAATAATAAAAGAATAAAAGAAAGTAAAAGTACACCCATGTACCGACTGTCCAGCTCAGGAAATTGGCCATTACATCCTTTAAGAACTCCCTACATGATTCTCACTGATTGTATATGCCTCTTCCCTCCATGATAACTTCCTGAATTTTATATTAATGGTTACTTTTTTTTAAGACTTATTTATTTATTTGACAGAGAGAGAGAGCAAGAGGGAGAGCCCAAGCAGGGGGAGTGGGAGAGGGAGAAGCAGACTCCCCGCTGACCAGGGAGCCTGATGTGGGGCTCAATCCCAGGACCCTGGGATCATGGCCTGAACTGATGGCACATGCTTAACCGACTGAACCACCCAGGCGCCCCTATTAATGCTTACTTTTATATTCTTCAGAGCATTTCTATACATGTATGAACTCCTAATCAAAATATTGTTTAGATTAGCCTTTCGGAGTCAAACTGTGTGTGTGTATGTGTGTGTGTATATATATATATATATATATATATATATATATATATATATATATAAAAGATTTTATTTATTTATTTGACAGACAGAGATTACAAGTAGGTGGAGAGGCAGGCAGAGAGAGAGGGGGAAGCAGGCTCCCCACTGAGCAGAGAGCCCGATGTGGGGCTCGATCCCACAACCCTGGGATCATGACCCGAGCCAAAGGCAGAGGCCCAACCCACTGA
The DNA here is from genome assembly GCF_020171115.1 of Neogale vison. NCBI lineage: Eukaryota > Metazoa > Chordata > Mammalia > Carnivora > Mustelidae > Neogale > Neogale vison. The sequence goes on from NC_058104.1 coordinate 9,362,461, forward strand.
GCCATCCAGGTGCCCCAAACTGTATATATTTTTCTGTGAATTGATTGTTATCCTCAATATTACCCTATTTCAAGATGTGGAAGATCCTTTTCTACCAGCTCCCACCAGTATTAAAGTTCTTTCCATTGCTGCCTTATCTCTTCTGCTAAGTGCCTGGAAATGCCGCCAGGTGCTAAGGTCTTTGCTTCTCATACCACTTCCTGTGTTGGCACAGGACCCGGTGTTGAGAGTGCCTCCTTCCCATTGATAGTATTCGCTTTCTGTGCGTCTGTGAGCACTTTGTCAGATCTCCTCTGTTCTGGGAGGACCCTCCCTCTCCCCACTTTTCAAACATAACTGCAGTGTTTAGTTTCTCCCTTATAGGACTTCCCTCTCCTTCACTATGGTTGGTTCTCCCATAACCTTAATCACTGGATTGAGCCCACCAACACCCGTAATTCTATCATCTCCATTAGCAGAGCTCTGAGAAGCCCACAAAGACCCATGGGGGGTCAGGGGGACGTCTGGGTGGCTCATTCGGTTAAGCATCTGCCTTTGGCTCAGGTCATGATCTTGGGGTCCTGGGATGGAGCCCCGCGTTGGGCTCCCTGCTCAGCCGGGATCCTACTTCTTGCTCTCCCTCTGACCCTCCCCTGACTTGTTCTCTCTCTCTCTCTCTCAAATAAATAAAATCTTAAAAAAAAAGAAAAGTTCTCCAGGGGTTTGATCATGTCTACCAATGTCACTGATGGCTCTTTTTTAAAATTAAAAAAAAATTTTTTTTAAGAGAAGGACAGAGGTTGGGGGAGGGACAGAGGGAGAGGGAGAGAGAGAGAGAGAGAATCTTGAGCAGGCTCCATGCCCAGCGTGGAGCCTGAAGCGGGGCTCAGTCTCAGGACCCTGCGATCATAAACTGAGCCAAAATCAAGAGTCAGATGCTTAACCGACTGAGCCACCCGGCGCCCCACTGATGGCTCCTGATTAACATAAACCATAGCTACTGCTAGGATCCTAGCCATGGTAGGTTGTATTCTTGTTCAACATGTTTGTTTTCCCTCCCTGGGGTGGATTATATCTCCCTATGCCACTGATAGCAGACTTGGCATCAGATGTGTGGTTCCTCTCCCTGATGAAGGATTTTACATTCTTGTCCCTCAAACTCAGGGCACCCAAGCGACTTGCTTTAGGGTGGAAGGTGTACGACATCATGTCTGGAAAGAAGCTCTAAGAGGCAGCTCATGGTTTTGCCATCTGTCCTTTCCCACCGCTGTGAGGCTGGCAGTGTCTCACACAGGGGCTTCTCCATCAGCCTGGGTCCCTGAATGAACAGCACAGATGTTGGGATGGGCAGGTTGATGAGTGGGAAGAAAGGTCTGCTGTGGCAAGCCACCGAATGTTAAAGATTGTTTAGTTCAGCATGGCCTGATCTCTCCTCACTAATAGGCCAACCATCACTGGCTCCCATTTGTCGTAAAACCAAGTATCAGGTTTTCATCTGCCATCATGCAAGTCGATGTCCCCCCCACCCCCGCCAACTTATCATGACTTCAGAGACAACTCTAGTCAGCACCTTTACTCCTACTACCTGACACCATCCATGATAACTGCTATCACAATTCAGATTATGACACAGTAGAGGGGACGGTGAGCACACTTGTCCTAACCTTTCCAGAAAACTTGACTCACTCATGAGCAGTAAAGGGGTGACCTGTCCTTGGTCTTATCTTTACACTTTGTCCTTAAACCTTGGCTTTTGAAGGACGGTCCCAGCCTGTATTTTCCTGGGTTGATGTTGCCCCTGGAGTACCTGTGACAATAGTGGACTCTTGGAGAGAGACCAGTACCCCTCACTGTCCTTCCATGAACTACACTTTAATGTCACCTGGCCTGGGGGGTGAGGTGTGGGTGGGGGGAATGGGTCAAACGGTGGGTGTCTCTGATGATGGGCCTCACCTCACCATCCTCAGCTCCCAGTCTCCCCACTCCCCAGCAGGCTTCTTGTGCATCTCAAACTCTGGCTGGGACTATATTTCATTTCTGGAACCACCTCTGGGTCTCGAGTGTAGGTTTCCCAGCTCCAGTGTCGCACAGTGGTACTAAGGGGGCTAAGGTGCTTGCTGCTGTGTTCCTTCCTTTCCAGCTCTCTCATGCAGGCTGGAGCCTGGCATGGGGATGAGGCTTCCCCACAAAGCAGCAAGAGGACTCTGGCTGTTTTAGATTAACCATCTCCTCTGTTAGTCAGGTGGGGTTCTGCTAGCTCAGGGAGAAAGTGGCCACTGCCCCAGCTCAGGGTGCACCATTGTCATCTTCCCCTCCCCTTCTGGGCAGGCATTCAAATGACTAATACCTTCTACCAAATGATAACTGAGTGCCATGGGAGAGATGTCAGCAGTAAATACCAGGACATTTCAAGAGTGGGAGAGGTCACTTAGTGATCACACATGGCTTCCTGTCGGAGAAAAGAAGCAAAGCTGTTAAGAATGGGTAGGATTGGGGCACCTGGGTGGCTCAGTGGGTTAAGCCTCTGCCTTCGGCTCAGGTCATGATCTCATGATCTCAGTGTCCTGGGATTGAGCCCCGCATCGGGCTCTCTGCTCAGCAGGGAGTCTGCTTCCCCCACCCCCTTGCCTGCCTCTCTGCCTACTTGTGATCTCTCTCTCTCTGTCAAATAAATAAATAAAATCTTAAAAAAAAAAGAATGGGTAGGATTTTTACAGGTTGAGAGAAAGAGAATGGGAGGAAGACAGGGCTGTCCTAGTGTGGGAAACAGTTCAGAAGACCAAGACCAGACCAAGACCAATACCAAACCAAGACCAGAAGGTAGGAGAAGCCTATTGGGTGCAGTAGAAACAAGTTTGTGCAGGAGAGGGAGAAGAAACTGAAAGGGTGGGATGGGGAGGAATCAGGGAACCTGATGTTGGATTGGGATCCATCTCCCCAGGAGCCTGGTGACCCCTTACAACTTTCTCGTCTGTATCCTTGGCATGGTAACTGGCTTTTCATGCTTTGTTTCCAGAATCTTGGCCAACACTGGTGTTTGACCACATAGCTCCAGCCCCAAGGAGACTTTTCTGAAAAACAAGAACAAATCTTTCCAAAAATAAACTCTTTACTATTTTGCAACTGATCAAAGTGGAGGATCCCAGAGATGTGTTCCTCCATGAGATGTGAGAGGCACAGAGTCTCAGGGAGCTCCCAGAGGGCCTGGCCAACTGCCTTTCCACTTTGCAGCACCCCCCCCGAAACCTCCTGAGTCTTGGGCCTCCCAGGAAGAGGATAATTTATGGGGTTCCCCTCTCAAAGACTGCAAGGCCTTAGGAATTATCATATCTAATTTTAGATTCATAATTTTGTATTCTTTTCTATAAAGAGAAACCCCTAGTTGTGGCGAGTGGCACTTTGACTTCTGCCTTCAAATATTCCCCACTGGACTCTAGTCCTTCCCACACCTACCTCTGCCTCCAAGCTCTATGGGCCCCCTGCACGCTTCAGTTCACCTGCAACAGAAGCACCACCCAACTGTGTCAACGTGGGCTGGAGCTGATGTCCCCTTCTGGTGTGAAGTCACATATGAAATCCATTTCTTGGCTGAATGGGGCTTCCATGGTAGATGCCACTTTCTGGGGCAGCAGCCCACAGTACCCCATGTGTATGTTCACATTTCTGGGCAGCCAGCCTCACCATCCACTTTTCTTCAATCTTTTTTTCCCAGTCTTTCTTCCCATTTGACCGATTTAATAATCCATAGTCCTGTCTTCAAGTTTGTTGGTTCTTTCTTCTGCCTGCTCAGATATGCCTTTGAATCCCTCTAATGGATTTCTCATTTCAGTTGTTGTGCTTTACAGCTCTTTCTTTTCAATTTCTTTTTTGTTTTTCCATGTCTTTATTGATATTTTTCATTTTCCTCATGCATCATTTTTTTGCTCTCTCCATATCTTCCTTTTGTTCTTTGAATATCCTTAAGCCAGTTGTTTTAGAATCTTTGTCCAGTATATCTTCTATTAGGTCTTCTTCAGGGATGTTTCTATTTAATTCTTTTTTCTTTGAATGGACCATACTTTCCTGTTCCTTTGTATGCCTTGTGTGGTTGTTGTTTGTTTGTTTTTTGTTGATGTTGTTTTATTTGTTGTTGTTGTTTTTTTAAAGATTTTACTTATTTTTATTTGACAGAGATCACAAGTAGGCAGAGAGGCAGGCAGAGAGAGAGGAAGGGAAGCAGGCTCCCCACTGAGCAGAGAGCCCCATGCGGGGCTCGATCCCAGGACCCTGAGACCATGACCTGAGTTGAAGGCAGAGGCTTAACCCACTGAGCCACACAGGCGCCCCTGTTGTTATTTTTTTTGACACAGAACATTTGACTCTAATAATGTGGTAACTCTGGAACTCAGATTCTCCTCCTTCCCCACAGTTTTCAGTTATTGTTTTTGTTGGTTATTGTAGAGTGTCTGTGGCTGAATATGGACACAAGGTGTAAACTAAGGTCTTCTTAGGTTTGTTCTAATCCTTTCCCTGAGCATGCTCAGAAACTTTCCAAAATTTCCCACATATATAATCATGTTCGAATGTCCTAGTCTTTAACATGCAACTCTTAAAGGGGGAAAGGCAAACACTGAAGGGGAGGAAAAAGGAGCTTACCCTTTTAAATCCCCTGGAATTCATTTCAAATGGAGGGGGAAGGGCTTGTAAGAGCAGCTGTTTGCCTCTTTGTTTGAAACTTCGTGATCAGAAACTATAATCAGGGATCGAAGTATGTTACATCAGATAGATTTTGCTAGAGCAGTTGCAGTTATAGTCTAGGTGGGGAGCTGGATTCCTGGTTCCTACTCCACTATCTCTCCAGAATCTTCCTCCTCCTCCTCCTCCACCTCTCCCTCCTCCTTCTCTTCCTTCTCCTCTCCTCCTCAAGGATTTATTTATTTATTTATTTAAGACAGGACAGAGCATGGGTGGGAGGGAGAGGGAGAGAGAGAAAATCTTAAGCACACTCCCTACTGAGGGGCACCAGATTCGGGGCTTGATCCTAGGACCACAAGATCACGACCTGAGTCAAAATCAAGTTGGAGGCTTAACCAAATGAGCCGCCCAGCTGCCCCCAGAATCCTCCTCTCAATTACTTTTACATTAGCTTCAAAAGCATAACACCATCTTTAAGTTGTCAAAGATAAACAAAGTCATACCCTAGTTAAAGTATTAAGGACACATTTTAATCAGTAACATACTGTTGCAACAGGTAAGAGTCCAGCAGGAACCGAACTCTGGTTTGCACAGAGGTCACTGGGTGATTTAAGGGAGAGCGAGGGAGTGGGGCTCAGGGGACTGGGGGAGTGAACAGTTACAGGGAGGGGAGGGATGTGGTCCATGTGAAACCCATCTGGGTTTGCTAACTGGTGCTTATCAAAGCTGGGCTTCTGCCCTTTCCCAAAGTTTGGGAGACAGAAGCCCTATCTTTGGGTGTTCACTGGGACAGAGAGTAAATCCTTTTGGTGGTCTTGATTCTCTCACGCAGGCACTTTAAGGGAGGCTGGGGTCAACCTGGGGTGGGGCCTTGAGCTCTGAGAACTGTGTTAGTGATTGTTCACGTCTTTATAGGCCACAGATGAGGGTTAGTTGGAAAGAGGGCTCAGGGCAGCCTGGTCAGAGTTCGGTCAAGGAGAGAATCTTTGTCAAAGTAAAAAGTAAAAACTACAGATGGAGCTAATGTTCCCTGATTATCATTCTGAACCCTAGCTCCTTCTTGTTTCTCTGAATTAATCTTACCCTTGTTACTGGTGTAGGTGAGCTGTTTTTTTTTTTTTTTCTTTAAATTTTGAATGCACTTACCTGTGTGTTTATGTCTGTGTGTGTATTCATAGGAATACACATAGGAAATACATATGTGTGTATTTTAACAAAACTGTGTCTATTGGTTTCACTGAATAAGCCATTCTGAGAGTCTTTCCTTTATGGTACTCTTTTTTTTTTTTTTTTTAAGATTTTATTTACTTACTTTGACACAGGGAGAGAAGTCACAAGTAGGCAGAGAGGCAGGCAGAGAGAGAGGAGGAAGCAGACTCCCCGCTGAGCAGAGAGCCGGACGTGGGGCTCGATCCCAGCCAAAGGCAGAGGCTTAACCCACTGAGCCACCCAGGCACCTCTCAAAACATCCTTTTGTTTGATTACTTCCACTGGCCGTCTGTATTAACTTTTCTGGGACATGGTCCACAGATATGAAAATGACCTCCGATTGAATTTTGCATTGCTCACATGGCTTTGATTATGGGGTCTCAGCCCAAGTCATGCTAAAGGGAGGATGGAGGGAAGAGCAAGGGGGCAGAGGGCTTCCCAGGGTTCTCGGCTTCCTCTGGATGCTCGGGGCCTCCACGGGCGCCAGAGGTGAGGGGGCCCGTGGGAAAAGGGCTGCAGAGACTTTCCTGATGTTCTAGGGCAGGGGTGTGTAGGGAAGTGGCTCTGAGGCCCCAGGGGAGACAGAGGAGGGATTCCTCAGCGCTTTCGGTGTGGGAGGCATTAAGGAGAAAGGAAGCTGGGTTCATCTGGCACTGTTCTCCCCCCAGGACCAAGCAGGTTGCAAGGGCTGGTGCGTGCACCGGGAGGGTGGGCATAACCTCTCTCCAGAGGAGCATTCTTCCCTTTGATTTGGTGTTCTGAGCCCTCACTTCTCTTCTGTCCCTCCCTATCAGCCCCGGTGCTCTGGTCCACTCTGGACTCTTCCTTTACTTCCCGGGGCGCTCTCTCCACGACACCTCCACTTCTACTCCTGGGGTTCTCTCCTCCCTCTGGGGCATCTCTGCCTTTGGTCCCAGTTCCCTCCTACAGCTCTGCCTCTACCTCTCCCTGCCCCCACCCAGCCCATGTTTCTGGGCACAGTTGTCATTGGCAAGGCCGGGCTGGGAGATCCTGATGGCTCCCAAAGGGTGGGTGTGTACCACCCGGCATGGGTTCAGGGCTTTCTCTCTCGTGTCCCTTCGGAATCCCACAATTCCCCTGTATTTCCCTTCCCTCTTTCTCCTGCTGTCTGTTCTTGACCCCCAATCCTACACCTTCCCAACCTAGAGGCCCGAGGACCACCCTCTCACTTACCTCCAGGGCCGCCTCCTGGCTCTAAGGGCTCCAACCCAGGAATCTTCATAATCCCTTCTTCCCACCTCCCTGACACACCCAGGTAGGCTGGGAAATGAAATCCCAGCTCTCAGAACAAAGAGTTCTGGGTCCAAGGTGAGGAGGAGGCCAATGGTGAGTGCGCAGGGGGTCTGGGCACTTCCTGCTTTCGGAGGCCGTGGCTGCAGGAGTCTCTCTGCCACTCACCCCAGCCTGATGAGATCTCTGACCCTCACTCTTAGGGAGTGGGCTCCATAGGGAGTGAACTCAGGGCTCAGGCTTGTAAACTAATTACCCTAGTGGGCAAAACAGAATGGGGGATAGAAAATATGTCTGTTTTTGTTAACACTCACTGCTAAACCTTAAGGTCTTTGAAACTCATGCCTACTTTTTTTTTTTTAAGATTTTATTTATTGATTTGACAGAGAGAGAGAGCGAGTGCACATAAGCAGAGGGAGAGGGAGAAGCAGGCTCTCTGCTGAGCAGGGAGCCCGATGCGGGGCTCGATCCCAGGACCCTGGGAGCATGACCTGAGCTGAAGGCAGACGCTTAACTGACTGAGCCATCTGGGCACCCCTCATGCCTACCTTCTGAGTTATCCCTCTCTGGAAGTTTCCTTTTCTGTCCTGTCCCTCAGCCTGTCAGTATGGGCCTCTCTCCCTGTCTCAACAGAGTCTGAGCCTCAGTCTCTGGTTTTCCCTTTGCTGTTCTCTATGCAGCTTTCTCTCTCTGATCCAATGGCTCCAGTGTCCATGATGTGCTCCCCGCCCTGTGCCCCAAGCCCAGGCTTGGCTGGGCTCTTTCAGAAGAGGAGAGTCAGCCCAGACAGCAGTGTGGCATAGGGAGAAAGGCAGAGGAGAGCCAAAGGGTGGGCAAAGGGGTAGGAGGTGGGGAAGAGAAAGAGTAAGGGTAAGGGAAACATGCATGTGTGGAGAAAGGGGTGAGGAAGGAGGGCCCTCGGCTGAACCTGCAGGCTTGGCATAGCCATCCCGAGGGCTGGGAGGTCCCCATTCAGAAGGGGGGGCCAAGGACTGTGGATGTCCCCTTGAGACCCTGAAAGGCCCTCTTCCTGATGTTCTAGGGCAGGGGTGTGTAGGGAAGTGGCTCTGAGGCCCCAGGGGAGACAGAGGATGGAGGGATAAGCAGTGGAACTTCCTACCTTCTGTGATACTATCTGGAAAGCAGGGCAGGGGATAACCCACGTGGTGTTTATGGTGTCAAGGCGATCTGCAAATGAATTCCGCTCCAAAGGTGAGGCAAGGTGGCCACTGAGAAGCCCCCACAGGACCCCTCCAGCTCCCAACAGTAGGGGGCACCCACTCCCAACTCCCCCCACCTCTCCCCACTTTAAACCTATTTCTGAGCCGTTGCTCAAAGCTACAGTCAAGTCCAACACCTCAACGATCCCAAGGGCCAAGCTTGTCCTCAAGGTCAAAACCACCCCGCCCACCCTCATTGTCTACATGAGCACCACAAAGGGCATCAACCCCCACCCCCACCAGCCTTAACATCACTACCACTTAGCCCACCGCCTGCACGACCCTGACCACCACGGAGAGACTCACCTCAGCCATGACCTCCCCTCCCGCTACCACCAGCACTGGGGGGGAAAACTCCCCCAACCGTGGCCCTCCTCTCTTCTCTGTCTCAGCCCCCCCCACAACCTCCATCCACCGACATCCTCTACAACTGGTATCACAGAAAGGCCTCGCCTGACCCCAAGCAAGCAGTCACACACCCCGGCCTCTTAGCCCAGTAATCACTTCCGCCTCTATTACCCCTTTTCTAACTGCCGCGAACATCTCAGCAACCGTAACCCATAACAACTCTTCGCCCGTCACCAATTTCTCGATCACAACCACAGCTTCGTTTCCTCCCACCGCCAGTACATTCAAAACAGCAACCGCCCCCACTCACGATCCCACATCAACAAATCCCACATTAACAACACCTACCACATGAAGTACATCTGCTCCTGCCGAAGCCACGGCCACGCTCAGTGCACCAACAATTACTTTGAAAACAACGAGTCCGATGAAAACAAAGCTTATTCTGGGGAGTGACAGCCCTAGAGAAACTCTCACAGCAGGAATTACTTCGATTTCCCCAACCCCATTATCCATCACTCCAACAAACACAATGGTTTCCGCCACATCTGCTGCCTCTGAAACCACTCTGGAACCCCCCACCACCAATATTTACACAACTTTCACAGCCACAGAACCACACTCCTCCACGGCAGCTGCTACCTGCCCAGGCAAGATGGCCGTCGTCCCTTCTCATGCCATACCCCCTTGGAAAACTACACTTATTCCTACAAAAGACATTTCCCCAGTGTCTCTCATGACAGAGATGACTTCTCCTCCCACAATTACATCCTTAACTACGCCCGGGAATACAGTCAATTCTCCAACACCAGCCTCTTCTCTTCCAGTCACTACAATACCTTGACATTGGCCATGAGGATGCGTCTGTCTTCTCCGCCTGCCCCAAACAAAGAATCAGTCTCCACCTGGAGCACAAACACTACCCCTACATCCACCTTGATTACTACACTCCCTACAACCCATGACACATCCACCCCTATATCTCCCACGAGTCCTGGCACCATGACCACCACTGAAATCACCACTCCCCCCAATGTTTCAACCACTGTCACCTTGAACACAGCCTCTATGCCCCCTTCCTCCACTCCAGAAACTACCACCATGATTGTGGTAACAACACCCATGCCCGCAATGCCACACAGTAGAAGAAGAAGAAGAGGAAGAGGAAGAGGAAGAAGAAGAAGAAGAAGAAGAAGAAGAAGAAGTAGTAGTAGTCACTTCTTCAAACATCTACTCTAAAGGAAGTACAACTATGTCAGAAATGACCCCAACTCCCTCCATGGCTGGTGTCCTGACATTAACCACCAGCATAAACTCATCCTCTGTTAGTACAGGCGTGACTAACTCAACACTGGCAACCATCACCCCTACATTCAGGGGCACCACTGGTTTGCTGACTACCATTATTGACCTCACCTCCGCAATCATGGCTTCCATCATACTGCCCCCCTCCACATTGTCCAAAATACAGACTTATCATCCGATGTCATTACAACCTCGACCACAATGCCTGCTGTGGCACCCATGCTCCCAAGCACCCACACCACGCCACATCCTACCCTTGCCACCAATACTCCAGTTACATCTGTAGGCTCCTTCCATGTCTTCCAGCAGTACTGGGACCACATAGACAGCCAGTACCACCTCATATGCAACAGGCACAAATATGTGGCCCACAAATGCTGACCCCACCCCAGCATTCACTACCACTGACACACACACAATACCCCTGACCACCTCTACTACACTTACTGCATACACATGCAATCTGTCACACCTTCTCATGCCCCATACCCGTGGAAAACCACACTAATACTGGGGATGTCCGGATGCTGTCTCTCACCATGGAGATTACGTCTCGTCTTGCAACCACATCATCAATCATCCCACCAATACGGCTGATTCTCTGACATTGACCACCTCTACTCCAGTCCCCACCAATACCTTCACATCAGCCATGAGGATGTGTCTGTCTTCTCCACCTGCCTCAACCACAGAATCAGTCTCCGCCTTGACCGCAAACCCTTTCATCCACATTGATTACTACACCGCTTAGTAGCAATGCTGCATCCACCCCTGTGGTCACCACAGCCACAACTGACATCACCACTCCCACCAACACTTCAATGTCTACCTCCATCACAGCCACTCTGCCCACTCCCTCTACCCCAGAAACAGCCATGACTGTGACTACAATGTTGGTAACAACACCCACCCCCACAATACCACTCAGGACTTCTTGTGTTTCTCCAACATCATCTTTCCCTAGTCTGAGTACATCTACAAATGCACTAACTACTTCTCTTGGTACTGTTCTCTCTTCTTCAATATCCACAACAATAATGTCCTCTTCTCTATCCTCCACTAGTGCACATTCAATGCTCACTACCACCCCTAACTCTCTTTCTACATTCTCACTTCTCTCTAGTGTGGAAAAGATAGGCTCTTTTGCTACTGCTTTCCATGCTCCTTTTTCATCGGAAACTGTAAGAACTTCTTCAGCCACATCTTTTCTGAAGACCTTTGCTACTGAAATGACCATCACGCTGTTTTATTTCTTCTGCTGCCCCATGTCCAGAATCTGTATCCGTTACCATAGCACCTGCCTCTCCCACTACTTCATTTGCAGGAATGGGTCTAAGTAGTGAAGTTTCTTCTTTGCCCACCATCCCAATGTCAGTGTTTACTTCCACTGCTGAGATGGCCACCTCCTAGTTTCACCAGTATGACAACCGTGTTTCCTATGCATATGGACACTTCTACTGTTCTGGAAACTCATCCTACCAACAGCATAACAGATGCTCCTAGTTCTGTCAGCACTGGGACTGTCCCCACTCGCACAGTTTTGACAAGCACTCGAAGACCCACCAGTGGAAACTGGATAGGCACCAATTCTGTAACAATCCCACATATGCCTGGATTCACTAGCCTGACCACAAAACCAAGCAGCAGCTTTCCAACTGTGATGTTGACTTCAATCAAGTTGACTTGCTCCACCCCAGCCATGATCAAGACTCCAGAAACACCAGCAGTCACCTCTCAGAGTTCTATCATCCTTATATCACCCAGGACAACTTCGACCACCACTCACTTGGACCACCGCCCCAGGTTGGGCCTCCTGCTTCCCTGTTTCCTCTTCTCTCTCCTCTGATAAATTTCTGTGTCACCAAGGGCAAGCCCTATCTTGAACTTCCTCTTTTTTTTTTCTTCTGCTGTGACAATGGTGGCACCTGGATGCAAGGCCTCTGCCACTTGCCCTTGGGGTTCTCTGGGCCCCACTGTGAGCTCCAGGATATCAGGTGCCAGCATGGGGGTAAATGGGATGGCCCCAAGTGCCACTGCCTTAGCACCTTCTATAGCTCCCGTTGTGAGTTTGTGGTGGAACAGGTGAATCTGGGTAAGTTGCCAGGACCCTGCCTTCTGCACTTTCTCCTGGGAGATGCCACTGACTCTCCCTGGGTCCAGCCCCAGGGTTTGCCTGTCAGCACTCATGTCCTTTTGCCTAATTGCTCCATCCCTGCCTTCTCTCCCATGTTTTCCTCTACTCCATGTCATGCCTCCTTTCCACCATCACCCCCAGGAGGTGGTTGGGATCACATGCCTTCCTGTGGTCTCCTTCCCGGTCTGGGCTGCTAGAAGCTGTATTAGCTTCTAAATGCTGCTGTAACAAATCACCATAAACTTAGCAGTTGAAATAATGCAAACGTGTTGCCTTAACAGTTCTGTAGACTGGAGTCTGAAGTGGGCATGGAGGTCTCTGTTGACCAGGAGTTCTCCCCAGACCTCAATGACAACACTTCCACAGCCTACAAGGATTTCAGTGACACCTTCTGGGATCAGGTGACAGGGAAAGGGAGGGAACTCAAGAGTCCTTCCCTGAAGCTGAGCTTGGGCCCCTGGGTATGCATGGGTCACAAGGTTCAGGTGAGATCCCAAGGATCTCAGCATTTCAGATGCAGAAGATTTACCAAAATGGAAAGGGGTTCAAGGATGTGTAGATCCTGTCATTGAGGAAGAAGACCCTTATGGGGCTGTGGAGGCAGTGTTAGGTGGGGGCAGGGAGCACAAAGAAAAGCTGGAGAAGTCATTTTTTCCTTTTGAAATCATCAGATTTTAGAAAGAGAGAGGTTGAGGAAGGAGATAGGGGAACAAATCACTTCATGGGGGATTTTTTCCCCAATCATTTTCTGTGGTTATTTCTCTGTAGTAGAGATGCCACCCTCCTTTTTAAACATGATTGGAAGGAGACACATGGGACACACAGGGAGGTGCATATGAAGGCTGTGGGAAGCATGGTGTCTGGACAGTGGCTCCTGGTCTCCTGAGTGGGTCAGCATGAGTGAGGCAGATAGCACAGGAGGGCCTGGTTTGGTAATGGCCTGATGAAAGGCAAGCGCATGTCAATCATTCCTTGTCCTGCCTTCTGGGCTGACTAAATCAGGGATGCTGGTGGCTCCTGAGAATAATATTTCTGGATTTCCAAGTCATGGCTTCTGCCTTCCTCCCAATACCAGCGCACTTGTGGTTGGTCCTGGAGGTGCCCTCCTGAAGACTTACATGCCCCAGGCCTGACCACCCTGTAAGACCCCCAACCCTCTTGATCCCCTCAGGAGTGGCAGCATTGTGGTGAACTACCTGGTCCCACTGGAGTTGCCCTTTAGCCTCCAGCTGGACAGCAAGCATGTGAAGGTGAAGACAGTGCTGAAGGAGAAGCTCCAGAATGTCAGCCATAACGGGGACAGCTGCCAGCTTACCCGGAGTGAGCCAGAGCTGGAGGGAGGGGTCAGGGCCAAAGCCACTAGCTGTGATGGGAGTCTCTGGGCTCAGATGCCAGCCCTGGGGTTCTTCCAGCAGATTGGGGGGGCAGGCTTATAGCCAACTGGGTCAAGAATGGGGCTAGGGAGGGGCCTGCCAGAGGCTGGGTGCCGGGGAAGACCCCTTGACAGTTCTGCTCCAAGTTTTCAGGATGGCTTAGGACTCTTGCTTATTTGGCAGGGGGTGGGGGGAGGTGGAGACGTGGGGAGGTTGGGGGGTGAAGGAGGCAAGAAAGGCCTTCCCTGTGGCTCCTCCTCATCTCCCCATAGTGACAGAGCCCTCTCTGCCCCTCCCTGGGCTTCCCCGCTCTGATCATCTGTCCCTGAGCCTTTAACCTCCCCCTGTGTTCCACCTGTGGAACACAGTTCCACACAGTTCCACCTGTGCCTGTGTCCCCTCAGCCCTGTGTTTTAAGCCTGACTCCATCAAGGCGAACAATAACACCAGGAAGGAGCTGACTGTGGAAGATAAGGATGGTCAAAGGGCTGCGTGGCCCCGGAGGCCATGACCCTCCCACCAGGAACATCTGCCTCTTGAAATTCCCTGGAAAGGAGGAGGAGACCTTTCAGGGAGGTCAGTGATGTGGCCCCAGGCAGGGCTGCCCTTCCTGGCCTTTGTTAGGAGCTTCCCCCCTGGAGGACCAGCAGGGAAGGTGGGGAGAGGGTGGGGGTCCTGGGGGTCTGTCCTCCCCTCATCTAATCCTAGGATCTACTCCAAGACACCCTGCCCTTGGAAAAGCGGTTTCCCCCATTTTCGGAGCCATTTAAAACCAGGCCCCTGAGTAGAGTGGATGAGGTCCCTGTTTTTCTGCAACCCTTTACCCAACCCAGCCATCTGTCGCCGCTCCACTGCCAAAGGCTATGAGGATTTCTACTTCCCCTTGGTGGAGGAGAACCGGCTTGGCTGGGTCACCCAATGCACTTCAGGCGCCGTCGACTGTCAGCGGGGCCAGTGCCTCGTGGAAAAGAGCGGTCCTGCCGGCGGGTGAGACTCCCCGCTGGGCGGTCCCTCGTGGCCCCGCCCACCGCGGCCCACGTCGGCCCACGTCGGCCCACGTCGGCCCACGTCCGCCCACGTGGGCACACGTCGGCACACGTGCGTACGTCTATGAGAGCGGACCGGGACGGGAGGGGGGCGGGGGGAAGGTGTGAGGGTCTGTGACTTGTGACCTCCTGCCCCAGCTGCTTCTCCACAGACACGCTCTGGCTCTCGCGCGCGCGCTGCGAGGTGGCCGTCGCTTGGAGGGCGCTGGTCGGGGGCCTGGTGGGGGACTCAGCTCGGCTGCCGCTGCTGCTGGCGTCCCTGGGCCTCTTCGTCGTCGCGCGCTCCCGCTCGCGGAGAGATGGCCAAGCTGGAGGCCGGTGAGCGCCGTAGAGGTGCGGGGAAGGGCGGCAAAGGGGTCCCAGCAGGGGCGGCCGTGCTCTGACGGTGCCGTGCGGTGCCCCGACTCAGGTCCTGCGACGACAGAAATGGTTCGAGATCTGGGACGAGGACACTATGGGGACTTTTTCAAACTTGGGCTCGGAGGACGACCGTGGACAGGTGAGTCCTGCCTCCTAGGGGAGGGGGCAGGGGCTTTCCTGGACACCATTGGAGCCTGGGAAGGACCCAGCGTCCTCCCTTGCCCAGGGCAGACGCGTACCTTGCATACCTCGTGTGGGGAAGCTTGAGTCTCCGCTTCCGCGGGCACCTCCTGAGAAAGGTGAAGGTCCTGCGCCGGCCATTCCTGTAGGGCAGACTCTGGGGCACAGGAGCCCCCATGCCAGGCCTTGCCTTCCCCACCTTTCCCGCCCTTTGGAATCTCTCTTTCCACCTGTTGTCTCCTCCCTCCTCTTTTCCTCTCTCTCTCTAGTCAAGGGTAACACGTCCAGGTGGCCTTGGAGAATGTGGACACCAGTGTTAGGGGGAGGGGGCAAAGGGGGATGGTAAGGAACTCTCCCGGATCCAGGACCTGATGCCCTCTCTCCACCCGCCAGGGCAGGGGACTGGGCTAGGACCAGGAGGCGGAGACCTTCCAGCCAGCCTGGGCAGGGTGGCTCTGGGTTCTCACTCCCTCTTTGACACACGTTCTGTGGCAGGTGCATATCCAGAGACCCAAGGTTGGCCTTGTCCTTGCTGTGAGCCCTGCCCTTCCCCCACCAGCCCGCCCCAGACCGTGGGAAGAAACCCTCTGAACCGCATCCATTTCAGGGAATGGCTCGAGGACTTGGGCAGCTCTCTCTCCTGCTTTCCTGGAGCAAACTCAGACCACGAGCCTGACCCTCACCCTTCTCTCGACTTGGGTGAACCTCCCCTGGAGTTTCACCAGTTTCAGACACCAGTTTCAACCAGTTCAAACCCAGGCTCTTGCTCTGTGGGAATCTGGCCAAGTCAATAACTTCTCTGAACCCTGTACGATGAGTAGAGCATACTAGTCCCGATACCTTGTGTGGTTACTGTGAGACCCAGACACTGTCAGACCTCTGTCCCCGTGCACCTTCCTGTGTCAGCCTTTGTGCTTATGTGGTCTCTCGCAGATCCCCGTCTCTACATCCTTTGGGGGAGTCTCGGACCTCAGTCTCTGTTCTCCTGTGCTCATCCTGACACCCATTCCCCGCCTGCCCCTGTAACCATTCTCCTACCTGCTCCTTATGTAACCCCTTGCTGCATCCTTGCTCCCACTATTAAATTCCCCCCCATAAGGAGCGTCTTTTTTTTTTTTTAAAGATTTTATTTAATTATTTGACAGACAGAGATTACAAGTAGGCAGAGAGGCAGGCAGAGAGAGAGGAGGAAGCAGGCTCCCCGCTGAGCAGAGAGCCTGATGCGGGGCTCGATCCCAGGACTCCAGGATCATGACCTGAGCCGAAGGCAGTGGCTTTAACCCACTGAGCCACCCAGGCGCCCCTATAAGGAGCTTCTTAAATCACTTCCCACCCCAGCCCCCAGCCCCAAGTCTCCCCCAGTTTGTCCCCTCCCCCATCTTTTTAATCTCAGCCCTAAATCCCTACCACCCGCCCCATCCCTGGGTTCCCGTCTTTTTTTTTTTTTTTTAAGATTTTATTTACTTATTTGACAGACAGAGGTCACCAGTAGGCAGAGAGGCAGGCAGAGAGGGGAGGAAGCAGGCTCCCTGCTGAGCAGAGAGCCTGATGTGGGGCTCGATCCCAGGACCCTGAGATCATGACCCGAGCTGAAGGCAGAGGCCTCACTGAGCCACCCAGGTGCCCCTGGGCCCCTGTCTTAAATCCTCCCTCCTCCCTCCACACCCCATTCCCAGCCAGGTATTGATGTCCTCTGCCTCTCAGATCCCCCAGCTGGTGCTTCCTAGGCCCTGGTCCCCACATTGTTGGGTTCCATTCCTTCCTCTCCATCCCAAAGACCCAGGCTTCCAATGTTCCGGGGCCCTAAGCAGGAGCAGAAGCAGGGTGGGGTGGAGAAGCTTCCTCAGCCCTTTGTCCTCATTGCCGTCTCTCCCCCGTCCGCTACTGCCTCACCTTCCCCACTGAGCCCCTTTCCTCTCTGGCCGCACCCCCACCCCTGCAGTAACCTCGAAGGCCAGAAGTCCCCAGCCTTTCTCCTCCGGTTCTCCCTACATTTATTGTAGGAGACGTTGCTTCTCTTCATCTCATAGCATCTCTGCTTGGAGAACAGGGGCTTCCAGAGGGTGTGTGGGAGGGCCTGGGAGCACCGCTGTGTCCCAGCAAGGAGGGAAGGGGTCTGTGGGAAGCCCCCAGGGCCGTGACTGTCCTCCTAGAGACTGGGGCCGTTTTGTTACGGAGCAAGTGGTGGCAGGGAAACCTCTGGGTCAGCAGCAAGCCTGGGGGAAGGCACTGGAAATTTGCGAGGGGCCGGCTCGAGGTAGCTGAGGTGGAGGGAAGGCTGGGAGAAAGAGGGGTCTTTCAGGGGTGGGGGTGCAGGGTCCTTCACTCAGCCCGGCCTGTGGCTGGCTGCTCCCTCCAGGACTGTCCCCCCCTCCCTTCGTTGTTACCCGCTCCCTGGCATTTTCTGGGCCCCCGCCTCTTGCTAACCACCACCCACTCTCTCATCTCCAGCCTCCTGTCCCCTCCCTCTTGTCCCGCTGCACCCATGGCTCTGGCTTCTGTGAGGGACCCTGGCTGTGCGCAGTCAGCTTTAGTGGAGTTAGAGGGGAGGGTTGACGGGCTGCCCTTTGGCCAGCTCCCGGTGGTGACCACACACATCCACCCAGCCCCATCACCGCACCCCTCACCCAAGGCACATGTCTCTGGGGTCCTTTATATAGCCGATCCCTTCCCGGGAGCTCTCATTTCTGCGTCCCTCCTAATGAGGGGAGACCCAACAGCCAGTGTCCTATCTGAAGATGCCGGTGGTCTGGGTCCTGACACTGGGTCTCTGGCTCTGGGCACCTGCTACAGTGACTCAGGGTGAGTGGGGCCAGGGCAGATCCTCCCTGGGGGTCCCATGTGTTCCAGCCTCAGGCAGGGCTCCTTCTCCTATTCCCCCACTCCCTTTGCAGGGGAGGGGGCTGTCAACGAGCTGGACACCTCATTCTGACTTTGGGGGTGCCTGGAGATGTGTGGGAGCAGGGCAAGGGGTGTGGCCTGTGGTTGTGCCGTTGATGGCCTACACGAAGCCCCTGGCCCAGGGCTGAGAGGGGCTGGTGTCCCGCAGCTCCCACTCTCCAGCCTTCTCCTTGGAGGAGCAGGGACTCTTTCCTCACCTAGATGGTGGCCTCTGCCTGCCTTCCCCCTGGAGGGACAGTCCTGAGGGCTGGATCTGCTCAGAAGGCCCGTCTTTCCACACCTCACAGGCGCACCGTAAGGGCTATCTGCCCTGGCCCAGGGAGGAAAGGACCGGGCATCCAGCAGCTTTGGTTTTGCCTGGGAAGAGCTCAGGGGTGCCTGGGGAAACTCCTCTGGTTAGTAACAGCTGAAAGGCTGAGGGAGAGATACAGCCTCTTGTTGAACCTGTCACGGCCATTTCACTGGGAAGCAGCCAGTTACAAGCTGATTTCCTGTGGGTTCCCTCACTCGGAGCTGACTTTCTCATTCCCAGCGCTGGAGACCAGGAAAAACCAGAGGGAAGGTGTGGGCAGGACAGTCGCTGGAGTGAGGGGTGCTAGGGGAGTAAGACCAAGGTCCCCGGTAGAAGAGGGGACCCTTGAGTTGAAGGCCCCATAGGGTCGTGGGGGAGGGGGGTTGAGGGGGCAGGAGGGTGGGGAAGGGAGTTTTGGGGCCCTGCAGGGCGGCAGTGAGATGACCCACACAGGGAGTTCTGAGACCCCAGTCATGAAGGCGGGTCCTCAGGTGCCACCTGAGCCCACCATCTTGCCCTCACGTACCGCCGCCTTCTCTACCCAGCAGCGCAGCCTGGGAGGGGCTGATGGCAAAGGGTGAGGGGCTAGGGGGGAACTATGTGGACTTAGGGCATGAAGAAAGAAATTCTAGATAATTTAGCTTTAAGGTCAAATACAGAGACTAGGAAGCTGTGGCCGGGTTCAGCCTTGGGGAGGTCCAGTCTGTCCCTGTCCCCAGGCAGACCCCGGGCCCCTCTCTGGTCAGGCTGTCACGGGAGAGGGAAGGGGCTTGGTGATGATGGGGATGAAGGGCCCCACTGACTGCCGAGTGTTGGCACCGTGCGCCTCGCTGTGAGTTAGACAGAACCACCAGTACAAGCAGACACCCCTCTTCCTAAGGTGCTTGGTATTTTTGTGAAAAAGAACACTGACACCTGTGAGCCCATTAGCATGCCAGAGCCAGAAAGCATCTATCAGGAGTGGAGAGATCAGGCAAGTAGGGCCATTCTAGAAGACTCCAGAAGGTCTGATGGTACCCAGAGGGCCCCCCACCTCCTACCCACAGAGGGCTGTGCTTTTCACAAACTCATTTCACAGCAGGTAGCTCACACTGTGTAAGGAGATGTAGGCAGACAGGAGATTGGGGTTCAGAGAGGGTGAGTGACATACCCGCGGCCACACAGCAAAAAATTAATATGATGTCCCCCTTTGACAGAAGGTTTGGTATATGTGCTGCCAAAGCGAGCACTTGACAGAAGGTTTGAACTGCCCTGTCCCTGCACTGGAGGACCTCAGCCCTCTGCAACACCCCCCCCCTTTTGTATTCTGGGTCTTTGGGGAGGGGTTCAGATGAAGGTTCAGGGACCCCGGCTGACATCTGTAATTTTCTTTCTAATTGGCACTCTCGTCTGGGTATTCTGTGAGGACTGATAAGGTTTTGGACAAGCAAACAGTAGGGGGAAAGAATGCCAACCTGAGGAGGTAGGAAATCACAGGCAGGGCTGTGTGGGGGAGCTGACCTGTAGGAATGCCCCAAAGGTCAGGGGGCATGTAAGGGAGCGCCCCGGGAGACCACGGCATTAGAGCCAGGTGGAGGCTTGGAGACCTCAGAGGACCTCTGTGGACTGAGCAGGGGTGGATTGACCTGCCAGGGCAGACCCTTGTGTTGCCCTGAGAGCCATCCTGGTGTGTGGCTCTAGCCGGGAGCCCCACTTTCCTTGATGATGGGTTGTGCGGTCACCAGGATACACCATCCTAGACCATGTACGAGTGGTAGGGCAGGAACTTCCTTCTGGTGGTTGATGGTGGCCTTCTGGGAGACCTGTTGCGTTTGAGGGGACCATGGAGTTTCTGGGTGCAACAGTCCTGCAGGCCTGGGGCTTGGGGGTGGATGTGAATAGGGCACAGGCTTGAATTTTCCATTCTCCATGTGCTACAGGGGCCACAAAGACCAGACACTGCTGTGGGTCAACAGGACACTGCTGTGTCCTGTTTTGTGTGCATGAAGTTCTAAAGAGTTCATGGGTGGGGAGGGGGAGGGGAGCTTCTCAGGATGGCAGGGCGACAGGGTAGCAGTGTCTGCTGCGGAGGGTCTGGGCCAGGGGCCTGAGGGTTCAGAGCTCTGGGGCTGAGCAAGGGGGAGGTGGAAGTGGAAAAGGCTCCAGCGCAAAATCAAAAAGAGTGTGATGAAGACGAGAGTGATTGGTTCACAATAGACAAAGGGACAACCTTTGAAACTTGCAGAGTATAAATTTAGAGCAATTAAAAGGAAGTGTTGTTTTATACGGAAAGTAATAAACTTACTCATTCAGCAAACACGGCAGGTCTGACTCCTCCTGGGCAGGTGTTTGGTACTCTGGATGAAGAATGCTGAATAAATCAGTTTATAGTCAAGTTTACTGTGTGGAACCATGGGAACAGTACAGGAAGTACTAGAACCCAAGTGGGTGTTGGAGCTCTGAGAGGGGCCAATGATGGAGGAGAGAAGGCGGGGCCTCAGAGTCTGGGCGCCCCCCCCAGCCCACCATCCTGCTTTTTGGGGAGGCCGCAGGGAGAGGAGGTGGCATTGCAGTTTGGTGGCTGTTGAGGAGTTGGGCCAGAAGGAAGTATTTCATTTCTTTTCTTTTCCTTTCCTTTTCTCTTCTTTCCCTCTTTCTTTTCTTTTTAAAAAAGATTTCATGTATATATTTGACACAGAGAGAGCATAAGCAGGAGGAACAACAGGTAGCCCCAGTATGGGGCTCGATCCTGGGATCATGACCCGAGCTGGAGGCAGACGCCTAACAGACTGAGCCACCCAGGCACCCTAGAAGGAAGTATTAATAGATACTCAATGGCCTTAGATCAATTCTGAACTGAAAAAGTCGTATATCACTATGGAGAGAATTGGAATATTGATAGGTGTGTGCAGCGGGGAAAGGGAGAGAGCCAAGGTGGCCTGGCCTGGCGTCAGCTCTGTGGCCACTCCCCCGGGTGGAAATGGCCTTACAGAATAGGAGACAGGCCCACGCCACTGAGCTCTTGTGTGGCAGGGCTGAAACTGCACTGGGGCCTGGGGGGCCGAAGCACATCCCAGTGGCCCCCACACTGCTTCTCTTACAGAATATTCTAGAGTGAGCAGTGTGGTCATGGCAGGCATCATTGGTCCCCATTTTCCAGGGAGAAATGGAACACACTGGATCCTTTGGTTGTGCAATGACTTGGAGGCGCTCTTGGGCCCCACTGACACCCCAGCCTTCTGGGCTGTTCCCGGGGACCCCACTGACTGAGTTCACCACAAGCACAAATGTGTCTTGGAGGTGGCAGGAGGAAAGAGCCTCATCTCGCAGTGGTCCTCTTCAGACTTGCTTTTTAGAGCTTTTCCCCAAGGATGCCACCAAGTGAAAGCCTTGCCCAGCAAACTGGCTGCCTCACTCCAATTGAGATTTTAGAAAAAATCTAAATACACATTTTGTGAAGAAGCAGTAAAAACCACCAACAGGGCAGGAAAGTAGGGAATTTGGCTTGTTAGGCAGGAGAGCCTCTGTCTTTGATGATGAGTACATGGCTATAACACAGGCAAATACAGTTGACCCTTGAACAACAGAGGGATTAGGGGCGCTGACCTCCGTGCTGTCGAAAATCTGCATATAACTCTTGATTTCCCCAAAACATATCTACCCGTAGCCTTACTGTTGACCGGAAGTCTTACCAAGAACATAAACAGTCAATTGACACATATTTTGGCTGTTACCTGTATTATACAAAAAAGTAAGCCAGAGAAAGCACAGTGTGGTTAAGAAAAATCATAAGGAAGAGAAGATAAATTTACAGTGCTATCCTGAAAAAAAATATGCATGCAAGCGGACCCGCACAATTCAAACCTATGTTATTCAAGAGTCACCTTTAGATCATTTTTTTTAAAAGATTTTATTTATTTATTTGACAGACAGATCACAAGCAGGCAGAGAGGCAGGCAGAGAGGGAGAAGCAGGCTCCCTGCTGAGCAGAGAGCCCGATGTGGGGCTTGATCCCAGGAGCCTGAGATCATGACCTGAGCCGAAGGCAGAGGCTCAATCCACTGAGCCACCCAGGCTCCCCTAGATCATTTTTCTTGAGCATTTTGACGGCGAGGGTTTGGGGAATCCTAGCTTGGGAATCATTAACCATGAGTGATTTTCCCTGCATTTTCTAAGGCTTGGGCTACATCTAATCTTTGGCTTTTGTGGCTTGTATGTTTTACACATTAGAACACGGATACATATTTGTTGAGAAACATTGAGAAAGTATAGGCAAACGAAAGGAAGAAAATTTCACTTAATCTTACTGGTCAGAGAAACACTGTGAAAATTTTTCTCTATTTCTGAATATGTATTTAGATTTATTCTGTGGGCAATGTATTTTTTTTATTAACACATAGTGTATTCTTTGCCCCAGGGGTGCAGGTCTGTGAATCATCAGTCTTACACATTCCACCGCACTCACCAGAGCACATACCCTCCCCAGTGTCCATCACCCAGTCACCCTAACCCTACCCTGCCACTCCCTGGCAACCCTCAGTTTGTTTCCTGAGATTAAGAGTTTCTTATGGTTTGTTTCCTTCCCTGGTCCCATCTTATTTCATTTTTTACCCCTCCCTTCCCCCAAGGGATACTCCCTCCCTCCCCCCCCACTCTCAAATTCCTTATATCAGAGAGATCGTATGATAATTGTCTTCCTCCGCTTAGCATAATATCCTCTAGTTCCGTCCATGTCGTTGCACATGGCAAGATTTGGGGTTTTTTTGATGGCTGCATAGTGGGCAATGTATTTTTTAAGGAAGATTTATTTATTTATTTTAGAGAGAGAAAGAATGCTTGAGCCAGGGAGGGGTGGTGGTGGTCAGGGCAGAGGGAGAGAATCTCAAGCTGACTCCCCACTGAGCGTAGAGCCTGACTCAGGTCTTGGGCCCCTGAGGTCATGATCTGAGCCAAAGTCAGATGCCTAACGGACTGAGCCACCCACATGCCCCTGGTTAGTTTATGTTCAGTATTCCGTTCTATGGAGGATCATAGTCCTAAGTCTTTTAATCAGTTTCTTATTCTTCTATTCTTGGCCACCTTTAGCCTATTTTTCGTTATAATAAATAATGACATAATAAACATTCTTGTATAAAAACTTAAAAAAATCTGCCGCAGGTTGCTTTATTTTAGAATCAGTGTCTAGAAATGAGATCATTGAGAATGGTACGCGTCTGCCAATGGTCCCTGGCGCGTGTTTTCAAATTCTCCTTTGGAAATCCAATACCGGGTGCAGTCCATGGGCATCCTGTGTGAATGCCCCCAACCAGCCCCTGCTATCATTATCATTTACTATTGGGGGGGTGCAGTTTGGTAGGTAAAAATCAGTAGCATCTTGCTTTGTTTTGAATTTCTTTGCTTACTGGTAAAGGTTATTTACTTCTCTTACAGGCTTGTTGACCATTTGGGTTTCTTTCCTTGGAGAATGGCTGTGCTTTTCTTTTAAAAGCTCAGCTTCTCAAGACACAGTGAAGCAAATTAAAAAAAAAAAATCCCTGAAGACTGATTAGAGACATCATCACAAAAAACTACATTTATAAGCTAGGATTTGTTATATGCAAATATTTTCTGCCTCTTCTTTTGTTCTGTTTAAAACAGAACACTTGTCTCTCTACCCTCTTGGATTCTAGTCTACCAGCTGGTTGAACTTGGAGAGAATTTACCCTCGGATCTCCAGGGTGTGTGTGAGACAGAAACAGTAACGCCTGCCTTGCAGGGTAACATTGAAACATTAGGAAAGAGTCTGGGGGACTTTTCACTACTCATTCACTCATTTGCTTCAGAAGTGCCCCCTGAGCACCTGCTCTGGGTCTCCGAGGTCGTGGAGACTCTGCTCTGAGTGGGGGAGGGGGCTGTTGGGATTGTGTGGGCTGTTCCCACAGAGCCCCTGGGTTATAGTTGTGATAAGGCTCGTATGGGACGCTGATAGGTGGCCAGTGAGTGCCAGCTGTCCCCATTCATTCGTTGTGATTCAGTTAGACACACGACCATAAACTGCCTTTTCGTGTCTGTTCGTTGTTTGACTTGTCAAAATAAACAGTCTACTTTTGTGAGTTTAAAAGTCCAATAAAATTTATAATGCCTAAATCCACAAAACCGTTTTTCAAAGAGGGGGGAACGGCAGCTCAGATATTACTTCCTGGCTGTTCCCTCCCTCCCCACACCACCTTCTGGGGTTGCTCCCACGGCCCGCCATGTGGACCTCGACCACCCCCACCTTGCCCTGGAGGGGCCGGGAGTCCCAGCAAGGGCAGAGGGCTGAGTGGTCAGCCATCCCAGGGCCCGGTATGGTCTCAGCGGTTACAAGGACAGGGGTGGGGCAGAGCTGAGAAGTGGCTCTCCCATGGGCACATGAAGGTAGGGAGGCTGAGGACTGTGGTCACCCCTGGGTAAGATACACAGAGGGCCTCAGAGAGGTGAGTGGAGGAGGCACCCCCTGAGACCAGGAGGGTTGAATGGCACACCACTCAAGGGAGAGATGAAAAAAAAAAGAGTAGGCAGCCCTGAGGTCCTACAGCCAGGCCTGGCTTTACTCTGAGCCCTGCCACCCTGTGCTTCGTGTTGACCAGAGCCCCTGAGCGCTGCCTCCCTCTGATCCTCCTCATACCCACGACTCAGGGATGCTCCCCGCCTTGGCAGCCTCCCCAGCTCAGCCCCTCTACTCCCACCATGCCCCATCAGACAAAACCGAATTCAGAGGCAAGAGGATTGGGTGAAGCAAACGTGTCTACTGACTTAAAAAAATCAGCCAAGCGATCTTTTCAGTCTTTCTCATGAATGTAGAATTCCCAGAAGTCTTAGGGGTTTTTACACCTTTGACCTGAACTCATTGATCTGTGACTTGGTAGTGCTGTTCCTTAAGTATTCTGACGGTGGTCTGCCAAACCAGAGATCTGGAACTCGTGGTGTGAATGATCTGCCTTGGCTCATTGTCCACTCCCTGTTTACCCTGGTTTCCAGTCCTTATCCAGCTCCTGGTCTCTCCCTGGGACTGTCTGTCAGGACCTTGTGAAAAGGGAAGCGTCTAGAATGGCAGAGGGTGACTCTGCTCTGAAGGCCTCCGTGGTACTTTCTGGCAGTGGCAAAGGTCCATCCTCATGAGAGCTGAGGAAGAGGCGGCTCCAGGCATCTTTGGGGAGGGTCCTGGCAGGAGGTCCTGGCAGGGGAAGGTCCTGGCAGGAGAGACAAGAAGCCGGATGCCCTGCCCTTTCAAGGAAGTCCCCTCGTGCGATCCTGTAGAATTCCTAGTACTCCCTACCTTTACAGCACTGCTGTCACAAAGATTCTTTTCATCTTTGATCTTCTTCATCTTATCGGCTGAAAAGAGGAGCCAGGATTAAAGTCCCACCTTACATAGGAGAATAGAGTCCTACACGTGCAATGCCAGGTTCTAAGTGGCGAGGGGATGGCAGGAGGAGACCTCCCGATGCAGGGCACCTTCCCAGCACTCTTCCCCTCCGACAGCTGTAGACTGTAGAGTTGGCTGTGGGGCCGAGGAGTAGGTGGTGGCCGGGTAGAGGTGGTGGTGTGGCCAGCTCTCCAGTAAGTGTGTCTGGAGAGAACACGCAGGGGGACGAAGTATCCACGGAAATGTCCCTTAGCTCCCCTGGGCCTCCTGGCTCTGTGAGAACTGCTAGGCCAGAGTGTGTGTGGGCGTCGTCTCCCACCTGAGAGATGGCAAAGAGACTCTTGTCGGACTAAGTAACAGCCAGATGACTCAAGGTGACTGTGGGGCCTGCAAATCACAGAATGTGGGGAACAAAAGTCCATGTGTCATTTGCGTGAGTGCAAATGTCCTTTCAGATTTATGCCAGAGTGCCCAAGTAAATAAACACGTCCCAGAGTGCTGAGGGAAATGGGGCAGGCAGTTTGGGGCGGAATACCTATGTTTCTGAGCAGCCATATGGATTTGTCAGCATCTGTAACCTTACAACCAACGATCCAAGTCCTAAATCTCAGGCCACATCCAGAACCTTATCTAGTGACAAAGTAGTATATTCCAGAAGGGACAGAAGGCTAGATCGTTGCCCTCTAGACAAACTAGAGCATCGCTGGTAAATTGTCCAAATACAGAGTTTCCTCTGATATTTCCAGTACCTCTGAAGGGAGAAGTTGTGCTCTAGTATCATAGGTTGACCAGCTATCCAGGACAGATTGTCACTAAATTCAGTGACAGATTCACAGACCACAGCATCATGTCTGATTTTATTCATTCATTTATTTATATTTTTAAAAGATTTTTATTTATTTATATTTTTAAAAGATTTTTATTTATTATTTGACAGAGAGACAGTGAGAGAGGGAACTCAAGCAGGAGTGGGAGAGAGAGAAGCAGGCTCCCCACTGAGCCGGGAGCCCAATGTGGGGCTCGATCCCAGGACTCCGGGACCATGACCCGAGCCGAAGGCAGCTGCTTAATGACTGAGCCACCCAGGCGCCCCGAGTGTCTGATTTTTTTTTTTTTAAACCCACAGGGTCCTGTGGAACGACCTCTACCGACTATGCATCTACATCGACTTCCAGTGACCCCTCTACCCATTCAGCCACGTCCCCTTCTGTGGAACCCACTGTCCCATCTGATGGTGCAATGTCACCAGATTCTATAGTCTCGGTTTATTTTACAAGTTCTTCTAATTCCTTGAGCCCCGCTGGATTTCCTACCACAACCATCAACACTGGTCACAGCATGACAGCTTTTACTGAACTGACCTCTGTCTTCACAACCAGTCCTGAATTGTCCAAATCAGCCTTTACCTCCTCTCCCTGGGAAGACAGAAGTGCATTCCATTCAAGGCCTGGCCACCCACCTACCACCCTTGCTGACTCAGGCCTCACAGAAGGACCCACTGTGTATGCAGGCACCAAGCCTACAATCCCCTCAGACAGCGCCCTGAGCAAAGTGGGTGGGATGCCCACTTCCACATTAGGGCCCCTGGACCCTTTGCCCACCAGCAGTGGTCATGGGCAGATGACCCCATCTTTGTCTCAGGATGGGACCAGGGGTTTCCTCACTGACATTTCCTACACACCGTTCCCATAGCACAGACAAGGCAAGTCCGGCTTCTCCGGCAAGTCCGGCTTCTCCGACAAGCCCCGGTGAAATCTACACGCTCACCACGTATGGGGAACAGACGGCCGCGCCTCTCACGGAGGCGATAACCACCTCTACCACCATCTCCGATTTCACCCGTTTCATCTGAGCCTTCCCACACGGCAGACCTAGAGAGTTCTGCAGCCGCATTGAGGCGTGGAGACTTCTGTACCTGCCCCGTTGGTTCTGGACCAACTATGATCACTTGGAAATCCACAGACCACAGCCCCATCTCTGATTCCCCTCAGTCCCTGGACTCAGCGGCAACCGCTTGCTTATACCAGGGATGACGGATGTCCCGGGTCTCCATCAGGTCCCACTGGATCTGTAGCCACCTCTCCAGGGTCGGGACCATCAGCCTCCCCCAGCGCTATGGAGTCCTCACGCATCTCAGAGTCACCTGAATACACAGTGTCTTCCTATACTCCCTGTTCTCCAAGTCCCTTACGCTAGGATGGATTTCCCACTGCCTCCGTGACCACGGGACGCAGCGCCACAGCTTTCACGGATTTGCTCTGTCTCCCCAACTGTGTCTGATTAGGTCCCCAACGATTGTTACTTCTACCCATTGTTACTACCTCCCATACCGAGGATGACGGAAGCGCTGGGCCCCCTTCAAGTCCTGGCCTACCGTCTACTGACCTCTCTGTCTCAGCACAGACAACCACGGGCCTCTTGGGGGGATCCAGTGCTTATCTGGGCACCCCTCATTCATCAGATCCTACAGTTATGTCAGACGGCACCGTTAGCGGAGGGGATGGAATTTCTGCTCCCATCTCAGGGACCGCCGACTCCTGGAGTCCCCCGGCCGATGGCTGATGAACAGCCGTGTCCTTTGCTGCAAGGTCCACTCTCCACGGTGCCCCCTCAGCGTCGTCCTCACCAGGGTTTGCCACCCAGTCCTCCCACAGCACAGATGGTGTGAGTCCTGCCTCCGCATTGAGCCCCTGTGAGCTCTCTACCCCCGTGCTGGTCCCCAGCCAAGCGGACTCAACTCTCACGGGGGAGACGACCATCCTTGCCACCGTACCAGCATCATCTGAGCCCCCAGGGTCATCCCTACTTTCGCATGCCACAGGCACCGGGAGCTCTGCGGCTCCGTGGAGCCCCGGGGAGGCATCCCACAGCCCAGCTGTCTCAGGAACAACGGCCGCTGGTGTCACCCAGAAACCCACAGTCCACAGCACCGTCTCTGATTCCTCTGCACCCACCGACTTACCTGTAGCCACCGTTACCGAAGAGGATAGCAGTTCCATGTCCACATCATGGTCTGTTGAACCTTTTGCCACTTCCGGTGATGACCACACAACCTTTGCTCCAGGATCCACCTCGAACACAGTAATCTCACCAGCGTCCACAGCAACATCTTTCCACCCTTCCTGCAGCCCAGACGAGACTAGTCCTGGGTTCCCATCAAGCCCTAGTGACCTCTCGCAGCCAAGTCTACCCTTGGGACTAGCCATACTGATTCTCACAGAGGAGTCAGTTGTGTATACCGTGTTTCTGACTTGTCCAAACCTCCTGTTTCCCCTGAAACTTCCTTTATCAAATTTGAAGAACATTCTCCATCCTTTTCAGGTTCTGGCCATCTTTTTACCACCATAGATGCCTCACAACGTACATCCTTAAGTCTAAGTGATGGGGCTTCTGTCTGGCACCCCCGATATGCCCATATCGACAGTGATTTTGGACAAGACTTTCCAAAAAGATCGTGGGTTCTGCTTCTCCTTCAAGTTCAGGTGAAACTTTCCCCACTATGGGTGGATAGCAGGAAACTCCCATATCCTTCGCTGTGGAATCAACTGTCTCCACAGTCAGATGCATCAAATCCAACAGTCCCCAGATGCCTTCTATACCACTCGTAACGCAAGTCCTTCCTCACAGCTGGTCCTGGCATGTTAACTTCCCCCACTCTGGTCTCTGTACGGAGACTGTTGTGAGTATATGGGGGAAGGTCAGATTTATAGACTGTGGGAAGCCCCCCTCTCTCTGCTGTCTTGTCTTCTCCAGTCTTGAATGAGTATCAGTACCTAGCTGGCCCAGAGGGGCCCCCGGCCCGTTCCTTTAGTCATTCATTTATCCTTTGAACAAGCTTGTACTGAAAGCCTGCCCTGTGCTAGGTGCAGGGTACACCGTGGTCCTGGTCTCCGTGGAGCAAAGAGTGGCAGAACACAGCAACATGGCTGTGTGATATGGTGAGAGTTGATGGTAAGAGACACACACGGGTCCCGGGGGAGAGGTTGAATGCAAGCTGGGCGAGGTAGGGGGAAATCGTTCTGGAAAAAATGACAACTAAGCTGAGGTTTGATTCGTGATGGGGAATAAGCCAGGTGGAGGGAGTTGACGGGGAGCCTAGAGGTGCGAGAGAGGAGGCTGGATTCCAGGGACATACAGAACAGCTGGTACCTTGAGGTCATGCTGGGAGAGGAGGTAGAAAGATGACCCACCTGGGGAAGTGTCTGATTTGCACTTGAGACGGCTCAGTCTGGCTGCAGGACTGGGAGTGGGCGGACAGGGGCTGGAGACTATAGTGGACCTGGACCATAGGGGTGACAGTGCAGAAGAAAAGTAGTCCAGTGTGAAAGGTCTTTAGAAAGCAAGACCAATGATCCTAGGGATTTTATGGGTGTTTGGAGAGAAGGAGGAATGACACCAGGTTTCTGGGCCGCTGGGGTGTGGAGTGCCCTTTGCTGAGATGAGGGAGGTTAAGAAGGAGGGCGATGGGAGAAAAGATCATAGGTGGGGCGTGTGGAGTTTCAAGCGCCCAGGGCCCGGCCACACTGAATGGTCGAGGAACACAGCGACGTGTGGTAGAACGTGTCACAGACAGTGTCTGCGGCAGAGACACTGGTGCTGGTTTCCCTGGACGGAAGATGCTGGAACCCCTGGGCGTAGACCACATGGCTTGGGAATGGTCATAGCACAGGGGCAAACGTTTCCCAGGGAAGACTCATGGGAGGCCCCAGCATCTAAGGGACAGGGAGGAGAAGCAGAGCCCCCAAAGGAGAGTGGCAGGAAGTAGAAGCGCGGCAGGAGAGCCTGAAGGGGGTCTTGTCCCAACCTGTCGAGGACCCACGGGGCTCCGTGGCTCAGCGTCCTCTACCCCACCGTCACCCCCTGCCCAGTACCCATGCTTCTGTCCATCTCCATTTTGGCACAAGGTTTTGTTAGTTTTTGTCCTTCTGTGTCCTGTTCCTGACTTCTCTGTCACAATGGCTGTGACTGGGGATGCACCTTATCTTAAGATCTCTGAGTGCTCCGTCGGCTGCCTAACAAGGAGCTTCTGGGTTGGAATGTTGTATTTCTTTCTCTCTCTCTCTCTCTCTTTTTTAGATTTTATTTATTTGACACACACACACAGAGATCCCAAGTAGTCAGAGAGAGAGCAGGAAGCAGGCTCCCTGCCGAGCAGAGAGCCCGATGCGGGACTCGATTCCAGGACCCTGAGATCATGACCTGAGCCAAAGGCAGAAGCTTAACCCACTGAGCCACCCAGGCGTCCCTGGAATATTATATTTCTAAAACGACCTCATGTTTCTTCATTTCTAAAATCATGCCATTTGGTCTTCAAAATATAATCCAACAGCCTCTATTTAAAAAATTTTAAACATTTTTCTTGAACATTTTATTTATTTATTTGACAGACAGAGATCACAAGTAGGCAGAGAGACAAACAGAGAGAGAGAGGAGGAGGAAGCAGGCTCTCCGCTGAGCAGAGAGCCTGATGCGGGACTCGATACCAGGACCCGAGACCATGACCTG
This sequence comes from Neogale vison, assembly GCF_020171115.1. Classification (NCBI taxonomy): domain Eukaryota; kingdom Metazoa; phylum Chordata; class Mammalia; order Carnivora; family Mustelidae; genus Neogale; species Neogale vison. Next base: position 9,393,604 of record NC_058104.1, read on the forward strand.
AGCCCAAGGCAGACACTTAACCCACTGAGCCACCCAGGCGCCCCTAAAATATTTTTTTTTCTGGTAAAATACCCGTAACATTTGCTGTTAACCATCGGATGAATCATTTTAAGTGTACAGTTCTGTGGCATTAAGTACATTCCCACTGTTCTGCAATCACACCATCACAGTCCATCTCCAGAACCTTCTCATCTTCCCAAACCGAAGCTCTGTACCCTTTAGACAATAGCTCTCAAGTTCCCCCCAACCCACCTTGGACAACCCCCATTCCACGTTGTGTCTCTGTGCGCTGTGTGTTTGGACTCATGTAAATACTCATACAGTATTTGTCCGTTTGTGACTGGCTTATTTCACTTAGTACGGTGTCCTCAAGGTTCATCCACATCGTAGTACATCAAAATTTGCTTCTTTTGTAAGAAGGAATAGCGTTGCACTGTACCGTGTTCCACATCTGGTGCATCCATTCATCTATCCATGGACACTCACGTCGTTTGCTTCCGCCTTTTAGCTGTCATGAAGCATCATGAAGGGACATGGGTGTACAGCGATGTCTCCAAATCCCTGCTTTCTGTCCTTTTGGGTGGATACCAACAGGTGGAATTGCTGGGTCATAGGGTAATTCTATCTTTAATTTTTGGGGGAGCTGCTGTACTGTCTTCCATGGTGGCTGTACCCTTTGCCATTCCCACCCACAGCGCCCAAGGGTTCAGTCTCGCCACGTCTTCACGCAGAAGACTTCCATTTTTACAAATGAACTCCCCCAGTGCGATTTACTGCGATCACCGGTATTTAGGAACATTCGGATCATTTGACCCTGCAGCTTCCCTCTACAATGTTAACTGGTGGAGGGAAGAGTTTCGAGTCTGTCCTGCCTCTGGGTCATGCAGCTCATTGTCTCTCATCACCCCTCTTGCTTTGTGGGCCCCACTTTCTGGGAGGGTGGGTGACCCAGGGTGACTGATGCATCACCGGGTCCCCGTTCTAGCTTCACTAAAGTCATAAAGGTCAAGATTATGAATGAGATGGGCGCTGGGGTGGCTCAGTGGTTTAAAGCCTCTGCCTTCGGCTCAGGTCATGATCCCGGGGTCCTGGGATCGAGCCCCGCATCGGGCTCTCTGCTCAGCAGGGAGCCTGCTTCCTCCTCTCTCACTGCCTACTCATGATCTCTGTCTGTCAAATAAATAAGTCAAATCTTAAGAGAAAAAAAAAGATTATGAATGAGACCAGAAGGCTCTCTGGTGGTTCTGAAGCGGGCAGAGGTGGGCCCACCCCAGGACCCCTTGATGGTGGTGGGGAAAGGATGGGAGGGGTCCCAGAAAGAGGTCTCAACCTCTCCCTGCCCTGCATCTCTCCCCTTTTCTGGAACTCCAGAGGCCTCCCTGTAGGGATCCGGAAGCCAGGCCTGGGTGCCTTCTCCAGACTGCAGCGGGTGCAGTAGCTGTTCCCAGTCTCGGCCTCAAGTGATCCCCTAGAGTCCCGGTCCGAGCCTGCTTACAGACCCGGCCGCATCTAGGGATGGGCCGAGCCCTGGCAGGGCAGAGGCCAGTGTCTGTTTCGTGTTGTCCACCATGCTCGGCGTCACCTCTGTGCCACGACGAGGAGGCGATCCCCTTCGTGAGCAAGACAGAGCTGGGCTTTGACCTGCAGGGTAAGCGGCTCCGAGGAGTGCTGGGTGTTGGGGGGGCAGAGTGTGGGCGTCACATGGGGGCTGGGGGCGCTTCAACCAGCCTGATGCTTGCTCCCCACCCTTCCCCCGCAACCCAGAGCCGGGCTCTCAGAAGGCCGCGGAGGACTATGCCCAGTTCTACTATGTGGACGAACTGGACGGGAAGCTGGTCTGGGCCACCACGTGCACCGCAGGGACGAAGTTGCGACGGAACTGTCATGAAGGTGAATGCCAGCTGCGACCACGTGGCCCCCGCTGCCTGTGAGTATCCAGCCCCTCCGAAGCCCCCACCCTCTCCGGTGGTAGGACGGCACTCTCCACCACAGCCGTGGAGCAGGGGTGAGGAGGGGGAAGCAGAGGGGGTCAGGCGGAGCTGGAAAGCTGCTTCCTCCCCCATTGTTCCTCTTTCTCCCACCTGGCTGTCCCTTCACCCCTCCGCCCCCACCGCTATAAGCACGTGCAGCTTACAGACATGGGCAGCTTGGGCATCCTAGGACTGAGCGAGCCCCTTCCCGAGACAGTTCTAGTTCCCCAGTTTCCAGATCTGTATCTGTAGATCTGGCTCGGCTTCCTTTTCCTCTTGATACCCTAGCACAGTGCTAGGGCATAGTACCTCTAGCTAGAACTGGGCACGAAGTTCAGGAGGGGCTAGCCAGAGCTTAGATGGGTGGACATCGAGGGTCTGGGACGAGGCACCCAACGCTGACTCTGAAGCCTGCTCTGTAGTAAGGGGTCCCCCACCCCTCGCTGCCCCTTAAGTGCTGGGGAGCCTCCCTGCCTGGGTCCCTCCTAACTGGTGCCTGCCCTGGAAGGGAGAGCCAGTTTCCTATGCTTTGGCATTCATTTTTTTCTTTTGGGAGACTTTGGTATAAGGGACACTAGTGGACTGGCTTGATCTCGCGTGTGTCCCCAGATGCCTGGCCTCAGACACGCACTGATACTGGGGAGGGACTTGTGCCTTGAGTACCAGCAAGAGCCTGGTGTCCGGGAGCGTGGGGGCTGTGGGAGCACGGCTGGTGGTCACGGTGGCGGTCACCATCTGCCTGTGCTGATCCCAGAGAAGACTGCACAGGTGAGCTTCTGGGGCCAGGCCCAGGGATGGGGGACCACAGTTGGAACCTGCCAAGGCTCTGTCCCTTTCAGCTCCGCGTTATGGGGCCTGATGACGACCCAACCCCTCTGAGCTCTAGGAAATAACAAAAGGCAGCCTGCTGATCTGATCTGATCTGTTCCGCAGAGAAATGCCTCCAAAACCTGGAGGCCAGAGATTGGATTTTTTAACGACAGTACCTGGTGTTAACCCTTTGGCTGCCACAGCGCCCCATTGTTGCACCAGGACACCGGGGATGAGCTGTCCTGCGTCGCTGTCCCAGCTGTAAAGTGGGGGAAAATCAATGGACACAGCCCCTCTGACCATCAGAGGGAGTGGCTCTGGCTGGGTCTGGTGCTCCCAGCTCATTGATAAGGGAATGGAGGCCCACTGAGGGAAGGGCAGGCCGGGTCATGGTGACGCTGTTTTGTTTTCTGCTGCTGCTCTGGGGACAGGCCCGTCCCTGACCTAGGGCTTGGCTGTGATAGCCCTTTCTAGAAGCCAAGGGTCAGGGCTCTCTAGGCCCCCTCCTCCACCTCCCTGCTCCCAGCAGTTCCCCGTGTTTCTGTGGGCGGCCGGGAATACGATTTGTCCCGTAAGAGTGGCATGGAGAAGATGTTCCTGGCAGCTTCCAGAACACAGGCATCTGGGAAGGTGCTTCTCACCAGGGGCAAGCTGGTGGGTGGAGAAAGGCCTAGAAGATGCTACAGTCAGCCCCAGCGTGACTCTGGGCCGCCAGACTCTGCCAGCCACTGCACGGCCTCCTGACCCAAGCCCCCACAGAGCCGCTGCCAGGCCTCACCTTCCCTCCCTATCCTTCCTGCCTGCGTGTGGCCCACGCTCAGTTTCCCTCCTCCGTGCCAGCCTGTACCACTGTCTGGAAGGTTCTCCTTGCTGGGGGCTCTGCACGTCCCAATCCTGCTCTGAGATCTGGTCTGTTGGCCTCATCCTCTCTCGGTCCGCTGCTGTAGGGAGTGTGTGCTGGTGACCCCAGAGCCCGGCTTCCTCCTGTTCCACCCTTCCCCAGGCCAGGGCGCCTGCTTGGGGCCATGACTTTTGACCCTGAGGCAAATCAGGGGGCTGCCGTTCCCTCCTGTCCTCTTGTCACACTGGGCCAGCTCCCCGGGCGCGGGCGCGCTGCAGAGTCCCGTCACAGGGAATGAGTGGTAGGAGGGTGGAGATACTTCAGGGAAAATGTGGGACCGCTCTTCAAAGCTGTCCCTTTATGGGAAAAGGCCCCTCTCTGTGTCTCTCCAGCCTCCCCTCAGCCTCACTGAGCCCGGCCCCTCTCTCTGCAGGTGAGAATCTGAAGCGGGACCCAATCAGCCTTGAAAACATCTACAGCCCCTTCCAGCCCTCCCTGGAGAACGTTGACCCTACCACAGAGGCGACTCGGGGGCCCATCCCCAGCTAGGAGCTGTGCCGTTCGTCCTGCCCCTGCCACTCACCACCCTGGGGCTGCCTGGGGAGGGTCTAGGGACAGGTAACTGAAGGGCCCGCTGGCTTCCCCTCCAATCTCCCACCCCCAGCTCCATATCCAGACGCCCAGGGTGGTGACAGCGGCGCAGGGAGTGAGCCGGGGCCCCCGCCTCAAATCCAGATTTGGACAACAAGACAGTGGCAGACGGAGCCCACCACAGTGCTCCTCGCTCGCCTCCCCCACTGGTCAGAAGGAAACAGGCATCAGGGCCCAAGGTGGTCCTGCTCAGAGCCGGTGGACTTGGCCCGGCCCCCTGCTGTGGGCCCCCCTCTCCTCCCTTGCCCTCCGTCCAGGAGCCCCAGGGCTGCCCAGACACCCCAGCTTCTTTGTTTGCTCCAATGACTCTCCACTCTGGAATTTGCCTCCCAATAAAAGAGCAAAGCTTAAAGCAGAGAGCAGTGAGTAGTTTCCTTCTCTCCCTGCGGGAGTCTGCCTCCCCACCTGGGGCTCCAGGGGGCCCTTCCTGGGGAGAGTACTCCTGCCAGGATTAGAGACCAGATCTGCACAGGGGATACTCACTGCGCTCAGCCCCTTCCTGTGACCACATGGTGAGCAGGGAGCGTGGTCCCCCTTTTCTGCTCCAGGCCGGGGCAGGGTCAGGTCCACCTCTGCCTGAGGTCACTGTGGCAGAAGAGCCTGGGATCAGCCATTGGGGGCCTCAGTCCCCGGGAGTGAGGCATGGCGGCCCACAGGAGGCGAAGGAGTGAGCGCTTGGCTTTGCTGACCTTGGGTGGGGGCAAGGTCACTCCGGTTGGCCATGGAAACCTGTGCTCACCTGTGAAGTCAGAGATAGATCTCTGGACCCACACATCCGAGGATGCAGCCATCCCAGAGCTGGGCACTGGCCCAGGTGTGGCCATGATTTGCATCCTGGTGGGGTACACACAGGGCCAGTAAAGAGAGCTTGAGAAGAACGGAGGAGGGGCGCCTGGGTGGCTCAGTGGGTTAAGCCGCTGCCTTCGGCTCAGGTCATGATCTCAGGGTCCTGGGATCGAGTCCCGCATCGGGCTCTCTGCTCAGCGGAGAGCCTGCTTCCCTCTCTCTCTCTCTCTGCCTGCCTCTCCGTCTACTTGTGATTTCTCTCTGTTAAATAAATAAAATCTTAAAAAAAAAAAAAAAAAAAGAGAAGAACGGAGGAGTGTCCTTACTGGGAGTTGAACAACGGGCGCCCTTCTCCTCTGTGGTTCAGGCCCGGCATCTTCTCTTCCGCCCCCCGTCTCCCTCCACAGGTCTTCCGGTTCCTGCGCCTGCCCCTCTGTTAGGATGAAAAATCTGATGGCTGATACGCTCGTGTGCTGCCCAGAGAGGGAAGGGCTCCCCGCCCTCTGCCCTTTGGCCTGAAATAAAATCCATGCCCACCCCCCCCCACTCGTCATGGGAGAAACTCATACACTGACTCAGGTGGGCTGGCCCCAGTCTGCCAGTGTCTCAGGGATCAAAGGGCTCTGGGGCCCATTTATTACTGGGGTTCCTTGGCTGACAGTCATTTTGCCCGTTCTCCCAAGGGTGGATCGCAAGTGCACTGCCCTCCGAGCTCCGATGTCAAGACCGGCAGCCTTAACGCTCTGCCTGCTGCCTCTCGTCCTCCATCTCCTGTTGTACCAAGCTGCTACCGGCCATGGTGAGTGAACCCCGGCCTCCCCTCCTCTCCTGGATTTGCCTAGGCCCAAAGGAGGGCTTCTTCCTGGGGGGCACAGGTGGGGGCACCCTCTGCCTGGAGCTCAGCCTCATGCCCATTGCCCTCTCCTTTCCTCCCCAACTACGTTTGGGAGAAGAGTTGAGACTTTGGGGTGCCTCCAAGTTAGTCTCTCGGAGCCTCCTTCCTCTCTAAAAAGAGAATAAGGGCTCAGACTTTCCAGGGACCCTGGCATATGGCAGATGCTTGGCCGATGTTAGGATCTGTCCTAACCCTGTGGATTTGCCCCTCCAACCCACCCAATGTCCAGGTTTTCTTGTCATGATGGGGACAAATGCCTGAAGTCTCTGCTTTCACATCCTAGCCTTTTCTGCGTCACCCCATCCTAAGGATGTCCCAGGGATGTCAGGCCTCCCAGAACCAGGCAGGGGGCCACTGCTGTAGCCAGATGGGTACAAGATGGGGTTTCGGGAGCCCCAGATTCCAATCCTGCATTGAGACAGCTGTGCACCACGGGACAGCTCCATTCACTCTGGTCTCAGGGTCTTCCCCTAAAGGATATGGGTTGGATGCCGTACGGGTTCCATGGCCATGGGGACGGGGCTCAGGTTGGCAGAGGTTGATGGGGGGCCCTGAGCAGACCCTGTACAGGTTCCCTCTGCCACTCGCCTGCCCCCAGAGAAAGAGGGAGGGGAAAAGGCAGGAACCAAACTGCCGGCCTCAGGCTCTCCCTCCCTTGAGATGTCCTCCTGGGATGGTCCAGGTGGAGTGAGAAGGGGACTTGGAGGCAAAAGCGGGGAGGCTGATTCTGGGCCGGTAGATGGCATTCAGACTGCCGTAGCCTGGGCTCTGTCCTGCGTGAGCTCCCTACACCGGGAGCCATGGGGCTCCTGGTCCCCCGGCCCCAGAATTTGGGCAGCTCTTTTCGGAAGAAAGAGGTGGGAACAGAGGGGAAAGTACCTGGCAGTGCAGTCCTGGAGCCTGAAGCCTCTTTGGACCACCCCCCCCACCGCCCCCACAGGAGCAGGGCCTTCTCTGGGGAGCAGCCTGAGGGCTGATGGGCCAAGTGAGGAGGGTTAGACGAGGCAGGGGGTGACATTCCGGGGCAGGGTGGGGCAGTGCTTGGCTCGGTCTAAGGGGCTGGTTCACTGACCCAAACCCTGCCATCTCTTGGCACAGACTCCCAGTGTGACAGCACCCAGGAACGACACCCTCAGAAGGCTGAATACCTACCATTTACACTGACGTGACGGAACTGGAGGGGATGATGCTAGGGAAACACACTGCGGGCTGCTGGAGGGGGGCGGGGGTACCTGCGTGCTGGGCGTTAAGGAGGGCCCGTGACGTCATGAGCACTGGGTGTTCTGTGTAACTAACGAACCCTTGAACACTACATCAAAAACTAATGATCTGCTATATGTTGGCTAATTGAATTAAAAAGAAAAAAAGAGTGACACCGTCTTCCTAGGCACTGTCTACGCTGTCCAGATTCTTAGTGACTTCCCTCTAACAAAGCCGTTTGAGGCACCGTGATGTGCCTTAGCTGGGGAAGATGTTTCTAGCTCCCTCTTCCTCCTCCCCCACCCGCCCCTTTCTGCTCTGTTCCGTCTTTCTGGCCCGCCTGTCCCCTCCCTCTTCCTCTCTTTGCCACCTTCTTTCCCTCCTCTTCCCTGCCCCCAGCCCCTCCCACAGGCTGCACAGCTGTGGTTCATTGCATCTCTAGCCTCAGTCTCCCCCTCAGTGAAATGGAGTCTTGCAGACTCTGCTCCTGCTCTCTGGGATCCCGGGGTCCCCATTCTGTGTCTGGCATCAGCTGGTCTATAAAGCTCTGGCCAGCTTTGAGCGGCACCTGACTCTCCCGTGTGCCCTCTCCGGGGACCCAGTGCCACAACCCTGGGCTGCTGGGCTGGGGATGACTGAGTGGGGTGTGGACCACAAGGAAGAGCCTTGTGGCCTTCAGCTGGCTCCTCCTGGCAGGCACACCCTCTCATGGCCACCTGGTCCCCCCTTCTAGCACGTTCTGGTAATATAGTGCTTATCAGCAAAACAACTTCCTGCATCCAACTGTGGCAAGTGCCTCTCCCCTCCCACGGCCAGCACAAATGTGTCCAATGCTGGGTGCTCAGGCCTCTCCCCGTGCCCTCTCCCTGACTGCCTGTCCTGAGTGTTTTGTCCACCCACGTCCTCAGCACCTGTCCTACTGTCAGCCTCCAGAGCGAGTCTAGAGGCTATGTTCCTCCTCCCCTCCATTAACACGGTCCGCCTCCTCTGAGAAGCCTTCCTGTGTTTTGACCACAGACTTCTCTCCCCTTGAACCCATGGCTGTAGCCACAGGTGATCAGAAGGAGTCTCGCTCCCTGGACCACCACAGCAAATTAGCATGACCTGAGTGGCTTAAACAACAGGGGAAATCCTGACTCACGGGTCTGGAGGTCAGAAGTCCAAAACCAAGATGTCAGCAGGACCGTGCTCCCTCTGAAGGTGGTGGGGAAGGAAGGATCTGTCCAGGCCTCTCCTCTGGCATCTGGTCGCTGCTGGCAAGCTTGGCGGTTCCGTGGCTCGCAAGCATGTCGTCTCTGCTTTCATGCTTCGCCGGGAATCTCCCTGTGCGCATGTCCCTGTGTTCAAAATGCGGACACGGGTCCTTCTTAGAAGGATACCCCTCGCTATGGATGAGGGCCCACTCTATTCCGGGGTGACCTCTACTTATGTAATTACATCGGCAACAATCCTAATTCCAGATGTAACGTTCTGTGGTCCTAGGGGTTAGGACTTCACCATACAGATCTGGGGAGGGGGCCACAGTGGGGGTTAAAGCACAGAAGTAACCCCACACGTGTGTCATGAAAGGAACCCTCTAGCGTCAGCATGTAGGAGTGCTTGGCGTGGAGGCCTGGCTGGGAAGTGCGGAGATGGGGCAGGAGGCCAGGTGGGAGTCCACGGCAGCGCTGATCCAGTGGCTTCAGGAGCCATGGAAGGAAGTGGACACATCTGGGGTATGATCTGCAGGGAACACCAGGAGGCCTGGGTAATGATGCAGAGGTGAGAGGCGATGTGGGGGGTGGGGGAGAAGTGGTGCCCTTCAAGGGCTTCAACAGTCCATAGAAGAAGGCTGCTTGCTCCAAGGGATCTAGCAGAGAACTCAGCTGTTCTGTTTTGAATGAGTCTGGCGTGTCTACTTAATGTCACCTGAATATGTCTGGTCAAAATGGGAATCAGCTTGCCGTTGGGGTGGGGAGGACAGAGCAAGAGGCACACACACGGTGTGTAGGGCTGTATTTCCTAGGACTGAAGTAAGATCTTCCTGAGTTCTCTGTCCCATCCCCTGAGAAGTACAGGTTTTTCCACTTTGGCTGGTGGGAACAGCACTGTGTCCCTACATGAGAACCTGGTCAGCTTCCTTCTGATCTTTTCCAGTGGCACTTGCTGGATCTTGGGGAGTTGTTTCCTAAGCACGCTCTGGTCGGTAGTGCGCATGGCAGATATCCAGGGGCCCCTCCGTGCAAGTCTGCCTCCCCAGTCTGTCCTGTGAACTCCAGCCGCTTTGGTCTCTCAAGACACTGATGTGCATCTCCTCAGCCCAGGAGATAGGCTGGGCTCCAGCTGGTTCTCCCTCCGGGCCCTCTGCCTGGAAGCCCTCTGCCGTCAGCAAGCCTGGGCCATCACAGGGCTCCCCCTGTTGGTTTCCTCGTGTGCCTCTCGGGAACCACTGTCCTCTGTTGCCTGACATCCTTTGAATTGACAGCCATCATTTCATCTCTTGTATGGTGATGTGGTTATCTGGCGGCTGGGTGTGTTCTCAGGGAGGAGGGTGCATTCCAATCCCTGACACTCCTTCTTGGCCAGAAGCAGAAGTGTACCACTTTGAGAACGACCTTTGATTGGTGCGTAATCATTTTACATACTTGGCCGATTAAATCACTTTTCAACCTTTCAAGTTACACTTATAAAATGAATACATCACTTTTCCTATTGAAAGTCTTTCATGGTTTGATTAATAAGGAAACCTTTCCAAGTATTCAAGAAACTCCACAAATGTAGTACGTTAAATATAGATTTTTTTAAAACTCCCCCCAAACCTTCAAGTCTAATACATTGTAATTATCTGTGTGGTAGTGTTGGGTCCGTTATCAAAGGAACCAGACTGAGACAAAGTTACGCAAAGCCTCATTGTATGCCAAGCACTAGAAGTCGGACTGACCGGCCAGGGCCACCTCCGAAGAGAGCGACGCCCCTTGGTCTTACAGGCTAGTTTTTATAGGGCACAATCGCAGACATGTACATATGTGGCTTAGGCTGATGGGATGTCTCCTACCTGTGTGTTTTAGTAACGGTTACCCGGAACCGATACTAGTAACTGTTGAGGCGTTTATTAAACAACAAAATGGCCTTGTTTTAGGTGTGTGTTTTAGCAACAGTTACCTGGGACTGATACCAATAACTGTTGAGACATTTATTAAACAACAAAATGTCTACAGGCAACATGGAGTCACTATGGCTAAGTAGGCCCAGGCAGGCCCTAGGGGTTTAACATGTTTTAACATGTTAAACATGTTGATTGACCCCAACAGTAGATATTAGCTTCTCTTAAATGTTTTCGTATTGTTTATAGTCTTAGTGAGATTTTAATGTAAAATGACAAGTCTAAATCAATCACTCAATTATGTTATACATTGGAACTACAGGGTTGGCACCTTAGGCCAAATTCTCTTGAACATTACAAATATCTTAAATCACAAGGGTGAAGCATTATTTAATACAAAAGGTTTACATTTCTTAAAGATAATGAGAGTAAGTATATCCATTCCTAGAGCTTAAATGAGGCTCTTTCTCATATTATTAGGATATTTTGTATTTGCTATAACAGATATGCCCCAAATGTGTAATTGCACAACCAAAAAAGATTTTTTTCTTGCTCATTTAATAAAATGAGGCAGATGTTCGTGGTTGGCAGGTAACATTCCTTCATGTGGTGACTCAGGGACCTAGGTTCCTTCTTCCTGAGGCTTCCTCTTCTCTTGGGCCTCCTTCCGATTAGCCTCCAGCTGGAAGAGTAATGAGGGCCACGATGAGAAGTTTCTGGGCTGGCCTGGAAGTGGTATGCTCAGTTGTGCTCATGTTCCATTGGAAGGGCTCAGTCACATGGACACACTTAATTTCTTGAACTCTGACTACTGAAATGGGCAAAAACTCCATTTCCTACAGCTCTACAACATGATGTCCCTTCGTCTCAAAATATTCCATCCCCCCAACCCCTATACCTTGCCTGACCTCAAGATCTTGAAACAAGCAAGATGGTGCATTCCACAAGAGACGGGGATGGAGTGGTGGGGGGGCGGACACAGAAGTTTGAGAGAAAGGAAGGATCTCAAAAGGGAAGAAAAGTTATAGATCAAGGAGACTAATTTCCCTTTCTGTCATTCAGGTCTCCAAACAGACAAGGCTGTATGGGATGGAGGAGGGTGTGAGTCACAAAAGAACCGCCGTGACCCTCAGTGCAAGCAGATGGAACAAATCAATGATACAGGAGAGGCACAGCAGCCGTGGAGGGCGGAGAGGGAGCACCTTCATGCAAAAGACCTGGAAAAACCCTCACAGGCCCTCAACACCCTAGACTTTTCATTAAATGGATCCTATACAGAAGCCAGAAGAAACACATTTAAAACCAATGGACAATCCAAAAGGAATCTAACTGACATTACCAGGAATAATATGAGACAGTATTTCAAGAGAACCACCAACACCACAGGAATCACCACCACCCCGACTCCCACGGCCAGTAGCACCACGGGAACCACCACCACCACAGGAATCACCACCACCGTGACTCCCACTGCCAGTAGCACCACGGGAACCACCACCACCACAGGAATCACCACCACCCCGACTCCCACTGCCAGTATCACCACCGGAACCACCACCACCACAGGAAGCAGCACCACCCTGACTCCCACTGCCAGTAGCACCACGGGAACCACCACCACCACAGGAATACCCACCACCACCACCACCACCACCACAGGAAGAAGCACCACCCCGACTCCAACTGCCAGTAGCACCACAGGAACCACCACCACCACCACAGGAATCACCACCACCTTGACTTCCACTGCCAGTAGCACCACGGGAACCACCACCTCCACAGGAATAAGCACCACCCCGACTCCCACTGCCAGTAGCACCACGGGTACCACCACCAACACCCCTACTCCCACGGCCAGTAGCACCACGGGAACCACCACCACCACAGGAATCACCACCACCACGACTCCCACTGCCAGTAGCACCACGGGAACCACCACCAACACAGAAATCACCATCACCCCGACTCCCACTGCCAGTAGCACCTCGGGAACCACCAGCACCACAGGAATCACCACCATCGTGACTCCAACTGCCAGTAGCACCACGGGAACCACCACCACCTCAGGAATCACCACCACTCCCACTCCCACTGCCAGTAGCACCACGGGTACCACCACCATAACAGCAACCACCACCATTCTGACCTCCACTGCCAGTAGAACCACGGGATCCACCACCACCACAGGAATCACCACCACCACTACCACCACCACAGGAAGCATCACCACCCCGACTCCAACGGACAGTAGCACCACGGGAACCACCACCACCACAGGAATACCCACCACCACCACCACCACCACCACAGGAAGCAGCACCACCCCGACTCCCACTGCCAGTAGCACCACGGGAACCACCACCACCACAGGAATACCCACCACCACCACCACCACCACCACAGGAAGCAGCACCACCCCGACTCCAACTGCCAGTAGCACCACAGGAACCACCACCACCACAGGAATCACCACCACCTTGACTCCCACGGCCAGTAGCACCACGGGAACCACCACCACCACAGGAATCACCACCACCCCGACTCCCACGGCCAGTAGCACCACGGGAACCACCACCACCATAGGAATCACCACCACCCCGACTCCCACTGCCAGTAGCACCACGGGAACCACCACCACCACAGGAATCACCACCACCACGACTCCCACTGCCAGTAGCACCACGGGAACCACCACCATCACAGGAATCACCACCACCCCGACTCCCACGGCCAGTAGCACCACGGGAACCACCACCACCACAGGAATCACCACCACCCCAACTCCCACTGCCAGTAGCACCACGGGTACCACCACCATCACAGCGACCACCACCACTCCGACCTCCACTGCCAGTAGCACCACGGGAACCACCACCACCACCACAGGAAGCAGCGCCACCCCGACTCCAACTGCCAGTAGCACCACAGGAACCACCACCACCACCACAGGAATCCCCACCACCCCAACTCCCACTGCCAGTAGCACCACGGGAACCACCACCAACACCCCGACTCCCACTGCCAGTAGCACCCCGGGAACCACCACCACCACAGGTATCACCACCACCCCCGACTCCCACGGCCAGTAGCACCACGCGAACCACCACCAACACAGGAATCACCACCACTCCGACTCCCACTGCCAGTAGCACCACGGGTACCACCACTATCACAGCGACCACCACCACTCTGACCTCCACTGCCAGTAGCACCCCGGGAACCGGCACCACCACCACCACCACCACCACAGGAAGCAGCGCCACTCCGACTCCCACTGCCAGTAGCACCACAGGAACCACCACAACCACAGGTAGCACCACCACCGTGACTACCACGGCCAGTAGCACCACGGGAACCACCACCACCACAGGAATCACCACCACCACGACTCCCACGGCCAGTAGCACCACGGGAACCACCACCACCACAGGAATCACCACCACCCCTACTCCCACTGCCAGTAGCACCACGGGAACCACCACCAGCACAGGAATCACCACCACCGCAACTCCCACGGCCAGTAGCACCCCGGGAACCGGCACCACCACCACCACCACCACCACAGGAAGCAGCGCCACTCCGACTCCCACTGCCAGTAGCACCACAGGAACCACCACAACCACAGGTAGCACCACCACCGTGACTACCACGGCCAGTAGCACCACGGGAACCACCACCACCACAGGAATCACCACCACCACGACTCCCACGGCCAGTAGCACCACGGGAACCACCACCACCACAGGAATCACCACCACCCCTACTCCCACTGCCAGTAGCACCACGGGAACCACCACCAGCACAGGAATCACCACCACCGCAACTCCCACGGCCAGTAGCACCACGGGAACCACCACCACCACAGGAATCACCACCACCACCACAGAAAGCAGCACCACCCCGACTCCCACTGCCAGTAGCAACACAGAAACCACCACCACCACAGGAATCACCACCACCGTGACACCCACGGTCAGTAGCACCACGGGAACCACCACCACCACCGCGACTCCCACGGCCAGTAGCAACACGGGAACCACCACCACCACAGGAATCACCACCACCACCACCACCAACACAGGAAGCAGCACCACCCCGACTCCAACTGCCAGTAGCACCACAGGAACCACCACCACCACAGGAATCACCACCACCCCAACTCCCACTGCCAGTAGCACCACGGGAACCACCACCAACACCCCGACTCCCACGGCCAGTAGCACCACGGGAACCACCACCACCACAGGAATCACCACCACCCCGACTACCACGGCCAGTAGCACCACGGGAACCACCACCACCATAGGAATCACCACCACCGCGAATCCCACTGCCAGTAGCACCACGGGAACCACCACCACCACAGGAATCACCACCACCCCGACTCCCACTGCCAGTATCACCACCGGAACCACCACCACCACAGGAAGCAGCACCACCCTGACTCCCACTGCCAGTAGCACCACGGGAACCACCACCACCACAGGAATACCCACCACCACCACCACCACCACCACAGGAAGAAGCACCACCCCGACTCCAACTGCCAGTAGCACCACAGGAACCACCACCACCACCACAGGAATCACCACCACCTTGACTCCCACTGCCAGTAGCACCACGGGAACCACCACCTCCACAGGAATAAGCACCACCCCGACTCCCACTGCCAGTAGCACCACGGGAACCACCACCAACACCCCTACTCCCACGGCCAGTAGCACCACGGGAACCACCACCACCACAGGAATCACCACCACCACGACTCCCACTGCCAGTAGCACCACGGGAACCACCACCAACACAGAAATCACCATCACCCCGACTCCCACTGCCAGTAGCACCTCGGGAACCACCAGCACCACAGGAATCACCACCATCGTGACTCCAACTGCCAGTAGCACCACGGGAACCACCACCACCTCAGGAATCACCACCACTCCCACTCCCACTGCCAGTAGCACCACGGGTACCACCACCATAACAGCAACCACCACCATTCTGACCTCCACTGCCAGTAGAACCACGGGATCCACCACCACCACAGGAATCACCACCACCACTACCACCACCACAGGAAGCATCACCACCCCGACTCCAACGGACAGTAGCACCACGGGAACCACCACCACCACAGGAATACCCACCACCACCACCACCACCACCACAGGAAGCAGCACCACCCCGACTCCCACTGCCAGTAGCACCACGGGAACCACCACCACCACAGGAATACCCACCACCACCACCACCACCACCACAGGAAGCAGCACCACCCCGACTCCAACTGCCAGTAGCACCACAGGAACCACCACCACCACAGGAATCACCACCACCTTGACTCCCACGGCCAGTAGCACCACGGGAACCACCACCACCACAGGAATCACCACCACCCCGACTCCCACGGCCAGTAGCACCACGGGAACCACCACCACCATAGGAATCACCACCACCCCGACTCCCACTGCCAGTAGCACCACGGGAACCACCACCACCACAGGAATCACCACCACCACGACTCCCACTGCCAGTAGCACCACGGGAACCACCACCATCACAGGAATCACCACCACCCCGACTCCCACGGCCAGTAGCACCACGGGAACCACCACCACCACAGGAATCACCACCACCCCAACTCCCACTGCCAGTAGCACCACGGGTACCACCACCATCACAGCGACCACCACCACTCCGACCTCCACTGCCAGTAGCACCACGGGAACCACCACCACCACCACAGGAAGCAGCGCCACCCCGACTCCAACTGCCAGTAGCACCACAGGAACCACCACCACCACCACAGGAATCCCCACCACCCCAACTCCCACTGCCAGTAGCACCACGGGAACCACCACCAACACCCCGACTCCCACTGCCAGTAGCACCCCGGGAACCACCACCACCACAGGTATCACCACCACCCCGACTCCCACGGCCAGTAGCACCACGCGAACCACCACCAACACAGGAATCACCACCACTCCGACTCCCACTGCCAGTAGCACCACGGGTACCACCACTATCACAGCGACCACCACCACTCTGACCTCCACTGCCAGTAGCACCCCGGGAACCGGCACCACCACCACCACCACCACCACAGGAAGCAGCGCCACTCCGACTCCCACTGCCAGTAGCACCACAGGAACCACCACAACCACAGGTAGCACCACCACCGTGACTACCACGGCCAGTAGCACCACGGGAACCACCACCACCACAGGAATCACCACCACCACGACTCCCACGGCCAGTAGCACCACGGGAACCACCACCACCACAGGAATCACCACCACCCCTACTCCCACTGCCAGTAGCACCACGGGAACCACCACCAGCACAGGAATCACCACCACCGCAACTCCCACGGCCAGTAGCACCCCGGGAACCGGCACCACCACCACCACCACCACCACAGGAAGCAGCGCCACTCCGACTCCCACTGCCAGTAGCACCACAGGAACCACCACAACCACAGGTAGCACCACCACCGTGACTACCACGGCCAGTAGCACCACGGGAACCACCACCACCACAGGAATCACCACCACCACGACTCCCACGGCCAGTAGCACCACGGGAACCACCACCACCACAGGAATCACCACCACCCCTACTCCCACTGCCAGTAGCACCACGGGAACCACCACCAGCACAGGAATCACCACCACCGCAACTCCCACGGCCAGTAGCACCACGGGAACCACCACCACCACAGGAATCACCACCACCACCACAGAAAGCAGCACCACCCCGACTCCCACTGCCAGTAGCAACACAGAAACCACCACCACCACAGGAATCACCACCACCCCGACACCCACGGCCAGTAGCACCACGGGAACCACCACCACCACCGCGACTCCCACGGCCAGTAGCAACACGGGAACCACCACCACCACAGGAATCACCACCACCACCACCACCAACACAGGAAGCAGCACCACCCCGACTCCAACTGCCAGTAGCACCACAGGAACCACCACCACCACAGGAATCACCACCACCCCAACTCCCACTGCCAGTAGCACCACGGGAACCACCACCAACACCCCGACTCCCACGGCCAGTAGCACCACGGGAACCACCACCACCACAGGAATCACCACCACCCCGACTACCACGGCCAGTAGCACCACGGGAACCACCACCACCATAGGAATCACCACCACCGCGAATCCCACTGCCAGTAGCACCACGGGAACCACCACCACCACAGGAATCACCACCACCCCGACTCCCACTGCCAGTAGCACCACGGGAACCACCACCACCACAGGAATCACCACCACCCCAACTCCCACTGCCAGTAGCACCACGGGAAACACCACCAACACCCCGACTCCCACGGCCAGTAGCACCACGGGAACCACCACCACCACAGGAATCACCACCACCCCGACTCCCACTGCCAGTAGCACCACGGGAACCACCACCACCACAGGAATCACCACCACCCCGACTCCCACGGCCAGTAGCACCACGGGAACCACCACCACCACAGGAATCACCACCACCCCGACTCCCACTGCCAGTAGCACCACGGGAACCACCACCACCACAGGAATCACCACCACCCCGACTCCCACTGCCAGTAGCACCACGGGAACCACCACCACCACAGGAATCACCACCACCACGACTCCCACTGCCAGTAGCACCACGGGAACCACCACCACCACAGGAATCACCACCACCCCAACTCCCACTGCCAGTAGCACCACGGGAACCACCACCACCACAGGAATCACCACCACCCCAACTCCCACTGCCAGTAGCACCACGGGAACCACCACGAACACCCCGACTCCCACCGCCAGTAGCACCACGGGAACCACCACCACCACAGGAATCACCACCACCCCGACTCCCACGGCCAGTAGCACCACGGGAACCACCACCACCATAGGAATCACCACCACCCCGACTCCCACTGCCAGTAGCACCACGGGAACCACCACCACCACAGGAATCACCATCACCACGACTCCCACTGCCAGTAGCACCACGGGAACCACCACCATCACAGGAATCACCACCACCCCGACTCCCACTGCCAGTAGCACCACGGGAACCACCACCACCACCACCACCACCACCACCACAGGAAGCAGCGCCACTCCGACTCCCACTGCCAGTAGCACCATGGGAACCACCACTACCACAGAAATCACCACCACCGTGACTCCCACTGCCAGTAGCACCACGGGAACCACCACCACCACAGGAATCACCACCACCCCGACTCCCACTGCCAGTAGCACCACGGGAACCACCACCACCACAGGAATCACCACCACCCCGACTCCCACGGCCAGTAGCACCACGGGAACCACCACCACCACAGGAATCACCACCACCGCGACTCCCACTGCCAGTAGCACCACGGGAACCACCACCACCACAGGAATCACCACCACTCCAACTCCCACGGCCAGTAGCACCACTGGTACCACCACCATCACAGCGACCACCACCACTCCGACCTCCACTGCCAGTAGCACCACGGGAACCACCACCACCACCACCACCACCACAGGAAGCAGAGCCACTCCGACTCCTACTGCCAGTAGCACCACGGGAACCATCTCCAGCACAGGAAGCACCACCACCGTGACTCCCACTGCCAGTAGCACCACGGGAACCACCACCACCACAGGAATCACCACCACCCCGACTCCCACGGCCAGTAGCACCAAGGGAACCACCACCACCACAGGAATCACCACCACCCCGACTCCCACTGCCAGTAGCACCACGGGAACCACCACCACCACAGGAATCACCACCACCCCAACTCCCACTGCCAGTAGCACCACGGGAACCACCACTACCACCACCACCACCACCACAGGAATCACCACCACCCCGACTCCCACTGCCAGTAGCACCACAGGAACCACCACCACCACAGGAATCACCACCACCTCGACTCCCACTGCCAGTAGCACCCCGGTGACCACCACCACAGGAATCACCACCACCCCGACTCCCACTTCCAGTAGCACCACGGGAACCACCACCACCACAGGAATCACCACCACCCCGACTCCCACTTCCAGTAGCACCACGGGAACCACCACCACCACAGGAATCACCACCACCCCGACTCCCACGGCCAGTAGCACCACGGGAACCACCACCACCATAGGAATCACCACCACCCCGACTCCCACTGCCAGTAGCACCACGGGAACCACCACCACCACAGGAATCACCACCACCACGACTCCCACTGCCAGTAGCACCACGGGAACCACCACCATCACAGGAATCACCACCACCCCGACTCCCACGGCCAGTAGCACCACGGGAACCACCACCACCACAGGAATCACCACCACCCCGACTCCCACTGCCAGTAGCACCACGGGAACCACCACCACCACAGGAATCACCACCACCGTGACTCCCACTGCCAGTAGCACCACGGGAACCACCACCAACACAGGAATCACCACCACCCCGACTACCACTGCCAGTAGCACCAAGGGAACCACCACCACCACAGGAATCACCCCCACCATGACTCCCACTGCCAGTAGCACCACGGGAACCACCACCACCACAGGAATCACCACCACCGTGACTCCCACTGCCAGTAGCACCACGGGAACCACCACCACCACAGGAATCACCACCACCCCGACTCCCACGGCCAGTATCACCACGGGAACCACCACCACCACAGGAAGCAGCACCACCCCGACTCCCACTGCCAGTAGCACCACGGGAACCACCACCACCACAGGAATACCCACCACCACCACCACCACCACCACAGGAAGCAGCACCACCCCGACTCCAACTGCCAGTAGCACCACAGGAACCACCACCACCACAGGAATCACCACCACCTTGACTCCCACTGCCAGTAGCACCACGGGAACCACCACCACCACAGGAATCACCACCACCCCGACTCCCACGGCCAGTAGCACCACGGGAACCACCACCACCATAGGAATCACCACCACCCCGACTCCCACTGCCAGTAGCACCACGGGAACCACCACCACCACAGGAATCACCACCACCACGACTCCCACTGCCAGTAGCACCACGGGAACCACCACCATCACAGGAATCACCACCACCCCGACTCCCACGGCCAGTAGCACCACGGGAACCACCACCACCACAGGAATCACCACCACCCCAACTCCCACTGCCAGTAGCACCACGGGTACCACCACCATCACAGCGACCACCACCACTCCGACCTCCACTGCCAGTAGCACCACGGGAACCACCACCACCACCACAGGAAGCAGCGCCACCCCGACTCCAACTGCCAGTAGCACCACAGGAACCACCACCACCACCACAGGAATCCCCACCACCCCAACTCCCACTGCCAGTAGCACCACGGGAACCACCACCAACACCCCGACTCCCACTGCCAGTAGCACCCCGGGAACCACCACCACCACAGGTATCACCACCACCCCGACTCCCACGGCCAGTAGCACCACACGAACCACCACCAACACAGGAATCACCACCACTCCGACTCCCACTGCCAGTAGCACCACGGGAACCACCACTATCACAGCGACCACCACCACTCTGACCTCCACTGCCAGTAGCACCCCGGGAACCGGCACCACCACCACCACCACCACCACAGGAAGCAGCGCCACTCCGACTCCCACTGCCAGTAGCACCACAGGAACCACCACAACCACAGGTAGCACCACCACCGTGACTACCACGGCCAGTAGCACCACGGGAACCACCACCACCACAGGAATCACCACCACCACGACTCCCACGGCCAGTAGCACCACGGGAACCACCACCACCACAGGAATCACCACCACCCCTACTCCCACTGCCAGTAGCACCACGGGAACCACCACCAGCACAGGAATCACCACCACCGCAACTCCCACGGCCAGTAGCACCACGGGAACCACCACCACCACAGGAATCACCACCACCACCACAGAAAGCAGCACCACCCCGACTCCCACTGCCAGTAGCAACACAGAAACCACCACCACCACAGGAATCACCACCACCCCGACACCCACGGCCAGTAGCACCACGGGAACCACCACCACCACAGGAATCACCACCACTACGACTCCCACGGCCAGTAGCACCATGGGAACCACCACCACCACAGGAATCACCATCACCCCGACTCCCACTGCCGGTAGCACCACGGGAACCACCACCAGCACAGGAATCACCACCACCGCGACTCCCACGGCCAGTAGCACCACGGGAACCACCACCACCACAGGAATCACCACCACCACCACAGAAAGCAGCACCACCCCGACTCCCACGGCCAGTAGCACCACCGGAACCACCACCAACACAGTAATCACCACCACCACGACTCCCACGGCCAGTAGCACCACGGGAACCACCACCACCACAGGAATCACCACCACCACGACTCCCACGGCCAGTAGCACCACGGGAACCACCACCACCACAGGAATCACCACCACCCCTACTCCCACTGCCAGTAGCACCACGGGAACCACCACCAGCACAGGAATCACCACCACCGCAACTCCCACGGCCAGTAGCACCACGGGAACCACCACCACCACAGGAATCACCACCACCACCACAGAAAGCAGCACCACCCCGACTCCCACTGCCAGTAGCAACACAGAAACCACCACCACCACAGGAATCACCACCACCCCGACACCCACGGCCAGTAGCACCACGGGAACCACCACCACCACAGGAATCACCACCACTACGACTCCCACGGCCAGTAGCACCACGGGAACCACCACCACCACAGGAATCACCATCACCCCGACTCCCACTGCCGGTAGCACCACGGGAACCACCACCAGCACAGGAATCACCACCACCGCGACTCCCACGGCCAGTAGCACCACGGGAACCACCACCACCACAGGAATCACCACCACCCCGACTCCCACTGCCAGTAGCACCACGGGAACCACCACCAGCACAGGAATCACCACCACCGCAACTCCCACGGCCAGTAGCACCACGGGAACCACCACCACCACAGGAATCACCACCACCACCACAGAAAGCAGCACCACCCCGACTCCCACTGCCAGTAGCAACACAGAAACCACCACCACCACAGGAATCACCACCACCCCGACACCCACGGCCAGTAGCACCACGGGAACCACCACCACCACAGGAATCACCACCACTACGACTCCCACGGCCAGTAGCACCATGGGAACCACCACCACCACAGGAATCACCATCACCCCGACTCCCACTGCCGGTAGCACCACGGGAACCACCACCAGCACAGGAATCACCACCACCGTGACTCCCACGGCCAGTAGCACCACGGGAACCACCACCACCACAGGAATCACCACCACCACCACAGAAAGCAGCACCACCCCGACTCCCACGGCCAGTAGCACCACCGGAACCACCACCAACACAGGAATCACCACCACCACGACTCCCACGGCCAGTAGCACCACGGGAACCACCACCACCACAGGAATCACCACCACCACGACTCCCACGGCCAGTAGCACCACGGGAACCACCACCACCACAGGAATCACCACCACCCCTACTCCCACTGCCCGTAGCACCACGGGAACCACCACCAGCACAGGAATCACCACCACCGCAACTCCCACGGCCAGTAGCACCACGGGAACCACCACCACCACAGGAATCACCACCACCACCACAGAAAGCAGCACCACCCCGACTCCCACTGCCAGTAGCAACACAGAAACCACCACCACCACAGGAATCACCACCACCCCGACACCCACGGCCAGTAGCACCACGGGAACCACCACCACCACAGGAATCACCACCACTACGACTCCCACGGCCAGTAGCACCACGGGAACCACCACCACCACAGGAATCACCATCACCCCGACTCCCACTGCCGGTAGCACCACGGGAACCACCACCAGCACAGGAATCACCACCACCGCGACTCCCACGGCCAGTAGCACCACGGGAACCACCACCACCACAGGAATCACCACCACCACCACAGAAAGCAGCACCACCCCGACTCCCACGGCCAGTAGCACCACCGGAACCACCACCAACACAGGAATCACCACCACCACGACTCCCACGGCCAGTAGCACCACGGGAACCACCACCACCACAGGAAGCACCATCACCTTGACTCCCACTGCCAGTAGCACCACCGGAACCACCACCACCACAGGAATCACCACCACCACCACAGAAAGCAGCACCACCCCGACTCCCACTGCCAGTAGCACCACAGAAACCACCACCACCACAGGAATCACCACCACCCCGACTCCCACTGCCAGTAGCACCACGGGAACCACCACCACCACCGGAACCACCATCACCCCGACTCCCACTGCCAGTAGCACCACGGGAACCACCACCACATCAGGAATCACCACCACCCCAACTCCCACTGCCAGTAGCACCATGGGAACCACCACCAACACCCCGACTCCCACTGCCAGTAGCACCCCGGGAACCACCACCACCACAGGAATCACCACCACCCCGACTCCCACGGCCAGTAGCACCGTGGGAACCACCACCACCACAGGAATCACCACCACCCCGACTCCCACTGCCAGTAGCAACACGGGAACCACCACCACCACTGGAATCACCACCACCCCAACTCCCACGGCCAGTAGCTCCACCGGAACCACCACCACCACAGGAAGCACCACCACCACCACCACCACCACAGGAAGCAGCACCACCCCGACTCCAACTGCCAGTAGCACCACGGGAACCACCTCCACCACAGGAATCACCACCACCGTGACTCCCACTGCCAGTAGCACCACGGGAACCACCACCACCACAGGAAGCACCACCACCACCACCACCACAGGAACCACCACCACTCCGACTCCCACTGCCAGTAGCACCACGGGAACCACCACCACCACAGGAACCACCACCACCCCGACTCCCACGGCCAGTAGCACCACGGGAACCACCACCACCACAGGAAGCACCACCACCCCGACTCCCACTGCCAGTAGCACCACGGGAACCACCACCACCACAGGAACCACCACCACCCCGACTCCCACAGCCAGTAGCACCACGGGAACCACCACCACCACAGGAAGCACCACCACCCCGACTCCCACTGCCAGTAGCACCACGGGAACCACCACCACCACAGGAATCACCACCACCGTGACTCCCACTACCAGTAGCACCACGGGTACCACCACCATAACAGCGACCACCACCACTCCGACCTCCACTGCCAGTAGCACCACGGGAACCACCACAACCAAAGGAAGCACCACCACCTCGACTACCACTGCTAGTAGCACCACGGGAACCACCACCACCACAGGAACCACCACCACCCCGACTCCCACTGCCGGTAGCACCACGGGAACCACCACCAGCACAGGAATCACCACCACCGCGACTCCCACGGCCAGTAGCACCACGGGAACCACCACCACCACAGGAATCACCACCACCACCACAGAAAGCAGCACCACCCCGACTCCCACGGCCAGTAGCACCACCGGAACCACCACCAACACAGGAATCACCACCACCACGACTCCCACGGCCAGTAGCACCACGGGAACCACCACCACCACAGGAATCACCACCACCACGACTCCCACGGCCAGTAGCACCACGGGAACCACCACCACCACAGGAATCACCACCACCCCTACTCCCACTGCCAGTAGCACCACGGGAACCACCACCAGCACAGGAATCACCACCACCGCAACTCCCACGGCCAGTAGCACCACGGGAACCACCACCACCACAGGAATCACCACCACCACCACAGAAAGCAGCACCACCCCGACTCCCACTGCCAGTAGCAACACAGAAACCACCACCACCACAGGAATCACCACCACCCCGACACCCACGGCCAGTAGCACCACGGGAACCACCACCACCACAGGAATCACCACCACTACGACTCCCACGGCCAGTAGCACCATGGGAACCACCACCACCACAGGAATCACCATCACCCCGACTCCCACTGCCGGTAGCACCACGGGAACCACCACCAGCACAGGAATCACCACCACCGCGACCCCCACGGCCAGTAGCACCACGGGAACCACCACCACCACAGGAATCACCACCACCACCACAGAAAGCAGCACCACCCCGACTCCCACGGCCAGTAGCACCACCGGAACCACCACCAACACAGGAATCACCACCACCACGACTCCCACGGCCAGTAGCACCACGGGAACCACCACCACCACAGGAAGCACCATCACCTTGACTCCCACTGCCAGTAGCACCACCGGAACCACCACCACCACAGGAATCACCACCACCACCACAGAAAGCAGCACCACCCCGACTCCCACTGCCAGTAGCACCACAGAAACCACCACCACCACAGGAATCACCACCACCCCGACTCCCACTGCCAGTAGCACCACGGGAACCACCACCACCACCGGAACCACCATCACCCCGACTCCCACTGCCAGTAGCACCACGGGAACCACCACCACATCAGGAATCACCACCACCCCAACTCCCACTGCCAGTAGCACCATGGGAACCACCACCAACACCCCGACTCCCACTGCCAGTAGCACCCCGGGAACCACCACCACCACAGGAATCACCACCACCCCGACTCCCACGGCCAGTAGCACCGTGGGAACCACCACCACCACAGGAATCACCACCACCCCGACTCCCACTGCCAGTAGCAACACGGGAACCACCACCACCACTGGAATCACCACCACCCCAACTCCCACGGCCAGTAGCACCACCGGAACCACCACCACCACAGGAAGCACCACCACCACCACCACCACCACAGGAAGCAGCACCACCCCGACTCCAACTGCCAGTAGCACCACGGGAACCACCTCCACCACAGGAATCACCACCACCGTGACTCCCACTGCCAGTAGCACCACGGGAACCACCACCACCACAGGAAGCACCACCACCACCACCACCACAGGAACCACCACCACTCCGACTCCCACTGCCAGTAGCACCACGGGAACCACCACCACCACAGGAACCACCACCACCCCGACTCCCACGGCCAGTAGCACCACGGGAACCACCACCACCACAGGAAGCACCACCACCCCGACTCCCACTGCCAGTAGCACCACGGGAACCACCACCACCACAGGAATCACCACCACCGTGACTCCCACTACCAGTAGCACCACGGGTACCACCACCATAACAGCGACCACCACCACTCCGACCTCCACTGCCAGTAGCACCACGGGAACCACCACAACCAAAGGAAGCACCACCACCTCGACTACCACTGCTAGTAGCACCACGGGAACCACCACCACTCCAGGTACCACCACCACTCCTACTTCCTGTATTGGGAGCACCTCCAGCCATATATCGTCCATTACCTGTACTGTATTCACTAGCTCGACCAGTGGTACAAAGTAGCACCCACATCTCAACGTTCTGCAACCACTACCCGTAAACAGTTTCTTGTTTTACCCTTACAGCTGTCTTTTCTTTTCAGTTTCCTACTTGGGTTCTCACATTTTTCCCCTTCATACGCTTTTTTTGCCATTAATTGTTTACCATGAGATCAGATGTCATCTGGGCTGTCACCCTGTCTCTGTCTTCTCTGTCCTGCCCTCTGTCTCTTGAGCTAGGTTTTCTCTGCCATTTAACATGCTTTACCTGGATGCCATCAGTCCCCAATGAGGTGTGTACACAGTCCATTTCTTTCTTTTTTTTCTGGGAAACTCTGTCCCACTGTGTTTTAAATCCCATAATCTCATGAATTTTTATCTTCATTTCAATTTTGTTTCTTTTTAAGGGTTTTTTCATATATTTTGCTCATGCTAAAGTCCTAAGTTTCTTTTATTTTTGTTTTGTTTTGTTTTGGAAGAGGGTGTTACCAGTTGTACTCACATATGCTGTTAGCCTCTATCTCTCTGCTGTCATTCACTTAGTTTTTCTTATTTACTGTTCATGCACTATAGAAACCACGTAGTTTCACTTTTATCAGCTCTGAGCTCTGCTCTGTGTCCTTGAGTGTTTTCATATCCTGAAGCCTCCCTGTCTATCTCTGTCTCTATAGCTTCAACTCAGCTCTCTTTGCTCTGGGTAGGATGAGACTTGCCCCAGTCCATACCTACCATTAAAAGATACTGTCACGGGGTGCCTGGTGGCTCAGGGGGTTAAAGCCTCTGCCTTCGGCTCGGGTCATGATCCTAGGGTCCTAGGATCGAGCCCCGCGTTGGGCTCTCTGCTCAGCGGGGAGCCTGCTTTCTCCTCTCTCTCTCTCTCTGCCTGCCTCTCTGCCTACTTGTGATCTCTATTTGTGAAATAAATAAATAACATCTTTTAAAAAACATACTCTCATTATATAATATATAATATACAACATATATTATAGAATATTCTTTTATACATGTGAGATTTATTATCAGAGCGAGAGAGGATTTTTGCCATAAGTTAAGAAAAACACACTTGTTAAAACACTTGAAGACATTTACTTGTTTAGATGAACCATAGATATGCCCAGAGAGATATGATCTGTGTCTGTCTTGGGCACTTCCCAATCCTGTCTTGATTTAAGGAAGATGAAGGAAGTTCTTCAGCATCTGGCTACTGCATTTTCTCAGCACTTTGGGAATTCTTCCTCTAGCGAATTCTTTTCCTGGCCTTTATTTTATGTGGCTTCATTCTTTGGTCTTTCCAGTGTAGCATCGTCATGTTGAACTCTCTGGTTGTCAGGGGGAGGTACTGAGCGTTCTCGGAGGGGCGGTGTGGACCTTGCATCCCTAGGAAGTCCCACAGGGGTCCAGTAGTGTGTGCATGACCGCCAGGTCCACAGCTGGTGCTGATCACCTCTCTGAAGGCAGATAGTCTCCCTTCATCTTCCTCTTAATCCCTGGAGGTTGGCTTTCCCCGTAGACTCTTGGGCAACAAGGCACACACCCCAATAGTTGCTTTTGCTGCTGAGCACAAAAGATCCGGACATCTTCAGTAACACACAGCAAAGAGAGTGAGAGAGAGGCTGATTTGGATTCGTGGATTTTTATCGTGTCACCAGGAAGGCACTCTTGACTTGGCTCTTGCATTCTTCCTCAGTGTCTTGGACCAAAGGCCTGTTAACTAGAGGCTGTGTGACCTGACGGTCATGGGTGTGTTCCCCATGCTCTGTATCTGGGAGGGGTGGAGTAGACCAGGAGGCCGAGGTGGGGCTGGTCTTCTCGAGTAGGTGCTTATCTCATGTGGCTCCCTAGGTCAAACACACCTGGAACACTAGTTAGTGCAGGTATAGCTCTTTTCAAGAAAAGCCGAAGGGAGGGATGTCTAGGGGTGCTCAGCCAGTTGAGCATCTGCCTTCGCTTAGGTCATGATCCTGGAGTCCTGAGATCAAGTCCTGCCTCAGGCTCCTTGATCAGCAGAGAACCTGCTTCTCCCCCTGCCTGTCCCTCCCCCTGCTTGTGCGCTCTCTGTCTCTCTGGCAAATAAGTAAATAAAATCTAATTTTAAAAAGAGAGAGAAAAAAAGAAAAAGAAAAGGAAAAGCCAAAGGGAGCAGAGCTGTCACTTTCCCAGGCAGGTTGAGGGAGGTTACACCTCCTCCCTCAAACTCCACATCCCAGAAAATAAAGAGGAATCAGGAATGGTCACGATGGCCAACAGTCTCCAGTATGAGCTCTTCTGAAGCAGGTGTTGGAGAGACGATGACGTACTCGTTCTCAGGCTTGCTGGGATCTAGACTGGTCAAGCTCCTCTGGGTACTCCGAGTTTCTGTTTCTTCTTTTCTATTCCTCAGCCTTGACTGTGTTGTCCCTCACTCCTGACAACACTTGGTTTCCTGTCCCTTTGTTTTCGGGGCTAAAGTAAACCATACAGAAATTCTCCAAGACCAGGTCAAGTCTGGTCTCCACACGGACCCTCGGGCAGGTGTCTAAGCCTCTCTCCACTTCACTTGTCCCATCTCTAAAGTGGGAATGGCACTAACTGTCCCGTCCACCCCAGGGTCTCACGAGAGTATCAGACTAGGCGTTGCTTGGGAGAATGTGTTGCGAGCCTGAAGTGTGCAAATACATTTGGGTAACCGGGGCCTTGTCCCTTTCAGGGACCTGCTTAAATGGAGGGACATGGAACGGGCAGGCCTGTATTTGCCCCAACGGCTTCCAAGGAGACCAGTGCCAGACCAAGATCCCAATCTGCTATAATGGCGGCTCCTGGGATGGGATCAAGTGTGTGTGTACCAGCCTCTACCAGGGGCCGAAGTGCGAGGAGGTGGTCTCGAGCCTTGAGATGAGTGAGTAAGACCACAGAGCCCCGCTCTCCCCAGCGCTGGGCCTCGCTTCCTGCCCTTCTACATGCCCAGGAATATGGCCTCTTCCGGGGGCAACCATTTTACTCAATGGTAAGAAAGTTGAAATGTGGAAAAAAATGAATAAAGCAAGAAGAACTGGTTTGGAACAAAACACCAACTGATACAGAATTTTACCATAAAATACACTTGAGACGAATGAGCGAGTGTTGGAGGAGAAAACAAAAAGTGTGTGGGATTCTCATGGAGAATGTAGGACCCGAGATCCCCTGGGCTCAACCCCAAAGCCATGAGGAGTGCTGTGTGCTCCCCACCCTCCGGGGGCACCCTGGTGGGACCTGAGTGGGGGATGTGGGTGCTGGACCCAGGCCACTCCCCTGCCCAGGGCAGAATTGCTGGAGGTGTGGGTCTCCTTGGGAGGGAGCTCAAGGGCAGGAGGGGGCTCCATCCTCAGTAAGCGGTGCTTCTGTCCGACCCCCTTAGACTCTCCGCCGCAGACTGTCTCTGCCCAGATGGAAATGACCGTGACCGTGACCAGTATGGAGTACTCCAAAGATCTAGAAGACCGGGATTCTGAAAAATTCCAGAACTTCAGTGCGATATTCACAAAGGAGGTGAGCCTGGGAATGCAGGTCCCCGCGGGCCACTCAGCTCTCCCAGAGTCCTCTCTGGAGGTGAAGAAAGCCGGTGAGGGCTGTTCCCATGTTAGAGGTCTGTGAGTTTCTCAGCTCACTCCTTTCCTCAGGGCTTGCCAGAGAGCTCGTGGAAAGACAACCACGAGCAAGGTTCCATGAAAGGGCAGTGGAGGCCCCCCGGGGCGAGGCTGGTCTCTGAGGAGGGCCCGACCCACCGGGACCGTGTGCCACTGCCAGCGCGGGACAGGGAGTGCGAGGCGCAGCACATCCGCCCGCCGTCTGCTTTCCCGAGCTCCTGGGGAAAGCCGGGCGGGCTCCAAGTTGGGGCCTCTGCAATGACACGGTGATCTCTTTGCCTTTCAGATGGACATAGTTTATTCCGGAATCCCTGAGTATCAAGGGGTCAACATCACAAAGCTGTCGTAAGTATGCAGGGCTCCCGGGAAGAAAGTCTTTGCCGTGGAAGCATTAGTCACAGTCACAAAGACGGCTGTTCTCTGCTCCTAGGTTAGCTGACTAGGGCTCCCACAACAAAATGCCCCAGACTGGGTGGCTCAAGCATTGGAAATTTATTTCTCATGGCTCTGGAGGCTGGAAGTTCCCGATCAAGGTGTTTGGTGGGTTGGGTTTCTTCTGTGTCTCTCTCTGGCCTGTAGACAACCATCTTCTTGCTGGATCCTTACAGCTTTTTTTCTATTCAAGCATGTGCCTCGTGTGTCTTTGTGTGACTGAATTTTCCGCATCTTCTTTTTTTTTTTAAAGTTTTTTGTTGTTGTTGTTTTTGTTTTTTTGACAATCTCTTCACTCAGCATGGGGCTCGAACTCATGACCTGAGATCAAGAGTCACACACTTTTCCAACTGATCCAGTCGGGTGCCCCCCACGCCAAATTCCTCTTCTTACAAGGACGCTACTCAGACTGGATTAAGACCTACCCCAACAGGCTCATTTTAACTTATTTGCATCTGTAAAGACCCTGTCCCCAAATACAGATGCATCCTGAGGGACCGGGGATTAGGGCCTCAACACACGAATTTTGGGGGAACCCAATTCAGCCCGTAACACACTCCAACAATTACGGTTTCATGTATATTTTCCAATTTGGAAGCTCCTAAGCACCCTGTGAGAGAGGCAGATGAAGAAACAGAGACCCAGAGACGGGCACTGGGTTGCCTGGGGGGGTCACTGCTGGGGTGGGAGGGCGCGGCCTCACACCCAAGTCCTCTTACGCTGGAGACACTCTTCCTCTTACACGAGAAGCTCTGCAGGTTTCACCTTGTGTGGTGGACACCGCACTTGTCTTCAGAGATGAAGCCCAGTAACTTAGCTTGGGAGGAAACCCCAGGGAAAATGTGTTAACTTCCACTCCCCTCTCACAGGATTCTGCCCTACCCCCCCTACAGAATTTCGGCCCGGTTATCAGCCTTGGCTTTTTTTTTTTTTTTTAAGATTTTATTTATTTATTTATTTGACAGAGATCACAAGTAGGCAGAGAGGCAGGCAGAGAGAGAGGGGGAAGCAGGCTCCCCGCTGAGCAGAGAGTCCGATGCGGGGTTTGATCCCAGGACCGCGGGATCATGACCCGAGCCGAAGGCAGAGGCTTTAACCCACTGAGCCACCCAGGAGCCCCCAACCTTGCTTTCTTGACCCCCATGTCCTTCTTGGGAAAGATGACCTTGAGCTCCACGTTGCCCTGGTCCCCTCTAACTCGTTACTCTACAGGCTATTTGAATTCCATTATTGTGTATGTTATATGAGTATCATCATTCTCTCATTTAACTCTGTTATCCTGGATTGTTCTACTCCTCATGTTGCTCAGCAGTATTGCCCCCTGCCTCCAGTCTTCTATTTATGTTTGAGCCTCTGAATATAGTGGAAAGGAGAAAGCAAGGGCAAAAGAGTGCTTTTGGCTTCCATTATTTAGGAATCTGGAATTAGAAGCACGGGAAGCTGCACTTGTTGCTGTATTTTTAAAGGCAAACAGCTCATTCCTGGGGTGCCGTGGATCCCCACACCCACGCGCGCGTGAGAGAAGCGGTTGGCATTCTAGAGTAGGGGCTAGGAGTTCGTTGACTTCCCGGCATTCCCGACCCTGCTTTGCACGCGCAGAAGATGGACCGCTCCGGGGATGTGGAGGGAGGGACGAGGGAAAGAAGCCGCTGGAAGCTGTGAGCGTGTCTAAAGCCACGCTTTCTTGGTGGCCTTGCCTCCGGCTGCTCCTAGCTCCTAAGCATAGAGTCGGAAGAGACCGCTGGCTAAAATTTTAACTTTCTAGGTGTCAGAGATTCGTTTTAGAATTGACGGAAGTGTTTATGAGTAGAAAATACGCACATATGAGCTTCCAATCTGTGCACTCTTTTCTTTTTTTTTCATTTGTGCACTCTTAAGAGGCTCACAGACCTTCTGCAGCCCTCCCCCCAGCAACTCGTGACTCCTGTGAGTCCCTGGTGTCCTCCTACGTCTTAAGGACCCCTTGCCAGCAGCTGCCCAGTCCCCTGCTGGAACGCATCTGATGGCACCGTGAGGACCATCTCCTGTGGCCCCATCCCTCTATGCATCTTTGCCCTTGAGCCTTCCTGAGACTTCCACACAGGGCTGCCTAGACCCTAACCTTTGAGACAGTCCCCTTAGGCACAAGTCGTGGTGTGAGTCCTATGGGGAAGTGCCTAGCACTGTGCCTGGAATAAGCCTTCACCCAGGGAACCCTGGGGGGTCATTTCAACTGCCCTCCCCCAGCTCTGCCTTCCTGTGGGGGCAAAGGGCATATCGTGCCCGGGACAAGGGATCAGAGAAGCGAGCGTCTGTTATGACCTGGAAGGCTGCTCACGGACATCCTTTTCTCTCCTCAGGGCCGGCAGTATTGTGGTGGAACATGAAGTCCTCCTGAAGACCAACTTCACCCCAGAATACAAGGAAGTTTTCTCGAAGGTCACCCAGCAAGTGACGGAAAAAATCCAGGAAGTAACCACGGAGCAAATCAGCAAAAATAATACCTGCTTAAGTAAATTCCTAGGGAGGGAGGGAGCGGCTGGAAGGGGTCCTGGGGGATCTTTGGGGGGCTCAGTCCTGGGGGGCCCGGGTCTGTGGGAAGGCGAGCAGAAGCATGGCTTGGGATGCAGAGCGCTTTTGGAACGTCCTGAGTGGTGTGGGGGTCTTGGCGGAGGTGCGCGTGGGAGGAGACATGGGGAAGGCGCCGGGCCCTTGGAGGGTCATTGTTCTGGGGAGCAGGGCTCGAGGCTGTCCTTCCCATGTGCGGGACCATCATACAGCTTCGCTCCCCGCTCCGCTGCCCCCACTAAAGGAATTTGCTTCAAGGGGCTCTATGTGTTTCCTTCCACAGGTATACTGTGTTACAACAACACTGCCACCAAGGTGCAAAATCTTATAGTTGACTACAACCCTGAAAGTAGGTGACTGGCGCGGGGGAGGGGTGGGGGCGGGGAGTGGGGGGTGGGGATGTGGCGCTCCTGGGTGGGTCAGGGGAGGCACACAGGTGCCTGGCGGCCTGTCACCACAACTCCTCCGTGCCCCGCAGAGGAATGCCAGGAGAGGGCTGGGAAAGACTACGCGGCCTACTTCTTCCTGGCATACAAGGAAGAGAAGCCGTACTGCATCACCCGCTGCATGCCCGGCTTCAACAGCTCCCTGGACTGCAACTTCGGGAAGTGCCAGCTGGAGCGCAGTGGCCCTCGGTGCTTGTGAGTGTCTCCGGCCCTCCGGGACCCCGCCTCCAGGCCCAGGGACCTAGTGAGTCCTGGCCTCCCTTGAGTGTCTCTGGAACCCCGAGGCCAGGTCTAGGACAGGGCCCTCCCCGGGGGTTGTGCAGTGGAGTCAGGACTGGGACCAGCTCTGGGGAAGCAGAAGGAAAGCCCCAGCTTTGGGAAACTCCCAGTCAGATGGGGAGGATAGAGCCCGGCTTCCAGGGAGAGTCCGTGGCCAAAGCAATGAGAAGGCAGCCCATCCCCACGGGGAGGGTAGAAAGCCTGTAAAAGACCAGCCGCAGGCTCTGGCTACTGAAACAAAACCAGAGAGAGACCAGGGGGAAGGAGTGGCCCATGTGCAAAGGCCTGAGTTGCTGTTCAGGGCCTGGGCAGGTTTCCAGAAGGAGGATTTTTGTGGGTTGGTGTGGGTAGGAGAGGAACAGGGCTTAGGAAGGGTGTCTCCAGGGAGGGGAGGGCGCTTTCGGAGGCACAGTGTGTGCTGGGGATCCCGGACGGGATTTGCTTTTCCTGATGGAAAGGGAGAGGCTGAGAACGTGATGGTTGGGGGTGGATAAAAAGGTTGCCACTGGGGGTCTCCAGTTCCTGGGTACAGCCCAGGGCAACACGAGAGCGGGGCTGACTGCTCTAGATCCTGGGCTGCACAACCTAAAAGTACTGGGCTGAGTCCTGGGCCTCTCTGAGGCCCGTGCCGTGGAAGCTGGACTTGGCCTCTGCCCGCCCCCTCCGGGCTCTGCGCCCCAGCGAGGTCGCCCTTACCCTCTCCTCATCCAGCTCCCACGGGCTTGGGGCCAGATCGGAGGCAGGGAGGCTGTGGCTGTCGGCTGCCTCTCACTCAGAATGCTCCCTCCCTCCATCTGCCCCCTCTGTTCCTCTCAGCTGCTTGACCACGGACACGCACTGGTACAGTGGGGAAACCTGTGAGTTCAGCACCCAGAAGAGCCTGGTGTACGGGCTCGTGGGGGCAGCCGGCGCCGTCCTGCTCCTCGTCCTCGGTGTTCTCTCCATATTCATGTTCCGTTCCAAGAGGGAGCTGAGAAGGTGAGTCGCTGCTGCCGCCTCCTCCTCTGGCCTCCAGCTCCTGCTCCTTTTCTGGTCCCTCTGCCCTCACTCATTGGTCCTCGGGGTAGACAGTGGCGGAGCTAAGAGGGACCCAACCAGTCCCCAAATCCCGGTTCCCTGATCATCGTGGAATCTCTCCGGTGTTTCTGTCAACAGGCAAAAGTCTAGAGTGTCCCAGTTGTACATGTGGCATGAAGAAGATGGACGGCCCACACCTGGAACCTTCCGAAACATTGGCTTTGACATCAATGAAGGTACTGGAAGTCCTCAGTGCGCTCAAAATGTCTCAGAGTGTGGAGACAGACACACATGAGAGGACATGGGAAGACGTAAAGGAGCAAAGAGAACAGTATTTTCTTCTCTAAAACAGTGGGTTCCACATCTGTACCCCTATTTCCACCTGTGGCTCCCGTAAGGCCCTGGATCACGACCACGGGGGGACGCAAGGTTGCCGATGGGCTAGATTTCTCCAGCACTCAAACCTGCCTGTGTAGACACGCACAGGCACCACCTGGCAGTGGGGGAGCTCACCGAGCAGTGATTTCCCTCTCTGCCAAGTGGCGAACTGCACATTTTGTCAGGTTAAATGTCCGTGTTAAAATTCCTACAGATCGAGGCTTTACATTCCAAAGAAGCGAAACGTGGAATGAGGAGACCATTTTAGTCAACCCACAAAAAAGCAAGAAAGGGGGAACAGATGATCAGGAAAGGGGTGACAGAGACAGGAAGCACAAAATAAGGGAGACAATAATCTGCCCCATCAGCAACGACAATTATACGTGGGTTAAACACTCCAGCTAAAAGAGGGAATTAAAAAAAAAAAAATTGGCGGTTTCCTGTGAATGGAAGGCAGAGCAAGGACGAAGGCAAAAGTGCGGGGAAGTACGCAGAAATTCTGGCCCTGCAGCGGGTGACCTTAGAGGGAGAGACGGGAGCTTGTCTTCTAACCGGCTGCTTCCATGGCTCTCTTCCCTCCAGATCGAGACGACTCCGTGCACTTGGACTCCATCTACAGTCACTTCCAGGCCTCCCTGGACCACATAGACTCGGAAACCCAGGTGAGACGCTCGCCTCCCGCTGTGCTGAGGCCCCGTGTCCTCTCCTACCATGGGGGGCCCTTGAGGAAAGCAAAGTCGTGTTTACGGTTTGCTCGTCCAGGTGACATCTAGGTGTGCCTTGCCGGGAAGTGAGCAGTAACTTGGGGTGGCAGCAGGGGGAGGAGAAGGAACTAAGCAGCAAGGTCGGGTCGACCTGCCCGAGACCCCTGGGGCTCCAGGTGCAGAAATTTCTTTCCATGTCAAGTATGTCCTGATGGCCAACGTAGTTAGTTAAAAAAAAAAAAAAAGGAAAAGTAAAATAGTTCAAAGATTTTATTCATTTATTTGACAGAGAGAGAGATCACAAGTAGGCAGAGAGGCAGGCAAAGAGACGGGGAAACAGGCTCCCAGCTGAGCAGAGAGCCCGATGTGGGGCTCGATCCCAGGACCCTGAGATCATGACCCGAGCCGAAGGCAGAGGCTTTAACCCACTGAGCTTCCCAGGCGCCCCTAAACTGTTTTACTTTTCAAACCCACATAAAAGTCAGAATAGTGGTGCACTGAACACCCCACCTAAATCCCCAGTGTTTAACGTGCTGCCACGTTTTCGTCTTACGGCACAGCGTGTACAACTATGATACACATTCTCATCAAACTTTGCTGGAACACCTGGAAGTTAGTTGCAAACATTATGACATTTGATAAAATGATAAAAGTCCTAAAACACTTCAGTACACACCCCAAATACCATTAGCATTCCCAGCAAGTTGATGATAATTGCACAATATCACCCCGTATCCATTTTTCCAATGAACCCAAGAGCGATTACTAGTTTTTGGAATATGAACAAATTTCACACACTGACTTTTGTTGCGTCACGTTGGTCTTTTTAATCTAGAACCAATTCCTACCTTTTACATTTATTGTTTTTTTTTTTTAAGAGTCTAGGATGATTGTCTTAAGGAGCATCCCACATTTTGAGTCTATCTGATTATTTCCCCATGCTGTCCTTTACCTGTCCCTCAAGCCTCTGTTCTTCCTGTGAACTGCCAGTTAGGCCCTAGAGGCTCGATTAGTCCCAGCTTAGACGTTTCTGTTAAACATTTGTCATGGAAAAATAAAGCTACTGCACCACCTCAGGAGGTACATAAAGTCAGGATGTCTCACTAGGACTGAGACCAAGATTGGTCACTTGGCAAGAGGTGACCACTCATTGTTGCGACCTTGATTTCATTCCAACTGGCTGAATGTTCCAGGGCTGAAGAAATGAGCTCATAGTATTCCCACTTCGAAGGCTTCAGGCACTGTACTCCCTAGGGAAAGCCTTGGGGCAGACACACTCCCTCACTAGAATGCCTTTAAAGCTACCTAAGTCGGGAGTTAAGTTGGTGGTGGGTGGTGTAGACTCTAAGCTGAGCACTTCCCCAGTCCCAACACTTATGTCTACAAATCCCAGGTTCCTTATAAGCCTAGCCCTCACCTGGTTCTGTCTCTCTTTCCAGATCAGAATTCAGAGGCCTCAGGTGATGATGACATCAATTTAAGGCAGCTCCCACATGGAGCTGTGGGGTGTGAGAGTGAGCAGAGCTCACTTTGGCCAAGCCTGGTGGAACTTTTCCCCATTGAGAGCATTCATGGAACTGGATGAAAAACAAAAGCCACACCAAGGAGGAAGAGGGGAGAGTACAGTGCTGGGAAACTCACAAACAGGAAACCATGCAAACTCCGATGGGCTTGTTATGATCTCAGGCGAGGCACCCCTCCACATTCGGGGAAGGTCTTCCTCCGGCCCACCCCACTTCAGCACCAAGGACAGCGTCAAACCCACCCCTTAGGTCAGCGACAGCTCAAACACAGGACTCAACATTATACAGAATGTCTTGTAGGATGTATTGTACTTCATTTTCATGGAAAATGCTTTAAACCATTCAGTTTCTTTGAATATATAGGATTATAAGTATTTTTAAAGTTCTAATATTTATCTGTCCGTTCTGATTTTTTATTAGTCAATATAATAATATATATTTCTAATAACTAAAAACAGTGAAAGCAAATTCATTAAATTTTGCATGGTTCCCAGTCCTTTCTGCAGTTGATACCCTACTCTGGTCCCTGTTTTTCCCCTGCGAAGCTCTCTCACCTCCTCTCCCTCAGGATGCAGGGTGTGGTGAATTTGCTTCTTTTTCTGGAAATGGGCTTGTGTTTCTTCTCGTAGATTTGCAGAGATGGAGTCCTGGGTCTTATTTCCAGCTTTCTAATCCACTCCCTGTGTTAAATCTGGGGAAAAAGCATATTTGATCATTCAGACTCAAACTCGCCTTTTGCTGCTTAAGGACTAGGTTCTTCCTAAAGTCCCCTTACTGCTGTCCCCCTTCACATGTTCAGGGTGCTTGATCGTGATTCGGGCCACGCAGCTCAGGACTTAGTTTGTTCTGGATGGTGTCTCCCACAGGAGACCCCATTTAAACCTTAAGCTAAAAACAGAGCCTAGCCTCTGCTGCCCCCTCACGGTCACTCGGAGCCGCTGCAGGCACCAGTCGGCACCACCCCCCCCCCCCCCCCCCCCGCCATCCCCCTCCTGGTCCCTCCCCACCCTCACCTCCCCCAACCCCCAATCAGAAAGCCATCAAAATCCCCAGCTCTTAAAACTGGGCTTAGTCCATTTGGCTTGGTGGCTTGTAAACAACACACATTTATTTCTCACAATTCTAGAGGCCAAGATCAAGGTGCTGACAGATTTGGCTCCTGATGCACAGACAACTCTTTGTTGTGTCCTCACAGGGCAAAAGGGCTGAGGGAGCTCTCTGGGGTCTCCTGTAGGGGCACTGATCCCACTCAGAAGGGCTCTGTCCTCACAACCTAATCAACTCCCAAGCGTCCCCCCCGCCCCCCCCCCCCCCCCCCCCCCCGCCTTCCTGCTAGCATCATCACATTGGAGATTAGGTTTCAATCTATGAATTTGTGGTGGCGGGGACAGACATTCATTTTATAGCCCGGGCAGAATCCAGATGTCTTCCTTTTCAGACCTGCTTCCTGCTTCACACAGGCCAAGGCGTCCGTGGTCATGGGAGGGACCGTTCAAAAGAACCGAGACCCTATATCCCATCTAGAACCACATTATCTGCCTCAACTCCTTCCTGCTCTCATCACATCTGCTCCGTGGACAGGCAGGCTACAGTAACTGGACACATGGCTGGTCTGGGTCCAACTTACTGCCTGAGCGAACCTGGGAAAGCAACTTCTCTGGACCTCAGTTCTCTCATCTGAAAAAACTGACCGCTCCCTTTGCGCCCTCACCATTGTATACTCTAACTCATTTATTCCTACAACCCTATGAAGTGGGAACCGTCATTATCCCCATTATACAGAGGAAGGGGTCAAGGCCAAGTCACACCCAGTCACTTGCCCAAGGTCGTGTAGTCAGTGTGAAAGAGGAGTTAGAGGCCAGGGAGTCTGGCCGTCAAGCCTGTGTTCTTGACCATCAGTTACGCCCTCTCTGTGGGCCCAGTCTTGGGACTAACCGGATTAATGCCTGTAGAGTGCTTGGAACAAAGCCTGGCACATAGAAGTTTCTCGGCAGGCAGGAAGGAACGTTAGTTACCACTCCATCAGCATCTCCCCTCACAGTTCTCTCCCCAGTGCCCCTTCCCTCTTCTTCCTCTTGTCGTGCAGCCATAGGAGAGCCGTTGGCTGGACTGGGGGCAGATGAAACGCAGGCCCTGTCATTTTGCAGAAACAGGGAAATCCAAGGGCACAGAGATGCACGAAAGTAGACTGGGGCTGGGAACACCGGGTGTGAAGAAGAGGGGCTGTTGGGGGCTTAAAGGCAAAAAGGAACTTGGAAATCACCTCTCCAGGCTCACCTTTGGCCGCCGGCATGGCCCCCACAGTTACATGGTTCCACGTCCTACTACTACCCTTGGGGGCTGCTCTTGCCCTGACTTGTGGGTCTTTAGGCATCACCTCTGGCCCAGTCCATAGCCTGGTCGGCCTCATGGCTGATCCCCCCAGGGCCTGCCCTCCTGCCAGTCCTTCCTCCTTCCTGCGCAGCCAGCGGCTCCTTCCCAGTTGTGCTGTTCACCCGCTCAAGAACCCTGATGCTCCCACCCTCGTAGTAAAGCAAGATCCATGCTCCTCAGTGTCTTCAAGTTCCCTAGAATCATCCCTCCCTCACCTCCAGGAGCTCTACGACCTCACCGCAAGGACAGATGAAATGCCACTCTCTCCCCTCGGCTGCTGCTTCAGCCTGCAATGCCCTTTCACACCTTCCTCTGCAGAACCGGACTCATCTTGCAACTCCAACTTCACCTCCTCCAGGAAGCCCCCCGTGATAGAACCCTTCACAACCTCTCCCATCTGTGCCTCCCTGTCTTCATCTGTGTGGGTTGCCATAACCAAAATGCCAACACTGGGGGCCTTAAACAGCAGACGCTAATTTTCTCACCATTCTAGAGGCTGGAAGTCCAAGATCCGGGTGCCAGCAAGATCATGTTCTGCTGAAGGAATCTCTTCTTGGTTTGCAGACCGGCCTACCTCTTGCCATGTGCTCACATGAGTGCTTTTCTGTGCGCGCACACACACGCACACACACACACAGTGCAGGGGGGAGGGGGCAGTTCACAAAAAAAGCAAGCTCTCTGGTGTCTCCTCTTAGGAGGGCACTAATCCCATCAGATCAGTGCCCCATCATCAAGGCCTCACCTAACTGCTACCTCCCAGACTCCCTGCCTCCAAATACTGTCACATGGTAGGGAAGGAGCGGGGGGGGGGGCTCCCACATATACATTTCGAGGGGACACAGACACAGTCCATCGCATCTTCACACTGTTGTGCACACCTCTGTCATCCTTATAATCTTCCCGACATATCTGTCCCCACAGGGGGAGGATGTGGCTTTGTTCCCCTCGACACCCCCCACCCCCGAGTGCCTAACACAGTGCCTTGCACATCAAAGACGCTATTAATGCCCGTTAAACTTAACCGAATCAAGACTCATTTTCACAAAGCTGTCCTTCCGGCATGTGTCAACATGACATAATGGAATTCTTGTTCTCTGATTGCTTCATACACGCTTATGTCTGTTGACAAAGGAAAAAGAAAAGAAAGAAAAGAAAAACAAGCCCCAAATGGAGTCACTTGTGCTAAGCCCCTGTCAAAGAAGACTTAGCGCCTACCGTAATTGCATAATTGCGGCGTTAGCCTCTCCCAGGACTGTGACCTTTAATTGGCCAATCTGGAACTCTCTGATCTGCACTGGGGAGGTGATCGGCCAGACAGACCCCTGTTCTTCCCGCAAGTGTGGGTGACCTTGCCTGAAACAATCCACTCTTTGTTAGAAACTTCCTTTTTCTGCCCCCTTCTGCCTACAAAAGCCTTCCATTTTGAATAGCTCCTCAGAAGCACCTTTCTGCTTGCCGGATGGGACGCAGCCCCAGCTCTGAATCATTGACTTAAGTCAATTAGATCTTCAAATTTACTCAGCTGATTTTTTTTTTTTAGATTATTTATTTATTTATTTGACAGACAGAGATCGCAAGTAGGCAGAGAGGCAGGCAGAGAGAGAGGAGGAAGCAGGCTCCCTGCGGAGCAGAGA
Organism: Neogale vison; assembly: GCF_020171115.1. NCBI lineage: Eukaryota > Metazoa > Chordata > Mammalia > Carnivora > Mustelidae > Neogale > Neogale vison. The sequence goes on from NC_058104.1 coordinate 9,435,162, forward strand.
GCCCGATGCGGGACTCGATCCCAGGACCCTGGGATCATGACCCAAGCTGAAGGCAGAGGCTTAACCCACTGAGCCACCCAGGTGCCCTCAGCTGATTTTTTTTTTTTAAAAACACTTTCTAGTCCTATGGAAAGCACCTTTTTTTTTTTTTTTTTTTTTTTTTAAAGAGACAATCTCTACACCCAACGTGGGACTCAAACTCACGACCCCTGAGATCAAGGGCTGCATGCCTCTCAGACTGAGCGAGCGGGTGCCCTGGAAAACCCACTCTAGAGCCGGAGAATTTAGCTCAGACTGTGCACACCACGGCCTCTCATACATCCTGGTTTTCTCCTTCCCTGTCACTGCTAAGCCTTTCCCTCTCTGGAGGAGATCAAGACAGGAAGAAGGGCAGCAGAGGGCCCTGGGTTCTGGAATCTATACGAGATCCTGGTCTCCCTCCTTGGCCTTCTCTGGGTCTTTCCAAGTCACTTCCAGTCACCCAAAGACCCTGGCCGTGTGGCAAGTGTGAAATGAGGCTGGACACTGGAAGGGCCATTCCCTGATGAGAAGCTAAGACTAATGCCACTATCCCACCCTTGGAAATAATTTCCCAAGGCGTTCTCTAGGGTTCAGCTCTCTTGCAGGCAGATTATAGTACAGACGTTTGGAAAACACGAAGGCATTTAGATCCGCAGAGATTTTACTGGCTTGGGAAGACGTGACAGTTGCATTTTGCTGCTGAGGGCGGTGTGACTCTGGCACTTAGATCTCACCCCCGGGCTGGGCAGGCCTGGTTCCTGGTTCGTCCGTGATGATACAGCAGGCGGGGGGAGCTGGCGGCTGCCTGACAAGAGGCAGGGCTCGCTGGGGAGCCAAGCAGTGAAGGAAATTTACTGCGTCTCGTAGCCAGAGAAAGTGGAATTGGACCTGGGTGATCATCAGCCTGATTAGCTCGGGGCCTCCTAGAGAGAGCCCAGGGCGGGGGGGGAGGCAGGGCGGGGGCGGGCAGGAAGGACGGGTCAGCCAGTGGGAAGGTGGAGGCCCAGAGGCTAGGGTTTGCTGAGGTCAAGAACCGAGGCCCAGAGAAGTCTGTAGGGCAGCAAACCTGGAGAAAATGAGTCTAACACCCAGTGATCAGGGTTAAATTTTTAAAAAAGAGACAACAGGCCCAAAATGGAGTCACTTGTGCTAACTACACAGACTCACTAGCTCGCCCAACTACAGCTTCGGCTTCTTCCAGGAATATAACCTTTAACCTGTCCATCTGGAACTGCCTGGTCAGCACTAGTGAGGTCCTCTGCCTGACGGACCCCTGGCCTTCCCCCAGCCCAGGGTGACCTTGCCAAAACAATCCACTCTTTGTTAGAAACTTCCTTTTTCTGCCCCCTTCTGCCTATAAAAGGCAGAATTTCCCATTTTGTAGCTCCTCCGAACACCTTTTTGCTTGCCAGCCAGGAGGCTGCCCGGACCATGAATTGCTGAATAAAGCCAATTAGATCTTTAAATCTATTTGGCTGAGCTTTATGATTTATCAGACCTAGTGGCCGCGATGGGAACTTCCAAGGGCTTCGGGGACAACGAGAAACACAAGCATGGCACGTACGAACCTTCCTGAGTTGTCTCCTTTTCTTGCCATTTCCAAAGGCCGGGCCAAGTTCCTCCCAGTTCTGAGCCCCACTCTCTTTGCTTTGGGCTCCTGAACTAATCAGCTCTGCAGTCACTTCCATGATGGAAGTTGCTAGAATTGAAGCGGCGGTTACCTAGTATTTTACCTGCTTTGAGTGGAAAACCCCAGCCCTGGTTCTGTCCCCAGATTCCACACTGGGAATTGGTGGGGACCCACGCAGGCCCTTCTTTGGGCCTCCTTTGGGCCTCCTTTGGGCCAGGACACAGCATCTCTTGGTTACCGCCGACATACTAAGGTGCACAGGTTTGTGTTGTTTTGTACAAAGTCTATTGATAATGGGGATCTTGGAAACAGCCACAAAATTGGTGAGGACTGGTTGAGTGTTCCACAGCTGTTAGAGAGCTCATCACCTAACCCAAAGACTCCCGTTAGAGACACATGAAAAAATGTTCCACATCACTCAGCATCAGGGAACTACAAATCAAAACCACAGTGAGATACCACCTCAAGAATGGCTAAAATGAACCAGTCAGGAAACGACAGATGCTGTCGAGGATGCGGAGAAAGGGGAACCCTCCTACACTGTTGGTGGGCATGCAAGCTGGTGCAGCCACTCTGGAAAACAGCATGGAGGTTCCTCAAAAAGTTGAAAATAGAGCTACCCCATGACCCAGCAATCGCATTACTGGGTATTTACCCTAAAGATCTAAATATAGTGATCCAAAGGGACAGGTGCACCCGGATGTTTATAGCAGCAACGGCCACAATAGCCAAACTATGGAAAGAACCTAGATGTCCCTCAACAGACAAATGGATAAAGAAGATGTGGTATACGTATACAATGGGATACTATGCAGCCATCAAAAACCCAAAATCTTGCCATTTGCAACGACGTGGATGGAACTAGAGGGTATTATGCTGAGCGAAAATAAGTAGAGAAAGACGATTATCGTGTGATCTCTCTGATATGAGGAATTTGAGAGGCAGGGCGGGGAGGGTTGTGGGGGGCGAAATTAAAGAAGATGGCATCAGGAGGGAAACTCGATCTCAGGAAACAAACTGAGGGTTGCTGGGGGTATGGGGGGGAGGGATGGGGTGGCTGGGTGACGGACATTGGGGAGGGTATGTGCCATGGTGAGCGCTGTGAATTATGTAAGACTGATGATTCACAGACCTGTACCCCTGGGGCAAATAATACATTGTATGTTAATTAAAAAAAAAAAAGACTCCTGTTAGGATAAGCGAATTATGAAATAGGTTACATGCACCCTAGGTTACCCACCAAACTCAGAAAAATTTCTGTGCGATGAGGTTCACTGTAAAACACCACAGAATCCCTAGCCCAGCCGCAGAGCCCTTTCAGGTATCAGTTTGGCTCTGAGAGACCTAAAGGCTTAGGCTGAGTAAATGAGTAAGTAAGTAATCCCCAAATTCCAAAGCGGAGCACACACTACCTTTGGCACACCTGCTTATTTTTTTGTCCAACGACTATGGTTCTGGAAGCTCTAAGTAGCTACAAAAATGGCGAAATCTTACAAAAGTTAACTAGAATCATAATGGCCATTACGGGGAACGTTCCAGCTAAACAAGATCATTTAAGAAAGGCACTGGAAAGGAAAGCAAGGATTCCCAAGTTCAACGCCAGAATGGAATATTCATTTTAACTGGCATGCACAAGCTTCCAAAAGCCTTCAAGATTCCAAAATTCCTTCATTTAAACAATTCATTGCCAAGGCTAGTGAAAAATTAAAGGCACACGAGATACCTCAAACAACAGATGATAAAACTGGTATGTCCCCTCCATCATTTACCGGAGTACTCACATTCTACTAATCCTGTCTCTGAACTACCTTCCTATTCGGAAGACTGTTGATCAATTAATTACTTTATCAACTAAAACCACTGAGATTTCAGGAGACCCCCTCAGGTATCTTTGCCTTCTTGGTCAAAGACCAAACTAATAGCCGAAGTTCAAGAATTTCCTAAACCCAGGGAAGATCCCCAAAAGTTTTCTGTAAACTTTCTAGTCCTCGTCAGAGCCCCTGACCCCAGGCTGCCAGATCTCTACCAGCTTGTGCACGAGCTGGTGGGACCCAGTGAACCCCAAAAATGGTGCAAGGAATTGGGTGGCCTAGCGGGTTGGGCCTTTGCTTTTGGCTCGGGTCATGATCTCATGGTCCTGGGATCGAGTCCCAAATCTGGCTCTCTGCTCAGCGGGGAGCCTGCTTCTCCTCCTCTGCCCGCCTCCCTGCCTACTTGTGAGCTCTGTCTCTCAAATAAATAAACAAAATCTTTTTTTAAAAAAATGGTGCAAGGAAGCAGGCTGACATAACCCTGAGGAAGATAGCCAAGATCGTCGACCTTCAACATGTCCCCTTGTGGATTAAAAAAAAAAAAAAAAAAAGGCTTGCAAAATAGCAACTGATCTTCTAAAAGCCACTCCTAAACCCTTCCCTTCCCTTCCCTGACCCATCCGTATGGGTCTCTTATTCAAACATAGAACCGCAAGAAAGATGTATTTGTGGCAAATAAACCCAACTGGAAATTCTCTTCCGAAAGCGCGCCAGGTCCCATACAATAAAAAAAAGGTCACCCAACCTGCTCTAGCTGTTCTTCCTGTAAACTGATTATCTTCTGAGATTAGTGGATTGATAAAAAGGCAGAAAATAGAACAGAAAATAGCCAGTCTGACTCAGCTTGTGACTGTCCCTGAGCACTTTGAAAGGACTTTGGAACAAGATTACAAACACGCGTCTGCAAAGCTATTGGCTTTACGGCCCCACAGCTCCAAGTTCAGGCACTGAAAATAACTCCTGAGCACCCACATCGCACCCTCCTAGGGGTCCACCATCAAAACATCGGCCCAAGGGTCAATATTTCATTTGTAATCCATTAGGATGCTGGGGGGGATGGCAAGTGTCCTCAAAGACCCTACCCAAATGTTTCAAGGTCAGCTAAGGTTACTATCAGGTCCAAAGCTGATAATCAGAGCCTGATAAGAAATTATTTTTAGACCTTCTCACCTAAGCTAAAATAAAACTGTGTACTTGGCAGGGGGCAAAAAAAGATCTTTGGAAGCCCTCCGGAAAGGACTGGGAAAAAAAAAAACCTTCGGAAGGATTTTTGGTGGGTCAGGTTATGAGGTAAAATCAACTGTCCTTAACTTACAAATCCTTACAAGACCAAAAGTGGCTCCAGAAATAATTCAAAGTCCGCTTTCTTCTCCCCCCCCTCCCCAAACCTCCTCTATTTACCTCAAAAGTCTCATAAGTATGGTGAAAATTTTGCCTTTAGGAACCAAGTGTTCATTCTCAATGTCTTTGAAATGTAAATGTTCTACTTCAACCTTGCTGGAACTCTTATCTAGACCATTTCTTTAAGATTCCGGCTTCTAGCACCTTCTTACCTCCGTAGGCAGCGGGTCAGTCTCCTAAGATCCCGGCTTCCGGGGAAGAGGGGGAGGGGTATTTAAAAGTTTACGGGGCTGGTAAATGCGGGGCACCTGGCTGGCTCCGTCAGTGCAGCGTGTGACCCTTGACTCATCTCAGGGTTGTAAGTTTAAGCCCCATGTTGGGTGTAGAGATCACTTCAAAATAAAATGTTGGGGCCCCTCAGTGGCTCTTAAGTGTGTAACTCTCCATCTCAGCTCAGGCCATGATCTCAGGGTCTTGGGATCGAGCCCCGCATCAGGCTCTCTGCTCAGCAGGGGGCCTGCTTCCCCCCCCCCCCCCCCGCCTCTCTGCCTACTTGTGATCTCTCTCTGTCAAATAGATAAATAAAGAAAAAAAATTTTTTTTAAAGAAAAGGTGGTTTTATTAAAGTTTGGGGACGGGACCGTGAGCCCAAAGAGCGGCACGGGGCTGGTGATGGGTGACTGATTACATACTTTCAAGTTGGGAGGGGGTTAAGGAGAGCCTTCGTCTCTAAGGAATTTTGGAAGCAAGGTCTCGAGGACCTCGAGGGGGCCTCGCTGTTGTTAAGAAAAGGTCATTTATTGGGGAGGCCTGGGTGGCTCAGTTGGTTGGGCAGCTGCCTTCGGCTCAGGTCATGGTCCCAGTGTCCTGGGATCGAGTCCCGCATCGGGCCCCTTGCTCGGCGGGGAGCCTGCTTCTCCCTCTGCCTGCCACTCTGTCTGCCTGTGCTCGCTCTCTCTCCCTCTCTCTCTGACAAATAAATAAATAAAATCTTAAAAAAAAAGAAAAGAAAAGGTCATTTATTACTGTCTAATAGAACCTGAGTCATGAGACCCTTCAGATGTATATCCGTGGGCCATATGCTTGGAGGTTGATTGCCAGTGTGTATCTTGTGGGGGTACAAATAAAGGAAGTTTCCAAAGGATTTTTTTTTTTAAAGATTTTATTTATTTGAGACAGAGAGCTAGTGTGGGAGGAGCAGAGGGACAGGGACAAGCAAACTCTGCCCGGAGCATGGAGCCTGACTCAGGGTTGGATCCGAGAACTGTGAGATCATGACCTGAGCCAAAACCAAGAGTTGGACACTTAGCTGATTGAATGACCCAGGCCTCCCCCCCAAAGGAATTTTTATGTATTGCAGTTTCTAGAAGAATGTCACTCTGCCTGTTTCAAGGACTCCTCAATGGGCTGTGAGTAGTAAGGACATTTAATTTTTTTTTCTCCTGCCTTTGTTTCCCATATCATAAGAGCTAGTCCATAGTTGTTTACTTCTTAATCTTCACTTGAAATTAAGGTTTTTTAAAGTGTTAAGAATTCTCATATAAGTAATGATGGCTGCTGGGAATAATAAAGGAAACGTCTCGGTATGCAGGACAAGTAGGCTGTGTATTTTCAGTTAAGAGGAGGTATGACGAACAGAGACACATTTTTGTTGAGGGAAAAAGGAATAGTGTTGTCCGAAAGAGAGGCTGGTTTTTTCAGAACGGAAAGGAGGAAACACAGGACAAAATCTGAATGTGAAAAATAAAACTATAGGAGGTCTCTGGAAAACAAATGTTGGAGAAGGGACTTTTTTTTTTTTTAAGATTTTATTTATTTATTTGAGAGAGAGACAGTGAGAGAGAGCATGAGCGAGGAGAAGGTCAGAGGGAGAAGCAGACTCCCCCGTGGAGCTGGGAGCCTGATGCGGGACTCGATCCCAGGACTCCGGGATCATGACCTGAGCCGAAGGCAGTCGTCCAACCAACTGAGCCACCCAGGCGTCCCTGGAGAAGGACTTTTATGTGTGGTCAGGATAGCTAAGATTGGATTAAATTTAAGTAAAAAGAATGATGAGTTTTAATATTAAAAGTACACTAGCGCAAAATTAGAATTGCTTTCTCATGGTTGGAAAAAACAGTTTTCTTGGACTTTCAGTTTGCTTTTGGCAACAGCCTGTAAAGTTTCTTTACCTTTTAAGCAAATGTGCGCAGAAAGTAAAGATTCTGTGTCCACCAAAACAATTGACTGTTTCGTGGTACCTTTCTCATCGCGTCCGTGATTACTTAAGAAACCTGAGTCTTCTCTATTAAAAGAGCTGAGGGTTTGTTTTTTTTTTTAAACCACAATTCAGGGCACCTGTATGGCTCAGTCATTAAACACCGGCCTTCGGCTCAGGTCATGATCCCAGAGTCCTGGGATGGAATCCCTCGGTGGGGAGCCTGCTTTGCCCTCTCCCACTCCCCCTGCTTGTGTTCCCTCTCTTGCTGTCTCTCTCTCTCTCTCTGTCAAATGAATAAATAAGATCTTTTAAAAAAATTAAAAGACACAACTATTTAACTCTCTGTATTTGATTGCAAAGTCTTCAATTGTCACTCTGGTTAAACAGGTAAATATTGGTTCAGAGTAATCCGGGATACTATTTGACCAAGTGTTTTTGTTTTGTTTTTTTAAAGATTTTACTTATTTATTTGATAGAGATCACAAGTGGGCAGAGAGGCAGGCCGGGGTGAAGGGTGGGAGGGGGTGGGAAGCTCCCTGCTGAGCAGAGAACCCAGTGCAGGACTCGATCCCAGGACCCTGAGATCATGACCTGAGCTAGAGGCAGAGGCTTAACCCAGGGAGCCACCCGGGTGTCCCCCTGACCAAGTGTTTTTAAATCTTTTGCTATTTTTGACAAACTTGCCCCAAATCAAATTCTAAATCAAGAATATCTGACCCCAAATTAACTCTGAGATTTTTAGGAGGGGTCCTGGAGCATGTCAAAAGATTTGTTCCCTCTCCTTGTAGAAAGAGATGTTACACTAGTAAGATGTATGCATCAAGTTAAATTACGTGGGAAGCACCATCAAATAAGTAATACTAAGGGATCGAGCCCTGCATCAGGCTCTCTGCCCAGTGGGGAGCCTGCTTCCTCCTCTCTCTCTCTCTCTCTGCCTGCCTCTCTGCCTATTTACGATTTGTCTGTCAAATAAATAAATAAAATCTTAAAAAAAAAAAAGTAATACTAAGCCTTCCTTACGTTGAATTTGTACAGGAATGTAAGTGTTCCAGAAATTAAAAGAAATTCCTGAAGTCTGATACGTCCTGGTATAATGTTATCATCATAATTCCAGTTCATTTAAAAATGTCGTGTGCCCCAGGAATGACCAAGTTTCCTTGTCAATTCCGCTATAAGGAACGCTCATCCGATCTTCAGTAGTAGGCATTTTTTTGTCTTCGGTCATTTAGGGATCGTTATTGTTTGACTCAAGTGCTTTTGCAATAATGTCCCTCCCGAAGTACGTCATCTTCAGGGAAATTTATAAAGAGGACTTTGGTAAGTACAGGTTGACGATAACTTTAAAGTCATAAAACTGAACCGGATAAGAATTTCTGCAACTGGAAAAAAAAAAAAAAAAAGGAAAGAAAAAAGAGAATTTCTCCAACTACTGGAAAACATGGGATTCAAGCCGAACATTAGTCACACAGAACTGAGCGAGTGGAGGAGGACTTTTTGTTTGAAACATCGCTTGTTTTGGGATACTGTGGTTTCCATGATTTTTTTTTTTTTAAGATTTTATTTATTTATTTGACAGAGAGATCACAAGTAGGCAGAGAGGCAGGCAGAGAGAGAGAGAGGAGGAAGCAGGCTCCATGCTGAGCAGAGAGCCCGATGCGGGACTCGAACCCAGGACCCTGAGATCATGACCTGAGCCGAAGGCAGCGGCTTAACCCACTGAGCCACCCAGGCGCCCTGGTTTCCATGATTTAAGAAAGCTTTTCTTCAGCTATGACCTGAGGCAATTTGGTAAAGGATACCTGTTACAAGATGAAACATTTACCTTCTCTCCCGGCCTCATTCCTCCAGAATTCAGAAACTCTTGAGGAGTCTTTTCATGGCCATATAACTAGGTATTTGCACAAGTTCAAAAAAACGTGTTCTCCTTGAAACAGGACACAACTGGAAACACTGGCTAGAGTCAAGGCTTTGGCTGGAAGGCGTTATTGGAGGGAGACGTGTACGGACTCAGAGAAGCCGGATAGCTTTCAGGAACTGCTTGGAAAGGTCAGCCTACTACCTTGCTTATAGGGTTTCCAGCAGCCTTACCAGGGGAATAAGGAAAGTCACTCCCTGGCAGGCCCACGAATGGCTCAGGATATTTGCGGGGGACCTCAAGAAGAGAAGAATTCACCCAAACTATAGTATTGCAGGTAAAAATCTCAAAGTGAGTCCTTGGTTTAGCTTCCTGGTCTCGGGGGTTTTAAGAGCTCGATCCGCGATTACTATGAAAATCCCCAGCAAAACATTCTTAGAGAAGAGTTTCTATGACCAATCACTGATCTTGCTACACTTATGCAAATAAACAATCAGGCCAAGTTTAATGCAAACAAACTAGCTTTACTGCTGATTATCTGTGGTTAAAACAAAACAAAACAAAAAGAATGGGGCTAATTATAGAAAGAGAAATTACACTTGCACCTTCCTAGAGTCTAGATTTTAATCTTGTCCGTTGTCCTTGAGTTTCAGATCAAGACTTGTTACTTGAACTAAACATAAAACCGTTTAGTCTTGGGGCACGTGGGTGGCTCAGTGGGTTAAAGCCTCTGCCTTTGGCTCAGGTCATGATCTCAGGGTCCTGGGATCCAACCCCAGTCCTCTGCTCAGCAGGGAGCCTTCTTCCCCCTCTGTCTCTGCCTGCCTCTCTGCCTGCTTGTGATCTGTCTCTCTGTTAAATAAATAAAATCTTTAAAAAAAATTCTAAACGAGTATAGATTTAATATAGCTTAAAACATATAAATCACAAACTGGCAGAATTATGAAAAAGAATGGACAATTTCATAGCCTTAGTGAGATATTTACAAGAGCTTATATTGGTGATTAATAGCTCAGACAGAAGAAAATATTACATGGAGAATACAGAGAAGTTGAATAAGACAGTTATAAGCTTGTTGTAATGGACAGAAAATAAAATTCTCGTCCCAGACATTTCAAGAACATACACACACTTTTCTCAAACACACATGAGGCATTTGTAAAAACCTATGACCCTCTAGTCCGTAAAGCACATTTCTGCAAATACCAAAGGGAGGCAAGAATGAAAACAGGAAGCCAATGAGGAGGTTGTCGTAGTAGCTCAGGCAAGATGTAGGGAGAAGAGGTTGGATTCAGGCCAGATTTTGAAGGTAACATGGACGATGTTTGCTAATGGACTAGACGCACAACGCAACAGAAAAAGAACCAAGACGGTGACTGTAGTTAACAATACTTAAAGTGAGTAAAGAGAGAGTGAATCTGGAAAGTTCTCATCATAAGAAAAAACACTGTAGCTATGTGAAGTGAAGGACATTAAGTAAACTTATTGTGGTAATCATTTCACAGTATATACATGGACCAAATCATCATGTTGTACATTGTCGGAAATCAGACCCAGGCCCAAAATAGAGTCTAAGACCCATGGCACCAAACCAAGACTTAACTGTGGTTTTGGCTTTCCCAGAAATGGGATCTTAATTAAGCCAGTCGATCAGGAATCACCTGATCAGGACTAGTTAGGTCATCTGCCTGACTAAAGGAATGTAACTTTCCAATAGTCAACCTACTTTTTTGCCCTTATAGAACTTCCTTGTTTTCAATTGTTGAACAAAGTCAATAAGATCTCTGAAATCTACTCAGTTGAATTTTTTTTTGAAGGGGGGGGATGCAGAGGGAGGAGGGGGAGACCCTTAATCAGGCTCCAAGCCCAGCATGGAGCCTGACATAGGGCTGGATCTCACCACCCTGAGATCGTGACCTGAGCCAAAATTAAGAGTCTGGCACTTGGGGCGCCTGGGTGGCTCAGTGGGTTGAGCCCCTGCCTTCGGCTCAGGTCATGATCCCAGGGTCCTGGGATCCAGGCCCGCATTGGGCTCTCTGCTCAGCAGGGAGCCTGCTTCCCTCCCCCTCTGTCTGCCTCTCTGCCTACTCGTGATCTCTGTCAAATAAATAAATAAAATCTTAAAAATTAAAAAAAAAAAAAAAGAGTAGGACATTTAACCAACTGAAGCACCCAGGTGCCCCTCAGCTTTGTTTTTTAACAACACCTAAATCTAATACTATGTTCTATGTTAATTGTATCTCAATTTTAAAAAAAGAAAAGAAAAATGGAATCAAGGATGATTACAAGGTGCTTGGTCTCAACAATTAGAAGATGGATTCCTATTACAAAGGCGGAGATGCCGGGGGTGGAGGCAGCAGGCTGAGTTGGGGGGAGCATGTCAAGGACAGAAGTCTGTTCGATTGACAAGTGGAAACGTCCAGCGCGGCAGTCGGGCATGAGTCTGGAAGTGAGCGGAAAAGTCTCGTCTGGGGCCAAGGTTTGGAAACTGCCATTCTATCAAGGATCTCACATCATTGGGAGTCATGGCCCTGGGTGAGACCACCTCGGGAAGCTGTGTGGACAGAGAGGTGGTCTCAATGCGCTGTAATGTTTAGATTCCAGAACGACAGGAGAACCCAGAGTAGACGCAGGCATCGAGGTAGGAAGGGAACCAAAAGGGCTAGGGGACCAACCCGCCAAGAAGAAAGAGTTCCAGGGAGCGGGTGATCTCCTCTGCCCAATCTGAGAGGAGGACCAACAAGGTTCAGGTCGTTGGTGACCTTGGCCAGCCAGCTTCCAAGGGCGTGTTGGGAACAAAAGCCTAATTGTAGTCAATTCAAGAGAAAGAGGAAAACAAAGCAGAGAAATGATAGTCGGGGCATGTGAGGTCAAGCAGGGACTGGTTTTCTTTTGTTTTAAGACCGGAAACATGCTAAAGAAAGACCCAGGGGGGAGAGGAATAGATGACCTTGCGGGACAGAGGCAAACACAGAAGACAAGTCCTTGAGTAGGTGGTAGGGGGTGAGCCCCGGCAGTGCAGGGCTGAGCCGCGCGGAAGCCAGAGGCCAGAGGGAAAATCAGCAGTACTCAAAAAATCAGTACTGAAAAATCAGTCCTTACTCAAAATGTTGGTATTTTGCTCATTATGGATTTTTTTGGCATTGATTTTGATTTTTAAATATTGCACGAAAATATTATGTATGTTGATTATTGTGTTCTTTGGTGCTTTTTAAGATTTTGCACCTGAAGCAGGACGGAGGGGAATCTTTGGCGAGATTTCCTAGCAGGAGAAGGAGGTTTGAGTGGGGGCGGGTGTATCAGAATAGAGGGCACAGGGCCTCTCTCAGGATAGGCAGGAGCAGCCCCCAAAGCAGAACCCGGTAGCAGTGGTTTGTGTGGGCGGCTTGGTAATGGACGGTGACCCAGACTTCAGCGGGGACAGAGCTCCCTCTGGTGGGCCTGGGTGGCAAAGACAGCTCAGAGAGGATGGTGCGGTTGGGTCTGGGGTGTGCAGGGGCGCCGCTGACCCAGGAAGGGGCAGAGGTACAGAAGCTCTGGAACAGACCAGAGTGGTCAGAGGAGGAGACCAGGGTGCCGCCGCCGGTAGAGGAGGGTGTTTTGAGAAGGGAGCGAGTGATCCGTGGTTTCAGATGTCCGAGAGGCCTCATTTAACTCTGGCCAGGTTATTGGCCACAAGAGGCGCGAATCAACCCATGTAGGTCTCTCCAGACATACGGTATTTTCCAAACTAAGGCGAAAAAATGATCTCTATGTGGAAATTTCCTAAAGGAGTTAAGGCTTGAAGTTTTAAAAGTCTCTATTATTGTTCTTCTACCCTGAGTATAGGACCAAGGCCCAGAAACTCCCTTCGAGCAATTTCACCTGTAGAGCCTGTAAGTCAGGGGAATTCTCATCTCGGGGATATTCCTGACATTCTGAAGGTTCTGACGATCAAGAAGTGCCCTTCTTTACCACTGCGAGGCTGGGACCTTAAAAAAAATAATAAACAGCGCGTCCAAGAGGCTGGGGCATGTAAACGGTAAAAAGAAGTTATGTCAACCCTGGGCCACAGGGCAAGCTTTTCTGTCACTGGGGTCCTGATCATGGGGCCTTTGGCTCCGGGCCACGAGGGCTGGCTGGCCGGTGACAGGATGGATTTTTTGAGTGACTCAGAGCAACTTTGGTTCCTACTAAGACGGACTGAATTCCAGCTTTGTGCCAAGAAAAACATCAGGACTGAGTTCTCCAGCTCTGTTATCCAGAAGGTGGGCCGGAAGTTGGACGCCGCTCCCGGTCTCATCTGGACAGCCGGAGGTAGGAACGATTTCTTTGGAGCAGGAGCTGTGGACAGTCATGCTTCTCATCGGGAGTGAACACATCCAGCCTGAAGGGTTCAGGAGACACATAGACCTGAAGCAGACATCAAACCCACATTGTCGGCTCTGCTGGGTGGCAGAAGTACCAAAGCCAGGGCCGCAGGCAGGGTCTAGCCCTATAATTTTGCCTTTAAGTGAGTGTCATACAATCACTTTATTTTAAACTATCTTACAGCATAGCTGCCTTTAGAATTGAATGGTTCTTTTTTTTTTTTTTTTTAAGATTTTATTTATTTATCTGAAAGAGAGAGAGTGAGTGTGCCAGAGAGAGAGCATGAGCAGGCGGGAGGGTCACAGGGAGAGGGAGAAGCAGTTTCCCTGCAGAGCGGGGAACCCAACCCTGGGGCTCCATCAGATGATCCCTGGATCATGACCTGAGCCAAAGGCAGACACTTAACCGACTGAGCCACCCAGGTGCCCCTTTAATGGTTCTTTTTAATGACCCTTGTCTGGGATATAAAGATTGCTAAGAACCCCATGATGCCAGCATGTTGGTTTCCTCCAGGAAACTGAGGCAGCCCAGCAAAATATAAAAGCGGAGGAAGACGAAAGTACGGCCTACAGTCTGGTGATTTGGCAGAAGGTAGAAGCCTTACAGGGTCTGGATACATGAACGAAACCTCTGCCCAAATCACTGACTGACTGACAACTGAGCTATGCAGACACCAGGAGGTCCCAAAGTTAGACGAGAGTGAATAGGAATGGAAGAACCAAGTAGAGGTACAAATGACCACACACGTCTGGAGACACGAAATCCAGTTTAAGTCTAGCTAAGTTGCTAAGGGAACAACCCTCAGCATCGAATGCTCCGGGATGCACAAAGGGATAGGAAAGCGTGACCCCCGCTCAGGAGAAAAGAGTCGTCAACAGAAACCGATTCTGCGGGGGCCCAGGTGTGGCACTTAGCAGATACTTCAAAACTGCTCTTAGGAATATTTGCAAAAAATTCAAGGGATTGCACTGATGAGAGTGACTCAAAAATTAGAAAATCTCAGCAGGAAAACAGAAACTATTAAAAAGAAGAAGAAGAACCAGATGGAAATTCTACCGTTGGAAATTCTAACTGGAATGAAAATTTCGTTAGAAGGGTTCGATGGACAATTTGAGATGGAAGGAGCAAGAATCTGTCAGTTCCAAGGTAGATGGATTGAAATGATCCAATTGCAAGAAGAAAGAGGGAAAAGGTTAAAGAAAAATGTACAGGGGCACCTGGGTGGCTCAGTGGGTTAAAGCCTCTGCCTTTGGCTCGGGTCATGATCCCGGGGTCCTGGGATTGAGCCCCGCATCAGGCTCTCTCCTCAACGAGGAGCCTGCTTCCCTTCCTCTCTCTCTCTGCGAGCCTCTCTGCCTACTTGTGATCTCTATCAAATAAATAAATTAAATCTTTAAAAAGAAAGAAAGAAAGAAAGAAAAATGTACAGAACCCCAGAGACCAAGGGACAGCGGTAAGTTTACCAACATACGTCTAACAAGGAACGCAGAGGAAGAAGAGACAGAGAAGCAGAAACAAAATATCCTTTAAAATGCAAATGACTTTCCTTGTCATTTACCAGTCCTGGTACTGCTTGTGTGCCCAGGTGGAGATCCTGGAAGTAGCTCGTCCTAGCTCCGATGAAAAGCCCAAGAAAGAAGTCGAGACTGAGCACAGTGGTGGTAACATGAAGGCGATGGGCGGGGTGGTTGAAGATTGGAAAGCGTATGCCACTTGGTAGACTGATGAAAACCTATTGTGGATGACTAGGTTTGCCAAGGAGGCAGATCGGATTTTGATCTGATGGGCAGCCCATCAGTGAGATAGATGCACCTGCCTGGTTGGAAACAGAGGACAAAGGTACAATTGGCGTGTTCCATCATGGCCAGGAAGTATCTGCTAACTGCTCCTTTCGTCCAGAATTCTGCTCCTGCAGGCCAAGAACATGTTCTCAACTAGACATCTGCAGTTTGGCTGCACATCTTGAATCGTTTTCCTATTCTTTCATTAGCTGTCTTCCCTTCCTTTCTTGTGCATGAAGGGACATGCACAAGCATCTTGCTTTGGTAGTGGTTGTTGGGTTTTTTTGTTTGTTTTCATTTATTTTATTTATTTTTAATTTTTTAAAAAGATTTTATTTATTTGTTGGACAGAGAGAGATCACAAGTAGGCAGAGAGGCAGGCAGAGAGAGAGAGGGGGAAGCAGGGTCCCCGCTGAGCTGAGAGCCCGACGTGGGGCTCGATCCCAGGACCCTGGGATCATGACCTGAGCTGAAGGCAGAGGCTTTAACCCACTGAGCCACCCGGGCGCCCCTGTTCATTTGTTTTGTTTCTTAAGTTCATATATTTTTCTTTCTCTGACTGACTTATTTCACTTAGCGTAATACCCTCTAGGTCCATTCATGTTGTTGCAAACGGCAAGATTCCATCCCCTTTTTTTTTTTAATAACTGAGTAATATTCCATTGTGTGTGTGTGAGATAACAGTGATAAATTACTTTTAGAGGATGTAGGGTAATTTTTTACTTCAAGTATATGGTTGTTTAAATCAACTTCTTACTAAAATTTTTTAAAATTAAAGCAAAACTAAGGGCAAAGAAGAACATTTCATAATTATATGAAGAAGCTATAAAAACTGTAAATGTAGGGGCACCTGGGTGGCTCAGTCGGTTGGATGTCTGCCTTCAGCTCAGATCACGATCCCGGGAGGCTGGAATCAAGTCCTGCATTGGTCTCCCTACTCAGCGCGGAGTCTGCTTCTCCCTCTGCCTGCCGCTCCCCCTGCTTGTGCGCTCTCTCTCTCTGACCAAAAAAACAACAAAACAAACCAACAAAAAAAGTTTAAAAAAAAAGACTTGAACAACACTATCAACCAATTTGATCTAACAAATATATATATTTTTAAATGTTTTAAAGATTTTATTTATTTATTTGACAAAGACAGACACAGCGAGAAAGGGAACACAAGCAGGGGGAGTGGGAGAGGGAGAAGCAGGCTTCCTGCAGAGCAGGGAGCCCGATGCCGGGCTCAATCCCAGGACCCTGGGATCATGACCTGAGCAGAAGGCAGACACTTAACGGCTGAGCCACCCAGGCGCCCTGATCTAACAAATACATATACACAACACTCTACCCAGCAACAGCAAAACATCAGCTCTTTTCAAGCACACATGAAACATTGCCCAAAATAAACCACATGCTAGGCCATCAATCATGTCTGAGTAAATTTAAAAGGATTGAAATCATACAATGTATTTTCTTCAACAACAGAACTACATTAGTCATCTACAAAAGGAAGAAATCTGGGAATCCCCAAATATTTGGGAATTAAACAATGTACTTCTAAAGAACCTGCAGGTCAAAGAAGATAGGGACATTAGAAAATATCTGGAATTGAATGAAGACACACACACAAAAATCACAATTGCTAAGAGACAGAGAGTGGTGTTACTGGAGCCAGCCGGTAGCTCCAATGGTAGCTGTCTCTCCCCAGCTTTGTGTTCCAGGGCCTCACATTGATAGCCTGAAATCAATGATGGTGGGAGTATTTTTTAAAAAGATTTTATTTATTTATTTGAGAGAGAGAGAGAGCATGAGCGAGGGACAGCACAAAAGGAGGGAGGGTCAGAGGCAGAGAGAGAAGCAGGTTCCCCACTGAACAGGGAGCCCAATGCGGGGCTCGATCCCAGGACCCTGAGATCATGACCTGAGCCGAAGGCAGAGGCTTAACCGACTGAGCCACCCAGGTGCTTCTCTATCAAACTTCTAGGGAAGAAATAATATCAACTCTATATACACCCTTTCAGGAAACACACAAGAAGGGGACATTTCCCAACCTGTTTCACAAGGTTCAGATTACCCTGATATCAAAGCCAGATGAAGACCAGACAAGAAAATAAAATAGTAAACCAGTACGACCCAGGAACATAGATACAAACATTTTCTTTAGTTTTTACTTATTTATTTTTAGTGATCTCTACACCCGATGTGGGGCTCAAACTCATCACCCAAGATCAAGACTCACATGCCCTTCTGACTGAGCCAGGCAGATACCCCCAGACACACACAAAAAATTTTTTTAAAGATTTTATTTATATGATAGACGGAGATCACAAGCAGGCAGAGAGAGAGGGGGAAGCAGGCTCCCTGCCGAGCAGAGAGCCCGATTTGGGGCTCGATCCCAGGACCCTGAGATCATGACCTGAGCCGAAGGCAGAGGCTTTAACCTACTGAGCCACCCAGGCGCCGCTGGACACAAAAATTTTTAACAAAATATTTTGAAACCGTATCCAGCAGCACATAAACAGGATTATATACTATGACTAAATGGAGTTTATTCTAGGACTGCAACATTGCTATCACTCTAAAAATAAAGTAATGTATCACATTAATAGAACAAAGGAAAATGTGTGATTATTATCTCAACAGATGCAGAAAAAAAATTTGGAAAATTCAATTCTCATGATTTTTTAAAACTTCAAAACTCTCAGCAAAGCAGGAAAAGAGGGGATTTCCTCAATCTGATAGAAGACATCTGCAAAAAACATACAGCTAACAGCAAAGCTAATGGTGAAGACTGACTATTTTTTGCCTCTGACCAAGAACAAGACAAGGATGTCTGCTTTTACCACTCTTATTCAACATTTTCTGTAGATTCTAGCCAGTACAAAAAGGAAAGAAAAAAAATTAAAAGTGGACAGATTACTTTTAAAGAAACTGATCCTAGGAAGAAATTAAACTGTATTCATAAATGGCATGGCCTTGTATGTGGAAAATCCTAAGGAACTTATAAAAAGGAAAAAAAAAACCTATTGGAACTAATAAGTGAGTTTAGCAAGGCTGTATGATCTTACATCAAAATATAAAAGCCAGTTAGAGTTTCCTAAACTAGCAAGAAGCAGTCAAAAATGAGATTTAAAAAAAATAATTCCACTCACAAAAGCATCAAAAAGAACAAAATACTTAAGAACAAATTTAGCAAAAGAAGTTCAAGACCTCGGGGCACCTGGGTGGTTCAGGGGTTTAAAGCCTCTGCCTTCAGCTCAGGTCATGATCTCAGGGTCCTGGGATCGAGCCCCGCATCGGGCTCTCTGCTCAGCGGGGAGCCTGCTTCCAACTGCCCCCCCTGCCCCCGCCTGCCTCTCTGTCTACTTGTGATCTCTGCCAAAAAAAAAAAAAAAAAAAACTTAAAAAAAAAATAAAAGAATACTGTCTCACAGTTTAAAAAAAAAAAGTTCAAGACCTGCACAATGAAAACTGGAAAAGATTGCTGAGAAATCTTCTAGGAAATTGCTGAGTTAGTTAAGCATCTGATTCTTGATTTCAGCTCAGGCCATGATCTCAGAGTGGTGAGATCGAGCCCCATGTCAGGCTCTGTGCTGGGCATGGAGCCTGCTTAAGATTCTTTCTCTCCCTCTCCCTCTGCCCAGGCCCTCCTCCCCTCCATCTTCCTCTTAAAAAAAAAAAAAAATCCAATTAAAAAACTGGCAAAAGAACAGACATTTCACCAAAGAGGATACACGGATGGTTACATCAGCGCATGAAAAGACGGTCAACATCGTTAGCTATTAGGGAAATGCAAACTAAAACCATAAATGAGATATCACTCCTTTTAGAACTAAAAATAAAGAAATCTGACAACATCTAATGCTGGTGATGATGTGGAGAAACGGAATCTCTCATTCATTCCTGATGGGAAGGTAAAATGGTATAATCACTCTGGAAAATAGTTGAGTAGTTTCTTATAAAATTAAACAGATGCTTATCCCACCACTGAGAAATACTTCTAAGCATTTATCCCAGAGACACGAAAAGTTAGGTTCCCACAAAAACCTGGTTTTTAGAGAAGTGGTTATAGTAGCTATCTTTGTGATAAGCCAATAGAGAAAGGGTTATAGTAGCTATCTAATAACCCAAACTAAAAGCAATTTGAATTTGAATTCTCTTGTCCTCCAACAAGAGAATGGATAGACAAACCAGGGAACTCCCAAACAATGGAATATTACCCTGAAATAAAAGGAATGAACTATTTCCATGTGTATAAAAACTTGGGTGAATCTCCAAAGGTTTTATAGATTATGATTTTATTTATGTAACATTCTTGAAATGGTAAAAAACAGGCTCACCTGCTGCCAGGGGTTAGGGGTGGGGGTAGGGAGTTTCTTAGTGTTTATGGGACAGCTCTGTCTGTTGATTACGCTGGTGGTTACATGCGTCTGTCTTTGTAATAAAACTGTATGTAACTATACACAGCACATGCACACACACACACAGTGAAAAATGAATAAGGTCTACAGTCCAGTTAATGCACTTTTGTTCCAATGTCAATTCCTTATTTCTATATTGTTACTACATATGATTGTGTTGATAATTATTAACAACATACATTTGTCAAAACTCACGGAACCATACACTTAAATAGGTGATTTTGACTGTGTGCCAATTATACCTCAGAATGCTAATTTTGAAATATAAAATAATAAATAGTACAGTCACCAAAAAGGAGAGGAAGGAAGGAAGGCAGGGAGGGGCAGGGAGGGAGAGGTGGGCGAGGGAGGGAAAGAAGAAACAGTAACTTGGGGGTAAACAGAAACCACCCAAAGTGAAGGAAACACACACACACACACACACACACACGTACATGCACTAGTGACAATACATTCATGTGCTCAGAAAGGTAGGAGAAGATACTAGATCAGTGCAATAAAGATCAGATATAAAAAAAAAAGCTAGGATACTCATGAATTAAAACTGACAGCAGATTTGAAAAACACAATAGTTAGAAGGCTTAAGTTGAAGCCATCTCCCAGAAAGCAGTACAAAAAGACAGAAATGGAAAATGAGGGAAAAGATAAAATTGGATGACCTATCTGGGAGGTCCAGGATCTGAATGGTGGAAGTTCCAGAGGGGGGAAACGGAGGAGAAATCGGAGGGGAGAGAATCCTCAACAACACAGGAGAATTTCCCAGACTGGAAGGGAAACGTGCTTTGAGACCGAAAAAGCCCAATCAATGCTCAGCACGACCGTACTCATTGTGAAAACCAGAACACTGGGGACTAAGAGAAGATTCTAAAAGCTTCCCAAGACGACTGGCTCCTGAAAGCTCATTGTTAAATTTTGGGAATTTTGCAGGCCAGTTATTAAATTACTGGTAGCGTGAAATCAGCCCCGATGGGAATATTTACACCGTTATTTACATCAGGAACATTGCTAAGCGGGGGGAAGCTTGCTTACTGGCACATTTCTAAATAGTTAAGTAAATTACAGCATCAAACTTAGGCAGATGTTAACAATAGTAACCACAAAGAATGTATAGAAACAGCAAATGTTGGGGCGCCTGGGTGGCTCAGTCGGTTAAGTGTCCGACTCTTAGTTTCACCTTATGTCATGATCTCCGGGTGCCTAGATAGAGCCCTGTATCTGTCCTCTGCTCCGCCACCCCTTGCAAAATAAGTAAGTAAATCTTAAAATAAAATAAAAAAAAAAGGAACACAGAAAATGTTGACATAACATTAAGTTAGGTAAGTAAACAAAAAGTAGAAGCGCACTGTAGATACAATTATGGTAAAATTCGTAGGGATAGAGACCAAAGGAAATACACACAGGAAAAAAGTTATTTTGTTACGGTGAATGCTAGGAATGTTTTACAGTTTACTTTAAAGGATCCTTATTATTTGTATTCATTAAGATTAAAAACTTTTGCTCAGCTCAGCCTCCCCAAATTCCTACAGAGCAAAGGTCAAACTTGCTTAACGAAAATCCTATAAACGGTGACTTGTTCCCTTAAGGCCTTCTAGGAATCTAGGCAGGTTAATTTTTCATTTTGTTCTGCCTGCCCACCCCTGGGCTTATCTTGAGGAACCACGAGCGTCTGGGTAGAGCCTGCACACCCCACTCCCACGTGTCTCTGTGGTTAACATTTATCACTTGGGCTGGAGGTGAGTTAACCCTTAGCTTAGGAGTCTGTTCTCTGGGGGAAGAAACCGTCTTATTGGGCGTACATTGTTCAACAACTGTTCAGCGTTTGGGGAGGCAGGGTAGGATGGCCATGTTAATGCTGCCTCTTCCATGAAGCCCTCCGGATTGCCACACCGCCACCACCCTTCCGGGAGAAATCACACTCTCCCTCTCTCGTGCTGGCCTAGCACTTGCCGTGACCTGGGGCAGATGGACTTATTCTCTCTGTAACTCCGCTTCCTCATCTGTAAAGCGGAGGCGATAACCGCACCTATGTCAGCGGTTCCCGTGAGGATTAAACCAGGCTGTGTTTTTGACGCCCCCATGCCAAGCTCGTGGTAAACGCCCAACAAAAAGAAGCCACCGTGATGATTATTTTGGCATTGCCTTGCTGCCTCCTATTGCCACCCGTAACCCTCTCACCTCCCGTTTGACTGAAAACTCCTCTTGGGCGGGGAACGCATCCTGTTTATTTCCCGTCTGTTCCACAGCCCACCGCATGCTGTCTGGCCACAGCACACATGTGGTGAATCGCTCGTGAGTGTGCACAAAGAAGCACACACGGGGTCATAGGTATGTGCAGGTGTGTGCACACGTTTGGGGACACACCTGCACCCATATGTCCTTCTGTTGGCTGGCCTGTCTGGTCTGTGGCATTCGACAGCACTGACCACCTCCACCTTCTGGAAGGCAGCGGCTCCTGGGATCGCTCTCTCTCTCGGATCTCCCCCTACTTCTCTCACCACTACTGCTCAGCCTTCTACACACACCCCTAGCCCCTCCCCCACTGGCCCTTAAGTGTCTCGTCCCCACAGGGCCATCTCAGCCCTGTTCTTCTGGCTTTGGGCACTGTTGAGTGCCTTCATCAGAACCGCAGCAGAGGCCAGAAAGTTTGCAAGCCTGGGTGTCGTCAGCCTCACCCTCCAGACCTACAAAGCCTGCCAGAGCCGTGGCTTCGAGGTCTTCCTGCATAGCCCCCAGATAAAAATCCACCCTCCACCCTCCTCTCTGACCCGTGGCCATGGTGTCGGCTCAGACCCCCCAACTTTTTCTCTGGATCTTGTTACCACAAGGAGCCCTCCTTGGGTCCCTGTGAGCAGAGGGGTGCCTACACGGACAGATAGCTAATAAACCCGCTATCCGGTCTTAACTGTGGAATCAAAGTGGTAGAGATATGAGTATTTGTGGCAATTCCGTTCACTTTTTCTTTGCTTCAAATTTTTCATGAGATACCGGGGAAAACTCAGACTCCTTCACGGAGACCGTAAGGTCCCCTACCACCTGGCCACTGCCTCCCTCTATAACGGCATCTCCACCACTCCCATGTCCCCTTCCCAAAAACCATCCAAAATTTTGAAGCCACTGGGAAGAGTTGGGGTATTTCATTCCTCTGCACCCACGGTCTTGCTGTTCCCCATTCCCGGAACGTTTTTCCCTGTGTTCTTCCTCCCAAACCCCTGTGTGCCCCTCAAACTCATCTCAAGTGATGCCTCCTCCAGGAAGCCTTCCCTAAGCGAGTTCCAAAACTCCTTATCTGGTTCCCGTGCCTCTCCCCTAGCTCAGCAAAGGTCTGAGGGGCCCCGCGGAGAACTGGTTTTGTAGCTATGCTGCCTCACGGGAGACCTGGCCCCAGGACTCTGGATCACAGAGGATCACTAATTTCTCCCCTAAGAGGACGTGTCCTCAGGCTGTTCCTCTGCGTGTGTGTGAAAAACACACTTAGCTGGCTGAGCAGATCCCGGTGCTAGATCGGACAGACCAACCTGAGGAGGCCCGTGGAGCCCCGGGGCCTGCAGGAGGGGTCCCGCGGCCAGGAGTGGAGGCCCCCCTCCCGAGGAAGAGGTCCAGGCTGGGGTAGGGAAGAAGGCGGGGCCTGAGGCTGTGCTCGTCGGTGTCCCGGGCTGGGGACGGAAGTTGCTGAAGTACCATTAGTTTCAGTTTTGTTTCTCTCTCAGGCACCCAGCCGCAGCAGCGTCCAGGCCTCGGGGGTACCCCCACTCCCCATCCTGGAGGCCAAGGTCAGCTCAGGCTTGGTAAGGAGGGCCGGGGAGGGCACCTGAAGGAGGAGCTGAGCTGGAGGGAGTAGGGGGAAGGGAACGGGAGGAAGAGGAGGGGGGAGGGGAGGGACCCGGAAGGCGTGAGGAGAGGAGTGGGTGGGCGGGAGCACCCCACCAGCTCCCCACTCTGGGACCAGAGGCCTGACACCCATATTGGAAAGACCCCCTCTCTGTGGCCTGTCCTCCAGGCCCTCACCCCCAGAAGTTTGGGGGTGACCCCTCCCCCACCACCGGCAGTCCCTTCCTGGAGGATTTCGCCACTGTGCTGGCATCTGGGCAGGGGGGGTCACAGATGCACCCACACCTCAGAGGCTTCTAGGAAAGCAGACAGGCAGCAAGGCCTCTAGGAGATGAGACTCTGGCCCTGGAGAGCCCGAGGTCTAACAGCTGGAAGGAGAGCAGAGCAGCCCCCTCCCCACAGCCTTCCTTCCTTATGCTCCAGAACCCCTACCAAGTTAGTCCGGCAGGAAGTGGGGCCCCCACAGCCCCTGATGCTGCTCCCTGGGTCTAGAAGACCGGTGTGTGGGGCTGCAGGAACCGGGGCCCCTTATCCTGCCCCAGCTGCCAGGAGTCAAGGTGACTCTGCCCACCAGGACCCTCCCTGTGTCCCTCCTCTGCCTGACCCCCCATCCCCAGACCTCAGCATTCTGTACACGGGGTGGGGGGGGGGGTTGGGCCACACTTGCTCCAGGCCTGTCCGCCCAGTGCTGAGCATTACCCTGTCGTCCCCCCAGGCTAGGCTTCCTGGTCTCATTTCTCACGGCCCTAGGCACCAGGCAAGCAGGTGGTTCCTCTTGCGTACCTCCGACTGCATAGCTCAAAAGCAAGTGGCCACACGCCCTGGGAGACCAGAAGAAGATTTCCTGGCCATTCAGGTGAGACTCCCAGACCTGGCAGAGTTTGAGGATGTTGGCGGGGGAGGCAGAACAGTAGGCTGGAGGGACCGTGGAGGCACCCTCTGCCCTCTGACCCTGAGCCCTCGCTTGCAGCATGGTTTCCCAGGGATCCTCACCCTCCCTCCTGGAAGCCCTGAGCAGCGATTTCCTAGCCTGTAAAATATGCCTGGAGCAGCTTCGCGCCCCCAAGACGTTGCCCTGCCTGCACACCTACTGCCAGGACTGCCTGGCCCAGCTGGCCGATGGCGGCCACCTGCGCTGCCCTGAGTGCCGCGAGACGGTGCCCGTGCCGCCTGCGGGTGTGGCCGCCTTCAAGACCAACTTCTTCGTCAACGGGCTCTTGGATCTGGTGAGGGCCCGAGCTGGCGGAGACCTGCGCGCGGGGAAGCCCGCCTGTGCGCTGTGTCCCCTGATGGGGGGGGCCGGCACCGGGGGGCCGGCCACGGCCCGGTGCTTGGACTGTGCGGACGACCTATGCCAGGCGTGTGCCGACGGCCACCGTTGCACCCGGCAGACCCACACCCACCGGGTGGTGGACCTGGTGGGCTACAGGGCAGGCTGGTACGACGAGGAGGCCCGGGAGCGCCAGGCGGCCCAGTGCCCCCAGCATCCTGGGGAAGCCCTGCGCTTCCTGTGCCAGCCCTGCTCCCAGCTGCTGTGCCGCGAGTGCCGCCTGGACCCCCACCTGGACCACCCCTGCCTACCCCTGGCCGAGGCCGTGCGCGCCCGGAGGCCCGGCCTGGAGGAGCTGCTGGCGGGTGTGGACAACAACCTGGCGGAGCTCGAGTCCGCCCGGATGGTGGAAAAGGAAGCCTTGGCCCGGCTGCGGGAGCAGGCGGCGAGGGTGGGGACCCAGGTGGAGGAGGTGGCCGAGGGGGTGCTCCGGGCCCTCCTGGCCCAGAAGCAAGAGGTGCTGGGGCAGCTACGGGCCCACGTGGAGGCTGCGGAGGAGGCCGCTCGGGAGAGACTGGGGGAGCTGGAGGGCCGGGAGCAGGTGGCCAGGGCCGCGGCCGCCTTCGCCCGGCGGGTGCTCAGCCTGGGCCGCGAGGCTGAGATCCTCTCGCTGGAAGGGGCGATTGCCCAGAGGCTCCGGCAGCTGCAGGGCTGCCCCTGGATGCCTGCGCCGGCCCCCGGCCTGCTGCCCCGGCTGGAGCTCCATCCTGGGCTCCTGGACAAGAACTGCCACCTGCTACGGCTCTGCTTTGAGGAGCAGCAGCCCCAGAAGGACAGTGGGAAAGACGAAGCTGGAGGCCAGGGAGGGGATGAAGTTCAGAGCCAGAGAGAGGGGGGAGCCATGTCGGAGAAACAAGGTGGAATCCAGCCCCAGAGCAGGGATGGCGCTAACACCCCAAAGGAGAACAGAGCCCAGACGCCCCAAGAAGAGGGATCCCAGACCCCGAAGGAGGAGAGATCCAAGACGCCCCAGGAAGATGGAGCCCACACCCCAAAAGAGGGCAGAGCCCAGACACCCCTAGAAGACGAAGGAGCCCAGACCCCAAGGGGCAGCAGATCCAACAAGAAGAGGAAGTTCAAAGGCAGGCTCAAGTCCATTTCCCGGGAGCCCAGCCCAGCACCTGGGCTAAACCTGGAGGGCTCCGGCCTCCTCCCCAGGCCCATTTTTTCCTGCAGCTTCCCCACGCGCATGCCTGGAGACAAGCGGTCTCCTCGGATCACAGGGCTCTGTCCCTTCGGTCCCCGGGAGATCCTGGTGGCCGATGAGCAGAACAGGGCACTGAAGCGCTTCTCCCTCAGTGGTGACTACAGGGGCGCAGTGCCCGTCCCCGAGGGCTGCTCCCCGTGCAGCGTGGCCGCCCTGCAGGGGGCAGTGGCCTTCTCGGCCGGCGCACGGCTCTACCTCATCAGCCCCGACGGCGAGGTGCAGTGGCGCCGGGCCTTGAGCCTCTCCCAGGCCAGCCACGCTGTGGCCGCGATGCCGAGCGGGGACCGGGTGGCCGTCAGCGTGTCGGGCCACGTGGAGGTGTACAACATGGAAGGCAGCCTGGCCACCCGGTTTATCCCGGGGGGCAAGGCCAACAGGGGCCTGCGGGCTCTGGTGTTCCTGACCACCAGCCCCCAGGGCAATTTTGTGGGGTCCGACTGGCAGCAGAACAGCGTGGTGGTCTGTGACGGGCTGGGTCAGGTGATCGGGGAGTACCGGGGGCCAGGCCTGCACGGCTGCCAGCCAGGCTCTGTGTCCGTGGATAAGAAGGGCTACATCTTTCTGACCCTTCGCGAGGTCAACAAAGTGGTGATCCTGGATCCGAAGGGGTCACTGCTCGGTGACTTCCTGACGGCCTATCACGGCCTGGAAAAGCCCAGGGTGACCACCATGGTGGATGGCAGGCACCTGGTTGTGTCCCTCAGTAATGGGACCATCCACGTCTTTCGGGTCCGCCCTCCTGATAGTTAAAGGGCTAGGACTGGGGAGGGCCTGGGGTGGGGGAGGGGTGGGGGGAGGACTGTGGGGAGGGGTGAGGGAGGCGAGGCTGCCTGGGATGTGGTGGCGGAGGGCATTTTTCCGGAAGGCAGGGGCTAGCAACCTTTCTGTGTGATGTGCCAAACTGCTAATCCGTCTTCGGGTGTGCAGGGATGGGACCAAAGGCAGTGGTGTGACCACGACTCTCAGAAACAGGGGTGGGGGGGGTGCGCCAGGGGCCTGGAGGGGGGGTGCACCAGGAGCTAGCTGTGCCTCCTGCTTTTTGTGGGGGCCTGTCTGCCTGCACCACAGGTTTCTGAAATTTGTAAGCTTGTGCTGATTTGCATTCTTCGAGACCATTCCTCATGGAATGGCCCGGGGAAAGTCTGTGTGTGTTGGGGGGGTTTGAGGGGGGTGCGCTGGCAGAAGGATGCCTCCGAGCCAAGAAAGGCTCAGAGGATGTCAGGCATGTGCCAGATTCTGGAAGACAGCTGAGAACCCAGCTTCCCCTGAGACTACAACAGGGGGACGGGCCAGATCACAAGAGGCCAGGGATTTTGACACAGCTGCAGCCAGGAAGTAGAGATCCTTGGGTCAGAGTGGCCCCCAGCTCAGTACAGAAAAAAATCTGGCCTTCGTCTGGCTGAACTTGAGGGGAAGGGATGGCCCCTCAGATGTGCCATTATTGCTGAGGAGAACAGCCTCCCCCGAACCCTGGAGGCCAGGTGTGGGACTGTGGGGCCAAAAAAGCAGCTGGAAAACCTGAGAAGTCAATAGTAGGGCCGGGCCGGGAGGAAGAATGAAATCCACAGGGGAGGATTCTGCATGGCACAGGGCAGCGCCAGAACCAAGGTGGTCGTGTCAAGCCAGGAGCTGTCACGAGATTAGCAAAGGGAATTTAATGTAGGGATCGTGGATGATGGAATGTTCATGAGAACAAGAGGGATTTTGGGCAAGTCCAGAGGGAAAGGGCAGGGCATTCAGAGTGGGGGAAAGAAACCCCTTTTCTGGGGAGGTCATTGCTTGTTCATTGAGGGGATACGGGAAATCGTCAAGTTCAAGCAGACAGATTCAATTACATAAAAATTTCAAACGTTTGCACGGCAAAGAGTAATGAAAAATGAAAGGAGGCCAGTTAAGAGGAGGAAACTATGTAGAATTGGGCTGAGTAAGAGCTGAGCCTCCAGTAGAAACAGTGACCGAGAGATGTACTTGGTTCCAAAGACCAAACGGGCTGGCGCGGCACCCAGGAGGAAACGCACGCAGGCCAGCGCCAGGAAGCCGGCAAATAAAGTCAACCCCTCGCATTCGCCAAAAATACACTGAGAAATTATGTCGTGGAGTGACAGACTCCCGGCGCCATGGAGAGACGCGTTTTGGAGAGCCGTTTGGTAATCCTCGACCAAGGTAGAAAGAAATGATGATAAGACTAAGTTATCTCACTTTGGGGAATACGTTCTGGGAAAATAATTCAAAAGAAAGAAAGTATTTGCACAGAGATATTTGTGGCCACTTCTATGTCAAGTCATTGGCTGGAAACCGCTCGGCTGTGGGGGACAGCCAAGTAGACTGTGGTCTGTTAGGACCGTGAGCTGTTGCCTTCACATATAACAACTATGAAAACTATTTTGAAGAACGTGGTGCTGTGTGATGCAATTATAGCCAAGTAGGGAGAGAGAGAGAGAATTTGGAATTATGATCACATAATGGCAGGAACAAGGTAAAAGTACATCTGAACAGTTATTGAGTGGAAATAGGTTCAACATTTGTAAATAGTGATTTGGGACACTGGGTTCTGGTCCTTCCGTACTGCTACCCATATATGCCCATTTCTATTTCAGTTATAACTGACCATCAGATAACACATAGGCTTGAATATTTACTTCGAAAGCATAACCTCTATAGATGATATTGGAGAAGAGCTACTGGGTTTGCAAAGGAATGTATCAGCGCAAACGAGACTGACCCGTGGAAGGTAGAAGGGAGAGGCGGAGAGGCGGGAGTCGGGAGGAGAATTCCCAGCTGGCCGGAGCCCCAGCAGGGAGGAAGGGCCACCGGAGCAGAGACCTGTTTGGTGACTGACCGAGGAACCTGCCCGGGGGAGGTATGCAGAGGTCGGGGAGTCTTCCGGCGGGATCAGATCATTGTGGGGTATGCACAAGGCAAGGGAAGGTGCTGTTGCGTTCGCCCACTAATTCAGAGCGAGTGGTGTTTCTAGGGGACCAACTAGTAATCGGGTTGTTGTGTGGGGATGGGGCGGGGACAGTGTCTCCTCTTTGCCGTTCTTTTTGCAGAGAGCATAGTAATGGCTCATAGCAGGTGCTCATTGAACGTCTGCGAAATGAATTAATAGCTAGAAGAAGCACAGGAGAGTGGGAAGACTCTTTCCAGAGGTTTCCCACCTCAGATGTCTAAGCCCGGGCCAACCCAGTTGTCCAAAACTTTGGCTTGTGGGAAATCTCTGGTAGGGGACACTGTGGACACAGGCCACCATCTGCCTCCCAGGGGGTGGCCCAGCTGGGTCACAAAAGAGATGAGACAGGGGTGTCTTGCTTGTCTGTGAAGGGGGACCCGGTGAGTCATAGGCTCTGGGAGATCGTATACCTTCAGGTTAGAAAAACTGTTTTTGCAGAGTGGCATGGGAACCATGGGAACGTCACCTGAGAGAATCCCACAGATGCGTCAGGGCTGCAAGGACCATGTGACTTTCCAGGAAGCTGTAGGAATCCTGGAAGGCCTGGCACTGGAAGACTGACGGAAGTACTAACTTTTCTTCACTAAAGGGCAGAGGTAGCAAGGCACAGAACACTGTCAAAAGGTGAAACGGAAGGAAAGTTCAGCATTGTGCGTAATTTGGGGGGTAAAATCCCCAGCACCTTAACCGTCACCTAGGGATCCCACTTGGCACCACGAGGAAGTTCTTGGTTAAACTACAGATGTTAAGAAATCAGGAACATCCTGAAAGATACACACACACCCCCAACGCACGCACACAGCCCCCGCATTCGACTATGACCGTTAAACTTGATCAATCATTCCATTTCGTGTTTGGAACTTTCCAGGTTGTGCTTATACTGGTGAAAAAAGCAGGCCGTTCAGGTAGAGAGAGAGGGAGTAGAAAACCTCTTCCATAGTTTTTGTGTCTAATAAAGGAAGGGAATGAGGTTGCAGAGACCTGGGCTCCTCCATGAAATAGCTGTGTGATCTTGGCTAGCTTCCTAACTCCCCTGAACGTCGGTTAGGACCTCAGTGAAATGCGGACCACAACAGGCCTCATGCCCACCTCACAGGGTTGTTCGTGAGTCCTGGGGGAGGAGCACGGGGAAGTGCTTTGTGCACCATGAAGTTCAAGGCCGAGGTACGGGTTAGGCCCAGGCTCAACCGATCTGTCCTGACCTAACATGGACTCGTAGAGGTCAAAGCTCAAGAAGGTCCGTGTAGAGCTGTTTCCTGTTTCTCCTTTGGAGGAGGTGTTTTGTTTTGCTTTGTAGCAATTATTTGCAGAGGCCATATGTGTAAGACACAGCAGTAACTGTAGGAGCAGAAGGGACCAATGGCCAGCTTGCTAAGACTCAGTCCTGTTCCTAAAAGCCAGCTGAGACCCAGCCTGTGCCAAGGAAGGACTGATAACCATAGACACTGAGGAAAAGTTCAAAACGGCAAGCATGGCCCGATCTTTGGATAATTTAGAGGAAATATAATTTGGGAGGGACTAGCTCTCCTGTCCTTGTAACCTTGTTATTACTGTACCTATAAATCCATGTCATTCTAACACAAGCTACAGAGATAGAGGTAGAGGTCTGAGAAGGAAGTCAGAAATCTTCCGAGGAAATCGGTGAGGTTGGTGATCTGGGCTGGGCAGGATCCGATAGGTGGGTGCCAAGAGTGAGGTGTTCAACCATCTGTCCGTGGCAGGGTAGCTGATGGCTACAGCTCTCCTGCAAATGAAGCGGGAGATTGGACAGGGCACAGAGGTCTGCTGTGGCGTGGACAGCAATTTTGGGCCCATTGGGGCAGAGAGCGGCCGAGACCTACCTGGGAAGATGCCCCTAGCAGAGAAGGACCAAATTCAAACGCAGGCTTAGGGACACAGGTAGCTTGACTGAAGATAGCAGAACCGGCCTGCCCAGCTGGTTCGTGACTATTGTTTAATGAAATGGATCAGGACAGGAGCAAAAATAGGTTCTCCAGGGACCACGGATGGCCTTCGGTAGGAGAGTGGGGTAGGTACGGTGCGGTCAAGGCAGGACCTCGCCTGAAGCCCGAGGTGAGGAGCCTTCGGGACCAGGTAGAGAAGGGCCTGTATATAAAGAGACGATTAGGAAGGAGCTTTGGGGAGATTTGGGAAGCAACCTGACTTGTCTCCAGAGAGTCTGAACTGGTTGGCTTAGCAGCCAAGAGAGATGGGTTTGAAAACAGAATTGGGACCTCAGTACCCATGGCGTCAGCCCAGCAGATTTGTCTTAGTTGCCATGGGCTGAAGAGTCTTCGTGGGATGCTTTCATTCCTTTGTGTACTTCCTATCTTTATTCTGTTTCTTAATAAATTCTTTTGAAAAAAAAAAAACATGAACCTTCTCTCAGATGGATTCATGGCCATGGGGAACAGTCAGCACCAGAACCCGGATGACGAAAGGCCCCGTATGTCATGATTGTCCTGCTATAGCTCCAGAGATGCCAACACACAGTCCTTGGGGGACACTGCAGGAGCAGGGTGACTGCCACAGTCACCGTGTGTGGTCCCCTCCTACTCCCCGCCACTTCCGCCTATAGAGGGAGGGGGCCCTCTGGACAGAGACATGGACAGATCTTCCAGGCTGACCCCTGGAGGGAGCCAGCAGGTGACCTGGCCATGTGGGCACACACAGGTGGGGTACGATTGCATGAAGGGGTGGGGTGGGGGGAGGCGGGCGAGGGGCCCAGGTCAGGGTGGCTGTGCCCGCCTACCACTGGTCTTTGCTTGTTTTCTGGTTTGGAGGAACCAAACAGGCAGCTCTGGGCACCTTCTAGCACGCACGGTGGGCCCTGCAGGGCTGGGAGGCATCAGGGCTCTAGGGATGTCTGCCTACCGGCCAAGCCAGCCCCTCTGACCGTGTCTCCGGAGCCCCTCGAGGAACTCCTGCCGCCTTGTCACCAGCTGTGCAGAGCCAGGAGGGGAAGGCACTTCACCCGCACAACCTCAGGCCTCCCCATGGAAGACAGAATAGCAGTTACGGAGCGCCCGTCTACCTGTGCTTTCTCCCCATTGGCTTCCAGAAGCCCCAACTCCTACAAAGTAGGCATCATTAATGTGATTGGACAGGGACCCCGAAGGTAGGGACGCTTGCTCGGTTGGGATTCTGACTCCAACCAGCTCTGACTCCCAAGCCCGTGTCCCTCTTCCTGCATCCGTCAATGACAGCTGAATGGAAGGAGATGAGAGGTTCTTTCCTAAGCTCACAGACCAGGCCCTTGTCCCTATAATAGGTCTGGAATCTAGACACAGGAAGGGAAACTCAGAGATGCTTCTGAGCATCCCACCGTCTAGAGCTGACCGGCGGGGGTGGGGACGGGGCGCCGGGCTGGGGGTGGAGGCAAGATGGGGAATTAAAGAGAACCGAGAATGTTTTGAGTGGCTTGGTGGGGAAGTAGGGGGTGGCGGTCAGGGCCCACCACTGCTGCGGTGACAGCCTGAATAAGAATTCCACAATTCATCATCGAATGACTCAGCCCGGGCTTTGGACCGGCGCCTCTCTGAACCCCGGGGAGCGTGACTCAGCAGCTGAGGGGGCCGGGCGCAGGAGACACAGCCGCAGTCCATGTGAGCGGTGACTGTGGGGAGAACGGCCTGTTCCCAGCTCCAGACCCCAAGGCGGAGCGTCTGCCTCTGTGGTCAGACACACACACACGGCCTGGGGTTCCTAACCATGCGGCTGAGTCTCCTTCCTCAGACCTGGGTTTCTCCTAGTCTGCCGTTGACAAAGCAGCCCCAGAGATCGCGGGGCTGTCCCCTTTCCCCCCTGGC
The DNA here is from genome assembly GCF_020171115.1 of Neogale vison. Taxonomy (NCBI): domain Eukaryota; kingdom Metazoa; phylum Chordata; class Mammalia; order Carnivora; family Mustelidae; genus Neogale; species Neogale vison. Next base: position 9,467,678 of record NC_058104.1, read on the forward strand.
CTTGGGGTCTGCAGCAGGATGCCAGGGTCACAGATGCCAGGGGCGTCTCTCCCCTGCACTGTTCTGCTGGGGTGAGGCCAGCCTCCCTCTAAGGGCAGCAGAGGCCTCACTCTAAGGGGCGGGGGGGGGGGGGGAGATGGGCACGTGGCCCAGGCTGGGCACACGACTGGACAGATGTCACAGCATCCTTCCTCACTGCTAAGGGCAGGGGAATGGGGCTCTCTGGCCTTGATTTTGCTCAAGGGTCAACTCAGAAAATGTCTCTTCCCCTCAGACACAGAGAACCATCTCCCCTTAACACTAAGGTAGGGACAGACCGTCCCTACCCCGTTTTGGCAGAAAACAGCCAAAGCAAGGCAAGATGGAACAGCGCCCCCCCCCCCCGAATCCAGTGGCAGGGGTGGGACACAGAGGCTGTAGGACGCCACGCAGGACACACAGACCCGCTTGTCCCTGCCAGTGACCCCGATCACTTTCTCACCTTGATTACACACACGCAGCCCTCTCCTCCCCAGGACAAGAAGTCCTGATTCACACGCAGCATTCCGCGATCCGGTGTTCGGTAAATATTTGTTGGGTGAAAGAACAAAGGAGCGAATCAGGGCTGGAAACTAGTCACTGTTCCTCACTTGGGACGCAGTGGCGGGAGGAGCGGGTGACACCGCAGCCGGCCGGCCCTGGGGCTAAAGAGGTTTATCCCTCCTCCTTAGAAGGGGGGCACACATAAGTGTGAAGTTACCCAAATTCTGGGGGAAAAGTAACCCCACTCTACTGTCCTTTCCGCCCCCCCCCCCCAGTCCTTCCAGCTTCCAACTTCTACGGGACTGTTTCATTTCATCGCTTATCCTGGTGATTGACTGCTTGTTTCCTCTCCAGTTTCCACCCTGGGAAGGATGCAAGCCCTAGAAGGACAGGGCATTTTGCCTGTTTTGTGCGCTGTTCTATCCAAGCCCATTGTACAGTGACTGGGATATAGCAGATCCTGAATAATGAATGAAGGAATGAACACTACCTTTTGAGCGTTTCCTCTGAGCTGGGTCCCTTCCTACCTGCTTTGCATTTTGCATGTATGACCTCATTTAGTGCCCTCAAAGTTCTAGGAGGCAGCTATTACTATCACCCCTGGTTCAAAGATGGGGAAGTTGAGGTTGGAGATGATGTAACACGGACAAGATCGCCGAGAGCTGGGCAACGGCCCGGGTAGAGGCCAAGGCCAGCTGTGGCTTCTCTGGGGTCAGCTCTCAATCACCCCCTCCCCGGCCTGGGGGGACGCTGCCCACAAGGCCTTCCAGGGAAGCCACTCCCTGCTCATCTAACCCTTTTGGTTGATGTTTTTCCCTATCACTCTTCCTACTGACTTCCCCATCACCCTGTCCCACCCCCAAAAGATATTTCTGCCCTGAGATGCATCACTCCAGCTTCCAGGCTTTTCCTGGCAGAACCACACGGACCTCCTGACGGCAGAGAAGGGGACTAGGGAAACTCGAGCCAGCCAGGCCCTACAGAGATGGGCAGGACTCTTTCCATAGCCCGCACCCCAACACCACCCCTCTTGCTCTCTCTGAGATCGTGTGGGAAGCTCCCGGCCCCAAGCTCAGGGGAGGCAGAACCCCCCCGCCCCCACCCCAGATCAGTTTCTAGGGGTTTCCTACTGCTGGGAACTGAGCTGGAACTCAGGGAGGCCCCTGCCTACTCCAGAGTTTCAGCACTCCCCGGCACTGTCTCCGCACCAGGGGCAGCTCTGCAGGGCCCAGACAGGGGGAGCTAGACCCCTCACCTCCTGCCTCACCCCCCCAATCCTGTTCTCTGCCCCCAGGCCTCTGTGGTTCTCCAGCCAGGAAGAGTCTGGAAGCTGAGTAAAGGCTGTGCTTCAGGGCAGAGATATCTTTTAGGGGTGGGACGGGGGGACGGGGGAAGTCGGTAGAAGAGTGATAAAGAAAAGCATCAACCAGAAGGAATGGAGGAAGCGGGGTGGGCTTCCCTGGAAGGCCCCAAGGACAGCACCTCCCTGGGGGAGTGACGGAGAGCTGGCCACTGGCGTTGGCCTCTGCTCAGATCCTTGTTCCCCGGACACCCAGGAACATCAGGAGGGGTAGGAAGCCTGCAGAGACCTGAGGACACACATGTCCATGCTCAGGGAGACACAGCGCCTGTGTCACCATCCAGGGGCTCAGGGAGGCAGCGGGAGAGGAAGGGAAAGAGGCTGGGGCGTCTGAGCAACATCACCAAGTGGGTCGGCCGGGGAGGCGGAAGCTGGATCGGGGGTTGTTGGGGGAGAATCTGAGTCCAGATGTTAGAGAGCAGGACCACGCCTCACATATGGGCTTCTGCATGTGGCTGGAGCCGAGCATCCTCGCCCGTGTTGCGGGAGAGAGGGGGTTGTAAACACATGGTGGGGAGGCTTGCTGGGAGGGTGTTCCCGGGCAGGCTCCGTGCCAGCTTGAGCCTCATCAAAGAATCAAGTCTGGAATTTCCCTGAAGCTCATTTCCTATCATTAAACCCTCAGTCGAGGACCACAGCTGCCGAATCTGCCCCTCAAGGGCAAGTGCGGGGGGCGGGGGGCGGCAAGGAGCAGAGCCCTCCAGGAGCACCCCGAGACCTGTCCACCTCTCCACCCAGAAGCCCCTCTCCTACCACAGGAGATTTTATGCCTCCCCTCTGGGGTCGTTCCTCCTTTCCTCCAAGAAAGGGATTCAGGATGATGAGAGCCACAATTCACCCCAGCTCTAGCGCTCATTAATGGGTGACCCCTGCATAGTTTTCTTTCTTCCTTTTTTTTTTTTTTTTTTTTTAAGATTCCATTCATTCATTTGAGAAAGACAGAGAGAAGATGAGAGGGGCGGGCCATACAGAAGGCATTTCCTGGGCCCTTCCTCTAAGGGACCAAGGCAAACAGCAAGGGCAAAATTGTCTAGGGAAGACACGGCCAGTTGGGCAAAGAGACGGGTGACTTTATTGGGGGCGTCCATCACGGCCCCTCTGGTTCCCTGCTAACGCGTGCACACCATAGACAAAGCCAGCTCGGGGCCAACTAATAGCAACAGGGGCATAAAGACCAGTGCTAGGAACCAAACGCCCACGTATTAATTCACTGATAGAGACACGGACCCCAGGCACCTGGACACGTCTCTCCCGGCAGCATCAGAATTGAATGGCCGAGGATGGGGTCAGAACAAGGCCTGGGCATGGGATGATTTCAAAGACTGGACTATAGCCGGAGGCACCCACGCCATCTCGGGACAACCCAACCCCACAGCCTGATCCCTGAGGTTTTGGGGACAGAGCACCAACTGTCCCACATAGCCTAGAGACCGGGCCCCAAGTTGGATCTCCCTGGAAGCCCCATTCATAATGAGGGGGAAGTCTCCCCTCTGTTGGCATCCCTCCGCCAACCCACGCAGAAGACAATGCAGTTAGGTCCCTAAAATCATTTGCAATCTTATCTGTCCTGAGATTTTCCCAGGTCTCCTTAATTGAATTTGGGATATTTACAGACAGACAGTCTCCTAGGTAATTTCTACATAGGGCTAATATCCTCTCCTAACCCGTGTTTCTTCCTAATTGAATTCTCAGAAGGCAATGTTAACTTCAAGGTACTTGTCTCTCAGGCCCAAGTACCACCCCCGTGGGGCAGTATTAAGGCCCAGAGGAGGAAAGTGTAGATCCAAACAGTTCCTGCAACTACATGGTGCACCACCCAGTAGGGAAAACAAAATCAACACGGGTGGTACAGTTGAAGAATGAGCCAGGGCTGAGCGGTGTGTTTGACTGTGGGTCTGATCTTAAGAGCGTTCAAGTTCACAGGAGAGACAGCTTAGGGTGGCCTGGAGGAGGCTGGGAAGGCTTTGGGGGAAAGGGAGGATCCAAGCTCCCTTGGGAGGCTCTGTGAAGGGCTGATACACAGAAGAACGGCAGGGGAGATGTGTGGGGAAGTGGGAAATCAGGAGATGGAGATGGTGGGGACAGATATAGCAGAAGATCCTGTCCCCATCATGAATGCCTTCCCACTTTCTTTCTTTCTCCCACTGTTCCTGCTATCTTCCCCAGACAGGAACGGGGTTTGTGGAGAAGCCCAGCAGACCTAGGGAGGCCCCACAGTTAACACAGACCTGGCAGGTGCCCATCCCCCCAACCGCCACCCCCCCACACACACACACACTTCCTTTTCCCCCACCTGCCTGCCCTGTCCTGCCACAGAGCTAACATCCACCAGCCGGAAACCGTACAGAGGGCAGGCAGGGGAGCCTCTGCCCCAGACTAGAAGCGGCAGCCCCTCGTCTTCCACCTGCTGCCCAGACTGTGGGCCTGATTCAGCCCGGAAGCCAGCTCAGTGTGCCAGACACAACAGGACCTCCTCCCCTTACCTACCGTCCCCTGGGCTTCGCAGAAATGATAACGGGGAGTTTCCGAGTCAGGGGCTTTCCATCCGGGATCCTCTGCTGCCTCCCACCTCGGCCACTGCCACAGAGTGCGTGGCAGGCCACTTCCTGAAAGGATAAACACTTGAGGACCCGGGTCCCCTGAGGCTGTCCTAAGAGTCCAGCCTTCTTGATACCTCCAGAGCCTAACGGGTTCTGTCAGCGCTGGTCTAAAGCAGGAGCTCAGAATGAGACGGCCTCCCCGCTACATTTCCTAGACCCCAAAGCTCTCCTCTTGGTCTCTCTATCATTCCACTGGTGTCCCTTCTGAAGGAGCAAGACCTTGGACTTGAGACAATTGCCCTTCTGCTTTCCCAGACCGTCGATCTTTGGCAGGGCTGGCCTGTGCAGGGTGGAGGGCTCGGGAAGAGGGAGCGGTCTCCAGCCGCGGGGCCCGAGCTGCCGCCGACCCTGGCATGACCCACGGAGGCCGTCTGGGTCTGGGTCCAGCCCTCTAGGGTGGTGAGCTGTGCTCTGGGAAACACGGAGTGCGCCTCAGGGAGCCAGCTGTCGGTTCGGGCTGTGAATAACGGGGGCCTCATCACCACCCCGGAGCTGCAGGGCAGGAGTACCCAGCACCGGGACTGACTAAGAGAACAGGTCCGGACGGGTGGGTGACAGGTACGGCGCAGGGAGGCTCCGCCAGGCACCTACGCGCAGGGCAAATCCGTCGGCCTGCTCTCTGGTGTTCTCCCTGCCCAGGCCCTTCCGTCTCCCCACATGACTCTTGTTTCTCCAGACTGACACCTCCTTCTCGTCCTCTCCAGCGTGCGCCTCTGCCTTAGCCCAAAGGTCGGGTCTCTTGACCTTTCACTGTCTGCCCCGGGCCTCAGATATCCTCAGATATCCCTTGGCTGGATGCCTGAGCTCCCGGATCACTCAAGAAGCATTTGGCACACCTCTCCTTGGAATTTATAACTGCCTTTCTCCAGAACAGGGTCCTAAATCCCTCCAGGGCCAGAGCCCTGGCTCCAGCCCCAGCACCTCTACCTGCCCCATGGGCAGAAAAGGCAGTAAAGCTGCTGTCCATGAAAGCTTGCAGGCGACAGCGAGGGTAGCGGATAGAGGCATCCTACAGATCCAGCTCTCAAGTTGGAGCTCACAGGGGCCTTCCTGAGTGTTTCATGTGTCCCTCTTTGAGGTATTTGAGGCCCGTTCTGGCTTCTCTGGCCCTGAAGTTGAAGACGGTCCCTCCGTGCCTGGGACCGGCCAGCTTTTTATCTCCTCTCTAGCCTTTCCAGCCCATCTCCAAGTCCAGCCTGAAGTCCAAGGTCAACAGATAACCAGGCCACAGACAGGAATGGCGCCCAGAAACTGCTAACGGGGCAGATGGGTCAAAGGCCAGCAAGGCACGTCCTCCTCCCCAGCTCTCTCCTGAGGCTACAGCTCCCCGTCCCCAGGTGGCCCAGGTTCAAGGCCTTGGGGAAGAATGTCAGGCGGATTCTTCCTAATGCGATGAGATCCCTTGCCTTCCAAAAGCCACCTCAGAGCCACAAGGGTCTGAAACTGCCCACCATTCCCGGGGGGCGGGGTGGGGAGGCGTGTCTCGGGTTATAATCTCAGTCCCAGAGAGCCCCTGGATCGAGATCCAGGACGTCACCATTCCCAAGCAAGCGTGGCCGGAGAGAGTGTGGCGTCATCACAGGGACAGTGATGTCATTGCAGCTACACTGGAGACCAGTTTCTTGCACAGCAGCAGCTCTGGGGGGAAGGAAGGAGTCAGGGGTGGGAAGGGGAGCCGTGGCACCTAGTAAAGGAGAAGCCTGGGCCCATCCTGGGTTGGGGGTTCAGGGGAACAGGTGGGCAGGGGACCCCAGGGGGACAGCTGAGGCACTAAAAAACGGAATGGAGGTGGGTTGGGAGCTGGGGATGCTGGAGCCATCTGCTCTCATTAGCTGGGTGTCCTCGAGCAAGAGTTCCAGCTCCCCTGTGGCTCCAGACAGTGCCACTCCCGGTCTCTGAGCTGGCTGAGAATGAACACAGGTACTGAGCATACAACAGGGCCACGCAGACAGCCACCTTTCTGCACAACCTAGCCATCAGTACTGCTGCAGCTTGGGGAAGAGACTTTTCCCGAACCTCTAAAGAAGAGGCATGCAGACCCCCCAACACCTTAGGAATGAGTGGGTGCACGGGTCGGAAACTGCCTAACGCCATCAGCCAGGCAGCCCGGCGGGAGTTTCCAGACGCTTAGCCTCCTCCTTTCCCCAGCTTCACCAGCGTGGGAGGCTGGGATGCATCCCAGGGCCACCGCGGCCCTCTTGGGATGTCTCTTTCCATCTCTTCCAGATGGAAGCTCCTTCTGGGCTCTGAAGGAGGAAGGAAACTGCCCACCTCTGGCACTGCACACGGTGGGGGAGCCCTAAGCCGCCCTCCACCCTGGCCTCCTTCATCCCAGTGGAGCCCCCATGGGCTCTGAGCTCTGCAAATCCTGCCCTAGAACCTAGGGTTGTCTCGCGCGGTTTCTGGCAGTCCACTGGCCATTTGGGGCGGGGGCTATCCCAGCCTCCGCAGGGCTGGCCTTCTTTGCCAAATGCTCCTTTAGTCCTGCCTTTGGCCTCCCTCTGATCCTCCTGACCTTGGCAGGAGAAACTGTTTTTCCCCTATAGACGCTCATCGGCCTCAGAAGGCCAGAAAGGGGGCCAGGGACCATTTCTCCCAGTTGCCACAAAGCAGGACCCAGACCTCTCGCTTTCTACGCCAGCACCCCTACCTGGCAGACAGCTCACGACGGGGCTTCCCCAGGCTGCGGCTTGTTTACCTGCTTCGGGCAGGAAGGCCCTGTCTTGTTCCTGCCCCTTGCTCTCTGGAGGGTGACTCTGTCTCCCGTGAATTGTTTTCTTTCCGGTGGAATTTTGTTCTTGAGGACTCAGTGTTCTGTCTTAACCACTCCGCTGCGGCGACCACTGCCAGGCCTCACATCCCGGCTTCCTCCTGTCCAGACAGTGCTGGCCACCGGCCAGGACCTCGACCATTCGTGGCGAGGACAGGGGTTGAGGACAGCGGAGAGGGAAGCAGGAAGTGGGAAGCTGAATTCCTCCTTGGTCAGGGCTTCGGGCCTCTTCTGCGGGGCCTGCGGCGTGTCCGCCGTGGGTGGGCGAGCCCTCCCCCTGCAGGGGTCTGCGTGAGCCCAGCGAGCAAGACTGGGGTGGACACACGGAGAGGTTTCGCACAGATCGGGACACACCCTCCAACCTGGGACTTCATAATCCCCAACTGGTTTCCCCTGAGATTTGTTGCAAGACCCCCCGGCCCTAAGGGAGTCAGGGAACACTGATGGGCCAAGACTGAAACCAGTCTCTAATGGGGTCGCAGGGCGGGAGATGGGAGGTGGAGGTGACAGGCAGGACTGCCCAGCCTACGCCAACTCCCCTGCCCTTGGCACTTCCTGTGGGGTTGCACAAAGCCAGAAGAAGGGGCAGGTGTGGGTGCGGGTGGCTCATGCCTCCCTCTTTCCTGCCCTAGACGTTGGCCCACACGGCGGCTCCATGAAAGAGCCTAAGTCCGATTCCCGGGGAGTTAAAGGCAACCCAGGTCAGCCTGCTCCGCCAGGTCCGGAGCCCTTGTCAGGTCTGAACTGCTTCACCTTGCCACCCTGGCTCCCCTCCCCTCTGCAGCCCCAGCTCCTTCCCCCAGCAACCCTACCCCGAAGGCAGAGCTGTGATGTAAGTTATTCACTCTGCCTGCATCAGCCTTTACTCCCAGTCCTGCTATTTCCCAACACGCTTGGGGGGGGTACATACCCCCCAAGGGACTCAGGAGGAGGGTGTCATGTATTTCTGGGTCCTGGACGATGAGGGATGGCAGGCACTACCAGCCCTAAGCACCCGCTTCAGATCCAAGTTCTTAACACATTGACCTTGCTTTCATCACGCATCCACGGGAAGCCTGGTCCCCTCCTGCCAGTGCTAGACATGGGCCAGAACCCTTGATGGCCCTCCTTGCCCCAGTGGGGCTTTTTTCCAGCCCCATCAGCTGAGCTTCTGGGGTTCCTGAGGGCCTGATTCACTGGCCCCCCTCTGGCACGGGGGTCCCAGCCTCTGCTTGAGAGCCAAGTGGCTCAGGAGAGGACACACAGGGAGAAAATTTAAGAATACAAGTTGTTTTTATTTAAAGTAGGCTCCATGCTCAGCATGGAGCCCAACGCAGGGCTCGAACCCACGCTCCTGAGATCAAGACCTGAGCTGAGGTCGAGTGGGACACTTAACCGACGGAGCCACCCAGGCGCCCCAGGAAGGCAGGATTTAAAGTCAACTGAAACCTACGGGGCAGTTTCTCCGTATGGACAGAGATACTCGATCACTTCACCATGCTATCCTTTGAAATCCTAACGGCGCTGTCATGAAAACGGCATCCACCTCCCCACTCTGCAGAAGAGAAAAGTGGAGGCTCAGAGGGACCAAGGAAGCTGCCCAGACGCTCCTGCTGGTCCTTGGGCCACATCTGCCTCTTTCTACAGAGGCGTCTGGTTCTGAGTCGTGGTGTCTGTCTTAGGGAGAAGGAGGCTCTAGGAAGGAAGCGTGATAACCAGAGTCCGCAGCATCTGGTTGCATGGCTGAGCATCAGAGAACCCTGTGACAAGAGCAAGCGTGCTGTGCCCATTCTCCTGGACCCAGCTGCAAATCCTGGGAAGGTTATGAGGAGGGTCGTGGGCCCTGGAATAGCCAAGCACGCCAGCAGCCCGAGTGCATCACAGCTCATCAAGTCAGCTGCTCACCGAGCAGCCCGGGGTGACTCAGGGGGAAAGACATGCAGAGAGCGCCTGCTTCCATATGGCAAGGAAGCGAGGGAGAGGAATGGCCAGTGACTCGAGAGGTCCCTGACTCTCCAGTGGCAAATTCCATCTGGGCGATATCACGCAGGCTGCTTCATCCCTGGGGCCTCTGCCACCCCCAGGTTTCCCCCCACTGACCTGGGGTCACCGCCTCTCTGGGCATTCACTCAGGGGAGCTGTGGTGTCCGGAGCTCGGAACCAAACCAGACTAGAACAAGTACATCTATTTCAAGAATCTAGAAGGCGGGTACAGAAAGAGCAGAGGCCTGCTCATTTCTGGGAGGACAAGAGAGAGAGGCAAGAAGCCTCAGCCAGAAGAGAAAAAAACTGGTCCCTGGAGAGGAAGGCGCGGAGAGAGGGTGGGCGCATTTTCTTCCCTTGCCCAAGCAGCTCCGTGCCTCCTGCGCACACCCCATCCCTCTGGACCTCCCTGCTTCCCCGCTGCCGAGGCCAGGCTGCTTCTCCCTCGTAAACCTGCATCAGTCCCTCTGCCTCCGGGGAGCCTTCCCCCCACATTCGAGCCTGTGCCCTGACACCCTGGCCCACAGCTTGGCACAGAGACAGTTGTAGCTTTTAATATAATGATCCTGTACACATTAAATCTGTCCTGGCGTGGCCGTTCCTTCAGGGAGCGAAGAAGTGTCTCTTTCTCGAAATCACACCAACTAACACGTGTTGTCAATAAGTATCTGGCCATCTCAGAAGAGCCAAGATTCACACAACAGCCCGGGTGAAATAAAACAGGATGTGTCCAGAGAAAGTTACAAAGGGAGTTTCAGGAATTCAGAGAACGAGGAACAAGTTCTGGTAAGGATGAGAGAAGTGAATCAGGGCTGGACAATCCACATACGTGAGTAAAGAAAAATGGAAGGTGGCCCTGGGGTGGCCCTGGGGTGCCCCACAGGCCTGCAGGGCTTCGTTCTCGCTGACACCAGCAGACCCTGCGGTCACAACTATCCCAGCCATTGTACACCCCACCCTTCCCTGTTCATCAGACTTCCTCTTGGAGCCACAATGGGCCCCATTGACTCCCTCTGCTGCTTTCCCCCAAGAGAGGAGGCTCACTTTTGCCTGGAGGATGTGGGGGTCTTGGTGCTCATTGAACAGCGACATTATGAGAGAGCCTCTAAGAGGCTACGGCCCCTCGGGGCCCTCCCAGGACATAAAACTCAATGAAACACGGCGACAGCACAGTAGGCTTGCTGAGTACAGACATGACCGTGGGACAGGGGAAGTGTGCCCAAGGGATGAAGAGTATGGGGACCTGACAAGGGACCGGGACGTGGGTGGCAGAGAATGGGTCAAGAGGGCCTTCTAGAAGAGTTGGTCAAGCTCTGTTGGACCTTTTTTTTAATACAGATTTTTAAAATTTTTTTATTTATTTTTTATTTATTATTAATTTAATTAATTTATTATACAGATCATAAGTAGGCAGAGAGGAAGGCAGAGCGAGAGAAGGGAGGAAACAGGCTCCCTGCTGAGCAGAGAGCCCGATGCGGGACTCGATCCCAGGACCCTGAGATCACGACCCGAGCCGAAGGCAGAGGCTTTAACCCACTGAGCCACCCAGGCGCCCCAAGTTCTGTTGGATTTTTACCTTCTGCTAAAACAAGCTCCCCTCTTTCCCTGCATGCCTCAGGGGTCAGGACAAGCGTTGAATGTCAGGAAGATCCACATGTGACCCCACAGGCCAGAGAGCAACATTTTCCTAAGATCTAAAATCGGCAAAACCAGCCAGAGGTTCCCCATCAGGCCGGGGACGGCAGTGGGAAGATGTGGCCCAGGGTAGACGAGGGCAGCTGACATTTGATGCCAACACTCGCCCCGGGCCAAGGGAGGCGAACAGAACATCTAACGTCAAGGAGCTCAAGTTGTATCAAGATAAACAGCTCAAGCTGTCTAGGTTCCTGGTCTGGTTCTGTCCCAACCAAGCTTGGCCGGCTGCCACTTAGTGAGAGCCTAGAACACGCCGCACGCTCACAGGCAATATTTCAAAAGGTGGGAGTCGTTCTCAGCCCCTCTATAAAATGTCATCTACGCACCTATCTACGAAAAAGAAGACTGAGGGGCGCCTGGGTGGGTCAGTGGGTTAAGTCTCTGCCTTCGGCTCAGGTCGTGATCCCAGGGTTCTGGGATGGAGCCCCGCACCTGGCTCTCTGCTTAGTAGGGAGTCTGCTTCCCCCACGGCCCCGCCTGCCTCTCTGCCTACTTGTGATCTCTGTTTGTCAAATAAATAAATAAAATCTTAAAAACAAAAAAAAAGAAAAAGAAGACCAAAGCATCTGTAGGTTAAGTTGTGCCTGAGGACACATAACCAGCAAGGCGTCAGATCCGCGTGTCCGGGTGGGTCTGTCCTTGGCCGTGACCGCTTTTCTCCCCCACTGGATGGTGCCGTGTGGCCTCACACACTTCACGCCCCCTCTGTAGACCGCAGGGCCCATGCCTGCAAATTTGAAGGACCAGACTAAATGGTTCCCAGTGTCCCCTGCTCTGAAATACTGGGATAGAATTGCGGAAAAAAGCAGCTGCGGCCAAGCAGGGCTGGGGCTAGGTGGCGGGTTGGGGCTTCTGCCTTCTTCAGGCCGTAGGTTTATAGGAGTGTAAGGAAAGAAGGCCAGCAGTGGCCAGAGAAGGGGAGGGGGCTGTGGAGGCAGAGGAGGGGACATCGGGCATGGCACCTGTGTGAGAACGGACCCTGGACACGCCAAGGAGGCACGTGCCTGTCGGGGTCCCAAGGGCATGATCTTAAGTGAGGAGAGGCCTGGAGACAGGCCACTCACCCCAGCTCACTCCGAGGAGAGGGGCAGCGCCAGGCTAGCCCAAACACAGGCTATTTTTGGCTTTGTGTTGTTTGGAAAGCAACCAGGCCAGAAATAGTGCTGTGAGTTAGAAGGACCCTGTCTTTCTCCCACCCCCGGCTCTCCCAGTGAAATCACCAAGAATCGGCAGGGCAGGCCCCAGCATTCCAGGGAGCCTGTGTAACTGATAGCGGGCAGGGCTCTCCTCCCCACAGGAAGACTTGGAGCAGAGCATTTGACTGTAAAAGGGCTTCTGCAAGAGGAGAAGCCAGAGAAGGGGGGACTGAGTCAGAGCCGAAGAGAAAGAAAGGGGGAAAGTGGGAGAGAGCTCCCGTGGCTAGAGTAGGAGTGGAAACCTGTTGAGAAAGGGTTGAACAGGGAAGTCAAGAAGAGGGAGAAAGGGAAAGTGAAAAAGCCAGCGGGGTGGTGGTGTTGGGAGAGCAAAGGGGAAGCAAAGAGGAAGAGAGGAGAGCAGGCCAGGGACAGCTGGAAGGCAGGGGTGAGGGGTGCGGGGAAGACCCGCTGCTCTGAGGCCAGAAGAGAACCTGGGCTGCTGGGGTCTGCGTGGGGGGGTGGGGGACAGTCATGGAAAATGTGACTCTGGTCTAGTCACGAACCACCTGCTGGCGGACAGATGGCTACATCTTTCCCAGTTGGCTGGAACTGAAACTTCCCCAGAAATTCAGTCTTATAACTCACCCTCTTATCTCTGACCCTCTGGGAATCAGAGATCAAGCAATTTCAAAAGCAGGGACTTTTCTCCTTTTGTCTGTTTGATCCCTTACAAAAGAGCTATGGCTTGAGCCAGGTCAAGGCTGTTCGCTTGGAGTTCAGGAAAAGGGGGGAAAGTGACGGCCCCTTGACTCAGGATGGATTCTGAGAAGGGTGTCACATGAATGTCTGCTGGGGGACCGCGGGGGGACCTAGCTGCACCGAGACATGTGGAAGGTCTCCAGAGAGCAGACAGGGAGGAAGCAAGGCCTGACCACACAGAGGAGTGACAGTGACCTAGGTCAAGTCTGGGTTTGGTCATCTAGCAGCCCTAGCTCCTCAGAAAGTCAAAGGAAGAGTCAGAAACCCCAGCATAGGACCCGGAGACACTGGGCCTTGTCTCAGTTTCTAACTCACACGCATTCACACCCATGACTGACTTCGTAAAGTCAGCCCTCGTAAACTGCATCCCTGCTCTCCCCAACGGGACACAGAGCTGCTCCCCTCCAGGCCTGGGAACAGAGGGTCTTTTCTGGAATGCCGTCAGGATCATCCATCAGGTCCAGGAGCAGGGATGGAATCAGTCACTGCCCTGGCAGGACCCAAGCTGTCCACAGAAAACAGCAGGGACTTTTAGGCTAAGGCCTGGCTGGGCGAGGCCAGGCAAGGGACGATGGTTTCCAGTATGGCCAACGGAAGAAGGGAAGGAGGTTCAGCTCAAGGAGGCTATAGAGGACAGGCAGCAGTGTGCCCCCAGGGACCCCTTCCAGTCGCATCTCCAACCACTGCCCGCTAGCTTGGGGCTTGGCCCTCCCACCCCTGACGCCCACGGCCCTATCCCCCTCACCCTTATGCCCCCAGGGGTGGGGGGGCAGGGCACTGGGGGCATTTCCTGGGGTAGGAGATGGGTTGGGGGCTGCGCTTCTGTCTTCTCCCCTTGAGAGAGGTCAGGAGTAACCGCCCCCTCGTGCTTACCCACTCTCTCGGGGACTGCAAACCGGACCAGCAGAGGAGAAGGACCTGAACAAGACGTTACATGGGAACGGGCCTATACTGGAAAAGGGTGGGTGATCCTAACTTTCCGACCGAGGTTTGCCCTTCTCTCCCTGCCACCCCCTCCCCACCTGACTCCCAGGGGCAACGGAGAAAACAAACGGAGGCGGAGGCTGAGTACAAGTGGGGAAAGCCGTCCAGCTGTGGTTGCCCTTGGCATCTGCTTACTGAAAAAATCCAAAACAAATACCCCGATGCTTCCACCCACTCAAACTTCCTGTGATTCTGCTATCGGATGTCTCCATGGATACTTCCAGTTGAACCCCACCATCTACACCCAGCAAGACAGTGTCAAGGGCTTCATCTCCTCACCCAGCCACCCCCTCTGCCCACAACAGCCTGGGCACGTGGCCTGACCCCACTAAGCCCCCAGATGCCCGAGTTCGGCCCCACACACCAGCCTCTGGCCAACTCCCATCCTCTCTAGGATTGTTGGGTCACTCCTCCACCTCCAAGCCCAGTGGCCTGAAGGCGCACCCCACAAACAAAAGGCCACAACTGTACTCTCTGACTAGCTGCTCCAGCCCTGTGGGTGTCTGTGTCCCGAGGAAAGGATAAGATGTAATTCTCCCCAGGCTCCAAATTGCTTGCCAAGGCTTTACCCCGTTTACCCCTGGTCCCTCTCACCCTCCATCACCCCACCTTCCATCACCCCACCCAGCACACTCAAACCCCCTCCAGACACAGCTATTGGCACACAAGAGAGCCCAGGGGGCACCTCGAGAGTCTGGAGACGTGGGAGAGTCAGCTGTGTATCATCGACGGGCTGGCGGGCCCCCGGCAGGGAAGAGGAAAAAAAGCGGAAGGGAGTCCTCTGTGTGCTCCTGTCCTAGACAATCAAAACCCAGACAATCAGAGGGCACGCTCCGTGCCCTCTGGCCGCTGGGATGAGGCCAAGAGGAGGGAGGCAACCCGTTTCTCCAAAAGAAAAGGAAGGAATGTAAACTGCTTCTCCCGTGCAGGTCGTTGCAAACACGGGGTATTTGGGTCAAGCTAGCAGATCATCTCAAAAGAGAAGGGCACAGGCAGAGGGGGGGCAAGTCCAGGGAAGCCCTTGGGCCAAGGCCAGTAGGGTTTGCTCAGTTGTTCCCGACCCCCCTCACACACGTACACACACAGAGCAGCACGCACACACATGCCTCAGCGAGTCGGGCAGAGGGAGGTGCAGAGGGGGCCTGGCCGGACTTCCAGATCCAGAAAGTGGGTGGGGCTGAGATGAGTTCATCTATTTCCTGCCCACAGTGGTATAAAGGGAGGTAGCAGGCTGCCGAGGAACACAGCTGCGTCTGGCTGCGAGGCCAAGAGCACTGTCAAGGGAGCCACACCCCCTCTGGGGCAACAGAATCGCCACCGTCAGCAGCAGCAGCAGCAGCAGGACAGACCAGCAATCACAAGGCACCTTTGAGAACTTCAGGTAAGAGAGAAAAAAACCAGACCTCTCCGTCTCTTTCTCGGATTGAGGACAAGAAGGCTCCTCTGCGAAACGCCTCCCACGACATGCCCTCCATCCACAATCCCCGCTTTTCCTCTTTTCTCTCCACTGGAGACCTGCAGATCTGAGTTGATGTAAGGCGGCGGGGCCGGACCCACAACCCCACTGCCCGGAAACAAGGGCCTGGATTCTCTGTCCTTCTGCATTAGGACTCCCCGCCCTCCTCTGGGAAGGGGCTTTTCATGCCTGCTAACTTGAATGAATGAAGAGTGGTGAAAACATTAGAAGAGAACTAAAAGCATTATGGGAATCAAAGGCAGTATTATAATGTAGCCTTTTGCCCTCCCCGCCCCTCCAAAGGGAGAGACACTGCAGGGCGCTGCTAGGGGGCTGCTGGAGTCCCACAGGTAGAACGGCACCTAGGGCTCCGTGGGGCTGAGACGGAGGGGAAAGGCTCAGAATCGGGGCCCTCAGGGTCCCCTGGCAGGGGTGGCCCGTCTCCCCGCCCCACCCACGCCTCTTCCAGAACTCTCGCCTCACCAGATTCTTTTCCGCTTGCTCTAGGATGCAGATGTCTACAGTCTGCCTTGCCCTGGGCCTGGCCCTTGTCTTTGGTGAAGCATCGGCCTCCTACCTCCACGAGACCCGGGCAGCGGAACTGGCCACAGACTTCGGAGTGAAAGTGTTTAAGCAGGTGGCACAGGCCTCCAAGGACCGCAACATGGTTTTTTCCCCCTATGGGGTGGCCTCTGTCCTGGCCATGTTGCAGCTGACCACAGCAGGAGAGACCCGGCAGCAGATCCAAGAGGCCATGCGGTTCCAGATTGATGGTGAGAGATGGGGCAGAGCTCGGGGCGGGCAGGTGCTCACCCTGTCTTCTTGGGACAGGGGCATCACCAACCAGAAGCAGGGGGAAGGCCAGCCCCGGCTGAGCCAAGTCACCTCCTGTGCCCCATCTTCCCTGCACACCTTCATCCCCTGTGGACCTGTTTCCTCATCTGCAAAAGAGGGACAATAAAATTATCTCCCACACAGAGCTGCCGTGAGGGTTCAATCGAATTATGTGGGTGAAATGTTTCTCATCGCTATTTTGCCGATAAGAAAAAAAAGTAGCGTTCGTGACTTAAAAGGAGAGAAAAATATTCGAACCCACAAAAGGGTGGGGACCTGAGATTTTTGAGGAAAAGAGGGAGATGAAGAAGAGATTAAGATTCGGAAGGGTATCTCCGTCCAGAGGTCCCCAGGAAGAAGAAAAGCCCCATTCAGACCGGCAGGATTGGGCCTCTCTCGTGGGGGGAAGTTGGCCCAAAGGGGCGCCCTTGACTTAACATAAGCTAACGTGTCCTCTCTGTCCTGTCCGGGCACAGAGAAGGGCATGGCACCTGCCCTCCGCCAACTGTACAAGGAACTCATGGGGCCGTGGAACAAGGATGAGATCAGTACCGCGGACGCCATCTTCGTCCAGCGGGATTTGAAGCTGGTCCACGGCTTCATGCCCTACTTCTTCAGGCTGTTCCAAACCACAGTCAAGCAGGTGGACTTCTCAGAGGTGGAGAGAGCCAGGTTCATCATCAACGACTGGGTGAAGCGACACACAAAAGGTGAGCCGGCAGGGACAGGAGGCCCGAGGGCCCGCAGAGGAAACAAATCCCCAGCACCCCAGTGTCTCCTTGCCAGCGTGTTCCTCTCCGTAGACGGGTCAGGCGCTCTAGGAATCAGAGCATCTCTGTTTTCATAAGTAGGCCCTCCCATGGGCTAGCTCTAAGGGTGCTCAAAAGGGCTGAGAGATGAACAAGAACACAGCTCTCCCAGACTACAGCTTAGGGAGCAAAGCAAGGGAAGAGCCAAAGTTAGGGAAGACTTCTCTCTGAGTCTGATCCCAGACGGGATCCCAGCAGCAGAGTGTGTGCTGGGCGGAAAGCTCTCCCGAGACGCTTAGGAAGACAGAACAGGCTGAACACAGCTAGCCCCACTCACTTACACCCCCAGTCTGCCTCAAAGACACACATCCAATCTGAGGACTGAAGGAAACCTCCTAATAGCACTGAAACCTATCTGACCCCGTCACCGCTCACCTGGCTTTCTCGCAGGCATGATTGGCGACCTGCTGGGCAGAGGGACTGTGGACCAGCTGACGCGTCTGATGCTGGTGAATGCCCTCTACTTCAACGGCCAGTGGAAGACCCCTTTCCCCAAGTCGGGCACCCACCACCGCCTCTTCCACAAATCTGATGGCAGCACCGTCTCCGTGCCCATGATGGCTCAGACCAACAAGTTCAACTACAGTAAGTTCAAGACCTTCTTCCAAAAGTCCCAGCGCGACTATACCTCATCCCCCTGGGTGGGGGGGGAATCCCCTCCCAGGGAGGAGAAAGTCCCGAATATAGCCCAGCTTAGCCAAAGACTCCTCAAACAGGAGCTGTTGGGATAGCAGGGAGCAGCCAAATGTAGCGTTAGCTCATGCAAGACAAAGCTGACATCCAGAAAGTCCCTCCAGCCCACATATGACCACCCGACCTCTGTCTCCAGCCGAGTGTTTCTAGTGTGATTACAAAGGGGGGCTCACAAAGCCTGCAGGGGGAAGGCCTGTACAGGTGGACGTTGAGTTGAAGGAGAAAAGAATGAGAATGAATTAGTGGTTGGGTGTGGGGGTCACGGGAATGAAGGCCGAGAAGCCCAAAAGGAGACAGGGTAACCAGACGACCCTGAATTGGCCGAAGAGGAGGGAAATGGGGATTTAAAGCTGGCTTTAGAAGGCTGGCTTCCAGAAAGAGCAGAGGAGACCAAACTCGTTGAAAACCCAGTGCTGGGTGAGAACCAACAAAAGCAGAAGCCATCATCAGTGCGCCAATCCGGTGTCTTCGCAGCCGAGTTTTCTACCCCCGACGGCCGTTATTACGACATCCTGGAACTGCCCTATCACGGAGACACGCTCAGCATGTTCATTGCTGCTCCCTATGAAAAAGACGTGCCTCTTTCTGCCCTCACCAACATCCTGGATGCCCAGCTCATCAGCCAGTGGAAAGGGAATATGACCAGACGGCTCCGCCTCCTGGTTCTGCCCAAGTAAGTCACCCCTGGCTCTCACCACCCTTGCCAATCCCTCCCTCAAACCCCCCTCTATCTGCCCGCTCCCTTCCCCCAGGGCTCCCTGCAAGGCCCACCTCCAGTTTCCCAGATGTGACATTTGCAAGGCAGGGACATGTGTGGGAAGCTGATGGGAAACACTCTGGCCTGGGTTTGATTAAGATTCCGCTCCTCCCTCCTCCTGTTTCCACTGGAGGGCGGCGGGGAGTCTTTCTAGACCATGCTCCCACCCTGGCCACCCTCAGCATACCGAGTCACAGCCAGCCGAAGAGAAATGGTGCAGGTGGGGAGCCAGACCAGCCTTTGAAAGACCCTTTCGCACCCCCCTCAGCTCAAGTCAACATCCAAACAATGGAGACAAAAGGAGCGGGAGCAGCTTCTAGCTGGCTTCCAACAAAGGAGATTTTAAAAATCCTTCTGCAGAAGCACAGAAGGCGGAGAAAGCCGAGGTTGGGTCATTCCGGAATTATAGGGAAGCCTCCCACTGCACTGACCCCAAATTTCCAGATGCTGTAATGCCAGGCTTGGGGAAAGGGGAGAATTTAGTTGGTTTGAATGCTCTTGCCCCGCCCCCACCCCCATCCCTATAAAGTGAAACCCGGAGGGAATGAGAGCCCTGATGGGAAGCAAGGGGAGCCCAGAGCTGGAGTCCTCTTCAGAATGAGCTCCCCGGAACACAGTCTGCAGACTCCTCTCCTCCGGCAGAGGAGGCGGGGGCCGGCGGGGAGAAGGCAGACAATGTTCATTTCTATTAGACCTAACACACAGATTTGAAAAGACCAGCGCCCCTCCACTTCCACATCTGTCCCCATCCTGTTGGGCCGCCAGCCAGGCCCAGAGGGGGCTACACTGGCAGGGACTGGGAGAAGCTACAAGGGGAGGCCCGAGCCTGAGATGTTTCCTGCTCCTGTCTCCAGGTTCTCCCTGGAGAGCGAAGTCAACCTCCGGGGACCCCTGGAGAACTTGGGGATGACTGACATGTTCAGGCCAAACCAGGCAGACTTCTCCAGTCTTTCAGGTAGGAGATTTTCCTTCCGCTTTCTTCCGCTGGCAGACTGGGGGGCCCCAAGGGGACAAAGGGGGTGTGTCTCTGAGAACCCCAGCTGATCTGCCCTGGGATGCGCTTGGGTTTCAGATCAAGAGGCACTGTACGTGTCCCAGGCGCTGCAGAAAGTGAAAATCGAGGTGAACGAGAGCGGCACGGTGGCGTCCTCCTCTACAGGTGAGTCAGGCTCAGGTGAGGCCTGGGGGGTCTCCGCCCAAGGCTTCCAGGAGGGGCCTACATCTGGGATGAACCCCGTGACCCTGCTCTACCAGGCTCCCCTCACAGAGTGGCACCCCCTCCTCGCCCTGATGCCAAGGGCATCGCCCCGACCCCAACAGAGTTTCTCAGCCTAGAAAGTGGGCCCACTTGGCCTCGGAGCCCAGTCCCTCACCCGACGGCTCCAGAGGTCTCCTGAAGGTGAAAAGCACATCCCCCCACCTGGCAAAGGAAGCCTGGCTTCTTCTCCCAGTGGCTGGTCAGCTTAAGGAACTTGCTCACCAAGACGCTCTACAAAGGCTTACATAAATGGCTGTTTGTGAGGAGCTGACAGGTCTCGGCGAAACTCCTGGAAGCAACCAGGCCTCTGAGGATTTCCCTCAACTGTTAAGGCTCACAGCCAAGCCTCCTAGACAGCCCCCCAGGGCTACCACCAGAAGGCCGGTGTCAGGGCATCCCTGCTGATCAGTCCAGGCGCCAGTGCCCAGTCCCTCTGTTCTAGAACCTTGTTCCTTCTCTCTTAGCCATCATCGTCTCAGCCCGAATGGCCCCCGAGGAGATCATCATGGACAGACCCTTCCTCTTCGTGGTGCGGCACAACCCCACAGGTGAGCCGAGGCCGCGATGCTCCCCTGCCCTCTCCCCCGGGCCCCCCGCCCCCGCCCCGCCCCATCTTCTTGCCTCAGGCACCAGTCTAGACAGGTGTAGACACTCCCTCCCACCCCAGGAGGACTCCAGACAAAGAATCCAGAGCTCTGGTTCACCTCCTCCACTCAGGGACAACGCTCCGTCACCAACAGAGCACCGTGCCAGGACCCCAGCCCTAGCTTAGTCACAACAACAGCTGTGACTCCTAACAGCTCACTCACGTTCTCACATCTCGGTTCATCCATAAACATGGGGCTGCGTGAGCTGTGCCTTTTCTTCCTGTTCTCATCTCCCACGCGTTTCCATCCTCAGGAACGGTCCTTTTCATGGGCCAAGTGATGGAACCCTGACCGCGAG
This sequence comes from Neogale vison, assembly GCF_020171115.1. Lineage (NCBI taxonomy): Eukaryota > Metazoa > Chordata > Mammalia > Carnivora > Mustelidae > Neogale > Neogale vison. The sequence continues at coordinate 9,488,218 of NC_058104.1, forward strand.
CACAGCAGCCCTCATCTGGGACAGAACTGGAGATACATCCAAGAAGAAGGAACTCTAAAGGAAAAAAATATATATTTTTTCATTAATTTTTCTGGAGAAAAAGAAGGCATTTGCCCTTTAGGGAAAAACAAAACAAAACAAAAACCAAAAAAACAAAAAAAGGTAAATCTTTCGAATCTGCATCCCAGACCTCAGCCTCTCCCAGGAATGGGAAAGAGGACCTTTCAGTAAAACTCCACGGTGGAGCCCCCCGGAGAGACCTCCGAAGCACAGCTGGGTCTCCACACCAGACTGCAAACCTCAGACAACCACTGGCGCAGCTGCTCTGCCCATCCGGGTCTGCAGACCTGGACCCCGCCGAGACCCCGGCAGGATGGCACCCCAAGGCTTGCGGGAGCTTTTGTGTGCTTGGTGGAAACGATTTGTGTTCCAGGCACGTAGCTGTCACTCCTGCACTGTCTGCCACTGCTGAGGAGGCTGGCGGCGGGCCAAAGAAGGCCAGTGGGAGAGGCACCCTTTCTGTTCGAGGTCTGTGCCGCCCCAGATCGGACGGTCTCGCGGCCCCGGGCGGAGACCCGCCCTGACCTGGCCGTCGCCCTCCCCAGAAACAGTGTGCATATATTATTTTGGAGTGTAGGTGACTTGTTTACTCATAGGAGCAGGTTTCTGCTTCCCACTAACTTTATTTTGCAGGAATGGAGGAATAGAAGTGAGATGCGTGCCTGGTTCTTGGCTCTAATCTCCCGGTGGGGAGGGTGGGATGCCAGGGGTGTGCTTGGGTATTTAATCACATCCTTGTCCTTGTGTGCTTGTGAGAGAGAAAGAGGACTCTCAAGAAAAACGTAGTCTATGTATTTGCTTGTCATGTTCCCTGGTGGTTTGTGTCTTGCCTCTCAGGAGTCTGGCCCCCTGACTAGCTGCCCCTCTGGGCGGCAAGCGTGGTGGGACCCACACTGCCCCCTTGTGGCTTCCTGAGCCCCGTGGTTCCTCTCCCGTCCTGGCCCTTCCACTCCATGGAGAAGACCCCCGTCAAGATGATCTAACTTTAGGGACCAAAAGGATGTGGTGGGTCAGAGAGATTACAGCGAGGACAGCATGCTTTCAAAATTTTCCAATATATTTAGGAACAGGAGAGCAAGGGGCTGCACGACCTAACAGGACAGAACTTTCCCCAATTACAGGGTGATTCACAGCCGCATTGGTGACTCACTTCGATGTGTCATTTCCGGCTGCTGTGTGCGAGCAGTGGACACGTGAGAGAGGGGGAGAGAGATTGAGAGAGAGAGAGAGGAGAATGAGAGAGACCACGAGCTCGGACTTAACTACCCTCGCTAGATAATCTTTCTGAAAGCCAACGAGCTAGGGGGCATGGTATGAAGACCCAGTTTGTTGAAGAATTGCACATAGATGTTGAATGAATGAATGTAACCCAAACAGGACCCTAACCGCCTCCCCCCCAAACCCCCCCATCCCTCTTCAGTGAAAAATCTTTGTTCTTTGTTTGTTTGTTTCTCTTAATGCACTGGACAGTGACAGCTACACACAGTCCCCATAAGGATACCCAAGTGTGGGGTCCAACATTCTTGAAGTTGTGTTGAATCATATGCTTTTTCACTTTTGATATATAAACAAGCAAAATATTTTTTAAAAATAATAAAATAAGTTAATTAAAATATTCCAAAAGAGTCCCTGTCTTTACTTCCCACGTTTCACGCAGTAGAAAATCAGAATCCCATCAGTCTACAGACTTCTCCAGTAAAGGGGATCTTTATGAAACGTATGCCCACAAGCTCAAGACACAAAGACCTGCCCTGGGCAAGTCCACGGGGCTGACCACTGAGCCTCTGCAAGAAGGCGCACAGGCCATGTTGTGTAGGACATAATTCTCCCCCTGGGCGTCACCCTCTAAAAGGAAAGAGGGGTCCCCCCAACACTTTCCGCCTGCCCTGACACCTGCTCGTGCGCACTGTCCCTGGCGGTTCCCATCTCGGTTCACGCCATTGCCTTCCCTGCCAAAAGCCCTCACCCCTGCACCCACCCCACTCCCCACTTCTCAAAACCCAGACCAAGCCCGGTTCCTAAACCTGGCGCTCCCCACGGGTGACTTGGTCCAGACCATCACTCTCTACCTGCCACTTAGCAAGATTTCTTTTTCCAGCCGTGTAACAGTGCTTGTATTCATGTGTGCTCTTTAGCTCTGAGTGTACCATCCCCATGTACAGATCGGGTTCCTCTGGAAACAAGGCTCTTTTGTGAGATAGACTCTTAATATCCTCTGTTAATATCATTCTGTTCCTCTAGTCTCTTGAAGGCTCTTGCCAGGGGACGTACCTCCCCCAATTAGTTTTTGTTCATATCTTCAAAAAAATAATCTTTTAAGCTGAAAAAAAAAATACCAAGAACTAGCTGTCGGAATTGTATGCTGTCCGGCTCCAGAACCCGAAAGACAGGCGTGATAGATCAGCCCCCCTGGAAACTTAGGTCTTCTCTCTTTTTAATTTTTATTTAAGGAATCTCTGTGCCCAGCGTGGGACTTGAACTCATGAACTCATGATCGAGAGTGGGTTCAGACTGAACCAGTCCCTAGGTCTTGTCTTTTTTTTTTTTTTTTTAAGATTTTTTAGAGTTTATTTGACAGGCAGAGATCACAAGCAAGCAGAGGCAGGCAGAGAGAGAGGGAGGAAGTAGGCTCCCTGCTGAGCTGAGAGCCAGATGTGGGGCTGGATCCCAGGACCCTGAGATCCTGACCTGAGCTGAAGGCAGAGGCTTTAACCCATTGAGCCACCCAGGCGGCCCCCTAGGTCTTGTCTTAATAGGAACTGATTACCACCTGCGGGCTTGCTCAAAATGCCTTCTAACAGTTAATAGGCAGTAAGTTCTCCATCACTGGGAGGGTTTAAGGACAGCCAGGATGACCTCCTGGTGGCGCTAGCTTCTGCAGACAGGGTATACTTTTTAAAACGTATGTTTTAATCGAAATTTAATTTTAGATGTCAGGTGACTTTTGTAAGGGATACCAAACACAAGCTCATAGGAAGACACTCAGTTTGAAAGGTAAAAATAGGAACTTAATTGGTCCCCAGTTTCTTCGGTGTTCTTTTAGAACTGTGCTAAGCATTTATAAGCATATTCAAAATATTCTTCTCTTTCGCACAAATGAGATCATTATACACACACACACACACACACACACACACACAGTGTTTGGCAACTTGCTTTATTTACCCAATGATACAGCCTACACAACTGTCCCTCATCCCCTTTACCAGTTGCATATATGGACGCACTTTAATTCCTAAACCCCCATTGATGGATTTCGGTGGTTCCATGGTTTTATTCTTATTTTTGTTACCAGCAAGGCTGCGATGCACATGCATCCCAGTGCACATGTGTTCATGTGTCCATAAGATAGTTTCCTAGCAGCGGGACTAAGGATCTTTCAAGAACCTCTCAACCCTGCAGTCATGTGACTCTGGTAATACAAACGTTCTCAAAAGGCACAGTCAAAAGTGATCATTCTGCCTGGTTAGAATCTTACTTCTTCTCAAGCTTAAATAAGCCTTCACAACTTTGCTAAATAAGCCCACTGGTGTGAATAAAGATAGATTTCAGGCCTTGAACTAAAGGAACCTTCACATTATAATTTTCTCTAAATTGTGTTAGACTTCCTTGGAGCGAGTTTAGATTATGATGTTAATCCAGAAAGGGTGTTCATTCAGCCTACTCATTCCCCAATCATTCAACATTTGCTAAAGGGCTTCTCCCTGACCCTATCGTTCCTGTTTCCCTCTAGAGGGACAGTTAGGGACCTTCTTGGGTGCCTCCAACATGGTGCTCTAAGATGTTCACAGGGGATGTGGTTGTTTGGCACCTTCTCTTTATGGATTCTTGTCTTTGGTTTTTTGTTTTGTTTTTTAAGGTTTTATTTATTTATTTGACAGAGATCACAAGTAGGCAAGAGGCAGGCAGAGAGAGGGGGGGAAGCAGGCTCCCTGCTGAGCAGAGAGCTGGATGCGGGGCTCAATCCCAGGACCCCGTGATCATGATCTGAGCTGAAGGCAGAGGCTTTAACCCACTGAGCCAGCCAGGCACCCCGGATTCTTGTCTTTGGATTCATCCTTTTTTCAGACTTTCTCTTCTTCTCAAGGGTCCCTAGAGTATGAGGGACCCCAAAGCCCAATCAAGCCTGGTCTTCCTCTCTCCTTAGAAAGCCAATGGATTAACTATACTGGAATTAAAATGTAAATTTTGGAAGGAGGGAAGGAAAGAAGGAGATGGAGGGAAGGATGGGGAAAAGGAAAGGAGGCCCACTGAAGCTACTCTTAGCTTCCAAAAGATGCTCTCAACCTCAGTGAGTGCTCCTTCTTTCCTTTCCAATTCTCTGGCAAGCTCTGTGGGACCAAGATGGACTAGAAACTCATCACAGAACTAGAGAAAGGGAGCCATAGAGGCCACTTGGACTGCTTCTAACTGGCTCAGACCAGAGATGCCCAAACTAGACGTGGCCTGGTCCAGTTCATGAGGTCACTGAGATTTGTAGCCTGAACTTAAGCTAGTGCTAAAGTATTCCTTTTCCTGCAAGCATACTTCCTTCCCTTTGGGCCTGTAGCGGGGAGCTGGAGTCCTGTCGGTAATGGCCCAAGGATGCAAGGGTACAGGGACCCAGATAGACCTTCTGTCCTCCTTACCTCCTGAAAATAAGACCGATTCCATGCACTGGCCTGATTGTGGAGGATTTACCCATCGGTAACAGCTTTGCTCAGAAACCGAGAGCATCTCAAAAAGCAGAGCGAGTTAGCCTGGTTTGACAGGGTACAGTTCAAAAAACCATCCATCCCTGCTGAGAAGTCTCAGAAGAGAAGGGTTCATCAGAAGGCCTCACCCCCGCAGAAAGAGTTTGCTCCGGGAGGTGCCCTATTTAACTGTGCCCTCTGCTTTTCTCAGATATTTTGGGGACAGAGATGATGATGCGGCCCTCACAGTACAAAGCCTGCCCGCCCCTGCCTGGCTTCACCCGGGGCCCCCCCTCCTGCACCCCTCCACATCTCTCTTCCTCCATCTCTTTAGAAATGAAAAGCCAACAAGATCTGCTTCCAGCCATCATTACTGCACATTTCTTATAAACCTCACACAGTGGAATTATTTATCTGCCCACGTGTGGGCAATGAGTATGACTCATTCTGTAAATCCCTCCATGGTAAAAATATTCCATCAGAATGAAACTTGTCAAGGAGACACCATCTGTTTTCCAAGCCACTCTTTTTTTTTTTTTTTAGGTGGTTCCTCAAGTAAGTTTCGTTGTAATAGTAGCAAATGCTTATGTTGAGATGAGGAAACCAGGCAGAGAGGGGTGGAGAAACTTGTCATTGTTATTATTATTATTACTATTATTATTATTATTATTACTACTATGATTACATAACAGCCCAGATGTCTCTGTGCTCTTTGTTACACTGTGCCGTCCCTCTCAGTGGCATTTGTGAACACAGGTCTCCCTGCCAATGCCCTTACACCTTGGCCTTCAACCTGCACACCCCTGCCTACCACCACAGAGCCGTTTCCTTTATTCCCCAGCCACCAGATGTCGCTTTGACTCCAGTGGAAAGCTCTTCTTGAAGCAAAGCCGCTGTAGCTTCTGCCCAAATCTGGCCAAGTTTGAACCCCATACGATTTAACAAGTATTTATTTAAAAGCTTAACTTGATACTGGATACTGTGAAGCCCTTTTAAAAAGCACAAGTGATCTTTCTTCCTATCGTACCCCAGGAGAGTAGACGCTAAAAAGCTGGAATGCTACGGGAGTCCCTGCCAAAGATGGTTGAAGGGAACACTGTCAAAATGATCGCCGGGGCCTCCATGGGAGGATAAGCCTCACCGGGAGTGGGCGCCGGATGGAAACTTACAGGATGGAAACTTACAGGAGGGATAAGGTGGGCTTGGGTCTGCGGGGCGGGAATGGTAGCGCATTTCAGAAAACAGCGTGAACGAAATGACAAAGGAACAGTGTTATCAAATCACGTTCACGGCACACATCTGAGGAGGAAGTCCCAAGTCACCACGCTGGTCTTCAGACTGCTGCCTCTCTCCTCTGATAACCCAGTCAGTCAACTCTCCCCCTCTTTGAAACACCTTCTCCTGATCTAGTCAGGCAAGTCTGGCCTCTGTCTTTTGAAACAACCATGCTTTCTTCTTCTTCTTCTTTTTTTTTTTTTTTTAAAGATTTTATTTATTTATTTGACAGACAGAGATCACAAGTAGTGAGACAGGCAGAGAGAGAGGAAGGGAAGCAGGCTCCCCACTGAGCAGAGAGCCTGATGCGGGGCTGGATCCCAGGACCCTGGGATCATGACCCGAGCCGAAGGCAGAGGCTTTAACCCGCTGAGCCACCCAGGTGCCCCACAACCATGCTTTCTTGTTATCCTTCATGTCGCAGGATTATAGTCTGCAAGACTACAAAAAGGTTGTGACATTGACCAGGGTGGGAAGCCAAAAGATGGGAAACCAAAAGTTCCCACCTTCAGAGGAACGCAAAGGAAGGACATCAGTGAAGCTTGATGATGTCAGAGATGACGATGGAATTTTCTTTTCTTTTTTTTTCTTTTGAATTTTCTTTTTAAAAAAATTTTTTTATTGGGGCACCTGGGTGGCTCAGTGGGTTAAAGCCTCTGCCTTCAGCTCAGGTCATGATCCCAGGGTTCTGGGATCGGGCCCTGCATCGGGCTCTCTGATCAGGAAGGAGCCTTCTTCTCCCCATCTCTCTGCCTGCTTCTCTGCCTACTTGTGATCTCTGTCTGTCAAATAAATAAAGAAAATCTTTTTTAAAAGTTTATTTATTTATTTGAGAGAGAGAGAGCAAGAGAGCACAGCAGGGGAAGCTACAGAGGGACAAGGAGAAGCAGGCTTCCTGCTGAAGGAAGCCCAAAGTGGGGCTCGATCCCAGGACTCCAGGATCATAACCTGAGCCGAAGGCAGATGTTCAGCCAACTGAGCCACCCAGGCGCCCCAACAATGGAATTTTTGAATGGGGGATCCCGTGTACATTTATTCAACCAATGTTGGGTATCTGCTGCTGTCAGGCACCGTGCTGGGCACAGTAGAAACAGCAAAAGAAGTAACCACTATATTGGACATGCTACCACCATATACAAAATGAGATTGTAGCATATGTTGGATCAGAAGATGGAAACATCTGGATTTGAGGACCATTGGGTACCAATCATAATGGATGCCAGTCCACAAGTCCTATGCGGGAGGATGCCGGGAAGAAAGAAGAGATGAGTAAGATTCCATCCTTGAGGGAGCTTCCAGTCCGGTGGGAGACACAAGGTGGCTTACAGGTGCAGCCAGTGGACGATATGGCATGCTTAACAAGGTTACCAGAGTCCTTAGTTCCCAGGAATGGAAACCAACTCTAGCTAAGGGGAGCACCAAAGGAAACTGGGGACCTCGGGGAATTGCCAGGAGAGCCAGAGAACCAGAGAGAGATCTCGAACTACAGACAGCGCCCCCCAAATCACACCGGTGCCCGTGCCCTGACCGTCACTGGGCACAGGACACTGTCATTGGTGCTGCTGCACTGGCGCCCTAAGTTTTGATCCTCTGACCCTCTGCCAGAGTCTTACCTCCCCTCCATCACCTCATTCCTTCCCAGTCCATAGTCTGGGCAGATGTGTGGACTGGCCGAATCCAATGGGCATGCCAAGGGTGTGGTCCCAAAGAAGGCTGCAAAAGCGAATGTCAGGAAGCTTCACACGCTTCTGTAAACTGCCACACATGCAACTGGGAGGTTGTTCTGTCTCCCCTAGACTCATAAGGTGGGATTCCTAAACCTTAGGAGTGGGGTTAGAGCCTGGAAGGCAAAAGAAAATGGCAAACATCTACCACAGAAGGTATTCTGACTGTCCAGACTCTTAGGAACAGTACATGGTAAGGTCCAAGCTGCTCAGTTAAAAAAACAAGCAAGTCGGGGTGCCTGGGTGGCTCAGTGGATTGAGCCTCTGCCTTCGGCTCGGGTCATGATCTCAGGGTCCTGGGATCAGGCCCACATCGGGCTCTGCTCAGCAGGGAGCCTGCTTCCCTCTCTCTCTCTGCCTGCCTCTGCCTACTTGTGATCTCTCTCTCTGTGTGTCAAATAAATAAATAAATAATCTAAAAACAAACAAACAAAATCCAAAGATGGCTACAAATAACATCACTGGGGAACTATGGACTACTCAAAGAATGTGCAAAAAAATGGGTGTGGAGGCACCTGGGTGGCTCAGTTGGTTAAGCATCCAACTCTTGATTTTGGCTCTGGTCATGATCTCAGGGTCATGGGATCGAGGCCCACCTTGGGGTTTGCGCTCAGGATAGAGTTTGCTTGTCCCTCTCCCTCTGTTACTCTCCCTTGCTTGCTCTCTCTCTCTCTCAAATAAATAAAATTAAAAAAAAATGGGTGCAGAGGGCATCACAACAGGGAGAAATACAGAGCATAAACTCACAGAGATGAAAGACTTCAGGCCACCCCTCCAACCACCCCAGGCACCACCGCCTACAACCAGAAGAGGACAGACTTGGGGAGGTGTCAGTATGGTTTGTAGGGTGACAATACAAACGTCATCACTTATGAAGGTCAATCTCCCCTTTAACCCTCCAGACTTTATCTTTGACTCTTCCTCTTTCTTCTTTATGAAATAGATGAGTTCTCCATATCAGCTGATGTGCCCATTCTAGGCATCTCCCCAGTTTGCCCCTCTCCATTTCATCTTTGTGCTTGGATTCCCAAAGATGATCTTCCAACCCTCCATTTATCCTTTCAAATGGTCCCCTGTTTTACTATAAGATTAAATTTCTTTTTTTTTTAAAGATGTTATTTATTTATTTGACAGAGAGAGAGAAAGAGAGAGCACAAGCAGGGGGTAGCAGCAGAGGGAGAGGGAGAAGAAGACTCCCCACCAAGATGGGAGCCCAACCTGGGGCTTGATCCCAGGACCCTGAGATCATGACCTGAACTGAAGGCAGATGCGTTTAACCACTGAGCCACCCAGGTGCCCTAAGATTAACTTCCTTAAAAACCATTCTCACCAAGTTATCCACCAACTCAGGCAACCATAACAACTCCCAACTGCCCACTGCCTCAAATCTGAACTCCTCTGCAGACACAAGCCAAATTGGATCCACCAACTCAGATTTTCTACGTTTTTTTAAAAAGATTTTATTTATTTATTTGACAGAGAGCAATCACAAGTAGGCAAAGAGGCAGGCAGAGAGAGAGAGGAGGAGGAAGCAGGCTCCCTGCCGAGCAGAGAGCCCGATGCGGGACTCGATCCCAGGACCCTGAGATCATGACCGGAGCCGAAGGCAGAGGCTCAACCCAATGAGCCACCCAGGCACCCCAGATTTTCTACGTTTAGCAAAGAGATCCAGTCCACCATCTTCAGACTGATTTGAACCACCTGAAGTGTAGGATTCGGCAAGAGCAAAACCCATATTTCTAACAATTCTCTCCTGAATCCTCTTTTCTGCAGTGAGGCATACCACACTGAGACAAGGAATTCTAGAAAGTATCAGCTTTCCAAGGAGTGTAGGAGTTCACATCTCTAGAGCTTCCAAATTTCCAAGAGCTGTTGCTCAGCTCACTGCTTTACCTCTCTGCTTCACGGCTCTTTACTTCCTTATCTACAACCTTCCTCTCCCCCTCCACCCCAGGCGCACATGTCCTTTCATTCCTTATGCCATCTCCTTTCCTTCTTTTCACTCTGTGATGTTTTACCCTTCCTAATGCCAACAGCTGGCTTTATTGATCTTATTTTTGACCTAAACAAATTAAAAAAAAAAGAAAGAGAGAAAAGAAAAAAAAAAACAAGACAGTCCAATCAAGGTCTACGTCATTGGTAAGCTGAAGGTATACACAGAGGAGAAAGGGAATTGACAAAGAGGAAAAAGAAAGAGTAGAAGCAAGAAGTTGAGAAAGGGGGAAAGTAAGCAGGGATACCGGCGAGTGTTGGCCATGTGCCGGATACTTTCTGTACAGCCTCAAAACAACCCTGCAAAGCAGGTATGGCCATCCTCAGTTTTCCAATAAGGATACTGAGGGCTAAATGACTCATCTGAGGCCACACATCCAGTAAGGGTCAGAGACGAGACCATATCCCAGGCAAATTAGGCCCCCTGTTCTTGCAACGATAGCATATTAATTCATATCCAAGAGTAAGAAAAAAAAAAGCATAAAATGGAGACGGGTGAGACCTTAGCAACAATTGCTTCAAGTGCTATTCAGAAATAATAACATCATTTTCGACCTGACAAAAGGGAAGGTGTTCTCTTACCCCGACCTGCCAATTGCTTCACTCGACCGCGAGGAAGCGCGCAGGCACAGGTGCGCATGCTCACACGCGCACGTCGCCGGCCGAAAGCCTCATCTAATTCACTAATTCACAGCCTCATCTTTGCCCTTGCGTCCCGGTTACATCTGTGCTTTTTCAGTTTCGACCCGTGCTGCCCTTTTAGGATGCTCTGTATTTCTTCCCGTTTTGCCTTCATTCATGCCCTCTCCCTTCTCCGCACATCCCTTTCCTATCAGACCCCCCCGCCTTTTTTTTTTTTTTTTTTTATCTCCCATCTCCCTCATGACCACTTCCCTCACTTCAGGTGGGTGCCACATCGAGCAGGTTCTCGGTACATCTCTCTTTTGGGCTCCATATTTATGTCAACCCCCGCCCCCCCCCACCACGCTTCGTCTAGTCTTCCTCAAGCCCTCAAGTCAGGACTCCTTCCCCACGTCCAGTTCCCGCCCTGCGCCCTCTCCGTCGCCCCCGCGCCCCCCTCAGTCGTCCCTGTTTCCCCACAAACTCCACCAGTCGTCCCCTCCACCTCTCACCCCCTTTCCCGCCTTTTCCCCCCAAGGTTCCGAAGCGCGAGGACCTCATTGTCCTCCTCCCCCATCTTCCAACCTGCCCACCAGACGGCCTTGTTACCATGACGACAGAGCTACTCACAGCTGAAGTCGAGGACCTGGTTGCCATGGCTTCCGCATCTCCGCCTCCAGCCCCGCCCGCGCGCTCCGCAGAGCTGGCGCCTGCGCCGTACGCCTCTGGAAGGGCCTCCGAGCCGGGGCGGGACGGGGCGGGGCTTCAAACGAGAGGGAGGGAAGGAGGAGATAGGTTAAGAAAGGGAGGGGAGCTGGCGCGTACGGTGGCCGAAGAGGGACGCGCCGAGCCGGAGGCTGCAGGATGGTAGGCAGTGTGGAGAGGGAGGGGAGGGGGAACCGAGGGGCGTGGGCTGCACCTGCGGGGGTCCTTGGGGGCCGCCCTCTGTGGGGGCCGCCCTCTCTTCCTCCCGTCCTCGGAGGCCCCGCTTACCCGGGCGGGTGGGCCAGACGGCCTCGCAAGGAAGAGCAGCTGGAAACGGCTTTAAGGAGAAGGGACGGGGAATGGGCGCCTTTGGGGGGCGAGAGGGGACTGACTAGGGGGCGGCGGAAGCGTCCCGAGCCGGGGGTAGCGCGCGGGTGGCGGTCCAGGGGGTCCCGACCCCTGCCGCAGGAAGTCGCCCGAGGAAAAGGGGCGCGGGGGCCTGCCGGCGAAGGGAGGCGGCGGGGTTGGCGGGTCACCAAGACCCTCTGTTCCCGTGCAGCCCAGAGGAACGGCGGGCCCGGGGAGAGCGGTGTGTGGGAAGGGAGAGTTTCCGGGTCCGAGGAGTGGATGTCCTGCCTCGGTTTAAAGCTCTGCTCGCCTGCAGGCTGGGGTGAGGTGGGAAAGCCAAGTGGGCTCGAGGTCTTGCCCTCCGGGACCCGGGCTTCAGATCCCCGGCTCCCGTGCTCTTGGCTCTCCGTCCCCCCATCCCATTCTCTTTCCGGAGCCCAGGCCTTCCGTCTTCCTGCTGGCTTCCCGCTCCTCTGCCCCCCAGTCTCAGGCGAAGGACTTCCTTGCGCCCCTCTGTTGCCCTCCTGCCACGCTAGCAGCCTGTCCCCTTCCCCACCACCAAACCCCCTTGATTTCTCATTTAATCTCCTAAACAAGTCCAGTTTCAAACACCCACGGATTCCAGCCCTTGGTAATGCCCAGGGAGAGGAGAACTGCAGGGAGAAGGAGCTAACTCCAGGGTGTAGACTGGACCCCCTGGAACTGGGAAACTGGGGGTACATGGGGTAGTGAGGGCTGTGTACTCCTCCCCACTCTACTCAGCATGCACTTTGTTCCACAAAGGTCCAGGAACCACCCAGGATGGCGGTGTCCTAACCCAGGAACTGAGAGGGAAATTAATTTCGGTCACCTGGTATCTGGAGAAGAGTGGGTGCGGGTGCATAGCTGGAGGCACCCTAAAAGGAAGAAAGGCAGGACTGAGGGTGGCCAGAGGCCTGGCTGGCTGAGGAGAGAAGAGGGTGGAATTTACCCCTGGGCATACAACTGGCACTGGAGGGCAGTGCACTGGGGACATCCACAAGGGTGTATGGCTAGGAATAGGGTGGAGAATTGAGGTCGCGTCTGCAGAGACAAAATATCCCATTTCAGCATGGTGGTGGGTAGGGGGACTACAGAAGAAAGCAGACATCTCTGTGGTTTCAGCTATAAGCTGCTTGTCCCCTTACTAGGCATTTTACTGACCTTTGGAAGACAGAAGTAGGAAACCGGAGGGGAAGGAATAATAATAGTGACACTTAAGGTGTTACTGTCCTTACCATGTGACAGGCACAATTGTGTATAGCAACTCATTTAATCCCTCCAAACAGGTAGGTACTTTTATTACATCCATCTTACAGACCAGGAAACTGAGGCCCTGAGACATAGAATAATCGCCCGAGGCAAATTTCTCCACTACGGGAGCTAGGATTTGAACCCAAATGAGAGACTCCGAAGCTCTGACATGCCCCAGAAGGAAAGGCACCTGCTGTTGGGCATACCCAGGGTTGACTCCCAAGGGCTGCTGTTTGAAGCCCTTGGGAGCTGTGAATAGAGAAGAGTTAGAGGCATTTGTGGGACGCATCCGTAGCTGTGTTTCTGGAGTAAACAAACTCAGAGAACCAGCTCTCTGACCCTCAGCTCTGCCCCCTGCCCCTAGATGCGATTCATGCTGCTGTTCAGCCGGCAGGGGAAGCTGCGGCTGCAGAAATGGTACCTGGCCACATCAGACAAGGAGCGGAAGAAAATGGTCCGGGAGCTTATGCAGGTTGTTCTGGCTCGCAAGCCCAAGATGTGCAGCTTCCTGGAGTGGAGGGATCTCAAAGTCGTCTATAAGAGGTGACTCGCTACCTACTTTCCATAGCTGTCCGGATCCTGCCAGAGGGGGGTCTGGCAGTGGATTCAAACGGCTGAGCAATAAGGTCAGGGAGAACTGGGAGCTAAGGCCATCTGGAGGGCAGTGAGGAACTCTAGCTTCCTTTACTCTCCAAACTTACCTGGAAGAAATTCTGGTTCCCCACTTGTTTCGCTCATGCCTAACACCTGCCTCTGTCACCAAGGCCTTATCCTGTCCATCACACGTGTCCCTTGCAGCCTCATTCAACAATAATAGATCCTGCACTGCCTCTCCCCAAACACATGCACGCGTGCGCGCGCACACACACACACACACCCTGTCCAGTTCCTTCTCTGAGCCGGTGGATTAGTTGACTCAGGTTTTTGCTGAGTCAAACTGAACAGGTCAGAGGGCAAGAGGGAAAGAGCTTGCATGTTTGTCTCTGTCTTGTGAGAGCCACCAAGAGGCAGAGCGAATTGTTACTATTTGCATACCCTGGGGCCACCCCGCCTGTGTCCAGTAGGGACACGGACCCTGTGCTGGGAATAAGGAGAAATGGGAGGTTTGGGCGCACAGAGCCTGGGTCCTAAAGCAGGCCCAGCAGCCCCTCCCGCGACCCCGCTTGTGCCCCTGCCCGCAGATACGCCAGCCTCTACTTCTGTTGCGCCATCGAAGGCCAAGACAATGAGCTCATCACGCTGGAGCTGATCCACCGGTACGTGGAGCTCCTGGACAAGTACTTCGGCAGCGTAAGTCCCCCCACCCGCCCTGTCCGTACCCAGCAGTCCTCTCTTTCTACCAAACCCTGCAAACCTTCCAGTCTCTGCCTGGAAGGTTTGGGAGAGGCCAAGTTGGAACAGTGAGAACGGTAATTAATTCCCCTCTTTAAGCCTTAAGCCTATTAGCCATATCCCTTAATCAGCCGGGGCTGGGGGGAGGGAGTGTTGGGTTTGCACCAGACTCTGCCGCTCAGTACATCTAGAGCTGAGCTCCAAGTTCTCACAGAAGGACAGACCCCACATTTCAGATTTTATCAGTGGCTCCTGACCTTGACTTTGCATTGGAATTTTCTGGAGAGTTGATTTTTTTCTTTCTTTTTTTTTTTTTTAATTAGTGATATCCGGGTCCCATGCCCAGCAAGTCTGGATTTACTAATCGGCAGGGGAAAGCGGGAATAGGCCAGGCATGGACTGTCAGCTCAGACCTTAGATGGGGAGAAGGAATAATTCCCTCATTTGTATTCCAAATTAACAGTTTACAAAGCGCTTTCAGGCTCTCGTGTCTGCTCCTCATTTTATCTTGTGAGTAGGTGGTGTTATCTCAATTTTGTGATGAGAAACCAGACTCAGAGAAATGAAATGTCATGTCCATCTAGCGGCGTAGTGGCAGAGCCCTGCTTGGCGCTCAAGTCTTTCCACCCGTGATCCAAAATCTCCTCCTTCCCAGCCCCGTAGTGCCCAGGGAGGGAGGCTAGCCTGGCCCCTGGTGGGAAACAATGACACAGATTTTGGGGGGAAGGCAACCGGACTCACAGTCAAGGGTAGATTAGGGCAACTCATTTTTCATGTTCACAGAGAAAGACGAGACAAGAAGAAGAAAAAATTAAACCGAGTACTAAGGCTTTGGGGTTTGGGAGTTCATAGGCCTGGGGCAGGAGCGCGAGGTGGGAGCAGTGGTCACAAAGAAGACTGTGGAGCCATGAGAAGAAAAGAGGGTGAGCGGCTAGGGTGCCGGTGGGGTGGGAATGCACCTTGACATTCAACTCTGCCTTCTCCCCGTCCCCCCCAGGTGTGCGAGCTGGACATCATCTTCAACTTTGAGAAGGCCTACTTCATCTTGGATGAGTTTCTCATGGGGGGTGATGTCCAGGACACTTCCAAAAAGAGTGTGCTGAAGGCCATCGAGCAGGCCGACCTGCTGCAGGAGGTATGGGCCCGGGCCCGTGAGGAGGAGGAGGAGTGCAGGGGCCCGGGATAGTGAGGAGGAGGAGGAATGCATGGCACAGGGGGCCCTTCCTTCCCTGGACACCTCACCTGCCAGCCGCAGCTGCCGCCTTCCGGCTGCCAAGGGAGCCCCCCTCTCTGTGGCGTCGGGCCCCCACGGCGCCCGGTTGGCCAGCTTGCCCTCAAGCGCTGACTGAGTGCTCAGGGTGGGAAGTCAGGGTGGCCGGCAGCCCGCCTGTGCCCCCTCTCCCTCCTTCTCCCAAGACCCAAGGTGTCTCGCCCCAGCCAGATCACCTTGGTCCCATACTTCTCTTGGCATTTGGGGTTGCTTAGGGAACCGGAGAGGGGCCCATGATAGGTAATTCTTCTTTCCTGGTGTCTCATGGAGGTGGGGGCCCCTCCCCCCCTTTTTTGGTAACAGCACACACACACCCAAAAGCCTCTGCTCCTCAGAAGCAAGGGGCTGTGGGGATTTGGGGGTTGGGGTAGAGGGTGCCTGGCTGTTGGTTCTCTGCTCTCTGACGCCCCCGCCCTCACCCCATTACTGCCTGCCCCCTCTCTGCTGTGCCACTGCTGAGACTTGGTGCAGGGAGATGAGTCACCAGAATCTGCAATGACAAGCAAGCTGGCCTGGGCTGGCTCTGAGGAGGGGGAGAGATGGGGGCTCATCTCTGCAGTAGGAGAAAGGGCAGGATTGAACTTGGCACCTCACTGGTCCAGCTTCCCCTTCACACACACACACACACACACACACACACAGACACATGCACGTGCCCTGGCACACACACCCACCCCTGTTACTAGTGCGCTGCTCAGACCCTAATGACTCATTTCTCTGCAGTCTGGTTCACCTTCCCTCAGGGACCTGATGCCAACTTATTACTCCCTGCCCCCACTCTGAATCAAAGGACCCAACCATCTGGCACCCCCAGCCTCCAGAAAGCAGGGTTCCCACCCCTCAGTCCCATCTTCACTCCCTTCTGCCTCAGAGATGGAGCCCCCACTGCTCCCCAAGCTTCTGGTTTGGGGTTCTCTGGGTGGCAGCAGACCCCACCTGGAACCCCTCCTTGCCACAGTTGGCTCTAGCTGTGGGTCCCTGGAGACTGGGGACTGGACACTGTTCCAGCTTTGAGCTCACACTGGCTTTTCTCTCCCCCCCCTCCCCCTGTCTCTCTGTGTCCACCCCCCCCCCCGTGATTGTCATTGTCTTGCCCACCCCCCTCTCCCTCATTCCCTGTCTGCCTCTCCTGGTGTCTCTGCGTCACCCTCTGTCTGTCTCTGCCTCAGGAAGATGAGTCGCCCCGCAGTGTGCTGGAGGAGATGGGGCTGGCATAGCCCCCCACCCCACCTGGGCCCGTGGAGCTGTGGGGAGCTGGTGGAGAGGCAGGGCACGAGGGCCCTTTTTCTTGGTGGGACCCAGCCGCCCCTCCTCTGCTGCCTCACCTTCTTCTGGAGTGAGCTGTGGGCTCAGGACCCTCAAACATTCCTTCCCTCACCTCTATCTCCTCTTTCCCCTTTCCCCAACGAAGGTTTTAGGAGCTAGGAGGTAGGAAAATGTGACCAAAATGGGGGTGCTATTTGGCTTTCTTTCCCTGCCTTTGAAGAACTAATGTTACCCCAGACTTTCTCCCCTCCCTTATAACTGTAAATATATAAATACGTCAGGTTAAAGGGAAAAGGTTTTCAGGGCTCTTCTCTTCTCCCTTGCCCCATAACCTACCTCCACCCTGCCCCAGTAGCCAGCTAGGGCAGCCCCTCTGCCTGGGATAGGGGTGGGGGGATTTCTGAATACTGAGAGGGAAGACCTTTCCCCTCATCTACCCTCCTCCTCCTAGGCCACCGCCGGGACTCTGTCCCGTGCCAGGGGAGGAACAACATGGTTAATTTTTTTCTAACCTTGCCACTTTGCGGGAAGTGAGGGTTGGGGGAAGGGCAGGCTCTACAGGAGACTGTCCCTCCTTCACTCCATGTTTTGGGTGAGGCAGGAGCTAAGCTCCAGAGAGGAGCTAAGGGGTGGGGTGTGGGAAGCGTCTGACTTTGTTTCCTTTCCTCTGAAATAAAAGGAAAAGCGTTTCTGGACTTTGTCTGCTTGGGCTCTGTGAAGGAAGGAAAGGCCCCTGGGATCAGTCAGAAGGGGACGGGAACTAGGATTGCTGGCGTTAAAGAGAAAAAAACCAAACACATAGAGGACCTCCGGTTCAATTTGAATGCTAATGAATATTTTTAGGATTCGTGTCCTATGAAAATACATCCGTCATTTATCCAAAGTGAAAATTTAACCTGTGCTGAGCGCCCCAATTCCAATCGGATTTGTGAGCTCAGTGCCTCTCCGAACTTGGTACCTCCAGCTCCCTGGCCACCTTCAGCCAGGGACGAGCAACTCCTAGGGACACGGTTTCACTCCCGGAAGGGTTCCTTTGTGGAAGATTTCATTCAGCTGGTTTCGTTTTATTTGGAGAGAGGAATCAGGGGGTCAAGGGTATAGCCAACCCTGTATGCTTACCAAAGGGTTGAGGAGTGGCTGAAAGCAGGGTGTTTCTGTAGCTAGAGGCCCCTCCTTCCTGTATGTTGTGAAATACACAAGACCAGGGAATTTAGGTGTCCGGGGAAGGAGGCGAGTGGTGAGGTTGGAATTGGGCTGTGGAGCCACCAGCCAAAGAGGCTGGAGGGTCATGGCTAGAAGAAGCTTCTAAGTGGCCTAGGGACCCACCCTAGGGACCCTCCGCCACCGCCACCAGCCACCGGCCACCACCACCACCCCTGCTAGGCTGGAAGTGCAATTTGGGCTTTCTTCGTAGATATGGGCCATAGTCTACTCTGAAATGCGGCTGAAAGCGGTTCCACCATCCTGGCTTTTGAACAGGAGGTGAGGGGTGTTGTGGCCGGCGCTTCCCTCACCGCCCCTTGGGAAGGACCACGGAGGCCCAAGGGGACGGGTGAATAACGGAGAACAAAGTCCTAATAAAATAGTCACTTTTATTTCTTAGCAAAACTATTTCCTCCGTGAGGGGTATTTACAACAGAGAAGGGAAAGAATAGGTAAATTCACAGCGATCTGGAGAGGGTGGAGAGGCTCCTTGGAGGCCCAAAGGGCAGGAGACAGACACTTCTTCACACAATTAACTGGAACAGCTTTTTCCGGTTTTGGACGGGGACGTCCCGAGAGGGACTAGGTGGGGACAGAGGCCCGGTGGGGTGGGGTGGGGTGGGGGATTCGCACAAACCACCCGCCCGCCTGGGGTGGCCCCGGGGGGCCTCCTTGAGTGAGTCTGGGGTGTTCAGGCTTGGAATCCGGGAAGCGGTCTGACGGGTCCCGGCGCAGCCCGGGGGCGGGGCGACCCGAGGGCGGGGGCGGGGCCGGGAGGCGGTCAGGGGCGGGGCTGGGGTGCATGCAAACACCGAGAAGGGAGAGGAGAAACACGGAGGGGGGTGGCAGCGCACGCGGCAGCGGCGCACGGGGGCGGTGCCAGGGCAGGTCACGGGCGCCGGAGCAGCACGTGCTCGATATAATTCTCCAGCTCCTCCTGCTCCTGCATCCGGCGCTCCTCCGCCTCCGCCTCCTCCTGCGCGCGCCGCGCCTGGGCCTCCCGGTCAGGATAGTGGTGCGAAGGCGGCAGGGCGTGGTGGTAGTGGCGGCGGCGCGAGGCAGCGGGCGGCTGCAGTGTCCGCGGCCGGATATAATTGGGAAAAGGGTGGTAGGGCCCGGGGGGAAACAACTCGTCCTCCTCGCGGTCCCAGGGCGGGAGCACCTCGTTCCAGTCGGGCAGCTCCTCGCGGGCGGGGGCGGGGACAGGGGGCGGGGGCTGCGGGGAACGGACGTGGGTGGGGGCGGGGGCGGACCGGGGGTGCGGCACGGGCTCGGGAGGGGCGTTCTTCTTCCGCTTCCGCTTCTCCTCCACCTCCTCGATGATGCTGACCACGTCGTCCGCTGGCAGGTGGAGTTTGGTGGACAGCTCAATGAGGCTGTCGATCGTCTGAGGGTCCATCTCTTCATCGTCGTCGTCCTCCTCCCCGCCCTCCTCTGCCCCCTCAGCCTCCTTCCGACGGTGGCCGGGCATCTCTTCCTGGGAGCGCTTGTCTTCAGCTCCGGCTTCCCCGTCCTCCTCCTCTGCGAACAGCAGCGCGTTCTGCCGCGCCCTCTCAGCCTCCTCCGCCTCTGCCTCCGCCTCCGCCGCCTCCTCATCCTCTTCCCCCACCCTCTCCGCCCCGCCGCGTCTCTCCTGCTCCGCCTCCGCATCCTCCCTCTCGCTCTCTCGCTCCTCCTCCTTCTCCTGCAGCCCCCGACCCCCAAGGCCTCGCTGCCGGGCCCCGCCCTGCAGCAAATACTGGAGCAGCAGGTCGGAGGCGAGGTCTGCCAGCCGCTCTTCCTGCGCCGCGGCCTGCCGTGTGGCCTCTGCCTGCCGCCGCCCGGCCTCTACCTGCGCCAGTCCTTGCTGTAGAAGGCGCTCCCCCGCCTCAGAGCCGCCCAGGAGTGAGCTCTCCGGACGGCGCGCCTTGGGGAAAGGGGCACCCAGGCTTTGGTACGCCTTGGATAGGGGTGCCAATGCCTCACCTAGATGTGTTTTGGGGGAGGACACTCCTTCCCCGAACTGGTGGGCTTCAGGAAGGGGCCCACTCTCCGGCATACGCGCCTGGAATTGAGGGGGAGCAGGGGGTGGCAGGGGCGCGCGCTCCGGGACTCGCGCCTGGAACTCTCCCCACGAAGCGCGCCACACGCGCTCCGGCCCGGGGCTCTCCAGGTTGACTCGGGTCAGCGTGTGCGTGCGAGTTTCCGTCTCTGCTGCCGCTGTCTCTTGCTGGCGCTTGGCGTTGCTCGGACTGAAATCTCGCAGTTCCTGGAGCAGGGAAGCTAGCGCCTCGAGCTCTTCGGAGGGGTCGCCAGCCTCGGGACCATTCTCCTGAGTCTGAGCGCGAGGCGGGGCCGCAGGTGCCTGGGTCTCTGGAGCCGGGAGGCTGTGGGTCTGGCTGCGCACGGTCTCGGTCAGCAGAGCTTCTGCTGCTTCTTCCTTTGGCTCCTGCTGGGAGCCGCCGGGCGCCGGAGGCGAGCCCGGGCGGTCAAGTGCCTGCAGCAGCACTGCGGCCAGCGCCCGGGGATCCACGCCCTGGAAGAGCTCTCCCTCGTCCTGAGGCTCAGAATTTCGAGCGGCTCGGACCTCTGGGGCGCTAACATCCTTCGGCCCGGGCACTGCGTCCCCAGCTACCGGCTCTTTATGTTCAGAGCTGAGGGGAGGTGGCTGCGCCTCAGGGTGCCCCGGGGGCGCTGCTCCCAACCCCTTGATCAGTAGAAGGAAGCAGAAGAGGGTGGAAGCCGGCAACCTGAGCGATTTCATGACCAAAGGACTGCCGGAGACTGTGAAAAATAGAAGGGACCAAAGAAAGAGAGGGTTTCTGTAAGAATTTTCCGCTCTCTGATTCTATATCCCCTTCCCCCACCTTTAATCAGGAAATCCAGGGCTTCCCTCATCCCCCTAACCTTACCCAGAAGAGGGACGTTTAGGTGCAAAGGAGAGAGATGTTGTGCCGATCTCTGGAGTCGTGTAAATGGGAAATCGCCCGCAACCCTCGCTCCCCCCAGTGCCTCCTCGCCCCCTTGCCTAAGCCATCTCACTGCCAGCGCCCACGTACTAAGCAGCTAAGATAAGGGGGGAAAAATCTCTGCTCCCTCCCCACAGGACTCCCCGGATGGTGCGTGGGCGACTTCAGCAGCAAGAGAAAAGCGGCGACTCCCCCATTTACCAGGGACCCTTACCGGGGGCTCCCCGCTGTGTTTTTAACACCCCCATCCGGGAGGAGAGAGAACCCTCCCTCACGCCCACGGCTGCCGAGGGTTTGAGGGATGGACAGCGGAGTATTTACCAGCTGGTGTCACGATGCGGGAGGTGGAGAGGAGGGTCGGGTCGGGGCGGGGTGGGGACAGGGGAAGATCGGGACGCGTCCGCCTCGGCTCCGAGCAGTGGCTGGGATAGGAGCGACGGTCGATTTCTGGCGTCCAGTGGGTTGGGCTCAGCTGGGTCCGCGCGGCTCTGGGAGACTCGCTCGTTCCGGCTTCAGCACGCTGGACAGCGCCCGCGCCGCTGCCGCCTTATAAAGGGGAGAGCGCAGGGTCACGTGGGATCGCCCCGCCCCATTGACGTCAATGTTCATTCATGGGGAAGCGGGCGGGCGCCTCGAGGTGGGGGGCAGCCCAGTGATTGGAGAAGGTGTTCTTCTCCCGGCCCGCGCCTGCGCGCCGGGAACCTCGGCTGGAGGGGCGTGCGCTAGCTTAGCACCGGGGAAATGAATGAATGAATGAATGAATGAAATCGCCGGGGCGGGCGGGGCAGGGGGCTATGAATGAATGAAGGAGGGACGAGGAGAAAAGGATGAATGAATGAATGGGAGAATGAATGGAAGGGTGAATGCTGAGATGCTCCAAGGCGGGAGGGTGGGTTACAGAGCAACTTGCAGCTGCGGGAGCCCGCGTCGCTGAGCCGAACAGAATGGGGGCACTCCCAGGGTCTGACTGGGCATCAGTAGGTGATCCATACTGGGGAGGGGGAGGGTAAAGATTCCAAAGCCGAGGAAGGGGCTGGACTACCCACCCCCCCGACAGCACGCACGGTTCACGGGGAACACACCCAAGGACGGCGTGAACCCGAGAGAGGAGGGACGGATCTGGGCGCCTGCTGGCGCTGTTCGCGGATCTGCGGTGCGGGGTGCCGGCCCTGGGCCGGGGCAGATGGGTGGATCTTGCGGTTTTGGTAATCCCGTTGGAAAGGGTCCGAGTCGGAAGAAAGGGGAAAGACAGGATGTGTGCCTCTATGTCGTGTCTGTTCACAGTCGGTGCGTGTTTGGAGAAAAAGGTGTGTCTGTCCTTCTGTCCAGCTCACTCTGTAGCTTGTGTTGGCAGCTCGGCTTGCCCCTTGTCAGCCCACCTCTCCCCCACCCTCCTCCTGCTTCTTTCCCTCCCTCTGCTTCCCCCCAAAGGACGTTTGGAGGGCGAGAGCAAACCAGGTGGGGAGGGGGTTGTGCAGGTTGGGGGGGTGACTCAACTCCAGCTCTCTTCATTGCTTAAAGGGAAGGTTTGAACGCGTTGCAGAGGGGTGGGGGGGTGAGTGTACAACGTCAGAGATAGCCCCTCTCTAACCATCAGACCCCTCGTCCGTATCTCCTGCCAGAGGCGTTGGGGTTGGGGGCTTGGACAGCTAGAGGTTGGGGGGGGCGATGACGCACAGATTGCGCAAAGAGAATCCATCAGCGAGCCGGGTCCACTGAAGGGAGACCGGCCCGTGGGCGGGGGTGGAGGGAGGACGGAAATGGGGAGGGGGCAGGGGAGAAGGGAGGAAGGCAAGGGGAGCAGCCACTGCAGGAATGAAGGGGAGGAGGGAGGCTGGAGGGGGCTGCGGTGCAGGCGAGCTGTGCGGGGGTGTGGGCAGGGAAAGGGGGGAGTGACAATGACACATGACAGACACACAAGAACTGCGGACACAGGGGTGCCTGTGGGCACACGCAGGGCACCCACACCCTAAGACTCCGGAAACCGAGATCAGGGCTGTCTCTCAGGGGCTCAGGGACTCTTTCAGAGCCAGTCCTCAACCCCCTCCTCATCTGTTCCTAGCACTGACCCTCCTCTCTCTCTCTCTCTCTCTCTCTCTCTCTCTCTCTCTCTGACACACACACACACACACACACACACACACACTCACGTGCTTTCCTCTATAGCCAGCAGTGGCTTCTTGGTTCCATCAGTGGCTTGACTTTCCCAGAAGAAAGCCCATCAGCTCTGCAGGGAAAGAGGTGGGGAGGAGTAGAGAGAGAGGAAAGAGAGAAGAGATGGGAGCAGGAGAGGGAGGGAGGAAGGAAGGAATCTGGAACAGGTAGAAGGAACAGGCTAAAGGAGGAAAAAAAAAAACAAAACCACAGCACTGAGAACCAAGGGGACTGTGGAGATACCACAGAAAGCAGAGAGGAGGGGGCAGCAGACCCCAAGGCTGTGCCTCGCCCCCTCATCCTCAACACACGCAACTATCTAGGACCACTTCCTAACCTGGGGGCTCCCCACATTCCTCTTTCTCCTCCTCTTCTTCTCCCCTTTATCTTCCCAGCCTGGTTACTGTGAGCAGTGGAATGGGGAGGGGGTCACGTTACCTTCCCGAGGAGGATGAATCAGAGAGATGGCTCAGACATCTGGAGGGGGGAGGGGTAGCCATCCAAGAGAGAAGGAAGAGGGGAGGGAAAGAGCCAAGGGGGGCAGATTGAGAGGCTGATGGGGCTAAGAACTAAGTGTGAGATGAGGGGAGACAGGCACCTAGGGAAGCAGTTTGTGTTCCTGTGGGTTTGTGTATGTGCACACGCACCTGTGTGTGCATGTGTGTTTGTGTTGTGTGCAGAGTTTAATGAAACATGGGGGGGGGGTGGAGAAAAGGAATTGGAAGACCAGTTGTGTATTTAATCAGATAGAGTGGATAGGCATGATAGTGTTCCACTTTAAATATGAAATCTCTTGCAACCTATGTGGCCATGTTTGTGCCTGTTTCCAGATGTCATTGTATAAGTATGAGTGCATGTGGGTTCCAATCCTTCTGAGTGTCTGTATACCTGTGTGGTTGGGAAGCTTTGAGTGTGTCCAGTCTGGGCATCTGCTGCTGTCCGAAAAGTGAGCCTGGTTTGGTGTGTCGTGTGTGTGTGTGTGTGTGTGTGTGTGTATACATATGCGTCTTTGTTGATTTCTCTGAGTCTTTCCATGCTTTCTGATTTATGTTAGAAGTTATGCAGATGTCTCTGTGTCTTTGATCTTGCCTGCCCCTCCTCCACGCTTACCATCCCTAGATTTCTGCGCAGTAAAGCCACTCATCCGCAGTCCCCAAGTTCGGGTCTTTGCCCCCTTGTTTTCAGAGCGTTCCTTTATTCTTCCATTCTTCCCCCAGTTTTTCACCCCTTCCTTCCTCCACTCAGCCCAGAGCCCAGGGGAGCTTCTCAGACACTGACATCCCAAGGATCTCAGCCACCATGGGGTGCGGGAGGGGGGCAGCAAGGTGGAAGCCAGGGCACCCCACCCCACAATAGGGTTGGTGATTCCACAATCTGGATCCTGTCTGTATGGACTCTGAATCTCTGGGTCTATCTCTGGGTCTATTTCTCTTCATCTCAGTTTCCTACCTGGGTGTGCTCATTTACACACACCCCACCTCTCAGAGATATGCTGTGCCCTTCATACTCTGCTGACTCCAGGGGCTTCTGGAAAAGAGCTGGACCTGGGCACAGTTGGCTGGAATTGGTAGAGGAAGGAGAAGGAAGGAAAGATAATGGAGAGGCAGAGCTGGAAAAGGCAATGCTGAGATGGAGAGCTGGAGGGGATGCCTGGTGTTTGCTCTGAGTTATTTGTATAAATCCCTCTCTCTGTCTTTGTTTCTGAATCTCTCATACTCTCCAAGAGGGCAGCAGGAGAAGATGGGGTCCAATGGAGTAGTGATCCAAACTGAAGATTTGGAAAGCCAGGGGAGGGGGGGTGGACAGACCCCTGTGTCTTTTCCCTGGGAAGGTTTGGAAGAGAAAAAGAGGGCAGGGGCTTCGGGACCCCGCAGCTCATCGTCCCCCTATCCTTCCCTTCCCCCCAACCGGTGACTCACCTCTGCAGCCTTTCATTGCGTCAGCGATGGGGGGACAGGCAGAGAGGGGGGCACTTTATGAGAGGGGCAGGGTCTCCAGTCTGAACTGAAAGAAGGTGCTGAAGGTCTCCCCTTAGAAACATTGCCCTATCCCCTGCCCAGCCCAGTTCAGTATAGTGGGGAGTACTGGGGAGGAGACTGAGAGGGGGCTGGGGGCCACTGGTGGGTGTGGGAATGATGAGTAATAGGAAGGGGGTGCTCATCCTGATTTTCAGTTCCAGGGTCCCATTCTCTCATACCCCCACCCACTCCTGAGTGGGGGATGGGAGACCCAGCAAGCCGGGGGAGGGCAAAGCCGCAGAGATGAGTCACCAAGAGAATGGGAGAGAGAGAGAGAGAGAGAGAGACAGAGATGAGGGGAGACACAAAGAGAGACAGCTTCTGGAGAGACTGAGAAGGAAAAACACACACGCCATGAAGATGATATCCACCAACTAACCAGAGATAGCAAATTGTGTACTTTCATAATTCTGCCCCAGCCTCCTCCAACATCCACCTGTCACACACAGACATACTGTTATTCAGAGTTACACTGATGTTCTGAGACACACCCACCTACACAAACACAATATCACACCTAGCATGGCAGTGTCACTCAGACACTTACTGAAGGAAGATGTGACCAGGGTAATGGAGATTTGCGTTGAGAGCCCTCCTTCCTTTTACATGGGAAGGTGGGAGGGGGTAAAAACCCTAAAGGAATGTGACTTCAAAAATCCAAGATGCGGTTTCAGGGACTCACAGGCTACGCCTTGCACACACGACGATACAGTTGCCTACCTCGCCATCCACACATACATAGTGACATATCAAATATCCTCCTCATCAAAAAGCCACTTGGAGTACCTGAGTCTGGGGCACACCAGGCACGTTGTCCCGAATACATCCCACCCGGACACCCTGTGACTCGTACACACATGTACAGAAACGCAGACACACAAAGACGCCCATGGACACACTCACACGGACGGAAACCACCTTGCGCTGCCTCGCCGGCGTCCGCGCGTCCTGGCGCCCCCGCGTGTTACTTTTCGGAATCGCAGTCTCCGGCGCTCCGGAGCTCGGCTCCCGGGGGGCGGTGCCCAAGCTCCCTCTACTTCCTCCCCCTTCCGTGGGGTGCCCACCCAGGAATCCGGGAAGCGAGAGCTCGGGCCAAGAGAGCCGAGAGCCGCGAGTTAGACGCCTGGATTGTGGGGCTGAGGGAGGCCGGTCCTGGATGCCAAGGGGAACTTGGGAGAGAAGCCCATAGAATTTGGATAGCAGCGGACTCCTAGGTCCAGGGGAAAGAGAGACCCGGGGTTGTCAGGGCTCCGCGCAGCTGCCCTCCTCGCTCCAGAGCAACCGCTTCTTTCTGCCGCTGGGCTGGGGTGGGGGTGGGGGCGCGCAGCGGCCAGCAGCCCTCTCCAGCTCCAGGAAGTCATTAGCCCCATTGCCACAGGGCTTAGAGATCCTCTCTAATACAGGCTGCTGGGGAAGGGGGGGGGGATAATGCGTCTCATCCTTCCCCCACCGAGAAGTGAAACAGACACAGAGGGTGGGCTAAGGGTCCGTTTTATTGCAATACAGCCACGGTTGAAGTGACAGGGAGGGTGGCAGCATGGCCAATCGCCGAAGGCAGCAACAGCAGAACTGGAACTGGGGGAAGTGATGAAGCAGCGGCTGTCCTCTGCCCACCTTCTTCCACCTCCAGGCGCCCTTCTCTGCCCACGTCTTTGATTCCATCCCCAGCGACGCCTGTGCTTGCTGTCAACAAATCCCCACCAACTGTCCATCGTCCAGCAAGAAGTTCCAGCACTCACGGTCCCACGGAGTGAGGTTCCGAGGCATGCTCAGGGCTTGGGACTCCGGAATTCTAGGCCCTGCCTGGCTCCAAGCTACTTTGAATGACTTGGAAGTCACTTTGATCTTTGCGAACCTGTTTCCTCCCTCCGTGGTAGATATGAGCATCCAGTGTAGGAGACAGCGCTGTGTACTTCCAGCTGTTACTACTTGGACTCAAATAGAAAGCTGCCAACGTCCAAAAAGCCTAAAGAAACCAGAGGAAGGGAGGGATGTCCAGAAATAACTGGAGGTGGGGGTTCCAGTGGCGCTAGAAGGCAGCCCGGTCAGAACCGGAGA
Organism: Neogale vison; assembly: GCF_020171115.1. Taxonomy (NCBI): domain Eukaryota; kingdom Metazoa; phylum Chordata; class Mammalia; order Carnivora; family Mustelidae; genus Neogale; species Neogale vison. The sequence goes on from NC_058104.1 coordinate 9,515,137, forward strand.
ACAGCCCCATACTGGGCTGAGGAATCTGCACTCCCACGCCAGACTCTCCAACCCCCCCCCCCCAGCCCCTGGTCCATGGCCTGGTTCAGGCCACTGGTTGGGGGCATGGGAAGGGGGCCTCTGGCATAGCAACATCGTGCAAAGTTGGAGGAAACCCGTTAGAGGCGGGAGGCTTGGAAAGATGCGTCCCTGGAGGGTCAACAGGGCATTATAATTCCAGTTCATTGACAGGCTCCGTATTGCAAACGGGGTGAGTGATGAAAAGGTCATGGGGAAGAGGAATGGAGGAACAGACAAATGGGCCACGGGGAGCTAAGTGTCTAGGAGGGTGGGGACACAGAGGGAAAGAGGGAGAGGATAGTGATGGAGAAGGGCAGGAGGCCGAGAGGGAGGCAAGGAGGAGAGTGCTGGGCAAGCTCCGAGAGCTTGAGAAAGGGCGGGGGGAAGAAAAGTAATACGTGTTGAGCAGCTGGGCATAGCATATCCTTCTGCCCGCTCCCATCCGCGAGGGGGCAGAAGGGAGAAGCCAAGAAGGGCCGAATTCACTGTCAGGCCAGGCGGCGGACAAGGAAAGGCTCTGAAGTCTGGGATGGAACCCATTCTTCGGCCAGTAAGGGGGAAAGGGTGGACAATCTCAGCGCAAGGGCCTCCCCCAAACCCGGTGGTTTGGATCAAGGCGTGGGCAACAGCTTCGGGGCGCGCCAGAGAAGTCAGGGTAAAAAGTTAGGGCGCTGCGAGTAAGGCGAGGCTTCAGAGCCGACCGCGGAGAGCAGGGGCAGGGGGCGGAGCTTGCGAACAGAAGGGGTAGGGGCTTTCGGCAGATCTAAAGTGCTGCTTCTGTCCCCTCCGATAGGACACACCCTAGATGGCGGCCTCCAGCAGATGCTGCTCCGTATCACCCTTGACCAGCTCGAGCCCCCGGCCGGCCTGGCAGAAGTCAGCCAGCTGTGACCATAACTGGGGCGCTAGGAAAAGCCGGCACATGACGATGAGGCCGGCGAGGCGCGGGGCCTGGGGCTGCAGATGCCGCAAAAGCTGGCTCTGCACCTGCGCGTCATCGCTGCCGAAGGCGCTGATGTTGAGGTAGCGCCACGTGCCGTCACCACCATGCGAGATGGGAAAGGGGCGCGTGCACAGCGTGAGCACGCGGGGCTGTCCACGCGCCACTCCAGGCCTTGGCCGCCAGCGGGCGCGGGCTGCTTTCCCTCGGCCGGTAGGGCTGCCAGTCCTGGATAATGGTCCCTCTGGAAGCTCGTCGCGCTGTGCGGAGGGCGACAGCAGGAGGCGTGCCTCTGAATATGTGCCTGGATCCCCAAGGAGGGGCGAGGTCGGTGTAGGGCCCTGGCTCTCCGAGGGGAGGGGAAGGGTGGGAAGCAGATTAGTCGGTAGGATAAGGGAGGCGCAGGGAAAGGACAAAGGCCCAGATCAGGATCTTTGGGTCCCTGAAGGGAAGCAGGAGCAATAGAGGGGAGGCAGGGTCACGGAACTCCGGACGCCGGGGCTCGACAGCCATCTGGAGTAAGGACAGAGTTGGACGGCTGGGGGTCGGGAGCTTTTTGACCGCCACTACGCAAAAGGGCCTGGGTCAGGTCTGCGAGTCACGGGGCAGGGCTCACGGGCGCCCCCACTCGGCAGACCCAGCAGAGAAAGCAAGCCGGTGACTGCGCGAGGCGGGAGGACGCCTGGTTATGCGAGCTCCCGGGTCCTTCTCACCTGCTGCGTGATTGGGCGGTATTTCTTCAGCTCCCGGGGCCCAGCTGGTTGTCCCGCGTGAGCTGTGCCACCCTGACCCCCAGGTGCTGTCGCGCTACGCCCTTGCCGCGCTCCCTGGGCGCCACGCGCAGCCCCTCCACCAGTACGGTCTCCCTGGCGTCGATCAAGGGCACCGACTCCAGAACGATCTGAGGGCCGACGCCTTTAGGGGGCCCTCCGCCCCACCCGGGTCTCTCGGCTCACGGGACTCGCCTCTTCCCACACGCTGAATACTCCATCGTCCCCACCCCGGGCGCCAGGCCAGGCCCGGGCCTGCCCGGGGAGATCTCCTCAGCCCTGGGGCCTCGAATTCCAGAGCCGGCCCTTCCATCCCGGTCTCATCCACCTCTAGAGAGGATCCAGCTCCGCTTACACCGGGTCCCTGGGCATCGCCACACCCCTTTTCCTTGGCCACACCCCCAGGAGCTTGTCACGCCCCCTAGTCCCTGCCACGCCCCCCTGCTCTTCTTAGCTCCGCCCCGACCCCCCTCTAGCAGCCCGGCCCGCTCGCAGTTTCCAGATGCTTTTTGAGCGAGAGTTCAGTCCATTCAGGGGTCCTGACCCTGCTCTTGGTCTCGCCTCCAGTCTACCTTCTTTTAGCTGCTCTCTTTTTATGCTCCTGCCCCCCAAAACTACTCAAACGAATCTTCAAACACCGAAGCTCTCACCAGTCCCTCCCTCTGGTTCCTCCATTCTTCCCAGTAATGCGCTCATTGCTGGGCCCCTGCATCCGCAAGCCTGACTCTTTGGTTCCAGAGCGGACTGGCTCCTCAGGCCTCCTCTCCTTCCCAAGATCCCAGTCACCAAACGTAGCTTCACCCCGCTTTCACCTGGGCCCCGACTCTCACCACTCCTTTACGCTTGGCCAGCACCACGGTGCCGTCGGGATCCCGGAGCCGGCTGTGGTAGTGGCTGGGAACGTAGTGGTCAAGGTCTACTGGAGATGCCCCCCGAGATGGCCAGCACCTCCTCAAAATCCCGTTCTGTGCCACCACGGAGACCAAAGGCTTGGCCTTGGCGTCAGGCCGCGATCTGGACCTGGGGTTGGCCCCCAAGGGCTTGGCCTTGGCCTCAGGCCCTGATTCAGCCCCTGGGGTCTCGCTCTCAGCCTCAGGCCGTGATCCGGATCTGGACGTGGCAGCCTCCCCCTCCAGGCGTCTGAATGTGGCCTTGTTTTCAGGCTTAGGAACCTCTGAGCTGGCTGCACCACACCTGGCTTCCAACTTCATTTCCCTGCAGAAAATAGACAACCCAGTGTTGTGGTCAGAGCCCCTGTTTCCACATGTGGCCCCCAATACCTCCAGCCCCCACAGCCCTTTCCTACACAAATACCCCTTCTCTTCTGCTCTCCACACAGACCCCAGGAATACAGGGCCTCTGGCTCCGGCAAGCTCCCAGAGCTCCCAAACCTACCAGGGAGTTCTTCCACAGTCACAAATCGGGACCCCATGAGCTCCTCAGAGACTGTCCCGAGATCCCCTTCACATCCAGCTGCCCCTAAGGGACTCAGACAAGGGGCAAAAGGCCCTTGAAGGGGTAAAAGATTGAAAAGGTCCCACCACTTCTCCAAGACTTCTGCAAGAACATGAGAAACCATCATCTCCACTCGCCCTACAAAAGGGGTCCCTGGGGAAAACAGAGGGTTCCATCCCCCCCCTTTCCTACCACTGCCAGTCACAATCCCAGAGCAAAGGGGGGGTATAAACTCCAGATCTTCCCCTCTTGCCAGTCCAGTACCCGCCACTCCCACCTCTGACACGTACATTCAAACATAAACCAGAGTGGACAGTTGGATAGGTCCATTGGAAAATTTCAAGTCATTCCTCCCAGGCTGATCAAAACGCCTTTTCCTTCCTCCTGCTGGAGTTTGTTCCCTCCTTCTCCGTAGGGAGACCTGGCTCCCCTCTAGGGCTAGATGATCATTTGGGAAAAGGCTCTGTTGGAGCTCCGGCAAACAGAATGTCCGCAAAGATCACCTATGCCCCTCTTCCATTTACCTTCCCTCCAGAGGGTCTCTTCTGATTTTCTCTCTCCCTCTGTTCTTCTTTCTAATTTCTTCCTATAATTCTTACCCTATCTCCTACTCAAGATTTTCTGTGTCCTTCCTATTCTCATTTTTGGGTCAGCTCCCCTGGATCTGTCACCGTTCAGCCTCTTCTGTTTTCCCTGCCAGAAACAGGGCCAAGAGAGAGCCCCCTCCCCAAGTCCTAATGGCTCTTCATTTGCAGACCTCTCCCCTCCAGACCAACCAAATCAATCAATTAAACCCCCCTCCTCTCTTTCAGCTAGTTATAACAGTCCCTTCCTACAACCGACCTCAAGCCTCATTAACCAACATCCCAGGAGACACATCTACTAGCTACTTTGTGGGGGATGATACCGGTTTGTTTGTTCGTTTGCTTTTTTAACAAGCACACCGCCTAGGTTTGGGAGAGGGGACAAACAATGGCACTAAGGAGTTTAGGGATGGTCTTAGTTCCCACACCATAAACAGCTTACATAACTACAGCATGCTTGCTACACGGACGAAACTTCAAAACAAAAGCCCCATGTCTAAGGCCCTCCTGGGTAATCCTTACCTGCCTGAGGTAAGACAGCATCAGGTCAGTATCATCAGAGAGAGGGGAAGCAAAGACTCAGAGGATCTTATAGCCCTTGCTAGAGCACCTGAGACCATCAAGTTCAACCCACTTCTTTAACAGTGAGGAAACGGACACCCAAAGGAGGCTCAGATCTGGCCTAAGGTGACTCCGCTTGGATAGAGCCAGGCTTGAGGTCAAGGTTAAGTTTTCCTGGCTCCCAGGCCAGTGCGGGAGTGTATTTTTGGTGTATTTGGGTCTCCAAACCTAGGCAGAAGAGCAAGGACAGGAATTACTGGGTCCTTCCTTGGCAGGAGTCAAAGGTCCCAAGAACTAAAAGCTCAGAACCAGAGATGGGGTCCTTGGGAGGAAACCCTAGTGCCCTCCCCTCACTGTCAGCCCTTCCATGCCAACAAGCCTGGGACCAGCTCAAGCATCAGATTCCTTGTGGCAGGCTCTGGCAATGATGGGTCTCAGAAATGAGCAAGTTAGCTTGTGGCTTCCGTCTACATTTCCAGGCAACCTCACCAGTAGTTCAAGGGTCCCTGAAAAATATCAGCTGGTAGTTCCATGCTGAGCTCGGCAATTTCCTACAGCCCCCAAAGGAGACAGAATGTGAGCAACTTGGAGACAGGGACCCATCCAACTGATTCAAGACATGAGGCTTCAGTTACCCTCCTTTGCTTTCAAGTTGGGGGAGACTCTTTCCAAAGGGTGTGTCTTCATCTTGAATAAGGTTGTTTGTAAGGAGGTCACAGGAAAGAAGGAAGAGCTTGCAAATTCTTCTCTCTCATTTTCTTCCCAGGCACTCCTCTATACCTATTCCCTTTTTGGGGGATGGGACACAAATATTCCAAGTTCCTTAAACCCTGGGGGAGGTGGGTGCTGGGAACAAAGCAAGCCAGAGGCTCCAGGCCAAGCCAAAGCTGCTGGCTGGCCCCACAACCCTGGCTCCACACTCTGATCCCTTTCCATCCCTCAGGACAGTGCCCTCCAACCTGGCTCCTTGAACTGTCATTCCCATAAGGTATCTAGGCAGAGGGAGCCCATGCCCCCAGGGCACTGTGGGAGATGTAGTTCAGGCATCTCCTGGACTGAGCTCCAGGAAGAGGGGCAGCATTTCCCTTGCCCTCCATATCCCTGCATCCTTGGATCCATTCTTTCAATCTTATAAATATGAATGCTCACTCTGGGAGGGGATGATTAAAGTCCTCGCTGGTCATGCCGGGAGGCCCCCACCCCACCTCCACTGCACCCCACACACCTGAAATATTGATGCCCTTGAGGTCGACAGCTTCTCGGAGCTGGAAGAGGGAGTAGAGGGAGCAGACAGCGGAGAGGCGGAGACAAAGAGACGGCAGCAACACAAAGCACCCAAAGAAGAGAGCAAAAAGGACAGGAAGGGAGGCAGGAAGGAGACAAAGGCGGACAGGGAGGTGCGGGGCAGGAGAGGATGGGAGAGGGGAGTGGGGGGAGGCACGGATACCAGACACAGACATGACACCTCGTGACTCTGGGCCAAGCAGATGCAAAAAAAAAAAAGTCCTAGCAATGCACCCCCTCCCCAGGGAGACCATAAATAGAAAGCAGCGACACTCCCCCTTCTCCCCACGGTGCGCGATGGGGTAAGGGGTCAAGGGGAGGAGAGAGCCAGAAAAAGAGTCAGGAAGAGAATAGAGACCTCGGGAACAGAGGCGGGGGAGACAAGATAAAATGGGGCACAGGCAGGGGATGAGGAAGATAGACCAATGAGCCATGGGGGGTGCCCCAGAGCCACAGCCATGGATTAGGGGCTGTCCTGGAGGGTTTTCCCCAGTCTTTCCTCTGCCCCTTCCCAGGAGTGGGGATGGGGGGGGCAGGCGGGACAGAGCTTCCGAAGGAAGCTACTTGGCAGGGGTCCCCGTGGGCGCCAGGCTCAGGGGACAGGTGGGAGCGAAATGACGACGGGATGGGGGAGGGATGACGGACGGGAAAGTGCCTCTGAACATCTAGGCAAAGTCCGGGTCCTAGTTATCTAGGTCACCGGACCGGGAGGGGTAGGGGTAGGACTGTAGGGGGCACAGCGGCTGTCTTCCCCTGGGGGGGGGGTGGCCTTCTGCTACCCCCGTTCCGCGGAGGAGGAGCACGCCAGCCCCCAGCCCCCGGCCCCCTACCTCGCCGGAGCAGGAGCCCGGGCCGGGATACCGAGACACGGAGCGGGGCAGGCCACGCGGACAGCGAACCAGGTGTCGGGAGTGGGGTCCCTTCGGAGCCCTGAGGGTCGAGTTCGGACGGCGCGGGGGGACCGGAGCAGTCCCAACGCGGAGTTGGAGCGCGGATGTGGGGTCTGCGCCGCGGCTCAGTGCCGCACGCGGGCGGGAGGTTCGGGGTTCGGGTGCTGCGGGCGCCTCCCGCCGCGACGCTCTGCTGGGCCCGCGCTGCGGCTCGGAGGGGCGGAGACCCTGGCGACGCGGAGGAAACCCGGCCCGGATCTGGAGTGGACTCAGGGCGGCCTGGGGGCGGGTGGGCGGAGAGCAGGTGCGGGGGAAGGTTGCGGGGGGGGCGGGGGGGCGTGCGGGCCCCGGGGCCGGCGCAGCTGGGTGGCCTCAAGTCCGGCCGACGAGACTTAGCCCCTTGTCCTGGCTGGGCAGCGGGACTAAGGGTGGGAGGTGCCTACGGTTTTGGCTGAGAGGTTGACTGCTGGCTTAGTTATCACTCCACACCCCAGCACCTTTACATTCTGCCCCGGGGCCTCCCCGCCCCCCCCCCACCGCTTTCGCAGTCCTCCCTCCTCCGGGCGACACCCCCTCAAACTAATCCCAGTGCCAGGTAAGTCAGAGCCAGTGGAGAGGGCACGCAGAGCCCTGGGGACCAGGTCGGAGAAACCGATGGAGGAAATTGGAAACGCTTGCAGATGGGGGTGCAAGGAGACACCGGGAGACAGATGGGGACGGGAGCCCCTCTCCCTCGCCCTCCCTCCAGGGTCTGCCCAGCTCTCCTGCTCCCTCTTCTCACCAAAGCTGATTCCCCACCTATCTTTTCCCACTTTTTAAAATACTTTCCAAGGTGATAACTCAGCGATCCAATAGGCTGTGCTAATGTGATCAGGTCGGGGGGTGGGGGGTGGTTCGTGTCCTCTTCCGGGGCTCCCAGACACACGGCCACGCGGAGGGTTATACAGACGAGAGTCATCCTTGGAATTCCAGGCCCAGGTAGGCCAATAAATAACTGACAAGTCACTTAACCTTCTTACTTTTCTTTTTTTTTAAGTTTTTATTTCTGTAATCGCCGCACCGAACGTGGGGCTCGAACTCACGACCCCGAGATCAAGAGTTGCATGCTCCACCGAATGAGCCGGCCGGGCGCCCCTCTTGCTTCTTTTTCTTAATATGACTTCTCCCCATTTCTGTTTATTTTATTATTATTATTTTTAACTGCTAACACCCTGCCCATCTCCCAAAGCCGCGGGTAAGGTGGAACGTGCTCCACGGTGGGGCAGCTCCTCAAAAAGTTGGCGTTAAAAGTCACTGGCGGCAGGAGGGAGACGCAACCAGGCTCTAATCCCTCCCTTTTCGCCAGAAGCCCCGCCTTCTGCCACCAGAAGCTCTGGGATTGGCTCAACGTTCACCACTTCCAGTTCCCTCAGCCAATGAGAAAAGAAAGTTTCCCGAAGTTGCTAACGCTTCACGTCTGAGCTGCGCAGAAGGGAGAAGTCGCCGCTCATTGGTCTAATCAAAAGCCACGTGGTTCCACAATCACCACGCGCAGGCTGCTTCTGTCCCGACTCCCCTGAGAGTTTAGGGGGGCGGTGGTGATAAGAGGATGGAAGGTGACGAATCCCCTGGCTGCCCCTCCCAGCAAGAGGGAACTAGAGGCTTTCGGCATCCGTAAGTGCTTTGAGGATGCGGGGTGGTGGGGGAGAGGGGATGGAGGGGGAGGGAGGTGGGGGTGCATCACCTTATGCCACTGGACTTTAAAATCCGCCAAGGTTAAGACCCGTGGGGGTGGAAGCATGACAGAGGCGTGAGAGTCCTGGCTTCACAGGTCTGGGTACCAGGTCACCCCACCTCTCCCCCCCCCCACTTCACCCCCGCACCCCTTCGTAGTGGTGAGCCGCAGAACCACCCAGAATGTTTGCACAGCACTTCGGTTTGATTCTCATAACACTGTAGGATGGGTGAGGCTTGTTTAGTCACTTCCACAAAGGAAGAAAGTGGGTTCTGAGAAGTCCCGCCACGTGGGCTAGATCCCGTAGCTGGCAAGGGACACTATGAAGGCCTCCGGCTGCAAACGGAGACCCCCACCGACCACTGACCCCCTCAGAGGGCAGAGGTACTTGGTGAAAATGCTTTTGCAAAGGGCAGCGCACGAAGCACATGTCAGGGCAGTTAATGCTGGAGGTTTCCCTTAGCTGCCCTGAATTTTGTAAACGCTGTCTCGGACCCTGGGGACCCATACTGGCTTTGACCTTCATGCTGGGCTTGTTTCTTTGGGCCTTTTATTTGGAAGAGCATATTGTGTGTCTTCTCTCTAGACCCGTGTGTCTTACTGTCAGGAGGGCAGTATTTTCCTCCCTACTCTTTCATTCATATGGGCCGTCTGTATCCCCATCATCGTCTCTCACCCTCCCCTTCAGCAGACCACCTTGGGTCTTCTTCTCCAGCCTTGAACACCTCCGCACACTGGGATTCTGATGACCAGAACTTCCTCCCCCAGATTTTTGGTTTTGGGGTGTTCTCCTCTCTGACCCCTCTTCTCCCTCTGACTCTCCAGCTTTTGAGACCAAGGCTGAGACCCCTGGCCTCTCCCTAATCCAGTGACCCTTCTTCCTGGGCAAGTCCCCATTGTATGAGTCAAGTCTATCGGCACTTGGCTGATCTCAGAGAAATATGAAAGATGCTTTACGGGCGCCTAGGTGGCTCAGTGGGTTAAGCCGCTGCCTTCGGCTCAGGTCATGATCTCAGGGTCCTGGGATCGAGTCCCACATCGGGCTCTCTGCTCAGCAGGGGGCCTGCTTCCCTTCCTCTCTATCTGTCTGCTTCTCTGCCTACCTGTGATCTCTGTCTGTCAAATAAATAAATAAAAATCTTTAAAAAAAAAAAAGATGCTTTACTGAGCATCTTATGGGCACCACATGTGCTTTTTGTCGATTAGGCAAAGGACCAGCTGATCTGCAGATAAGGCAGGAGGCCAAAGATCAAAGGGTTAAGTAATTGCCTCGGAGTCACAGAGCCAGTGAACGCTAAAGTCTTACTCAGAATTATGGCATTGGAAGGAACTTTCCAGATCACCTCAGAAGGCAAGGTATCCCAGATCCCACATACTGGTGACTCACGGTTTCTTTTTTTTTTTTTTTTTTTTTAAGATTATTTATTTATTTATTTGAGAGAGAGAGACAGTGAGAGAGAGCATGAGCGAGGAGAAGGTCAGAGAGCGAAGCAGACTCCCCATGGAGCTGGGAGCCTGATGTGGGACTCGATCCTGGGACTCCAGGATCACGCCCTGAGCCGAAGGCAGTCGTCCAACCAACTGAGCCACCCAGGCGTCCCACTCACGGTTTCTTCATCTGTAAAGAGGGCATAGCTCCCACCTTCCAGTAAGGATTAAGTAAGATAATGTAAGAAAAGTGCTTGGCAGAGCATAGATGTTCGATTAAAAGTAGGTATTACGATCTAGCCAACTAGAACAACAATTCTCCCCTGCGGTGCATTGCAGCTTGTACACTGAAATGCAGACGGAAGCAGAGGCCTGCCTTATTCATTCTTCCTTTGGGACTCTCAGACTCTAGGAACTTCATGAATCAGGGGATAGAAAGCTGGGAAGCCACTGAGCTTGACAGTGAACTCTTTTTTAGAACAGGGTTGATGTTACAGCTATCCTTTTTTGGCTGTTGTTGTTTTAAGATTTTATTTATTTGGGGTACCTGGGTGGCTCAGTGGGTTAAAGCCTCTGCCTTCAGCTCAGGTCAGGGTCTCCGGGTCCTGGGATGGAGCCTGAATCTGGCTCTCTGCTCAGCAGGGAGCCTGCTTCCCCCACCCCGCGACCTGCCTCGCTGCCTATTTGTGATCTCTCTCTCTCTCTCTCTGTGTCAAATAAATAAATAAAATCTTTTTTTAAAAAGATTTTATTTATTTAAAAATCTTTTTTTTAAAGATTTTATTTATTTATTGGTGGGGGGAGGGAGAAGGAGCGGGGCAGAGGGAGAGGGAGAGGGAGAAGCAGACTTCCTGTCGAGCAGGGAGCCGGACGTGGGGCTCAATCCCAGAACCCCGAGATCATGACTCAAGCAGAAGGCAGACGCCTAACTGACTGAACCACCCAAGCCCCCTGATGTTAAAGCTATCTTTATACCTCTGGTGCTTTGTTCAGCTCTTGGCACATAGTAAATGCTTAATAAGCATATTATGAAAGAAGGAATGACTTCAACCTAGATCTAGAGTAGGGGAGGTTGAGACCACCTTTGATCGTTTTTATCGAAAGTCATCCACTGGGTAGAGGTAAAACCAGACTCCTGGTATCCTAACCCCAAGCCAATGCACAACCCAGCCTCACACTGCATTTCTTTCTTTCTTTCTTTTTCTTTTTCTTTTTTTTAAAGATTTCATTTATTTATTTGAAAGAGAGATCGAGATCATGGGATCATGGGATCATGACCTGAGCCGAAGGCAGAGGCTCAACCCACTGAGCCACCCAAGCGCCCCTCACAATGCGTTTGTAGAAGCTCAGGATAACGGCTTGTGCCTAGAAGTCCTTGAAGTTCCATGATACCTTCTCTCCCCACCCATCAGCAGGTCCCTCTCTCCAGGTCCATATGAACCAACTTTGCCTGTAATGCCTGTCATTTATTCACAAACATTAACGTCATCTTCGATGGGTCTGATTGACTCCATTTCTGTTCTCAAAGAGCACAATCATTAGCTAGCCATCAGAAAAAGTATCAGTAAAAGCCATCACTTTTACTCTGGAGACTATCTAACACATGCAGAAAATAGAACGGTATAACGAAGCCTCACTGGCCTACCGTCAGCTTCAACAATTATCAGCTCATAACCACTATCATTGGACACTACAAGCACCCTGATATTTTGGAAAAAATTGCAGACATCATATCATTTCTGGTATTTCAGTAGATCTTTATCATAGGGAGAGATAGAATTGTGTCTCCCTCCCCAATTCATATATTGAAACCCTAACCTCCAGTGTGACTGTATTTGGAGACAGGGGCCTTTACACAGGGAATAAAAGCTAAATGAGATCATAAGAGTGGGACTAGAATCCATAGGATTATAAGAGGCAGAGACCCGGAGCTCCTCTCTCTACCCTCGCATTTGCAGAAAAAAGACCTTGTGAGGAGACAGAAAGAAAGTGACTCTACAGGCCAGGAAGAGAGCTTTCACCAGAAACGGAATCTGCCAGAACCTTGATCATGGACTTGTAGCCTCCAGACCCATGAGAAATAAATGTGGGGGACACCTTGGGTGGCTTAGTCCATTAAGTGACTGACTCTTGATTTAGGCTGAGGCCATGAGTCATTTAAATGCTTTAAATTTTTCTTTTCATTTGTTGGTCTTCAAAATAACAAGTTTTTATTTTTTTTTTAATTTTCATGATTTTTATTTATTTAGTATGCAACGGAGAGAAACCATGAGAGCGGGAACACAAGCAGGGGGAGTGGGAGAGGGAGAAGCAGGCTCCCTGCTGAGCAGGGAGCCAGATGTGGAACTCGATGCCACGATGCCAGGACCTTGGGATCATGATCTTAGCGGAAGGCAGACGCTTAACAGACTGAGTCACCCAGGCGCCCCTAAAAAATAACAAGCTGGGGAGCCTGGGTGACTCAGTGGGTTGAGCCTCTGCCCTCGGCTCAGGTCATGATCTCAGGGTCCTGATGCAGATGGAGCCCTGCATCGGGCTCTCTGCTCAGCAGGGAGCCTGCTTCCCCCCCCCCCCTCTACCTGCCTGCCTACTTGTGATCTCTGTCTGTCAAATAAATAAGTAAAATCTTAAAAAAAAAAAAAAAAAATCCCCTCCAGTGGATAAAGAAGGACAAGGTCCCGCCAGGAGGAGGAAGCAGCCTGAGCAAAGCCCAGAGCAACAGCACCCTTTGCAAGAACTGGCAGTTCTGGGTTGTACCGGTCTTGTAGGCAGGGGCTGGCCTGCTGGGAGTGGGGTGGGGAGGGGGGTTTAAGCAGGAGTGACACCTTTGCCTTGTGAGTAGAGACCGCCCTCTGGTGCCCACATGGGGGAATGACGGGGAAGAAAAAAGCCAGAGAAGGCATCAAGTTGAGCTTTTAAATTTCCTCAGTTCATATGTTTAGAAGTTAGACTCTTCCAGATCAGGACGAGAAATCACAATGTTGGGGCTTTTCATTCAGGAGGAGGAATGGCATGAGGAAACTCATTAATGGTTTTGTCCACAGGCCTCTTGAAAATACATGAGGCCCTTCAGGATGATCTAGTGACCCATGTTCTTCTCTCTGTGCACCTGTCACGCACAGTGCTCCAAGAAAAGATCCCGTGGCGAATGCTCGCCAGCACCTAACATAATTTGCACAAAAGACCATCTCTGGGTGGGTGCGGCCCCCAGGCATAAGCAGAGAAGATTTTTGTGCGAATTTTTAAAGGACACCTGTTGGGGCGCCTGGGGGCTCAGTGGGGTTAAGCCTCTGCCTTCAGCTCAGGTCATGATCTCAGGGTCCTGGGATCGAGCCCCGAATCAGGCTCTCCGCTCAGCAGGGAGCCTGATTCCTCCTCTCTCTCTGCCTGCCTCTCTGCCTACTTGTGATCTCTCTCTCTCAAATAAATAAATAAAATCTTTTAAAAATTAAAAAAAAAAGGGTACCTGTCAAGAGCTGAATGTGCACCGCCCCCTCAACTCAAAAAGACATACTGATGTCCTTACCCTTAGTGCCTGCAAAAGAGACCTTATTGGAAGATGGGTTCTTTGCAGACGTAATCACATTAAATGAGGTCATACGGAATAAGAGTGGGCCCTAATTGAATCTAGAAGTGGGCATCTAGAAGGAGAGGGAGATTTGGACACAACACAGAGGGAGAAGGCCGTGTGACACCAGAGGCAGAGACTGACATAGGTCCCGGCCCGAGGATTGATGGCACCGCGTGCGGAGCTGAAAGAGGGGAGGGAGGGGTTCTTCCTCCACAGGTTTCTGAGGGAGCAGACACTGCGGACACTTGGTTCTGGTCTCCGGAATTGTGAGACAATCCATTTGGTTCTTTTAAATCACCAAGTGTGGGGCCCCTTGTTAGGGAAACTAGTGGTGCTCCCTCCCTTCCCACGATGGGTGCAACAATCCCCCCAACTTCTGGCTCTGTGAAGGGAACCCCCATGCACTCCCGCCCCCAGCCTGGCTTCCTGGGCACAATCTACAAATGATGCAGCTGGTTCCCTCTGCACAGGCCTCTTGGACATGCTTCCTTCGCTCGTGCCTGGTGCATGGCCATCACAGAACGCAGTCAAAATGCAAAAACACCCAAGACGCACTTCCTGCCCTTAACCGCCGCATTTAATAATAGGAGATAAAAGATCATGGATGAGTCGTATTGTTCGGGTAACAGAAGACCAGTCGGCCTGATGCGATGGTGTACGTGATGGGATCCTATGGTGTGAGGCTTGGGATGTGGCTGTGGCTAGGAAAAGATTTCCCGTAAAAACGTGGGCGAGATAAGAATGCCAGTAACTCAGGTCTGCTGAGCGCCCTGCCGGGTCCCATTTCTCTGCCTACCTCATTTCGAGCTCATCAGGAACCCTGTGGTATAGACGGGAGGCTTAGAGGCGGTGCGTGAGCTTGCCAAGGTCCGCTCATCGTGAGGGTTGAGCCCCAGGAGCTGAACTGGGGCTCGTTGGTAAGGGTTCCATCCGCTCTCCGCTCAGGAAGGAGAGCCAAGTCAGAGACAGGCTGGGAAGATGAACTGGGCTGTTTGGAGGCTTCCTGGAATGTGGTGCTGAGGATTTCACACCTTCGAACAACAAGGACCGCGTGACAGTGAGGATCCAATAGAGAGACTTACACGCAGAAAGCAGTGCGTTACAAAGAGCACCTGGACAGCGGGAGAAGGGGTTGGATGGGAGGGGAGGGGCAAGACATCTCTGATCGCAGAGGAGCCGTCCCAGAGGCTGTCCGCGGAGGGATGGGGGTGGGGAGCGAGAGGAGAAGCTGGAGACCGTTTAGCAGGAAAACTGAAGAGGCCAGGGGTCTCGAGTGGGGTTCTGGAAGGTGTGGGGAGAAACAGGAGGTGAGGACCATTCTGGCATGTCCAGCATCTGGCATGTCTCCAGGAACCCTAGGGATGGCAGGCAGCTCAGGACCTAGGGCTCCCTGGGTACACAGATGCCGTGTTCTGCCCCTACAGAGCTTGCCCTTTCCACAAGCAGGTGGGGAGGACCATAGGGGCTGGAGCTCAGGTGGAAGGACCAGCAGCCGGGCTGGAGGAGACCTCATCTATGGGAGATGCCTGCCAGATCCCCAAAGCATACTGGGGTTGGCCTTGGTGACAGGGGAATGGAGACAGGACTAGCCGTGGGGCTCGGGTCAGACCCTAGCAAGATTCTCCCTGTCTGGGTCTGGAGCTTCCAGACCAGCCGTGGTCATGCCCGGACCTCCCCTGGGCTGCTGGGTGGACTCTGCTACACCGTGAAGGCTTCTCCCCCCCTCGGCCCTCCTCAGTGCCACCTCCCCCTCCTTTCTCCGCAGAGGCTTCCAGATGTTTCCTCCCAGCTCCACTGTGGCTGAGGAGGCACCCACCCGAATGAGAGAAAGCCAAGGGTGAAGAAAGAAGGCTGGGTCACACCAGTGAGTGGACAGTTTGCCTCAACCTCAGCACAGAGACATCGGTGCGGCTGTCCCGTGAACCTGGACGGCATCTCACGCCCATCGCAGAGAAACCCTGTGTATGTTCGGTTGATGAGAATCTGAGCCATACCCTTGTGATTTGTGCGCTTGTCTGTGTTGTATTTCAATTAGGAGTTTTAAAACCTCACAACTTGGAAGTAGGTAGTCCCTTGTTACCAGGGGAAACTGAGGCTTATGTGCTTGGACCAAGGTCATGACCAGTGGCTGGCAGAGCTGGACCCTCCTGCCAAGCATGTGGCTCAGGGCTGGATGCCCTTATCCCTCAGCAGACTTGTTTTTGCCACTCTCCTGTGGTTCAGAGATGGCCCTTGGACCACGTTGGGTCCTCAAATTCAAGTTCAGGCTCAAGCGTTCCCCTGAACTACCTCCCTTCCAACTCTGTGCTATTTCTGTTTCCAGTCAGTGACTATTGTCACCCTGCCAGCAGTGTGGCATCTTTCTCTGTGAGGACCCAGGACGTGCAGGCCAGAACAGGAAGGGACAGGTCTTGTGCTCTGAAGCTCAAGCATAATCTCTCTAGAATCTTGATTCCTGTCAGGGCCTCCAGCTTTGATCATGGTCTGGGCCTGAGCGGCCTCAGCTGAACTAAGCCCGTTGGCCAAGGTGACAATTGTGCTGGGGAGATTTAGCTCCAGGTTAGAGCCCATGTGACAGCAGCCTCTGGGACGCAGGGGACTGACGTCGCACAAGGCCCTTTGATTGTCTCACCTGGAGTCTCCATCCAGCGGGGGACACTTGTCATTGTCCAGGGGTGTCATTTCCTTTTCTCTCCTTTTTTTCCTTGAAGACTTTTATTTGTTTATTTGACAGAGAGTGACACAGCGAGAGAAGGAACACAAGCAGGGGCGTGGGAGAGGGAGAAGCCGGCTTCCTGCTGAGCAGGGAGCCTGAGCCTGATGTGGGGCTTGATCCCAGGACCCTGAGACCATGACCTGAGCCGAAGGCAGAGGCCCAACCCACTGAGCCACCCAGGCGGTCCCTGCCCTGCAAGTCTTGCCACAGCTCTTGGCACTGAGGACACATTCTGTTTGCTGTACCCCATCCTCAACACGAACCTACGGGTACAGGTGCCGAGGCTCTCTCCGAGAGATGGAAGCCTGATCTTGACCTTCCTGTACCTTTCTGGTTTGTGTCTAACCCACCCAGATGTTTCCACATGAGGGATAATGTTCCCTCTCAGCTGTCCCTCTCTCCACCAAGATGAGACATGACCACTTCCCTGAGAAGCTTGCCCAGTTAGATTTATGAGTACTGGGAAGACTTTGTTTCTCCTGACCATATGTCTGCCTCTAGGGCCAACCCAGTCCTAACTGCTTGCTGGCTTCTGTTTCTCTCCAGCCTCAGGCTAATCCCTCCCCTCTCCTGACTTACTGGTCTTGGATTTCAGATAGGAGTAATGAGTGATGGAGAGTGAAGTCCCTTCCTTCCTCTCCCCCACTCCCCAAAAGTTCCATTCCTCACCTACCACCCAGCCCCAACTCCCCTCCCCAGAGACAGGCATCTATCACTCACAGAGAAGGGCAGGGGGCTTTTTGGAGGAAGGGCCACAGCGATCTAATCCCCATACCCCCAGCCGTTGGTGGCCAGTTCTCACTAGAAGACGGTGCCTTTGTCCCTCAGGGGAAGAATCCAGAGAAAAACACGTGAAGCGATCCTTAAACCACACGCAACAAGCAAGACCACATTTTCTAAGCCAGTGATCGAGAAGTGACCCTTGAGTCCCCAATCCATGACAAGGATCAGAACTTGGACACCAAGGAGAGAGGTGTGAGGGAAGGACTTCAGAGCTCTGTAAGCCCTACCCCCGCCCCCCGGAGGACCAGGCTTCCCTCCACAAGATCAGTGACAAAGATTGCAAAACTCAAAGAGCGCCGCCTACCCCAGCGTTCGCGGAGTATGTCCACCAGAGGAGTCCAACAGCCAGACGGTAGCTGACCGGATGTTCCCATCCAGGAAGGACAAGTGGCTGCATTGAACCTGTATTCTGGTGGTCTGCAGGCTAAGCGTGTTCCAGCCTCCAACTGTTTAGTTTCCATCCCTCTACCTCTCAGCCTAGAAGAGCAATGGGATTCCTAAGGAGAAATCCTGTGTCAAGTGCATGAGCAGAAAACCAAGGACAGACGAAGAGGCAGAGAAAGCTAAAAGGGAATACTCCAGAAAATCCAGGAGAGCCCCCCTGAAGAAAAGGAATCAGCTTGGAAGGTCTGGAGGCCCAGAGAACACGAAGCTATCTTAGGACAGTGTGGTCAAAAATGTCGGGGATCCTCCTTCCCCTCCTCTGCTCCTACCCTCCATCCCAAGGGGTCAGTAACAGTGTCTAGCAAGGGAGGGGGAGAGGAAGGAGGAAAAAGGGCAACCCCACCCCATTTCCACCTTCCCTAGCTGCCCCTACTGTTTAGGAAGGCAGCCTGCTTGCTGCCCTTGTTGGAGATGGAGGATTCCCACCCTCAGACGGAGAGCCAAGGGTCGCTTACTTCTCAAGCTATAGGTCGATGTACCAATTGAAGGTGAATGAAGAACTTACCCCCCTGAGAATGACCCAGATAAGCCACAGGACCGCGCTCAGATTTTCCTCCAGGAACAAGAAAAAAATTCTTCCACTGAATGTATTTTATAGGACAGTGGGAGACTAGTGTAGGTGCATGCCGATTACATTCCAGCAAGTTCTTCTGAAGTCTGGGATACAGATGCAGTCAGGGGACACTGTGACCACACGAGGACCCTTAGATGGGGCGGTCTTACCCTCTCCTGGGACTGACGACGTGTCTGTGGTAAGGGTGATGGTAGTTTGCCAATCTCCGTTCTGAGCCCTTATATTTTAATTCTTCGATCATCACAAGAGTCCTGTGCTTTCTGAGCAGATGGGCTCATGTTGACGTGATGCTGGGCAAGGAGCTGATGTGATGCTGGTCAAACAGGTCCCTGTTTCATTCATTGCCCGGCCACAGGGAAACATAAAGGACAGAGAGGGGTGTAGTACGGACCAGCATCCTCATTGCTCCCATCCGAGATCATGGCATTCCCCATACGGCCAGGAACCCTTCACGAAACTCAGCTTTCGCTCGGGCTGGCTGTTCCACCATCCGTCCTGTCTTCTCCAGCTCACCCCGCAAAGCAAAGCCGACGCCTCCCTAGAGCCACCCTCCGCAACTCAGTCCTGAGGCCCTCCAGCTCTCGGGGAAGCAGAGGCCTTCATTCCCAGAGGGAGAAAGGGCTCCGCAAAGGAAAGAGGTGCTGCAGCCGAATTAAGGCTTGTTGGTAGGAGAATTCAGGGTTCCGATCCCCACAGTCCTGGAGAATGAAGGCGGTTCCTTCCCGGACCTGCTCAACCCCCCGGAGCTGGAGGGCGAGCTCTGTAGGCATCCGATTCTACAACATCATGGTGGGAGAGAAGGAGCTTTTATTGGAGCAGTACAGAGAGGCAGTAGGCATAGCTCTCAGTGCCCTGGGCTGAGGGGCGCAGGGCTGGGGGAGTGGAGGGGAGGGGGACAGCAAGGTTAGATGAAGGTGAGGTGAGTAGAAGCTAGGACCCCGCAGCTTTCCTTGTGGTCCTCAAAGAGTTGCTCCAGAGCCTCCATAAAAAGCATGTGATAATGGTCCACTTCCTCCTCGGTGGGGTCCAGGCGCTGGGGCACTGGGATGGGGCGGCCCACTGCAGGGAGAGGGGAGACAGAGGTCGGGGGTGGGGGAGGTCCTGCCGCCCACGCAGGAAACTGACAGCAGTTTTCTTGCCCGGGGATGGGTACTCACCCACAGTGGTGATGGGCCTGGCGAAGGGGAGCAGGCCCCAGGAGTTGGCCGAGAAGAGCCCCCGGCCCCAGAAGATGCAAGGAGAGAAGCCCATGATCCTCTTAAAGGTGATCTGACACATATACTGCCAAGAATTTGTGGCAAAGGCCTTAAATTTGAAGATGTCATTCTCCCCAAAGGAGTACACAGGTACCAGGGAGGCCCTGGGAAGGGACAGAGAGAGAGAGAGAAGGGTGGTCAGGCCAGCGGCTTTTGGAGGAAACCACAAGTCCCTCCCCACACCTCTAGATTCCAATGGCCAAGGCCATTTCAAGCAGATGACCAAGATCTGCAGAGAAGGGACTCATGGTTCTTGAGAAATGAGTGTGTACTGGGCCTTCCTATGTTGACCCTTGAACAACATGGGGTAAGGGGCACTGACCCCCACCCCCAAAATCCCCATATAACTTAATACTCCCCCAAAACTTAACCCCAATAGCATGTCCAATAACATAAATAGTCAATTAACACATATTTTGTGTATGTACTATATACTGTATTCTTATAATAAAGTAAGCTGGGGGGGGCCTCTGGGTGGCTCCGTCAGTGAGGCGTCTGCCTTGGGCTCAGGTCATGATCCTAGGGTCCTGGGACTCGATCTGCACTCAGCAGGGAGTCTGCTTAAGATTCTCTCTCCCTCTGCCCCTCCCCCAGCTCATGCTCTTAACCACCCCCCCCCGCCTTCAAATAAATACAACCTTAAAAAAAATCATCAGGGAGTGCCAGGGGGGCTCAGTTGGCTGAGCGGCTAACTCTCGGTTTTGGCTTAGGTCATGATCTCGGGGTCTTGGAACTGAAACCCAAGTTGGATTTTTGCAGTCAGGGTGGTCTGTAGTCTGTTTGAGGGTCTCTGCCCCTCCCTCTGCTCCCCTCCCTCATGCCTCTCTCTCTCTCTTTTTTTTTTTTTAGATTTTATTTATTTGAGAGAGAGAGAATGAGAGCCAGCGAGCACAGGAGGCGGAGGGTCAGAGGGAGAAGCACACCCCCCTCCCCCCTCCGCCAAGCAGGGAACCCAGTGCGGGACTCGATCCCAGCACTCCAGGACCACGACCTGAGCCAAAGGCAGTAACGCAACCAACCAAGCCACCCACACTCCCCCTGCTCCTGCCTCCTTCAGAGAGGACAGAAGCCTGGCAGATGTGGGCATGGTGCTTGGCACAGAGAAAGTGCCCAAGTGTTGTGTGCCAGAGGGCACAGAGTGGGCTCTGAGGACACAGAGGCCCAACTACAGGGACCAGGATGGGTGGGGACAAAAGAGTGTGGACCCCCAGACACAATGTCAAGTTCTGACCTCTAGCAGCAGCCCCGGGCTGGGCGCCTGTACCCCACTCACCCGTGCCTCAGTGCCAGGCGCACAAAGCCTTTGCGATTGCGGAGAATGAGGCAGTGCTTCCCCGGGATGGCATACAGGGACTCCTGGGCACCCCCAACCATAATGATGACAGCCTGCCCACGCTGGGGCTGTGACAGGATAAAATCCAGGCTCTGCCGGCTCACAGGACACAGTCCTGCACAGGAGAGGAGGTGGGGAGCCATCACCACCCCCTCCCAGGCTGCTGGCCCCTCAGCCGCCCTTTAGTGAGCCCCACACCCCATTCCCTCCAAACCTGCCATCCCCATGCCCATGTCAGTGTGACCTAGAGTGCTTTTCCCTGCAAGGATGAGGGTCATTTGCTCTGGAGCTCTTCACTGATGCCCGCTGTGAAGCAGGCCAATGTTCAGGCTCCGTCCCTGCACTGGGTGCGTGGGAGGCAGTCGGGGCTGGGGGCGGGGGTGGGGGTGGGAGTGGGGGTTGGGAGGGAATGGCTGCCTCCTCCTGCTCAGCTCCAGGCTCACCATAGGACATGAGGTAGTCCCGATAGACGGGAAGGTGGAAGAGGATGTCCAGCCCTGTCACTGAGGTCTGAATCCCGGGGAACTTCTTGGAGAAGCCGTTGACGTCGGTGGAGAAATTGCAGAAGGCTCCCATGCACATGATCCCGTGTGGGTGGACACTCAGCACATAGTTGCGGTCGGGGGGCAACTCTGCGGTTTTCACCAGCTTCGGAGCGGGGGTGGTGGTGAGGTAGGATGCAGGGAAACAGGTATGGAGGGGGGACACCGGCTGAAAAGAGCTGCCCTCCGCCCTGCCCGACTGCAGAGTTCAAGGTCCTCGAATGGGGTGGGCAGCACAGAGAGCCTACTGTGCAACGCCACACTGCACTGCCCACCCCGTCTGAGGTTAGGGAGCCCAGGGTGCACAGGCAGGGGTGAGTAAGTGTGGGGGATTGGGAGAGGGAGGAGGAAGAGAGTGGATGACCTAGTACCTTGACAGGATAATAATCCCTGACATGTTTCCACATGGCCGAGTTCCTTATCCACTCAAAGCGCCTTCCACCTTGGGGCAGAGAGATGCATGGCAGGAATCCCTGGACGGCCCCCTGCCACTGTCTCTGCTTCCTGGGCACAGGTCCTGCAGCGCTTACCTTGCTTGGGTGTGTCCCAGTCCAGGAAGAGCCACACCAGGTACAGAACAGAGACCGACCAGAAGGACGTGAAGAGGAGGAAGAGAATGAGAAGAGAGAAGAAAGGGCCTGGGGGAAAGATGAGAAAGATGAGTGCGTTAGCTTTTGAAGAATCATTCCATGCCACCTGCTCTCTCCTCTTCCCCCCCCTCACAGATGGCAGATGTGCCTCCAGCCATGGCCCTGACCTCTGGCTGCCTCCTTCCCTCACAAGTGGAGCCCCAGGCTTTCTCCCTGATGTCCCTCCTCCCCATGGGGACCCCAAAGCACCAGCCTCTCACCCATGAAGAGGAAAGTGAGCACGTATTGGTAGGCGCCCAATACTTCTAGCCACTGTTTCTGCACGGACTTCATGGTGGGGCCACAGCTGGTCTGTGGAGATGCCTGTTGCAGTCGGTGCCCTCTGCCAGCGGGGGCTCCAGGACCCCCAGCACAAACGAGGAAGGTTTGGGCACCGCAGGAAGTCTCTCTTGCCAGAGGGACCAAACCCTCCGGGCCTCCCAGTGCTGGGGGTCTGTTGCGTGTGTGTGGAGAGGGAGATCCCTGGATCCGGAGCGCAGGATACCTCCAGAATGATCTTTGAACTGCCTGTGTTAGTCGGTTTGGGCTGGCCCCTGGCCGCTGGGCGGAGCTGGGAGGTTGCAGGGAATGCATAGGCGGTTCCGGGACTGATGTGGGGAGGTGGCTCCGAAGAAGCCGGAAAGCCCATCCACCGGGTCCCAGCCGTTGGCCCGGGCAAGAAGCCCGGCTGAGACTGTGGGATCTCCAGGGCGACCGGGCAGGCCCCCGCTGCGTGCCCTGGACCCGGGGAGCGGTCAAGATCACCCGGAGGCACGGCCGCGTACAAACACGCACACACCGCAGCTCTGTTCCCACGTTTAATTTCCCTGCCCGCACGCAGCCGAGGCGAGCACCGCGAGGGTCGAGGGTCGGGCGGCGCGCCTAGGTGAGGAGGGGGTGCGGATGGGCCGCGATGCCGGAGCGCGCCTCGTGCGCTTCGAGCCCCTGCGGGAGCTGCTCCACGTCGAGCTCGGGCAGCGCATCCACCTGTGCTCCGCTGGGCCGCGCGCTTCGCTGCACCGGGATCGGCCCCCCACCCCCGGCGGGCAGAACGGGACGCCCGAGGGGTAGTGGTTGGGATCCCCAGCCGGTGCCCTTCCTGCCCAGCCGTTCAGGTCCTGGGCGGTTGCCAAAGGGGGCGAGGCCGGCGTGGCCAAGTCGTAGCCAGCAGCCAGGGACCTTCACCGCCCGGCGCCTCCTGCGCGCTCCGCAGCCACGAGCCCGGAGGGTTCGGTAACTGCTGGAAGAACTCGTCGTTCCCGAAAGAGAGGACAGGCACCAGGCCTGCCCTCGAGGGTAGCCCGCGAGCGTCCCGCCGGGCCGCTGCGCGTCCTCACCGTGTTCCAGGGCCAATTCGACAAAGCCCTTCTGATTCCGGATCCGCGGTTCCATGGTGTAATGGTTAGCACTCTGGACTCTGATTCCGGATCCGCAAATCGGCTCGCCGGGTTTTGCCTCCAGCGCTTCCAGGGGACCTCCCATGGCGAGGACCTTCACCTGGCCGCCCCCAGGCTGGGACAGCAGATAGGCTGCGCCGGCCTTGTCATAGGACTCCAAACCTGGGGAAGGGGACAAGGGCCCCGGATGCCTGGGTCTTTGAGAAAAGAGGGAGGAGGGCACCGTGGAGGTAGAGAGGGGACCAGGAGCTCCCACCCCGCACTCCAGAGAGGGGGAGGGTGACACAGCAGGGACTGGGTGAATCTCCGCTCTTCTCATCACTACACGGGAAGAGGGGGAGGCGGAACCGACGAGGCAGCATGAGGAGGTGTGGCGGGAGGCCGGGTGGTGGGGGGCGGTTTGTTGGAGAAGCTGGCGGTCTCCCTGCGGATGTTGCTGAAGGCCCTGCTAAAGGCCCCGGGCCCCCTGGGAGTGGAAGCCAAAGAGAAAGTTGCGAGAGGGATCAGTTCTGGGGTTTTAACCAGCTGGGGCCCCCACTCTGGCCAGAAGATTAGACTCTGGGGGCAGAGGTGGTAACCAGAGAAGAGTCTATTCCAAAGCCTTCCCCCTGTGCCCCCCCCCACGACCCCCAGTCTCCTCTCCTCCCCCGACAGCACACCATTCTTGGATGGCCTCACTGACACAGGGAAGTAATCTCAGAAATGTCTCCAGATGGCCCAGCTATGGCCCCAGGGAGAGGGGTGGCCTCCTGCCCATGGTGTGTCTCTGTCTCTAGAGCCAGACCAGGTAGAGGGCGGTTAGGATCCAGGCTCGGCTTAGAAGAGCAAGGGGCCACAGGGCCAGGCACACCTGGGCTGGAGGATGGAGTGGGGGTTACTCAGGACCCAGGCCTTTACGTTCCCAGTTACCCGCCTCTGCCCCCGCATCCCTGTTCCATGGCTTCAGGCCCTCCTGCCCAGGCTAATTCCTTCCCATTCCTTCAGCGGGCTCCGGAGAGCCCTGTCCTGCTTCCCTCCCGATAATAGGGAAGCAGAATGCAAGGTGCTAAGCCTCACTGAGCCCCAAGAAGGAGAAGACCCGTTGAAGGACAGCAATCAGTCAAGGAGCCCAGCGGAGGGGGCTGGAGGGGGCTGGCATACTGTGGAGGGACATCCCATAGGGGCCACTTTGGGTTCTTTTTTTGGGGGGGATTCTTAAGTACACTCCTTGTGGTCCAACACCCTGGCCCTGACCCTTGGCCCTGGTTCGGCTCCTGTGTCCACCCCTGCTTGCTGGCCTGAACCTTGCACCCTCGTGAGCCCCGGCAAGAAAGGGTTAACCACTACTGAGCTCACAGGGTTGTGACCAATGGGACCAAACAGAAATGCCTAGGGGTGTGGCCAGGAGCCTGAGAGCCAGGGTATGTGGACCGGACCTTGGGCCTCTGCGGGGTGGGTGTGGGGGGCTTTGAGGAGCCTGGCAGAGAGGTCTGGGAAAGTGGGGTGTCATCAGGGTGGTGTGTGCCATGAATGGCAGGGCTCCCCACATGACTGAGAGCATCTAGACACCCCTTTAGTTGCCACAGTCCAGCCCCTAAGGACTCTTTGGGAGACATTCCAGAAAGAAGGGCTCTTTGGGAAAGGCCATCGATGGGCCAGCCCAAAAGGGTACACCCTCCATGTGGGCGGGGGCCAGTCCTCACATGGCCAGGGTCCTCCCCAACACTGGCCAGGGCTGTGGAACCGGCACCATCTCGGTTCCCTCTCCGGGTGGGGAAATGTCACTTAAAAAAAAAAAAAGATTTTATTTATTTGACAGACAGAGATCACAAGTAGGCAGAAAGCAGGCAGAGAGAGAGGAGGAAGCAGGCTCCCCGCCGAGCAGAGAGCCTGATGCGGGGCTTGATCCCAGAACCCCGGGATCATGACCTGAGCCAAAGGCAGAGGCTTTAACCCACTGAGCCACTCAGGCGCCCCAGAAATGTCACTTTTTAAGGCAGGTATGACACAAACTCCATGAGGTGCCTCTGTCCCACGGTCTCCTGGCATAAAATACTTTCCCACTTTCCCTCCTTTGTGGTGATTTTCTGGGTAAGGTCTCCCCCAGTTTTGAGCCACAAGAAGACAGGTGTTCTCATCAACCCTAACCCTGTGGCAGGTGCCCAGCAGGTGAGGGGTACTCAGTAAATGACGGGTGGGTTGTAGGACACAGGATGAGCAAGCCACTGTTCAAACTGGCACACCCTTTCTGCCCTGTCCCCTGCTTCGCTTCCGGGCAGGTTGTGCCCACCCCCCCCACACACACACACTCCCCGCCTGGAGGTATTTTCTCCTGTCCCTGCTCAACCCACTTCCATCCACAGGGAGACCGGGTGAGATGCACAAAAATGTCTGGCCAGAGAGATGATCCAGGGGTCTTGCTTGCTTGGCAAGGGCTTGATGGGCGCCCCCCAGAGGCTGGAAGACATAAGCTCTCAGGAGGTCTCACCTCTTTTGAAGGCTACTTCCCATTCCCCTCTTCCAGGAAGCTTTCTTGGGATGACCTTCCAAGCCTTCCCTTTTTCTGATCTTTCCTACCCAAAAGCTTCGGTCCCACAAGCCTCCTGTGTCTTCCCTTGAAACGCATGCTTGCCTTGGCATTGTCCCCAAAGCCCAGCCCTGGGGATCTCCCACCCCCACACTTCACGCAGGAAGAAAATGCCCTCAAGTGACGAAGCTAGAGGTTGCCGGGGTGGTGCCGAGGTCTTTGGACCTGGCCCTTCTCAGGCTTCCCCACCCACCCCCCAGGCAACACAGAGGAGTTAGAGATGGCATCCGGG
Organism: Neogale vison; assembly: GCF_020171115.1. NCBI lineage: Eukaryota > Metazoa > Chordata > Mammalia > Carnivora > Mustelidae > Neogale > Neogale vison. The sequence continues at coordinate 9,540,866 of NC_058104.1, forward strand.
GAAGCTTCTCGGTTCTCACACTGCTCTACAATCTGCTTCTGCCTCCTTTTCCTCTATGTTCTTTTTCTTTGGAGTAACTCCATGTCTCCCCTCTGCTCTGGGGGCAGGAAGGATTCGGGGTCGGTGGCGAGGGGAAAGACGGACACGGACTCAAGAATTACAAATCCTCCTTTATTGGGAGGGAGGCTGAGAAACAATAATTTATTGTATGGGGAGCCCCCAGAAGTCTTCTCCCCATGAACCTTTGGGGAATGAGGGGTGGGGCAAGGGGGCTCCCAGGAGCTTCCTGAGAGGGCTGTGTGTTGGGGGGGGAGGCGGCACATTCAGTCCCAGGCACTACCCAGCATCCACTCAGGAAGGGAGGCGCCAGACACAACCCCCCCTCCAAGGCTGTGGGGGGGGGGCGCGCACGTGCGGGAAGGCACAATGGTAGGGAGAGTGTGGCAGAGTGGTTGAATGTCAGGGGTCGACAAAGGACACCATGATATAGCGGGTGCCCCGAGTCGTGGGCAGCCCCTCGTGGTAGTGGGTGAGGCGGCCGGGGTGCAGGAGCCCCCAGCCCTTCCGCGGGGACGAGACTATGCAGTTATAACGCAGGAAGCGACAGCCACCTCCCTGCAAGAGGACAGGGGATCGGAGGCGGACAGTGAGCGGACAGGGCGCCGCGGGTCAGGCCGCTCCAGCGGGGGGGTGAGAGGCAGGCACGGGGGCTTGGAGGGTTGGCACACGAGGGAGGCACGGGAGGGACAGGCACACAGCCCGGAAGAGGCCCAGGAGATGGCACCTGCGAAGGAACTGGACAGGGGAAGAGGGCAGGCCGCGGGGAGGATGGGTGACAGAAGGGGGTGTGGGGGTCGTCGGGGGTGGGGGGCAGGCCAGCAAGGTCCCTGGGGCTCACGTGAGCGCGTGCACATGTGTGGAGGGGCCTGCTGGGGTCCTGACGCAGGCGGGCGCTAGGGGCTCACCTCATAATCCAGGCCCTTGTGGTTGAGGGCCACGTTGAGGGTGAAGGTGGACGAGTCGTGATGCGGCCGCAAAGAGGGCTGCTCGTCCGGCCGGTAGCGGACCACGAAGTTCATCACCGCCCGGGTCTGTGGGGACACGAGAGAGGACACCGGAAGGATGGCCGCGAGGTCCTGGGCCCTTCCGAGGAGGGTGGTGGGGGAGGGCCGCAGGGGTCTCACTGCTAACTCCCCCCCCCCCCGGGGCGGCCCTTCGGTGGGACCCCTTTCCACGGGGCTCCGGGTGCTACGGGGGCTGAAGGGGCGCCGTGTGGAGACTTCCAGCAAGGACCGGGCTGTGTGGGAGGGTGCACGTGGGGTCGGCGGGGGCGGCGGCCCACCTTGGTGTGGTAGCCTGGGAACAGGCTCTCTGTCATGGGTCCCACGTACGTCCTCAGCAGCTGGAGCCACTGGTCCTCATAGCCCACCTGCTTCATGTGGATGTCCACGGTGGGCACGTTCTCGTAGCCTCCGGCCAGCCTCGAGTCCTGCGGGTGGCGGGCACTGAGCCCCGACAGGGCCACGCCAGCCTCCCCCCTCCTCTTGCTCTCAGCCCTGAAAGCTTGCGTGACCTGCGTCTGGGAGCCTCGACCGTTTAGCCTCACCACCCCTACCGGCCCTGAAGATGTCACCTCTTCCGTGAAGCCCCTCGGTCCCCCCACGTCTGGGCCCAGGGCCCCTCCGGTGACTCCTGCAGTGTCTGGGCTGCCCGACACAGCCTTCAGGAGCTGAGACTGTGACGGACGCTAGAAGCTGAAGTGCAGGAGGGCAGGGCGTGACCAAGTGTGGCTCAACGTGTCACACCCCCCAGGTCAGCGGCCGGCATCTGGGACCTGCCAGCCTCAGGTAAGGAGTTCCTAAATGAATGCATGCACACAGGCACGCAGTTGTGCCCCCTGTGGGTCCCCCGCACCTCTCCTCCCCTCCCCTGGGGTCCCCTTCTCCAGGCACCCCCCCCTCCCCTGCCCCGGCCCCTCTCACCTCGTGCCGGCCCCCTGACCACTGGCCGTAGTGCTCCATTTCCTCCACCAGCTCGTCGCACATCTGGTCGGACAGCAGCGGGAACCAGTACACGTCTGGGCACGGCTGAGGACGGGCAGGGGAAGAACAATGGGGCCGGGGGACCCTTGCAGACCTCTCGGGAGGAGACAGGCAGCCAACCCAGGGGGGCGAAAGCCGCAGAAGAAAGGGAAGCCAGGAGTTGGGAGAAGCTGGGGGAACGGGGATCAGAGCACGGGGATGGGCCGGGAAAGGCGGGGCCGGAGAAGGTGGGAGCGGCGCAGGGAACCCAGTGCAGACGGCAGGAGCATGCCAGAGCCCCAGGTGGACCTTCTTTACAAAACTGTCACTTCACCCATAACACCCACAGGCCCAACAGACAAGAAAGAATCGCTCTGATGATTGGCGGGGTGGGGAGCGGAAGGCCTATCTGCTTGGCCTTTGCCTCTGTCTGCCCGAGGGCAGTCCGTCTGGGAAGCACCCATCAACGCAGCGCAGTGGACTCGGGGCGGGGGCCGCCGGGGCAGTCGGGGGTCCTGCATGGGGCTCACCTGCTCCACAAGTCCCTCCCCTTCGAGGGCCCGGCTGTAGTTCTCATGAATGTACTGTTCCTTCCAGTCCTGCGGGAGAAGGGGTGGGGTGTGCACCTTGACATGTACCCTCTTCACTGCCCCCGGTCCCACCGAGGGAGCCCCAGGGCCACGACCGCGACGGCCTCTCCCCAGGCAGGAGCAGGACCTGGGAGTGAGTGTGTGTGTGCACCCATGCCTGCGCCCTCCTGTAGCCAAGGGCATGTCCCGCGATCTGAGCAAGACAGCTGGCACTTACCAGGGGGTTGTCGAAGATCTGCCAGAGGTCAGGGTGCAGATGGTCGGTGTTGTACCGGGAAGTGGCCAGGAGGCGGCCAAATTCGTGCTGATTGCTCAGGTGGAGGAAGATGCCCTGGAGTGGGGCAGGGGGAGGGTATGAGGAGACACCGGTGGCTTCTTGCCAGCACCCCGCCTTCAGGCATGCAGGCCGCACTCACCTTGTCCCGCAGGCTCTTACAGAAGGCCATGTCAGGGTCAGTGTCGCTGCCCGAGAACACCTCCCTCTGGGGCAGCTCTGTCCTCAGGGTCTCGCCACGGATCACGTATGCCTGGGATATATAGGGCACATTCCACACGCCCCTGGAGGCACCCACACGGGGGTCAGTGAGGTGGGGGACCCTTCCCCAAGGCGGCCCAGGTCAACCCCAGAGCCCCTTCCCTTGGGGCACCCCACTCTCCGAGCTGCAAGGTCCACCGGCTTTCTGGTCACGACACCTCAGGCCGGCTTCCCCCTGAGCCCGGCCCCAAAGCTGGGGCCCTTTGCGACAGGTGAGGCTCTGGGGGAGTGCACAGGGGTGTTTGGGCCCTGATGGATGGGAGGGGCCACGGCAGGACTCACACTCGCTTCCGCTGTACCAGCTCTACGTAGTCCTCCGAGCGCGCATAGTACTCGTCGGGGCTCAGGGCTCCCCAGAAGTTGGACCACAGCTTCCCGTGACGGGACAGCATGGGCGCTATCACCTTCCTGCGGACAGGCGGAGCGGAAGGCCAGGCACAGGTGAGCCCCGGGTCCCAGGAAGGAGGGGGGACAGGGACTTCCTGGGGACTCTCTGGGGACCCTCTGGCTGAGTCGGGCAAGCGACCTGTTCTCTTCGATGAGGATGCGCAGGGTCTGCTGGTTGGTGAGGACGGCGTCGGCATCCAGGCTGAAGTAGAATTCGCACTCCGGGTCCTGCCGACAAGTGTCCCTGGAGGGGACAGGTCGGTGAGCAGAGGGGTAAAACGGGAGCGGGTCGGGAGAGGAGGGACTGTGTGGTGGGTAGGAGGAACCCCCCACTACCCGCTGACAAGGGGGAGAAGAAACTGGGTAGAAACATCAGCAAGAGGACAGGAAGAAGACTATGGGGGGGGCCTTTGGCTCCCCGCCCTGCCACTCATTAGAGCGATTCTCTCTTGTCTCTTGGGCCTATTGGTGTAGGGGGGTGGTGTGCATGCTTCCCCAGGACCCCGAGGTTCTCCTGGCTGCGAGGGTGTCCCCGTGAAGGCTGAGCACAGGCTGCACAGCGTGTGGACGGGAAAGGGCGGGTGCGGAGGCCGGCAGACCCCCTTGGCTCTCACCCGTGCTCCCCGCCCAGTGCTCACTCACATGGCCATGTCCCTGGCCTCGCCTGGCGTCAGGGCCTCCTCTGGCCCCACCAGCTTCACAGCTGAGAAGTGGTCCTGGAGCTGGGGCCAGGAGTCTGCGATGTGGGGCTCATGGTACACCTCCTGGAGAAGCGGGGGGTAGAGAGGGCAGAGAAGATGGGGTCTGAGGGAGAGGAGGGGGCAGGTGGTGAGCAGAAAGGGTGCAGGAAGGAGTCTGGGTGGGTGGGAGTTCCAATCCAGGCAGGGGCAAAGCCCCTTGGGAGGGCGCACAAGGGAGAGGCCGCCTGCAGGGGTGTCTCACGTTGTTATGCAGGAAGAGGGTGATCCTGTCCGGGGGGTAGTCCAGGAGCAGCAGCCGCTGCAGGAAGCGGGGCAGGAACGGGGTAGGTTGTTCCACAAACACAGCCAGAAGCACCCGGGGGGGAGGCTAGAAGGTACAAGATGGTGCTCAGAGGAGAGCCCGGGCCCCCACACCGGTGTGTCCTCCACCACCCTGGCAGGCTGGGAGTCCCCAGGAGCTCCGGCCTATGCCCTGGCCCTCAGCACACTCTCCCTGCAACCCCTCCTCACCTGCCCCCCCGGGAGTGTCCGCCGGTCCCGGCCGCAGAACCCACAGCCTCCCTGGGGGGTCCAGCCGTTAGGGACATAGTTTCCCAGGTAATTCAGCTGGAGCTGTTGGGAGAGGCAGTTAGAGTTGGAAGCAAAGGGGTCCAGCAGCAGCGCTGGGGACGGTCAGGTGGACGGACAGGGGACAGGGCAGGGAGGGGAGAGATGGACACTCAGAACCTCTCCCAGTACCTCTGCCGCTGGGGTTGGGGAGGACTGGCTGCTTGGAAGGGCTGGAGGCACGCAGGGGTGGGGGCTAGGTCTGATTGGAGCAGGGGTGGGGGGGTGAGGGTATGAACCACTGGAGCACCTTAGTGGGACCGTTCCCATGGACCACGACAGGAAGTGTGTCATAGGCCACATTCCGGATACGCACACGGTTCCGATCAAACTTTAAAACCACCTCATCTGGGGAAGAAAAGCCCAGCTTTATACTCTTTTCCTCTCAAAGCTGCCAAGCAACAGATGCTTCTGAATATGGAGGGGGGCGGGGAGCCCAGCTGCTCTAGAGACAGGATAAAGGACTGTGGCTCCAGGGGCATGGGGGGAGCGGCCACTGTCTCTCTCCCGAGGGTACTGACCAGACTCCGGCCACCCTGGGGAGCTCCACCCTCCTCCCCCGGTGACCCGGCAAGTCACCTTCACAAAGGCATTTTCCTCCCCTGTAACGGGTGGTGACCATAGGTTCTCCTTTCGTAGGGCTGTTGTATTAAATAAAATCACAGAAGCGGTGCCCTTTCTCCTCACCTAAAGCCCCATTGAGATTCTGAAAGATCCGGGATTTATGATCCAGATTGAGGCCGAGTTTCTCCTGGATGGGATGAAATGGGGTGGGCCATCACTACCCACTCTTTCTAGAACCTCCCTAAAGCCCTAGCCCCCTCATCTCCCCTTCAGGCTGCACCCAGAGCCACAGGTAGCCGCCCTCCACCATCCTTCCCTACCCTGAGCCCCGGGTCCAGGTAGACTCGTGTATAGAACAGCTGGTCGTCGTCATCGTCCTTGTACTGCCACTGGCGGACGACTTGGTGGATGGTGGGGGCAAAGCCAATGAATCCTGTAGGGGTGGGCGGGCGCTGACCCCAAGGCTCTCAGAGTCCCAGGGACCCATCCCCACTCCCTCTCTAGCCTGGGGGCCCCTGGAATGCTCCAGGCCCCAGCGCCCCCCCCCCCACGCTCCATGCCCTAGTACCGCTCCCCCCCACGCCTTGGGCACTCTGCCACTCACCACCAGAGTTGAGGAAGCGCTTCCCCGTGCCCACCTCAGGGTACTGCTCCGCCAGCCCCCACTCGGGCCAGCAGAAGCCCTCCGCGGAGAAGAGCAGGCGGCTGCCGGTCTGGACAAACTTCTTCAGCAGCTCCGAGGGGCTGCCAGCCAGAATCACGTCGTAGCTGGGTGAGGGAGACTGGGCGTGAGCGGGGCAACCACGGGAACCTCGTGCTCCTTACCCTGTCCTCCTGCTTGCGCCCCCCCCCACCCCGCCTCCCCGTCAGCGGCCCCTTTACCTGTCCACAAACATGATGACCATGTCCTCCCGGTCTGCGTATTTTTCCATCTCCTTCTTGAGCCACCTGACCTTCTGTCCTCCACCAACCGTTCGGGCCACATCACCCCCTCGCCACTCCTCTCCCAGGCCCAGGGTCTGTTGGGGGTCGGGGTGGGGGGGAGACCCGCCAAGCCAGGGAGGGGCTCAGTCCGCCAGAGGGGCCCTCCTGACCAGGCTCACCGCGGGGCCCCAAGCATGCAGCCCTCAGCCCACTCCTCCTGCCTCTCCTCCCCTCCTAGGGACCAGCAGGCTTTCCTCTCCTCACCCGCACTGTGTAGTTGAAGAACTCCGCGGACCGCAGGAAACGCCGGTATCCTTCCGTCTCGGCTGTGGCCACCGTGATCACCAGCAGCTTCTCTGTCACCAGCCGGGAATTGGCGCTCGGGACCCACTCACCCAGCTCACCCCCCGCCCCCCGCAACGCGCTCCGCTCACCGCAGACCCCCTTGCCCTCCCTCCGACGCTGCTCCTGTCCCGTTTGTTTTTTTTTTTCCGATTCCCTCTTAAACTCTTCCCAACCTGGGGAACTTTGGCCCCAGTGGAGAGCTGGATGGGAGTAACACCCAGGAATTCGGGGTCAGTTCACATGCGAAGCTGGAAATCCCAGCCCAGGGTGGGCAGTGGGCGAGGGGCCGCGTGGTTCACCCTGTGCAGGGCGCACGGCGTGGGAGAGGCCGGCCACCCCCTCCCGGCCTTGACCCTTCCCCGGCGCCGCCGGCAGGCACGCGAACCCGGCACCCGCTCGGCTCGGCGCTCCCGGGGTTCTCACCTGGGTTAACCGGGTCGCTGCCCCGCGGACGGTCGGAGGCCGAGGTTGCAGGAGGCGGCGACAGCAGCAGCAGCAGCAGGAGCCCCGGCAGGAGCCGGAGTCCCGGGCCAGAGGAGGCCATGGCGTGGGAGCGGGCGGAGACCGCACAGCGGCTCGCAGGGCGCTGGGGCAGTGCGCCCGGATCCCAACTCCGGGGAGGGGCTCTGGGAAGAGGGGCCGGGGCTGCCGTGCGGCCAGCCGCGAGGAGGAGCAGGGCTGGGGCGCCGCCCTGGAAAAAAGGCGTAGCCTGAGGCTACTGAAAACTCGAGAAGCCGGCGCCGCGGACAAGGGGAGGATTGTACCCGGGCGTGAGCGCGCGGGTGGCGCGGAACCAGCGGAGGGGGCGCCCGGCCGCGGAGCGGGGGAGGGGCGGGGGCTCGGGCCCGCGATCCGGAGCCGAGGACTGCGGTGAGAGGCAGGCCGGCCCAGTGCCTCCCGACACACGAGGAAACTGAAACCCGGAGAGGGGAAGTGACCCCCTGCAGGTCGGGCGGGATGCGGAGGCGGGTCTTTGCCGCAGCCCAGCCCGGAGCCGTGGGGCGGAAGGCTGGGAGAGCACGGCGGTGGGGGCGCGGGGAGCTTGGGCGAGCGGAGGAGCCGGCGGCAAGGAGGGAGAAGGCCGAGCAGTCTGCGGCCCCAGGGGCAATGGAGGTTGAGCTTTCGGCAGAGGGTCCCAGGGGACCTCTCGGATTGACCACTCAAGCCTGCCCACTTTCTTCGGTAGTCCAGCCCATCATCTCTACCGCCCCCGGGAGAAGCTCCAGGGGTTGCGTTTGCGATGATGGCATCTTCAGAAGAACCGAAGGAAAATGACATTTCTCAAAAGACCACTGGCATCGCCTCTTTAAAGTAATACATTTCGGGGAGTCCCACAAAATACACAACCACTCAGACCGGAAGTAGTTTTGCCCCTATAAAATATGGCGGAAAGCTTTCTCGTCTCCTAGGCAACACCACCTCCTGCGTAGGCACGTAGGGATGACTGCGCACGCGCAGAAGGACGCGCCGACGGAAGTGATGGCTCCGGTGGGGGGGGGGCGGTTATAGCGCGCCGGCGCAGTATGCTCTTCCGGCAGCTGTGTTGTGGAAATGGTGGAGAAGAAAACTTCGGGTATGTGAGCCCCAGCGGTTAGCCCCCTACCTCTTCCTGTCCCAGACCAACCCTGGCTTAGGGTGTTCTGACTCAGTTATTAGTCTCAAATCCCTTCCCCGGCCGTCGGGTCCTGGCGTTCCGGTAGAGCCTCTCAGACCATCCATTCGTGTTTTATTGATGCCCGCTCCATGCCTGCGCTGGGGATGCAGAGAGGAAAAAGGTCCCTGTCATCCAGAAGCTGGCTCTCTGGGAGGGGGACAGACACGCGAGCCTACCGTTGCGTTTCAGAGCGAGACGTGCGACGGCATAGGGGTGTATAGCTCGGGGGCGCGGGCAGCAGGGGCACCTAACCTCGCTTCTGGGACGGAGGGGACTGGGAAGGCTTAGAGGGAGAAAAAACGCTTGGTTTGAGTCTGGAAAGTCGAGTCACGGCTTCGCTCAGTGCAGGGGCGCCGAGGCTCATTCCCAGCAGCGTGAACCGCACGTGCAAAGGCAGGAAAGCGAGAAAAAGCAAGTCGCTTAGGAAGCCACGTTCACAGTTCGGGGCTTTCGGAGGAATAGTGAGAGTTTGGAGGGTGGGGAAAGGAGCATTTGAAAGGCATTCTGGGGGGCGCCTGCGTGGCTCAGTGGGTTAAGCCGCTGCCTTCGGCTCGGGTCATGATCTCGGGGTTCTGGAATCGAGTCCCGCATCCGGCTCTCTGCTCAGTGGGGAGCCTGCTTCCCTCTCTCTCTCTCTCTCTCTCTCTGCCTGCTTCTCTGCCTACTTGTGATCTCTACCTGTCAAATAAATAAATAAATAAATAAAATCTTTAAAAAAAAAAAAAAAGGCATTCTGTACGGCGCCGGGGAGCTTCAGTTCTCTCCGGAGGGCCGTGGAGAACCGTCAATGGCTCTTTTAAGGCAGGGGCGTGACCCGGATTTATCTTTTAGAGAGGCAGTTCTGGCTTCAGTGCCGCACTGTACGGAGGAACTTTCTAGAATGGTGGGAATGGTCATAATCAGCACTGTTTAGCTTGGCAGCCTTTAGCCACATGTGGCTTTTGAGCACGTGAAATGCGCCTGGTGCCACCGAGAAAATGAATTTAAAATTTTATTTAATCTTACTTGATCTGCGTTTGAATTTGGGGCGCTGGGTGGCTCAGTTGGTTGCGTGACTGCCTCTGCCTTTGGCAGGGCCCTGGGATCTAGCCCACATCGGGCTCCCTGCTCAGCAGGGAGCCTGTTTTTCCCTCTGCCACTCCCCCTTCTGTAGCCTCCTGCTCTCTCTCTGTCAAATAAATAAATAAAGTCTTTTTAAAAAAAATCTACATTGAATATGTTTTTGTTTTGTTTTGTTTTGACAGAGAAAGAGAGCACAAATAGGCAGAGAGGCAGGCAGAGAGAGAGAGGGGGAAGCAGGCTCCCGGCTGAGCAGAGAGCCAGATGCCAGGCTCCATCCCAAGACCCCGAGATCACGACCTGAGCAGAAGGCAGAGGCTTAACCCACGGAGCCACCTAGGCGCCCCTCTACAGTGAATTTGAGTAACCACATGTGAGTAGTGTCTACCTTATTATATAGAACAGGTGTAGAGGCTGGAAGGCCAGTTAGGGAGTGATGGAGTTTAGTCCCCATAAAAAGAGATATGGGGGGGGCGCCTATCTGGAGGCTCCCCATGGAGCAGGGAGCCCAATGCAGGGCTCCATGCCAAGACCCTAGGATCATGACCTGAGTCGAAGGCAGCCACTTAAGCAACTGAGCCACCCAGGCGCCCCCATGTCAGTCCTTTCTTAAAACTCCTTGCTGGATCTCCATTATTCTCACTGTAAGTCTCTAGATCCAAATTCCTTTAGATGTGCAAAGGTAAGACTTTTAATGGTCTGCCTGACTTTATATCCACACAGTCTCCCGGACACTGCAACAGACTTGATGTAGCAGCCCTTCTGAACTTCCTTCAATTTACTGAAGGCACTTTGGTCTCCCATTCAAGCTTTCTCTTCATGCTGATATGAAAGCCTGACACACCCATCCCTCTCCCCGAACCAAGCTAATTTCTGTCCCTCAGTCAGATCTCAACCTAGACATTCCCTCCTCTGAAAAATCTTCTGACTACCTCAAGGCCAAGTTAGGTGTTTCTGGCATGTGCTCCATAGTTCTTTGTACTTATTGTTTGATCATATACTATGCTCTACTCTTCTTGCTTATTTCATTATTTGTATGCCCCTCTCCTCAACCCCGACTGTAATCTCATGTATTCCTATGGCCTACCGCACCCCCGGGGACTTGGAGGGGAGGCAGTGTGCAGGGATCCAGAGCTGGGCAGTTCTGGGTCTGAATTCTGACCTAGCTACAAACTAGCTATGTGAGCTTTGGACACACTTCTTAACCTTTGTACTTCAGTAAGCGGTATGATGGTAATGATAACTCTCTCGTAAGGCTGATAAAGGGTTAAAGCTCTTACTCAAAGAGCCTAGTGAGCCTGGCTCACAGTACATGCCCGGTAAGCGTTAGCCACTGGGCCATCGCTATTGTTATGGTTACAGGCGCTCCATAAATTCTTGTTGAATGAATAAAGAGATATTTTGTGTGGAATTATCAGGCCCTGATAGAGAGATTTAAAATAACTCCTGGGTCTCTTGTTTAGGATGTCTGTGTAGATGATTCCATTTACGTAGAGTATACAGGAGGAGAAGCAGACTTGGGGAAGATTTTGAATTTAGAACTACGGCGACAGTGGAGCCGTCTCCGGCTAGTCTCTCCCCACTGAGGAGAGGGCCGGCCCCATCTCTTTCTCAGTCTTTTCACTCTTCCTGGGATTTCAGACCCAAACGTGGGGCTCTCGCACCCAAAAGCGAATGACTCCAAAAGTGGTTCTCTCGATTGTGAACTTTCTCCTGAGCCCCAAGGCTGTTGGCTGTTCCGTCAGCTGGAAGAAATCACCTGCTGACCTCACCATTTTATTTTATTTGTTTGTTTGTTTATTCTTAACATATAATGTATTATTTGCCCCAGGGGTCCAGGTCTGTGAATCATCAGACTTAAACACATTTCACAGCACTCACCGTAGCACATACCCTCCCCAGTGTCCATCACCCAGCCACTCTATCCCTACCCCCTCAACCCCCAGCAACCCTCAGTTTGTTTCCTGAGATTTGGAGTCTCTTATGGTTTGTTTCTCCCAATCCCATCTTGTTTCATTTTTTCCCTCCTTCTCCTCCACGAACCCCGACTCTGCCTCTCAGATTCCTCATATCAGAGAGATCATATGATAACTGTCTTTCTCTGATTGACTTATTTCACTTAGCATAATACCTTCTAGTTCCATCCACGTGATTGCAAATGGCCAGATTTCGTTTCTTTTGATCTGCTGCATAGTATTCCTGTGTGTGTGTGTGTGTGTGTGTGTACACACATACCACATCTTCTTTATCCATTCATCTGTTGATGGACATCTAGGTTCTTTCCATAGTTTGGCTATCGTGGACATTGCTGCTATAAACTAATTCGGGGGCACATACCCATTTGGATGACTGCATTTGTATCTTTAAGCTAAATACCCAGTAGTGCGATTGCTGGGTCATAGGGTAGCTCTTATTTTCAACTTTTGAGGAACCTCCATGCTGTTTTCCAGAGTGGCTGCACCAGCTTGCATTCCCACCAACAGTGTAGGAGGGTTCCCCTTTCTCCACATCCTCGCCAACATCTGTTGTTTCCTGACTGGTTCATTTTAGTCATTCTGACTGGTGTGAGGTGGTATCTCACTCTGGTTTTGATTTGTATTTCCCTGATGGTGAGTGATGTTGAGCACTTTTTCACGTGTCTGTTGGCCATTTGGATGTTTTTTTGCCGAAATGTCTGTTCAGGTCTTCTGCCCATTTCTTGATTGGATTATTTATTCTAAGGAACTTATCAAAATCTGCACTACACTTTATCAAACTCTTTGGACACTAGCCCTTTATCTGATACGTCCTTTGCAAATATCTTCTCCCATTCTGTCACTTGTCTTTTGGTTTTGTTGACTGTTTCCTTTGCTGTGCAGAAGCTTTTGATCTTGATGAAGTCCCAATAATTCATTTTTGCCCTTGCTTCCCTTGTCTTTGGTGATGTTTCTACAAAGAAGGAACATCTGCTTCTGCGGCTGAGGTCGAAAAGGTTGCTGCCTGTGTTCTCCTCAAGGATTTTGATGGATTCCTTTCTCACATTGAGGTCTTTCATCCATTTTGAGTCTATTTTTGGGTGTGGTCTAAGGAAATGGTCCAGTTTCATTCTTCTGCATGTGGCTGTCCGATTTTCCCAGCACCATTTGTTGGAAGAGACTGTCTTTTTTCCATTGGACGTTCCTTTCCTGCTTTGTCAAAAATTAGTTGACCATAGAGTTGAGGGTCCATTTCTGGGCCCTCTGTTCTATTCCACTGATCTATGTGTCTGTTTTTGTGCCAGTACCATACTGTCTTGATGATTACAGCTTTGTAATAGAGTTTGAAGTCTGGAATTGTGATGCCGCCAACTTTGCTTTTCTTTTTTCAACATTCCTCTGGCTATTCGGGGTCTTTTCTGGTTCCATATAAATTTTAGGATTATTTGTTCCATTTCTTTGAAAAAAATTGATGGTATTTTGATGGAGATTGCATTAAATGTGTAGATTGCTTTAGGTAGCACAGACATTTTGACAATATTTGTTCTTCCAATCTATGAGCATGGGATGTTTTTCTGTTTCTTTGTGTCTTCCTCAGTTTCTTTCAGGAGTACTTTATAGTTTTCTGAGTACAGATTCTTTGCCTCTTTGGTTAGGTTTATTTCTGGGTATCTTACGGTTTTGGGTGCGATTGTAAATGGAACCAATTCCATAATTTCTCTTTCTCTGTCTTGCTGTTGGTGTATAGAAATGCAACTGATTTCTGGGCATTGATTTTATATCCTGCCACTTTAATGAATTCCTGTATGAGTTTGGGCAGTTTTGGAATGGAGTCTTTTGGGTTTTCCACATAAAGAATCATATCATCTGCAAAGAGTGAGAGTTTGAATTCTTCTTTGCTCATTCCAATGCCTTTTATTTCTTTTTGTTGTCTAATTGCTGAGGCTAGGACTTCAAGTACTAAGTTGAATAGCAGTGGTGATAGTGGACAACCCTGCTGTGTTCCTGACCTTAGCAGAAAAGTTCTCAGTTTTTCCCCATTGAGAATGATACTCACTGTGGGTTTTCATAGATGACTTTGATGATATTGAGGTACGTACCCTCTATCCCTACACTGTGAAGAGTTTTGATCAAGAAAGGATGCTGTACTTTGTCAAATGCTTTTGCAGAATCTATTGAGAGTATCATATGGTTCTAGTTCTTTGTTTTATTAATGTTTTGTATCACATTGATTTGTAGATGTTGAGCCAGCCTTGCAGCCCAGGAATAAATCCCACTTGGTTGTGGTGAATAATCCTTTTAATGTACTGTTGGATCCTATTGGCAAATATTTTGGTGAGAGTTTTTGCATCCGTATTCATGAAGGATATTGGCCTGTAATTTTCCCTTTTGATGGGGTCTTTGGTTTTGGGATCAAAGTAATGCTGGCCTCATAAAATGAGTTTGGAAGTTTTCCTTCCGTTTCTGTTTTTTGGAATAATTTCAGGGGAATAGGTATTAATTCTTTAAATGTTTGGTAGAATTCCCTTGGGAAACCATCTAGACCTGGGCTCTTGTTGGAGGTTTTTAATGACTGCTTCAATCTTCTTACTGGTATGGGTCTCTTCAGGTTTTCTATTTCTTCCTGGTTCAGTTTTGGTAGTTTAACCCACTGAGCCACCCAGGCGCCCCACAGATTTGGTAGTTTATTTGCATCCATTTCTTCTAGATTCAGATTTGCTGGTGTATAGTTGCTCATAGTATGTTCTTATAATTGTATTTTTTTGGTGTTGATTGTGCTCTCTCCTCTTTCATTCATGATTTTATTAATTTGAGTCCTTTCTTTTTTCTTTTTGATAAGCCTGGCCAGGGGTTTATCATTCTTATTAATGCTTTCAAAGAAACAGTTCCCAGTTTCATTGATTTGTTCTACTGTCCTTTTTGTTTCAATTTCATTGATTTCTGCTCTGATCTTTATTCTCTTCTCCTGCTGGGTTTAGGCTTTCTTTGCTGTTCTTTCTCCAGCTCCTTTAGGTGTAGGGTTAGGTTGTGTACTTGAGACCTTCCTTGTTTCTTGAGAAAGGCTTGTGTTGCTATATACTTTCCTCTTAGGACTTCCTTTCTGTGTCCCAAAACTGTTGAAAAGTTGTGTTTTCATTTTCATTTGTTTCCATGAGTTTTTAAAATTTTCTTTAATTTCCTGGTTGAGCCATTCATTCTTTAGTAGGATGCTCTTTAGTCTCCATGCATTTGAGTTCTTTCCAAGTTTAGTCTGGTGGTTGAGTTCTAGTTTCAGAGCATTGTGGTTTGAAAATATGCAGGGAATGATCCCAGTCTTTTGGTATCGATTGAGACCTGATTTGTGGCCCAGAATGTTCCATGTGCACTAGAGAAGAATGTGTATTCTGTTGTTTTGAAATAGAATGTTCTAAATATATCTGTGATACCCATCTGATCCAGTGTGTCATTTAAAGCCTTTATTTCCTTGTTGATCTTTTGCTTAGATGATCTGTCCATTTCAGTGAGAGGAGTGTTAAAGTCCCCTACTATTATTGTATTATTGTCAATGTGTTTCTTTGATTTTGTTATTAATTGGCTGCTCTCATGTTAGGGCCATAGATATTTAAAATTGTTCAAGGGTCTGTCCAACAAGAAGATCTAAGTATGGTATAGTGTCCTTCCTCATCTCTTACTGTAGTCTTTGGCTTAAAATCGAATTTATCTGATAGAAGGATTGCCACCTCAGCTTTCTTTTGATGTCCCTTAGTGTAGTAAATTGTTTTCCACACCCTCACTTTAAATCTGGAGGTGTTTTGGGGTTTAAAATGAGTTTCTTGAAGACTGCATATCGATGGGTCTTGTTTTTTTAATCCATTCTGATACCCTGTGGTATTTGATTGGGGCATTTAGCCCATTTACATTCACGCTAAGTATCGAAAGATATGAATTTACTGCCATTGTATTGCCTGTAAGGTGTCTGTTACTGTATATTGTCTCTGTTCCTTTCTGGTCTGTTATTTCCAGGCTCTGTCTCTGCTTAGAGGACTCTTTTCAGTATTTCCTGTAGGGCGGGTTTGATGTTTGCAAATTCTTTTTGTTTTTGTTTGTCCTGGAAGTTTTTCTTTCTCCTGTTTTCGGTGACAGCCTAGCTGGATATAGTATTCTTGGCTGCATATTTTTCTCATTTAGTGCTCTGAATATATCATGGCCAGTCCTTTCTGACCTACCAGGTAGGTCTCTGTGAACAGGTTTGCTGCCAATCTAATATTTCTACTTTGTATGTTACAGACCTCTTGTCCCAAGCTGCTTTCAGGATTTTCTCTTTGTCACTGAGACTTGAAAGTTTTACTATTAGATGACCGGGTGTGGACCTGTTTTTATTGATTTTGATGGGGGTTCTCTGTGCCTCCAGGATTTTGATGCTTGTTCCCTTCGCCAAATTAGGGAAATTCTCTGGTATAATTTGCTTCAGTATACACCTTCTGCCGTCCTCTCTCCTTCTTCTTCTGGGATTCCAATTATTCTAACATTGTTTCATCTTATGGTATCACTTACCTCTCGAATTCTCCCCTTGTGGTCCAGTAGCTGTCTCGCTTTTCCTTAGCTTCTTTATTCTCCATCATTTGGTCTTCTGCATCACTAATTCTCTCTTCTGCCTCATTTATCCTAGCAGTAAGAGCCTCCATTTTTTATTGCACCTCCTTATTTTTATTTCAACTTGGTTAGATTTTAGTTCTTTTATTTCTCCAGAAAGGGATTCTCTGCTATCTTCCATGCTTTTTTGGAGCCCAGTTAGCACCTGTTTTTTGGTATTCCGGTACATGAGCATGACATTCTGAACTGTAGTTCTGACATATTACTAAGTTCTGTATTGATTAGGTTCCTAGCCATTGGTACTGCCTCTTGTTCTTTTTTTTATTTGAGGCGAGTTTTTCTACCTTGTCATTTTATCCAGGTAAGAATAGATAAATGAGAGAACAAAATACTACCAAAGGTAGCAACAACCCCAGAAAAATATACACTAACCAAATCAGAAGAGACCTGATACTGGGGGGAGAAGAAAGGATGGGGAAAAAAAAAAAGAAAAAAAGCATATAAGACTGGTGAGCAGAACAGAGCCACACACTTGATTTTGGGTGTATTTTGGTCTGTCAAAAGAAACTGTCTCCCAAAATTTTAAAGAAAAACATATATATACACAAAAGTAAGGGTAAACATGATGAAGGGATCGAATTTGACTATAAAGATGAAAATTTTTAGGGGCGCCTGGGTTGCTCAGTGGGTTAAAGCCTCTGCTTTTGGCTCAGGTCATGGTCCCAGGGTCCTGGGATCGAGCCCGGCATCGGGCTCTCTGCTTAGCAGGGAGCCTGCTTCCCTCTCTCTCTCTGCCTGCCTCTCTGCTTACTTGTGATCTCTGTCTGTCAAATAAAATCTTGAAAAAAAATAAAGATGAAAATTTTTAAAAAATTCTAAACAAGGTATCGATAATATAAGAAGTTGGTTGAGGGGCGCCTGGGTGGCTCAGTGGGTTAAGGCCTCTGCCTTCAGCTCAGGTCATGATCCAAGGTCCTGGGATCGAGCCCCGCATCAGGCTCTCTGCTCGGCTGGGAGCCTACTTCCACCTCTCTCTCTGCCTGCCTCTCTGCCTACTTGTGATCTCTGTCTGTCAAATAAATGAACAAATCTTAAAAAAACAAAACAAAACAAAACTGTATCCCATAATTTTAAAGAATGAAAAACCTATATGTATACAAAAAGTAAGGTCAAATACAAAGAAGGGATAGCATATGACTATAACAATGGAAATTTTAAAAGATTTTTTAAAAAGGTATTGGTAAGATAAAATAGTTAAGAGTGTTAAATAGGAAAGAGGAAAAATTGTTTAAAAAAGAACAAAAAATTTAAAAAATTTAGCTTTGGGGGCACCCAGGTGGCTCAGTGGGTTGGGCCTTTGCCTTTGGCTCAGGTTGTGGTCTTGGGGTCCTAGGATCGGGCCCTGCGTCAAGCTCTCTGCTCAGCGGGGGAAGACTGCTTCCCCCACTCTCTCTGCCTGCTGCTCTGCCTACTTGTGATCTCTGTCAAATAAATAAATAAAATCTTAAAAAAAAAAAAAACTTTAAAAAGATTTAGCTTTGGAAGACTAAAGAATCATGGGGGAAAAGCCATGAATTATATGGGCTGTATTCCCATAGCTCTGAAGTTTTTCAGTTCTCATCAATAGGTGAGCTTGGGCTTGGATGGATGTTCTTGTGGATCTTCTGGGGGAGGGGCCTGTTGTATTGATTCTCAAATGTTTTTGCTGGAGGCAGAATTGCACCACCCTTGCGGGGGACCAGGCTAAGTGGCCTGGTTTGGAGAGTGAATCCGCTCGGGTTCACTTTTGGGAGCTCTTATTCCCTGAACACTTTCCGTAGAGCTCTGGAAGATGGGAATGAAGATGGCGGCCTCCCAGTCTCTGGCCTGTAGGTGCTGAGAGCTCGGGGACCCCCTCCTCAGCGCGCCCTCAGAGAACAGCGCAGTCCCTCCTGTCTCCCTGGTCTCTGGCCGTACTCCAGGCTCACCCGGCCTGTGACCGAACGTTTCTGCCTCTGGCGCACAGCCCTGTTTGGAGTCTGCAAACCCAGCAGATTCCTGCTATTTGCTCCTCCCGGAGGAGGAACGGGGTGGCTCCCTGGATCTGGCACTTGCAGGGTCCCTGCTCGAAGAGCAGTGGCCTGACTGTGCCTCGGATCCTGGTCTCAGGTAACCCTGAGCTGAGAGCCGCCCCCCACCCCAGCTTGGTTTCTGCATCCAGCTCCCCTGCTCCGATTACCTGGGGACTCTGCTGCACTCAGACACCCCCGATCCTTCTGTGACCCCCGCAGGACCTGAGCCCACACTGTCCCCGCGAAGGCTCCACCCCCACTTAGCCTCTGGAGCGATGTCCCTCCGTGGAGCAGACTTCTAAAAGTTCGGATTTTGTGCTCTGCTGCTCCACCACTTGTCGGGAGCTGGCCCCTCCCCCCGTGGTCTGTCCTACTTTCTGGAAAGTGGTCGGTTTTCTAGTTCCTAGAATTGCTGCTCTTCTCTTTGATCTCCTGTTGGGTTTTCAGGTGTTCGGGATGGTTTGGTAACTGTCTAGCCGAACGCCTCGGACCTGTGATATTTAGGTCTCGCTCCCACTCCAACGCCATCTTGCTTGTCCGCCTGGAAGCTTCCTTCTGACTTCACCATTTTAAACCTCCCTCTCCTTATCATTCCAGCTGTTCACTGGGGCCTGTTAATTCTATACAAAATATCTCTTTCTTCATTAAACGTATATTCATTGAGGGCCTATAGCCATAATCAAGAGCTGAAGTCATGTCAAGAAAGCAGATGAGGGGTACTTTCCACCCAAGGGGGTCACAGGGGGCCATACAAGGAGGATTGTAGAAATACACACTGGATTTGGCCCTAGGAGGTCACTGGGGTCTTGAACGTGCGTGGCTGCCTCTGAATGGGAGTCAGTTCATGGGGGGTTGAGGATTGGGTGGGACGTGCAGAAATGGAACATCCCGTGGACCGTTGTGTCATAGATAAGTCACTGTGATGCCGGGTTGACCTGGGAGAGTTTGGCAGTTTTTCTAGTGAAGGGAAAGTTCTGTGGGGGACAAGGGGTTAAAGACGCAGGATGGAGGGAAGGACTGGAGTCAGGTGGAAGGTCAGGTTTAACAGTGGGCCCCGGGGGAAGGGGTGCACATACACTTCTGTTTGAGGGTGGGCTGAAAGACGAGTGTCTGTCCATGTGGCCGGCTCGTGTCCTTTGTGGCAGGAAATGGGGTTGCTGAGCATGAAGGAGGGGTACATTAAGGTCCCGGTGGAGGTGGGAAGCCCAGAGGGGTGGTTGTGTGATTCCTGCCAGCAGTGAGCGGTCTCCAGGAGGCGTTTCACTGGTTGGGTCTGGGGGTTGGGAGGAAATGCTGGGGCCACCCCAACTTCTCTCTTCCTGTGTCCCCATGATTCTGGCTCTGCCCCATCCAGTTCGCTCCCAGGACCCTGGACAGCGGCGGGTCCTAGACCGGGCTGCCCGGCAGCGCCGCATCAACAGGCAGCTCGAGGCCTTGGAGAATGACAACTTCCAGGACGACCCCCACGCAGGACTCCCCCAGCTTGGCAAGAGGCTGCCTCAGTTCGATGATGATGCAGATACCGGTAAGGCGGGGGGGGGGGAGGAGGGAAGAGTCAGCCTGGCTCAGGACCGTACAAGGACCTGGGCTGTGGGGCGGGCAATGACAGGGAGCTCCTCTGGCTCCGCGGGGACTGGCTCCTGCCACAGCTTCCTCCAGCAGATGGAGGAGACAGAACGTACGGGCGCTGAGCTCCCAGAGCCCCTCCAGCTCTGACACGAAGCCTTAGGGGAGCGTGAGATGCGCGTAGGTGCTGGTTGGGAGAAGGGAGGGGAGGGACACACGTGGGGGAGAGAGGGAGACTCGGAACCTGGTGGAGCACGTGGGCAGGGGGCGGACTCATGGGTATTGGGAGTGACGGCGCAGAGGGAGATGGGGTCTTTCTTGGCAGGTGCCGAGTAACTACAGTTGACCTTGAGCGTCACCGGTTTGAACTGAGCAGTTCTGCTCCCTCATGGGTTTTTTACAGTCCGGTCCTGTAAATGTTCTTTCTCTACCTTGCGATTTTTCTACATATTTTGTTTTCTCTACCTTCGTTGCAAGAATATGGTATATAACACATAGAATGTATAAAATTTGTGTCAACCGCCTGTTTCCGTTATCAGTAAGGCTTCTGGTCTACAGTAGGCTATTTGGGGGGCCAGGGGGTTGAAAGGTCCCCACAGATTTCTCACTACGCGCAGGAGGTCAGCGCCCCTGAGCCCCTCGTCAGTCAAGGGGTAAACTGTAATTGCCCTTCCTCTGTAGGAAAGAAAAAGAAGAAAACCCGAGGGGATCATTTTAAACTTCGCTTCCGAAAGAACTTTCAGGCCTTGCTGGAGGAGCAGGTGAGGGGGCTCTGGCCCAGGGGCTGGGAGGAACCCACAGGGAAGGAACGAGCCCGCCGAGGTCCTGGTCCTGGTGGGTGTTTGCTACGTGGGTGGACGAGGAGCTGTGCACCCTTCCCCTTGTCTCAGCAGAACCTGAGTGTGGCCGAGGGCCCCAACTACCTGACGGCCTGTGCGGGACCCCCGTCCCGGCCCCAGCGCCCCTTCTGTGCGGTCTGCGGCTTCCCTTCCCCCTACACGTGTGTCAGCTGCGGCGCCCGCTACTGTACCGTGCGCTGTCTGGGCACCCACCAGGAGACCAGGTGAGCTCCGCACGGCCCGCCCCGGGTCCACGGCTTCTCCCTCGGACCCCCTCCTCTCCTCACCCTGGGCTTCCTCTGCGTGCAGGTGCCTGAAGTGGACTGTGTGAGCCTGGGTGTCCCCGGAGAAGGCCTTCACGCATCACCCCAACCTCAGAGAGGGCTCGGCCAAAGGGGGAGCTGCTCTTCTGGACCTCGCGAGCAGCCGCTCACTCGCCCAGCAGAGCCGTGTCCTTCCCGCCGGAGCAGAGCAGTCTTCCCGGGGACTGTGTGCAGGGACGCGGGCTGGGCCGTCAGCGTGCTGCTGTGTGTAATAAAAGGTTTCTTGCGACGAGGAGCCTCCTGTTCGGTCACAGGGTGTTCTGGGGGTGAGGGTCACAGGTCTCCTGTCCCACTCACAGCTCTGTGGCTTTGCCTTCTATCTGTCAGTCACCCTTCCCACATCTGCCTATCTGACCGTGGAAGATTCCCTCCTGTTCTCCTGCCACGCCCCGCCTCCGCGTCTCTCGGCTGCTGCTTGGTGTCGTTTTTTGGGGATTTCTGGAGGCACTTGATTTTGCTTTTTGTTCCTGTCGTTTTTCTGAGGATCATTTGAGTGTCGCCAGGACCGGGTGACAGGGAAGTAGAGAGCGCTGGGGACAGGGTGCAGAATGATACTGCAGAAGGAGCCAGCCCTGCTTCATCCTCTGGTCCTTAACCCAGTGGAGAGATCGGCCCTTGTCCTTGGTGTGGCCGGTCTGAGGAGCAGTCGTCTCGAGGAGGCGGTGGTTAACCGGGAGCTGCAGTGTGTGAAGTTATCAGTATCCGAGAAAGCGTGTAAATTCCTGGGAAGCATGAGAAGCATGGGGGAATTCATGATATAGAGGCCTCTCTTCTCTTCTTGGTGGCTCTGGATGCTGTAATTTTTTCTTTTAAAGATTTTATTTATTTATTTGAGAGAGAGCAAGCACAAGCAGGGGCAGAGGGAGAAGCAGACTCCCCACCGAGCGGGGAGCCTGATGTGGGGCTCGATCCCAAGACCCGGGTGACCATGATCTAGCAGAAGTCAGACACTTAACCCACTGAGCCACCCGGGGGGGCCCCAGATGCCGTAATTCTTAATGCAGTATTAAAGCTTCTTATACCCATGCCGCCTCTAAGTGGATTGCAAGCTGTGAGCTCATAAGCCCCTTGGAGTTGCTGTCTTAAGGCCCTGTAGCCCCTTAGAACACAGCATAGCAGATGCTTAGGATGTAAATGTTGTATTTGGTGAACAGATGACCTCGATGAGATATTAATGGGAGCCAGCAAATTCTGTGTTAGGCACCTTCATAGGCTCTTCTCTCCCCTTTGGGACTTTACAACAGCTGGCCCAAATGCTCGTGGTGTCTTCCTTGCCTTTTCTCTGGAGACATGAGTTTGGGTCCGTGGGACAGCTCCGAGTCTGATGGTGAGGACACAGTTTGGGGACAGTTCTAGCTGCTGGTTTTAAAAGATGACTGTACATTTTCTGACTGTCCTTTCATCAAAAGGTAGAGTCTTTGTTCCCTTCCCCAGGGATCAGGGCAGAATTAGGACTGTTTCAGCCAGGGTGGCAGAAGAGAGACCAAGCAACGTAGAAGGCAGAGAAGCTTCTGCTTTGTCAACTAGGACGCTTGTTGTTTTGGATCCCTACGTCACCATGTGAGAAATCCAGCCATCCTGAAGCCGCCGTGCTGTGAGGAACCCAGACTGCACGGGGAGGCCACACGCAGGTGCTCCCGTGCCGGGCGCAGCCGAGTCCGGCCTTCGCACCACCCCAGCCCAGGCTTCCTTTGTGGGAGTGAAGACGCCTCCAGATGGTTCTGGCCACCAGGCATCAAATGACCCTCAGCCGTTTGAGGCTTCCTGGCTGTGTGCTCGACATCACGGAGCAGACACAGACATCTCTACAACGGCCCAGACGCCTCGCCTGCGGAATCCGTGTGTATGACCCAGTGGGCTATGCCCTGAGGCTCGCGTGGGGGGGGGCGGGGGGGGTGGTTGTTCCATGGCAGTGGTAACCGGGACACCAGGAGTCGCTTGCTGGCTTCTGACTTCCGGCCTGAATTTACTGTCTGTCCCATGCAGGGAAACTTCCCTGGATCCTAACCTTTCAGTCTTCCTCTCCATCAGGGAAGAAAATGGAGGGGAAAAAAAGAGGAAAGAAGGGAGTAAGGGAGGGAGGGTTGGGGGGGAATTAAAGACTCTGTCTTGGCTGAGAAACGCCATCGTCACCTCGGTGTGATCACCTGCATCAGACTTGCTTTCAGAACACGGTCTCCTTGGCTTAGTTCCTAAACTCACCGGCATTGTTCCATATTTCGCTATCACAAAAAGAATCACATAGATTCTGCCTGGTGTAAGATTTGTCTACTCAGTGACACACTTAGCCTTCCCAGGGGACTGAGGACAGAGCCAGACCCAACGGCTCCGCATGGCTCTGATGCCAGGGGGCTCCAGGAGCCCTCCGTTGACGTTGTGTATCTAGGAAGGGTCTCTGGACCCCCACTTAAACCCACACTCCCCAAGGAAAGGCCTGGAACAATTCTCGCCAGCTTCCTACATGCTGGGGAGATCAGTCTCTACCTTGGGAGACAGCCCAGTCTCCGGGAAATCAGGGTGCCCAAAGCTTGTAGAGGGTCATCCCCATGTCCATTGCCCCCTCCTGGGCGCACAAAGGGTGGGAGACATTAATACTAGAGCCCGGGGGCTCACTCCTACAGGCCTCTGTGAGAGTTGAATTTAGTTGACGTGAATTGGTTAGGAAAGGCCAAAGTTCCAGGAAGCAGGCTAGCTGTGTCTTCAGTCTTGGACAAATCCTGGTCCTACTGTTTCCCAACTGTGTAGCTCAGCCAAGTCACAGGTCCCCCCTCTCTTAACAGCCACGGCCCTGGTAGTGGGAGGATTAAACAGGACGGCCTGCCCAGCCCAGGGCCTGGCATCTGGAGAGTTCTGTCAGTGATAGACGTGGACATGATTACCAAAGCCCTCCAGCAGTTTGTTGTCCAGCCCGTTCCAAAGACCGGCCATTCCTCGCCGTAGCCCTCACGCCTTGCCCACCACGCGGCAATCAGCCGTCTACACTTCGCCCCGCTCCTTGCTGGGAGCTCTTCGAGGGCGGGAAGCCAGGTCTCGGCACCACACTGCTTGTAGCAGAAAAGGAAAGAAGTATTGTTTAAAAGGGTAAGTCTGTCGCTGGCTCCTAATAGCCATGTGACTATGCAGGAGGGACAGACGATACCAAAACTTAACCCAGTGCCCGTGTTCAGGGCACGTACTTAGATGCCCGTGTGCGGGAGCTGGCTCACGGGAGCCTTCCTGAGAGCGGGAAGGGCTGAGAAGAGGCCGGCTGGGCTCTGGGAAAGGAGGTAGAAGCTGTGGGGCGGGGGATGGGGTGGAAGATTGGGTTGGAAATGCCCCCGGGGATGTCAGGAGATGGACTTAGCTTTTGTCCTTTACTGGGAGGGGGGTGGGGGGGAGCACGCAGGATACCGGCCTCCCTGAGGAACTCTGATGGCTTCTCAAGAGTTGTAAGAAACAAACAAACAAAAAAAAGAGTTGTAAGAACCTTCGTGAGGTGTAGGTTTTCATTTTTGAGAGAAACCCACTCCGGGTTTGCTAATAAAGGCAACCCCGTGGGCCCGTCCTTGGCACGGCACCCACGCTCTCGTGCAGTCCCTTACACACGGACTTGGCCATGTAACTGGCTCGACCAGCAGGACATCCACAAATTTTCTGGAAGCAGAGAATTGGGAGGCAATAGGGTATACAGACTTGCACAAACTTCTTGACCAGGAACCCCCTTAACAGCTGAAAAGGCACCTGTGCTTCTGGGTAGACCCGTAGGAAACCGCAAGGCCAGTGAGCCATCCAGGTCGCTAGGAGAGCACCGCTGTACCGAGGAGTAGGGACCCCACACAGAAAGGTGGGCTAGGGCCCGGCAGTGTGTGGGGCCTTAATGGTCTTGGGCTTTATCCCCCCCACCCCAGGCGCTAGGGAGCTGCTAAGGCAGCATAAGGCTAGGCGCTCCGCGGGGGGGGGGGGGGGGCGCAGGTGGAGATAATTAGCCAGATGAGAAACTCCACCAGGGGAATCCCATCCCTCAACAGTTCACAGTACAAATTTATTCATTCATGTATTTATACACAATACAAACGGTAGGGGACACCTCCACCCCCTTAGCCAACCAGCATCCAGACCCAGGTCCTGCCCCAGGGGTCCGAGGTGAGTTCTAAGGAGGCGGGTTCCTTGCCGGACGAAGGAGGCGTGGCCCGGGTGGGAGGCGGGGCCAGAGGATCGGTCAGAGCTGGGCGTGGCTTCTGGCCATTGGGTGGAGTTGGAGCACCGCCTGCCGCCCGAGGTTCAGGAGGCCTTTTTCCGCTGGGGCATTGGGAGGGGAATGGGGTCCATTGGCGCCTTACACGTAGGCGTTCTTCCCGTATTTGCCAAAGGTGCTGTCCCCTTCGTCCGAGGCCGCGGGGCGCAGGCCGCCAGTGAGGACAGGGGACCGCACTACGGAGGCCTTGTAGGGGAACCTGGTTCAGAGGGGCCTAGGTCAGTGGAGGAGCACCCCCCCCAATTCCTCCTGCCCCGCCGACGCACGCAACCGCCCTTACCTGGGGGCCTGGTCCGCGTCGGGAGCGCGGCAGCAGCCAGAGCCGAGGCAGAAGCCCCCCAGGATGGCGAGCAGGGAGGCGCTCCAGCCCAGGTAGAGGGCGGGGCCCAGCTCGTACCTGGGGACAGGAGAGGTGCGGGGCAGCGCTAGCTCTGGCCGGCTGAGTCCCACCCACAGCCCCCCAGGGTGGGGCTCCCACACTCACTTGGTCCCAGGATACAAGGGGTCAAAGAATTCCTGGGTGATGTTGAAGGCGTACCAGGAGATGGCCACCATCCCACAGAGACCTGGGGAGGGAGAAGAGGGCCACGCTCGAGCCCCAGGCCTGGCGGAGGCGGTGGCAAGTTTCACTCCCTCTCTAGCTCCTGACCTGTCTCCTAGGGTCCCCAAGCACAGCCCCTCTTTCATGTCTAGTCTCCCACACTCTGCCCTTGGCCCCTTCTTTACCCGGCCCTGCCCCACATCTTGATCACCTAGTCACCTCACTTGGAATCTGCCGTCCAAATCCGACCCATCCTGGGAAATCCAGCCACCCCAGCAGTGGTCCTGCACAGCTGCCCTGAAGCCCCTTCCTGCCTTCCGAAGCCCCCAGAGCCTGTGACATGCCTTTACCACTAGTGCAGTGAAGGCCCGAGGCCAGTGAGACCCAGGACTACAGGACCAGCCTCACCCCTCTCTGGGGGCTCCTCCAGTTGGTCACCAGAGTTTTCTGAGCCTGTTTCCGCAGCTGGAGAAGAGGGCGAGACCCAGCCTACTTCACAGGTGCGGGGAGTCTGCCCTGACTGGTCTTCCCGGCCGGGCTGTAAGGTCACTCACCTTGGGGTCTCTCTCATCCCTCACTCAGGCCTCTTGAGGCTCCTAGTGGGGCCTCAAGAAACACTGGTGATGGGCGGATTTGTAGCTGAGGGACGGGGAGAGCAGGAGTGAGGCTGGGTGGGCAGGGGGAGACCCCCCCCAGGGAGTGGTGAGCCGGAGAGGACAGGGAACCCCGGGGGCACTGCCACCACAACCCCCCTCCACGATGCAGGGCACACCCGTCCCCTTCCCCCAATTACCAGCCAGTATGTGTAGGGCCCCTGCAGTGGCCGCCAGCTTGGCCTTCCTGGAGAGCTCCATACTCCCAATGTTTACGCAGCGCAGCCCCACTATGCCTAGGAAGAGGCCCAGGAAGCCCAGGAAGATGGCGGTGATCATGAGCGCCCGGCAGGCCTGGATGTACCCTGGGGAGGTGGGGCGCAGCCATGGGTCCCTCAGCTGGCCCCTCCCCCCTCCACGACCGAGCCAGCCCCTGCTCGGGTCTCAGCCCATAAGGGCCCTCAAGTCCTCTCCTTCCCCGTCAGGCCCTATTCAGCCGAAGGGGTCCCACGGGCTCCTTCCCAGGAGCTTACCTCGGCCCCCAAGAGTCCCGGCCTCTGCTCCCCACCCCCCGACAGGCTTGCTCCTTGACACTGCTGACACTTTGGTCCTCTGTTCTGGGGGTGGGGGGCGTTCTGTGCCCTTGGGATGTCCAGCAGCATCCCTCGCCTTTAGTCATTAGGTGTCACTACCAGTCCATCCCAAGAGGGACGATCAACAGGTCTAGACGCTGTCGAATAATCCCTGAGGGACAAAATCACCCCAGTTGAGAACCTCTGGCGTGTCAGGTCCCCACCATGCCCTGTTGTGAGTTACAGAAATTGCACTGACTATTCCCTCTTCGCTGCCGCGGCTTCTCTCTAGGTCCCACCGGGTGCCTGGCACAGCCAGAGTCAGCCCGAACTGAGCGTTCTCCTGAAGCGACCGGTAGGGGGCAGCAGTGGCCCACGGTCACTGGACAAGGGCCGCTTCTCACCCGGGAAGTGGGATTCCTGGGCGCAGGACCCATCCCAGCCCATCTAGCTCAGGGATGTTGGGTGCCTCGGTTTCCCCTTCTTCAAAGCTGAAGGAAATGGCTACTTTCCTTCCGGGTCCCCTCCCCCCTACTCTGTCTTTGATAGTTGCCAAGCACTCCAAGGACCTTGCTCTGCTTTCCCGGGTGGGGCAGTGCCATTGGTGCTGAAGGAAAAGCTGGGCCTCTGCCAGGAGCATGCGGAGTGGCCCGGGGTTGGCGGGCAGGGAGGAGGACCAAAGTTCTCCCTCGAAGCTACTCCCCCTGAGTTCCCACCCTCTCCCCTACCCGGTCTCCTCTATGCACCCATTCATCCACACACCTCTACCTGGGACTGAACCGGCCCAGGCTTCCCAGGTGGCCCTGGGGGACAAGAGGGAGATTACTGATGGGTCCCAAAGGAGCGCGGGCTGGACGTGATTAAATGATAGTCAGGAACCCCCTGGGGACCAGAATGGCCTCAGAGGGACTCACCGGCCTGGGTTCCAGCCCCCTTACCACCTGTGGGACTCTGGGCAGGTTCACACTTGTCCTTGGGACTTCCCAGCTTTGGTACAATGAGGCCACTAAGAGGCTGCAGAGCCAGGCGACCCGCGATGCCAGGCAGTGCTCCCCTGCTCATGCCAGGCAGTGCTCCCCCGCCCTTCCCCGCCGGCATGCTCGTGCCCCTCCGTCAGCAGATCCAAGTGGGGCCCTTCCTGGGTGGACGAGCTCACAGCCAAGGCCTCTGCCCAAGCCACAGGTATGGTTGGGGTGGGTGCGGGGGCAATGGCCGTGGCCGCTGAGCAGGCTGCCTCCAGCATCCCTTCAGGCCCCCCAAGCACTCTGAGCTTCTGGCCCAGAGAACACTCAGCTTTTATACGGAGCTTGGGGTGTGGCGGGTGGGGGGCACTTGCCTTGCACACAGAAAGCCCTGGAGAGAGTGAAGGCATGAGGCCCCCGCTGCTGTCTCAGAAGATTCTGGAAATAGTGGGGACACAGCGACCCACCCAATACCCTAACTCCTCAGAGCATCTCTGGCATTCCTGGGGGATTTTGAGGAGACACGTTCCACACCCAGCGCTGGCTTTGGTTCCATCCACTACGCCGCACCCGCAGCAGGGGACCCGAAAGAGCGAGACGGCTCCAAGGAAGGCGTGGGAGCGACACTGAATAGGGTACCTGGTCCCCTACTCTTGGTCTCTGGCTTGGGGCCGACTGACGGGAGACTCCCCTGGGGGGGGCTCTAGGGAGCTACTCATAGGGTGAACAGGAAGCAAGAAGGAGCGACAGCCACCAGGGAGAACCTTCTGGGCCAAAAGAGCGGTAGACTCCAAGCCACCAAGAACTTCAAAAAACACTGCCTGGGACCGCAGAGCACACACATGCACGCGCACCCCCGCGACCTGCTTCCAGCGGACACTCGGGAGGGGCAGGAGGCTCCCTTTCAAAGGGCCCTTTAGAACTCGCCAAGGCAGTGGGACTAGTGGCCCAGTGGGACCCTGAAGGTCTTACGTGTCTCAACCCCAAGAACCCAAGATGGGGCATCCTCTTCACCCCGCAGATCCCAGTGCTCCCACACCAGAGCTAAGAGGCAGAAACTGGCTGCGTGCGTACACACGCTGACGTCTCCCGCTAACACTCGGTGTGCTTTATCCCGACCCAGGAGCATCCGTAAGCCGGTGCTGTGAGGACGAGGGTCCTACAGTCGGGACTGACGAAGCTCCCGTTCTGACCTGCCTGGGGCGCGGAGGCGGAAAACCGAGCCCGGCAGGCGGATCCTGCTGCCCCTGTAACCGCTGGGAGTGTCCCGTCAGGGCAGGGGGACACGTGGGACGAAGTCTCTCCCGCCCTTCCAGACAGCGCGCCGCCCCCCCACAACCCGCTGAGCCCGATCCAGACCCCCTTTACGGTCTGGTGCCCGAGGCCCGACCACGGGCAGCGCCCACCGTCCCCGGGGGCCTCTCCCTCCTCCAGCCTCCCGCCAGCGTCTGCCCCCTGGAGCTGTCCCCACCGCGTACCGGAGAGGGCCAGCAAGGACGGAAACTCCCGGCAGTTGTAAACTCCCATGGAGTCGGTGGCACAGCTGAACCAGAGGTTCTCGAAGATGGTGTTGGTGGTGATGACGCTCCCGTGCACGGTGGACACGCGCCAGGAGCTGTGGGACAGGGTCACCCCCAGCATCAGCAGCCCCAGGGCTCCCATGAAGAAGCCGAAGGTCTCCACGGCCAGCGACATGGTGGGACGCAGGGCCCCGAGGGGCGCCGGGGGCCCCAGAGAAGGGGAGGGGCTGAGCCCCGCGAGACCTTGAGGGGCTTCGGCTAAGGTGGGGTGCTAAGGCAGGCTGCGGCGCGAGAAAGGGAGGGCAGCTGCAGTCCGGGCCTCGGGTCTGTCTCCTGGTTTCCGTCCCGGCCCTCTCTCCGGGTTCGCTGCTTCCTGGAAGGTCTGGGCAGAGGAATGAGCCTCCAGCACCAGGCAGCTGTTGACGAAGAGATGGAGGGAATAAAAGAAACAGGCCAAAAGTCCACCCCCTCCCCCAGCCTCCGGGCTCCCCGCCCCAGGAGGGGGGCGGAGAGGACTTATGGGAGTGACGGAACAAACGGATACAGTCAAGGAGGGCCCCCCCCCCCCGGAGGCGGTGGGAGCCAAGGGGAAGCGTCTCTGACTCAGCCTTCATCGGGGGGCCAGAGAATGGACAAAGAGGGACATGGACAGAGAAGGTGACCGAGAGCCAGTGTGTGCTCCCAGACGTACCTTCGGTGTGGCAGAATCCGGGGCACAGAACCACTCTCCTGGATGTTGGTGAGAACAATTTAGGAGACGCAAAAGACCTAGCGTTTGGGCCCCATCTTTCCAAGGTAGGTTAAGGCTGCCTAAGGGAACAGGGTATAGGCACCGGACCCACCGCTCTGGAGTCCGGCCAACCCAGACTCAAACCAGACCCAGCGTCTCCCAGAGCCCCGTGAGCTTGCTTCTGCTTCTGTGAACTAGAACTAGCTTCCTCACCTGTGACCCCAGATCAGAAGGAGGGTACCTCCTTGGTACCCCCGCAGGTCTGGATAGCGCAGGCTGGGGTGAGGCTGCCAGGGGGCTGCTTTCCTCCAAACTTCAACTTCCTGAACTTAAATCTCCCCCCTTGTCGGGCTGATCTTCTGACCCTCGGCACCAAGCTTGATCTTGCTGCCAAGGGCCGTCGAGGGGGATAAATCGCAGGCCCAGAAAGTGATCCCGTCGCTAATCTAAGCAGCTCAGTTATCAGAACTGTCACCAGCTCTATTAATTATGACGGATTAGAAACCTCCCAGTCCCCACCCCACACCAACGCTGAGCACCTGCTGAGCACCTGTCCTGGTGCATTTCCTGCCCCGGAGCGGGTTCTCCTCCTGCAAACACCACAGGGGCCCAGTCTCCAGGGGCCAGGGGCCGGATGCTACCCCCAGGCAGTCACCCAGGACATGGCTGAGCCAGAGTGGGTCCCCCTCTGCCCCCTCCCGGTATCAGGCTCCCGTGCGCTCCCCTCAGGTGCCGCCTCCCCAGTCCCCCCAACCAGGCTGGCTGGGCTGTGGAACGAGAGGTATGCAGTGAAGCAAGACAGGCCCGTGCCGAGCCTGGCACCGGGCGGGTGTGGGGCAAAGCAGGCTGGGTGGGGACTGGGTTCCGACCTTCCATCTCTGAGCCGACAATCGGGATGTCCTGAGTTTGTAACTTCTCCCAAGAACTCCGACAGACTCCGTGCCAAACCCCCATGCCTGCCCCTGGGAAGCGGCCCATCCCCTAAGGAGGATGGGGAAGGGGGAAGGCAGGAGGACAAAGAGAGGGAAGGGCGGAGGTTTTGGAGGAAACTGAATAGGGGGGGCCCTGGTGTGGAAAACTCCACGTGCTTCGAGGCAGCTGTGTGGGTCAGAGGAGACCGGAGACATAAATCCTGGCCTGTCCCCCCCAGCTCTGCCCTTCCCGTCTCTAGTCCATTTTCTCCCAGGACTCTTACGCCATGCAAAGGCCTCGGCCCCGTCCCCTGTCCCTGATCTGCTTTGGGGGTGGGGGAGGAAGGAAGGGCGTGGGGTGTGGGCAGCTTGGCGGACAAAGGCGCACCCCACACCAGCCGTGGGGGACAGGAGTAGGAGAGTGAGCAGGAAAGGACCGCGCATGACCACCACCTTCGGGCCCAAAAGAGCCCACCCCTTCCTCACCACGGACACAGCAGTTCCCAAGCCAAGGCTGTTTTATTTACACTCCTCCTGGAGCACATGGTTTGGGGCTACCGGACACATCTCTGGGGAAAGGAAGCTCAACGCCAGAGGGCAGTGATGGGGTGCAGGAGACAGGGACAGCAAGGACGGATGGGTCTCCCCCCCCGGCCAAGTGTCCTCCACAGGCTCCCACTCTCCTCGGGCAGAGGCGCGGTTTCATTCAGGATTTGGACTTGGACACAGCAAGTCCGATGAGTCCAGCCAGGCCTGCCACGCCCAGGGCCATGCCTCCAACAATGGCCATGCCCACTAGGCCATCTGGGGAAAGGAAAAGGGAGACTGTCAGGAGCCCAGCACCCCAGGGACGCTGCCCAGCACCTTCTTTCTCTCCACCCGATGCGCCTCAACAGACGTGCCTCCTCCCCTGGAGTCATGAGGTGAGGGACTCGGGCTTGGAGAAAGGAGGCCTCTGAGGCACTGAGCAGCTGCCTGGAGAGGAGGGCGTCATTCAAAGGGAGATCAGAGAGCCCAGGCCTGGGGGAAGGAAGAGGACTTAACCGAGAGAGAGAGATAGAGAGGCATGAGGGGGCCCGGGAGCAAGGGCAGTGGGGAGTGGAGGAAGGTGGAGGGGAAGGGTTCACCTTTCTTCATGGCCTTGTCGATGAGCCGTTCCAGTTCCTTGGCCTGGTTGTTCTGGGGCTCCGTCTGCAGCAGCCCCCGCACGTACTTTAACGCCTTCTCGTATTCCTGCTCTCGGGGAAAACACACCACGCACGCCCCCCCCCTCAGTAACTATAGCTTCTCCTGCTCATCAGAGGGGCCTTCCCTTCACCGGCCCCCGGGGGCTCCTCCCTCCACCTCCTCCCCGACTCCAGCCCCACCCAGCGGAGTAGAGTCCACAAACAACCCCAACTGTGTAGGGGTGATAAGCTGGGGGAGATAACAACCCGAGGCTTGGGGCTGCACCCCAACCTGAGGTCACCCTGCTCCCCACAACCTCAGCAGCTGGAATCTGTCTCTTGCCTTCCCTCAGCCGACTTTCACCCTGCACCTCTGTACAGCCCCCCCACTGCCCTCCTCAGCCTTCCTGGCGGCCAGGGCTCTGGAGGGCCCCCGGAGGAGCAGCGAGCTGGCGGGGCAGCCCACCCCAGCAGGGTGCAGCGGGAGAAGGGACCGCTCCACCTTACCTTGAGCCGGTAGTTGCCCACAGCCAGGTAGAAGACATAATCCCGCTGTTCCTCTTTACTCCCTTTGGGCAGCAGCTCTGCAGAGGGCCGAAGCAGAAGGGTGAACACTGCTTCTCTCCTTTTCTAGCGCTGGTGTCCCAGACACCCCTTCCACTCTCCGAATCCCTGTCTGATCCTGGCTGAAAGGCACTGTCCTGCGCTTCCGTTTCAGCTCCAGTCCCTCCCGGCTTCCCAGTCAGACCTCCGGGGTGGCATGGGTGCAGGCTGCCAGACACCCGGCCGCTGCTGTGCACCCTGGTCTCAATGCTGCCGTCTGCTCGGGCTCATCCAAGGGAACCGAGAGGAAACCGAGGCGCCGGAGAAGCCAAAGACCGCTCTCCTCACCTCTGGTCCCTGCTGTGCGTTCTCAATGCAGCCGTCCGCTGCCCAGACTAGTGTTCGAGTAAGTTTGCCCTCCCTCCCCCTTTAAATAAAAAATCAGCTCAAAACTCATCTTCTTAAATGACTTGACCTGATTCTTTTTTTTTAGATTTATTTATTCATTTGACAGAGATCACAAGTACGCAGAGAGGCAGGCAGAGAGGGGGAAGCAGGCTCCCCGCTGAGCAGAGAGCCCGATGCAGGGCTTGATCCCGGGACCCTGAGATCATGACCTGAGCCGAAGGCAGAGGCTTTAACTCACTGAGCCACCCAGGCGCCCCCACCTGATTCTTTCTCAATTAGTGATTTCCCAGGGGCCTATGTACTCAGCTGTACACTATGCAGTAGAATTTGTGGCTAAATAGTTTCGCAGGTGTTTATAAATCTCCCCACGTGTCTGTTCGGTCTCCTCCACTGGAACTGGCAACGCTTAGAGACCCCATCTACAGCTGCGCCGAGCTGCAGAGGGAAGCTGAAAAATCTGAAAGAGCCAAACGGGCAAATGCAGGGTGAGGTTATTTGCATTAGAAAAGATTCTTATTTTTATCAACTGACAATGGCCATCCTTTGCTAGGACGCTG
Source organism: Neogale vison (assembly GCF_020171115.1). Lineage (NCBI taxonomy): Eukaryota > Metazoa > Chordata > Mammalia > Carnivora > Mustelidae > Neogale > Neogale vison. The sequence goes on from NC_058104.1 coordinate 9,574,295, forward strand.
TTTGCCTGCACATGATTACCTGGCCAAGAAAAGGGGGTAGAGGGGACAGAGGAATTTAAAAGTCAGGTATTGTGGCCTCTGACAAACGGTGGCCCACCCAAAACCAATAGGAAATAGGATTCCAGTCAAAACAGTGCCATCAGCCCCCAGGATCCGGGGCCCGTCTTCCGCACTTCTTCCACACCGCCCTCATGGAAGGTTTTCAAGAGCTGCTGAATAAGCAACATGGTGAGGCCAAAGAGCAAGGCAGGAGCTTCCAGTCCTCATTCAGCCGCTAATTCACGAGCTGTGTGACCTCAGACTAAGTCACTCTCCCGGTCAGGCTACCAGATCTCCAGAGGCCTGCGGGGACTGACATAAGCTGGCAAAACAAGGATGAGGTGGTAATTAGCCAAAAGCACACTGGGAGAAGCCAGGTGAAGGGGCAGCCCTTTGTTGCAGGTGTTTACAGGAAAATAACTGTCATGTCGAGAAAGAATCCCGGGGGCACCTGGGTGGCTCAGCGGGTTAAGCCTCTGCTTTCGGCTTGGGTCATGATCTCGGGGTCCTGGGATCGAGCCCCACATCGGGCTCTCTGCTCCGTGGGGAGTCTACTTCTCCCTCTCTCTCTCCCTGCCTCTCTGCCTGCTTGTGATCTCTGTCTATCTCTCTATCAAATAAATAAATAAATAATTTTTTTAAAAAAAGAAAAAGAATCCCGCACTGGAGATGGAGGGAGTGAACGAGGCCATGGCAGCAGCTGGGAAGGGGAGGGTGGGGTAGCCAAGAAACTCACCCTCCAGCAGTGCGATGCCTTTACGGATGTCATCGTTGTACTTGCTTCGCACCAGGCACCAGGCATACTCAAACTGCGTGCCCTTGGACACAGAGCCTGCTGCCTTCTCAGACTGAAATTTCTTTTCAAACTTCTGCCAAGGAGAGGAGAGGAGTCATTTAGAAATGAAGGGACGCACCGTTCTCTACCAGGACCTACGGGTTAATTCCCAGTTACACCCCATCTTCCCTAGTCTCTGCCTCATTTTCCCGGCGGGTCTTGGCATCTGGCATCCCAGGTTCCGCTAGCTTCATCCCTGGGACCCAGACCCAGGGATTCTGCCGCTTAGCAACGGGCTGTCTCCTTGGACAGTAACCCCGTCCGCTTCCCTCCCCCTAGTGGTGCCGAGCGGAGATGCCACCTGGTGGCGGCTCCAGGCACCGCTCCCGAAGCAGCTGACCCCAGAGGCTAAACAGTAAACACGCTGTCAGAACTTCTCAACAACCCACGCAGCTGCTTCCCCCAACCAGCCCCACCCTGTTGGGCCTGGACCTTTTCTTAACTGCAAATTGGGAGTAGAAACAGTGCCCACACTAGCCCACAGAGCTACAAAGACAGATATGGCCTGCAATGCAATTAGCACCGTGCTGCAATCAGTGAGTAATGTAAGAAACTTCATGGTAGTTGCTATATTCCCGCCCCCCCCCCAACTGAAGGAACAGTTAAAAAAAAAAAAAAAAAGTGTCCGCACCCTGACCTCCTAACTTCTCCACGTACCCAGCACCTGTCAGTCTTTCAACGCCAGACCGCAGGCCCCGAGTCTGGGGCGTGTCGGCGCAGAAAACTACAACTCCCATTAGGCTACTGGACAAAGTAGAACCTCTGGGCAGGGGCCGGACGCTGCAGAGGATGCCGGGAGCCGTAGTTCGGCTTCCCTAGGCAAAACTGATGCTGGGTAGAGTGTCTGGCCCCAACCGGACGCTCCTCGGGACCCGCCCGTCGAATGTCTCCTTTCCCTCCCTCGAGGCCAGGCCTCACCAGCAAGTCATCCACAGACACCAGGTCGTTCAGTACGGCCTCCATGGCCGCCGCCCCTGCAATCTTCACACCTAGCTCGCTACAGTGCCACCGTCTCCATGGCCTACTGGCAAAGCTGGAGAGCCACTTCCGTCGTCCGGCGGAAACCGGCCCCCTCCCCGTCGCGGAGCCAATCACCTTACACAGCTGATGCTGAACCCGCCCCCGCGCCGCCGGTAGCGCCCCGCCCCTTCCCCCCCGCGCCGCCCGCTTGCACGTTGAGGCACTAACGCGCACGCTCCGAACGGTCCCCCTTTCAGCCCCCACCGACGGATAGCCACAGTGCAACTTCAAGTTCCACGTTCGTCCTCGCGAGTGACCCGACCCGCGTGTGCCTTTCTCCACCGAGGCGGCCTTAATAGAGTTTGGACCGATCTTGGTGGTTAGCCCTTGGGCTGAAAAACAGCAGAAAGAGGACTGGGGGACCAATCTAAACCTACCTCCCCTCGAGCCCCACCCCGTCTATGTCTGGGAAACCGGAGGCTACGAGACCTTTCGGTGCCTGTAACAAAATCATAACTGGTACCAAGGGGTTTGGGGCCTCCGCTGATTTACAAGAGGATTGACAACAGGACCTGTTAGCCATACACGCAGGGACTGGGGTACATACGAATAGGGGATACTATATAGATCTTTAAATGGGAATTTAAAGAGAAGCTGTTACCCCGTTAGTTGCAGAGAGGGCCCAGTCTTTTAATACTTAAGTAAAGGCTTCCTCTGCGTGTGTCCAAGGGGGAAGATCTGCTGTGGGTCAGGGGCAGGAGTAGTCAAAAGATGGGAAAGGTAAATGTTCACTCTTCTGGCACCTGAGCTGTGCAGTGAAAGGACTGGGTAGGTAGCGACTTTCCGATTCTTTTCACCTTGACCCACACTGCTCCAGTGCACATCACAATTTAAGTTCCATGAGGGCAGAGCCTGGGTCTTGTTTATCTTTGCATCCCCAGCGCCTGACACAAGATCAATGTCCAGTAAGTATTTGTGGAATAGACACGAAATAAACAGTAGTAAAGCGGGCAGTGCAAATGCAAGGGATTATCATCCAAAAACCTTTCACGTTTGCAGAGTCCCTTTAATTTTTTTTTTTTTTAAATTCCCATAATCGTCTTGTGAGTTAGGGAAGAGACGTCTTTCCTACTTAGTTCGAACAGTTGAAATGACTTTGATATAGGGAGTCTGTTAAAGAATAAAGAGAGGACAGAACAAGTTCTTAAGTACACTCTAACTATTCATCTTGAAACAATTCAGGCCTAAATTTGTATTTTTTTTTCTTTGCTGGTTTAGAATAGAGGACTTACCTTAAGCAGCAGGATGAACCAGGGAGGAACAACGTGGGTTAATTTAAAACCTAGAAGGCAAAGCAATCCCGTGAAACCATTTGTTTCAAGTACAGCAGGAAAATTTTAAATGAAGGCAGTTCAGTAGGAAAACTAAAAATGAAACCCTGCAAACTACCACCAGGGCTGAGATTGTAATACTGGTCTTCATGCTACTTGTCGGTTTGTAATTATACGCTTGTGTGATAACTTGATGAATGAGACCCTCTCGAACAAGAGTGGCGGCCGCATGAGAACGGGGTCTGTACTAAATTGTTCATATTATGCCCCTAGAGCCCAGCTCAGAGCCTACCACCAGCAAATACTCAATTTATAAGGATTGCGTAAATAGACATTACTGTTGCCATTATTAACTTTTTGGAAAGCAGTGAGGGAATACGAGTAAGAGCAAAACGATATATCATTATCTGACTAGTAATCCGTGGAAACATTCAACAAAAGCCAAACCAAAAAAAAAAAAAAAAAAAGGGAAAAGCAAGACATGAAGACATTCGTTCCTGCATTATTTGTGGTGGTAAACAAAAGCGCCAGGGAATGGTTTCATTAAATGAGGACACGGCAATATAATGAAATAACAAACAGCCTTCAAGGCACAGTCCTATGGATCCTTTGCGTGTGGATGGTAGTAGTCAAAACAAAACAAAAAAGCAGGCACTTCTCAAATTTGGTCCTGAAAGTGGGCAGAAAGGAAACTGCCATTTTTGGCTGGTGGCCCAGGAAGCCCTTCAGGGTCGCCCCTGCCTACCTTCCCAACTTCACCTCCAGGCACCCTCCAGTCCTGCACGGCCCGACGCCTTCCGGGCAACCCCCTTGCTTCCAGTCGGAATGCTCTGCACTCACGCGGCAAACACCGGAGCGCCTACAGGGCAGGCGACCGCCAGCCCCGGGCCGTTACCGCTCCGGGACAGCTTCCTTCGATCCGGTCCCCGCGGTACAGAGCGTATCCCCCCGTCCTGCCGTCCTTGATGTGGACAGGGACTGGGCCTCCTTCATCTCCCTGCCAAAGACCAGGAGTCCAAGCATCGTTTGTGGCGTGAATGGAACAGTAACGACAGGAGCCCTAAACACGACTCTACAAACTGCGGGGCCGTCTGCACTTCCGGGTGCCGGTTAAATTGGCACGGGAGGAAGCGAGGAGTCGGGCGGGGGGGTCTCCTCCCGGGCTGCTCTAGGAAGAGGGCTCGGTGGTCCGGAGGACCCTGGGAGCGGCGGGCGTGTTGCGTGGGTGGGAGCCGCACGCCGCGTGGGCACCGCGCGCCGCGCCAGCCCCCTCCTCGGGGAGGCGGGGCCGAGCGGAATCCGGGGCGGGGCGCGGCGCGGGGGGGGCGGTCCGAGGACTCTGATGGCCAATTAAAGGGCTGGGCTCGGTGAGAGAGGCGGGGCGAGGCGCGACTTGGAGGCGGAGCGGGCGACGCCGGGGCCTGGGAGTCTCCAACCTCCGCTGGGTGTCCGAAGTGCTCCCGGCTCAGTCTTGCCCGAGAGACGCTCTCTGTAAATTAAGTTACTTGTCCACTTTAGAATCTGTCTCGGTACAAAAGTGTGCGATGGGTACACACCAACTACGTGCTCGTGAATCACTTGGAATCGTTAAAAATGCAGAGTCTGAGTAGGGCTAGGGTGAAGCCCGAGATGCTTCATTTCTTTCTTTCTTTCTTTCTTTCTTTTTTTTTTTTAAAGATTTAATTTATTCATTCGACAGAGAGAAAGATCACAACCAGACAGAGAGAGAGAGAGAGAGGAGGAAGCAGGCTCCCCGCTGAGCAGAGAGCCCGATGCGGGACTTGATCCCAGGACCCCGAGATCATGACCTGAGCCGAAGGCAGCAGCTTAACCCACTGAGCCACCCAGGCGCCCAAGATGCTTCATTTCTAAGAAACTCCCAGGAGATGCTGCTGCTGTGCATTCTCTAAGACGCTTTCAGGAGCAAAAGTGTGAAACAGTGGTTCTCCAAGTGCAGTCCCAGGACTGGCAGCAGAGGCATCCCCTGGGAATTGTTTGGAAATGAAGATTATTGGATCGCACTCCTGCACCTGCTGAATCAGAAAGTCCGGGAGTGGGGAGGGCAGGCAGTCCATGTTCCTGCAATCCCAATGGGTAATTTTGATGCGGGCTGGAATTTGGGAACGAGCGGACAGTAGAAAAGTCAAATAGCCTCGACTGTCTATAACTTGTGACCATGGTCAGTTTGCCTTAATCTGCCTTAGTCTAGCTAAACTTCAGCTGAAAAATCAGGATAAAAATGCTAATGCCTTCCTAGTGCATCTCTTATAATGAGGAAATGTGAGATGACAGTAAAGAACTTGGCACACCTAACAAGCATTCTAGAAATTTAAGCTGTCATTTCCGTTCAAATGGATTGCCAAAGGGCAATTCAAGAAGGGGTAACTCACCTGGCCGGAGGTGTTAGGAAATTCCTTGGCTAAGAAATGTGAGTTGATGTTTGAACCAGGATCTTGAAGGATAGGAACCCCTGGTGAAGGTGAGAAAAGGCATTCCGGGAGCAGGGAGCACCCTAGGCAGTCTTAAGAAAGGACCGGGTGTGGGAGGGAAAGTGTTGTGGGAGGACTGGATGACAGGTGATTGCAGAATAAATCATAGAGACCTTGCAAGCCATTCAGTGATGCTTACACTCGTTCTTCAGGCAGAGAAAATGCCTTTACAAGAAGGGCAGGATCTGCCCTACTTCTTAGAACAGCAGATCTTGTGACTATAGTGGGGAGGCTATTCTGAAGGGCAGAGAGACCGGTTTAATACAGATGATGACAGGTCAGGCTAGAATCAGCAAAGGTTTAATCGAAGGCACTGGTCCTGAAAGTAACGGGAAGATACTAGGAGGAGGAAAGGCTTCTCTGATAAAATGGGCAGAACTTGGTGGCCCAAATGAATATGGAAGATGAGGGGGTAAGAGGACTCCCTGATCGTGTCTAGGTTTCTACCGATCTCTAAACAGTAGAACATGTAAGTGGAGGTTGTACAAATAAAAGTCACAACTCCAGGGACCAGAAAAACCTTTTAGAAGTAGGCAGAAGAGAAAACAGACAAGGAGCATAAGAAGTGGACCTAAGAGCTGCCAAGAGGAAGTCCAGGAAGGCTGGTGTCCTGAGAGCCAAGAGAGATTTCAGTCAATACTGGTGGATAATTTTTTTTTAGTTTTTATTTATTTATTTTTCAGAGAGAGAGAGTGCACACAAGCAAGCAGTGAGGCAGGCAGAGGCAGAGAGAGAAGCAGGATCCCCATTGAGCAAGGAGCCTGATGTGGGACTCAATCCTAGGACCCTGGGATCATGACCTGAGTCACTCAGGTGTTCCCGGTGGACAATTATTTTAAAAGTTGCAAAGACCTTAAATAGGATGAGGACCCAAAATAGGCCACTAGATTGGACGGACACCGGTTGGTTATTTGTGGAGAGCTTAGAGTCATTTCGCTACTGCAAGAAGGATGGGAAGAGATTTTTTGAAGGATGAGGCATAGGCAGGGACAAGGGTAACAAGCACATGGAAAATAACTTTAAACTATTTAGCTGGAAAGTGGAAAAGATGGGGTTCTAATGGTAGTGACTCCAACAATATTACCTTTCAATGATGGTGATTATCTACAAAGTCATTCATTTGGGGGCGATGACTAATTTCATTTATTTGAGGTACCTCTTGCAAATGACTGAATTTTGGAGAGCCATGAAACAGACAAAGAGGGTTTTTTTTTTTCCAATAACGGATGTACCTTAAATTAAACTATTTAGGTGTGATTTTCCTGCTTGTCTATTCTGGGAAGAACATCACCTTTGCCATTTGCTACTTCGGTTTTAGAATTTGAGAAAGAGAAGAAGGTGGACAAATCACAAAGAGGCGAGAGAAGTTTCTGGGTCAGTGAGTTTTCATTCATTTCATTCAACAATGAATTCAACGGGCCAAAAAAAGAACCAGAGCATATTTAACCCCAACCTTATACACTGCCCTCGTCCAGCTCTGAGCTACTGACTCTAGGAATTCTTTCAGGATTCACTGACCTTCCAGAAGGGTTGTAGACATCACCAAAGATGAATGGGGTTGCTTGGATCAGGGTCAGGGACCTTTTTCCAGAATGAAGAATTATAGGAATACCAGCTTATTGGGTAAAGATTCTGTCATATAGATGGGAAGCTTTTGAGGGTTTTTTGTTTTGTTGTTTTTTAGTGTTTGGTTTTTTTGAGAGAGAGAAAGAGAGCACACAAGTAGGGGGAGAGGGAGAGGGAGAATCTTGGGTGGGAAGCCCTGACGTGGGGCTAGATCTCACAACCCTGAGATCATGACCTGAAATGAAATCAAGAGTCAGATACTTAACTGGCTGAGCCACCCTGGTGCCCCAGCTTTTGAGTTTTTGTTGTAATTAACATTCATTGCTTCCATAATCACAAATCCTAATTTAGCCATGATTCGCCCAAGTTCCATTTTGTTGGTGTCAGCTGAGATCATGGAGCATGTACTGGGCTGCAAAGGAAAAGGCGAGGTTGTGAGTGACTGTCTAGGCCTTTCAAACAAAAAGTTGCCCAAACAAGTAATGTCATTAACTGAGCAGATTTGGAGAGGAGCCAGTCAGTTTGCCTAAGGCTCTCCTGACTAATAATCAAGCCAAACAGTGACGTATTGACTTTTTTTTTTTTTAAAGATTTTATTTATTTGACGGAGAGAGAGGAATCACAAGTAGGCAGAGAGGCAGGCAGAGAGAGAGAGGGAAGGAAGCAGGCTTCCCGCGGAGCAGAGAGCCCGACGCGGGGCTCGATCCCAGGACCCTGGGATCATGACCTGAGCTGAAGGCAGCGGCTTTAACCCACTGAGCCACCCAGGCACCCCTGACGTATTGACTTTTAATTTAAAAAAAATATTATTTACTTGAGAGAGGGAGATAGCGATAACATGAGAGAGCATGAGTGGGGAGGAGAGGGTGAAGCAGGCTCCCCGCTGAGCAAGGAGCCCAATCCGGGGCTTGATTCCAGGACCCTGGTATAAGGAGGACATGGGCCAAAAGAAACAGCTTAACCGACTGAGCCACCCAGGTGCCCCTGACCTTTTAAATTTAGTCCAATGTGAAATATTGATTTTGCAATAGATTTTGTAAGTGATTTTGTTGTTGTTGTTATGACTTTTTGGCTTTACTGTGTTTTTAAATGTCTTTGTATTTTGGTGACTGCTATGTTTTTTTGTTTGTTTGTTTGTTTTACTTTGTTAAAGATTTTCTGCAAAGAACTAGAAAAAAAAATCCTTGGATATTCAAATGGAGGCAAAACCAAAAAAAGTTCCTAAATCCGTAATTAATTCCGTATATCCCATATGAAATGCATTTAGTCTATTAAGTGCCTCCATAAATTAAAATTTAATGTGGAAAAACATTTAATGAATTGACTGAAAACCCCATGAAATAGTCAAAACTAAGTGAAAGATTTAAAAAGCATGCATGTAAAAACATAAACATTCTCAAAAGAGGAGGAATCATTGTATTTCACAAATGTTGGGAGAAAGCTTCTTGACATTGGCCTTGGCAATGATTTTTTTGGATAGGACACCCAAAGCACAAGCAATAAAAGCAAAAATAAACAAGTGGGCTGACATCAAACCAAAAGGCTTTTGAGCCACAAAAGAAACAATCAACAAAATGAAAAGGCAACCTATGGAATGGGAAAGAAATATTCGCAAATCATGTATCTGAGAAGGGTTAATCTCCAAAATATATAAAGAACTCCCATAACTCAATAGCAAGCCCACAAATGATTCAATTTTAAAACGGCCAAGGACCTGAAAAGATATTTTTCTAAAGAAGACAAGAGGTACCAAGAGGTACAAGAAAAGGTGCTCAACATCGTTAATCATCCGAGAAATGAAAATTGAAACCACTATGAGCTATCACCTTGCACCTGTTAAAATGGGTATTATTCAAAAGACCAGCGATAACAAGTGCCTGCCAAGATGTGGAGAAAAGGGAGCCCTGGGCAATGTTGGTGGAATGTAACTTGGTGCAGCGGCTATGGAAAAACAGTATGAAAATTCCTCAAAATATTAAAAATAGAACTACCAGATTATCTGGCAATCCCACTTCTGGGTATATATCCAAAGGAAATGAAATCACTACATGGAAGAGAGATCTGTAGCCCCATGTTCTTGTAGCATTATTCCCAACAGCCAAGACAGGGAAACAACCCAAGTGTCCCTTCATGAATGAATAGATAAAATGTGATACACACAGACACACACACACACACACTGGATTATTAATTATTCAGCTTTAAAAAGAAGGAAATCCTGCCATCTGGCGACAACATGGATGGAACTTGAGGGCATTATGCTAAGTGAAATTAGCAGACAAAGAAAATGCTGTATGATCTCACTTATATATGGGACCTAAAAAAAACCAGAATTCATAGAAACAGTAGAATGGTGGTTGCCAGGGGTGGGAGGTGGGGGACATGGGGAAATGTTGGCCAAAGGGCACAAACTTCCAGGTATGAGATGAATAAATTCCAGGAGTCTACTGGGAAGCATGCTGACTATAGTTCACAACACTGTATGGTATGTTCGAAGTTTCTCAAGAGTAAACCTAAAACGTTCTCGCTACAAACACACGAGTTGGTAATTATGTGAGATGGATGGATTAACTAACTCTGCTGTGATCATTTCACATATATACATCTACTGAATCATCACGTCGTGCACCTTAAGCTTACACAACGGTGTCTTTCTTTCTTTCTTTCTTTCTTTAAAGATTTTATTTATTTATTTGAGAGGGAGAGAGAGAATGAGAGGAGAGATGTCAGCGGGAAAAGCAGTCTCCCTGCTGAGCAGAGAGCCTGATGTGGGACTTGATCCCAGGACTCCAGGATCATGACCTGAGCCAAAGGAGCCGCTTAACCAACCGAGCCACCCAGGCGCCCCCACGATGGTGTATTTCAATTATATCTCCATAAAGCTGGGGGAAACGTGATAAGGGAGACATGTAAGACTTTTAAAGTGTTCTTTTGTAAGTAAATGAATGTATCAATAGATTGACTAAACCATTGGCTAGAAATGGCTTGAAGTGAATTATCTTTAGGCAGCTGACTTGAAGCTAGCTGCCTACAGTTACTTAGATTATGTTGCATTTCAGTAGATTTTGTTACTTAAATAGTTGGTAGATTAAGAGAGATCAGAGTCATTGACCATTTAATGATGTAAGTTGATCAGAAGTCACAAACACCAATTCTTTTAGAGTCTGTGGGTAATAAGACCGCATCAAGGGGCACCTGGGTGGCTCAGTGGGTTAAGCCTCTGCTTTCGGCTCAGGTCATGATCTCAGGGTCCTGGGATCCAGCCCTGCGTTGGGCTCCCGGCTCACTGGGGGATCTGCTTCTCCCTCTTCTTCTGTTCCTCCCCCTAGGGAGTGCGCTCGCTCGCGCGCTCTCTCTCTCTCTCACATAAATAGATAAAATCTTAAAAAAAAAAAAAAAAAAAGGACTGCACTGGGAGAACTTTATAGGCGCAAGATGGAGCCCTTCCTGTCCATGCTGCTCCGTCAGCACACCGAAACTAAGACAGTTTCTATGTCCCTGTAAATGCTCCGGAACGCAGCTGATGCAGTTAGCCAATCCCCAAACGCCGGGCCAACTCACCTCAAGCCAGGCTGACTGATGGCCCCAGCCAATCAACTATTTTCTGTCTTTGTCTTCCTCGTTCTTTAATCATTATCTTATCAAAGCTTCCCGCCTTCTTTTTTTTTTTTTTTTAAAGATTTTATTTATTTATTTGACAGAGAGATCACAAGTAGGCAGAGAGACAGGCAGAGAGAGAGGAGAAAGCAGGCTCCCCGCTGAGCAGAGAGCCCGATGCGGGGCTCGATCCCAGGACCCTGAGATTATGACCTGAGCCGAAGGCGAGGCCCTAACCCACTGAGCCACCCAGGCGCCCATTTTGCAGTTTATGTCTTCAAGTGTTAAATAAAGTTTGTATCACTTCAATTGTCTCCTTCTTTTATTTTTTAATAATTGTTCATCTGTAGGATCAGAGTTAATAAGCGAGGAGCGGGGCAGCTCATGGGGTTCTCGAGGGCATGTGTGCAGCCTCTGGGTTTGGAATTCAGGTTTTAGGAAAACACCACGGTAAGGTCCACAAGACAAGTCTAAGGTCAGGTCGGTATGTTGAAGTCCAGTACCTGACCTCTGCTCTTTGTGAATTGGTTTTTCACATGCTGATTATCCCTAATTTACTGTGAAGTACGGTCTCTTTATGTTATCTCTTTATTTCTCCTTGGGACAGCGATTTAATTTTAAAACCTTAAGTAATTCCTTATTTTATTTATTTTTTCCAAAGATTTTATTCATTTAAGAGAGATACAGAGACAGAGACTGTGAAAGCACAAGCAGGGAGAGAGACAGAGGGAGAGGGAGAAGCAGACTCCCCGAGATGCGGGGCTCGATCCCAGGACCCTGGGACCATGACCTGAGCCGAAGGCAGAGGCTTTAACCCACTGAGCCACCCAGGCGCCCCAAGATAGTTACTTTTTTTTTTTCCAATTTATTTATTTTCAGAAAAACAGTATTCATTATTTTTTCACCACACCCAGTGCTCCATGCAAGCCGTGCCCTCTATAATACCCACCACCTGGTACCCCAACCTCCCATCCCCCTGCCACTTCAAACCCCTCAGACTGGACTCTGAAAAGATAGTTACTTTTTAAAAACATCTGAGTGTGTGATGCGTGCAATCATGACTGCCCTCTTATCATTTGGGAGCTGATTTCTTTCTGCCCCAGACTCTTTCTTGGACCATCCGAGCAGTTCATCATTACGTCTTCTCTTTGAAAAACGGCACCCTCCACCTGGGGATGGCCCACAGTTTGCAGGTGAGGCGGAGACAGCCATAGTCTTGGGACTTAATCGTAGTAAGTCTCGGGACAAGCCTCCGACTGGGCCAGAGGTACATACAAACTCAGCAACCGTGGGGAGCCCGTATCCTGCAACAGAGGAGCGGACAGGGGCCCTCTCACTACAAAAAGACAAGAATGAAATGGATGTGCAGAGAAAAGCAGGGGCAGGAGTACCCAAGGACCCAAACAAGAAAGATCCTGAGCTGCCCTGCTGGGGCTGTTGCCTTTTCAGATTCTGGTTTTAGTCCCTCCCGAAGGCAGCTACAACCTTCCGGGTAGATTCTGGGAACTGGGAAAAGGTTCCTACTCTTTTTTTCTTAAGCTAACTCCCGTTGGTTTCCAGTATTTGCTATAAATATATAATGTAGGAGTTCCCTTCTGATCCCCACGGTGGAAAATTACAAAATGAAGCCTAGCGTCGAGCCTGCCAGCGGACTTGGAGTGCTCTCAGACAGACCCCGGATGTAGAGCCAGCTGGTACTAATCACAGATTTTCACATTTTTAGGCAATGTTATGAATTCCCAGGGTAACCAAACCTCCATTATGGGTTAGAGTCATACCACTTAGCTAAGCACGTTTAAAACCTTTTTGTTGTGAAGAGTAGCACACGCAAACAAAAGGGCGCATAGAAGAAAGGACAGCTCAATGACGTTATAGAATGAACCACTATGTAACCACCACTGAGTGGAGAAATAGGACATTGCCCATCTTCCAAAAACCCCTCTCCCTGACTTGGACCCACTGCCAAAATTATAACCCCCTACTTTTCTAATAGTGACCAATATCCTGATTGTTGTGGCCACATCCCCCCCGCCCAGCCCCCCCATCTAAGCATGCATCTGTAATGCTCTAGTTTACTTTTGTCTGGGTTTCTTTGCAACCCCTACTTTCAGGGTCCGTCTTATCTCACTGAATGTCATGTTTGTGCAATTCGTTCACATTGCCGTAGATAACTTCAGTTTGTTCCTTTTTCATCACTGCAGACTTTTCCATTGTTTGGATGTACGAAAGCAACTATACGTTGCACAAGCGCATTTCAATAGAATGCAAAATTGAACAAAAGGCATCTCTATTTTAGAAACTGTGTTAGTGGTCCTTCTTTGTGGGGGCAGGTGGAGATGGGAAAGGACAGTGAGGGGGCTTCTGGGATGGTGCTCTAGTCTCTGTTGGGGGTGCCCACATTCAACTGAGCTGTGATAAATGAATTCAGTAAAGCCCCCAATACAAAATTAATCTAGAGAAATCTGTTGCATTTCCATATGCTAATAATGAAGTGGCAGAAAGGCAAATTAAGAACATAATCTCACCAAAACCAATAAAATACCTAGAAATAAACCTAACCAAGGAGGTTCTGTACTCCAAAACCATAAAACATGAATGAAAGAAATTGAAGAAGGCGTAAACAAACGGGGAGAGATTCTGTGTTTGTGGACTGGAAGAACCAACATTGTTAAAATGTCCCTATTATCCAAAGCAATCTAAAGAATTAATACAATCCATATTAAAATACCAAGAGGGTTTTTTTTTTTTTGATGGCAGTTTTTCTTTTTTTTTTTTCCAATTTATTTATTTTCAGAAAAACAGTATTCATTATTTTTTTCACCACACCCAGTGCTCCATGCGAGCTGTGCCCTCTATAATACCCACCACCTGGTACCCCAACCTCCCACCCCCCCCCGCCACTTCAAACCCCTCAGATTGTTTTTCAGAGTCCATAGTCTCTCATGGTTCATCACCAAGAGGGTTTTGAAGGGGCGGGGGGTGGGAGGTCGGGGTACCGGGTGGTGGGCATTATAGAGGGCACGGATTGCATGGAGCACTGGGTGTGGTGCAAAAATAATGAATATAAAAATAAAATAAAATAAAAATAAATTTAAAAAAATACCAAGAGCATTTTTTTTTCACAGAACTAGAATAATACTGAAATTTGGATGGAACCACAAAAGACTGTGAAGAGTTAAAACAATCTTGAGGAAAGAACAAAGCTGGAGGAATCACAATCCCAGATTTCAAGATAAACCTCCAAGCTGCAGTGATAGAAAGAGTCCAAGCTGCAGTGATAGAAACAGTATAGTAGCGGCACAAAAATAGACATGTAGGGGCGCCTGGGTGGCTCAGTGGGTTAAAGCCTCTGCCTTCAGCTCGGGTCATGATCCCAGGGTCCTGGGATCGAGCCCCGCGTCGGGCTTTCTGCTTGGCGGGGAGCCTGCTTCCCTTCCTCTCTCTCTGCCTGCCTCTGTGCCTACTTGTGATCTCTGTCTCTCTAATAAATAAATAAAATCTTAAAAAAAATAGACACGTAGGTCAGTGACATAGAATAGGGAGCCCCAAAATAAACCCACACTTATCTGGCCAATTAACCTTTGACAAAGGAGGCAAGAATATGTAATGGGGGAAAGACAGTCTCTCCAACAAATGGTGCTGGTCCACAAGCTACATGCAGAAGAATGACACTGGACCACTTTCTTACACCGTACACAAAAATAAACTCAAAACGGATTAAAGACCTGCAGGAGAGACCTGAAGCCATAAAATTCCTAGAAGAAAACATGGGCAGTAATTCCTTTGACTCTGGCTGCAGGAAACATTTTTCTAGAGATGTCGCCTCCCGCAAGGGAAACACAAAGCAAAGATCAACCACTGAGATGACACCAAAACAAAAAGCTTTCACACAGTGAAGGGAATCAACAAAAGGGCAAGGTAACCTGTTGAATGGGAGAAGATATTTGCAAATGACCTATCCAATAAGGGATTAGTATCCAAATATATAAAGAAGTCATACAACTCAACACCAATGAAACAATCTGATTCATATGGGTGGAGGACCTGAATAGACATTTTACTTTACTTTAAAAAAAAAAAAAGATTTTATTTATTTATTTGACTGACAGAGATCACAAGTAGGCAGAGAGGCAGGTAGAGAGAAAGAGGTGGGGAAAGCAGGCGCCCTTTTGAGCAGAGGGCCTGATGTGGGGTTTGATCCCAGGACCCTGTGACCATAACCTGAGCTGAGGGCAGAGGCTTTAACCTACTGAGCCACCCAGGCACCCTGAATAGACATTTTTCTAAAGAAGACACACACATGGCTAGCATAGGCAAAAAGATACTCAACATCCCTCATCATCAGGGAAATGCGAATCAAAACCATGAAATACCACATGACACTAGAATGGCCAGAATAAAAAATATAAGAAAATAGAAGAAAGTCAAATGTCAGGAAGGATGTGGAGAAAGAGGAACTCTCATGCACTGGTGTTGGAAATGCACAGTGCTGCAACCACTGTGGAAAACAGTATGGAGCTTCCTCAAAAAATTAAAAATAGAGACACCCTATGATCCAGTAATTCTACGACTGAGTATTGACCCAAAGTAAATGAAAACACTAATTCAAAAAGATAGATGCTTCCCTATGTTTATTCCAGCATTGTTTATAATAGCCAAGATATGGAAACAGCCCAGGGGTCCATCAGTAGAAGAATGGATAAAGAATATGTCTTATATACACACAATGGAATGTGTGTAGAAAAGAACGAGATCTTGCCACTTGCAACCACATGGATGGACCTAGAGGGTATGATGCTAAGTGAAATAAGTCGAAGGCAAGTACTGTATGATTTCATTCATATGTGGAATTTACAAAACAGAACAAACAAAGACTCTTAAATACAGAGAATCATTTGGTGGTTGCCAGAGGGGAGGTGGGTAGGAGGATGGGTAAAACAGATAAATGGGACTAAGGAGTACAGATTTCCAGTTACAAAAATAAATAAGTCATGGTGGCGAAGAGTACAGCATAGGGAAAGTGGCTGTAGATGGTAATAATGCTGCTTGGTGACCGACTGTGACTACTCTTACCACAATGAGCACTGAATAATGTAGGATTGTGGAATCACTATGTTGTATGCCTGAAACTCATGTGACACTGCATGTTAACTATACTTCCATTTAGGGGCACCTCGGTGCCTCAGTGGGTTAAGCCTCTGCCTTCTGCTCGGTTCATGATCCCAGGGTCCTGGGATCGAGCCCCGCGTCGGGCTTTCTGCTTGGCGGGGAGCCTGCTTCCCTTCCTCTCTCTCTGCCTGCCTCTCTGCCTGCTTGTGATCTCTGTCTGTCAAATAAAAAAGTAAAATCTTTAAAAATAAACAAATAAATAAAAAATAAAGAATTAGTTAAGCTGTAGAGTTATGATCTGTGCACCTTGCAGAATGTATAATTCCCTTTAATATAATTAATGTTTTAAAAAAAAAAGAAAGTTGAAGGACATCCCAGCCAACAATGGCTCTGGAACTGGGGGATGTCCCCAGAAGAAAGGCAGCCCTCCCGGCCAGGCTCCCATTGCAGAACCTCTGTCCTTTTCTTGGACTTGGAACTGGTGATTCTTCACTCATTTGCTAGCTCTCTGGTGCCTTCAAGTGGATTTTTTTTATATTCTGTTTTTTTTTTTCCCTAATATCCTCAGGAGGAAAGATGGGCTGAATCACCTAGCCTACTTTTATCAGAAGCAGAAGTTAGCACAGTAGTTCTCTCTGGCTTTCAAATGAAATTGAAACCCTGGAAAATGGTAGAGTCACATCTGTTAAATTTTGGGGGAAATCTTCATGTTATTGATTGCTACTCAATGCTATTTCCGAGAAGAAAATGTCTCTTATTGGTCACTGAAACATTTATGTTGTAAAGTCAGATTTTGCTTAAGAATTTACTTAATCATGTTTATTGGAGGAGACCTATTTTTGTTTGTTTGTTTGTTTTACTGAAGTACAATACTTCCAAAATTTTCCATTTAAACATTTCCCTAGTCTGGTCAACAATCTTTTTTTTTTTTTTTTTAGATTTTTATTTTTTATTTTTATTTATTTATTTGACAGAGAGAGAGAGGGATCACAAGTAGGCAGAGAGGCAGGCAGAGAGAGAGAGGGGGAAGCAGGCTCCCCGCTGAGCAGAGAGCCCGATGTGGGGCTCGATCCCAGGAACCTGAGATCATGACCTGAGCCGAAGGCAGAGGCTCAACCCACTGAGCCACACAGGTCCCCCTGGTCAACAATCTTAAACGCAGCAAGACTTTATCCTAGAAATATAAACCAACCATCAACACAAACCAATAATGAAATGTGCCTGTCTAGGCTTTGGCAACAACAGGAACTTCTGTAAGCTTTAGGTTACATTTTAAACTTCAGAAACCCCAGGTGCCTGGGTGGCTCAGTGGGTTAAAACCTCTGCTTTCAGCTCAGATCATGATCCCAGGGCCCTGGGATTGAGTCCTGCATTGGGCTCTCTGCTCAGTGGGGAGCCTGTTTCCTTCTCTCTCTCTGCCTGCCTCTCTGCCTACTTGTGATCTCTATCTGTCAAATAAATAAAATCTTAAAAAAAATAAACTTCAGAAATCTCCATGGAGGGGTGCCCAGGTGGCTCAGTGGGTTAAGAGTCTGCCTTTGACTCGGGTCATGATCTCAGGATCCTGGGATCGAGTCCCGCATCAGGCTCTCTGCTCAGCAGGGAGCCTGCTTCCTCCTCTCTCTCTGCCTGCCTCTCTGCCTACTTGTGATCTCTGTCAAATAAATAAAATCCTTTAAAAAAATTAAAATTAAAATTAAAATCCATGGAAGGTGCTTTTCCTTTCTCTCAGCCCTTTAATTTGGATATACTTACTTGAGAACCAATTGATTAATTGTCCTTGAAGTTCAAATTATTTGACCTACTTTTTTTGTAAATTAAAAAAAAAAAGATTTTATTTATTCATTTGAGAAAGAGAGAAAGAATGAATTGAGGGGGCAGAGGGTGAGGGAGAAGAGGACTCCCCACTGAGCAGGGAGCCCGATGCCAGGCTCGATTCCAGGACCCCGAGATCATGACCTGAGCCGAAGGCAGATGCCACCCAGGTACCCCTATTTTGTCTACCTTGTTAAAGGAACTTCCTGAGAAGCTTCACCTCCGAGTCCTCTTTGACTAACTCATGGCCACCCTTCTGGTCATTTCCTTTTCCACTCTATTCAAGACCTAAGATCGACCTTGGATGGCCCCAGCTGCATGTCCCATTACAAAACACATCTTCCCACTTCCTCTGCCAACGTGAGGAGTGGCAATTAACAAGTCTGCTCTGGCCTTCCAGCTAGAGCAAGAACAGGGCCACAGAGGGGACATGAGAGGGTCCATCACAGGTAAGTGAAGGGAACAGGACAAAGCAGATGGGAAAGATAGAAAGAATCAGAAGTCCCAAGGACTTGGTTGTTGGGCTTGCACATAAGGGATGGACAGGCCTTCTCAGTGATGTTCTCCTTCCCACGTGTCTACTAAAATGAAGCATCATGGTGGCAGCCATATAATTTATTACCCAAACGGGGACACTTTTGAAGGTGACACAGTGATGATATCAATCACTGCATGAGAATAGTAAAAGTAGACTGGGACATTTTGGCAAACCGGCTATCTGATCACCCTAGTCATATAGGACTAGCTTGGGACGGGCTCCTTATGTCATGAACCCTTTCCCGAACCCTACATGGCAAGTTCACACAGATGTTACCGTTAGCTTCATTATTTAGACTTGATTTTAGCTGACACAGAGCCTCAGGGTTTTACTTGAGTTCTAGAACAGGGGTTTTCAAATCTGAGATGTACCAGAATCACCTGGAGAGCTTATTAAAATTGAGTGCTAGATCATACTCCCCAGTCTCTGATTCCATAGGTCTGGGGTAGGGTCCAAGAATCTGTAATTTTTAAAAAGATTTTATTTATTTATTTGACACACAGAGAGAGATCACAAGTAGGCAGAGCAGCAGGCAGAGAGAGAGAGAGGGAAACAGGCTCCCCGCTGAGCAGAGAGCCCGATGTGGGGCTCGATCCAGGACCCTGAGACCATGACCCAAGCCGAAGGCAGAGGCTTAACTCACTGAGCCCTCCAGGTGTCCCTAGAATCTGTGTTTCTTAACAAGTTCCAAGTGGTACTCATGCATCTGGGGACTGGTTTTTGTTTTTGTTGTTGTAGTTTTTTGTTTTGTTTCATTTTCTTGGTTTGTTTTGTTCTCAAGGCTCTAAAGCATTTTTCATGCAACTCAGTGTTGGTCCATGTTCTGACTGAACCTTAACTGATGTATACCAATCTAATTTGAAGGAGACTGTTACTGCAGAGTCCTGATTTATAGGAGTTAATTGTGAGAAGTGTTGGACTTTTATATCCCCCACAAATAAGGCCTTCTGATTTCTGTAGGATGTTGATGTGGAGATATTTCATACCATGTGAAATACCATAAGGTATACTATCCATAGAATCTCATCAACAGGGCCCTTTATGGCCATCCCAAGGCTTTACTGGTCAATTTCCAAGCTCAGTGCAGCTAAAACCCCTCTTCTTTTCCTTTTTCTTTTCTTTCCCTTTCTCTTTTTTCTTTTACTTTCTTTTCTTTTTCTTCCTTTTCTTTCTTTCTTCCTTCCCCTTTCTTTCTAAGATATTTGCTTACTTATTTACTCATACACACACACACACACACACACAGAGGATGTCAGGGTGGCAAGGGGCAGAGGGGGAGGGAGGGTGAAAGGCTCAGGTGTGGGGCTCGATCTCATGACCCTATGATCGTGATCTGAGTCAAAACCAAGAGTCAGATGCTTAACTGACTGAGCCACCCAGGCATCCCTGAAATGCTTTTGTCTGTGTAGTTTGCCAGGATTATCTGAACAGCAAGGGCATCATGACACATTATGGGACTGAAAATGTTTTCAACATTTGTTTTTTTATTTTTTATTTTTTTATTATTTATTTACTTATTTGACAGACAGAGATCACAAGTAGGCAGAGAGGCAGGCAGAGAAAAAGGAAGGGAAGCAGGCTCTCTGTTGAGCAGAGAGCTTGATGTGGGGCTCGATCCCAGGACCCCGGGATCATGACCTGAGCCGAAGGCAGAGGTTTTAACCCACTGAGCCACCCAGGCACCCCTGTTTTCAACATTTGAATCACTAAACCCTTAGCTCTTGAACTTGACCAGCAATAGACCAGTGGGCCACAGGGCTGTAGAGAGAATAAAAGGAACTGCACCTATTTTTTTTTGTGTGTGTGCAGCATTTACATATGGGAGGAAGAAGGGGGTCCAGAGTTTTGATCGGATCTTTAAAGTTATATAGGAAAGCAAGGGCCTTTCTGAGTCATGGGGGTGGGACTCCATGAGACACAGAGGGAACATGAGGGCCGATCTGAAGAATCTTCTGGCATGAGATGGGGGATCCGGTGGCACAATTGTGGCTGCTGGTTAATATCACCGTTCACTGTTGAGCCCTCCAGGCGGCTCACCGCCCCCCCCCCACACCGTGAGCTCCCTCTTTGCGTTGCTATGGGGTATATGAGATGGGTAATAACTGAGTAACCAGGCATAAGGGCTAAATTTAATGGAATAAATTATTTTAAGCATGAATTAGGAGGATGCCAGGGTGACAAAACCTGTATGGTTGTGTAACACTGAACTTTTAGATTTTATAGCCAAAAGGACAAGAAGGCGTCTAATTCACCCACTCTTGTTTCATGTGAAAAAACAAGATTAGGGAGGTGAAGCGACTTTCTCAAAATCCCTAGGTCTCCTGACTCACAGTCCACGGCAGTTTTTCTAGGCACCATTGTCTCTTCCAAAACGTGGTAGAGCAACTTAAAAAAAAAGGGAATTCTGATGCAAAATCATCGGTTTCTGGTAAAAAGGCAGGTAGCTCAGTCGTTCAGAACGTTTGCAGGAGTTGGATTACTTAAAATGTTCCAGGCTAAAAAACAACCCCTCCCACCACTTCAGATGGTAAGGATGTTCCAGAAGGCCAGCTGTGACTAAGCGCTGAAGAGATGTGGCTTCCTTTGAAACAGGAGGTCATATCAAGCTGGGCAAATCTAAGAGCTCCAGGCGGCACTGAACCTTCCTGGTTGTCAAAATGGTTCAGCTATTTTTAAAACGCTGCGATTTTTATTGATTTTGACAGCCCGGATGGGATAAAAGGGGTAGAAAAAGCCTGAAGAAATGTGTAACTTGGCTAACTTTTTCTATACTCGGGAGGTTTCTCTTTCATGTGGAATTGTCCGAGACTTACGTGTGTGTGTGTGTGTGTGTGTGTGTGTGTGTGTGACGGGGCTGAACTGTGGCCCCTGTCCCACTTCATGTCGTCTCCAGTATCTCCGAATGCCTGTCCTTGGAGATAAGGTCTTTACAGAGATAATTAAGTTAAAATGAGGTCATTAAGGTAGCCCATAATCCAGTATGACTGGTGCCCTTAGCAGAAGAAATTAGCGCACACACACACACACACACACACACACACACACAAGAGGGAAGACCCCTGGGGACAGAGGGAGGAGGAGTCCATCTACATAAACCAAGGAGAGACCCTCAGCAGGATCAACCCTGTCAAACTGATATTGGGCTTTCAGTCTCTGGAAGTCCAAGTCCAGTCCAGAGTAAAATACATCTCTGTTTAAGAAGCTACCCAGCCTGTGTGTGTTTTTTTTTACAGCAGTCCGAGCAAGCTAGCCCAACACGCCAACGCCATTTTGCACGAGAAGACTCATTTCTTTTTGCAATTCTACAGAGATGTTTTCCACAGAGTCTTGGTGAGGGCGTGACACACTTCTTCTCCCTTGGTTGAGTTTTGCTGATCCAGAGCTTTCTGGATCTGATTCCCACACAAGCCTTGTGTGTTCTGGGCCTTTCTGCTTCTGCCGTTCGCCCTGAGTGTGGAATGCAGGGATGCTTTTCCAGACACTGGCTCTTAACTGCAAAAGGCTCTAAGATGAAGCTCTTTATCTATCTCTTGTGATTGCTGAGGCTCTGAACAGCGCTCTTCTGGCCCCTTGCCATTCTGGAAACCCTACTGAGTGTTCTGCCACAGGGAGCTGTGGGGCTCCCTCCCTTGGTGAGGTTGGAAGAGCTGGAGAAAGGGGCGCAGAGCCGGGCTTCAGAGGCCTGTGGGGTGGTAGGTCTTGTGCTCAGTGAGGGGCAAGACTGGAGACCTGGGATTCCCTATCACACCTTCCTCCCTGCTCTGGCCAGGCTGGGGTGTGTATTTTTTTTTAAAGATTTTATTTATTTATTTGACATAGAGAGATCACAAACAGGCAGAGAGGCAGACAGAGGGAAGGGGGAAGCAGGCTCACTGCTGAGCAGAGAACCCAATGTGGGGCTTGATCCCGGGACCCTGGGATCATGACCCGAGCCGAAGGCAGAGGCTTTAACCCACTGAGCCACCCGGGTGCCCCTGGGGTGTGTGTTATTGAGTACTTACTGTATGCCTGCCTGGAGACGAACTCTTCCTTCGTCCTTACAGTGACATTCCATAGTGACTACTGTTATACCCATTTTACAGATAAGGACATGAGTTCAGATGAGAACACTGAGGCACAAAGACTTGACATAAGTTGCCCAAGTTTACACAGGCTAGCAAGTAGCAGAGCCAGAAATTCCACCCAGCAACTGTTTACTCCGGACCCACTGCATGCCCGCTGCTATGTTAAGTGTGGGAACTACAAGGATAAAGAAAAACCCTGGCCCTTCTCAACACAAACTGGCCGTCAGGTGAGGCAGAGTGGTGCAGAACAGTGATTACTCTATGACGGGCAAAGTGTTCTTATTCAGTCATGCCTGTGATCAGGGCACAGTGGGGAGGGGTCTCGAATGCAAGACTGGGAAGATCCTTAAAGTTCTGAAGGGGTGATTGCAGAGCTGAGTTGGGAAAGCTGGCCTGGCGTAGGAGGGGAACAAGCACAGTTTACTGCAAAGGCTAAGAATGGGACCTTGAAGTCGTGTCTGGGCTGGATCCAGGTCCAGTCCCCAAGAGCTGAATGACCTTGAGCTAGTGTCCCAACCTCTGTCGGCCTCGGTTTTATCATCTCTAAAATGGAAATAATCATCTCATACTATTTTGAGGATCAAATGAGATAATGTGCATTGCCTGGGGGGCAAAGTAGGTGCTCAGTAAATCATAAAGCATTTCCCAAAAAATGAAAGTGAAGGACTCGTTATATAATCAATAGGTGAGTAGCAGGGATGAGGCAGAAGAGGCAGCAGGGATGAGATGATGGGGTGGGGGCCGTGCCAGGACCCGGGAGATCATGGCCTGAGCAATCAAGTGTCATACACTCATCCCACTGAGCCACCCAGGAGCCCCTCCTCAGGCTCTTCTGCCCCCAGCTTTCGAAGCTCACATCGCACTCACTCACAAATAGCTGTTTCTTCTTTAGAACAATGACTTCCTTGAGGTGTCAGGGACTAAAGTCCACATTCCTAAGGCCAGTGCCCGATCCGTGTAGACACTACAAAATAACATAGTGCTTCTTGGTGCTCATCCCAACAACACAGAAGGAGAAAGCCCGTGACGGAGCAGTGCACACACAGTGCTTGGGGAAGCCTTCTTAGAAGAGATGGGAAACTTTTCCCAGGGGTCCTGTTTGGGCTGAGTCTTGAAGGAAAAGCACCTCAGATGGAGAAAGGAGGTTTTTTTATGGCTGAAAAATATTCCTGTGGGTGTGTGTGTGTATCTCACATCTTCTTTATCCATTCATCCGTCAGTGGACACTTGGACTGTTTCCATGTCTTAGTTACTGTACACAATGCTGCAGTGAACATGGGCGCGCGGGTAGCTTTTCGAATTTGTGCTTTCGTTTCCTTCAGATAAATATCCAGAAGTGGAATTGCTAGATCATATGGTAGTTTCATTTTTAATTTTTCTGAGGAGCTCCCATACTGTTTTGCATAGTGGCTGCATCAGTTTCCGATCCCACCAAGAGTATGATGGTTCCCTTTTTCCATAGTCTTGCTAAACTTGTTATCTCTTGTTTTTTTTTTTGTTTTGTTTTTTTGTTTTCTTTTTTAAGATTTTATTTATCAGAGAGAGCGAGAGAGGGAGCGTGAGCGAGCACAGGCAGACAGAATGGCAGGCAGAGGCAGAGGGAGAAGCAGGCTCCCTGCCGAGCAAGGAGCCTGATGTGGGACTCGATCCCACGACGCTGGGATCATGACCCGAGCTGAAGGCAGCTGCTTAACCAACTGAGCCACCCAGGAGTCCCATCTCTTGTCTTTTTTATAATAGCCACTCTTTTTTTTTGTGGGGCGAGTGGGAGAGAGGGAGAGGGAGAATCTCAAGCAGGCTCCACACCTCGCACGAGCCTGATGCAGGGCTTGATCTAACGGCCCCGAGATCATGACCTGGGCCAAAATCAAGCGTCAGATGCTTAACCGACTGAACCACCCAGGCGCCCCAATAGTAGCCATTCTAACAGGTGTGAGGTGACGTCTCACTGTGGTTTGGGTTTGTATTTCCCTGATAATGATGTTGAGCACCTTTTCATTGCATGTCCTGTTGGAAGAAGGTCTATTCAGGTCCTTTGCCATTTTTCACTAGATCATTTTGTTTTTTTTTTCTATTGAGTTTTAGGAGTTCCCTATATATTTTGGAGACTAACCCCTTACCAGAAATGTGATTTGCAAATCTTTTCCCCCATTCCATAGGCTGCCGTTTCATCTTGTTGATGGTTTCCTTCCTCATGGTGTGGAAGCTTTTTAGTTGGATGTAGGCCTACTTGTTTGTGTTTGCTTTTGTGTTGCCTTTGTGTTTGGTGTATAAATGAACTCTTAGAACTGCTTTTGCCCTGAAGGCATCTGCCAGCTCTGCAGGGAGCCGCCATGAAACTGAGTTGCATTTCTGTTCACTGGCCTCATGGCTGGAGAAGTCCAAGGGACACCACCCCCTCATCTCCGACACAGGCTCAGGGGAAGGTGACACCAGACATAAATCTATGTTCTTTTGGCACAAGGGGGCAAGATTCCTGCGGGACAGTAAACCAGGCCCAGGCATCCTGAGGAACAGTAGACTCAATTTACATCCCAGAGGTGGTGGTACAAGACAGCTCAAGTAGGAATTTAGCTGAAAGGCCTTCTGGTTTTGATGGTCCAGGCATCTGCAGATGAAAACATAGAGGAGATCCAATTTTCGTTTAAGCCGCCTAATAGATGATTAAGTGCTAGTCTTCATTTGCATTTCCTTAATGCCTAAGGATGTTGGACATTTTATAACCTCTGGTGAAGCGTCTGCTCCTATATTTCATCTATTTTCTTTCTTTTTTTTTTTTTTAAAAGATTTTATTTATTTGACATACAGAGATCACAAGTAGGCAGAGAGGCAGGCAAAGGGAGAGAGAGGGGGAAGCAGGCTCCCCGCTGAGCGGAGAGCCCGATGCGGGGCTCAATCCCAGGACCCTGAGATCATGACCTGAGCCAAAGGCAGAGGCTTCAACCCACTGAGCCACCCGGGCTCCCCTATTTCATCCATTTTCTAATGGGATTATCTGGGGGGTTTTGTTTGCTTGTCTGTTTACTACTGAATTCTTGTTTTCTAGATAAGTCCTTCGACAGACATACAGCTTACAAATATTTTTATCGCAGTCTGTAACTAGTCTTTTCATCCTCTTAATGGGGTCTTTGGCAGAACAAAAATTTTAATTTTGATAAAAATTAAATTTAATATATATATATTTTTTCCTTTCATGGGGCCTGCTTTCTGGGTCAGGTCTGTGAACTGTTTGTCCAGATCAGGGTTTCTCAAAACTTAATATTCTCAGTTTTGAGAATGTGGAGCTAAAAGCGAACACAGCAGCTCTGTGTCGCCCATTTCTCACTTATCTGTGTATCCATGGTGATGACCCTTCGGGCAGACTCTCAGAACGCCTGGAACATTCGCACAGCTGCGGAGGGAGATGGTATTCTAGATGCCCAAAGCAGGGGGTTGAGAAGAGCAGAATGTCAGCGTGGTTAAAGCAAACATAAGGACGCTGGCCCAGTCAGAGCACAGGACTCTTGATCTCAGAGGTTGGGAGTTGAGCCACACGTTGGGTGTGGAGACTACTAAAAAAAAAAAAAAGCAAACATAGAGTTTCATGATGCTTCCCTGGTGCGTGGTTGGGGGCCACGCTCGCTCACGTGGCAGGTATGTAAGCAGTTCTGTTTGAGAACTTTGGACCCTAAAGACTCAAGTGGTCTTTCCTGGGCCAGGACATCTTGGATTCGCTCCTGCTGTTTGCAGAGGAGGCGTGTCTGTGCTATCCCCGCGGAGAGATAAGAAAGCCTGCATTTGACCTCTCCAGGTTTTGCTTATAAATATCTTTTTCCTGCTGTTCCTGCCTTCTATTCTTTGCTCTACTGAATCTTAACCTTGAGTATAACTTTATGTGGGGTCCTGTGAGTCCTTATCGTGAATGATCAAACCAGTTCTGGGACAAGGGGTTTTGGTTTTAAAATGAAGAATTCAGTTTTTCAAATGGTTACAAGACTTCAAAAATCATCTGTTTCATATTGAGTGAGTCTGGAGAGCTGGTAGCTTTTGAGGAATTGGTCCATTTCGTCCAAGTTGCTGCATTTATATGCGTGGAGTGATTTACAGTGTTCCCTTATTCTCTCTCTTTGGAGTCTGCAGGAATGGCCAATATTTTGCTCCTTCTGGCTTTTTGTTTTCAGAGCATCTTTATGGAAATTATCTGACATGATTTCTAACTACAACCCCGTGTGGCAGGCAAAGACAGGCATATTTATGGGCATTTAGCTGCCAGAGAAACATGCCTGCTCAGAGGTGCCTGTTTTAGGATCACATGGACAGAAGATCACAGACCTGATATCAGACCCCAGGGCGCCCCACTCCAAGCTTCTCCGCTGGTAATAAGGTCCCAACTATCCCTCCCACGAAGTTCTGTTGCCTTCCATAACCACCTCTTGGGTCTTTCTTAACTGGCACCTTTACTCTCTACCTGACCTCCCGGTGTCACGCTTTTCCTTGAGTGAACCCCCTCTTACAGATTTTCCCCTTACTGTGCTCCTGGCCTTCTCACACTCGGCCTCTCTCCTTTCTCTAGGCCTTGACTTTGCCTGATCATACTTCCTTTTCTTGGACACTCCCCAGCATATCAAGGTCTAAGCCAGTGGTTCCCAGCAGGGAGCAATTTTGTCCCCCAAGGGACATTTGGCAAGGTCTAGAGACATCTTTGAGAGTCACAAAGGGCGAGATGCTACTGGCATCTAGTGGGAAGAGGCCAGAGATGCGGCTGAATATCCTGCTGCCGTCAAGACAGCCCTGCCCAGAACAAAGAATTATCTGGTCCAAGTGTCGGTGGTGCCGAGATGGAGAAACCCTGCTCTCCTCCCATGCCTGGGGAGGCCTTGTCTGACTCCTGACTGGCTCTTCGTACGTGTGCCAGGCCACCAGGGCTGTGATGCTTTGAATTTGTGGTGGATGACCAGACAATTGTGGCTTCGTCGGCTACAAGGAGGCAGAGTGGCTTCCTACCACACGGCCACAAGATAGGACTCCAGACCCCTCTGGACTTCCACACTGAATCCACGGAGATGGAATTATTTTGCTGATGTCTCGGTGTCACCTGTGAAGCCCCACAGCCTGGCTGGGGTATGGCTCCTGGTGGTCCCTTACATCACTGATTTGAGCCCAACGTGAACATGTAGTGCTGTGATTTTCCCTCGCAGACTCTTCCGGCTGTGTCCCACACATTTTGATACGCTCCATTTTTATTCAATTCCATGTGACTTACTCCTCTGAGACTTCCTCAGAATTACTTCCTCAGGATTACTGTGCGTGTGTCCATGTGTTTAGAGAATTTCTTGTTATCCTTCCATTACCGATTTCTAGTCTGATTCCACTGTGGTCAAAGTTCACACTTGGTATGATTTCAATTCTCTTGAATTTGCTGAAATTTGTTTTATGACCCAGGAAATAGTCTACGTGGGGAGAGCCCCACACTCATTTGAAAAGAAGTATCCTGTTCTATAAATGTCTGTTAGGTCCTGTTGGATGACAGAGTTCTATGTCCTTGATTTTCTAACTAGTAATTCCGCTTACTGTTGAGACAGTGGTGTTAAAAGTCCTCAACTATAATTGTGCATTGGTCTATTTCTCTCTTTAGTTCTACAATTTTGCTTCATGTGTCTTGGAATTCTGTTGTTTGGTCCATACACTTTTAGGACCACTGTGCCTTCTTGGTGGCCAAATCCTTGAATCAGGATGTAATGTCCTTCTTTATCCTTGGCAATTTTCATTCCTCTGATATTAACACAGCCATTCCTGCTTCCCACTGACTAATGTTTGAATGGTGCATTTTTCTCTATGTGTTTACTTTCCATCTACATATATTTTTATATTTGAAGTGAATTTCTTATATATATAGTTGGATCCTGTTTTTAAATTCACTCTACCAATCCGTGTGTGTGTGTGTGTGTTTGTGTGTAAGTGAGCAAATGGCCACCAGGAATGCCTCCCTTTGACTTTCTTGGTTTAGCAATTCCAGACCACAGAACATGCCTCTCTTCTGGTAGCTCCAAGAGCTTTCCCAAGGAGGCCTCTCATTGGCCTGGCCCTATTCTTTGTTCTTAACGAGTGGATGTATACCACCTACATTTACTGTAATTTTGGTATGTTAGGGTTGAAGACTGCCATTTTATTACTTGTTTTCTTTCATTCCTCTCTTTCCTTTTTCATGCTTTTCTCTGGCATGCCTGAACATTTTTTATAATTCCACTTTCATTGATCTATACTGGCTTTGAGGGCATCTCTGTAGACTTAAGTGCTTGACATCAACTTTTGATTGCTGCGGCATCCATTTCAACGATCTCCATCTTCAATTAACATACGGCTGGGCAGATGGCCCAGGTGCCAGTAAAACAACTAGTAAGGAACAAGGCCACCCGGACCCATGAAGTTCCCCTCACAGAGAGCCCCGAGTAACCTAGATTAACTGACCACTTGGGTCTCATCTCTCCCTTCTCGTGCCGTCCTGCTCTTACGCCTTAAATTTGCTAATAGTGTACCTGGGACCCTCTAGTACCCCACCCTCAGTCCCTAATACATGCAGAGCCCTAGGTCCCTTTTCTCTCCCTCTTTCTCTCTCTTTCTTGACCCAAGACTTCACGTGTGGCTCTGGGGTGTGTAGTAAACCATGTTCTTCAAAGTTCCCCAATGATTTTGCTGAGGTGCATCCTGAAACCATAGTAAGACCCACAAGGGCTGGTCCAGCCACAGAACTGGCCCTGGTGCTGGTGGAAGGGGAGAATGTCTGGGGGGGTGTGTGTGTGTGTGCTCAGGCATTTCCAAACAAGAATGTCACTATCAACAGACTGGAACTGACACAACAAGCTCATTGGATAGTTCCCCACCCCCCAGCCCCAGTGGCTGCCCTACATGTTAAACATGTAAAAATGACTCCAACAACCTCCTGGTGTCAATATTTTTAACCATATCATCTCCATCTAGGTCTCTGTACCCACACACACCCATTTATAATTGCCTTACACATTTCTTTTTCATATAACGAACACCACGTCGGGCACTATTATGTTTTTTTGCTTTAGCTATTAGACATCATTTCAAAAACTCAAGAGGGGCGCCTGGGTGGCTCAGTGGGTTAAAGCCTCTGTCTTCGGCTCAGGTCATGATCCCAGAGTCCTGGGACTGAGTCCCGCATCGGGCTCCCTGCTCAGTGGGGAGCCTGCTTCCCCCTCTCTCTCTGCCTGCCTCTCTGCCTACCTGTGATCTCTATGTGTCCAATAAATAAATAATCTTAAAAAAAACAAAAACCTCAAGAAGATAGTCTAATGTGTTCGCCCAGAATTTTACCATTATCATTGTTCCTTCTTAATTCCCAGTGTTCCCTCCACCACCCAGAGTTGTCTTCTGTCCACATTAGCATTACGCCCGGGGTTCGAGCTGCTCTTTGGCGGGAAGGAGAGAGAGAGCCGCAGCGGTGTCATCTTACCTGCAACCACCATCAACCTCTTCTAACGCTTTGATATTTTAGGCTTATTTTTAAATAGAATTTCTACTTCAGAATAGTTCAGTTTCACAGAAAAGTTGCGAAGATAGTGCAGAGTTCCCCATACACGCCAGTTTCCCCCATTAACCCGTGTGATGGTATCTTTGTTAGAACCAATGAACAGAATGAACCAATGTTAATACGTTATGAAATAAAGCCCACCCCTGATCTAGATTTCCTTAACATTCACCTAATGTCTTTTTCAAAGTGTTCCAAGAGCCCATCCAGGGTAGAGCAACCTGTTCAGCTGTCATTTCTTCTCAGGCTCCTCCTGGATGTGACAGCTTTTCTCAGACTTGCCTGGTTTTTGATGACCCTGAGAGTTTGGAGGAATCGGGCATTTTGCACAAGGTCCTCAAGTGGGATTTTCTGATGTTTTCACTTCATTAGTCTGGAGTAGTGGCTTTTGGGGACAAAGACCACAGCGGTGGTAAAGGGCCACCGTCATCACATCGTATCAAGTGTATGTACATCAACAAGCCTGATCACTGTTGAAACTGACCTTCATTGCCTGGCTGGGATGGGGACGGTCGGGCGTCACCGTGTAAAGTGGCTACTTTTCACCCCCAGCCCACGCTGTACTCTCAGGAAGGAAGTCACCACGTGCAGCCATATTGTTTCTTTTCTTTCTTTATTTCTTTCTTTCTTTTTTTTTTTTAATTTTACACTTATATCATAATCATTTTGCACAAATTCTGACTTATTGGAGGAATTAATATTCCCTGGACCTGTGTTTTTCCAAACATTTCATTTTGTTCCTTATGCCAACATGAAGCATTTACGCAACAAAGAAAAGATCAAAGGCCTGTTTCCGGAGACTATTTCTCTCAATACTTCCATGCACTCAAAACTCACATCCTCATGAGGCCTTTAAATATGATCATGGCCATTTCCAGGAGAAACCCTCCAAATCCTATGCTGCTGTAAGGCGAATGCAATTCTTCTGAATGCTTTGTTTCAGGGAAATTTATCAGAAGAAACAATCAGTTTCATTTTCTCTGGAAAGTTTACCTTAAGAAGAACCTCGGATTTTACAAATCATTTCCTCATGAATTTCCTAAATTCCCCACAGGGAAGCACACTTGTGAACGCCGTTATTTGTCCTTCTGACATAGATAAGGCTATTTTTAGGCGAGGGGGACAAAACAGCGGAATGGTTCACGCTTTGTCTAAACTCCACGGCACATGGAGGCCTGGGACATTATCATCGTGAGTTCCCTTATGCCCACGTCACAGCACCTGAAGCATCACGTTACCCTTTTATATTACTAAAGACCATCATGAGTCGTATGGCTTTGCTTTTATGATGTATTTTTCAAAACCGGAACTTGTTTGATGTTGAGTTTTTGGATATGAGTAATTATGAGAAAATAGGACTCCTGCCTACCAAACTGCTCCAGGAACACACTGCAGAGGAAAAGGGGAGACTGCTCGAAGTAAGGATATTGTTAGAATGTTCTCTGTATGCAGGAGGCTCTGTGCAGTCTGACAATCATGGCAATCTCTAAGTGATTACCACCATCCTCCACTTATCCACCTTAGAGGATAAGAGAGTTCCAGAAATGTACAATGAGGCAGTAGCCTTATCAGACAGGAAAACAATTTATAAAGAACAAGGGTTAAAATAACTATGTATCAGACAAGGTACAGACATGAAACAGAAATTCAAGACCCACATTCAAATGGGAACCGAACTCATCCTCATGGCAGCATTTTACAACGGCTGGGGAAGGGGAGCTCTTCCCCAGGCGGGGCTGAGAGGTGATGGGGGAAAGGAGGAGCTGGACCCTCCCCCCGCTCCCCTGCCCCCCGCCTCACCTCAAGGTGAATTTCATGGGGATCCAAGATTTTGACATAAAACAACAGAGCTAAGAAAGTACCTGCAGAAAGGGTGAACATTTTAACAGCTCTGGAGTGGGGAAAGTATAAATACGCAACACTCAGAAGCCATACGATCAACATGGGGTAATTTGTTTGGCTTAAAAAAAAATAAAAACACCCACAACCTCAAGAGACAAATGACAAATTTGGGAGGAAGGCCACAATGCGTGTGACACGCAGAGGGACAATACCTTCAACGAACACAGAACTTCTGCAAAAGGATGCAAGAGAAAAGCGAACAGGAAACGTAAGGGGTAACGAACACAGGGAAAGATGGCTAACCTAAGCGTCAGTCACTTCTCATTGCCTAGACTAAACAAAGTGAAAATTCTGGAGGTGAGAAGTTCAGAGCCACAGGGCAGGGGCACCTTCCTCAGGTTCGCCTGGCCGGCTTCTAGAAGCGCGTGGTCCTCCTTCACGCGCTCCCAGGAGCTGCACCTTCAGGCGTCACCACCGGGATCCGGGAGAAGAAGGGGGGCAGGCAGGGAAAAGGCAAAAGGTTTCTGCTCTGCAGGCCCCCACTTTAGTAAGTTCTCGTGGAGACCCAGTTCTGTTTACATCTCATTTGCTGGCTGCGCGGCGGCAATACGGGAACTAATTCATTTTTAACCTTGCCTCCTAGAAAGCGCATAAATCCTAAACATACCACTTAGGGATCGTCACAAAGTGAACACATCCACTTGACCAGCATCCAAATCAAGGAACAGAGGGGGAACAGCCTCCTTTCAAGATCCTGTGTGCTCCCTCCCAGTCACTAGAGAAGGTATTATCTTAAGAAAGGTATTCGTTAAGAAAAAAAGAATATAAGGAACTGGCCATCTGCCATACCCCTCATTTTCTAGATTCACCCAAAAGCTCTCTGATTCCTAAGTCTTCTCCCCAAATTTTATATGCTCCATCCAAGACGTGTTCCGGTTATTTGAGAGAGAATGGCTGGGGCCTTTATTTGCTGGGATTTTATATTATGAGGCTGGGATCCAGAGAAAGCGGGACTCCAAGCAGGAACTTGCTGCAGGAGCAGACTCACAGGTTAACGCACGTGACTAGGGGGACATTCCAGAGAACCACCAAGGACCCCATCCTATGAATGGGACGAAGATAGGGATAATTTGCAATTCCGTCTGCGTCTTTTAGAAGTGAGAAGACCCTAGGGTAAATGTGGCCACATCTTAGAAGTTAGAATTTACTCAGGATTACAGTATTCCTATTAGAGACCTCCTTATGGATACAGGCGACTTCCGTGGGGGCTCCCATCCTACTGAACACTGAAACATTCATCTTAGAGAAAGCCCGATCTGTGGAGGCCTCTGCCAGCACTCTAGAAACTTCGCAATCCACAAGAACTCTACAAATGCAATAGATGTGAGGGCTTTCGGGAAAGCAGAGCTCATTCAACGTCAGAGAATTCACACTGGAGAAAAACCACATGCATGTAATGGATGCGGAAATGCTTTTAGAGCGCGCTCACAGCTGATTAGACATCCGGGATTCCAGGGCAGCGAGGAGGTCTGTAAGCATAATGGCTGAGGGGGACTCAGACAATGCCAGCTAATTTAGTGGGGACTTGAGCCAGTCCGATGTCATGAATACGGACAACCGTCTAGGGGAAGCGTGCAGCGGATAGAACCTGAAACCATTCATCCTCGAGAGAAGCCTGGGGGCCTCATCGATGGGGAAAACCGTGTGGGGAAATGGTAGCCCTTTCTCATCGTTGACAAGTTCATGGGAAAAACTCTCATGTTGTACAGACTGTGGGAGGCTGTTTAATCCGTAATCACGCTAATTCATACTGGAGAAAAAACCCTTGATTGCCAAGGGGGATGAGAAGCCTTCAAGATCTTTTCCTTATTGTACTTCAGAGAAACCTTCGAGGTATAGGGGCCCACTGTTGGGGGGGGGGGGAATTCATGGTGTATTAAGCATCACAATGAAACATGCATCACATCAAAGGAGGAGGTCACCCTTTTTTGTTTCCTCCATCCCAAAGCTTTCATTCTTTTCTCTGATGAGATCTGGAATTTTTGTGTGTGTGTCTTTAGTGACTGCTTTTCCTAGTATCTCATTGCCTTTATAACCTTAGCTTGTAATTCTAGGTGTTCAATACTTCTACTGAGGGAGTGAAGGAGACAGTAGGGCAAACGTCAGGGTTGGCCTGGTTTTGGCCTTTGGGGGCAGGACTTCTAAGATACGCAGGGTCATAAGGGCTGTGTCCAGAGGGGCGAGGCTTAGTGGCGGAGTCTGCTGCTAACTCATCCATGTTCGGGCCCCGTTCGTTTGATGAACTTCTACAGGCCACGCGTCTCTTCTACTGATGATGTGGGGATGGGAAATGGGTGGGTGAGACTTTTCTCAAGTTCTGAGCGCAATGACATATTGGTAGGATGCGTGAGGAGGGTTCCAGGTTACCTGTCACATACCTGAAACTAGAAATGGAAAGAGGAAGGCTTAGAGTGCTCGGGATCAACGTCTCCATGCACAAGGGAAGGCAGGACCACACAATTTCCTGTGTTGGGTTGAAGAAGCCCCCCCAAGCCCCCGACCCCACTGCTTGGTCAAAGTTGGGGCAGAAGAAAGCTTAATCTAGTCCTTACCAACGGACGGCTTTCCCGCCTCCCAAGCAAACCAGGATGATCCCCAGACAAGGACTCCCTAAGACATCCTTGCCTCCCGCTATCTTTACTCTCCAGCTGAGGTAGAAGAGATTCAGATCTTGCGCATTTCTGGCTCCTGGCTTTGCGGAGAAAACAGGAAGAAACAGTGGTGCGAGAGGGAGAGAAGGGGAAGAAAAAAAGAACGAAGAAACGTGGGAGCGCCCGCACCCCGGCAACCGCCACGACTCAAGCTCTGTTCCCAAGAGGATCTGAGATGTCAGAAAGGCCGGCTGGAGCGCTAATGGAAAGGCCTCGTTTTCCACCAGCTTAGTTCCAGTTGCCATAAACTCCTCCCAGCCAGTACTTGGCCCTTGTGAAATCTGCTGTGGACCCTGGCCTCCCGCAGAAGTGATCCGACCCACCCGCCATCTGTCCATCGCAGCTTGCTGTCCCCTACCACGCGCTTTCCATGGCTTTCTGGCCCATGCTTAGGCTCTCTCCCTCTTCCTTCCCTGCACTTGTGGCCCTCAAAGTCATCACTGAGCTCCATTTTAGAAGACTCACGCTTATGCACATAGAACTTTCCCGAATCTGTCTTTCCTCATTTGAGTCCAACAGACCCCAGGGAGATGGGACTATGTGCTGAATTGCTCCTTAGGCTGTGAGAAATCTTGACTTGTATCTCCTACCACGTGAGTTAAGATTTCCACTGTCCAAACGTGCAGTGATTTCCCATTTGGATCTAAACCAAGAGCCATGGGGCTCCAAGGAGTTCATGATGGACAGGTTCAGAGGACTGTGATACTGGCTAAGGACGTCTTAGGCTTCAAATAGCAGAAATCTGCTTAGAAGACGAAGACATTTGATTAATATATCAAGACTGGTAGTAGCTGATTCCAGGATAGGTATAGTGGCTCAACGATGTCAGCTAGGACCCAGGCTCTTTTCGTCTGACTGCTGGGCCAACTTTGTGTGCTGGCTTTTTCCCTTGGTCTTGTTGCCTCATGGTCCCAAGATGGCTGCTACAGCTCTAAGTGTCACATCCTGAAACATCCATGTCCGAAGCAGGAAGAAGGGCCAGGCCTCTTCACCACCCTTCCTTTAATCAAAAAGCAAAATTCTTCCCAGACGTTCCTCTGGCCCACTTCCTCCTAATCTTTACTGGCAGAATGAAGGCACGTGTTCCCCTCTAAGCCAGCTGACCGCAGAGGGAATAAGGAACAAGCTTGTCACAGTGACTCACACGCCACTGAAGAGAGACCATGAAAGCACCAGACACGCAAGAGGAGACACCATTTGGGGCACTTCCGCCCCATTTCAGCGGATGCCACGTGAAGAAGAGGGGACAGATCCCACTGGCAGACAGAACCAAAGCCCCTACCCTACAGCCACAACCAGACAGTAGCCAAATCCAGCCATCTGGGCCTCTTGGGGTGAGGCCCAGACACAGTGGAACAGAAAGAAATTGTTCCCTCCTTGTTCTGCCTGAGGGTCCCACTCAGAACGGAGAGCAGAAATCCCAGATTCTTGCGTCTGCCACGACCCAAGGCTGTCCCCAATTGCCCACAATAGAACTTCCAGTAAATGCGGGAGCGCGCGGCGGGGGGGGGTGTCGCTCGTGAACCTGGCGGCCATGGGGGTCATCGGGAGGAGGTTCAGCACCCACCCGACCTGGTCTCTCAGAAACCACAGGCGGGCCGAGAAGGGGCTGAGCCAGCAGGACCATTTATGGAGACGCGGCGTGGATTGGGGATTCCAGCGACGCAAGGGAAATTCCAAGCTGAGATGCAGCGCCTCACCGCCGCTGGAGGGAAGGGCAGACGCGGAGGTGAAGCCCTGACCCTCCCCCAGCTCGCTGCCCGCCCTTGGGCAAGTTATTTAACCTCTCTAAACCTCATTTTCTTCATGTGAACACAAGGATAGGAACACGCGACTTCCCGCGGCTGCTGGGGATTCGGCGGGGCGCTGTGCTCAAGGCCCTTGACCGTGGCCACCAAATGCGGGCTGGGCTGGTCCGAACCTGACACATGCGCCGACCAGAACCCGCGGCTCCGCGAGCATCTCCCCCGCCCCACCACCACCCCAGTTCCCCAGGAGTGCCCAGCTGAGAGCCGCCGGCCCCTCCAGCGTCCTGCTCCCCCTCTGGCCCGCACGGGATCATCTCTTTCGATCTCTACCTGTGTGCGTTCATTTCTGTTCGACTAGGGGTGGTCGACTAGGGGAATCATGTGAGAGAGCATTCTGGTGACCCACTGTGACACTCCAGCCACAAACTTCCAAAGCCCGAGCACGCACACCTGGTGGCCAGCTGTGCTCCTGCCCAGAGACACTGGGGTGAGCAGGAAAGCCCCTGGCAAGCAGACAAAGAGGAAGCTGGCAAGGGCCCTCCCTTTCTCTCTTTAACCGTTGGTGACCTGCTCACATCTCCACCAGCTTCCAGGTTCGGCTGTTCGCAAGCAGCCCCGGGCTCCCAGGAGATGTGGTTCTATGGGCAACACCAGCCCTCGGGACCAGCACCTACTATCCGGCCTAGAACATTTTTGACTCAGCAGCTTTAAAAGAAAGCAGCAGAGAGCTCTGAGGCTCTGTAAAACCCTGAATATATACACAGGATCGCTTCCCACTGCCAAGGAGACAGGGAGTCCGCAGCTCACAAACACAAGGGGGCAACGTCTGTTTTGTGCTGAGGACCCAGGACTTCACCATACAGCAAAGGCAGGACGCACTCCCTGGGGGGTGGGGGGCGCAGGAGGACACTGGAGGACAGTCACTAGCAACTGTTCTCCTTGGGCCCTCCGCGAACTCCCTGGCCACAGGTAACTAGGGGAGCACGCCCCTGCTCCAGCCGGGCGCTCAGCCAGGCACCGTGTATGGAGAAGGGCTTTGGACGCAGGCCGGGCCCTCAAAGAGCTGCGGGTTCCTGCTGAGGGTGACCCCTACGCCAGCCAGACCTAACCAGGACACCGCATGGCCCAGTTCCGCAACAATCCCGATCGCTCGCCTGCTCCCCGCCTCCCCCGCCCCCGAAGTTACTCGAGCGCCGGGCGTGGTGGGCCACAGGGAGAATCTGCTCGGCCCGCCCGGCGTGAGCAGGTACCGGGGGCGAGCGCTGGCAACAGAGACGAGATCACCTTCCTCCTGCGTGACCTGGAAGAGTGCGGCGACAACCGTCCCCAGAAGGCAGGCCACATCTTGGGTCACGGCATCTCCACCCATGACCGCGCTGAACCACAAGTCCGTGGGCTTTGCCTGCAGTGGCCACAGCTGCACCCGGTCTCCAGGCCAAGTCCCGCCGTGCTCAGAGGGGCTGTGGAGAACAGCATGGACAGGATGTGGTTCTTCCTCGAAGAGCTTCCTTGAAGTCTGTTGGAGGAGAAGAAGGCGCAGTAGAAAGGTCAGGATGGCCTAGAGCATCGCCTGAGCGCTAAGGGGTTTGTGGGCCATGAACTCTCAAAGGACGCGGCCGGGGGAGTCCAACAGTAGCCTACAGAGTCCCCGGAAGGCTTTGGGGGGGAGGTGGGCTTCAGGCCAGGCTGGGGGAGTGGGCAACTTTGGAGCCGTAGGCTCTCTTCATTCTAGGAGCACCTATGACATGGGCAATGACCCCAGGCGCTCAGACACAGCTCCCTCCTCACCCCGCAGGAAAGTAGAGCCTTCTCCTCTTGTTTTTTTTTTTTTTTTTTTAAGATTTTATTTATTTATTTGACAGAGAGAGGGATCACAAGTAGGCAGAGAGGCAGGCAGAGAGAAAGGGGGAAGCAGGCTCCCTGCTGAGCAGAGCGCCCGATGCGGGGCTTGATCCCAGGACCCTGAGATCATGACCTGAGCCGAAGGCAGAGGCTTAACCCGGGGAGCCACCCAGGCGCCCCGAGCCTTCTCCTTTTGCTGGGCCATCACAGGAGGACACAGCCAGCGGCGGGCGCGTTGGTGCCGCTGCAGAGCTCGGTTCCTTGGAAATGGGACTTGTGACGCTCTCATTCCTATGATGTCATCACAGTGTGCGGCCGGGACTGGGACATCCTGACTGAGGCCAAAGCTTAGCCTTCCCGCCAGAGCAGAACCCCTCCTGGGGGGGCGGGGCTGCTGCTCCCAAGAGGCTGGGACCGGAGACTTGATGCTGGTAAAGGCATCGCTTCAGAAAGCCCGACTCTAAACCCCAACCTCAGTCCACCGGTGTGATACACGTGGCCACGCATTCAGGCAGAACTCTGGCAGGATACCAAACAATTCATACAGAGGAAATCTCTGAATATTATGAATTGGGGAAAATTTCCTTCATTTCCGAATTCATCCTCGAGAGAGAGACCATGAATGGCACTGATGCGGGAACGTCGTCGGGAGGAGGCAAGCAGCTCTTAAGAGATGGGGAGGACACAGAGCAGCAGCGTGGGCCACATAAAAACCAAGCCACGTCAGCCCCACCTTCCGAGCGCCACGCAGGAGAAAGTGCCATTCTCTGTGGGCTGAGGCAGGGACCTCGCCCAACAGCAGATAAGTCATTCGGGAGCCAAGTCTTTCAGATGCAATGAATTGAGGGCGGCGATCATTTGAGCAGAAATCAGCCCTTATTCATCTCCCCAAGATCCTGACTAGGGAGAGGGCTGTGGCTCTCTCGTGGGGGCTCGAGGGGGGCCGCCGCACCGGCCTCCGCATGCTCGGACCAGAACGTGTTCCTATCGGAGAAAAACACGGTGAACGCAGTCTAGAGAAGGATTTTGTTGGAACTTGGAACTTTTAGCACCAGCGGTGGAACGGCCTGGCTATGAGAACACAGACAGCCCGTGGGACTGTGTGTTCGGGGGACAGTTGAGCAAGTACAGTCTGTGTGGGTCACAGCGCTGAGCGGAAGAGAGGAATGGGGACATCGCCCTTCCTCTTCGTCAGTCTTCAGGAAAGTCCGCTGTCACCTTTCCTGTTCCTTGCCTCGGCCTTGTGAGGATGCCGTCACATAGTCCCAGCCCGTGTGGGCCTGGGCTCCGGAGGGCAGGAGGTCGCCTGTCCGTGAGCAGGCTGGTGACCACTGTGACACAGTCCACGCTGGCGAACACAGCCCCGGGGAGGCTGCTGGGCCTGGCTCGTTCAAGCACTCATCTGTCCAACAAGGGCCTTTTCAGCATCTCTTCTGCTCTGGCCCTGGCACTAGTATTTGCGTGTTAGGGGGTGGGGATAAAGCACAGGGAAGGAGGAGGGGCCAGCAGCAAGTGGCCCGGGGGACCGAGGGGAGAGAAGGGACTTGAGAAAACAGCGGCACCTCTGAGAATGCAGGCAGTGTGTCCGCGTCCCCGGTCTCAGACGGGGGCTTGGGAGAGAGCGCTGGGGAGACAGGGAGGAAGAAGTCTGGTCTCCTGTCTGCCATGTGTTAGGTGCCCAAGCGACTCTGCCAAGTGACCCTGCGAGCCGGGTGCCTCTTAGCTCCACTTTGTGAATAAAACAAGCGACAGGCTTGCCTAGTAAGTGGCCGAGCCAGGACCTGGGGCGACCTCTGTCTCACTCATGCCACGGCCTTCGCGGGCCACGTTTCCAGAGACGCAGGGGATGATGAGAGGGAGTGTGTGGACTGGGGAGAAAGGGGAGGAAGGAGGGAAGGGGCTGGCTTCTGCAGACCCGGCTGTCAGGGGACAGGCAAGGGCTCAAGTCCTCCTTCATCCGTTTGGCTAGTCTAAACCGAGCCCCATGGCGTGCCAGGCGCTGTACTTTGGCCCTGGGGATGTGAGTCAGACCGAAAGGGCCCTGCCCCCATGGAACTGCCATTCTAGAAGGAAGCAGACAACCAACCCCGCATGCTGTGCGATTAGAAAGGGGAAGCACAGAGAAGTACGGAACCCAGACTCACAGGCTTGAGGGCAACTTTGGGGAAAAAGTAACACGTTGGCTAAGACCCAGAAGAGGAAGCCTCAGCCTGGTTGGTGCAGAGAGGGACGTGCGGGAAGGTCGTCTGGTGACCGAGCAGAGTGACAGGGGCCCAAAGACCGACCGTCTCGTGTGTGTGAGGAAACAGCGCAGGTGGGGAGGCAGGCAGCTCAGAACGGACCCTGAGAGCCATGGGAAACCGTGAAGAGGGTCACATGTAGGGGTGACCGGAGCAGGTGTGTGGTTTATCCCTTCCCCGGGAAGCCCACGGCTGCCAGAGAAGAGGAGAGAGCTGTCCAAGGATTCCGCAAATTCAGGCAGCCGTGGTGGATGAGGGAGGCTGGCAGCTCTTTTTTTCCCCTCGCGGAACAAGAAGGGTTTCCAAGAGATGCAGTGAGCAGGAGGAGCGAGGACTCGCTTTACGGGGTGCCTTGGATGGAGCTGCGGGTTCCAGAAGCCTAGCGGGGCAGGGAGTGCAGGCCGCTTGCAGACCCATTTGCGAGAGCAAACACCCCCCTCTTGTGGCCAAAATGGGTATTGCCGTTGTGTTCACAAACAGGCATGCGGGGCCTTCCCGCTTCACTCCCTGAAAAGCCGGGCAGGTAAGTCCCGGCTCCAGGTGGCCGTCGACCCCAGGGGATCTCCCACCTGTTTTTTCCTGCCCTTTTTTTTTTTTTTTTTTTTTTAATTTATTTGACAGACAGAGATCACAAGCAGGCAGAGAGGCAGGCAGAGAGAGGAAGGAAAGCAGGCTCCCTGTTAAGCAGAGAGCCTTCGCGGGGCTCCATCCCAGGACCTGGAGATCAGGACCCAAGCCGAAAGCAGAGCTTTAACCCACTGAGCCACCCAGGCACCCCTGTTTTTTTGTTTTTAAGAGAAATCTGAATAATGGGGGAAATGTGTATATATGCTCAGAAACAGATGCTAGAGAGACGGTCAATGTTACCCATGATTTCAAATTTCAAAACAGATGACTGCTTTTTTTTTTCATTTTGTTTCGACTTATTTTAAAATTTTCTGTTCTAGACACGTATTCCTTTTGTTAATAGGAGAATAAATGTATTATTACTATTTTTTTTTAAGGCTGAACTGACATAAAAGTGGCCCAGGAGGGGACTAAAGGGGAGGCCAGGGGCGAAGGAGAGAGCGGAACGGCTGTGTGAGGACCCACTCCCCAGGCCCTTCCACACCCCGGGAGCACAGAGCCCGGCCAGCTGCAGGGCCGCACCGGCACCCGGGCTGGAGGACGAGGCCTCCTGAAGGAGCCCTCCCTGCTGTCGCTCTAGCTGTGTCCCACTTCAGCGCACACCTCCTGCTCCCTCCTGCCTCTCCCGCTCGTGTGATCGCTTGCTCTCATCCGTGTGCTGCCCTCCTGACCTGGTCACACAGGGAGGGCTCTGACCACCAGGTTCTGGGTGATGTGGAGTCTATTCCCTACGCCTACATGGAGGATCCTCTCTTTTGCGGCTGATGCTAAATGAGGGCTGGGTTTGCCCACAAACTGTGGCCACGCGTGCTGTGTATATGGGGTCTCTATCTGGACAACTTCGAACGAAGAACTCACCTGGCCTAGAGTTCTGGTCACTTCTGTCACCGCCGTGGCTGCTTCTTCCCTCTCCTGCTTGCAACTCTTCTCTTGGGCAGGGCAGCAGCTTGGCCTCCCGTGTGGAGGCTCCCCAGTGCTGGCCTAAGGCTCTGGAACATTCTGAGGTGTCTCCCAGGTCTGGTACCTGTGAAGAGTCACTCTTGGGATCTTCTTTCAGCAAGCTCCTTGATTTAAGGTGAAAGCCTAGTTCTTACTCCTGAAGTCACCATCTGCAATCATATGTTGAAAAGCCAAATGTTACCTGTTTGCTCTGCAAAGAAAAGCCATGGAAATAAAACACACGCCTGCCGCTGGGGATGGATGGGATAAACCAGGACGTAGATCACAGCAGTGAGAAATGAAGTTATAGCGAAGTAATTAGTGATCACACTGTTTTTAAAAAAGAAAAGCAAGTTATGCAGGGCGCCTGGGTCGTACGGCTGGTTAGGCAGCTGACTTTGGTTTCAGCTCAGGTCATGATCTCAGGGTCCTGGGATCGAGCCCCATGTTGGGCTTCATGCTCAGTGGGGAGCCCGCTAGAGACTGTTTCCCACTCCCTATGCTCCCCCGCCCCCTCGCATGCTCTTTTTCTCGCTCTCTAAAGAAATCCTTTTTTTAAAAAAGATTTTATTTATTTGACAGAGAGAAATCACAAGTAGGCAGAGAGGCAGGCAGAGAGAGAGAGAGAGGGAAGCAGGCTCCCCGCTGAGCAGAGAGCCCGATGCGGGACTCGATCCCAGGACCCTGCGATCATGACCTGAGCCGAAGGCAGTGGCTTAACCCACTGAGCCACCCAGGCACCCAAGAAATCCTTTTTAAAAAAAAAAAAAAAAAAAGGCAGGTTTTGGCTGCCTGGATGGTCCAATTGGTTAAGTGTCCACTCAGGTCATGATCCCAGGGTCCTGGGCATTGGGCTCCCTGCTCCTCGGGAGGCCTGCTTTTCCCCTCCCACGCTCCCTGCTTGTGTTCCCTCTCTCACGGTCTCTCTCTCTCTGTCAAATAAATAAATAAATATTTTTTTCTTCTCTTTTTTTTTTTTTTTTTTGATGAGGAAAAAGCAGGGCTCTGAAGGGGTGGGGATGGCGAGGGAATGGCGAGGGGGCAGGAAGGGGATTCTGAGAAGGCTGGGAAGAACTCAGGCTCTCCCAGCTGTGCAGCAACAGGTGTGGGAGGTGGAAGGCTGATGAAGCTGCCCCAAGGGGCAAGGTTAGTGACCTCCAAGGAGGGGCGTCATGGGGTCAAAGCTTGAGGTAACTGCAGAAACAGGAGGGCCCAGGCAAAGGGGAGGAAAGCTGGATTTGAGGGTGTGGTCCTGTGTTGGTCAAAGAACTCCCACAATCATCATTAGAAAAATAACTTGTACACGTAGGCACTTTATAGTTTACAAAGCACTTTCTCCTCCTTGAGGCTTACAGACGAGGAAACAGAGGCACAGCACGGCTAGCACGCAGCGGAGCCAGGAGCTGAATCCAGCTGGTCCCAGCTCTCTCTGGGCTACGCTGCTCAGCTGCCCTTTCCGAGCATGGCCACTGAGGAGGTTCTAGAAGCTTAAGGCCAAGGAAGAGCTTACACTTTATGACTGGAAGGGCCCAAACACAGAGCTGGTCTCAGCTGGAGATCCAGATGCCCCTTGTAAGACCAGGCGATAGCCATTACATGCTGGACCCTAGGAAGATCATGAAGGTCGGGGTGGGGGCGGGGAG
Source organism: Neogale vison (assembly GCF_020171115.1). Lineage (NCBI taxonomy): Eukaryota > Metazoa > Chordata > Mammalia > Carnivora > Mustelidae > Neogale > Neogale vison. The sequence continues at coordinate 9,617,764 of NC_058104.1, forward strand.
TCGCTGGGGTGGCCACGGAGGCCGGCAAGGCACTCGGGGACACAGAGCGGCAGCTGCTTCCCAGCCAGTCCAGAAGCATTTCAATACTTTTAACAATCCATCCATCCCTCCATTCTGGTGGGCACCAGAGGAATGTCATGCCGGCCTCTGGCCTCCCCTAATTCTGTGTCCCACAGATCCCACTGGTGACAGGGGACTCTAGAGGTTGTACAAAGTGTACTTATTTCAGCCAAACCACACTTCCATAGAAAGGGACGTCATGTTCTCCGGATGTAAGTGATCGTGGCTGTATCCAAGTTTGTGAAGTCTGTTATTGGCCTCTTCCGCTCCTGCAAGGATCAGGGGCACTGCCAGGCTAAAGGAGCAGCCCCCTAGTGGTGTTATTTGGCTTTGCAATGAGCACTTACAGTCCTATTACCAAAAAATAAGAGATAAGAAGTCTGCTAAGAGGGGTGCCTGGGTGGCTCAGTCGTTAAGCGTCTGCCTTCCGCTCAGGTCATGATCTCAGGGTCCTGGGATGCAGCCCTGCATCGGGCTTCCTGCTCGGCGGGAAGCCTGCTTCTCCCTCTCCCACTCCCCCTGCTTGTGTTCCCTCTCTCGCTGTCTCTATGTCAAATAAATAAATAAAATCTTGGGGGGGAAAAAAAAAGAAGTCTGCTAAGAAGAGTCTTGGCCAGTCTTTCTGCAAAAAGGTATCCAGAAGAGGTATGGTGAAACCCTTACTTTGAAGTTTTAAGAACACAGTGGATAAGAGAACTCCAGGAGTGGAAAACTCAGCCAGAAAGGAAACCCCCATGTGACTGTGGGTCATGACAAAAGAACACATATTACAGTTTCTGTAAACAATGATGCAGATTTGAGCAGGTTAACTAATGACTTAATTGAAGTACTTCCCTGTAAGAAGAATGAGAATGTCAGAAAAGGAAAAATTAAAAAGCCTAGGAAATGATCCAAAATCTAATTCAATCCCCAAAGGCACCAGGGAGAGGGAAGAGGAACACAGACATGGTGTTGGGTTAAAACAGACATGGCCTTCGTTCTCCTAGGAAGACCCACCCCTCCCTATCTTCACACTTAGTTCTCTCTTCTGCCTGCTGGCTTGGTTCATTTTCTCACTCCTGCCCTCCAGCACGACCCCCACGGCCCCTTCATTGCCCAGGGGTGCACTCCCAGACCCAGCCTGACTGCCTCCTCTGGGCAGGATGGCCATGAGCTGCTTCAGCTCCAGCAGCTCAGGATGGGCAACTTGCACACCATCCCTGTGCCCTCAGCCACTGGCAGAAGAGCTCCCAGGGCATCGCAGAACCCTGCAGGGCCCTGAGCCTCCTGGTGTTAAACTCTCTGAAGCCAGGACAGGCCAGCTTTCAGCTGGGAGGCTGATCACCGGGCAGCCTGGTCCTCTGCTTCCGCCTTCACAGTCAGAATTTTGTCCTGCTTTTGAAGGACCTGGGGGCACTGGGACACAGCGCCCCTCACTGCGGTGCTCATTCTTGCCAGAAGACCCCAGGGAGGCTCACATTTCAGAGAAGCTCTATTTCAGACACGTTCTGAAGCACAATAACATGAAATAAAACCAATTGATTATGGTCCTTTTCAACACCACTAAAGACAGTAAAACAGTACAACACCCTCTCCCCTCACTGGCCACGCTGGGTATTTTTTCCAGCGAATCCCAGACATCATTCGACCTTAAAACCTGCAGTATGTGTCTCTAAGACTCTTTTCCTTTTTAATGCACAACCCCAACAGCCTTTTCACAACTAAAAGTTTTAAACAGCGGCTCTGCCATATTGCCAATGTTCACAAGTACCAGATTTTTAAAAAACTGCACGATTGTTAGACTCATGGTCCTTATAATGTTTACAGGTAGCGTCTGGCTGATAAGTCTCCTTAGGGAGGAAAGTCCACTTCCCTCTTTAAAAAAAAATGTTTTTTAAATCTTGTAGTTTGTTAAGTACTTCAGGTGGGGGCGCCTGGGTGGCTCAGTGGGTTAAAGCCTCTGCCTTCGGCTCAGGTCCTGATCCCAGGACCCTGGGATCAAGCCCCGAGTTGGGCTCTTTGCTCAGCAGGGAGCCTGCTTCCTCCTCTCTCTCCATGCCTGCCTCTCTGACTACTTGTGATCTCTGTCAAATAAATAAATAAAATCTTAAAAAGGAAAAAAAAAAAAAAGAAGAAGTACTTCAGGTGGCTGTAGTTAGAACAAAATGACATTTAACCAACGTCTGGGCGCCTGCTCTTTGCCAGGCACGGCGCTCTGTGCTGGAAAGAAAGGCGTGAGCCGACAGACTAGGTTCTGGCCTTGCTCTGGGGCAAATCATGCACTCTCTCTGGCCTTGGGGACCCCTTCTCTAGGAGAAAAGACTGGACCAAGCGTTCCCTCGAGGCCACGCTCTGATGTGGCTTTCATCACTGTGACCCACTGTCCGAGCCTCTGCAAAAAGCCTGCCAGATACCTTCCCTGGAGCCCGGGCCCACACCCTGCCTTTCCGGGCGGCCGCCCGTCTGCCTGGGCTCCCGGAGGCCGAGGAAACGCGGAGGAGCTCCCCCGGACGCCGCCCAGCTCCGACCGACCGCAGTGGCGAGCAGTAACTGCCACCGCTCGGAACCCGGCGCACGGGCCCTGCTCCGGCCCAACTACAATTCCCAGAGGCCTCTGCGGCGAGCCGGTCATCATGGAGACCGGCCGAGTTCGTCGGCTCTGCAACCGTCGGTGGCCTGGGTTTGCGAGGGGCCCGTGCGCGGAACATCCCCCAAGCTTTCAGATGAGCTGGTCACGTGTCCCCACCACCCAGGCTTTGGCTCTGGGGCCCGAGGAGACGGAGCCCTAACGCCACACCGAGGGCGTGGGAAGACGGACCTACATTTCCCAGAAGGCCCCAGGTGCACTCCACTTCCGGTCGCTCGGCACTGAAACGGTAACAACCGAGCTGTCGCCAAAGGAGTCAAGTTCTGGGTGTTTGGGCTCCTGAAGCCAGGAAACAGAGGAGCGGGAGACGGAGAAAGAGGATAGGGGAGGAAAGCAGAATGGGAAGTTTGGTTATAAAGCAACGTTAAAGAGCGCATCCTCGCCTGCTTACCTTTTCCACGGACGCTCAGGGCCGGCGTGGGCGTCGCACAGCCCTCTGGGAAAGACGCTGCCCTAAGGCCTATGGGAAGTGTAGTCATTAACTGTCACTACATTGAGCACCTGCGATAAACCAGGCGCACTGTAGATAGGGGATTAAACTCGCCTTCTTCCTTCTTGTCTACTCAAACACAAATTTTACGTCTTAATTACCTACGGAACCCTGCCTGGTTTTTTTTATTTATTCATTTGATAGAGATCACTAGTAGGCAGAGAAGCAGGCAGAGAGAGGAAGAAGCAGGCTCCCTGCTGAGCAGAGAGCCCAATGCAGGGCTTGATCCCAGGACCCTGGGATCATGATGGGAGCCGAAGGCAGAGGCTTAACCCACTAAGCCACCCAGGCGCCCACCTGTCCCGTTTTCTTCATGCCAGTCGCCAGTGCTGTGTTTCAGACACTCTGGATTTCCTTGTCAGCCTGCTCCCAGTCATATTACCCTTAAGTCATCTCTCCATGGGGTCGCCAAAGTGATCGTCCCTACTCTGCTTAGGGCTTTTCAGCAGCTAATCTAATCAAGTTCACGCTCCTTGGCTATTATTTGGCCTTACTGTCTTGGGCTAGTAACCTCAGACAAAATAACGGTTTGTTTGGTTTTGGTTTTGGTTTTTTGTCTTGTCTTGTCTTGTTTTAGATTCATCTCGTTAGCAGTTGATACCTCAAAACTATTGTCACTATTTTTTAAAAGTGCAAGGCACAACTTCCTGCTTTGAACCCAAAAGGGTGATAAATTCCAAGTATAGTTGCATTTACAAGATATCCTTGAAAAGTACTTGAAGTAGGTTCCTATAACTAGAAACCAAGTCACTCACACTCTGAAAAAATTAATTGAATTCCCCTGAACAAAGTATTTCATTCCATCATATGGGCTTTCTAGGTGCTTTCTAGGTCTTGTGAAGCCATACAAAAGAGTAAATAAGGATGGTTCTTGTACAAAGTACTTATCACAGAATTTCAGTTAGAAAATAATGTAAAATAGAGGAGTTATTTTTATTTTACATAGCACTTTGAATGTCTAAGATCTAAAATTATGCCCCATCCCAAGAGCTGCTTAAGAGTGGAGTAAATCTGCATTGAGGCTTTTGAGAAAGGAGGCATACTTTTAAAAGCTATCAGAAAGCCTAGATAGGAATGAACTGCAGAAGATAGATGAGGTGTTGCTCACATCAAAGTACCATGAACTCCCCTTTTGAAGTGGGAATACTTGGCAGACACAACATTTCCATTGGCTTTTAACTTTGGTAGGAAGAATGGCCAGGATCATAAACGTAGAGAATTATTTAACTGATAAAGCGATTTTGAAGTCACATTAAAAATGTCATCTGTTGTCAAATAAATAAATAAAATCTTTAAAAAAAAAAAAGATCAGTTTGTCCAGAATTCTCCTTTAAAAAAAAAATGTCATCTGTTCTTAACATTGAAAAGCAGAGAGTTTCCTCCTTCCTCGCTAATTTAATCTCTTTGGATTTTTTTTTTTAATGGGGATCCTTCATTTGTTGCTGAAGAAAAGAATACATTTGTTGAGAAAGTACCAGCCAAGGCCAGGATATTCCAGGTGGGGAAGGCTGAGGTCAAGATCTAGAAGAGTCATAGTTCAGAGTGATTTCCTCGAGTTGTGCAGTTACTTAATTGGTATTTTTAAAAGTTTATTTATTTATTTGACAGAGAGAGAAAGAGAGCGAGCCAGCGAGAGAGCACACAAGCAAGCAGAAGGGCAGGCAGGGGTTGGGGGCAGGAAGGAAGTGGGACTCCATCCCAGGACGCGAGATCATGACCTGAGCCGGAGGCAGAGGCTTAACCCACTGAGCCACCCAGGAGACCCCTTAATTGGTATTTTTAAAAACTCTTATAGTTTTCAGTTACCAGCAAACCTCTGCTCTTGTTCTAATAATTTAGTTATCTTGCAGTGTAGGGGTCTTCTGATGTTCCACAAAAAGTGTAATGATCTCCAGGAGCTTCCCTGAACAATCAGGAGGTGTGGACGTTCGAGTTGTGATGTTAAATGACTAACTCGTGGTTTTCCTTGCAAGTTCAGTACTACTCTGACTCATCTGCCTGCCCAGGTACCACAGGACAGGGGAAAGAACAGGGGCCTGGGGGCCAGTTTGGTCCCTGTCCTCACTTGATGGGTCGCCTTGGACTAGTCATTTGTCATCTCCCCATATTCCCCCTCCCCCTGAGCCTGCTTCTCTTCCATTAGTCCCTTAAGTGCACTGAGGCTGAATGACGGCCCCCAAAGATCTCAGGACCCAACTCCCTGGAAAGTGTGTTGTTTCGTTGGTTGGAAAAAACGGTCTTTGCAGATGTGATTAAGTTAAGTACCTTTAGATGGGGAGATTGTCCAGCAATTATAAGTGTCCTTATAGCCGAGTGTCAGAGGGAGATTTGAGTCAGATAGACAATGTGAAGATGGAGCAGAGAAAGATCTAAGGATGCTGGCCTTAAAGACTGGGGCAGGGGCACCTGGGTGGCTCAGTGGGTAAAGCCTCTGCCTTCAGCTCAGGTCATGATCCCGGGATCCTGGGATCGAGCCCCGTATTGGGCTAGCTGCTCAGCAGGGAGCCTGCTTCCTCCTCTCTTTCTGCCTGCCTCTCTGCCTGCTTGTGATCAGATAAATAAATAAAATCTTTTTAAAAAATTTTATTTATTTATTTGTTTGAAAGAGACAGTGAGAGAGAGCATGAGTGCAGAGAAGGTCAGAGGGAGAAGCAGACTCCCCGTGGAGCTGGGAGCCCGATGTGGGACTCGATCCCGGGACTCCAGGATCATGACCCGCAACTTTCCTTTCCCTCGTAAGGGCTGATGGTTGAAACCACCTTCCTAAAATTTCACACTCAAGCATAGTTATGACCCAAATCATGTATTTCAGTTTTGTTAAAAATGTCCATCAGTAAAAAGGTACTATTTCAACATAAATGGTTATTAAAATGATCTAGTATAAAATTGTGACATAAAAGGTTAGGTGGACTATTTTGTAGCTACAAACAAGAATAAAGCAGCTCTGTATATATCTGTACATAATCCTAAGATAAGAAAAGTGAAAAAAGCAAGTTGTAGGAAAATGTGAAGAGTCTGCTATCATTTCCTTTCACAAAACACATTTGTATGTGCACAGACTGTGTCTAGTAGTAAATGGAAGGTAAGTGGTTTTTTGTTTTGTTTTTTTTTTTTTTTTTAAAGTAGGCTCCATGTCTAGCGTGGAGCCCAGCCACAGGGCTTGAACTCACAGCCCTGAGATCAAGACCTGGGCTGATATCAAGAGTCAGACACTTAACCCACTGAGCCACCCAGGCACCCTGGTAAGTGGCTTCTTGAGAGGGAACAGGTTTCTGGGATGGGGAAGACGGACTTCTTCATGGACTGTCCCCTTAGAACTCGGGCACATGTGGCTTAATCAAATGCAACTCTTTCTCTCTATGTGAGGACTTACACGGGTTGCACTCTGCCCCCCCCCGCCGTAAATGCACGCTCCTGGGGTTAATTTTTCTGTTGAACTCTTGGCTTCTCATCAACAATCAGATAAAAATAATTGCTTTTTGTTCTGGAGCCGTATTCTGCAGACCAGTTATTATTACTGCCACTATTGTGTAAAGATGATTTACTATGCTTGGCCTTGAGGCTATCCTGTGTTCCTTACACGTGTTCCCATTGAGAGCAGGTCAGAAGGAAATTAACTTGGACTTAAAATGTGCTCGCAGGTAACCAGGCAGTTGGCTGCACACAGCTCCATTTCCGCCTCCTTGTTGTTGATGTGAAGAGCGCCCACACCACTGATTCAACTCTCTTAAGCGTCTCCACTTTTCTCTCACTCGCATTGGGAAAGACCCACGTACTATGTTTTCAGATTGGCTAGGTTAAAAAAAAATTTCCAAAAACAGGGGCGCCTGGCTGGCTCAGTCAGTAGGGTATGCAGCCCTTGATCTCAGGGTCATGAGTTCAAGCCCCATGTTGGGCCTAGAGCTTAAAAAAAAAAAAAAATCCAAATATAAAAACTATGAACAAATTCCCAAGATTAAAGCAAACTCACTTGTACGACAAGCTATAAACTCACCATCTTTCCTTATTCTGAGCATTAATACTTTTGATGGTTTTTACATATTGGGTGTTAGGATGATATAGCTTTTTTTTAAACATGTATTACCTGAACGAAAGTTCCCCTGAGATCATAAAAAACTTTTTAGAAAATGTTATGTATATTCTACCTTCTAAGCTGATAATGATGTCCAGATACCAAGGATATTTAAATAAAAATAAAATCTTGGAGAAGTTCAATGCTAATCTTCTTCAAAAATATTCTAAGTGGGGGTGTCTTGCTGGCTCAGTCGGTGGAGGGTGTGATTCTTGATCTCAGAGTTGTGAGTTCGAGCCCCACGTTAGGTGAGGTGATTACTTAAAAATTAAATCTTTGGAAAAAAGACATCCTCAGTCAATGGTACACTAATGTTCTAGTAAATTATTTACAATCACCAACAGAAGAATGGATAAACAAGATGCAATCTGCCCATACAATGGAATATTATACAGCCCTAAAAAGGAAGGGCATTCCGACACCTGCTACAACACAGATAAAACTTGAGGATGTTCTACTCAGTGAAATACACCAGTCACAAAACTTAAAACACTGTATGATTCTACTTTTATGAAGTCCCTAGAATAGTCAAATTCAGAGAGACAAAAAGTGGAATGGTGGGTGCCAGGAGTTTGGGGGAGGGGGGATAGGGAGTTAGTGTTTAAAGGGTATAGCATTTCAGTTTGGGATGATAAAAATGTTCTGGAGATAGATAATAGTAATGGGTTCACAACACTGCAAATGCATGGAATGCCACAGAACTATACTCTTATAAATGGTTATAATGGCAAATTTTATATCATGCATAGTTTACACCAAGTTTAAAAAGCGTAACAGGATTGTTAAATTAAAAAGTTATCCTAAGTGATCAAGTAAACCTCCTTGCAGGTTTATAATGAGAATGCTGCATCTCTTACTACTGTAATTGGATAATACTTGAGAATATTCACCTGCTATATTCTCGATTCCCCTGAAAATCCTGTTTTTCTCCCAGGAAGCTGAGAGGTGAGGATGCGCCAGACAGGCCAGCTGTGGCAAGGAGTGCAGTGATCCTGCCACAGAGACCCACAGAGATGTGGGATGTATGGAGGGCACAGCTGGTTCTCAGAGATGTGCAGGGCCAGGCCCAGCCAGGATGTGACAGAGTCAGCCTGGGACTCCTAGTTCCATGAGGAAAACCCATGCTATTGGCCGTACCAATCCTGGCCTTGACACGACATGGCCAGTAGGGTGGTCAGCGACATCCTGACAGAGGTCAGGAAGGGAACCAGAGGACCTGCCCTTGGTACAGCTGCCCCAACAGTAGCAAAACCCTGTCCAGACACCCTGACACCTTGGGGAAAAGGGCGCAGAAGTAGACTGCAACCTTGAATTGATAAAATACTTATCCTAGAGACTGAACTAACATGGAAACTTTCAATTGTAAGAGACAGAAAAACAAGTTGAGTCTCACTATTCATGGTCCTTATATTCTGTAAATTCGCCCCATGCACTGGATGAGGGATGCCAGACCCCTGTTTCTGGGGAAATGCAGGGTCCCGTGCCTGTGTGCCTCTGATCACATTTCATCTACCATCAATAGGTAACCTTGTTTTATGGACGCTTCTGTTTAAAGACATCTTATTCGATATACATTGTTTATTTCATCGACATTGAACTCGCAGCCAACAGCAAAGAACTCAGGCTGGAATGAGGCTTATGGAAAGCACTGGTTTAGAGAAGACACATCACAGCTTTCTTGCACTTTGCAATATTAGCCAACCCTTCCGTGCCACCTTTGGGGGTCATTTTAAACAGCGAAACCACTCAATGAAAAGCACAGAAATGTGAAAATGTGGCACCCAATAGGCTGTGACATGGACACTTGTTTATAGTATGAGAGCTGAAACAAGAAAGCAGAGTGTAGTTTCAGCCTCAGCTGGAAACATGCGTGACCGATGATCCCAATTTTGGGCCGCTCTGAATAACGGAAAGCGCTGTATTGATCTGGGGGTTATAGATTAGTTTGAGCTAGCAGGCAAATTTGCAAAGCAGAACCCATGAAGGAGGATCAACTGTACCCTCATTTGGCATCAAATGTGGTCTAGGCCCCCTCCTTATCTAGGAGGAGCAGAACATGAGATTTAGGCCAATTACAGAAAATGGAAGAATCTATCATCTTCTCCCATATCGAAGGTGTAGGACCTGAGTGTTGCACCCTACCTCCCTGTAATTTAGAGGAACAGAATGGCAGCCCCATGAGGGTAAGGATTTCTATCTGTTTTGCTCCTGCTGTTTACTGTCAACAGCTACAACAGTGCAGCATGACACGTCAGTCTTTGCTGAGTGAACTAAGCAGTGAAAATCACCTTCAAACCAATACACAGGAATTAAACTACTGCCTATCATTTGGTTCTGACGGTTACAATTCCACAATTTTTATCACCTGACGTATATGAAGAGGAAAGAAAAACAACTCAGTGTTCCAACTCTTGGAGAGGTTTAGGGCAAAGGAATCAGAATGGCAATACCAAGGACAGGGAATGAACGGTGTGAGTCCACTCCCTGGCTGAGCGGACCCTAAGAGCAGATAAGGGAAAGGTCTTCCACAGCCACATGGAGAAGGACACATCAGTAGCTGGGTAAGATTCCAGAGCTGCTCTGGGGAGCAAGCTGACCTTACGTGCCACGCGGAAGAGTTCAGATAAAGGGTGCTTAGGTGATAATTGACATCTCCTCCCGGTCTCTGCTTTCAGACACTGAGTTGACGATGCTTTTTAAGTACTTTAGGAACTCCGACCTGATCTCTTCAGGGTCATCCTCCAGATTCGAGTGCACCAGCTTCAGCTTGTTCAAGGGGGGCGCTTTAAAAGGAAAATAAATGTAATTAGGAATGAACCTTTAAGGAGGGCCCCTTTCTGGCTCCCAGTGGGCTGAGTCTTATTGAAGCCAATTTGCTTAACTTTCTAGAGGCCAAACATAAAGTTGTGTCTTGCCCGCCGTGATTTAACAGAGGAAGAAACGTTTCACCACGGGCCAGGGCGGCTGAGCTCAGCATCGTGTTCGGCATACAGTAGGTGCCCAATAAAGAGTGCTACAACACTGCCACCTGGTGGTGGGATAACAACACTACAAGCCACTTCCCCGTCCTCCTCTTAAACCAGAAAGGAAGAGATTTCGGAGTAATGTGAGTGGTTTTCCATGAGCACTTTGTCACTCTGTCGTGGTGTCACATGCTAACTGGAAGTTCTTCCTGAGACAAGACCAGTCAGGAAAGAATGTCCCTCATTGTACCGATGAGCGGCTAAAACCAGATTTTTTTTTTCCTTCTTGGTGTCTCCCTGCTTTTAAAGTGTCTCTGGCCTGGCCTGGCTGCAAGGACAGACCTTCCAACCTGGAGATTCCAATTTACGCGGTCGGAAGAACAAAGAACAAGGACACAGGTGGCGCTCAATAATTGCACAGAGCCGCTGGGTTCAAAGACACAGGGACAATATACAATTGCCCAGAGCACTCAAGACAAGAGCAGAAAGGAGAAAGGGCAGTGTCCTCACACAGAGACGGGCTTCCTTTATCGCTTCCGGAGCCTGGTTTGTGGTGCGCGATCAACAGACACTGGGTGTCTTGGAGGAGCTGCTGCTGGACGAAGCAGGAATACCACATCTCGATTTCCTTCAGGTGGCTGGGGAGGTCGGCGTTGAAGACGATCACCACCCCGTGCGAGTCCTTCATCAGGGCCGGCCAGCAGGACTCGAACCTGCAAGGCAGAGGAGGAGGCACGGTGAACGCCAGGTGGCTCCAGTTTCTAGCTGAGGCCTTTAAAAATAATGTCTTAGGGTTAACTGATGGATGACCTGTCATAGTGTCATAACCCAATCGTTCAGGTTTCAAGAGCCGTGCGTGTCACCAAATAACTGATCATGCCCCTAATACATGCTAGGAAGTGTGCTGGGCCAGAGTCCAAGGTGCTTGGCGGGCAGCAGAGTCTTGAATCATTTGACGAAGCCAACCCCTTTTCAAGGAAACGTACTTTGGATCACCGCCACAATCCCACAGCTCAAATTCACACCCCGTGCCTTTGGCGTTGCTGCCCACGTCTGGGTTCTCAAATTCCAGGATCCTAGAAATAAAAACAACAGTTGCATCTCCATTTTGGATAGAGTATACTTGGGGAATGCCACCGGCACCAAAAGGGGGGTGGTGGGCCTCTCCGGGAAACAGATTGGTCGGGGCTCACCTCACTCCTTGGGTTGGGTTGTATTCGGTGATGTCAGAAGATTCTGTCAGGAAGTTGGCCAGAACGGTTTTTCCACTCTGTGGAGAAGATAATGAAAGGTTTGTGCTGAAGAGCAGAAAAGTAAACCATAAACGCGCCCTCCGATACCTGGCTCGGAGCCGGGTGTGATGGCGTGTAGGCCACGGTCATGCGAGAGCGCCAAGGCAGAGGGTTCTCTCTGGTTGGGCGGCCTTGCTGCCTTACTGTATGTGGGGAGCGCAGGCTGGTCTGGGACCCAGCATGCATGGGGTTCTAATGCTGGCTCTGCCTCTGGGTAACCTTCTTACTATGTTGGGTAACCTTCTTACCCACACTGATTTCCCTAGCTGGCTCTCAGTTAACTTATCTGAGAACAGAAGAAATCGTTAGTGTGAGTCTCTCTCTTGCCATGCTCCTCTCCACACCAAGAAACCATCTGTCACAGATACGAAGCTCACTGAGGTCCAGAAAGGGAAAGGGAGCTCCTCAAGGTCACACAGAAGTTCAAGGTTAGAGCTGGGTCCCACAGTGGCTGACCATGCCACATTCTCATACAGGGCTCTTTCTCCGTCTAGATAATACAAGTCATACGCACTCCTATTAACAAGACAGCCCTCCTGGTCCTTCCGCCCAATGTAGCCATCTGTCCATCCATTCCATTCCCTCCCCAAAGTTGGTAACTATGATCTGTTTTCAGAGATTTTTCTGTACATTTGTTATCACTCATTTAGGGGATATTGTATATGCTTGGATGTAAGACGAGGCGTTTTTTTTTTTCCCCTGCAAATTATTCCTCAGATGAAAGGGAATCTCTTACACTCGAGTCCTTAAAAATCTCTGAAATTATGCCCTGCTCTCGCAAGTCGCTTTTTTTGAACAACTGCTTGACTAGAATCATTTCAACCGATGACAGCTTTGGAGGCTTGTGGAGGTCACGCGACAGAATCAGAAAAAGGAGGGGGAGGGCCTTAACCTTGCTTTGGTAATTCTTCCTGAGTATGAGGTCTCACAACTAAATGTCACTTCAAAGTAACACAGTTGAGGGGCGCCTGGGTGGCTCAGTGGGTTAAGCCTCTCCCTTCGGCTCAGATCATGATCTCAGGGTCCTGGGATCAAGCCGGGCATCGGGCTCCCTGCTCACTGGGAAGTCTGCTTCTCCCTCTCTTCCTGCCCCCCTCCCCAACAAAATAAATAAATCTTAAAACAAAACAAAACACAGTTGAGTGGTTATGTTTGTGGAGACCATGCATATTTAACTCTAGGATAAACGAATAAAACAAAGGACCTGATGTCATGGGAATGGTTCTTGGGGCTGGAATACAGTTGTAGAAACACAGATTCAAAAAATGCTCATATTCTAAACAACTCAGATGGTGTGCTTTGTCATGTCTTTGTCTTTTTTTTTTTTTTTTTAGTTTTATTTATTTAAGTCATCTCTACACCCAATGTAGGGCTCAAACTTATGACTCTGAGATCAAGAGTCGCACGCTCTTCCAACTGAGCCAGCTGGGTGCCCATCATGTGGCTTAAAAGTAGCTTCGGTCCTAAAATCAACTCGGGTGTCAAAGGTGCTGGTGAGGAGCCAGCATTTTAAAGCTGTGTCATGAAATACAAGTAAGGAATAAAGCAAATCCAAATTAATATATGTCTTTAATGTACCTTTAAATGTGTATATAGCTACACGGATACATAAAACATTACAGAAGTGTATTTATATATTGCATCAATGCCCTTAAAGTTTATGTATGCATATTGGTCAAAACCAATTGATTGAGGGGGAGGGTTCTTCTGGGAAAATGGAGAAACTGTGAGGCACATCGGGTATCTTGAAGTGTCTACCTTGCCCGGAGCTGCTGAACACAAGATACAGTCGTGTTAAACACGAGGCTAAAAATCAAGCGGAGAATGCCACAGGGACTTTGAATTGGGTGGTCAGGGAAGGGTGAAAGGGTGAAGTTTCCAATGAGACTGAATGCCAAGGAGTCAACCCAGCCTTCCAGGGGGAGGGAAAAACTGGTTGAATGGCACCAGGCCAGAAATGGGCCCAGCATGTTAAAGTAATAGAAAGGTTGGCCATGGGGTGCCTGGGTGGCTCAGTGGGTTAAGCCTCTGCCTTCGACTCAGGTCATGATCTCAGGGTCCTGGGATGGAGCCCCACATCGGGCTCTCTGCTCAGCAGGGAGCCTGCTTCCCCCTCTCTCTCTGCCTGCCTCTGCACCTACTTGTGATCTCTCGCTGTCAAATAAATAAATAAAATCTTAAAAAAAAAAAAAGGTTGGCCAATCTACATACACAGTATTGAGGTAGAGGGGCATATGTGCATGCAGAAATACACTTTGCTATTGAAGCTGGGTGATGAGTATTAGGAGTTCCTTGTTTTTTTCTCCCCTTATATGTTTGTGAATTTCCATTAAAAAAAAAAAAGAAGATATTTATGCTTTGTTTACTTCTCACAATTCTATGCATATTGTTATTACTTGTCTACTTCATTCACTAGTTTATGTCTCAGCAAGTTCTCCATGTCACTCCACACAGACGTGCCTCCTTTTGGGTAACTGCTGGGGTCTTCCCCCAGAAGAATGTCCCTTAGTTTTTTGAGATGTTCTCTTATTGGTGGGCACCTAGGGTGTTTCCAGCTGTTCAGTATCGTTCAGTATCCCCTCTGGGGAACCTAGGTAAGGTCCAGCTGCTGTAGATTTTGAGAAATGTTGAGTGTGGCCCTGAAAGCTACGCATGTCTTAACATTGGATAACTGGATTGCCCGTAAAGCTGTTAGCAATCAGCAGAATCCTAAAGTACTCATTTCCCTACAAGCATCCCCATGTTTCCTTGTTATCAGAGTCCTAACCTTTTTTCATCCACTCTGATGGGCAAGTAAGTGTCATCTCATTGTTTTATTTATTTTTCAAAATATTTTATTGATTTATTTGACAGATCACAAGTAGGCAGAGAGGCAGGCAGAGAGAGAGAGAGGGGGGAAAGCAGGCTCCCTGCTGAGCAGAGAGCCTGATGTGGGGCTCGATCCCAGGACCCTGAGATCATGACCTGAGCCGAAGGCAGAGGCTTAACCCACGGAGCCACCCAGACGCCCTCCAGGCCACTTGGATGCAAGCTTACAACGGAGAATATTCACTATTTCTACAGTGGTTATTTGACATTAAGTTTTAGTCCATGGGAATCTTATTCCTATGTATGGTGTGAGGTCCACGTGTAGTTTCTTTCTTTCTTTCTTTCTTTTTTTTTTCCTTTTTAAGATTTTATTTATTTATTTGAGAGAGAGACAGTGAGAGAGAGCACGAGAGAGGAGAAGGTCAGAGAGAGAAGCAGACTCCCCGTGGAGCTGGGAGCCGGATGCGGGACTCGATCCCCAGACTCTGGGATCATGACCTGAGCCGAAGGCAGTCGTCCAACCAACTGAGGCACCCAGGCGTCCCTCCACGTGTAGTTTCAACACCACCACCACCACCACCACCACCGCCACGCACACTGCGAGCGAACTGTTCAAACACCACGCATATTTCCGCTCCTTTTCTTGTCCCACAGACATGCTCATTAGGGCCAACCCAAGGGGCAAAGGAGACTCGCGGGACCTAGACTCTGGTTCCAAAACGCGACTCACTACTTTCAGGCCTTAGGGTAACGGAGTCGAGGTCTGGGGGTCGGGCGCCGAGTTCACGCTGCGGCCAGCGTCGCCCACGGGATGGGCGCGGTGGGACAGAACTCCCGCCTCCCGGGGGGGCTCCCGGCGCAAGGCACAGTCCCGCGTCGCCCCGGGCCCCCGCCCGCTGCCCCCGCCGGCCGGGCCTCACCTCGCAGGGCCCGACGAAGAGGATCTTGGCCTTCAGCATCGCGGTCTGCCGCCCTCAGGCCGGTCAGAGGCCCCCGGGATGACCGGAAGCCGCCGCGCCGACTGGCTGTCTCGGTTTCCACGGCGACGGGAGCGACCCGCGGGGGCCGACGGGAGTGGGCGGGGCCGCGGCGCGCGGCCGGGAACCCGCTTGCGCTTCGGGGCTGGGAGCGGCGGTGCCAGGCTAGAGGAAGGGTGGAAGGGGAGCAAACCACCCGGATCCAAACTCGCTTCTGAGCCCGCAGAGCCGCAGAGCTCACGAGTGCCGCCTCCCTTTCTTTGTAGGCCGGGGACAGATTGCAGCCCCCTGATGTGTGCTCCTCCCTGTAACCCCAGCTCAGACGGGCCATGATGCTGGTGAGCTGGGGTTTGGAGCTGGCCTTCGGAGGCCATCGTCACTCCGGCATGGTACTGCCTACATGGCGATCGCGTTTATCACGGCCCCAGCCCAATCTAGAAAAGGTCAGAGACAGATCGAATGTCTCTGGTCTCCGGTCTCTGAATGGGTTCACCACGGGTCGTCCTTTGGGAGATGTGGGGAGAAAACAAAAGGACAAAGCCCGGCCTAGGTTAGTGTCAGTGCGGGTGTCTGGAGCTTCGCTGCAAAATTCACTCATTATTCGTTCAGCCTTCAATTGCCGAGCCGGTCCAGAATTTGGAGAGGCCATGAAATGACGTGTCCATACAAAATTTGCTGGCCCCAGAGAGGGTTGGTATGACACAAATACCAAAATAAACCCAACACCGCGTCTGTAACTTTTAGTCTTTGCATTACAAAGAGCTGATGAGCGAAGTGTGAGGGGGAGTCTACCTCCATTTCAGGATGTCATGAATAGACTGATTGATTAAATCAATGTCCTCCAAATGCCTGCTCCATACCAGGCACTCGTCCAGGTGCTGGGATGTGCCTGTACTTCTGGAAGCTTTCATTCCCGGGAGCCGATGGACATTAAATAAGCAAGAAAATAAATGACATACCCTCGGGCAGAGACCATTTTCGTTAGTGGTGAGTGCTTTGAATAAAGATAAATTGCTAGAGAGTTAAGGAGTGTGAGGAAACCCATTTTGGGTGGAGTAGTCAAGGCAAGACCTTGGGACAGAGGTGACAGTAAAGCACAAAGCTGAGGGAAGAGAGGGCTCAAGCAAACTGTGAAAGATCTAGAGGAAGAGCATACCCGAACAGCAAGGGTAAAGGCACTGAGGCAGAAATAAACTTGGCAGGTACCGAGAACAGCCCCGAGGGTCTGTGAGGCTGGTGCAGGAAGAATGAGGAGAGTGGTCGGTATGCTGTTGGAGAGATCACGTCTGAGTTTGGGGATTTATTCTAAGGGTGATGGGAAGCATGCACCAGGAATTGTATCTGGCACGTGTAATAGAAACTCTAGGGGTGCCTGGGTGGCTCAGTCAGTTAAGCGGCTGCCTTGGACTTGGGGTCCTGTGATCGAGCCCTGCATCAGGCTCTCTGCTCAGCGGGGTATCTGCTTCACCTTCTCCCTCTGCCCCTACCCTCTCTCTCATGCTTGCTCTCTTAAAAAAATAAATAAAGTCTCAAAAAAAAAAAAAAAACAAAAAAAACCAATATGACACGACTGACGGAAATGTTAATGTTCACGAGTCAACAACACTGCCCGAAACACCAGGTCTAGGGCTAGTTGCCTGTGACATTGGACAAATGTAATGTTTGAAAGTCCTTCATAAACTGGTTCCCTCCTAACTACCCAGTCTCATTCCCATCCGCATCTGCTGTGGGCTCTTCCGCCCCCTCTTTTCATGTCTCTTAAGACTCCAGTGCTGCTGCTCCGCCTGTCTTCCCAACTCCACTTGGCCCGTTTGAATGCTCAGTGATGCCTCCGGCCATAATTAACTTCACATAGCGGCTGTTTCCAAAGTGTACCTTTGAAGATTATGTGCTTAAATTCTTGGTTTGGGGTTCTGAAGGAGGAGGAGGAGGGATGCATTCTCAGTTGATGAAAAATGAAGGTGGAGTGGAAATAATTTGGATGGGGGGACTTTGAATTTTGCTTGGGGATTAATTTGACTGAAAGAACAAAACTCTTAGAGTGACAAGGTCTAGAGGGTGACAGTCCAGGGAGGGCTTGGCAACACAAAGTTGGCCTCAAGCATCAGCTTCTTTCTACTTTTTTCCTCTGCTGTCTTTAGCTTTAATTTACTTTGTCCTCATGCTTGTTACCTCATAGTCACAAGGTAGCTGCTGTGCCTCCAGGCATCATGACTGCAATTAAGGAAAGACTGCAGAACAACAAAGGCTTTGCCGTAGTCAGTCCTTTAAAAAAAATAATCAATGTTATTTAGTTATAAAAACTAAATTTAAACATAAACATATATTAAAGTGTACCTATTTTAAATATTCTTTGAGTTTTGAAAAAACGTGTAGACTATCATCTTACTCAAGACTCAGAATATTTCCATCACCCCAAAAGTTCCCTCACATTCCTTTGTGGTCAGCTCCCTCCCAGCCTTCACCCAGGGGAAAATTTTGTTGTACTTTCTGTCACTAGAGGTTAGTTTTGCCTGTTCTGGAATTTCATATAAATAAAATCACACAATATTTACTCTTTTGTGTCCGGCTTCCTTCACTCAAGACAATATTTTTTATTTTTATACATATTGTGTATATCAATAGTTTATTCCTTTTTATTGCTGAGTCACATTCCTTGTGTAAATATACTATCTTTTGTTTATCTGTTCACCTGGTGATGGTTATGTGGGATGGTCTATCTATAGTTTGGAGGCTATCATAAACACAGTTGCTGGAAATAAAGTTTTGTATGGACATGTTTTCCCATCTCTTGGGTAAATACCAATGAGCAGAATTGCTGGGTCATGTGATTATGTATATATATATATATTTTTAAAGATTATTTATTTATTTATTTGACAGAGAGAGATCACAAGTAAGCAAAAAGGCAGGCAGGGAGAGAGAGAGGAGGAAGCAGGCCCCCTACTAAGCAGAGAGCCTGATGCAGGACTCCATCCAAGGACCCTGGGATCATAACCTGAGCTGAAGGCAGAAGCTTTAACCCACTGAGCCACCCAGGCACCCCTATCTATCTATATCTTTTTCAGTGTCTATACCTGCACCTGTATTTCTCTCTCTCTCTCTTTTTTTCTTTTTTTTGAGAGAGAGAGTTTGTGCATGAGAGCTGAGGGTGGGAGCAGGGAGAGGCTGAGGGAGAGAGAGAATCCTAAGCAGGCTTCACGCCCAGCTCCGAGCCCAACACAGGGCTGGATCTCACAACCCTGAGATCACGACCTGAGCCAAGCCAAAATCGAGAGTTGGACGCTTAACCAACTGAGCCACTCAGGTGCCCCTGTATTTATTTATTTATTTATTTTAAAAAGATTTTATTTATTTATTTGACAGAGACAGATCACAAGCAGGCAGAGAGGCAGTCAGAGAGAGAGGGGAAGGGAAGCAGGCTCCCTGCTGAGCAGAGAGCCCAATGCGGGGCTCGATCCCAGGACTCTGGGATCATGACCTGAGCTGAAGGCAGAGGCTTTAACCCACTGAGCCACCCAGGCACCCCTGCCCCTGTATTTCTATATCATACATACACATACTCCTGGTTCCTGATTTCCTGTATTATTCACTTGGTTATAATCTTTCACTCTCGTTTATCTGATGCTCAAATAGTCCTTGATTTGACCAGCGGGAAGCCCCACCCCTTCAGGCTGGTTTCTGTGTCCTTTTGAAATCTTTCCTCCTGTGAGCTTTTCTTTACTTTTTGGCCCTGTTACATGGTCCCAGGCGGTTAGTATCACCTAATAACTACCAAATCTATACACATTCTCCTGTAATTATGGTAAAAATGAAAAGTTTCAAAAATCCCAGGAACCTCAAAACCGTTGTTCCTTTCACACCTAAAAAAAATAGGGGGGGAATCTTGCCTTCCCCCGCCCCCTGCTTTTTGGGGCATGAAATATATACTTAGATCTCTGGCTGGGGCTTTGGAAGAATCGGTGCCACACACTTGGGTGGGCACTGGGTGCCAGAGACGTCTCTGCTCAGTCTCTGCCCCCAAGTAGTTCCTAGTCTAGATGGGAAGACCAAAGCTGTATAGTGCTTTTCATCTCTTCAAGTCCTTTCCCATATATGATCTCGCTTTATTTTTTTTTAAAGATTTTGTTTATTTATTTGACAGAGAGAGAGAGATCACAAGTAGGCAGAGCAGCAGGCAGAGAGTGGGGGGACGCAGGCTCTCTGCTGAGCAGAGAACCCGATGCAGGGCTTGATCCCAGGACCCTGAGGACATGACCTGAGCTGATGGCAGAGGCTTAACCCACTGAACCACCCAGATGCCCCAATGATCTCACTTTAATTCACAGTGGGTGAATTAAGCCAACTGGGTGTCTCCATTGGTTAGGTGTCCAGCTCTTGGTTTGGGCTCGGGTCATGATCTTGGGGTCCTGGGATCGAGCCCCGTGCTGGGATCTGTGCTCAGTGGGAAGTCAGCTTGAGGATTCTCTCCCTTTTCTTCTGCCCCTCCTTCTGCTTGTTCTTGCTCTTTCTCTAAAGTAAAATAAATAAACCCTAAAAAAAGAAAAAGAAAGGTGTCATTCGTGTTTGGGTCCACTGGACCTAGTTCCAAGCTTGGTACCCAGTAGGTGCTCAATAAATGTTAGTTCCTCCTCCCTTTCTCCTAGTACACACACAAGCACGTTCATTTTCTCTATAAATATTTAAGTTAATAAATGTTCCCTTACATTTGCCTTGGGGCTTTCATTTTTACTTCCAGGTGAGAGAAAGAAAAAATGTGAGCTGCTTTACATTTCTTGGATACATGCACTGTATAAATTTGGGATTATTATTATTGTGGATTATTGAAATACTTTGCTTTATGACTTTCATTTTAATTAGAAGAAGTTGACCTCAGATGGCTTAATACCCAGACTTTGGTTCTGAAGGGAGCAATAAGATATTGGTAGAGCCAGGCCTGGATGATCTAAGTGTAATTTTTTCTCCTGATTCCGTGACCTGATGCAATAAAACCTCTCACTTGAAAAAACTCAGAGAAATACTTTTGACATATTTCAAATCCTCTCTATAAAAAATTGTTGAAAAGATTTAATATAACCGCTAGTCATAAAATCTTTAATTTGAGTTGACCTTCCACGGTCGCAATTCTCACACATGCAGTTTTTATTACTGAAGAATAAATGGTGGATTTCCTGTTATTCGAGGGAATAAAAATGTCCTTCAATCACCTCCTCCTACAGCACGGAGATCTGAACGCATTTAGGTCAACTCTCAAAGATAGGCATGATCGCAAAATGGTTTGTAACCTGCAAATGTTCTGTTCCCTGTTACGGCGGGCATCCCTTCTTCTTCTTTTCCTCCTCTTCCTCCTCCTCTTTCATCTTCCTCTTCTTCTCCTTCTTCTTCTTCTTCTTTTCTTTCACTTTATATTTTTAATTTTTTTTAAAAGTGCAGAGCCCAATGCAAGGCTCGAACCCACGACCCGGAGATCAAGACCCAAGCCAAGATCAAGAATCAGATGCTTAACCGATGAGCCCCCTAAGTGCCTTATTATTATCATTGTTGTTGTTGTTGTTGTTTTAAAGCTCTAGCTAAAGATGAGGTTCAGCAAGTTTGGTTTAGGGCAAAATCAATACAGTAAAAATTATTTTCCATCAATTCCCATTAGAAATCCTGAGCTATGTTCTAACATGAAAATATTTCCCAGTGGACTGAAGATAAAACTTTTGGCAAAAACAACGAAAGAGGGTTCTGGCTTCACCAGGACCCTCCGTCTTCATTAGGCGACGTCCTGCTCTCGGGCTTTGGAGAAGAAGTTTTGTGGTAGAAAGAATGCTGATTTAGGAGTAAGGTAGAATTTGAAATTAGTGAGTGATCTTAAGAAAATTACTTATACTCTTGGGTCCAGTGGAAGCCAGTATCCAAAATGGCCCCCACCCCTACTGGGGATCCTCACCTCCTGGTCTCTAAGCTTTTGTGTGGTTCCCTCTTGCCCTGAATAGGGCTGACCCGTGTAACAAGTAAGATGTGAAGGGATGTGTGACTTCTGAGGCTGGGTCATATGAAGAAAGATCTTGTGCTTTCCCCTCGCTTTTGTCAATCACACTGGGGCCAACCAGCTGCCATGTCTTGAGGGCATAAGCAGCCTTGTGGAAAACTCCACGTAGGGAAAAACTGCCTCCCCTCTATGCACCGGCGTCCACTGACAGCCACGTGAGTGAGCCATCTTGGAAGCAGGCTCACCTGTCCCAGTCAAGCCTTCTGATGACCCATAGCCCCAGCCAATATCTTGACTACAACCTCCCAAGAGAGCCTGAGCCAGAACCGTATTCCCGACCCATAGGAACAGTAGGGGAGAACAGTTGTTTATTGTTGCTGTAATTTGCCAAGTTTGGGAAGAATTCCTTATGTGTAGCAGTAGATAACTAATGCAGAGCCTTAGTTCTCCACCCACTGAAGTGGGGCTTAACCCAGTCCCACGTGGTGGTGAAGGGGATGGAACGGGATGAAATGGACAAGCAATTTAGGGCAAGTCTTGGCATAGGCAGTAGGTGGTTGATATCTGGTGCTTAGATCTTCCTAACACTCCTATGATGTTCGGACCCATCCTCTCCATGCCCCTGATCACAAGGGTTTTCCCATTAGGCCAAGTGTGACTTTTGAGCACTAAAACTCTGTGGTCTTCCTTTTTTTTTTTTTTTTTCCCATAAAGAAGGAGCACTTCGATGTTAAATCTGTCACAAATAAGTTAATGCCTCTAACACTCCCTGTCTTCCTGTGGTTACTTCTTTACTGATAGCTATTTCACTTCCACCACCCTTAGCTCATTTCCTGCTTTTTTTTTTTTTTTGACTCAGTTCGCTCCCAATTCTGTATAGTATATTCTATTTTCTTAAAATGAAGGCTACCGTATGTGCAAGAAACAACTGCAAATTCCCACTGCATTTACCCCCCTACGGAGGTCTTTGTTTATACACCTTCTGCACTGGGTTTACATTCAGGAGCAAATCAGATCCTGGAGGTGAGTGATGCTGTAAGGGACAACATCTGGGGGTCAGTATGATTCACCTGTGGACTGCTGAGGTCGGCATGTGGCTGTGTAGACAAGGCACTCATGGAAAGACTTATTTTCCTAATGCAGTTTTTGGATTGGGTGCATTCTCTCTTCTTGGGCCAGGCTTGAATCTGAATTTAACCAAGATGATTCTAGAGCCTTCCTTTGTGAATAAATGCTACCCTCCTAGAATGCAGCCTTTGTTATTTTTTTTAAAGATTTTATTTATTTGACAGAGAGAGATCACAAGTAGATGGAGAGGCAGGCAGAGAGAGAGAGAGAAGCAGGCTCCCTGCTGAGCAGACAGCCTGATGCGGGACTCGATCCCAGGACCCTGAGATCATGACCTGAGCCAAAGGCAGTGGCCTAACCCACTGAGCCACCCAGGCGCCCCAGGCTTTGTTATTTTTCACGTATGGTGAGGCCAACAGATCAGGAGAGGGCTGTCCTAGAAAAGACCTCTCGTGAGGTTGTTACTGTTCCCCAGAGGAGGGTGCACCTTCCCTTCCTTC
This sequence comes from Neogale vison, assembly GCF_020171115.1. Classification (NCBI taxonomy): domain Eukaryota; kingdom Metazoa; phylum Chordata; class Mammalia; order Carnivora; family Mustelidae; genus Neogale; species Neogale vison. The sequence continues at coordinate 9,640,597 of NC_058104.1, forward strand.
CCCTATACCTTCACCATGGTGGGGGGCACCCAGGGAAGGACTAGGGTTGGCCACAGGCAGAGGGAGGGAGGGAAACGTGCACCAGAAACTTTCTTGTGGTTTCTGCAGGAACAGAATGAGTAGGCAGGATAAAGGGGATTAGGCTGGCTGGTTTGAATGACTTCAGCAGGCTCTGAGGTGTAGGGGCTGTTTCTAGGGCATCTGGCACTTAACCCGGGGGTGATTAGGACAGAAGGATAGTGGTCCAGAGTATGAGTGTCCAATAAAGGAGGTGGCTGGGAGATGGGCCCTGGATTGGCTGGTTTTGCATATGAAAGGCAAGCTCTGTAGGCTGGTGGTTTCCTGTCTCTAAGAATCAGCCAGCCCTGGGAGGGACAGTCTCTCCAGGGCCTGCAAGGTCCTAGATGTCAAAACATCCAAAACACACGGTTAAGGGAAAAAAAAAAAAAAAGTCCATCACTTAACATTAGTTAGCATAATATAAAATGTACCTTCTGATTTTCAAGCTATTTGTACAGGCTTCGTTTTTACCCCTTGGTGTGGATTGAAGATTTTGTTGTTGTTGTTGTTGTTTGTTTATTTTGTTTTTTTTTAAAGATTTTATTCATTTATTTGACAGACATAGAACACAAGTAGGCAGAGAGGCAGGCAGAGAGAGAGAGAGAGAGAGAAGCAGGCTCTGCACTGAGCAGAGAGCCTGATGCCGGGCTCGATCCCACGACCCTGGGATCACGACCTGAGCCAAAGGCAGAGGCTTTAACCCACTGAGTCACCCAGGTGCCCCATTGTTGTTGTTTTAATACCATATAGGTAAGCCCCCTGCTACTAGGTTATATTTGGCTAAGGAATCATTATGAAGTGGAAAGCAGGAAAACTCAGCCCTTTCCGCAGGTGGGAGAGCTCAGATACCAGGCTAATGCTTATGGCTCAGGGTAAGATATTTATGTTGAAAACATTGACTAACTTTCGTGATGTGTTCGTTCCTTCTCTTATTCGTTAGCTGGTAATTTGCATAGAACCTGCCTGGCGCGTACAGGTGTTCAACACAGGCTGTTTGACCACTTGGCCTCATCAGGAAAGTAGTCAGGGGAAGAGAGGAAGAGACTTGACCATGGATGGTGTCGGACAAAATGCCCTGGAATGTTTCCTTCATCTGGATTGTCTGGTTTGACCATATGTTTCATCCGTTCATCTCATTTTCTTCTTCCCTCCCAATACAGTTTACATATTGGAGTCAATGTTCTAAAATATTCGAGAATTGTTTTTGCCCAAAGGCACGCTTTAATGTCTAAGTACATGTTAACATTTCATGCACCAGCCCGATGGACCTGACTGCTGAGGTTCCCTTTTCCTTGTGTGACAACCAGACTGAAGGAAGACACGCTTGGGTGTTGAGCAGAGCTGGGTGGTTTTCACAGCCCCTCTAGCAGATGTGTTTTGGGAAACAATTCTTTCCTCGCACAAAGCAGCCCAGAGACCTGAGCAGACCCATTCATTGGCCCTAATCTCATCTGAACTCTCCCAGGAATTAGTGCAGACACAAACACAGGGTGTTTCCTACATCGCTTCTCTTCAAAGCACTTTACTCCCGATCATCTAATCAAATATCATAGATTGTTCAGGAAGAGAAGATGGTTTTCTCCATGTCCTGGTGCCTGCAAGGCAGGACAGCACAAGGCAATGGAATAAGGAGCAGAAGGCAGGTTGCCTGTGGCTTTTTTCCCATTGGCTGCCTCTCGGGGAGCCCTGCTTGGTTTGGTCCCCATCTTCTCGCTTTGAATCTCTTGGTGGCTATCTGGAGCTGGTGGTCATGTTCCTTAATCTATAAACTAAAGACTTGACCTGTAGCCATCAGCAACTTTGACTTTCTAGAACTCTACCTAAATGTTAGCACTGTGACTTTGGGTCAGCATAAATCTTACCTGAGTCCATTAAATAGGAATAGTAATCTGTTGTCATGGGATTACTGGAGAAAGAAAACAAGATAATAAAGATGAAGATGTTTGGCATTAATTCTGAGTCGGACATGAGTTCGCTGAAGCAGAACAACCAACCAACCGGACAAACGAATCCAACAGCACCGTCCTTTGATATCTGATGATAACAGCATCATCTTTATCCACAACAACAGAGTGATCTGATCCAGTCGGTTCAGTGTCTGTCAGAAAAACATCATGACAACTCAGATGGGAACATTGCTGTCCCTGGCTGCCATTGGGGCGGGTAGCTGTTCGAGGCAGTGATGGGTCTGCAGCCAGAAAGCCTGAGCTCAGAGCTCAGCCTCACCACTTCCTGGAAGGGTGATCCTGGACCAGTTACATACCTGCCTTGGGCCTCAGTTTTCCTGCCTGGAAAACGGCCGTAAGGGTAGCACCTGTGTTGCAGGAGTGTCCTGAGGACAGATGCGCTAACTCACCCAAGGAGCTCTGCTCTGTTCTGGCCACCTGGGTGAGGCTCCATCACCGCCTACTTTATAACTGGGCAAACCTGGCCCAGCTCCTCCCGAGTACTGTTTTGTGGACCAGGCCTTCTCCATAGGCATGGAAAATTGCAGTGAAGGGCATTAAGATCACAATAAATTAGAACCATCGGGGAGTCAGAAAGTGGCTCAATCAAGTCCATGGATGGCAGGAGAAACCATCTAGGGCTACAGGGCGGTCAGATGTGAGGCCCTTGGGAGAACAAGGCATGGAGAATCAACTCCACAGCTCTCCTGTTACCAGCCAGTTACTGGGAAAGGCTAGAAAGGTCTGCCAGCTTCTTACTTGAAAAGAGACCTTTTTGGACCCAACTGAAGGCTCTCAAATTGGTGAAGGGGATTCCTCAAACTGTTTCTGCCCAAGACCATGAAAACGAGAGAATTTAACTGCAAGTAGGAACATGTGAAAACGGGCCAGACAACCTGAGGGGGTTCTTAGCATCCATGTGGGATATGTTTCAAAGCCAAGGAGAAGCAGAGGAGCAAGAGACAGGAACGCTTGGGCCACCAGATAGCCGTGGGTAGGAGCACGAGGGATCTCCCGGGGGGAGAAAACCATCCACGGGAAAGGTGCTGAGATCAGCTCGCATTTATCTGGTGTGGTCTTAGTCAGACCCATGCCCAGTTTAAAGCACTTCACGTCGATCAACTCATTTAAAAAATGATCAACAAACTCATAGGTAGGTAGTCTCACCATCTTCATTTCTCCTTTATCCGAAGATAGAACCAAGGCACAGAGACTAACCTGTTGGAAGCCCTCCAGGATTTGGACAGAGGCTGTCTGTTGCTAGGACCCGACTCCCCAACCCTCCCCTCAACCACTGCCTTGGTGGGGCCATCCGGAAGGTGAAGAGTATGTCACGTGGTGGCTTGCCAAGGGATCTTGAGCAAGGGAACAAAGCAAGCTGGTGACCAGCCCATTCCATCTCTAGACCCTTCACCGGGGAAGGGAGAACCCAGACCTCCTCTTCTCCCTGCTTCTTCTTCTTAACTTGTTAATATGGACGATTTCAAATATATACCCATCGTCTGCATCAACAATTATCAGGTTTTTTCAATCTCATTTTATCTCCCATCATTTTCTCCTTCTGGAGTATTTTAAAGCAAATTCCAGACATCATGTCGTCTCACTGGTACGCACATATGTTGAACAGATCGGAGATTTAAAGAAAACCATAACCACCATGCCATTATCATACCTAATAAAATGAACAACGGTTCCTTAGTATTAGCCAATATCCAGTCCATATTCAAATTTCCCTGACTGGCTTAAAAATGTTTTTGCAAAGGATTTGTTCAAATCAAAATCCAAACGAGGGCCACCCATTGTATTTGGCTGTGAGAGTTTTTAAGTCTCTCTTTAAGAATGAAACAAAGAGGTACCTGGGTGGCTCAGTGGTAAAGCATCCCACTCTTGATCTCAGAGTCATGGGTTCAAACCCCATGTGGGGCTCTGCCTTGGGCATGGAGCCTACTTAAAAAAAAAAAGTAACAAGACAAAAAAAAAAAAAAAAAACAAACACCACACCCTAAAACCTAAAAACCAACCTTTTAACCTTGGAGCAAATTCAGATTCAAAGAAAAGTTACAAAGCCAGTGCAGAGTTCCCCTCCCTATACCTTTAGTCCAGTTTTCTTCAATGTCAACATGTTACACAACCATGGCACATTTCAAAAGTGAGGAATGAACATCGATAATGTGACGATTAACTAAACTTCAGTTTATTGCGATTTCATCCGTTTTTCCACCAGCGTCCTTTTTCGGTCCCAGAATCCAGTCCAGGATCCCACCTGGCATTTGGTTATGTCTCTTGTCATCGATAATGGTCTGCCTTCTTTTCTTCATGCACTGAAGTTTGGAGAAGTTGTTGGGTCAGCTGATATCGCCCTCGACCCAGAAGGACGACAAGAAGCCCCAGTTCAGACGTATCTTCTCTCTCTTTCTTTTTCCGCAAGTCTACACACTTGTATACATTTACATGACCCATCAGCGAGCAGGGTACAGGAGGGAGCGGATCAGACTGTGCACCTAAACGAACAACTTCGCTAGCAGCCAATGCTGTTTCCTTCCTCTTTGGGCGATCCGCTTAGTCTCACGAGGCAATCCTAACCTGGCAACTAGCCAGGCACCATCTTTTAATGGCGGAGGCCACCCTGGCCAGGGGCCTGTCTCCGACAAGCTGACCCATAGAATGTCCTGTATTTGGACTTTGCTGAATGCTTCCTTCTGGTGGTTCTTCCTCTTCTTCCTTTGTGTCCCATATTGCCTATAAATTAACGGTCACGTGTGGAGGCTTGATTAGATAGAGGCTCCATTTTTTTTTTTCAAAGGGAGAAATTCTTTATGGATGGTGTTTTGTACTTCTGCTGCATAACATTACATCCATGTCTGGAGATCCCACTTTCAGTGAGTTCTGGAGGATCTTTTTATTTTCATCTATTTTATTTATTTTTTTAAAAGAGTTTACTTATTTATTTGAGAGACAGAAAGCACAAGCAGGGCGAGTGGACAAGGGAGAGGGAAAAGCAGGCTCCCAGCTAAGCAGGAAGCCCCACGTGGGGCTCAGTCCCAGGACCCTATGATCTTGACCTGAGCCAAAGGCAGAGGCTTAACCCACTGAGCCACCTGGAGCCACCCAGGAGGCCCTGGAGGATCATTTAAAACCCACATTACATGTTTGTTCTCTCTGTTGTTGCACTTTTGAAAAAAAAACACAATTTATTTTCTTTGTCTGAATAGCATTTTGTTGTTGTTGTTGCTGTTTTTTGGTATTACAGAGGTTTTGTTTTTTTGAGACATTCTGGTTTTTCTAATCAACTCTTACCAGGGCCAAATTATTGATGTTAGTCATTCTACCCTTAAAATAAACATGCTCCAAGGTTTTCATCATTATGGTAAGAAGTTTGTGAAGCAGAGCCAAGACGACCTTTTTTAGAGAGACACTGCAAATGTGCAAGTGTCAGGGGTTGAGCTGTCCCCGGAGTGTAAGAGATGGACTGCAACTTGCAGCCTCACAGGAGAGGTACCTTGGGCAGTGGAATAGCCATAGGATGCAAATCAGGACCCCGCCACTGGAATGCCAGGAGCTGGGTGACTATGGCCAAATTCAGGGCCATCAGGTTCAGCTCTGCAGAATGTGCACTGCATAAACCTGGGGCAAATCATTCCTATGGATTGCAAAGTGAATGGCATCTCCTGAAGTTGTGCAGTCTACAACCTACACAAATGTATGTGGCTACCCTGAAAAGTTACGCAGCTCTCCGTGGGTCCCAGTTTTATCTTCTATGAACTGGATGCACCAGGGCCCTGGCAGGAAACAGAATGGATCCTGGATGGTTCAAATGAAGAGGCTTCAATGAAAGAGGCCTAATAGGCATAGGGGCAGGGCTAAGGGAGCAAACCAGGAACGAGGAAGGGTGTTGGGACTGATGCTGTTGGGGCCTACTGCCTACTGCAACCTGGAGCATGGAAGCAGCAGCTGGAGCCCAGGAAGGATAGGTTATTGTCACAAACTTGGGAAGTTGGGAGGGGTCAGGGAAGATGTACCCCCATCTCTCACTGCCCCCCTTGGCCTCCTCTCTTTTGTTGAACTCTCACACTGGCTGGACTAAAGGCGGCCAGGCGATGCATCTAATGTTCAGCCCCCCAGGCTCAGAGTACAGCAGAGAGGGGTGGCCAACAGAAAAGCCAGCACTCTAGGGCACCTGGCATTGGATTTTGATCTAAGACCCCTTATAATTCACAGTTCTTTCACTCTAGGCACAACATTTAAAAAAATACTAGGCTCCTGCTACCCCCTGAACCATGTTAAGATCCTGATGGGGAAGTGAATAGGGACAGGGTTGGTGTATGAAAGGGGACAGGGCTTCGGTCAGGACTCTGGGTCCCAGGCACCTACTCACAATGGAACACCCTTCTTGGCCCTGTGGACCCAGGGAAGCACACATCACGGTCCAAGTCCACACCCCAGCCTCCTTCTCCTGTTCTGTGGTAGTGTTCCCGCCACCTTCCACACTTCCTCTGGCTTCCCCTGATATGTAGAATCATCTGAACCCCTCTCCCTCCCGCATTACGCCATTCCTGCCACACAGGCCTCTTTGCTCCTCCTGGAAACTGTAACATTCTAGCATTTGCTGTTCCCTCCCCTTGAAGCATTATGTACTTCCTTCCCATCATCAAAATCTCTGCACCAGTACCACCTCTTCCCAGAGGCCAGGGCTCGATCCCAGGACCCTGACCTGACCAGGATCATGACCTGAGCCGAAGGCAGATGCTTAAGGACTGAGCCACCCAAGTGCCTCTAAATTATTTTTAAGTAATCTCTACATCCAGCGTGGGGCTTGACCCCACAACCCTGAGATCAAGAGTCTTACGCTCCACCCACTGAACCAGCCGGGTGCCCCTTTCATATTCTTTTTAGACTTTGGAGCGAATTCTTCAAATCCTGGTATATATGCTCTTCCTGAAGCCCATCTCGCTATGAACCAGCCACCTCTCACGAGTTCGACAGACGGGGATTGTGCCTTTCGCCTCTGGGTCCTGGGCACCAAGCCCCGTACAATCTCACCTTAGCTGCTACAATTTCCTGACCCTGTGTATATGCTCTGGATTTTATGTCTACAAACTGTGTGGATGTGGCTTGCTCTGGGATTTAATGTATATAAAAGGAAGCAGTGACAGATGATTCTAGAAAGGTAATTGGGGACCAGGTTGTGGAAGACTATGAATGCCAAATCAAGGAGAGTTCAGACTTGATTCTGTAGGTAATGGGGAGCCATTGCAGGTGTTTGAGGGAGAGCAGCCGGGGCAGAGGAGGGGTCCAAGAGGGACTTTCGGCCTTAAGCTTAAAGTGAGATCAAATCCAAATCCTTGGGATCCCTTGCAAAGGCCTGGAAGGGAATGACATGATCTGCTTTCTAGAACCATCTTTTCTGAAGGCCACTGGGGGATGGGTTGGAGGGAGGACTGAGGCAGAGAACAGCACCTGTTGAGCTTCCGTTAGGCATGAGCTTTCCTTGCGAATCTCGGTGAGAGTACCATTTTGGAAGCCAAAGTTCAAGAAGGTTAGCACAGTTGTCCCTGGCACCCCGTAAAAGTGTCTGAACCAGGGTCCCCTTGGGCCCGGATGCCTGCAGGCGGGTGAGCAGTCTCTGTGTAGCACCAAGGGGTGCCCCCAGACTTTGGGACAGCTACCCCATGGCAGAACCTCTCTGGCTGGCTCCGTGCCGGCTCGCGGAACAGATGGAAAGTTCCTCCAAGTGGAGCCAGACGGCAGCGCAGGGCTTTGAAACAAAATGGGTTACTTACTTGGAACCCCTGCTCCCCTATAAGATTTAAAAAAATTTTTTTAACTTGGAGCTTAGTTAATACACAATATTACATGGATTTCAGGTATATAACAACGATTCGACAATTACAGGTATTATGAAATAGTTACCCTCTGTCACCATGCAAAGTTATTATGAAATTATTGACTATATTCTCTACACCGTACTTATCATCCCCGGGAGTTATTTATTTTCTAGCTGGAAGTCTGTGGCTCTTAATTCCCTCCCCCTCGTTGCCCCCCCTCATTCCCCTCCAGTAACCCCCAGTTCCTCTCTCTCTCTCTCTCTTTCTACCCATAAGACTCTGATTAAATTGACACGGTCTTCTGGTTACAACCAACGCCTTAGCTTTCATGATGCCTTAATTTTAAAATCCTAGAATTAATTTTTGGCTCTCCCTAGCATGAAAAGCTTTCCCCCAAAGCCTTTAATTCTGCAGCCCCCTATTTTTCCAATCAAAGGAAACTCCACGGGGCTTTCATGGTCTTAATTAATGACTCTCTAATCAGAGTTCCACTCTGCCCGCTTTATCTCCCCTTCCCCGCTTTTGTCACCCCCCCACCCTGGTTTCTCAATGAAGGGCTTATCTAGAACTTGTTTTGACTTCAAACAGACACTTCATAATAGTAAATGGCAACGCGAGTTTTATCAAGTGGAACAACCTTTACTTTCTCTTTCTTCTGGGTCTTAGTATCAAAGCCACCCTTAGGGAATGTGGCCTTCCTTCCTGTCTGGTTTTCAGCAAAACATGCCTTCCCAGCAGGCCCCGGGGAAGGTGTTTTGGATTTTGCGCAACAAAGACTTCCAGGGTAAGTCTCGCTAAGGTGATGGTGGCTGATATGCCCGAGGCTATCTGGAGGCTTTTAGATTTAGGATTATACCTGACAATCCTTGCTTCAGGAGTAAATGCATGAATTTTGGATAGAGATGTGTGTGGGGGGGCACCACTTTCTCTTAGAACGAATGGCAGTTTCCTTCTGCGGTCTGGTAATCCACAGGACATCCCCACTCACCACGCCCCCCACCGCCGGCCCCTGCCATTTCCATCTGCATCTTTCTTTTTCTTTGTCACACACAAAGAAATAACAAAGAAATAACTGTCACACAGCAGACAGTTATTGTTGCCTGGGGCTCAAAACTAGCGCAAATGTCCTCCAGATGCGACCTCCTGGGAGGCAGGCTTGGGGTACCGAGATGAGTGGGAAATGACCTTCAGTTTTGGTGCAGTGTGTTGGAGGAGAGGGGGCAAATGTGTTAAGAAGTAAGCATGGTCAGGGAAGATGGGTGTGGGCACAGAAGGTTGTGGAAAGATCTCTGGAAGCTCCGGATGGGCATCAGTCCTAGCTAGAGAGATTGGTGAAGACTTGGAGCCTGGAGGAGGCCCGTGGGGGAGGTGGGGAGACTGACGGAGCGGGGGAGTGTGTCTTAGTCCATTTGAAATGCCCTAACAGAACACCGCAGATTGGGAGTGGGGCTGAAAAACAGCAGACATTTATTTTCCACAGTTCTGGAGGCTGGGAAGTCCCAGACTGAGGTACCAGGGGTCTGTCTTTCCACGTGGCAGAAGGGACAAGGGAAGCTCGATAGGGTCTTTCTTATAAGGGCACTAATCCCATTCGAGGGGGTTCCACCCTCTTGACCTAATCCCCTCCCAAAGGACCCGCTTTCTAATACCGTTGCCTTGGGATTAGGATTTCAACATGTGAATTTGGGGGGACAGAAACCTTCAGTCTGTAGCAAAGGGCATGCGAGACAGAGGGGAGCAGTCTGTAAAGATCTCAGTCTGTGGAGGGAAGGTGAGTGTCGTTCTGGGGCTGGAGCACGGGGAAGGGTTGTGTGCATTTGGGGGAAGACAGGCCGGGGATGGATGGAAGAGCCATCCAGAATAGACCAGATGTGGAGATCCCATCGGATACGGGGCAGGGGATTGGATTTCAGGTTGGGAGGTGTGTGCATGGTGGAGGAGATCCAGGGGTGGGGGTTGGCCCACAGGGCTGTAGAGGGGATTGGTGTCCCTCCTGGGCTTTGTGGGCCCATCCTGGTTGGGTGTGTGTCCACCCAGAAACTAGGGGACACCTGTCCCTAATTCACACAAGCGCAGAAGGGCAGTGACCCCAGAGAGTGGAGTGAAGCTTTGAACCCGCAGAGTCTGAGGGCCACTGGCTGGTGAGGATGCACATATCCGGGGGGTGGCCTGTGGTCTCCCCAGGGACCGGGCGTTCAGAGCAACGGGACCCTCTGTATGGTCACCCGGGTCCAGGGCTTGTCCTCTGTCATGTCAAACTTTTGCTCACACCTTCAATTTGCTCCCCTATCTACAATCCCCATCCCACTCAGACCTCTGACTCTGGACCTCCTTCTAAGAAGAACTTGGCTCCCTACAGTCACCCCTAGCCCTGAACCTGGTACCCCGAATCCCACAAACAAGTCCTCCTCATGGGTTTCCTTGCGAGCCCCGGCTTCCCGGAGGTGAGGATGGAATCCTGGAGTCAGGGTGGGGGAATGGGGGAGAAAGGTGTTGGGGGACAGGCCACAGAGCAAGGTAAAGCCCTCGTTAACCTGAACAACTGACTTTGGAGGTGGTGGCTTCTTGCCGGCTCTTGAGAGGTTTGTGAGTGCACATGCGTGTGGTTCCCGGCATGCATACAGGTGTGTAGAGCTGGGCAGGCATCTTCTGCTGAATCCCAGCCCTTCCACCCCAAGCCCTTTGGCCCCACACATAATCCTGCCCTTGTCCCTCGCCATGCCCTGGCTCCCCATGCTCTCCCTGCCTCTCGGCTTTGTCCAAATCTCCCCTCCTGTGAGTTCCCATGGATTTCTCTGCTGCCAGACCCCTCCAGCCTCCTCTGAGTTGCTGAATTTGGATCACCTGGCATCAGAGACCATGTTTCTTCATTTGCCTCCTTCCTCAGGGTCCCCTAAGTCCAGCTGAGGCTGAAACTGGTGTCTAACCTGGCTGGCCACCTCCAGGACCCAGCACTGAGCCTCACCTGTGCCCCTGGCTGCGTCATGCGCTGGGATCTGCTCAGTGAGCTTGACAGACACAGCTGGTGCAAGATGGACATGACCCAGATCCTGCGAAGAGGCAGAAGGACGGGCACCCGAAGGTGCAGTCTTGACCTCAGAGAAAATTTTCTAACTGCCCCTGCAGGGCCAAGGGCCCTTTATTTCTCTTTGCCCAGAAGTGATGTGGTCCCTTCTGCTCGAACCTACAGGCCAGAGCTAGACACGTGGCCCGGCCCAGCTGCAAGGGGGCTGGGGAGGGAGGTCTCCTCTGTGCCCGGAGACCACAGCAGACCCAGACGTTGGTGAGCACTAGTGACATCTACCAGACTTACCCAGGCGCTTTTAGGGGAAATTCCTCCATCCATTGGATGCCTTGAATCAACCTCCGCTTACTGACCTGAAGTTCTTCCTCATGTTCCACTGACCTTGTCTGTCCATCAGGCTCCGATTCCTCCTTGAGGCTCAAAGAACACGTTTAATTCTGTTTCCCTATGTGACTTGGGAGGTCTGGATCACTTCCTGCTAGTCTTCCCTCTTCCAAGTCCAGCCTCCCTCCCTAAGTTGCTCCTACCTGCCCGGGGGCAGAGTTCCCCATCACAGACCCTCTCTGGGGCACTTGTGGGAGGCCCATCTTGATTCGGAGTCATTGTGTCTGAACACCCCACCGTCTTCCTACCTGTGCCAGGGTAACCTGCAAGGGACTGTATGTTTGTGCCCCACAACCCTGAATCATTCGGTGAGATCCTCACCCCTAGTACCGTGGTATTAGGAGGTGGGACCTTTGGGAGGATCTTAGCTCAGGAGGGTGGAACCCTCCCCAAACAGGACTAGTGTCCTCATAAAAGAGGCCCTAGGGGGCTCCCTTGTCCCCACCACCACATGAGGACATAGCGAGAAGATGGCCATGCCTGAACCAGGAAGCGTCCCTTCCCTGACATCAAGTCTATCAACACCTTGATCTTGGACTTCCAGCTCCCAGAACGGTAAGAAATAAATTTCTGTTCTTTTTTTTTTTTTTTTTAAAGATTATTTATTTATTTATTTGACAGAGAGAAATCACAAGTAGATGGAGAGGCAGGCAGAGAGAGAGAGGGAAGCAGGCTCCCTCAGGACCCTGAGATCATGACCTGAGCCGAAGGCAGCGGCCTAACCCACTGAGCCACCCAGGAGCCCTAAATTTCTGTTCTTTCTAAGCCTCTTAGTCTACGGTATTCTGTTACCACAGTAGATGGAGCCCACTAAGGTGTCCCCTTTCTGTCTTTATCACATAGCCATCTCGGTAAGTTCTTTGAGAAGCACTGTTCGGACTGTGGCTACATCAGGAAGCAAAACTGATCACTATGTGAATTGAGATTTCGGTATTTTATTGGCGACTGGACAGACTCCCTATTTCTTGGTGTTTTTTTAGGTTTTGTGTTTGACCTGTTTTTGGGTTGCTTTTCCTTTCAAACTTCTGTTTAAGAACATGGGCTCTTGGACAGGCATCCAATTGCTGTCTTCTGAAAGTCTACTTCATGGCCAGTGTTTGGGGAAACGGGCAAGCTCACACCTGTAGGTTTGCTGGGCAAAGAAGCGACCCCTACCTCGGGAGGTGTGCAGGGAAAGAAGAAAAATTCAGGGTTCTCTGCTTCCAAAATATCCATGCTTTGCTCGAGTTCTGGCCTGGCCAAGGACAGAAAGCTCGGCCAGAACAAAGAAGCCCTTCTATTGTGACTGTCCTGCTACCTTGAGTCAACTCAGCCCATTTCTGGGCTGTCCTGGGATCCAGAACAGTGGGGATTAGGGGCGGCTGGAGAAACCAGTGTGAAAACTGCTCAGGTCCTACACTGCCTATCTGAACTTCTGGGGGGCGGGGGGCGGAAACAGCAGAATCACGTCCAACAGGGCACTTGGGGGGAGGGGGAGATTTCTGTTTTAGATTAACAGGAGGATTTATCATGCCAGAAGGTCAATATTTACCTTGGCTTCAGCTTGATGAGTATTTTCTTCTCTGTTCAGTGAGTGGCTCGTTCTGCTGACTTCAGCAGAATAGAAGATCTGTTTTTTGTCTGCGGAAGAGGATGCTGACTGATATTTTCTTATCAGAAAGGCCTGGTAACAGAGATGAGGAGGAGCCCCCCTAGTCTTGTGTGTGTGTGTGTGTGTGTGTGTGTACACGTTCACGTGCGTGTGGGGTTTGCCTCCTTCCACCAGGAAATCTGATCCCTCTTTGTACAAACAACCTCCTTTTTAAAGGCACTTTTGAACTTAGGAAACGGGGTGGGCACAGGCTCCTGGACAAATCACTTTGCTCAACTCCTTGTCTGAAAAATGGGAATTCTGAGAAGCCCTGCCTGTCCGTGTAAACAGTGGAGGCACTCAGCGCAGACCTGCCAGTGTCCGTTGGTGGGGTTTTCATTGTATCGAGGTTGGGAGGGGCTGGTTAGGGGATCACCCAGGGTCTGGAAGAAGAGAGGAGGAAGGAGCGAGCCCTGCATGGGGCCCAGCTCCAAGCCCTTGGCAACGGCGGCTTCTGCCTTTTCCCAAGTGTTAGCGTATTTTTGGGGGTGCCACAGGCACGGCTGTGGAATAGTCAGACGGGTGCTTGTGTGGTGTGCTGACAAGGCCAGCTGATCAATTCTATGACTGAGGACCACTCAATTCTAAGGGTACCACCTGTCCTTATTTTGGGGGCGCTCACACCTCCCCACTCTTGCAATCCCCACAAGCATGTTTCACCTAAAAAAACCCACAAATTACCTATTTTACACAATAATCTCCCCCACATTTGTTTTATTCTTAAAAATTTCATCTTTTTTTTTTTTTTTTTAAAGTAGGCTCTGGGCCCAATGTGGGGCTTGAACTCACAACCCTGAGATCAAGAGCCAGATGCTCTACTGACTGAGCCATCCAGGTGCCCCTCCTGTATTTATTCTAAAAATAAAGTTTTGTTTTAAATTGTTGACCACAGAATAAGACAATAATGGGTTCATCCTGGGGCTCCAAGAGTCGTTGGAGAAGGCTTTGCACACTCTGGGATATGAGCCTCCTGGTCAGTCCCACCCAGGGGGCTGGGGGTTGGGAAGGGTGGTGTTCTTAGATATTATTCTACACCAAAGCCTTGCAAATGATCATAATCAATGTTTATCGAGCATTATAAGGCATTACCTGCAGCCTTCAGGCACTTTGTGTGAATAATTCATCAAATTCTTTTCTAGCAAACGCATCCATTAGGTGCTGTTATTATTACTGATTTTACAGACTAAGGATGCTCAGAGAGGTTAGGTCACTTGCCAAGGTCACACAGCTGGTACTAGTTGGAGTTGGACTCTACTCACTGGTGTTTTCTGGGGCGGGGGAGGGGGGAGGAGTTTAGAGTGTGATGCCATGAACATTTCTCTATTCTTCTAAGCCCTGCTGGTGGGGAGGGGGGGTCCAGCTGTTGCAAATCTGGCCTACAAGAGTGACAGCTTGATAAGGTTGGCTACATCCACAGCTGCCTTGGAGAGGGGAGTGGAGGATGAAGGGAAAAGTGAGTTACTGAAGACCAGACCTGGAAAGATCTTCAGAGACAAGCCAAACCACTTTTCACTTTACAAATGAAGATATGGGGTCGGGGGAGGGGGTGGGGTGGGGATACCAGAGAAGGGAGTTTACTCAAGGTCATCAACAAGTTAGTGGGGGAGCCAGGAGCAGACCTGGGACTTCTGGGTCTGGCTGGTGTGGGAGACGTCCTAATTTCTTTTCTTGATCTTAGGCATCTTTGTCTTTTTATCCCTTACCATCAAAATGGAACCTCCTCTTGTTCGCAGAGCTTTTGCCATTTTCAAGCTTTCCTAAAGAATAGCACACGTGGTCTAAATGGGGTAAACATATTCTCTTTCTCTACTTGCCCTCACTGCAGGCAGCACCGTGCAGAAGTTGCCTGGTTCGTGGTCATGGGGCCAGAATGAGCTTTATTGGCCTAGATATGAAGAAAAGGACCAACCTCAGACAACTGCCCCAAGTCTTGTAGTTGCTGGGATGAATTATTTCTTTCCCTACAGCTTTTCACCTAAAAGAATCCTACAAAACAAAGAGTAGTGTTATCCCGTCCTCTTCTAGGTCCCTCTAGCTGGGGTGCAGTCTGTGGCCCTGGGAAAAAAATGACTTTAAGATAAAAAGGAGATTCTTAAAAAAAAAAAAAATCTGTTCTCTTACTGTCATGCCCGCAGCATAAAGGTCATGTACAATAACATGGAATCTCTCTGGTCTCATTCTGAGAGTAAAGGAGAGGAAGAAGAAAGACAGAATGTTTACAAATTCCTGGGAGATGGGGAATGACCTCATCACTTCCTGGGACTTAGCCAGCTGTCCAGGGAGCACAGATCAGTTTTGGGGGAGGCCCTGAAATTCCGCTGACACCCCAAATTCTCCAAATCTTCTAGGCCTTGAGAGAGGGTTGGAGGACAAGATGAAAAGGAAGTCCTCCCAGGTTCAAGTGACGCTTCCCATTATGGGCTGCCCACGCGGAGATGGACTCATCCATCCCGAGTCTGTTGAGAAACTCGACACTTGGGAAGTGTGGGAGTGCCACTAAAAAGACCTGGGCAGGATTTGAGGGCACTAAGTGGAGAAAGAGGGGGTAGTTTGGGAGAGAGGGTGAAATGGGCTGGATATGAGATTTGGGGCTATGTACTCAAGGGGGTACCTATAGGATATGAATGCAAGAGGGCAAAAGCCACCGGAGGGGGCCTTTCGGGCCAGGTTCCCAACAGCATCCCTCCGCCTTCCTCTAAAAACAATCCCACAATTCTCTTCCCAAATGTATTACAACCCATTAAACGCTTCCTTATTGGATGGCTTCTCTCCAGATTTACTGACATTTTACAGACTGGGAGCTCCCCACTGTGAACAGGGCCAGAGGCAGTCTTCAGGCCTCTGCCAGCCCCTAGGATGCTTAGGTGAAGAAATTAGGGACTCCCAACCTGGAGAGTGGGGTACAGGCTGGATTCAGGTCCCACCTGTCTCTTGCATGAGGGGTGGTTCTGTGGGTATCCTGCAACCCAGAAGAGATCCGTTTGGGGCCAGGCTGGTCGGTGGGCTCTGTAAAAGGTGGGAAGTGGGATTGTATTAGATCTCCCCTGCCCCCAGCTACTTTCCAGATCTGATGCCTCACAAATGGGTGATTCGAAAAACAACTTCTCAACCCTGACCCCGCGCTTTCCTCCATCTGTGCTACCGCTCACCTTGGAGAGATGGCTGTGGAGGTAAATGGTGGAGGTGAACGGGAAGAGGATTCTAGGGAAGCCTGGGTGTGCAAGAGGTTGGCCCAAAGGGCCTCGGACAGGGACCGCGTTGCTTTTCCGGCTTAATTCTCGTGAGCCTCGGTTTCCACCTCTGAAAAATGGGAACGGTGCCATCTAACACAGAGGGCAATGTTGTGGGGATTAAACGACTTTGCCCAGGGGAAATCGCCAGGCATGGAGTGGGTGCCCCACGAGCGTTTGCGGCCCCGAACAGGGCTCGCTCGGGAAGGTTCTAAAGAGCGTGTGTGCGAGGACGCAGGACCCCCCCCAGGCCTGCAGCCACTGGCGCCTCCTCGGCCGCGGACCGCCGAGGGTTAATGAAAAAGCCCCACGCCCCCTTTGACGGCGCTGAGCCCACCTCGCCGAATTTGAAAAGGCGGCCCTGGTGAGGCGTGGGCGCCCCCCCAGAAACTTCCAACTCCCGGCCGGGCTCCGCTAGCTCGCCGGCTCTATCGCTCTGCTCCCGGCGGGGGCCGCGGGTTCGGTCCGGCCGCCGGTGCGCTCCCGCCTGTGCTCCCGCCCGGGCTCCGGGCCCCCGCGGGCGGCCGCGCAAGATGAAGCTGGCTCTCCTCCTGCCCTGGGCGTGCTGCTGCCTCTGCGGGTCGGCGCTGGCCACCGGCTTCCTGTACCCCTTCCCGGCCGCAGCCCTGCAGCAGCACGGCTACCCCGAGCCGGCCGCCGGCTCCCCCGGCAGCGGCTACGGGAGCCGCCGGTGAGTAGCGCGCGGCTGCGGGGCCTGGGGGGCTGAGGGCTGGGGGTCCCCCTCAGCTGGGGGCCGCAGACAAGGGGCTGGCTGCGGGCGGGGGGGGCGCTAGGCGGGGGGGGGGAGGATGGAGCGCAGGGCGGTGGGGCTGCGGCCGCGGGGCCGAGGGTCCGGAGGTGCGGGGCCCGGACTGCGGTGGTCTCTGGCCGCGCCCACCCTCTCTCTTCCTTTCTTTGCTCTCCCAACCTCCCCTTCTTCGGCTCCCGGGTCGGAGGGAGGGTGGCCGCAGTCTGCGGCAGGGGCGCGCGGAGGGGGCGACCGTGGCTCGGTCCCTGCGCGTTTACGGGTTCACGTGCCTCCGCCGCGCTCACCTGCGCGGCCGCGGCTTTGTGTTGGGGAGCAGGTTCCCGGGTTGCCAAGGTCGAGCGTCCGGGTCTCCCGCGTCTCCTGCCGGCTGCCCCAGGACACCGGAGGGGCGATTCCGTCCCGTCTGGAGGGCTGAGGCCGCGGAGGAGCCTCGGCTGCGCCTCCGCAGCCACTTTGGGATGAGGAGCCCGGCTCGGCTCGGCTCGGCTGGGCTGGATCCGCGTTGGGGCGGGCGAAGGAGCGAGGCCCCAGGGTGCCGGGACGCACTGGGGGCCTCCGCCTCGGCCGGCAGGTGGCGCCCTGGCCACCCCACCCCCCCACCCCCCGGGACGGTTGGGGCCGCGTCTCCTCACCGCGCGGTTGAATTCCCCCCAGAAAACGCGTAAGCGCTCGAGGAAAAGTTGCCAGACACCTCGTTTGCGCAGCTCACTCGAATTTAGCTTTCCCTCATTTTTTTTTTTTTAAGATTTTTAATTTATTTGACAGACAGCACTAGTACAGGCTCTGGGCCGAAGCAGAGAGCCCGATGTGGTACTCGATCCCAGGACCCCGAGATCACGACCTGAGCCGAAGGCAGCGACTTAACCCACTGAGCCATCCAGGCGCCCAACTTTTCCTCATTTAATAATTATAACCCACACGGCTGCGCTAGGTCTCTATTCCTTCGTACCTTCCACGCCTTTTGATTCTAAAACCACTCCGAGGGTACCTGTTACAGCATAATCGTTCCTTCCTTCCAGGGAGAAAGTTGAGCTCCAGAGGGAGGTCCCCAAGTTTGTGGCAACTCCAGATTGACCTTCGTTTGGCTTTCCCCAAATCCTGAGCTTTTTGCCGCGCCACTCGGCATTATTATTACGGAGGAAAGCGAGAGACTGGTCCCAGTTCTTTCTCCTCCGTGATATTTATTTACCGAACCTGGGAGAGCTACCAAGATGAATCCTGGCAAAGTCTTATAGCCCCTGGAAACAGGGATGTTTTGTGCCCGGAATGGCTGGGTAAGGCTGGGTAAGGCGGGACTCTGAAAAGCCAAGAAGTGCTTCTGGAAAACTTTGCATACAATGTTATTTCCCTCATTGTGTTTGGGAATATTTGCCCATGGCCTCCATTAGTATTAGTCTCCAAACACCCACAGTCTTGTGGCCTCTGCGCATTTCCATAGGAGAAGATTCTGAAAAGATAAACTTTGCAGGTGGTAGGATGATAGAGTTAACATGATCTCATTTATGCAAAAGCCATTCTGATTAATGGGTATGTAAATGCCCAGAAATAAAGCTTGTAGGCAAATAGTTCTTGTAGGGACCTGTATGGAGAGAACAGAGGCTGGAGGGCAAGGGGGAGGTGGTTGGTGAGGTGGGTGGACTTCCATTTTCTCCCTCCCTCCATTCGGTCTCCTTAGCATCTTTTCCCAGCGGCATAGATTCAAGGATTATTTTTGTAATTAAAAAGTGTGGGAAGGAAAATCCAAAAGGGCTGCCACAGGGTGGGACATGCATGTTGGGAAGAGCCAGAGGTGAGGTCCGCGAAGGAAGAGAGTGAATGGGGACTGGGGTTCTGGTGGTCGGTGGGCTGGAGCTTGGGGGCTGCCCCAGGAACTTGGAAGGGATTGTTGTAGCATAAATAAAAAGAGGCCCAAACAATCGTGGTAATCTTCCAGAACTCCTTCTACCAGGATGGGAGCCGGGAGAAGGAATCATCAGGTTTAGAGAGGCTCTGGATGAATCTGTGGAAAACGGATTCCCAAATACGATATCGGGAGGTGTTAAGGAGGCTTGGGGCGGCTTCCAGACGCTTGAGAGGGACGCTCCGGAACGTGACTGGATCCTGCCATGCGTGGCCATCGCAGGCTGGAGCTGGCCTGGGGTCACACGCTCCTGTGTCTCATGAGCGATCAGTCACAGGTGGCCTGTGTCCTTGAAGTTCAAAAGCCCCAGAAGCAGAGGACTTGGAGCAGCGTTTGGCGCGGTGCCCTTCACGGCCTCGGCCTCGGCTTTGGCTCTGCGTGTGTGTTTACAGTGGCTTGGTCTCCGTCGATGGGCCAAGGGACAGAGCTGTTTCTTGACGAATCGTCTTCCTTTAGGTCATGGTATCGCTCCCGCTGGCATCTGATTTTCGGGTGTGGTCTGTGTTCGCCTTCGTGGGAGGGCGTGTGCGCATGCGTGTGCGTGCGAGCCTAGGCCAGCCCTTCTGGGTCGGACCTGTGCTGGGGGCACCTTGCCTGACCCAGGGTGCTCTGCTCCCGGCCCCTCTGTCAGAAGCCCAGGGTGGACCCCTCTGTTTAAGCAATTTTGGTAAAAAAAAAAAAAAGAAAAAAAAGACCCCACTTCCTCAGAGGGCTGTTTGCAGTAGAACCTAGCAGCCCTGCATATGGGCCACTAATGATTTTTGCTGACCATAGAGTGTTTAGCTGCCAAATCCAGGCTGAAGGGAAATGCGGTATTAATGCACCTGCAGGACCCCCAGCTCCCTGCCTCAGTTTCTCCATTCTAACATAGTAAGCATAACGCATTTGGGGAACCCTTTAAAGTATGCACATTTCCCTTACTTGCCCTTCTCCTAGCCTCTTCCCTTCTTCCCTTCTGTGCCACAGATGTTTATGGGGTGGGGGTGGGGGTCTTGTCTTGTCTCCTCCTCACCTCTACCTCCAACCCTAAAGGGGCCAGAGCAGCCGCGGAGAATCCAGGCACAAGGAGTGAGACCAGATGTGGGGTTCTACCCCTTATCCAAGTTGCAGGTCTCCCAGCTGGAGGAAGGAGAAATTTTAATCTGGAGAAATGATAGATTTTATATTTCATCTTAAGTTTTGGAGTGGAGGTGTTCTTTTGACTAGGAGAAAACAGGAGAGGTGTGGGACTGGCCCGGATTGCAGCAGAGGAAGGAATGACTACGTCCGGAGAGTGGATCTGTGGGGCGGGGGGACCAAAGACGAAACTGTGTTTTGCGTCTCCCCTGAAGCAGAGAGCTCATTCCAGAAACCACTTACTCTCGTGTAGGGCCCGAGGCATGAGGACAGATGGAGCCGAATGTCTGTATGTTATGACTCGGGCTAACGGATGGTTCAGTAAGTGGGTTCTGTCCGCCAACCTTGATAAGTGTATCTTCTCAGTGACCTGGGAAACCGGGTCAATGAGGAATTCATGGATCCCTTAGAATTCTGTTCTGGAAAATGGTGGTGGGGGAGGGCTGGATCTGGCCTACGTTCTACCCCGGATTCCTCCCACACAGTGAGGGGCACAGGATTATGGACCCCTCGTGCTTCATGTCCAAGTTTGCTCCATACCCATTGGCCTAGAAGTGGGCATACTGGCTTCGGGGTCTGCCCGAACCTCCTCTTGGCCCCGCAGCCTGGTCATCCGATGAGAGGGGGCTTGACTAGAGCAGGCAGAGAAGGGTCCTTTCAAGTGCAGGGCCCAGGCTAGGGCCAGCTCTAAGGGCCTCGGCTCCTCCCACCCACTTCGGCATGGGGGCGGTTTCAGACTCTGCCCCAATTCACAATATGGACTTGCACATGTTTTGGAACCCCCCTGAGTCTGTTTCCTGGTCTGCACGATGAGGACAGCATGGACACCAGGAGGCTGGGCTTGTGGCTTGCTGGGAGCCCCCATGTGCAAGGCACCAAGGGCAGGAAGGGTGCACAGGCTTGCAAAACCGATCCGACCTCATTTGGCTGTCCCTACTGTGTCCAGGACAGAGTCCGAGCTGTTTAGCCACATGTCTGAGCCTGAGCTTGCCTGGCCGCCTCTGGCCCTCTGGCCCCCTGTGCCACACATAGGCTGCCCCTCACCCTTCAGCCAGTGCTCTTGCTCTGGGTCACACCTTTAGTGATGCTGATACTAATGAGTGAGGAACAGGTCCTCCTTGAACCCTCACCATGGCCTGGTCCACCCTTGTGGCTTGACCTGGATGAACCTGTCATCCTTATCACGTGTCTCGAGGCCGGCCACTCACTCCCCACCCCTCCCCACTCTGCCATCACTCTGGGCACCGGGATGTCCTGGTGTGTGGCTCACCAGTGCCCCCTCTGTACCGCTGCCCGATGGGCCTTTCTCAGATGCAGTAGAGGACACTCTCCTCTGGTTCAAGCCCTTTGGTGACCCACCGTCTCCTGCATTGGCTTGGCAGACAGCTTTCAATTCTTTGGTCAAATCTTAGGGACTGGTAGGAGCCGCCCAGGCTGGTGGGTTAAGAAAGATTCTGAGGTAGAATCTGGGCTCTGTGAGGAGTACCGAGACAATTGAGAGATGTCACTGCCACTGAAGGACAAGAAAATGGAGGCAGGTGTGATGTATTTGCAGCCTTGGCCTTTATGATAAAATCCTACCCTCTCCAGCATCCCATAGAAAGCCCGTCTTTTTTTTTTTTCCCCCTTAAGATTTTATTTATTTATTTGAGAGAGAGAACAAACAAGCACAAGCGGGTGTGGGGGGAGGTTGAGGAAGGGCAGAGGCAGAGGAAGAACCAGGCTCCCCACGGAGCAGGGGGCCCGACACATGGCTCCATCTCAGGACCCCGGGATCATGACCTGAGCTGAAACCAAGAGCCTGAGCCACTGGGTGCCCCCTTGGGATACATGCTGGAGAGCCACTTTAGTGATGCTGAGACAAAGTGGCCTCGTGGAGGTGAGCATAGACTTTTCCAGCCTATACCACCTGCAAAGTCCGGCCCATCCCTCACATTTGTGGAGTTTGGGGCAAGGGTACAGTTGGAAGCCCACATACCATATGTCTAAATTGTGACTTATGAATTAAGCTTACGAACTGTTCAATAAAATCTATTCTGTCCTTGACCTTGACAAACCTACCGTCCTAATGACCTGGGTGGAGGGTGAGGCTCATGTTGAGAATTCTTAGGCTCCTTGAATTTTGTGCTGGAATTCAGCAGCATAGGGAGAGCCAGCCACCCTTCACTCCCCCTCTTGTCCCCACCGACACCTTGACCCTGGTGTGGCCTCAAGCACACACTGTAGACACTTTTTAGTCTAGCCTGGTACCTCTCATCCTACCCTAACAACTGCCTCTTGGCCATATCTCCTGCCTGGGTCCAACAGGCCCTAGGTACTTGTGCTTGGTCCACAAAGGTGGTTGTGGTTTTGAGAATCATGTCCCCTTGGCCCCACAGCCTTCTTGCCCTATGGGGAGGGGTGCGGCCACAGGGAGGCGGATACAGACCCTGAAAAGCACAGAGCTTGGGGTGGGGCTCCTGTTTGCTTAGATTTAAGACAGTTTTGTACACCTTACTCCTGGGGAGAGTGGGGTGAGTTTCCTCCTGTACACCCCCAATCCTCAAAAGTTAGATGGCTTTTCCCCAAATGTCCCCAGTCAAAAGGACTCCATCACAATGACCGAGTTAGGCTGTGTCTGAATGTTCCCTCCTGGTTTCCTCCCGCAAAACCTGTTCTTCATCCCCCATGAGACTGTGGGCACCGAGGGGAACGTCCTTTTGCGCTGTGGCCCACGACTTACGTGGCCGGTCTTGCTCGCATGCTTTAGGCACAGCGTCCCCTAAACAGCAGGGCGCTGACAATCAGCTCATCAAGACGAACCCTGGACGTAAACGAATTGTCCCTCCAGACCTGTCCGTGACTCAGGAAGTCTGGGGCTTGGTGATCTGTATTTTAGTGGCCTCCCCAGGGGGCTTATGGTGCAGCCAGGTTTAGGAAGCAGTGCACGGAAAACAGAGTTTCCTGAGATGCTTTTACCACGACCCACAATAAGAAATACCTTTCCTGTGGGCGGCTGAGTATGTCTGCGTATGTGCGCATGCGTACATCCGAAACAAGTTTCGCAAAATAATGCTTACTGTTACCATATGTGATATTCTCTCTCTCTCTCTCTCTTTTTTTTATTGTAGTCTATTGAGTTCATAAAAAAAAAAAAATGCTTGCCAAGACTCAGAAAATTGATTCCACAGCCCCTCTGGGTTAAAACCTGCCTGGGAGACCCTGTGCCCTGGGGGAATGTGGGAGCCCCCCCCGCCCCACATCCGTGCCTGGTCCTCTCGCCTCTGCTCTGACTCTGAAGTCTCCTTCTTGTTTCAGCCTAGCTGAGTGCTTGGTGTGTCCCCTTCTTACCCCAAACGACCCCTCCCACTCCCACCAGGATCTTAGTCCTCTCTCTTATGGGGCAGCCTTAAAGCCCCTTCCTTCAGGAAGCTTTCCAGGACTGACCGCCCTGTTCTGTGGGCAGCTCTTTGTGCCTCTTGGATCTGTGATTCACTTCCCACTTTCCTAACCTACAGATGGAATAATTTTTGCTATGTGTTTACTCCCTATCGTGGCCCTGGCCGGCCCAAGTGGGACACAGGTGCACAAGTCGGCCCTGCCCACCCCCTACCCCTGCCCCTTGGGGATATGAGCTTATCTTGCCAGAATTGAACCACCCCAGGCTCAGTCCAGTAGGTGGGCTGGAGTTGGGGACTCAGATGTGAGGGCCGGACCCAGGCAGACAGAGACAGGAGGCCCTCCGCAAGCTCTGGGGAGTGAAGGATCACATCTGGGAGGCCTTCTCTCCCTGATCTCAGGTTCTCCAGTGCCTTACCTTCAAGGAGTTACTATTGAGCACCTACTGTATGCTTGGTGCTAGAGGCTGTGAGGTGACTGGTGATCGGTGGGGCCTCAGAGACTGGTTGCAGAAAGCAGACCCCTGAATGAGAATGGGATTTGGGCCACGTGGATATGTGCTAAGCGATATGAGCAATTGTCTAGGGGAATTTCGGTGTCTTGTGCCTCAGTTTTCTCTTCTGCAAAATGGGTATGATTATAACATTTACTTCAGAAGCTTCTTCCAAGGCGTAAACAGGTTAATACAGTGCTTCGAAAAATGTGTTGATAAACACTATTTGGCCTGGTGGCTGGGCGGTGTGCTTGCAAAGGTTGGGAAGATGGGGTATTTCACAAACACAGGAGGCCATGGAAACCTTTCCTGGGGAGCATTTTGTCAGGCTGGTGTCCCGGACACCATACTTTGGGAAACGCTGGCCTGGACTTCCCAGGGAGTCGCTTTCGAAGTGGGTTTTGTAGGATGAACAGGAGTGTGCTCGGCAGTCACGGGGGAAGGCGTTTTGGGTGGACGAAACAGCCGAGTCAGGGCTGGGAGGCCTGACCATGGTTATATGTGGTCAGTGCAGGTGAGTTCGGGAAGGCGGGACCCCGGGGGTTCAGGGAGGCACCGGGCAGCTGGGCCTTTTCTGTCACCCTAACGAGCCTGGGGTTTATGTCTAGACATGGTCACAGCGGGTCTAGTGCTCGCTTTGCTGGTGAGAGGAGAGCCAGCTCACAGACAGTGTCGGCGGCCCTGGGCCACTTGGTGAACAGCTGGTAGGTGGCAGGTTGAGGACAGTGGTGGCTCCCGGCTCTGCCCTGTGCTTGGGGGATGCTGGGAGCTGGCTGCTTTGCTCCTCGGAATGTTGCAAAGATTACCGTGTTTTCTCAGCTCTGAACAGGCAGCAAAGCACGGTCCGTGCACCTTGCGTTTTTATAAAATACTTGTATTTCTCCTCCACGGGGTTTTCGTGGCAGGCAGCTGTGGGCCAGCCCACGTCAGGATTCAGTGGCTGCTTGTTGAGTGAATGAACGGACAGAGACCTTGACCTCTCTCCTTTGGGAAACTGAGGCTGTGGCCTCCACCGTCATGCGGTTCTGAAATTTCGAGGGGCCTGCGAGGGAGGTCCTTGTTTGCCCTCTGTCCCCACCAGGTCAGCTCTGGAAGCTGCATTTAGAGGTACGATGGAGGCGACCTGCTTGAGGGAGTCCTGCTTCTTCTTTTGAAGTAGAAATGGGTGCAAAAGGGGGGCTTTTCCTGAAAACCACATGGAATGGCCCCGATGTAAATATCTCGACTGACTTTTCCCCCCCGAGGCTCAGGGTTTTCTGTATCTCCTTTCCCTCCATCTCTCTCGCCTCCTCCCCCACCCCCTCCCTGCCCCCGCTGCCCCCAGCTTGTCTGTTTTTCTAAAATCCATTCCCAGAGAAACAATTCCTATGGCAATAAGAACTACTCTAGGCTTCTCTTGGCTTGAACCCGTCCCACACTTCATTGCCGCTTTGAGAGTGTATGAGCTGGATCCCGACCAGCTCTGCCTGGGGCAGGGAATAGAGTTAACAGTAACTAACTGTTAGAGGATTTTCGGGAATCCTGCTGCCGATCCTAAGGAAGTAGACGCATGGCACACTGTTCCCCTCCTCGGAGGAGTCAAGTGTCCCCGGCCTCTCCCGCCCGGTTTTCCTTTCCTTGCCTCCCAGAAACTGGGGTGTAGATGGTTCCTTGGTGGCCCCCCGCATGAGACCACCTTGAAAGGAGCTGGACACCATCCAGGTTAATTCTGTAACACTCGGGGTAGGTGTGCGGGGTGGGGAGGCGGGGCTCTCACCCCGGGATCCTCTCCTCAGCCTCCCCTGCAGCTGCCTCCAGAGCGCTCTGCATCGAGGTCAGAGCCGGCCACTGACTGCTGACCCCTGCCGCCTGCCTCCCCAGGGCCCACAGGGACGTTTCTGGAGCTTGTCCTGCTGGGTGTTAATGGGTTATGAGAAGCAGTTTGGGAAGTGCTCAAGAGATTCCCTAATAAAGAAGGGGGACGAGAACCCCAGTTCTGGGTGGCCCTGACCGAGTCACCTGACCTCTCCTTGTCTGTGACATGGGGGTGACGGTCGTATTTACTTCATTCCCCAGAAGGCTTGAGACTCACCCAAGCTAATATTAAGCCAGTGCTTAGAATGATACCTAGGAAGCGCTCTCAAGGACTGGTTTCAGCGATACAGGCTTTCCCAGATGGAGCAGGGTGCAATAAGCCTTGCAAAGCTTGGGAAATATGGTTTCACGGACATCAAGCCCCCCGACTTTTCCCGGGGAGCCTTTGGTTTGGATGGTGTTCCAACGGCACCCTCTGGGAAACACTGGCCTAGTGGGTTGGAATTCGGGTCTCAGCGGTTTACAGGGCCGTTCACCCATCGGGAGCTGGTCTTTAGCAATCTTGGCAGGGGCATTTCTAGCCTCCCCCCTTTAGTGGCCCTTGGTGCGGGCAGGGACCAGGGGAATACGGGAGTGAGGGTTCTGTCGTTTACTGAATCCCAGAGGACCCTGCTGGGGATTTCAAGGCCTTGAGTGAGGTGCAGGGGCCGGTCCACACTCGTGGCCAAACCTCAGCCATTAGCGGGGTGAGCACACAGGGTTGCCCCTAGAACGTGATGGACGAGCAGGTGGGAGGGGCTGGGGGGTGCCCTGAGATGCCGGCAGTGAGGTCAGAGGGCCCAGGAGCTCTGATGAGCATCCTGTCCCAGAGAGCGAGACCCCGTGTGGCCCCTGGATTGGGGGGGCAGGGCTTCTTAGGGCCTGTCACGTCTGGCTGGGGGACCCACAGCCAAGCCATCGCTTCCTCCCGGAGACTTGGTGCCTCCCGGGTAACATGAACCTAATAGGATTGGGTGAGATCAGATGAGGAAGTGTGTGTGTTGGAGACGCAGCCGAGTTATTACTTAGGGCATTCCTGCCCACCGGACACCTTCCACCTGCCTGAGCAAGACTTGGGGGGGACACCAATGCATGTGGGAGGATGGATGCATGCTCCGTGTGTGTGTGTGTGTGTGTGTGATGCTGGCACCTAAGCCTGGCTGCACCCAGCAGCCCAAACCTTTTATGTCTCTGTTTGCAAGTATCTGGTCCCCCTCCCTCCTCCCTCAGGCATCTGGCCTTTGATGAGGAGCCCCCCCACCAGTTCCTGCCCCTCGGGAGGCCCAGTAGAGGGTCTTTCCTGCTCCAAGCCACTGCAGAAGGCTTAGGATTCTGTCTCCCCTGGGGAGCAGGCTCTGGAACTGGGGCCCCGCACAGGCTGTCCGCTGACCCCCGTGGGGCCCAGGAGGCGCCAGGGCCCACGTGTACCCGTCTCCCTGGGGAAGGCTTTGCCCAGAAAGTGGCAGTTTCCTTCTGATTTGGCTCCGGCTGTCTGCGCCCCGGCCAGTTGCCTCTGGCATCTGACATTTTTGTCATTCCTGCTGCCCTGTGAGGGCTTATTTGGGGGAATCGGGGCTTTCCTCTTCCTGTGCCTCTGTGATTGACTTGGCCACACGGCTGCCTGTCCGGGTTGGAGACGTCTCAGCCTGCCTGGGCACCTAGCATTTCTGCAGGGTTGGAAACCGGGATCTGCAAAGGGTTTGCCAGGCTCTTTGTCTCGTGGGTCGCACGGCGGCGATGACAGTTAGCTCAGACCCCGACTCTCTGCCTGCAAGCGCTCTGAGCCTCTGTGTGCCTTCCTGGAGAGGCAGCTGAGCTTACCAGAGAGACCCCCTTCATCGGCTCCTTGCCTCTCTGGGTCCTCTGCTCCAGCTCCTTGTAACCTCAGGCTGCTTCCTGCTTCCTGTCTCTGCATCTCTTGGCCTGGCCAGCTAACTCCTGCTCAAAGCTCGGAGCTCAGCCTAAACATCACATCCTCAGGGAACCTTTTGCTGTCCTCCGAAGTAAGGCCAGTCCTTTTCATTAAATGCCACTGGAGCTCGTGATAACTTTAAGCCCATCCTATAATCAGGCACTGGATCGTTACTGAAGAGTGGCTTACAGGGAGACTGTGAGTTTTCTGAGGGCGGGTGTCCTGCCTGTCTAGTGTGGCGCTGTATCTCTAGGTTCTTGGAGAGTCCCTGGGTTACAGAGAGTATCCAGTGAAGGATGAACTGCTTTGCAAGCTGTATTAGTTCTTTACTGCTTCTGTAACAAATGACCACAAACTTTGTGGCTTAAAGCAATGCAGCTTTATTACCATATCGTTCTCGAGGTCAGAAGTCCGAAGTGGGTCTCGCTAGGCTGAAAGGGATTTGGGGGACTGGTCCTTCCAGAGGCTCCAGGGGAGAATCCATTTCCTTGCTTTTTCCCGCGTCTGGGGCTTGCCTGCATTCTTTGTTGGATAGCGTCTTCCTCCCTCTTCAAAGAGCACCCCTCAACCTCTCTTCCTAGCATCTCTGCTCTTTCTGACTCTGATTCTCCTCCACTCCATCTCATAAGGACGCTTGTGATCTGGTTGGGCCTGCCCAGGTTACCCAGGATCATCTCCCCACCTCAAGAACCTTAATCTCATCATACCTGCAAAGTCCCTTTAACCATGTAAAATAACAGATTCACAGGGTCCAGGGATTAGGATGAGGACATCTTGGGGGTAGGGGGCATGATTTAGCCCACTACACAAACAGAAATGAAAAAAGAAAGGCACGCCAGACATTTGGGTCCTTGGAGAGTTGGGTTAATCCCAGATTTCAGTGTTCATTCTGAAAGTGACTTGAAGCCTCAAAAGCTTGTTAAGACTCAGCCTTGGGGCACCTGGGTGGCTCAGTCAGGTAAAGCGTCTGCCTTGGGCTTGGGTCATGATCTCAGAGTTCTGGGGTCGAGCTTGTGTTGGGCTCTCTGCTTAGTGGGGAGCCTGCATCCTCCTATCTCTCTGCCTGCTGTCTGCCTACTTGTGATCTCTGTCTCTCTATCAAATAAAGTCAAAACATCTTTTTTTTTTTAAAGATTTTATTTATTTATTTGACAGAGAGATCACAAGTAGGCAGAGAGGCAGGCAGAGAGAGAGAGGAGGAAGCAGGCTCCCCACTGAGCAGAGAGCCCGATGCGGGACTCGATCCCAGGACCCTGAGATCATGACCTGAGCCGAAGGCAGAGGCTTAACCCACTGAGCCACCCAGGCGCCCTAAAGTCAAAACATCTTAAAAAAACAAACAAACTCAGGCTTACAAGAAAGAGCTATGATGAGGAAGTGGCCTTCCCACTCAACCTTTTACATAGGGTGTGAGGTAGGGATTCAACTTTAATTCCCCCCCCAAATCTCCCCTCACATTTCTACTGAATAATCCACCTTTTCTCACAATTTGCTATGCCACTTTTTATCAAATCTCAATTTCCCTGCAGGCACAAGTCTTTTTCTGACCTTTTAATCCGATCTGGTGCCAAAACCATGCAATTTTAATGACTATATCCTTATCGTATGTCCTATTAGCTGATAGGGCCATCTTCCTTCACTGTTCATCTTTATCAAAATAGTCTTAGCTGTTCTTGTACATTTTTTCTTGGGGGTGAATTGTAAAGATTTTTATTTATTTATTTGACAGAGATCACAAGCAGGCAGAGAGGCAGGCAGAGAGCGAGAGGGGGAAGCAGGCCCCCAGCTGAGCAGAGAGCCTGATGCAGGGCTCAATCCCAGGACCCTGAGATCACGACCTGAGCCAAAGGCAGAGACCTTAACCCACTGAGCCACCCAGGCACCCCTTGGGGGTGAGTTTTATAACCATCTTTTCTAGTTCTGTAAAACATGCTTCTGGGATTTTGATCTAGGCTGTGTCAGCTTAATGGGTTCGTAGAATTCAATGTTTATAAAATTGTGTGTTTTTTCAGGAATGAGGTATACTGGTCCATTTATCTAGATCTCGTTTTATTTGTTCTTGGGTGTTTTATAGTTTTTATGGCTATCGTGAATGAGTCCTTTTTGTTCCCTGACATTTGTAAATGTTTATGTCTGGCAAATAGGAAAGCTGTTGATTTGGGGCATGTTGATTTCATATCTAGTTACTTTCATGCGTTTAAAAAAAAAGTTCACTTTAATGGTCTTTTAGGTGGTTCTCTGAGGTTTTGAGGTAGAGAGTCTGAGAGTGTCCAGCATGTGGGTGTCCTTCCACACAAATGTTCCCAGGTAGATGCTGTTCCCCCAAAAGCTTAGGTGGTCCAAAGCATTCCTAAGAGAGAGAGGACAGTGTTTTAGACACTCTTGTGGAGTCACGTACCTTAGCCCAGATGTTGGCTGTTTAGTTGCCTCAGATGGCCTGGAGCTCTCTATGTAGACTGGTTCTGGCCCTTCTGGGCTTGTCCATGAACTTGCGGAGGAATCATAGGGACAGCTAGGACTGAGTCACACCTGTGTCCCAGAGAATACAGAGGGTCGAAATTACGAGGGACTGGAATCTTGAGACCATGAGGCAGGGGGCCTGGGATTCTCTGACTCGGTTATCCCCATGTCCTTGGCCTCTGCCAATATGGGGCCAGAAGTAGGTGATCAAGCCAACTAGGTTCCTACTGGGTGAGCGGGCAGGTCAGTTCATAAATGCTCAGCCAAGTTGGACAGCAGTGAGTGGACCCCAGTGCTCAGAACTTTGGAGTCAGGCAGATCCACCTCCAGAAACTTGCCTCCATCTCTGGACACGGGCAAGCTGTGTTAACTTACATCAGTCTACCTATCTGAGAGATGGGCCTTACGGTCACCAGTTCCTGTGGAAGGAAGCGTTACGTGAGCCATCAGAATCAGGGCTATGTCATCCTCGAGATGCAGCGTGGGGTGGCCCCTGGGGTCGTTCATGCGACATTCTGGATGGTGTGTCCGCCCGGAGTAGCTCCCACCCGTCCTGTCTCGGCTTGCTTTATTCCTGTGTCACATTCTTGTTCTGCAGCTGAACTCAGGGTCAAGAGCCCCATCCTGGAGGGCTTTGTTTTCCGGGGCAAGTAACCCAGGCCTGAGTGTAGAAAGTGAGCTGAAACAATCCCTTATTGATTCAACAGCCACAGGACCAGTTGGGACATCCCCGTGTTTACTTCTCAGGCTCAGCAGTCCAGCTCTCAGGAGCTCAGGAACTTAGGGCTGTGTTTTAACCGGGGACGAACCAAGGGGTGAACAGGGAGCCCTGAGGGGGCCCCGATGGGGTACGAGGGTCCGGGTGGTTGCATGAACAAGAGGTTTGGCAGGAAAACCCAGTTTTTAGCCTGGCCATTGGCAGGGAGGCAGTAGTGCTGGAAATTGTCTGCCTGCTGGCCTGGGGCAGCTGCACGTGGGGACAGCTGTCTCCGCTCTGGACATTGGATCTGCCTGGAGATTAATAACAGAGCCTGGCCATGCCCGTGGGGATCAGAGAGGGGCTTGGGTTACAGTGCACCAGGAAATTCACCTGCCTTGCTGACAGTGGGTGGGTAGCCTACAGGATGGATGGGCTCTGGGGGCTCAGGGGGGTGTCTGGGCAAGACAGCTCACCACTGGCCGAGCCAACTCCACCCCCCCGGGATGCAAGCTGACTCTCCCAAGGGCCGCCTTCTTTCCGTTGGACCCGAAACCAGCAGGAGCTGATCTCCAAGAATTATGTGAAGAGCTGGGAATGGAAACCAAATGTTGGTGTCAGGTAGAGAAGGCTGATGGAAGCCCTCGGCCCAGCGAGCCTGGAAGTGGTGGGGGCTCCAGACTCGGGTGGCCAGCCCAGATGTGTAGGCAAAGGGGGCCTGATGCTATTTTCTTTGCAGACGAATGTTGATTTTCTCCTGATTATATATTTACGACAGCCCATTTGGAAAATATGGAGAAAGTGAAGAGGAAGAAATCATTTATAATTCCATTTTTTTTAAGCTTTAAATTTTTTATTCCTTTTCTTGTGGTGAGACACACATAACCTAACATTTACCATCTTAACCACTTGGAAGCATACAATTCGGTGGCATTAAACACATTCACATGGTTGTACAACCGTCCCCACCATCCATCTGCAGAACAGAAACTCTAGACTCATTAGACACTGCCTCCCCAGCCCCGTCTCCCCCAGCCCCGGGCAAACACCATTCTACTTTCTGTTGAATTTGACTCATCTCAGGACCTTGTACAGCATTTGTCCTTTTGTGACCGGCTTATTTCATTTAGCCTCATGGTCTCCATGTTATACCAGGTGTCAGTTGAGGAATAGTCCATGGTAGGGCACCTGGGTGGCTCAGTGGGTTAAGCCTCTGCCTTTGGCTCAGGTCATGATCTCAGGATCCTGGGATCGAGCCCCACATCAGGCTCTCAGCTCAGCAGGGATCCTGCTTCCCCCTCTCTCTATGCCTGCCTCTCTGCCTACTTGTGATCTCCATCTGTCAAATAAATAACTAAAATCTTAAAAAAAAAATCAGGCTGGTTTTTGTTGCTGTTGCTGTTGATTTTTAAGTGCTCTTTATGTATTCTGGATAGTAATCCCCTATCAGACATGATTTACAAAAATTTTTTTTCCATTGCATGGGGTGCCTTTCACTCTGTTATTACGTACTTTGGTGCACAAATGTTTTGTATTTTGAGGCAGTCCAGTTTATCTTGATTTTTCTTTTGTTGCCTGTGTTTTTGGTGTCATACCTGAGAAACTATTGCCAAATCCAACACCATGGAACTTCTTCCCTATGTTTTCTTCTGTGTTTTGCCTGAAGAGTTTTATTCTTTTAGAATATACTTTGCTCTTTGACACTCTATGTATATCACAATTCTTCGCTTGATACTCAGGACTTGCATTATGTCTAGTGAGAGCTGAGCTGTATAGTGTACTATGACGACTTTTACTGTTCCTGCCCACATTTTTGGCCCTTCCTGTTTTTGTTCACTTAACTTTGGGGTTATGTGGGTTTGGGGTTATTTTTGGGGCTTGGGGTTCTTTTCTTTTCTTTCTTTTTAAAAAAATATATTTCATTTATTCATTTGAGAGAGAGAGCACAAGCAAGAACATAAGGAGGGGGGATGTTCAGAGAGAGAGGGAGAAGCAGAGTCCCCAGTGAGCATGGAGCATGACCTGGGGCTCGATCCCAGGACCCTGGGATCATGACCTGAGCCAAAAGCAGATGCTTAACCAACTGAGCCACCCAGGTGCCTCTTGCTATGGGGTTATTAACTCACCTCTAAACTTTCCCCTAATCAAGCAGATGTCTTCCTGATAATCCACTAGATATTCCTCTACTCTTTGGAGATAGATATTCCTCTACTACTTTAAAGATATTCCTCTACTCTTTGGAGATATTCCTCTACTACTTTAGAGATATTCCTCTACTCTTTGGAGTAGAGGACTCTGATTTGCTGAGATCTGGCCAGGTAGAACTTGAAACCTACAATCTTGGGATCATTCTTCAGAACATCCTGGTGATTTCCTTTGCCCCAAGCTTCTCCCCTGTGTTGGACCCCTCTTTCCTACATTTCATATCCACTATTTTTCGTTTACTCTCTCATTGTAATGGAATGTATCCTTTAGTAGCTTTCTGCGAAAAGGCAGAGAGTGCATGAGGCTTGGTGTCAGGAATTCTGCCCCAGGCCCAAGGCTGAGACATTTGTGTACCTCTCCTGCCTACCTCTGCCATGGGGCTTTACACTAGAATCTTCCACCTGACTTCCCACCCTCCTCAGGCTAGACTGCCAGGGATCAGTAAGGTTGGTAGTGTGGGCTTATTTCTATGAATTTCTATGAACCTTTCTATTTCTATGAACCTATGAAGCTTTCTGGCTTCTTCAAAATTACTTTCCTTTGTCTCCAACTTAACTATGACTTGAATAATATGTACTTTTTTTTTTTCTTTTAAAGATTTTGTTTAGTTATTTGACAGAAAGAGAGAGATCACAAGTAGGCAGAGAGGCAGGCAGAAAAAGAGGAGGAAGCAGGCTCTCCGCTGAGCAGAGAGCCTGATGCGGGTCCCCATCCCAGGACTCCGAGACCATGACCTGAGCTGAAGGCAGAGGCTTAACCCACTGAGCCACCCAGGTGCCCTAATAATATGTACTTTTGACTTGATATTTTAACCAGCATCATTCATTGTGCTGAACTAGGAAGGATTTTATGAGCAAGAGGAGGACCTTGGGTGAAGGAAGAGGAGGAGAAGGGGGAGGAAGATTACCTAGGAAAGATGAAAACCAGAGCCTTTTCCAAAGACCCCAGGATAGGAGAGACTGCTGTTTTGTGTAGGGAATTCTGTCTCAAATGCTCTAGGTGGACCTCCTAAGTGTTAGGAACTGTGAGGTTAACTGAGGCAAATGCCACATGGTCAAGGGGCTCATGTGGGTTGGACACCCACTGGGAGCAAAGACCCAAGAAGCCTCAGCCCGGTCACGGGTGCAAACAAGTGGGGACAAAAACAAGGGAATGCACGAGTGAGTGCCTGACCCGCTCAGGAAACAGGCACCCACCTCATCCCTCCTCCAGAGCAGGTCTGTAATTTCTCAGAGGGGTCCCAGAGTGAGGTCCTTGCCTTTGCTTTGTTCCTGCCAGACTGGCTTTCCAGAAGCCACTTTAAAGAAGCCACAGAGGCCACCAGCTTTAGGGGGCTTGCTTCTCCCTTTGAAGTGGGAGTGGGTGGAGAAGGGGGAGTTTTCCAGAAAATTCCTGGAGACAGCCTCAATGTAAATATCTGGTGTGGGCTCAGGGATTGGGAACCCCTTCTCTGAAGTTGGGAAGCTGAGGGTCCACTGCAGGGGCTGTGTGGCTGCCTGGGCTTTGTGGGGAGGGCCTCTCACACCCCCACCTCCCAAGAGCTCTGAGCCCCTCTGTTCTCTGTGAGGCTTCAGGGCTTCTTCAGGAGAATGTCCCCACCTCCTCAGGTCTCCTCTGTGGCCTGTGCCCTTTGCCCGCGCCCTGCCTCTCTGGCCTGACCCGCTAACGAAAGCCTTCTGTGCAGAGGTCAGTGGTGCCTGGCTATGGTCTCAGAAGTCTCATGGGAGACGGGGCGGCGGAAGAAGAGGGGCCTGGGGGAGGGGCCGAACCCACAGAGCTGGAGCAGATGGCGAAGAAAAACACAGGCTTGTTTGCCTCTCTGGGGGTTCCAGC
Source organism: Neogale vison (assembly GCF_020171115.1). Taxonomy (NCBI): domain Eukaryota; kingdom Metazoa; phylum Chordata; class Mammalia; order Carnivora; family Mustelidae; genus Neogale; species Neogale vison. Next base: position 9,675,293 of record NC_058104.1, read on the forward strand.
ATAAGATGGGAGTTCTCTGGTCTTAGGAGTTTGCTCACACACGAGTGCCTGCAGGAATGTGTGTGTGTGGGGGGGTGGGAGTCACCCCATTTGTGCCATAAGTGCTGGAGTTTGGTGGGGATTCTGGTTATTGTTCATCTTCCGGAGGGACTGACTCTCTGGGCTGTGGCTTCATCCTGGGCAGAGGCTGTGACCTTCCCCCTCAAAGCCCCCCACCCCAAAAGCCATGGGTTATTTTGGGGTGTGTGTCAGTGCAGGTGCCGTTGAGTGACAGTTGGACTCATAGGCCTTCCCTGTGACTCTCTGGGGGGAGGGAGTGATCTCTGCATGTGGACCCAATTTTAGAGGCCATTCAAACTCTGCAGGCTTCAGGTTGGAACCCAACGTTACCCTTTGTAGTGTTAGGCTGACTATGTCTGGGAGACGACAGGAAACCTTGTAGCTTTGCTGGAAGGAACAGGTGAGGGAAAGTGAGCAGACTTGGGCTGGCTGGTTTGAACAACTGTGATGGGCTCTGGGTGGGGGGCGCGCGGGGTAGGGGCTGTCCCCGGTTGTGTGTGATACCCGGCCCTGGGGTAAATAGGGCAGGTGAGTAGTGGCCCTAAATGTGAGTCCCCAGAGGGAGGCAGTTGGGGGCAGCCTCTGGCTTGATTGGTTTGCATTCGATTAATTGGGAGCAGGACCTTCACAAGGCGACCCATGTGTATCCTTGGGTGGTCCAGGGCGAGGCTGACTGGCACATGCCTGTGGGGCAAATGTTGTAGCCCACAGCGGATACTCAGGGGCCTGTGTGAGCCCGTATTTGCGTGTTGTCAGCTGAGGAGCAAGGGCTGATGTGGAAGCTGGGGTTTTCAGGAGTCACGGTCTTCAGCCAATGGGACGCACGTGGACCTCAGACAGGCAAGGGCGTGGGTCACTGCCGTCTGCCGTCTACTCAGTAATTAATGAACTCGCGATATGTTTCCTATCTGTTCTCTGTTAGACTCCAGCTTCCCTGAGCACAGAGACCAGGATAGAGACCTTTGATGCCTCATCACGGTGGCAAACACTGACCCCATGCTTATTATGTGTCAGGTGGCATTCTAATGTGTCAGATGTGTTAATTCATTTATTCCTCGCAATGACCCCATGGGTTAGATACTCTTATATTTTTTAAAAATTCATTTATTTATTTGAGAGTGAGTGAGCATGCGAAGGCGGGGGGGAAGGGGCAGAGGGAGAGACTATCCAAGCAGACTTCTGCTGAGCGTGGAGCCCGATGCGGGGCTTGATTTCATGCCCCTGAGATCAGGACCTGAGCCGAAACCAAGAGTCGCACGATTAACCGACTGTGCTACCTGGGTGCCTCTAGGTGCTCTGATTTTATGGGTAGGGAGACTGAGGGGGAGATTAAACAGGCACTCCCCCACCCCGGTCACACAGCTAGTAAGGGCAGAGCCAGGATTTGATCTCAGGCTGTCCTAGCTCATGCCCTTGACTGCTGAGCTGTCTGACCGTTCAGACAGTGCTTGAAGGTGGAAGGTGAGCAAGGAAGGGAACCCAGATAAGGGGACAGGAAGGGCCGGGTGGGGAGGGGGCCACGTGCGATGTGTCTGCGTCATCTGGGTGTGCATTCTAGGAGCACAGCAGAGTCGTGTGGGAGCACGGAGGTAGGGGGCGGGGTGATCCCGGGAGCACGGAAGTGGCTGCGGGGGCGAGGTCCTTCCGGGCAGAAGAGGGAGAAGTTGCTGTGAATTTCCCAGCAGAGCTGGGACTCCGCAGGGGGGTGCAGAGGTGGGAGGCTTCTCCAGGTTGGTGGAAATAGTAGGAGCCCAGGTGCGCTGAGTGGGGTGGGTCTGGCATTCTGCCTCCGGTCCATAGGACGTCTGCACTGTTCCTTTCACCCGTGTCCCCAAACTGGGTGTATGGGGATGGCTGGGAAGCCTGAAAGCGTCCCGAAGGTGGTTGGAAGTGGGTTTCCCTCCACCGGCCCAGCGTGGTCATCTCCTGCTGGTGTGGCCTGGGGCCAGCCATGTGAGGGAGGCAGAATAATGGCCCCCGAAGATGTCCCCATCTTAATACCCCCAGAGCCTGTGAATAAGCGACCTGACCTAGAAAAAGGGACTTTGCAGATGTTGAGATGGGAGACGGTCCTGGGTTATTGGGGTATGCACCACCCAGTCCCAAGGATCCCATTAAGAGGGAGGTGAGAGGGTCTGAGGGAACGGGGGACACAGCAACAGAAGCATGGGGTCAGAGTGACAAGCTGAAGGGACTGAGGAACCCAGAGCCTCCGGGGGAACCAGCCCCCCGACACCTTGACTCCAGCCCAGCCCGAGACTGAGTTCGGACTTTGGACTTTTCAGAGCTATAAGATAATAAATACGGGCCATATTATACCAAGTTGGAGGTAATTTGTTACAGCAAGGCCATATGCCATGTGCCTGCTCCGAGCCTCAATCTTTCCGTCTGCAAAATGGTCACAACCCTCCCTATCCTGTCCTGACTCCCGAGCTTCTGAGAATCAGAAAGCAGGAGACCTTCTGGTCGTCTGAGATGCTGCTGGAACTTTCTGTCACCGCACAGCAGGTTTCCGTCCATTGGCGGATGAATGGATAAAGAAAATGTGGCCTCGACATACAATGGAATATTACTCAGCCTTGAAAAAGAAGGCAGTCCCGCCATTTGGGACAACAGGGAGGAAGCTGGAGGACAGGGTCTAAGTGACATCAACCAGACGCGGAAGGACAAGGGCTACATGATCCCATGTAGATGAGTGATCTAAAGGAGTCAAACTTAAAAGCCGTGAAATCAATGAGGGGGAATTTGTAGAAGCCGAGAGTGAGAAGATGGTGCCAGGGGCGGGGGGAGGGAGGAAATGCGGAGGCACTTGTCACAAATATAGAGTCTCATTTACGCAAGAGGAAAATCTGGGAGATCTGCGCATCGCGGTGCTGGTGGTTAATAGTATACATTATGCTTAAACATTGTCTAAGAGAGTAGCTCTGACCTTATGGGTTCTTAACACAAAATAACAACAATATTACATGAAAAGAAGGGACTGGGTGTATTTACAGGGCAGATTGTGGTGCTGCTTTGTGGAAGGTATATTTATCTCTGAACTCATCAACTTGTAACCATTAATTACGTACAGCTTTTCGTAAGCCAAGTGTATTTCAGCAAAGCAGTTTGGCGGGGCGGGGGGGTAATGCAGATTTCTAGACCTCACCATCATATGCTTGCACATGTCCCGCTGTGAGGTCTCTCCTGGAGGGGAGAAAACCTTATCCCCAGGAATTCTAACCAGAAAGCCCGGCTATCCCACCACAGGGCTGATTACAAGAACCCTTTGTAGCTGTAACACTGCAAGTCCTTCGTTTGCCGTTTTTCGTGGGTGACTGTTGGGTCGCCTCGTTCAGAGCCTTCTGCAGGGCACGAGGGGTTTACTTTTGGGTGTGGATCCCACAGGAAAAGCCATCAACAAATAGAAGTGCATTCGCCAGGCCCCACTGTGGGCTCCTGGGACCAGGGGAGGAGCCGAGGCCCGTCCCTCCTGGTGGCCCTGCAGGGTACCCCCCCACCCCCGCACCCGCACTGCCTTCTGTCTGCAGGGTTTCCTGGGAGGGAAGCCCTTTAATCAGCAGAGCTGGAGGAGAAGTGCCTCTGCGGGCCTGGATGCTGAGAGAGAGTTATGATTCCTGTCTCATGATTTGGTGCCTTTCTTGTGGCCCGACGGCGGTGCCTGGATGCCTGGAGAGAAGCGGCCGGAAGAGAGGGTAAAGGTGAGGGGAAGGTGCCCGACCACAGGGACATTTGCCTTCCATCACCGTCTCTGTCTGGCGGTTCCAAGAGCGTTTGGAACGGTCGCTCCTCAGCCCTGCCTGGAGTCACAATGATGCCGGATGTTGGGGATGCGCGGGTTCTGGTGTTTTCCATCCCTGCCCTGCTGGGGGTCTGGAGGAAATTAGATACGTGTGTCCTGGGAGGGACCGATGGCACCCAGGAGCCAGAGGCCAGGCGGTGGCCAGGTGGGCGCTTAGGGGACGGCAGGAAGCCTTACGGTGGGCGAGGGCATGGAGAGGCCCTTTCCAGAGGCGCTTCCCAGCCTTGGGAAGGGAGCTGTGGTAGTATGTGGTGGACTGAGCCTGGCATTTCAGCCTGGGGACCGAGCAGTGCGGGGACATCCTGGGTAGGGAGGGAGACTAGGGCCCCCTGGTAATGGTCGGATTCCTGATCGCTGTCCCCTAGCTGCTGAGGGTGCCCGGCTGGGGACAGCTTGGTCGCAGGACAGCCAGGAAAAGGGCGGACTCCTTCCCGGGGCACCTTGGCTGGTGAGAGCCATGATTCTTTCTCCTAATACGGCTTGCATTTTTCTTCCCCTTGGGTGTTATATCGAGTCTCAAAGTGTGGGGAAAGCAAATATTTGCATAAGGAATCTTATTTCTAATGGGCCTTCTTTCTTTTTTAAAAAGATCTTATTTACTTGAGAGAGAGAGAGAGCATAAGGTGACAGTGCGGAAGTGGTAGGCTCAGATGTCCCGGCTGAGCAGAGAGCCGGATGTGGGACTCGATCCCAGGACCCTGAGATCAGGACCCGAGTCAAAGGCAGATGCTTAACCCACTGAGCCACCCAGGCACCCCTCATGGGCTTTCCTTCTAATTTCAAAGCTGTTTTACCCTAAGGACGAATCTGGTGGTAAAGTAGATTCAAATTTGAATGTGAAGATCCTAAACTTGTTTACGGGCGTTTAATTCTCCCGCTGAACTCGTTCATTCACAGACATTCTACTTATCGCCTCCCGGACGTCGGGGCGGCCAGCCGTGCAAGTTGCATGGATTCCTGCCGTCAGGGGCCAGGGATGGTGCTGTACTCCCAGGGGGCATTGCGGATGTCAGTAGGTGGACACCGTTGGGGGGAACTGAGAGGAGGGGGGTGGTTCTGCTTGTCCAAGCAGGACCCCAGAGATCTGAGAGAGGAGGGGACTTTCCTAAAAGACATGTCTGTGGGCAGTGTCCCATGTGCGGAGGCCCCAGGAGAGCCCCCAGGTAGGGAAGCCTCAGGGGAGAGCAGCAGGACTGAGACCTCGGTCCGCGCCATCTCTGTCCCTTCTTTCTTCATTCATGCGTCTAGTGAGCACCTGTTCACGGATGGGCACCCTGGGGCTGGGGGGCCGGGGAGGCAGGGGCTCAGCCGGGGTGCCTGCCCTCCGGAAGCCGGCAGGTAGAGCAGGCTGGTGGATCGCGGCCCTCACCTGCCCACCATGTGTCCCCACCCAAGTGGCTTTGTTTTCCTGTCTTGGGGATGACTTTGCAGATGTTCGCAGAAGGACCTGCCTGGAGAGGGCGTAGGTACCTCCAGCCTTGTGAGCAGTAGAGACCTAGCCCTGGCTGGCTGGAGGGCACTGAGCTGCCATTCTCTCGGCCTGTCTAGTTTGCCAGCAGTCTGGCTTCTGGGCGAGAGGCAGTGTCACTCTGGCCCTTCTGTCAAGGTGAGCGTGATGGCCTCTAAAAGCCTCCTGTTTCCCTCTGTGGCCCCTGCTCCACCCCTACCCCCCAGCTCCAATACTACCAGGAGAGGAGGTGGAGGCCCAGAGAGGGATGGGGCCAGTTCATCGTCACATAGTGGCCCCAGGGCTCTGGCTTCCTCTTCCAGGAAGACCTCTGGAACCCCCTGACTTGTCACAGGTGGAAAGTGTTGGGTCCAGTGGTCTGGAACCCATGTTTCCCGAGTACCCGCTGGGGCAGGGGAGGGGCTTTACTGAGCCACCAGCCATGAGTGCTGGCGGCAGGACATCACGAAGAACTAGGGAGACGAAGCAGCAATCCCCAGGAAGAGGCAAACTCCGTGAACAACAGGGTTTAATTCAGAATGCCGTGTTCATTCCCCACAGGAATCTGAGTTGCTTTAAGTTCTCGGGGCCCGCCCTTTGCGGGGGGTGGGGACCGAGGGGCTCCTTCGAGATTCAAAGCCAGCTGCGGGCTGCAGGGGGGCCATCCAGCGGGGCCCGGCGTGTGGACGCGGAGCCTCATTCTTTCTGGAAGTGGACGCAGGTCCGAAAGGTGTTCCGCTCACCAGAGACTTGCCGGGTCATAATTGTGTGTGATCTCCGGGGTACTGGATGCCGAATTCCACCCGAGTCCCTTTTGGCAGCCCACATTCTTCAGATTCTTATCAGTTTTTTTTTTTCCCCAAGTGAACACTGGGAACCAGTCTCCCTGCTGATTGTGGGAGGCTGGGAGAAAATTAAAACCAGGAGTCCTGGCTTTCGTCCTGACTCTGTCACCAGCTTGGTGAGCCACCGTGGGTCCTTCGTGTCTCACCTGTAAAGAGTGCGTTGGGACAAGGTGATCTTTGCAAGACCCTCCCACCCGCGCCCCCCCACCCCCCGCCGCAGTGCAGACCTTTCTTAATTCTCCGTCCAAGTCCATTGTGAGATGCTTTCCAGAAAATATTCCTAAACCCAATTCTGTCTGCTTCCCAGAGTGGGAGACCGTGTCCCTGGCAGGGGAGGTGAGCTAAGGAGTGGTGTGGCCTTTCCACGTGTCCCCTCCCGCGTGGGGAAGCCTTCCTTCTCCCGCCCCCGACGATGCTGCCTTGAGACTCTTCAGGGACGGGCATTCGGGTATTCAGCATTCGAGTTCCAAAGGGCTGGGCCCTCAGGGGGAACACTGGAGTGACGGCCTCTCCATGCAGGCAGTCCCCTGCATGGCTTTGGGCTGTGCCTGACTGCGGTGTTGACCCCAGAGAGAAACTACCACCAATTACCATAAACAAAGTGCTTCCACGTTCATTCATTTTTATTGCTCTCAGGCCGCGGGTCATTTCCCCCATTTTATAGGTGAGACACCTGAGCCTCAGACGTGGTAAAGCCCGTTCAGCTAGGCAGGGCAGGACCAGCCACAGGGGGCTGGCTCTCTTGACCCACCCACGTCCTGGGCACTCACTTCCCACCATCCCCGGTTGGTGAGGGCACACAGCTACTCTGGGGCCCTATGTGAGGCAGGGGCACTGTGAACCTTTGTGGGAACAGTGGGTGATGTCACCTTGGCCCACGCCATCCAGAGCCGGCACCTTGGCTGGCGGTCAGCGGTGGGGGTCACAGGGCACGTCCTCCACTGACGTTTATGGAAGCAGCAGGTTTACATCCCGAGAGCCTAGAAGCTGGAACCAAGGAGTTGGCAGTCTGCACGGAAGTAATCTCTACCTTCTGCTAGATCTGTGTAGCCCACATACCTCCATTCCTTCACAGAGATTAATTCTTGAGATTTCTGGCAACCCTTGAAAAGTGGGCTCCCATTTAGCAGATGATGAACTGAGGCTCTGAAGTTGAGAGTTTCCGAAAGCCATGCGGGTGGTAAGTGGTGCAGGTAGGCCACTAACTAGGCCTCCTGACTGCACCTTTGTATGCCTTGATAGTATGCTTTGACGGCAGGTTGTTTTGTCTGGGATGCTTTTAAATGTGAGTCATAAAATCCCTACTGATGTGGGCTAAAACAACAAAGTCATTTAGTATTTCACATATTAAGAAACGGGTGGCTCAGAGGTTGGTTAATTTGGCAGCATCAAATCCTCAAGGACCCTGCTTTTTGCTCTGCTCTCCCTGTCTTCCCTCATGGCTGTAAGATGGCTGCCACAGCTCCAGGCATCACATCCTCATCCACCTGTGTACAGAAATAGGGATGAATTTCTCTTCTTGAATCCTCCCTCCCCCATAAGGGGTGGTATTTTCCAGAAACACCTCAGTTGTGTTCTCCTTACTTGTCACTGACCAGAAATGAAGGAACATGCGCACACCTCAACCAATGAGATGATGGTCTTCTCTACCTTTTTTGAACTTACTGATGCCAGAGTCTGAAGAAAACCAGGGTTGGTTAGCAAAGAAGGAGGAGGAGGAGATGACTCTCAGGGACATATGTGTCATATACGAGTGCCAGTTAGATACCCTCCTTGCTCACTGTCTGTTCTAAGGGACACAGTCCCCCATACTGCCTGCTACAGGGGGCCTTAGGCCCCCTGTTCTGTGCCATGTGAGTTCCCCACACCTGACTGGACCAGGGGTGGGCATCTGACCCAAAGCAAGTAGGCCTACTAGGGCCCGGCATGGACAGTGGAGCTGGGGGCCAGAGTGGACCACAGTCTCTGTCTCAGGCAATAGAGGTGGGAGAGAATGAGGCCATCCCTCAATGTGGCTCAAAGTGTGGTCTGCAAGGACAGAAGCCCCCACCAGCACGTTAACCAAGTCCATCACTAAGCATACATTTTTCCTTGTGGAGGGGTGGGGTGGGGGACCTACTTGGCCTGGCTGGCTTCTCCTGAACACAGGCAAGCTGGCAGCTCTTCTCTGGTGGGTTTTCGTAAGGATTACAGGAGGGGATGTGTCAGAGGCTTGCCCCAGTGCCTGGCACATCCGAGTGCTCAGTGAGTGTCGGTCACCCTTTTTCCTGTTTCGGTTCCAACTTCCATTGGGTGGAAAGGGTCCCTGTCCTTCCCCAGCATCCCCGGGAAGCTTGTTACAACTGCGTGTCCCTGGGCGCATCCCCACAGGACCCGAGTCAGCAGGTGGTTCTGATAGATGGTGCCCTTGAGAGGGACCAGTGAGGACAAGCTACTGGGTCCTGTCCTGCTCTCGGCTACACAGAAAGCTCTGGCTTCTACAGAGGTCGCTTGTGGGCCAAAGGGCTCACAGTTCAAGGTGGACACTGGAGACCGCCGTCGGTCGGTCCACAGCAAACGTGTGGCGCCTCGCTCCGCACACGCTCTGGTGAGTTCCAGCTCTGGTTGTGGGATCTGTGTCCCCGGACAGTTTCTCAGCAGGTGGCCTCGGGACCACAGATCCCACGAGGACGTTTGGCACCGAATTCTGGCAGCTTGTTGCCTCAGGCACTCCCTGTTAATGGGAGTCCTCTTGGATCGCTCTGGAGATGCTCAAAACCACGCTGCCTGTTCGGCCAAATCGTATACTCCCTCAGCTGCCCCAGTGCGAATGGGAAATTCAATCCGAAAGTGGCTTTTGCTCTATATGGGGTTCTTTCCAGCCTTGTCTCAAGTGGGGGAGGCCTCGGGAATTCCCCACCATGGAAAGTGCTAGAGAATGACCACGGACAGTTATGAAGCGGCCCAGCTGTGCTGTCTGGTGGGCGGGGGGGGGTGGGGGGGTGGCTCACTGGGCTACCCCGTTGCCCGCAGACCCGCATCCGAACCCACATGCCGCGTTCTCCCACCCGGCCTCAGTGTTGGACCCTGGAGTCCACATCATCGTCCCCCCTGTTTTTACAGAAAGATTGGGCCAGTTGCTGCGCTGTTTTGGGGACCAGCAGCCTTTCCCTCTGAAAGTCAGTGACCTTCGAATGACTTGAATCCCTCCCTGGTCTTGCCTTGAAATGGACAGTTCCAATAAAAAGTCTTTCGGGGGACACAGGCAAGTCTTCTCTGTGGGTACAAATGCTGGGCCCTAAAAACCGATCAGGACTGAGTGGAACACACACTTCGTTATTCTTACACACACGAAACCGCCACTCCGGACAGCGGCTCGTGCGGCTGAGAGATGGAGAGAAACATTAAGCCTCAGGGACCCTTGCCTTGTGAGGAGACGCTGTGCAGCAGTCTGGTCTCTGGAGGTCAGTCTCCCTGCCCTTCCCTGACTCCGGGTCTCCGGGGCCTCTTGAGCATGTCTCACCTGAAGCTGTCTCTAATGGAGAGCTGGCTTCTCAGAGCTGCCTTCCCCCACTGCGGCCCCCAGCTCACTCTATCCAAAGGACCCACGGCCGGCCGACGGTTCTCACGTGCTGCAGAGGGCGGGTGTGAATCCGAGGGGGTAGGGGGCCTTCCTCTCCACCCGGCCAAATCCTGGGCTTCCGAGCTGCCCTCTTCCCATAGATGCTCCCTGCTCTACGGGTCGGCCTCCTGGTCCCCACAGCCTATAGGACAGCGGCTGCTTTCCTCCCAGGACCCTGGGTATCATTTTGTTTCTTTCCCTGCTGGGCACGCGGCAGACACCGGGCTGAGTCCCCGGGAAGCAGATTCTGGGACGGGGTCTGGCACTGAGGGTATGTCCGGCGATTGGAGATCGTGGAAGGGATAGGACAGACTTGGGATCAGAAGAACTTGAGCTGGGATGCAGGCCCAGCGACCGCTACCACCCGCCTCCCTGGGGAGTCCTGCTGCTACAGTGGACCTCTCGACTTGTCCTGATGTCCGTGTGGCTGGACCTTTCAACTCGTGCGTGGACCAGACCCTGGCTGGGGGCCGGCCTGGGGAGAGCCGGATGTCAGGTGAGGCAGCTCTGGGCGCTGAGGCAGTCCGGGGAGGGTCTGACCGCTGATGGCCCTTCATTGAGGGGGACCCGGGACAGACCCAGTGTCCACCGCCCGGGGGCTGGTATGGAGGGGAGTAGGGTGCTCTTGACCTTATGCTGCACCAAGACAGCCTGAGTTGCCTTTGCCTTTTGGAATACAGCGCACACCACTGACTCGTACTGAACTTATTGTTGGCGAGAAACTCCATGCCCCATCTGGGGCTCGTCCGCTGGGTTTTGGGGCCGCAGGGCCGAACGCCACGTTCGCCCGGTCATGTTTCATCTTGTTACATTTGGCTCCTTGCTCCAGGCTGGGGAGATCTAGCTTGGATCCCTCCTCCCTGCCCAGGCCCAGGCCCCCGTGTGTGCCGGCTCCTGGTCTGTGCTTCCCGTCAGCAGCCCGCTGCCTCCCACACCGACGGCAGCCTGGCCTGCCCCGGGCAGCCTGGCCTGCCCCTCCTGGAGAGACCAGCGTTTGCCCCAGGTGATCTCCAGGTCCCCCCCTACCGGCAGGTGTAGCTGAGCGGCTAGGGGCTGGGCTTGAATCTTGGGTGCGTGTTGGCTTGTTCATTGGGTGGCCTGGAACTGGTCCCGCCTGCCTTCGCCCCATACCTCGTTTCCGGATCTGTGACCGTGGAGTAGCCACGGTCCTTCCTGGCCAGGGCTGAGTGAGGAAGACCCGGAGGGCCATGCGGGGCCGCAGTGAGGAGGGGACGGGGAGCAGGGTGGCTCCAGGCCCTCCCCACGAGCCTTGCTGGGGCCTGAGCTGTCATCCCAGTGGTCTCACAGGAGGGGTGGGTGCTGTCCCTCTGGCTTCCTGTGGGTGCAGGGGGGATGGCTCCCAGAGGAACTTGGCTACTTAGCACCTGCCGGGCGATGTTGTACTTGTTCCCTAGCCATCCTCTGTCCTCACGGGCAAGGTAGGTGCAGCCTGGGGCGTAGAATTGAAGACTGGGTTTCAGGGTCTAAAAGGACTCCTTGCTCAAGTGTGTCACCTTGTCTCCTGGAGGCTCAAGGCTCCTTCTCTGTAAGGCTCCCCCACCTTACCCACCTGGGAGAACTGGGGAGATTGCGCGAGCTCACGGACGGGCAGGTTTTCTGGGGCCGCCACAACCAAGTCCCACACGCGGTCAGCTTAAATGACAGAAGTGAATTTCCTCACGGTGCTGGAGGCTGGAAAGGCATGACGGAGGTGTTGACAAGGGCGGTTTCTCCTGGGGCTTCTCTGCTTGGCTCACCGATGGCCGCCTTCTACCCGCACCGTCACACCGTCTTTCCTTGGTACATATCTGCGTTCATACTCGGAAATTTCCTCTTTATAGAAAGAACCCAGTCACCCTGGATTCCAACCCACCCTAAGGACCTCATTATAACTTAATGCTCTCTTTAAGGACTCTTTTTTTAAAAAAGATTTTTTTTTTTTTAAAGATTTTATTTATTTATTTGTCAGAGAGAGAGAGCACAGGCAGACAGAATGGCAGGCAGAGGCAGAGGGAGAAGCAGGCTCCCCGCCAAGCAAGGAGCCCGATGTGGGACTCGATCCCAGGACGCTGGGATCATGACCAGAGCCAAAGGCAGTTGCTTAACCAACTGAGCCACCCAGGCGTCCCTAAAAAAGATTTTATTTATTGGTTTTAGAAACAGCGGGAGAGAGAGCAAGAGCGGGAGCGGGAAGAGGGGCGGGGGGAGAGAGAGAGAGAGAATCCCCAGCGGATTCTTCATTGAGCTCTTTCTGATCTCCTCTTGATCCCACGACCCCAAGATCACGACCTGAGTCGAAATCAAGAGTCCAATGCTTCACTGACCGAGCCACCCAGGTGCCCCAAGACTTCGTCTTTACAGCCACATTTTGAGTTCCGCGGGGTTAGGGTTTCGACATATGAATTTGGGGGTAGGGACACATCTCAGCCCATAACAGTACATAGGACTGCTTTGCCAACCCCCAAACAGGTCTTGGGGTCCTGGGCCTGACTCTGCCCGCAGGAGAGGGTCTCTGCCTGGCCAGAAGTCGGGTGGGCTGACTCTGTACCAGAGCTGTTCCTTCTCTCCTGGGAAGGGGCAAGGACCTGACTTCTCTGACTCTATCTCTCTGCGGACCAGCTAAGCCCCAGGGGCTCTGCTTCAAGGGCACCGTCTCAGGGTCATCCAGATTGCCCATCCGCGTGGCCATGGCCTTCAGGCTGCAAACCTGGGTTCTCACAGAGCTCCCTGCACCCAGCTGGCCCTGAGAACTCCTGGAAGTGGCCTCTGGGGATCGGGCAGGGTATGGCCGGGTAATTAGAGTGATCAGGGCGGGGAGGAGGGGGCCTGAAACTCAACACCCTTAACCTTGAGATGGGTGGTCCCAGCCATGGAGGCAGAGCTTGCTGGCACCAAGCAGAGCCCCAGAAACCGGTTTTTTTGCTGAGTGAGTGCAAGTGGGTGAGAGAAAGTCCTCCTGGAACATAGGGCTTGGGGTCGGATCTGCACAACTTTATGAGGTCTGCCCTGAGTCTACTGTCCTTGGGAGCCTATAGTTTTCTAGTATGATTAGGGCTAGGATTGAGGGATGTATGGGAGCCTGTGGGGCATGAGGCAAGGATTGAGGGATGTATGGGAGCCTGTGGGGCATGAGGCAAGAGTCGCTTCCTGGCCAGGGGGTCAGGAAGGCTTCCAAGAGGGGACAGAGCCCAAATGAAGACTTGTAGGGTAACAGCTGGCCAAATGGAAGACGGTGGGACGGCATGCCAGGGGGGACAATGTGACATTGTCAGTGGTAAGGTGGAGGTTGGTAGGAGGTGGTACCAGGGAGGTAGGGAGTGCTGTGGAGGTTGGGGAGGGGAGGTGACCTGGACAGGACAGATTTACGGTTTAGGGAGTGCCCTCTGGTGGCTCATAGAGGACACTGCAGGGAGACCGGGCTGGAGGCGGGGAGACCGGGCTGGAGGCGGGGAGACCAGCAGGCACCAAGGCCGTCCAGGTACAAGATCAAGAGGAAGCGGGAGACGGGTGGAGAAGGTGGGCTTGCCTGGCGCGGGAGCTGAGTGGCCACGGGCAGCGAGAGAGGGAGAAGGCGGAGTCTGTGGCAATTTGCCGCTGGGTGTTCTGGGTAAAAGGACCGGGAGTTTAATGGGGCTGGTCACCAATATGGACTCAGCTGGGTCTGGAGAGGGATGTGCTCAGTACTGGCCAGATTGCAATGGTGGGTCTTGAAGCGTCCCATGGGCTATGATGGTGTGTGACCACTGTCCAGATAAGCAGGGCCTCTATGTTGGGGTTCAAGGGGAAACACTGAGGAGACTCAGCCGGTGGGCGAAGCGGAGGGTGGGACAGGGGCAAGGGGGCCAACTGGGTGATCCCCCCTGGGAGGGAGGACACCGTCAGAGCCCCAGGGCTTGGTTCAGGCTCAGAGCTCAGGGTCCTGGGGATGGAGGGAAAGTGTGAGTGAGATCAAGTCCCAAGGCAAAGCTCTGATAGGAGAATTGGGAGGATTAAGGGTGGGTGCTTGGGATGGGACCAGGGCTCTGGGGAGGAGAAGCCACCATATTGCCATTTCCCTGGGTTAATTATATTCAGAAGTGGGCCTGGGCCGGGGGTGTCCTGAAGACCCTCCATTCCATTGTGCCGTGATTTCCTGAAGCCACTTATCGCTTGTTGTCCCAAAGGACCCTAAGTCAAGAATTTCGGAGCTCGGCCAAGTCACGGAGCCAACCCCTTTGCATGACGAAGACCCCTGTAGGAGTGGCCTCGAGGTCTGGTGGAGCAGGGCCGAGTCAGTGGCTCAGCCCCATCAGGGAGTGGACCTCGTCTCATGACCTGGATGGGAGACTGTGTGTCCCCAAAGCTGAGAGAGCGAGTTTCCCATCCTGGACCCTCCAGGGGAGGGGGCGGTTTTAGAAGAGACCATTGCTGCCCAAAGATAATGCCAGCCCTTCCCATCCTGATGAAGGCTGCTGAGGGCACCCTCATTGCCAGGCAGTTGGAGGACCAGCCCTGCCACTCCCAAATTCTGTGTTCTTGGGCCAGTCCTTCCAGAAGGGTCTTGAAAGGGACATAGTCTCCTGCCAAGCCAGTCTCTGCATGGAATTTTTCTGTAGTCCATACAAGATCTGTATGCACCCACCCACCATGGGCAGGAGTAGGGGTGGGTGGCACTGTGCTGCCCCCCACAAACAGGACCACGGAACGTTCAGGACATGGGGATCCTAAGAGGGACCCCACACGGGAGCAGAGTGCCCGACACCAAGATTCTTTGGAACCATGGTGCCTGGAGATGAACAAGGTTTTGAATTCCATCTGAGAAGGTCTGGATCCCTTTCCCCTTGTCTCTGCCTGCCTTTTTCGTTGTTTTTGGCCAGGTTTTGATTTTGGGAAGCCATTTACAGCCCATTAAAAGATCAAATGTCTGCAGATGATGAATCGAGGCATTTGAAAATGTTTTGCAATTCACAGCTCATTTCCCTATAGAGAACCCTGACCCAGCGTGATTCTGAGATGGCTGGCTGGTTTGTCTGTGCTGGAATGCCAGGGGCGGATGTTGGGACGGAGCATTGTCCTTCCGGTTGGTTCATCCCCGAGACGGTCATGCTCAGTGCCTGAGATGGCACCAGTGCTTCCCAGTAGAGATGAAGGAGGAGCCTAGGCTCCCGCCATCTTGCACAATTTCTAGACCAATCTGCAGACGCAGAAGAGGTTTGTACTGGGGATGTGGGACCCTGCTGGTCCTGTGGGCTGGAAGGCTGGATTCCCTTCCCAGCTCAGCCTCAAGTCTGAGCTACAGACAGTGAAGTTTAAATGTCCACTACTCCTCCCAGCTTCAAGATGGGAAGGTCAGTCCCTAGGCTTTAATGGACACTGTGGGGTTCCGGTAGCCAGCCAATCGGGGATTCCTTGGCTTAGGTAGAGAGTGCCATATGGTTCATACACCACTAACCTAAATCTGCTCACATAGCCCTCAAAATAACTTTGAGAGGTAGGATTTTTTTTTTTAAATTTCACCGAGGCTCAGAGAGAGAACATCACTTTGATTAAGTCAAAGAGCAGTTTGGTGGCAGACCCAGGTTTTGAGCTAGGTCTCCTGGTGCTTTTGGGGAGAGGGATGGACTTTCGGTTACTTCTATGCCCTTTTTGACTGTGCAAATGTTGGCAATAGAGATTTGTGTAGAAAATTGTCCAGATTTTGAAAAATTTTGATGTAAGATCACATATAATATTTGCATATAATTTTAAATCTCTGGAATTCTTCTTGTGTCTTTTGTTTGTTTCTCATTAAGGATTGTTATAAGCTTTGTCTTTTTGATTTTTTTAAACCTGTTTTGTTGATTCACTTTTTAAAGTAAATCTACTTCACTCATTTCCACTCAAATCTTTGCTGATTCTTTTCTTCTTCCTCTTTCAAGGGTTTTCTAATTCCTGTGCTTTCTGTTGCTACCTTCTTGGTTTTCTAGCGTTTTGTTGGATTAATCAGATTTTCTTTGTTTCATTTTTTTTTTCTCTCATGGTTTGTCAGTTTTGTGTCCTCTTTCTATCCTTGCTACTATTTATCTTTGAACTGAAAGGTATATCTTAATTGTGTATTTTTCTACTATACCTGAAGTTGCAAAGCACCTGTGTCCTTTCCATAAACAAGACAAAATCCCCAGAAACTTCTGGTTCCTTCTGTTCCACTTGCAGCTCTCTTCCATACTGAGATCACTTTGGATTTTAGAGCTAGACTGTTATTGAATCATATTACTCTTTCTTTGCTCATAATAGCTATATTCCTTCTGCATCCTTCATTTATTTTGCTGGAGTACATCCTGCAGTGATTCTTTCAGAAAAGGTGACTGGCAAGCTTTCTGAGTTCTTGTGCATCTGAAAATGTCTTTTTCTTGTCTTTGCCTTTGAAGGAGAGCTTGCCTGGGCGTGGAATTCTGGGTGCTCGATATTTCCCCTTGGAGATTTGAAACCATTGTGTTTCTTGATGAATCTGGCACTGCTGATTTAAGTTTATTATGGGTAGTCTGTGTCACTCTCCTTTCTATAGCATTTGGTTTTGTTGTTTCCATCCTGGGGGTTCTGATTCCATCCTGGGGGTTCTGACATTTCAGCATGATATGTCTCTTTGTGTTCTTCTGGCTTAGCACTCATGGGCTCTTTTGGATTGAGAAATCATGTCTTTTTCCAACTCTCTTTATACTTTCTTCAAGTACATACTTCCCTTGGCTCTCTCCGATCCCCCATTCCAGAGCTACTAACAGACATATGTCGGCAAATGGACTGTCCTTTGGGTCTCTCACCTTCCCCCCCCCCGCCCCATTTCCCACCTCCTTTTCCCCCTGCAGTGCATCCTTGGAAAGTTCATGGCTCAGATTTCCAGCTCATCCAGTCACTCTAGCTGTGTCCATTCTGATTTTTCAGCCCATCTGTTGCACTTTTTGGTTTTTACAGTCATACGTTTTATTTCCAAGAGATCTCATTTTTTCCATTTCATAATTTTTTTTTCCACAAAGGCACGACTGTCTTATCTCTTTGAGGACATCAATAATGTTTTAAAAAACTGTCTTCATTGGTTTGGTTTATTGTCTTTTCCTGAAGTGTGATTTATTGTCTGTTGAGTTGGTGCCTTTCTTTCATGGTGCTGGCCTTTTCTTTTCTTGAATACTTTGAAATTCTTGGTATTTGGGGATTTCCACTGGCTTATTTCTGCTTTACTATTTATTGCTGCTTTGTCTCTTAGAGGGTTGGTATAGGCGAAGTGTAGAGAAGGAGTGTGCAAGAATTTAGTTGTATAGGGGCGTCTGGGTGGCTCTCTTGTTGAGCCTCCAACTCTTGATTTTGGCTCAGGTCAGGATCTCAGGGTCCTAGGATCGAGCCCTGGGTTGGGCTCCATGCTCAGCAGGGGGTCTGCTTCTCTGTTTCTGTCTCTCTCCCTCTGTCCCTCCTCCTGCTCTACCTCTCTCTCTTTCAAGTAAATAAATCTTAAAGAAAAAAAAAAGAATTCAGTTGTATAAACTTAAAAAAAAAGATTTTATTTATTTATTTGAGAAAGAGAGAATGAGAGAAAGAGAGCATGAGAAGGGGGAGGGTTAGAGGGAGAAGCAGATTCCCTGCCAAACTGGGAGCCTGGTGTAGGACTCGATCCCAGGACTCTAGGATCATGACCTGAGCTGAAGGCAATCGATAACCAGCTGAACTACCCAGGCACCCAAATTCAGTTGTATAAACTTGAGAGGGTCTCAGTTTCTTTTGGGGTTCATCAGATTTTGGGGAACCCTCTACGACCATACCTGCCTCAAGCAGGTGAGTCGAATGCCTGATTCTTGACACCAGCAGGGGTAGGGATCTGGGTCCTTGTACTATGGTCCTCTGACAGTCACCTCTGGGTCCCTCCCCTATCCCATCAGCCACATCAGCTTTCCCGATTTGCACCCACATTTACTGCCAATCTGGAATCTTCCCTATGTTTCCCATTGGGCTCTCCTCTTTCAACTCAGTTTCACCTACTTTCAATCTAACGAGCGTTCCTCAAACTTTCTGGCCCCCCACTGCTTCTCTGTTTTCCAATGCTGTTAGGGACTTTTATGTTTCTTTATTTAAATTTTCTGCTTTATTGAGTTATGAGTGACAAACTGTATATTTAGGTTGTACAATATGCTTTTTTACCCCCAAAGGTATACAAATGTGATGACTTATTATATATGGACATTGTGAAATGATTAGTACAGATTATTAACATATTCATTGCTTCACATAGTTACCACTGTTTGTTTTGTGGTGAGAACACTTAAGATCTACTCCCTTAGCACATTTCAAGAATGCAG
Source organism: Neogale vison (assembly GCF_020171115.1). NCBI lineage: Eukaryota > Metazoa > Chordata > Mammalia > Carnivora > Mustelidae > Neogale > Neogale vison. The sequence goes on from NC_058104.1 coordinate 9,693,348, forward strand.
TGTGGGATTATTAACTCTAATCACCACATGATTATGTGTGTAATACACAGATAATATAATACATAATCCATACAGATCGAATCTGTATATTAGATCCCCAGAACTTATTCATCTTATTTTTGTTTTCTTTGACTGGCATCTCTCCGTCTCTCACACTCCCTGGTAATCCCTGTTCTACTCTCTGGTTCTAAGAGCTGGATGGTTTTGGATTTCATATACAAATGTGTCCGGCTTATTTATTTAACGTAACATCCTCCAGCCTCATCCATGTTGATGCAAATGGTAGAATTTCCATCTTTTTAATGGCTGAATAACATTCTATTTTGTGTGTGTAATTTTGCCCATTCATTCATGGATGCACACTTTGGTTATTTCCGTCTTGGCTGTTGTGAATACTTTCGCAATAAGCACGGGCATGCAGATACCTCTTCTAGATACTGATATTAATTCCTTTGGATATATACCCAGAAATGAGATTCCTGGGTCATACAGTAGTTCCATTTTTAATTTCTTCAGGAACCTACCGTAATGGCTGTACCAATGTCCATCACCACCAACAATGTACCGGAATTCCTTTTTCTCCACACTTCTGCCAGCATTTGTTGTCTTGTGTCCTTTTGATAATGGCCATCCTAAGAAGTGTGAGGTGATCTCTCATTTTGATCTGCGTTTTCCTCGTGGTGACTGATGTTGAGCTTTTGGCCATCTGTATGTCTTCTTTAGAAAAATATCTATTCAGGTCCCTTGGCCATTTTAAAATCAGATTATTTGGTTTTTGGCTATTGAGTTTTATGAGTTCCTTGTATGTTTCTGATATTAACCCCTTATAAGATGTATGATTTGCAAAAATTCCAAAGCTCCTGCAAGGGCATTTTTATCCCTTTTATTTATATTGTTTATTTATATTGTTACTGAGAGGAGATAGGAGTGGGGGACCTCCTGTCCCACTATCTTGCTGATGTTGCAACAAGGATTTATTTTTAGATTTAAATTTCTAGGATCTGGACGTGGGGAATGTGTGGGGGAGGTGGGAGCATGGGCTTGCCTGCCATCTGGATCCAATCACAATATTGTTTGCATATAACACCCACCCCCATGCCCCAGCTCAGGCTTCTGCACCTCTCAGACTGCACCAGAGGGATTTTTCTAAATTCAGACCCATAGAGAGATTCCCCTGGTCAGAGCACTTCAGGGGCTCCCCACTGACTTCATGCTAAGACCCACATCTAGCCTGGCGGGTACCATGTTCCTTCCTTCCTCCTGGCTCCTCCCCTTCCTTCTGGCTCCTCCCTTTCCTTTTGGCCCCTCCCCTTCTCCCTTGCTCCTCCCCTCCTCCCAGCCTTGGGGCCACGGTTGTTTGCACTTGCTGGAGGCTGACTCTTAGCTTTCAGTACCTAGGTGGTTGGTCTTTCTTGGGACCTGTGTTAGGTGCCCCGCTGGTCCCATAGCTCCCTGTATGCATCCTTTGGTTGCACTGATGGCCCCGTGTTCCTGGGGGTTATGATCACTTCCTTCTTAGTCTTCCATGTCAAAGTGGGATTTCCCCATGGGCAGGGGTTCATTCCAAGTGTTTGGTGACTGAAATGATGGATGCCAGGGCTTGGTGGCCAAGGGGTGCGGGTGCTTTCCCTTCCCCTTTGTCCTGGACTGAGGGTCTCAGTGGACCCCTTCCCCAGAAGAACGAGCACCCCCACCCCATGGCCTTATGGAGAGACCCCTCCTTGGCCAGCATGGCCTTTTGACCCGCAGTCAGCACCTCAGGAATAGAAGGGCTGATGTGACTGTTGCTTTCCCCACAGGCACTGGTGCCATCACACGGTGACGCGGACAGTGTCCTGCCAGGTGCAGAACGGCTCGGAGACAGTGGTCCAGCGTGTGTACCAGAGCTGCCGATGGCCTGGGCCCTGTGCCAACCTCGTGAGGTAAAGGCTTTGGGGCGGGCCAGCTCTGCCCTTCCTTTCTATTCCCTTGGATGAATCCAACCCCAGCACAGGTTGCTGGGGAGAGGCGGGGGTTGATGCTCGGAAACAAAAGCTGAGTGTGCATTTATGGAGCACCTTTTGTGTACAGAGCATGGGCATTTGATGAGCAGAAGAGCACTATAGACAAGAAGTGGGGTGAGGGGACTGAGGGGTGGGGGAGGCCCAGAATCAGCTCATAGGGACCCTTTCATGCTGGGACCCCTGAAAGGGGCAGAGATTCTGGTCCTGGGCCACAGGCTGCCACGTCAGTTAGGGGGAGAGTGTCATTCTGCCTTTCTTTCTTTTTTTTTTTTTTAAGATTTTATTTATTTGTCAGAAAGAGAGAGAGCGCACAAGCAGGGGGAGCAGCTGGCAGAGGGAGAACCAGGCTCCCCACTGAGCAAGGAGCCTGATGCGGGGCTCGATCCCAGGACCTTGACATCACGACCTGAGTCAAAGGCAGACGCTTCCCCGACTGAGCCACCCAGGCGCCCCTCATTCTGCCTTTCACTATAACTGCCGTCATTGTCGTGATGAAGAAAGTGGTATATACTCAGTGCCCAAAGCAAATCCAGAAATTACAGAACTGAATAAAGTGGACGATGAGTATTCTCCTGCCTCCCAATTGCACCTACACAATCCCATTATTAATATTACCAGTGCGTTACTCCAGACCCTTTTCTCCTCATATTTACATAGGAGCATATATATATATATATATTTTTTTTCAAACAAAACCAGATGATGTTCTCCCCTTGCTTCTGATATGACAGAGAGATCACAAGTAGACAGAGAGGCAGGCAGAGGGAGAGGGGGAAGCACGTTCCCTGCTGAGCAGAGAGCCCGATGCGGGGCTCCATCCCAAGACCCTGAGATCATGACCTGAGCCGAAGGCAGAGGCTTAACCCACTGAGCCACCCAGGCGCCCTGGTATTAATTCCTCTTAAACATTTGGTAAAATTCTCCAGTGGAAACATCTGGGGCTGGAGAATTCTTTTGAAGGAGTTTTTAAGCTACAAATTCAATTTCCTTAATAGTTATGGAGCGAGTCAAATGATGTATTTCAGATCGAGGGAGTTGGAGTGATTTGTGTTTTTCGATGACCTGGTCCATTTCCTCTCAGCTGTTAAACTGACGTGCGTAGCCCTATTAACCTGTTTTATTCCTGATATTGATAACGCGTGCCTTTTCCCTTTGTCAGTCTTGCTAGAGCTTTGTTGTTTCATGGGTCTTTTCTGAGGACCAGCTTTGGTTTCATTTATTTTTCTCTAATGTTTTTCTGTTTTCAATGTCATTGATTTCTGCTCTTACCTGCTCTGTCCTTTCTTTTGCTGGCTTTGAAGTATTTTTCTCTCCTTTTTGGAGGTTCCTGAGTTGGGCTGGTTTAGGTTTTAAAAAAGATCGAGGGTTGCCGTGGGGACAGTAGATACAGGCAGGTGCAAGGGATTGGTGGCTTGTGCCAGGACACTACCTGGGAAGTGGGTGAATTCAGGAGGGGTCTGGAAGCAAGGGGTCTGAGATGACAAGAGTCTGTTCACAGAAGGTCAGGGAGCAACCATGCATAACCCTCTGTGTCTGGTTTGAGCGGCTGGCTGACTGGGCATGTCCTTCATTAAGCTGGGGACCCCCAGTGGTGTCGTCAGCCCTCGGAGGGGAAACCAGCAGCTCTGTTTTGGCCAAGTGACACTGGAGAGGCCTATGGGGACATCCGTGGGAGAAGGGGGGAGGTTGAGTGAAAAAGTCTGGAGTACCAGGAAGATTGGAGGGCTCTGCAACCTCAGAGGCAGGTGAAGGAGGAGGGGCTGGCTAAGGAGGGGAGAAGGAGCATTTGGGTGTCCTGGGAGGTGAGTTTCGGGAGGGGAGGCATGGGGGAGAGCCCAAGTCTCCCAGATGCTTTGGGAAGCCCGCTAAGACTGGGGCCGAGTACGCATTAGAGTTGGCAACGCGGGGTGGCTGGGACCCTGGCAAAGGCCGTCTTGGGGAGCAGTGGGGATGGAGGCCAAGAAGGCAGGTGCGGAGGAGGAAAATGAGATGTGAGAAGTTTCTAGAAGTTCTTGCTGTGAAGGGAGCAGTGAAGGGGCCTGGGAAGCTGGAGGCGGCATGGGGTAAGGGAGGGATTCTGTTTGTTTTGAAGACAGGAAGTACGGGAGCATATCTGTAAACTGTTTTGTAAGCTGTTGGGCAGGGTCCTGGAGAGATGGGAGGGCAGAAGCCCAGAGCTGGGGAATGGGCAGCTGGAGGGGAAGGGGGGGGCCTTGTCAGAGCTGCAACGGGGGGGCAGGCCGAGAGCAGGGGCACCTGCCACCCATGTGGGTTCACCCAGGTGATGCCGGGATGGTCTGATTTGGGGGGACAACTTTACCAACTCATGAGGGCCTCGATGGTGGCCCACAATGTCCCCCTCCCATTATTCCCAGAGCTCACTGCGAGGTCCTTACCCACCAAGGTCCCCCCACACCGAGGGGCCTGGTGTGGGGACGCAGCCACACACCTTAACGGACACAGCCCTCTTCTTGCTATGTGGAAACAGAACTGTAATCCAGCCGTGTCCTGGGTGGATTCTCCCATTCTGAGATTTTTTTCCTACACTGGATTTCTGGAGAAAGAGAGAGAGAGAGAGTGTGTGTGTGTGTGTGTGTGTGTCGGAGGTATGCATCTATCATGTTTGCAACCATGAGGCCCAGGCACCGGGCCAGTCAGCAGCTGGTGGGGAGAGGGGGCTCCATGGTCCCCCCACCCCCACCCCTCCGCCCCAGGGCCTGGTCTCCCTTCAGGGAAGTCCCTGTCTCAGCTTCCTCAGATCCTGTGTTTGGTCTGGTCGGTGGTTGGCGCGGAACCGAGCACCTAAGCCTCCACACTGGTGTCCAAGAACATGGCCCCTTCCCTCCCCAAACGTGTGTGGTTGGGGAGGGGGTGTTGTGGACGGAACTGCTGAGGGAGGGAATGTCAGATGGCCCTGATATGAGACCTGGTCCTGGGTTTCCACGGGTGGGTGGGGGGCAGTGACATTGGCTCAGAGATCTGGAGGTTGAGGGGGTTTCCCTAGGGAAGGGGTGCGGTGTGGCGGGGAGGGGGGGTGGGGGAGGCAACAGTGTGGGAGGGCAGGGCCACAGTGAGGGCTTGGATGCTGAGACTTCCCCGCGAGAGGCCCGAGGACCAGCTCCCAGACCCAGAGGAAGGCAGAGAGACAAGCCGGGCCTCCCCTCTCCGTGCCTCAGTTTCCCTTTCTGGGGAATGAGGATATAACCCTCTGTCTTGCTTTGGGGGTGGGAAATCACACCCCTGGCTCTGCCTCGATCAAGGCAGCAGGAAGTCCGGCGTGGTTGATGCTGCCCTCCTGTCCCCCCTGAGCAAACCCCCCACTCTGCCGCTGCAGGAAGGGGGGGGGGCGCGCCAGGCGCAGGGCCTGCCTGACACGTTGGGAGGACCGAGCCCCAGGGACTTGGGGGTTAAGTTTTCCTCGGCCTGGCTTCCCTGCCCTGGCTGTCTCCCCGGCCCCTCTCGGAGCTCTTTGATGGCATTAGAGCCAACCTTTTCCAGATGTGCTGAGCGGAGGGGTTTGCCGGAACTCTCCGGGGCTTCATCTGCCTCCTTCATTCCCCTCGCCAGACGGCCCCCTGCCGGCCTGCCTCCCCCCCCCCCCCCCCGCCCCTTTGATTGGGTTGCCTGGACTTAGTACTTTCTTCAAACATGGCCTTTCTTTCCTGCCCCTCCTCCGCAGCCGGCCTGTGTGGGTGACCCCCGCAGCGTGGGGGCTTGTCTGGGCTGCATCCCCGTCCCCCCCCGCCAGGACTCCCCAGTGCCCTGCTGTCCTGGGCTCTGGTGGGGGAGGCTGGGCGGAAGACACTGCCGGCTGGGCCTGCTGTCCCTTGCATCTGGCACTTCGGAATGACTAGCTGGGGTCTGGAGGAGGCCAGAGGCTTCAAACCCCCTCCTCCTGCCTCTGCACGGCAGTGGGACAGCCCCTTCCCTCCCACTGGCCCGCTGCTATTAATCAAGAGATTAATAATCTGCTGCCTCCTTTTCTGAAACCCCCGCTCCCATTTCCTGTTGAGTCTCCAGCCTGTCTCGGTACCTCCCAGTCTGGTCGTCCTCGCGGTGGTCCCTGGTGGGGAAGCGCGGCCACGGCAGGAACCTGCAGGCTGAAATGCCCCGTGGGGGGTGGGGGCACCGCGCCTCCACGTGAGGTCTCCGCCGGCTGGCGATTCCCAGACCGTAGCCCTGTGCTGGCACCCAGCGAGGGACCTCCTGATGCTTTGGGGACCCCTCCTTCCACCTTTGGAGGCCAAAGAGCCATGGCCTCCACTTACACACCTCCGGTGATGGGCACCTCACCCCTTCTGGGATCCCCTTTGTCAAATGCCTTGTCTTGTGACCTCGTGCACCCAGGGCCACCCTTGGGGAAATACAGGATGCATCTGCACCCTTTCTGGGGGGCTAGAGGAGTTTGGGAGTCCCTGAGAGCACCTCATGACTTCAGCCCTCTGTGCTTCCTGAAAGGGTCCCCCAGGACCAACTGCTCATGGTGGGGGCAGCTTCTGGACATCGTTGACCAGATGAGAACACACCAGCCCCACCCGGAGGCTTGATTTGGTCAGACCTCTGCCACTTTATAAGCTGGCATCTGATCCCATGCTCCTCCCCAGCCTCAGTTTCCCTTTCTGTAGAATGAGGCCACTCATCCCTGCCCAGCCCCTCTTGCTTAGCCAGCAGCCGCCTGACTCCCGGCCCCACCTTCCATCTCTCCCTTCCCATCTGGTGCCACACAGTCAGCCACAGGTGGGGTCTTTCTAGAAAGTCAGTCTGACCACCACAGTGCTCAGCGCCACAGTCCCTGGGTGGCCTCCCCTGGGCCGGGAGGGGTTGGTCTCCTAGTGCGTACAAGGCTGTCTGTTGAGGAGCAGAAAAACCACATCAAGTCTTTTGTTTGTTTTCTGATCCCTGAAATAGGAGTGAAATGAAGCTCTACTGACTTTTAATCTATGCAAAGACAGTAAATAATGTGTATGACTATACTGGTGTGGATTAGTACATGAATATTGCAGGCTCGGACATATTTTGCTGATCAGAAGCGTGCACTGAAGGCCTGGCGTGCGCCCGCCAGTGAGGTCTCCCCAGACCCAGGCCAGACTCCTTGCCTGTCCTTGGGGCTCTCACAGCTGCCCTGCCAGTGCCTTGTCTGCTCCTGGAATGCACCAGATCTCACCCTAAACCACGGCCCGGCTCTCCTGGTGCTGGCTGCCTCCATGCTGTCTCAGCTCAGGAGACCCTCAAGTGTCCCGCGACGGTAGGAAGCATTTTCCAGCCCCTCGTGGTGGAAGCAGCCACACCCTGCCTCCCCACCCCTGCCGGCCATCAGTGTCCAGGGATGTCCCCCAGCCTGACATCCTGAGCTTTTCCGGGGACCCACAGCGTCTTGACTAGCATTGCACTTCCTTGCCTGTGACACCGTCTGGGACACTATTCTTTGACTGTTTCCTTCATTCCTGCAATCTTTATTGAGTGCCCGTGATGGGCCGTATGCTGAGCTAGGCCTGGGGCGCAGCCAGTGGCTTTAGTGGAGGGGAACAGACATCAGATCGGTAACTGCACAGGTGGTGATGAGTGTTTGGAAACAAGCCAGGGCTCTACAACAGTATTAACCCAGGGGACCCAGCCTGCAGGGGGGCGGGGGGTGGGGTGCGACAGAGGGCAGGCTGGGCAAGGAGGCCCTCTTGGAGGAGGCGGCACTTTTGCCGTGGATATTTATTGGTCAGACCCAACCCCCAGGAGAATGTATGTCCTTGAGATTGCCAGGTGATGGTGAGGGACGTCCCAAGATCCAACCGTCAAAGGGAGCAAATGAGGAGAGGTCAGAAGTCCCTAGATTTGGGTCCCAGAACCAGTGAGTTGGGAGACACCCCCCCCCGCCCCCGGAGACTCCAGATTGTGTTTGGAGAATTTCAAAGTCGGAAGGGATCTTTGAGTCTGGTGCATCTCAGCACAGACCTCGAAGAGGGCTCCGAGAGGTGGGGACTCACTCAGGGCTCACAGATGGGCAGAGATGCATTGGAATGAGTTAGAAACAAAGCAGCCAGAAAAGCCCTGTGTTTCTCTTGCCTGACTGCATGTTTGCTGCCCTTGGGCCAAGTCAACCAGGGCTGTCCTTGTGGGGGACCACCCTGCACACATGCCCCTCTGTCTCCTGTGCTGCGTTGGGATCTTGGCTGGGCCGGCGGAAACAAACAACCTCATCTGACCGCGTAGGTGCATCCAGGGTAGGAGTGGGGGGCAGCCGATGAAATGAAGGGCCCTGGGGGGTATGCAGTCGGGTGTGGGGAGTGGGCTTGTTCGCTTCCTGCTGGTGTGAGTGGATTTCGGGCTCCACTGCCCACCATCCGCACAACTCAGGCCAAGACTCTGTCCCCATCCAGAGAAGGGACTGTGACACTCACAGCATCAGGGGGCTGAGCTCCCAAGGGTTCACCAAAGATAATGCCCTTATAGTCCTCTTCGTTTGCTGTGTCAGGAAGGCTGAGCTGCTCAGAGGCCTCAGGAGGGCTTCCTGGAGGAGAGGGCATTTGAGGTGAGAGTGGAGATAACTGGGCCTTAACTGGGTACCGGTGGGGTTGGGGAGAGAAAGAAAGAGAACAGCCCTTAAGTGTTGAGGGATGTGGTCCACTGGAGATTTGAAAGGCCAGTATGGCTGGAAAGCAGGAACGAGGGGTTCAAGAACCAAGAGGGAGGCTGGCAGAAGCCAGGCCAGAGCACCCAGGGCTTGGTGGGCCACAGTGTGGTGTTTGTTCTCCGTTCCATGTGGATGCTACAGCTCCCTCTTCCTTACATCCACGTGAATCCATGTTATCTCTGGTCTTCTGGATCATAACCATCCCAACAGGTGTGCAGTGATAGCTCGTGGTGACCTTGATTGACATTTCCCTTCCTAGCTATTGATTGACGTGACTGTGGTAGGTGAGGTAGATGAACTTGTGGTCTGGAAGGGCCTTTGATACGCAAAAGCTTCATTACCGTGATTGTAATTGACAGCGGTGGCTGTATTAGGGTTCTCCAGAGGAGCAGAACCAACAGGCTATATGGAGATACACACGCCAAATGAGGTTTATTATAGGAACTGGCTCACAGGTACAGAAGCTGAGCGTCCCATAATGTACCGTCTGGAAGCTGGAGGCCCAGGGAGCTGATGGTGTAATTCCTAGTTCAAGTCCCAAGACCCAAGAGCCACAAGTGCTGACATCCAAGGGCAGGAGAAGACGGATGTCTCCGCTCCAGAAGAGAGGAAAGGCACCCTTCCTTTGTTCTCTTCAGTCTCTCAATGGATTGGGTGATGCCCACCTACCTTGGTGAGGGCAGATTTTTTAAAAAAAACATATTTATTTATTTGAGAGACAGCAAGAGCGAGAGAGCAAGCGAATGAGCACAAGCAGAGGGGGCACAGGGAGAGGGAGAAGGAGGGAGCCTGACTCGGGGCATGATCCTAGGACCCCAGGATCATGACCTAAGCCGAACGCAGACACCTAACCGACTGAGCCACCCGGGCGCCCCAGAGGGCAGATTTTCTTGACTCAGCCCACCAAGTCAATGTTGATCTCTTCTGGAAACCCTCACTCTGTCTTTACCAATTACGGGGGCACCTGTTAGCCCAGTCTGGTGGACACATAAAGTACCATGACAGTAGCCAACATCTGTTGTGTTCCTACCCAGAAATTGTGTTACGTACTTGATAAAAATCTCTCTTGGTCACCGCAAATCTCTCTTAAGCCCCAGACTAGTGGCTTAAGCAATAAGCATGCATTCAGGACAACGCTCTTGAGTTTGGGCAGTCCAAGATCAAGGTTATGGAGCAATGGGACCCCAGACGCTGCTGCGAGGCATGTGAACCGCTTTGTCCAAACAGGTCTGGGGCACCTGTTTGCAGCATCTCCTAAAACGAAGCCCATATCCGTCCTGTGGGCCAGCCACGCTGCTCATGGGAATATACTCTGGAGCAGTGAAAACATGTTCACAAACACTTGTACAGGAAAGCCCATCATCACATCTTTCTCCATCCTAGTTCGAGACTAGAAGCCACCCAAATGGTCATCAACAAGAGAATGGACCCATTGTGGCCCCTTTCTATACTGGAATATTATTTATGCCCTTAACACAGATGAACCCCAGAGGCTAAGGCTGAGTAAAAGAAGATGGGCACATGCCAGCTCATGTTGTGAGGTCCCGTGTGTATGAGATTCTAGAACAAACAAAAATAATCTCCGGGGGAGAAAAATCAGGATGGATACACCAGGGGGTGGGGTAGACATCTTGGAGGGGGGACGGGGGACTTTTGAGCTGGGAACGTTTTGTGGACACATAGGTAAAAGTTTCTTAAGCTAAACACTAGATTTATCTATTTTGCTGCATGTAAATTATATTTTAGTAAAAAAGAAAACAACGCTATTGTAATGTGAAGCGTGAATTCCGTGCTTCCCTTCATAGCACTTAACCGTGGCCTGTGGTCTTCTGTTCACGTGTGTCATTCTGTGGCAGAGCGGAGCTGTGCCCACCTTCTTCATGCTTGCGTTCCCATTGTCTGGGACCCAGCAGGCTCTCAGTGCTGAGGGCACAGATCAGTGATGGGGTCAAACCAAGCTCTGTCCAAGGTGCTGCAGGAGGGCTCAGGAGGGAGCCAGTGATGCTGGCCAGGAGTGGGAGTGCTTCACCCAGGAGGACGGGACAGGTGAGCCACACCCTGAAGGGTCTTGGGAATTTTTCTCAGGCAGAGTGAAGGAGGAAGGGCAGGTAGGCAGAGGAACCTGCCTGTGCAAAGGCCCAGTGGCAGGAAGAGAAAGTTGGGCTGTGGTGGTAGGAACCTTGGCTGGGGGTGGCAGGAGGAAGGGAACATAAAAAGATAGGCAGGGTCTTCTTTACTGACTTAAAGAGCTTAATCCTTAATCCTTAGTTTATGAGAGCCATGGGAGGTTTTGAGAAAGGACAGTCACAAAATTTGGATCTGCATTTTAGAAAGATCACTGGGTTTGTAGACTGGACCCCAGTGGGTGGGCTGGGAGTTCTTTATGAAATGTAGAAGGGGGAAGCCTACCCTGGGCCAGGCTGTGAATACTGCCTGCTGCCCAGGGCACTCAGGAGAGATCTGAAGGGTTTGCCAGGCTGAGCCCTGGCCCTCAGGGCTGGTGAAGCAGCGCCATCTACTGGTGGACCCTGGTCCTGGACATCACAGGTCATAGGGTTCCTTCTGGTCCCGGAGTGGGGCAGGTCAGCCCATGGAATTCAGAATGAGGGGCAGAAAGGGACCTTCTCTGGGCGACGAGCTTTCTCTCTGTTTCAGAGCCTGAGCTCACGATCTTGTGCAGATGTAGGGAGGGAAACTATTCCATTGTGCTGAGCAAACACGAATGAGTGTTGGTAGTTTCTGCCAGTTCTGCCGGCGTTTGGATCCTAGTCCCATGACCTTCTGGCAGTGTGACCTCGAGAAAGTTGCTTAAATTAACTTCTCTGTGCCTCGGTTTTCTCATCTGTAAATTCGGATCAGTAATAATATCCCCGTTAGGATTGTTGAGTCAGCACATGGCCAACGCTCAGAACAGTGAATGTCTGGTGCGTGGTGACTACTCAAAGCTCTTAGGATATCTATTTTTATTTCCATCATCATCATCATTCAAGCTGTGCACGGAGGGACTCCTGGTGCATTTGCCTGGTTTACGGGCTGGAGGGGGAGGAGCCGCCTGTGGCTGGGGGCGGGGTCGGCAGAAGGACATGGGCAGGGAGGAATCCTGAGGCCGGATCTGCATTTTGCAAACCCAGCATCTGCACACGCTTCCTGCAGTGCATGCCTTGCACACGCATCCTACCAGCAAGACTCAGGCCCTGCGTCCTGGTCTCTGCGGTGTCCTCATAAGTAATGCTGCAAGTCCATATCGTGAGTTAGGGGCAGAGCCCGAACCCCACAGTCCAGGGGCCCATCTCCAGGAGACACCTGTCCGTGGCGTCCGCAGCACTGGGCAGGATGCGAATGGCGAGTAACTTGACCCCTTACCTGCCCTGCACGTCTGCCCCGCGTGGGGCTGCCATAGCTTTTCTGCTCCCTCTAAGCCGGAGCAACATCTTAGTCCAGGAATCAATGAGAAAACCGGGATCTTTTCTCTAAATTAAAGCTCCTTCCTCTCCTAGCTGGGAGATCCGCCGCAGGAAGGCGGTGTGAGGGTGTGAATGAGTGCCTGAGTGTTGAGTGTGTGCAAGCATGTACGCGTGTGTGCATGTGTGAACACAAAAGCGTGGAAGCCCGTATGTGCATGCGGAAGGGTGTGTGTTTGTGACGGTGGGCGTGTGTGCTTATTATGTAAACACCTGTTTGTGCTCCTGGGACCCAGGCTCATTAGCCCACAATCGCCCACCAGGCCACTTGCCAGTGGGGCCTGGTGTTGATGACACAGCCAGCCCTGGCCCTTTGGCCTGCACAGAGCTTCCGGGGGGGGGCAGCCAGAGTCTTAAGATCTGGGGGTGCCATCCATCCTGGTCCCACCATGGACGTCTCTCCATGCAGACTCCTGGCTTCTCACTTGAAGTTTCCTGCCCCTGGTTGCACACAGCCTCACCAACCGCCCCCAACCCCCCCTTAGATCTCCAGGAGGAAAGCTGGTTTGCCAGACTGTTCATGAAACATGAACAAGAGGACTTTTTTTTCTTTTTAAGAGAAATTAGTGGAACAGGATTGTTCAGATGGAGTGTACTATTTCTGAAATTCAAGACGCAACTCGTGTGTTTTCCTGTCAACGGGGCGTCTTGAAATGTCACGCCTGCTGCTACCAATTAATTCATGATTTTCCCATTCACCGATTAAGTTGCTTGGCGTTAGCAGACTTGGATTCTGTGAAGTCATGTAGCTTTGCTCGGAGGAGGAAGCCGTGCAAATGTGATCGAGCAGAGAAGTTATGATGATACATGCCAATCGAATAATAAAGCCAAGTGTGTCCCCCTTGTGAGGTTGGGTCATAGGGGTGTGTGTGTGTGGCATTCTGTGTTCTGTTAGTTTCAGGTGTACAGTATTTGATTTGTTATTTATATGTATTGCAAAATGATCACCACAATATGTATAGTTAACATCTGTCGCCACAGTTATAAAAATTGTTCTTCCTGGGATGAGCACTGGAAGTTCTACTCTCTTAGCCATTTTCATATATGCCACTCAGTCTTTTTTTTTTTTTTTTTTAAGATTTTATTTATTTGAAAGAGAGAGATCACAAGTAGGCAGAGAGGCAGGCAGGGTGGGGGTGGGGGGGAAGCCTGCAGGCTTCCCTGCTGAGCAAAGAGCCTGATGCAGGGCTCGATCCCAGGACCCTGAGATCATGATTTGAGCTGAAGGCAGAGGCTTAACCCACTGAGCCACCCAGGCGCCTTCTGCTACTTGGTCTTAACTATAGTCACCAGGCTGCACATTACATCCCAGGAGCTTCACATTTTATTTTGTATCTGGATGTTTCTGCCTTTTGATCCCCCCCCTTTCACCCATTTCTTCCACCTCTACCCCACAAACTCTGGCAACCATCAGTTTGTCTGTATCTATGACCTGGGTTGTTTTTCCTTTAGATGCCACATATAAGTGAGATTATCCAGTATTTATCTTTCTCTGTTTGACTTAATTCACTTAGTGTAATGCCCTCACGGTTCAGCCATTGCTGTCGCAAATGGCAAGATTTCCTCCTTTTTCATAGCTCTGTAATATTCCGCCGTGTGTATCTACATCATGTTTTCTTATCCGTTCCTCTGTCGATCGACACTGAGGTTGTTTCTTTGGGTCTCTATGGGCTGCCTCTTGTAAATAAGGCTATGATGACCATGGGGGTGCGGATCTGTTTTCGAATTAGTGCTTTTGTTTTCTTCCGCTCCATCCCTGGAAGTGGGGTTGCTAGATCAAATGGAATTTCTATTTTTTTTTTTTTTTGAATTTCTATTTTTAATTTTTTGAGGAACTGCCATACCACTTCTCCGCGGTGGCTGCACCGGTTGGCAGCCCCACCAATGCTGCGTGAGGGTTCCCCTTTGTCCGCGTCGCCACCTACACATGTTGTTTCTTGTGTTGTTGATGGCCATGTTGCCATTCGGGCAGGTGTGAGGTTATGATATAGCTCATGGTGGTGTGGTCACATATCTTATGTCTCAGAGTTTCGTAAAATAGTGTTAAACTTTTTGGCAAGAAAAATGTCAAAACTGCAGGAGCGTAAAATTTGGCCCTGGAATCCACTGCAGTTTTCAGGGGAAAAGATTCCCCCGAAGGGGCTGCGAGTTTTTCATTGGTGTGTGTCTCTCTCATCCACGATGCTGTGATTTTTTCCAGGATGGGACTCGGTTCTCTCCATCTGTGACCACAGTATTGCATGTAGCTGGTGCTTAATCAGTGTTCACTGGATGAATCAGCCAAAGAAAGTGATTGGGGCAAAGTGTTGGAGTTCAGGAACTTTTGGGTGGTTGGAAGTTCCATGCGTCCTAACGATAGTTTTGTTTTCCTTCTTCATGGTCTTGGTCAATGTCTTCGCTCAGGCTGCCATAGCGAAATATCACAGACTAGGGGTTTCAACAACAGAAACGTGTTTTCTCACGGCCACCTTCTCACTAGGTTCCCACCCGGCCTCTCCTCTGTGTGTGCATGAACTCAAGAGATCTCTTTCTGTGTCCTCCTGTCCTTACAAGGCCACTGGCTCTGATGGGCTGGGGCCCCACTGTTATGACCTCCTTAAACCATAATTACCTCCTAAAGACCCTATATGCAAATACGGTCACATGGTGGGGGTGGGGGCAGGGCTTCACCCTGTGGATTCTGGGGACACAACTCAGTCCATGACAGAGATTCTCCCCCTGCACCGCGCCTTTGGTGGCCATGGCTGGAGACTTGGAGACATGCTTGGAGACACAGAAGGGGGGTCACTTGCCCAGGGCGACACAGTCTGTGGGCGCAGAGACAGGATGACAGGTTCTACTACCGGGCAGCTCCCAGAGCCCGGGGCTGGGTGCGCTCTGCAGAAGTGGGATCGGGGAGGCAGGTGGACCGGCGCTCACACTCTCCTGATGCCGCCCTTGTGTTAGTTACAGGACTCTGATCAGACCCACATACAGAGTGTCCTACCGCACCGTGACGGCGCTGGAGTGGAGATGCTGTCCTGGCTTCACCGGGAGCAA
Organism: Neogale vison; assembly: GCF_020171115.1. NCBI lineage: Eukaryota > Metazoa > Chordata > Mammalia > Carnivora > Mustelidae > Neogale > Neogale vison. Next base: position 9,708,476 of record NC_058104.1, read on the forward strand.
CTGCGAGGAGGGTGAGTCTGCCGCGGTGTGGGCGGCCGGGCATCCCGGGCCGAGGGCGGGGGCGCAAGGTGCAGGGGGCGGGGCACCGGCTGGGCCCGGCCGCAGAGTCTCTGTGTGTGTTGTTGCCACCTTGCCATGGGCACCCAGCTGGGGACCCTAGGGGCACAGATTGGGTGGAGGACAATCGTGAATCCTGGCCTCGGGGAGGGGATTGAGTTTACAGCCTCTTTCTTCCGCTCTCACCCGGGAATGGGGGCAGGCAAAGCGGGCTCCTGGGTCTCTCCTCTCTTCAGTCTGGGAGCGGCCTCTGCCGTGGAACGAGGCACCCGGATCTGGCGGGCAGCGGACTGATTGTCCTGCCCTTCTGCCTGGCTGGAGCCCAGGGCGAGGAAGGGGAGGACACGGCCTAGAGCTGGGGCCTTCCTTCTGAGCCCCCGGACCCAGTTCCAACCTGCCTCTGGAGCCCGAGGGGGCAACAGATCCCAGCTGCGCCCACGGCGCATGCGGAAGCAGGTCCTGCCCCACCCAACAGATTTGCAGCCCGTTTCGCTCCCAGATAATAAGTTGTAATATGTTGGGTATACGCTTTGATTGAAAGCTGCCTGAGATTCTTTGGGTTATAAATAACAGGATAATTACAGAACAGTGCTAGTAATGAGGATGCTTCCTTGGGTCTGTGGCCCAGAGTGGAGCTGAAGGAAGGATCTGGAAAGCAAACAGGTCCAGCGGTGCCGTCTTTCCTGATGTAGAAGGCGCCTGGTCCTGGGAGGCCTTTGCTCAGCACTAGGAAGGTTTTGGGGCCCTTCTCGCGGCTCCCAGAGCTCCAGGTTCCTCCCCCCCCACCCCCGCCCCTTGCCGACCCCATCCTTGCCTCCGCTGTTGATAACCTCGTGTTTTCATGTCTGCCCACCCCTACCCCTGCAAACTGCCCACTCGCTGCCCTGCAGACTGTTTCTTCTGAGGGTAACTGAGCCCGGCCCAAATAGGGCCTCATACTTCCCTCCTCTGGAAACCACTGAGTGTTGAAGTATGGATGGTTTTTCATCTCTCTTTATGTTCTCGTTATTGGAGTGTAAGTCTCCAGATGTCTGAGTTGTAAACCTCACGCCAATAGGTAAAGGGCACGTGTTTGATGGAATTCACTGAGCGAGTGATTCAAAAAGGGGGATTCAAGACAGTGATGTCTTGATGGGCGGACTGGAGAGCCCAGGACCGCCCTTAGTTTTGATATTTTGCTGGAAAAACTCACAGAGCCAAAAAGTTATTGTGCTCACGCTCATGGTTTGTTATGACAAAAGGTGCGGATTCAGATCCTCCAAGGGAAGAAGGCTGTGGGACAGAGTCCAGGAGGATCCCCCCCACCCTGTCCCCACACATAGACCTGCCAGTTGTCCCCTCCCGGTGGAGGCGTGGGTAGCGATGAACTCCTCCCCTCATATGTAAAACAAGTTGACAAAAATGTTGTGACCAGAAGCTGGCAGGAGGCTCACTGTATATCCTCCCCAGGAACATGGTTCACTATTTGCTAATTCAGGACCTCATGACTTTATAGATCACAGTAACCATGAATAAGGGAAGGAATCCTGTCTAAGTGTCTAGAACAATAGGGATCTATTTATAAACGTTTTTCTCTTATTGCAAAAGTTAAGTCCGTGTTCAGTGTAGAAAAGGTGACCACACCCAGAATCACGCCTCTCAAGGTAACCCTGAGCCTCGCTTTGGTGGAAAGCTTCCAGACCTTTCTATTCCGTGCTCTCATATTGGTTATACTATTCTTTTTTTTTTTTAGATTTTATTTATTTATTTGACAGACAGAGATCACAAGTAGGCAGAGAGGCAGGCAGAGAGAGGGGAAGGGAAACAGACTCCCCGCTGAGCAGAGAGCTCGATGCGGGGCTCGATCCCAGGACCCTGGGATCATGACCTGAGCCGAAGGCAGAGGCTTTAACCCACTGAGCCACCAGGTGCCCCCGGTTATACTATTCTGATAACTTTCTTATTCGTATAAGTTACCATGCATATTTCTCTATGTCAATGGATAGCTTTCTGTAGCATTATTTTTAGTGCCTGCAAAATTTAGGTATACACTTTATTAATGAAACCCCCTACTGGAAGATATCTTAGTCGCTCCCAGGTTTTAAATTATTGGTGACATGACTCCAGACATTCTTTTTGTCCCTCTGACATAAAATTTACATTCTCTGAAATGCTCCTATCTCAAGTGTAAACTTTGATGAGTTTTGATACATGTACGCAATTCTATCACCTTCTGGAATGTTCTCACCCCTTGGCTGTCACTGTCCTGATTTCTATCATCATAGATAAGTTTTATCTATTCTTGAACTTCATATAAATGGAACCACATAATATTTACTCTTGCACGTGGCTTGTTGCAATTAATAAAATGTTTTTGAGACCTATTCATATTGTTATATATGTATCGATAATGTATTCATTTTTATGACTGGGTGTCATTCCATTGTGTAAGTAGTCACAATTTTATTATGGGTTGTCTTGTGGCTAGATCTTTGGGCCATTTCTAGTTTTTGACTTTAAGAATAAAACTTCCGGGACGCCTGGGTGGCTCAGTGGGTTAAGCCGCTGCCTTCGGCTCAGGTCATGATCTCAGGGTCCTGGGATCGAGGCCCGCATCGGACTCTCTGCTCAGCGGGGAGCCTGCTTCCCCCTCTCTCTATCTCTGCCTGCCTCTCTGTCTACTTGTGATCTCTCTCTGTCAAATAAATAAATAAAATCTTTAAAAAAAAAAAAGAATAAAACTTCCGTGAACATTCTTGAAATGTCTTTCTGCAGACATAAGTTTTTATTTTCGTTGGGTTAATCCACAGGTTGAATTGCTAGGTCAGGCTGTGTGTTTAGCTTTATTTTTATTTTTATTATTTTTTAAAAGATTTTGTTTATTTATTGGACAGAGAGAGAGAGAGATCATAGGTAGGCAGAGAGGCAGGCAGGGGCGGGTGGTGGGGGAAGCAGGCTCCCCGCTGAGTAGAGAGCCTGATGCTGGGATCGATCCCAGGACCCTGAGATCATGACCTGAGCTGAAGGAGAGGCTTAACCCAGTGAGCCACGCAGGCGCCCCATGTGTGTTTAGCTTTATAGGAAAGAGCCAAACTGTTTCCAAAAATGGCTTTATTAGCATTTGGTGTTGTTAAGTCTTTTTCATTTCAGCCAGGTGAGTGAGTGTGAAATACTCTCCCATTGTGAGTTTAGTGTGTGCTTCTCCGTTGACTAAGGAGCATCTTTTTGTATGTCTGTCTGACATACTTACCTGTTATTCTTATGTCTTGTTTCATAAAGTGTTTATTCGAGACTTTTGCTCATTTTTAATTGGGTTGTTTAACTTGATAAGAAATAGCCAAGTTGTTTTCCAAAGAGGCTTTAACGTTTTTGCAGTCCCACAAGCAAAGTCTGATCCAGTTGTTCCACATTCTTGCCAATATTTGGTGTGTTAGTCTTTTCAGTTTTAGCTGTGCTACTGGGAATGAAATGAAATGCAACTTCTTCTTTTTTAAGACTGCTTTGACCACTCTAGTTCCTTTGCATCTCTATAAAAACTTTGCACAACTTAACAATGTCTGCAAAAAAAAAAAAAAGGTTTATCGTGATGGGGAATAGGATTGTGATGAATTTATAAACCAATTTGGTCTGGAAAGGAGAAAAAAATTGTAGATAAATTATCTTACTAATAATTTACATACTCATTATCCTAAGAATGAGCCTTCTGACTCATGAACATGGTATAACTATGTATTTAGGTATTTAATTTTCTCCTTATAGAGTAGAGGTATTGCTTCTCTTATTAAATTTATTTCTAAGTATTTTGTGGTTTGGGTGCTTTTTAAAAAATGGAATTGCCTGGGCGCCTGGGTGACTCAGTGGTTTAAAGCCTCTGCCTTCAGCTCAGGTCATGATCCCAGGGTTCTGGGATCGAGCCCCGCATCGAGCTCTCTGCTCAGCAGGGAGCCTGCTTCCTCCTCTCTCTCTGCCTGCCTCTCTGCCTGCTTGTGATCTCTGTCTGTCAAATACATAAATAAAATCTTTTAAAAAAATAAAAAATGGGATTGCCTTTTAAATTTTCATTTCATAATTATTTTTCAGAAGCATATAGAAATATATTTGATTTTTAATATTGACTTTGTATGTAAAAACTGTGCTAAATTCATTTATTAGTTCTAGTAGCTTATTTATTGATTTTTTTTTGGATTTTCCATATAAGCTGTTATGTCCTCTGTGAATAAAGACGTGTTTGCTTCTTCCTTTCAACTATTAAGGCATTTTATTTTATTTTTCTTGCTTTATTGGACTGGCTAGACGTTCTGGTAAGATGCTTAACAGAAGTGTTGAGAACAGATATAGTCGCCTTGTTTCTGATCATGGAAGGGTGGGTAGGAGGAAAGTTCCCCATTTCACTCTGAAGTATGTTGTTAAGTAGCGGATTTTTTCATATAAGCCGTGTATCAGATGAGGATAGTCACATTTTTAGTCTGAGTTTGTTGAGATTACTTGTTAGGAATGGTGTCAAATCTTGTCAAATATTTTTTCTGCTTCTATACTGAGGTGATCATTTTTTTAATCCTTTATTTTGTTAATATGACAAATTACATTGATTGGGAATACGAAACCAACCCTTTGTTCTTGGGAATAACGTTATTGTTACTGGGATCAACTGTATTTGGATGTATTATTCATTTTTCTGTTTCTGTATTTGATATTTATCTGTAATTTTCTCTCCTTGTAATGTCTGCCAGTTTTTGGTGGTGAGGGTTATGCTGTTCTCATAAAAAGAAATAGGAAAATTTCACTCCTCCTCTAGTTTCTAAAAGTGTTTTTTGGTAAAGTTGGCATTAAACATTTTCCTTAAATGCTTAATAGAATTTACAGTGAAAACATGTGGACCTGTAATTTCTTTGTGGGGAAGGTCTTTCATTTTTTGTTTTTTAGAGAGAGAGAGAGTGTGTGTGCCCAAGTGGAGGGGAGGGGCAGAGGGAGAGAGAGACTATCCAGCAGATTCCCTGCTGAGCCCAACACAGAGCCTGATCTCATGACCCTGAGATGACAACTTCAGTCTTAATCAAAAGTCGGACGCTTAACCGACTGAGCCACCCATATGTGCTCCATTTCTTAATTTAATAATTATTTGTGCATTTAAAAAATCAAATGTACTGAGTTGTATTTGATGTATAGCTTATTACATACATATAATTTACACACACCAGAAGTGTACAGATCATTAAGTTTAGACCAGATGGATAATTTTCTACATAATTCTCGTCTCTCTGGTGTTTTGTCCACCAAATTTGCCTCACCCTCCCTGAACTCAGATTTCTGTCTCTACAACTCAGAGAAATTGTCATGTTCTACTTAATCTTCCTTCCATAAGCTTTGGTCTGGGAGATTCCTCTAGGAATTGCCTTGTGTGTTCTGAATTGCCTCCTGTCTAGTGCCTATGAACATTTGTTCCATACATTTTGTCCAATCTTCTAGTTGTTTCTGGTGGGAAAGCAATTCAGTAGGAGTTAGTCTATCATGGCTAGAAGCAGCAATTGTGGCTTTCCTTTTTTGAATTTTTCTTTATTTTTCTCTGTATCATTTCTTAGTAGTTTTTAAAACAGCGTTCTTCCATTTTATCCACCCACCATCCTTTGTGCTATTGTGAAATTGTGTGAAAAACTTCCCAATTCAATATTATAATTTTTGCATTAAAAAGATTATCTTTTTTATTTTTATTTTATTTTTAAGAAGATTTTATTTATTTGACAGAGAGAGAGAGAGAGAGATCACAAGTAGGCAGAGAGGCAGGCAAAGGAGGGGGAGCAGGCTCCTCACTAAGCAGAGAGCCCAATGTGGGGCTCGATCCCAGGACCCTGAGATCATGACCTGAGCCAAAGGCAGAGGCTTAACCCACTGAGCCACCCAGGTGCCCCAAAGAGATGATCTTTTTTAAAAGGAAGAAAAGGATCATTTCCTGTGACTTTTCTTGCTCCTAGAGCTCTGAGCCTCCATCTGATTCACGTCTTCTAGTGCAGGTCTGCTTGTTGTGTGTTGTCTCTACTTAAAAATAATTTTTATTATCTATTTTGCCTTGATATATTTTTAAGAATCAATCAATTAATTGATTTGATTTTTGCACATAACCCAAAATTTACCATTTTAACCATTGCGAAATATACAATTTGGTGGCATTAAGTCCATTCACAAAGTTTTGCAAAAACATCACCACTGTCTCATTCCAGAATTTTTTTATCCGCCGCCCCCCCCAAAGGGAAACCCTATACCCATTAAACAGTCATTCTTCATTCTCTCCTTCCTTTAGCCCTTGGCAACCACAGATCTGCTTTCTGTCTCTATTGATTTGCCTATTCTGGATATTTATATAAATAGAATCATGCAGTATGTGACCTTTTGTGTCTGACTTCTTTTACTTAGCATAATGCTTTGAAGCTTCATCCAAATTGTGGGTATATCTGAATAATGAGTACTATTTCATTATATGGATATACCACATTTTGTTTATTCATTCATCAGTTGATGGACATTTGGGTTGTTTCCATCTTTTGGCTGTTGGGAACAACAGTAATTCTCATTATTTTTTTAAAAAAATAATGCTGTGAACTTTCATGTACACGTTTTGTTTGAACACCTGTTTTCGATTCCTTTTGATTTTGATTTTTACTCAGGATCGGTATTTCTGAGTCATATGGTAATTCTGTGTTTAACTGACAGAGGAGCTGCAGAATGTTTTTTCATAGTGGCTACACCATTTTACATTCCCATCAGCAATGTACAAAGGTTATGATTTCTTCATGTTGTCTCCAGTACTCCAATTTTTGAATAATATTTTCATTGAGTTCATAATTACGAGTTGATTTTTTTCTTTCAATGCTTTAAACAGATTGATTATTCCATTATCTTTTTTAAAAAATATTTTTTTAAATTTATTTGACAGAGATCACAAGTAGGCAGAGAGGCAGGAAGGGAGAGAGAGGAGGAAGCAGGCTCCCTGCTGAGCAGAGAGCCCGATGTGGGGCTCAATCCCAGGACTCTGGGATCATGACCTGAGCTGAAGGCAGAGGCTTTAACCCACTGAGCCACCCAGGCATCCCTATTCCATTGTCTTTTGGCATCCATTGCTTCTGTTGAAAGGTCTGCTGTTTTCGTTTGTTGTTTCCCTTCTAGAATATGTCTTTTGTCCCATAGTCCCAGTTTTGTCTCTGATGTTATCAGGTGAGACTCTCTTAATTCTGTTTGGGCTCCTTTGAGAATCTATAAACTGTTGTTGTTGTTGTTGTTGTTGCTTGTGTGTTTATCTTGTTAGGAAAATTCTCCACATTATTTTTTCAAATATTTTTTCTTCCCTATTCTCTCTTCTCCTCTTGAGGATCCATTTGCTCACCTGTTAGATTGCTTGATGGTATCATCGAGGTTCTGTTTTTTTCCCTTCTGTTCTTCCATCTAGATAATTTCTCTTGATCTGTCCTTAAGTTCATTGACTCTTCTGACATCAGTAATCTTCTGTTAAGCCCATTTAGAATAATTTCTTTTCAGTTCTAGAATTTCCATTTCTAGTTCCCCAATAAGATTTCTCCATCTCTTCACTTACTATGATCATACTTTATTTTATATGCTAGGACTCCTATATCATAGCTACTTTTTAAGTCCTTGTCTTCTGTTTCCAAATCTGGGTCATCTTAGGGTTTATTTGTGTTGTCACTTTTCTCTTGACTTGGGTCGCAACTGCCCCTCTCTTTCTTTGCTTCCATGTCGGTAACTTTTCCTTGTCGATTGGAGACTTCAAATGATATGTTGTAGAGATGCCTGTTTCCTTGAAGAATGTTGATTTTTGTTCTAGCAAGCAGTTAAACTACTGCAAGTTTGTGAAGGCTTGGTTTTTATGCTTTATTCGGGCGGGTATGTCAATCCTTTAGACCTGGGATATAGTTTTTACTCCCAAGGCTTGGTCTTTCTGTGGTTGCAAAGGCAAGGCCTAGGTGGAGAGACTTGAGCTCCAAACTTGGGAAGGTTCAAACTGTAAATCATCTCCTTCCTCTTGGGTGGCAGCTGGTATCTCTGCTCAGTTTTTATAGCCTTCCCTCTGTTGTTTTCTGCTGAGCTCACTGGAATCTTCCCTACACATGCACAATTCAGGGGTCAGCCAAGGACTTCAGGGGAGTTTGTACGCAGAGTCTGGGGCTCTCTGTTCTGTGTAGCTCGTTCCTTATTCGATTTTTTTCCTTCAGTTTCCAGGGCCTCTGGCAGCCGTAAGCCTAAACAACTTCAGTTTTTGACTTATGTTCTGGCCACCCTGAGATGCTGAACTAAATTTGGTCCTCGGTGGGGGAAAGCCATGTAAATGTACAAGTTCTATTCTCTTTTCACAAGGGGTAAATCTCTTCAGTTTCCACTGGAGTTTTTTTGCTCTCGAGAGTCCTCAAATAATTGTTTAAAGAATTATCTAGAGGGGCACCTTGGTGGCTCGGTGGGTTAAAGCCCCTGCCTTCGGCTCAGGTCATGATCTCAGGGTCCTGGGATTGAGCCCCGCATCAGACTCTCTGCTTAGCGGGGAGCCTGCTTCCCCCTCTCTCTCTGCCTGCCTCTCTGCCTACTTGTGATCTCTGTCTGTCAAATAAATAAACAAAATCTTTAAGGGAAAAAATAGAATTATACAGAGCTTATAATTTTTACCTCGAGTAGAGTTCGTCTGATACAAGCCACTCCTTCATTTTGGAATGGAAACTTTGTGAACATCTTTTCAGCTCCATCTTTGTCAACACCTTTAAGGATTTCCTTAGGATAAATGCCTATGCCGAATTATGGGGTATCCATGAGGGGTATACATCGTGTCAAGGCTTTTGGATCATCTTGCCAAATTAGGCCCTAGAAAGGTAGCTGATTACACTGCTGTGGGTGGATTGAGAGATTCTCGGGGGGGGGGGGAGGCAGAGGACATTGTTGTTATCTGTGTGCTTTTGTGGGAACCAGCACAGGGCCTGGCACCTGGTTGGGGGCCTGTCAAGGACTCTGCACCTGGAACGTGATCTGGGACATGATCAAAGGAGTCCGCATTAAGCACGGGATATGATACCATTACTTCACCTCCGAATTTAATTTAAAAAGCAGTTCTTTGGGGTGCCTGGGTGGCTCAGTCAGCTGAACGTCCGACTCTTGGTTTTGGCTCAGGTCATGGTCTTGGGGTCACAAGATCGAGCCCCACGAGTCTTCTTGAGATTCTCTCCCTCTTCCTCTCCCCCTGCTCTCTCTCTCTCACTAAAATAAATATATGAACCTTTAAAAAAAAAAAAAAAGGTGTTCCCAAAGCTATATTACACTGGATGTCCCTCCTGTTGGCTCCCTTAGCAGACAGCAAAGTGCTCTTTCTGTAAGCCACTGGGACCTTCAAGGTCTTGGAAAATCCTGCTCCACGTTTTCCCAGCACAAGGTGCAGGTCAGCTGGATTCTTAGCTGGCTTCTTTCTGGAATCCCTAAGGTGGCCTGATCCCTCGTGTTTTAGAAGTCAGGTCTTTGGTGGTGTCGTGGAGGAGATTGGCCACAAAGCTGATACAAACTCAACCTTCAGAAGTTATGCTTAACTCAAGTAGGGGATTTTTCCTTTTGTTTTGTTTTGTTTTATTTGCTTCAGGACAGGAAACGAACCCCTGCGCTTCCATATGGGCAACGGCAGGCCCAGGGCGAGGTGGCTTAGCTAGTGCATCCAAGCGTTGAGCTGACTGATTTGAGTCCAAGATGGCGCTGACATTTCACCCCTGGCGTGAGCTCTGTGTATGAGTGTGTTTGTGTTTGGAATAACTGAGGGTTCAAAGCCAGAAGACGCTCTCTTGGGAGGAGGCTGCAGCCAGCCTCCCGGCCAGTCTGCAAAGCTCAGCATTTTAGGGAAACGATTATCAGCGAGTCTGATGGTTTTTCTGAAACTTGCCTCCCATGGCTGCCATTAAGGGAGGGACAAGCAAGTAGGGCTATTTATTCAAATTAGCGGAGTACCTGGGAAGTTCCAGACACTGTGCTAGGGGCTCGAGTCACACTGATGCAAAGGGGACCTCAGGAGCTCCCAGATGTGGGGGGTGGGGGAGTGAGCAAATAATCCTAATGCTAGGAAATGAGGGTTTTGCTAAAGGTACGCTTGCTTTGTGTGGGACCCATAGGGTGTAAGAATTGGGGAAGGGACTTCTTCTAGCTTAAGGCCTGACCCTCTGGATCCAACCTGGGTCAAGCACCACTGGGATCCCTTCTCTCATATGTTCCATCTTTCTCATCCCCTGATTTCTTCCCATAAGTATACGAACACATCAAGTATATCTTTTCTCTCAGAAAACAGTCTCGTTGAATCTGCATCATCCTTTTGCCAACACCGTGTCTTGAGTTTCCTTTCTTTTTTATTAAAAAAAAATAAAATAAAATAATTTTACTTACTTATTAGAGAGAGCGTGCGTGCGTATGCACATGGGATGGGAAGGGGCAGATGGAGAGGGAGAGACAATCTTAAGCAGGCTCCACACTGAGCCGGGAACCCTATGCGAGGCTCGATCTCACAACCCTGAGATCACAACCTGAGCCGAAACCAAGAGTTGGAAACTTGACCGACTGTGCCACCAAGGCACCCCTCGACCTTCCTTTCTTGACCAAGCTTTTTGGAAGAACTGACTGCCTTCCCTGACTCACACTTCCTTGCTTCTAGGGTCTTCTATAGCCCTTGAGGTTAGGTCTCTGCCTCACTTAGCTCTCAGAGACTGTTCTTGCTGAGGGACCTCTGTGCAGGTGATGTCCTTGTCACGTTTATTTCTTCTTCCCCAGCCACTGGCAGAGATCTGGAACCTGACCTGTTTCGTGAATGAAGGAATGATTGCACATGCGGTTTTCATGTGTGCAAGACATTGAGTCTCAGCTGGGGGATGTATAGTTAGAACCCCATCGTACAGATGAGTAACTGAGGCTTAGAGAAATATTTGTTTTTATGGGAGGCCCTGCAGGAGCCAATGGGAGAGGTGGAGGCCAAGTGACAGGAAAAGGAAGGTGCTGGCTGAGCCGGACAGAACATTCCATGGGGCCGGACCAGACCACTCGGTCACTTCTAACACCTGCCTCTCCCTGGCATCTTCGGTCAAATTTGGCCTGGGGCGGAGAGCTGGGGGCCTGTTGTGTTGAGCATCTGCTTTTGTTCTTAGCTTCCATGGACAGTGTGGGCCTCGCTGATGAGATTACGGGCCCTTTGATACTCTGTCCCAGGCTGGAGGGGTTCCAGGCGTCCAGACGGGTTTTGTCGTCAGACAGGCATCTTTCAGCACCTCCCGTCATACTGTGTGGGGCTGTAAATATCCACAGATGTCACCTGCCTTTTCTTTTTCTGGGACACGCTTGCACGGGGCTGGCCCAGGTCACCAGCTTGTGTTCGGGCTCCTGGGCTGTCGGCACACCCGGAAGGTTCTCAGCACCTCCCCCGGCTGCTGCTTCTTCGGCCCTGGGCGTTTCCCAGGGAGTGGCAGCAGCCAGAGGGATGCCATGGGAGATGACTGCCAAGCTCGTGAATTTTCTGAGACCCTTCTGAGACCCACAATCTGAGGGAGTGATGCCCCTGGGAACCTCTTTTCCCAGAAGAGGGATCCAAACCTCTTCGAGGTCCAGGACAGGCCACACAATCAACAAGCCAGAAAGTGGGCTCGACCAGGTGCTTCTCTGCTAAAGTCTGCTCTTCTCCTGACCTGAAGCTCCATCTTTTCTAGAAAGAGGAGCGGGCCTGTGGGGAAAGGCCCCCTAGACTCTGGCCCATTGTGGCCCAAGAAGACCAAGTCAGGACATAGGGCCCAAGACACGTGAATTTAGAAGGTAGGGGGCCAGAGAGCTCCTGCGGTTAGGGTTCCCCAGGGTGCAGGCTCTGAGAGGAAGTCCTGTGAGGGAGATCTGCTGGGAGCTCACTGAAGATAGAGACCTCTTACCGGAAGGGGTGGATGGAGCAGTGTGAGAATCTGGCCATGGTGCAGCCTCAGTGAAGGCCTCAGCCCACCCCACGGGAGCTCTGAGGTGGGACGACCCTCCTGAATGGCCCCAAACTGGGGACCAAGGAGTTGGGTCTTCACATCCTTCTGTTGGCGATGATGGGCTGTGGCTGTCCAGAGAAGGCCATGACCTTGGGCGAGGACAGTGTCTCAAAAGGGCTGACGGAGGCGAGCTGCCAGCCCACAGCTTCCCAGCAGCTCTGGGTGAAGCCTGGACCCTGAAAGGGGACCTGGCCAGGGCGGCCTCCACAGGGAAGGCCTCAGCTCCTACCCAAGGGCACTCTGAACGTCCCGGTTCCCAAACACGAGAAACGTAATCTGTACCTTTGGTTGTTCTCCATACAGAAGGTCACAGAATCTGTGATCGAACGGATGGGCAAAATGGGTCAAAGGCTGCTACCTCACGAGGGTGTGGGGGAGACAGAGGCCGCATGGCCTGCCCGCTCAGCGAGTGGGAGCTGCTGTTGTCCAGTGTCCTGGGGGTGAGGATGGACCCGCTGTGGAATGCACAGTTCATTCTCACCGTCCAAAGTGCGGTAGCAAAAAGTTGGCGGGGGGGCGCTCCTGGAGGAAGTCTGAGGGCTATGGGTGCCCCATCCTCCCCGTGAGATCCTGTCACCGTCAGTTTTGAGAGGACCTTGGTGGGGGGGTGGGATCCTCTCACACTCCCATGGTCGTTTGTAGCATAGCTCGGTGGCCCGTATCGGCCCCCTCCTTGGAAACATTGAGGCTGGCCTGGTGGCTCCTGGGATGGCAGGGCAGGGCCCAATGGCCCAGAGAGCAGCCCAGGGTTGGGAAGGAAAAGGTGGTTCAGGGCTTCCCATGGAACATTCTAGAACCTCTGCATGGGTGGTCCTCTCCCCTCGCATCGGGAGCTTTGCTGAGACCAGACACGCATTTCCACCTGCAGAGCCTGGGCCCGAGGAGCCAATGTGGGGCTGATTTTGAGGGTGCAGGTGTTATTCCGTCCCAGGAACCCCTTGCTCTGTGGCCTCGGGTACTTTTCCAGCCTCAAAGTCCCTGGCAGGTGGCAGAGGGTTAGCTGGCTGCTGCCTTGACCACCGAGGTAACATCTCAAGGCTGACAGTGGCATTTGTGCAGGGGCTGAATGGCCTGGTGCGTCTACCCAGGACCCTCTGCCCCAGGAGAAGCTGGGGTCCTTACATCCTGGGTCAATGCTTCTGCTTTTTCAGAATGCTGCTTATTTTATTTTTTATTTTTTCATATTTTTTTAGAGAGGGAGGGGGGGAGGGAGAAGGGGAGAGGGAGAGGGAGAGAGAGAATCTTAAGCAGACTCAGCGCTGTGCGTGGGGCGACAGGGGGCTTGATATCAAGACCCTCAGCTCATGACCTGAGCCAAAATCAAGAGGCTGTTGCTTTTGGATCTCATGGGATCCCACCCCCAACTTCGTGGCCGTGTGTAGGTCCTGCTGGGTATTGGCAGGCCCCCAGCGGCATCTCTGCTCTCTCTTGCTGCAGGGACTCTGTGTCCCCAATCCTTTGCCAGACCAGACATGCCACGGAGGCCCTCGGCCTTGCTCCCCTTCCCGCTTCCCCCACCCTGCTGGTGGGTGAGCCATGGGGGGACTGATGTAGGGCTTCTGTCTACAGCTGATTTGCCTTTGGGGCTCCGTTCAAACATTCTTCTTCCAAGGCCACGTGACTCGCCAAAACTAGCTTGGGGGCCCCCAGGAGCCCAGAACGTTCTCTCTGCCTTATTTTAACGGAGTCACAGCCCCTGTGCTCGGGCAGGTGGAAGGGGAGGGGAGAGAGCTCCGACTTTCCTGCCTGCCCAGTGTGCTGGCCTCTTCCTCGCCTCTGCAGAGCACCAGGTAGCACGCAGGGATATAAGGCAACAGGCCTCTTCCCATGGAAACCCAGGCCAGCGTGCGGCAGTTTTACATGCAGGACAAGCAGAATGGAGAACAGAACCCCACCTCCCCGAGGGCCTCCACGGGGCCTCCCGAAGCGAGAATGAGCCAGGCCAGCTGGCTCCAGGCAGGGGCCGACCCTCCGACCCCCCCTCTTCTTCCTGTTGTCATACTCTGCCCAAGGTAGCTCTGTTTTCCGGCTAGAGCTCCCCGCCTGGGGATCTGGGAGTGGCTGATGGTCCTTCGTGCCCCGCACAGCAGGTCTATCTCTGCCAAAGGGTTCTGTCCCCCCTCTCCTGCCAGGACGGTGGAGAGAACGTGGACTTCAGCCCAGACCAAGGGTCGACATCCTGGGTCTACGTACCCACACCGTGGGCGAGTCGCTTGCTCTGCCTGAACGTGTTTCCTCCTTTGCGAAGTGGGCACCGTGATAACCGTCTTGGGTTGTAGATCGGGTCAAGTGAGTAGAAAATACCCGATGTGCCACAGTTTGTGGCACACAGTGGGCCCTGAATACGTGGTTCTTTTTCCCGTTAGGTTCTTTACTTTCCCGGTGCTGGGCACAGTAATGTTAGAAATACACATTGACTGATTTTGGGGGTCTTTCTCTTTATTTTTTTATTTTTATTTTTTAAAAGATTTTACTTATTTATTTGACAGACAGAGATCACAGGTAGGCAGAGAGAGAGAGAGGAGGAAGCAGGCTCCCCGCTGAGCAGAGAGCCCTATGTGGGGCTTGATCCCAGGACCCTGGGACCATGACCTAAGCTGAAGGCTGAGGCTTTAACTCGCTGAGCCACCCAGGCGCCCCAGGTCTTTCTCTTTAGAATGTAAATGCTTAGAGCCAAAATGAACTGCAGAACAGAGCTTCTGCCCACATGACCTTTGTAAGTCACAGTCCCATTGGTTTCTCCTCTGGAAAGGGGGTTCTAGTAATCGTTCTGATGGGAAGGGGGTTGCCTCTGAGGTCTGCAAGCCCGTGGCTCTGCGCTCCCCTCAGCGGGGCTCCCAGCTGCCTCAGAGCGAGGCCTTGTAACGACACTGAGCTCTGGTTATTGTAAACTTCCCGCAGAAGGAGGCATACGTTACCATGATGTCATGTCTAGACACCCAGGTCAGGTATAAATTATGAAGACAAAGTAGCATGTTCAGTGGTTAACTGTAAAACTTTAACGAGAGATTTCTGTGGCTTGAACATGTGTGGGGAAGGGCTGTTCTGGGAGGAGGAGGAGAGGTACTCACTTCCCTTTTCACTTCCTCTCGGGCTGTCTGCAGGCGGGGAGGCGAGGCCCCGAGGACTCAGCAGAGACTCTGGTCTCAGGTGGTGGCTTCCTGCAGAGTGGGACATGAGCTCGTGCTGGCCGCTGGAGCTCCGCCCTCCTGACCTTGGGCAGGTCACAGCCTCATGGCGGGGGTGAGGGGGTGGGGAGCGCTCAGTCTCTTTATCTGTAAAATGGGGGCAGGGGATAGATCCTTCTAGCACAAATATTTCTGTGTCCTGATCCTCTACAACCTGGCAGGACAAATCAGCAGACACGCATGTCGAGCAGAAGGAATGCCTTTTTGGGTTTAAGACCTACCTCCTGGGGGCTGTGGTGAGGAGGAATGTGGCAAGACAGAGACATGGCTTCACAGGCTGTGAGGTGCTGGGCTGACGTGAGGGGCCAGTCTTGGAAGTCCTAGAGTCTCCTCTGGAAAGGGCTGAGCGCTCTGCCAGCAGCAGTTTAGGGAAGATCTTGGTGGAAGAGGAGATGGACCTTTTTTTTTTTTTTCCTTTGTTTGTTTGTTCGTTTGTTTTTTGACAACAATACATTGTTCCAACCCCAATTCTCCAGTGCTCTGACAGCAGGTGGGCTGTGACGCGGACTGCCTGGTATCAGCACAGTCCCCACAAGGTAAAGGGGCCACAAGACTGCCCCCCACTTTGGAGGCCAGCTACAAATAGGGTCCCCAGGCTTTGCACCACAACCCCCTCAAGGCTAATAATTCACGAGGCTGACTCCTCGAACTCCGGAGACCACTATAATGATGACCGTGGTTTTTCTAGAGAGGATGCGGCTCAGGACCAGCCACGTGGAAATAAGGCAAAGTACGGGGGAAGGGGCACGGAGCTGCTGTGTCTTCTCGGGGTACACCACTCTCCCATGATGCCGTCGTGTCTGCCAGCCTGAAAGCTCCCCGAGCCCCATTATAGAGAGTTCCATTACACAGGCATGACGGATGAAATCATTGGCCGTGAGTGATCGACCTCAATCTCCAGCCCCTCTCCCCTCCCCAGGGATGGGGAGAATTGAAAGTTGGGGGTGGAGGAAAGTTCCAGTCTCTAATCACATGCCTGGTTCCTCTGGGAACCAGCCCCATCCTGAAGTCCCCTAAGGGCCCTCCAAGAGTTGCCTTGTTAGCATGAATCCAGAGGTGGGCTTGTTATGAGGAACCAAAGATGCTCGATCTCTCGGGAAATGCCAAGGGTTTTAGGTACTCTGCACCAGGACCTGGAGATCAAATATAGATATTTTATTATACCATAGACACGAAGACTTTCCGAGCTGGGATTGGATACCAGTGAATGTGCTGAGGGCACCCACCTTGGGGCCTTAGGCTTGAGGCAGGGGAGGCCCTGGCATCTGGCAATGACGTTCCATGGTGTGTGCCCCCGGGAGACATCATGCAGGGGGCCCGTCACCGGACAGCACATACGTCACCACACAGGGCTTTGCTCCAGTCACGCATGTGGCTGAGAGATGGCAGAGCATTGGGACAGGGTGGCTGGCGTTGTGTGACGCTAATGCCTTCACTGTGGGGGGAGACCCATTTGATCCTGGGTGGCCCCCAATAGTAGACCACGTGCACTGAGGATACGGAGCTCTGAGATCCCAGTACCGGCCCCGAGATCCCGGTACAGAGTCGTGTTCATCCCGCTGCAGGAAAACGATCCCCAGGAGACCACAGAGCAGCTGGGATGAGGACATCCCTTCCCTCGGCCAAATGTTCCACCACCAAATTGCATTTATGAAGTGCCCACATGCTCTAAGGAGCCCATAAACACTGGAATCTGGTGCAAAGGCTTCCTCCTTCCCGCTGGAGTGTTGCAAGGGCCCCCCTGGACCCTTGGGCTGTGGAGGTCGTGCATTTGGCCCTGGGTCCCCGTTCCCCCAAGAACATCCTAAATGTTCTTTATGACCAAGCCCTGCCTGGAGTTTTCCTCAAGAGGGGCTGCATTTCCTGACGTGGGGTTGGAATGTTCCAGAATCCCTGTGCCGTGCTCGGCTTTAAACAGTTATTTATTGCCTGGGCCTCTCATTCACGGCTTCTCTCACCGGTTTGAGATTTTCTTCTTTTTCTCCTCACAGCCTACATATGTATATTCTCAACTAACCTGTGGACTGTCCGAGAGGTGGAACTTTCTCTGCTGCTTTTTGCTCTGCAAGGACTACCTATCACCCCCCCTCCAGAGGAGGAAGAAAAAGTGGGGTTTTTACTCTGGTTTTCTCACTCTATCATACCTGCTGACATTCCGTTTTTCCTCTCCTGAGAGTAAGCCCCCAGTCTTCTGCCTGAGTGGATAGACCTTCCTTCCTTCTTTACAGAATTTGAACTTGAACTGTTTTTAGCTCCTTCATGAATCTTCCCTTTTCAGAGCACCGGACGTGCTGCCTTCTGTGGGAGGGGTGTTCTGCAGCACAAATGGGCTTTCTGCTGCTCTCCCCGCTGCTGCTGACTTAGGACTCACCATCCTTAGGTCGGCAGAGTCAGCTCCCAGTCCTCACTGGTTTGAGGTTTCCACGTTTCCACCTGCTGGTGACTCTTTTCTTTCTTCTTGGCAATTTATACCTTTAAAAACCCCAACTCATCCCATCACTTCAGTGGGGAGGTCTCAGGAGAGCATGGGGATAAATGTGGATCCGCCATCTGTGCCGAACATGGGAGAGCCGAGGGGAACGTCACATCCCTTTGTGGAGTTAGCTCACAACACAGGGCACTTAGGCTGAGCAACCCTTAGCACTTCTTACCATCCTAGTGCTCACATTAAACCTTTAGTTGGTAAACCTTATATAAGGAATATTGCAAACTTCCTGAGAAGTATGTAAAACACCCATAAAATACTTGCATACCCATCACTGAAATTCCGCAGTTAGCGTTATGCCAAATTTGCTTCAGAATAGATTTTTCTTTTTAACTTTTTACTTTAAAATAATTCCAGACACAATGTATTTTATTTTATTTATAAAAATAAATAAATACATATTAATAAATAAATTAATAAACAAGTTCCCCATTCCTCCATATCCTAGTCAATATTTGGTGTTACCTGACCTGATTTTTTGTACCTGATGGATGAGAAACTGTATATCATTTTAAAGATTTGAATTCCCCTAATATATCTGAGGTTCAGCTTCTTTCAGTCTTTGCTTGCCCAAAAAGCACTGTATCTAGACATGGCTCTTGAACGATAGTTTAGTTGGGTATAAAATTCTAGGTTGATGATGATTTTCCCTCTGCACTTTGGGGACCTTATTTCATTATCTTCTAGCCTCTGTTGTTGCTGTGGAGAGATCTACTGAAGATGTTTTGGAGATAACTCAACTTTTTCCTTTGGTTAATTGTAAGATTTTGTCTGTCCTTAGTATTCTCTAGATTACTGTGGCTTGTCACTGGGGTGCTTGAATTCTTGAACTGATATACAAAGAGCCATGTATTTTTAAATCCATTCCAGAAAACCCCAAGCCATTATCTCTGAGATTAAGAGTTGGATGTTTAACCAACAGAGCCACGCAGGGGCCCCTGTTCTGCCATTTTTTTATGGTGCTCTTATCTTCATCACAGCTTGTTTGCCTGAGAATCCCTTATAGCCTGGATTGTAGAACCGTTCTATTGCAGTTTTATAAGCTACTCTAGAGTATCAATGGGCAGGAATAGATTTTTATGTTAATTTCTTGGTTTGTGGGTTTCTGAGATAAATTCAGACCCCAGACCCACACAAGGCATGGGTTTCAGGCTTGGCTGTATCAAGGGCGATTTTTCTGATTAAACCCAGGTAAAGGGGAGTCACTTTATTATTCCCTCCCATGCTGACCGGCAGGTAGTATTCTCACACCCCTTTCATGGAGATGGCAGCCCTTCCTCATTTTGTGGGCCCTAAGAGCATTTGATTGTGAAGATCCCACATGGAAGAAGCCAGATTACTGAGATGTTAACCCACCTTCAACCCAAAGCCAGTTACAGTGCCCTTTCATATGGTGGTTCCTTGATTTTAGTTTCCTCTTTACTCTTACAAGCATCTCTTTTCTTTTTTGCAAACTCAACTATACATTTTAAATAATTTTTGTTATATTTTATCCAGCATTTCTGCGTGTTTGTAGCAAGAGGTTTTTCTTATTTTCTATACCCCATCTTGTTAGAACCAGGGATCTCTACCTAATCTCCTTAAGCCTCAATTTCTCCCTTGCTGAAGTAGGAAGAAGTTTGCCTTCTACAAAGGGTTGTCAGGACTAGGTGAGGGTTTATGTAAGTAAATGGTACTTACTCAGGAAATGCTGAGTAATCACAAATAATGATTGTGTTGTTAACGTATGTGTTTTCTCTTTATTGATATTTCTGTGTGGCCTAACTGGAAGGCTTTGAAAATAAAATAGCTAATTTTTTTTCATGCAAGTTAGGATCTTTAATCGTGCCAGATTTATCCTGAGAAGGAGGCGGAAGGAAAAACAATGAAACTAAAAGTTTGTTGTTCACAGGTTATGCCCGTCATTGCTAGTCTCCTATCATCCTATAACAAACCTATGTTGTAGGATGTTGTAACAGTCAGCATGGACCAGGTGACCCTTTGGTAACAAAGAGCCCTGAGATTTCATGGGGTTGTTTCTTATTCGAGCTACGTGTCCGGTGTGGGTCGGCAGAGGATCTGGCATCACAGAGCTCCTTAGGGCTCCGGGTTGACAAAAGTCCCATCCTCTTGGAGCCACGCCATCTGCAATGTGAACCTTTCATCACCTCAACCTCTCATAACTTCTTGGCCCAAACTAGTCATGTGGCCAACCAGTCAACTCTAGCGGTCCAAGAGAAGAAAATGGGATATTGGGGGACTGCCAGAGGTGGAGTAGGCAAAAATAACTTCTCTCAGACACCTTTCCCATTCTTTCTCAACTCTCAGCAATGCTGCTAGGTAGCTTTGCGCGGGAAGAAACCGGGGTTCAGAGAGGTTAAGGAACTCACGCAAGAGGCTACACCTTCTTAGCACAGAGCCAAAATTTTAAATCCTACCTTCTGATTCTATATCGTGTATTTCTACTGGGGTCAGAGGAAGAGAGCCAAGACACACAGGGAGGTGAGAGAAGCCCAGAGGTCAGCCCTGGGCACCTTGGTGCTCATAGGCAATGCCGTCTTTCAGAGTGAGCCCCCAGAGCAGGGCCACCTGCTCAGCCTTCCAGGTGACCTGTCGGCCGCTTGGCTTTAGAGGCTGGTCACGCCCTGCCAGGCATCCCTTCCTAAATCTGGCCTGAATGCTGTGTGATAAATGCAGGTTTGGGTCCTCCACGTTTTGGCTGTTGTGTGCGGGGGTCACCACGCCTCCCTGGGATATACATTGGTCGACCAGAAAGAACATGGTTCTCATCATTGTTGCCTCCTTCTATGTGCAGCTCTGCAGCCTGTCCTGAATTCTATCCACTGAGTGGTGGCTGCCTTCGATGACACGGCTATTTGGGCCGGGATGCTGGGGTCTTCTGTTCTCATTTCTTTGTCCCCAGTATCCGGGATGGGACCTTGCCCTGAAGAGGCCTTAGGAATGGCTCTCCAGAGGGACAGGGCCTGGTCCGGCATCCCCAAGAGCAGGTTGCTACAAACCTGGAACTTCAGGGGTCATGGGGATGGGACAGGGGAGGCTTGAAGTGGTTCCAGGCCTGGTTGCTGCCTTCCTGTGACTTTGGGAGGTTACATCCTTTTTCCCAGCCTCCGACTCCCATCCCAGATGGTGGGATATGGGGCTAAGTGATCTCAGTAGGTCTGAGATTCTATGGGCTTCTGGGATCTGGCATCACCTTCCAGGCCTGGATGACTCCCAGGGAAGATGGTCGGGGATTGTTGGTCCCAGGGAGGAAGCAGTTGAATTCTCAGTCCCACATCCCTTGCAGAACCCGAGGCCATCTGGGTCCTACCCCAGGAAGCTGGGTCTTGGGGTTCACAGGCCAGACTCAACAGAGACCTTGAGGTGGGGGAGAGGGGTTGGGGCTCTGACTGAGCTGGGATTCCCCTCCACCCCCGCCTCCGCCCAGGCGGCTCTGCAGGGGGTGGGAGGCTGGAGCCAGTCCCCACCAGCCAGCCACTGACTGCCCCTGCCACCACCGGCAGCTGTGGGGAACAGGCCCCGGGCTGCATTTATAGAATTCCTGTCTGCAAAGGCCATGCAGTTGTCTTAGATTAGCATACAAATCGACATTAGTGTAGTACATCTGTTGTTAATCCACATCCCGGTGGAAGG
The DNA here is from genome assembly GCF_020171115.1 of Neogale vison. Classification (NCBI taxonomy): domain Eukaryota; kingdom Metazoa; phylum Chordata; class Mammalia; order Carnivora; family Mustelidae; genus Neogale; species Neogale vison. Next base: position 9,729,847 of record NC_058104.1, read on the forward strand.
GAGATGCCAACACGTCCTTTATTAGGCACGTCGATCCCATAATGTCCTTTTTTGCTGCCTTTGTCTTCTATCAGCGTCCGTAATGGGTTCCAGGATGTCTTTTATTTTGCTAAAGACCACATTTCCGCCTGCCTAACAGATCAGAACATAATGGATTCCAGGATGTAATTTATGCTATGCTGGAATCAGATTCTGTACTATTAATTCTGAAGCCTTTGGTTCCAGGGAGCCCGGAGCCCTGCGTTTGCCCCCGTGGTCATCAGACAGGCACCACGACCCCAAGCCTGGTCCTTGGGGCGAGAGCAGGGAAGAGAATGCAGGCCCACAGCTCCCAATTAAGAGAATTCCAGGGGGGCATGGGAGAGGAGCCCCGGGGGTGCTGGGGGAGACAGAGAACGCTGAGATGTGGGGCTGGGAGGTGGGTCATGGACACTGGGCCATAGGTGATTAGCCCCTGGTGAGGAGAACCAGGACTCTGGCATCCAGGCATGGGGGTCGGGGGAGTAGGATGAAGCCCCAGGGAGGCACTTCCCAGGGAAGGGCAAGGCCAAGCGAGCGAGGACATTGCCTTTGGAGCCACCAAGCATGGACTCAAGGCCGAGCTTGGTGACCTGAGTCCTCACTCACCTCCCACCCTGGGATGGCCACCCACCTTCTCCGAGGTGGACATTCCCTGCCCAGAGTCATCACGGAGCTCTAGAGAGACATAGTTAAGTGTGGATATGTACAAGGTCTGGAGAAGTCCACAGATTGTGTTCCTGCGGATGGAGTGGGGGTCGGGGCGCTGCCTAGCTGGTCCCCAGATGGGGTGGGTCCCCTCCACCGGATCGCTGAGCAGGTGAGCAGGACTTTGTGTGAGAGCGAGAGAGAGTGCTGAGCAGGGAGCCCGATGCAGGACTCGATCCCAGGACCCCAGGATCATGACCCGAGCCACCCAGGTGCCCTGGTTTCGTGTGATCGAAATTGGGGAAAAACACACCTAAAATAAAATTTACGGTTTTAACCAGTTTTTGGCACACAACGCAACTGTATTAAGTCTCTTCCCGTGATGGCGCGGCCGTCACCACCATTGGCACGCCCAGGACTTCTCCATCACCCCAGTGACACAGCAGACTTTTAAAAGAGGGAGAGAAGTTTCCTCTGTGTCTGGTGAGGCTCCCCCTCCTGGGTTCTTTCCACCTTCCCTTGTCTCTGAGCCCTTTGATGGCTCTGTAAAGCTGTTCGCCAAGGGAAATAACGCTGGCAATTCTCGTCCATATTAATGTCAATTAATCGAGTGGGTCTGGAGGAACGTGGTTGGTTGTTGGCCCCGGGGATGGGCCCGGTTTGCATTTATTTGTAAACCCAGCACCGAATTCCTCATTTGTCAACATCTTGTGGTCCCCCGGGTTTTCTTGGAACTGCTTGTAGCATCTCTGTTCCCTCCTCTTTCATGCGTCCAATAAAATCTTGGACACGTGTTCATTTTATATCGTTACGAGAGCTGTGGTTTTCTTCCCTTTTGTTAGGATCTGCCCCGAATTTCTGTCTGCGGAGTTGAGGAGCTTGGTTTAACCCCTGACACTGTTTAGTCAGTATCCCGCTCTCGGGCGGGGATGGAGAACGGGTGTCCCCAGCAGGGCTGGAGGTGCCCCGTGCCTCACCGTCGCTCCTCAAGGGGACCTGAGAGGGGCTTACGTCCAGCGGATGAGAAAGTCACAGGAGACCCCTGGGTGGGGGGCAGAGCAGGAGACCCCTCACGGAGCCTGAGCTGGAGTTGGAGTTGAGGGCTGGCTTAGGAAGGGCATGGCCAGGGGCCTTCTTAGCAGTTAGAGCCCAGCTGGGAAAAGAGGTGCCAGATATAGTCTGTCGTCTGTCACCCTGGGAGCAAATGACAGCAGTCGGTGCTGGAGGAGGCCCCCCGAGACCATCTCTCCAGCTTACTCTTCTTGCTGCTGAGGTCCCACAGCCAAGCTGGGACCAGCCGGCTCCGAGCACTTTCTGCCTACCAGCAGCGCCCCCACAGAGATGGTCCTGTGCTCTCCTGATGACCCTTGGGGACATCCCTGTGAGATGTGCGTCTGGACCCTGCCTCCCGTTCAGAGGTAAACCCTCCCCAGCCCGAGGAAGGTCAAATGACTAGCCCAAGGTCACAGGGCAACCAGATGCGCAGTGCTAGGGGCCCCCCCCCGGCCTCTAGCCCTATCCTTGTTAGAGACACCCCAGTGGTCCCAGTGGACCAAACGGCAAGGACTCCCCCCCCACTCCTGAAACTGGGAGGACAACAGGCTTTTGTTTGGTTCTGAAGAAAGGGAGTCATTAATGAGAAAACCAAAACAATAAAAAGCATTTGCAGGGGAAATGTAAATAGTGCCGGCTGGGTGGCTATTAGCTTGGTTGGAGGGGGTTGGGGATGCATCTGTAGGGGGGTGAGGGGGGTGTTGTAGACTTAGCTTCCTACCCAGCTGCCTCCAGCGGGCAGGTCACCTTGGGCCCGAGCCTGGGCCCCTTCCAGGGGCTGTGGGTACCACCTGCTGTATCCCCCCGCCCCCCACCCCCAGTCTCTGTGCCTCTGCTAGCTTCAAGGCCATGCACTTGTCTGGGGTCATCGTGGTAAAGCAGAGACAGATCAGAACCTCTAGGTGTGTGAACCTGGGCTCTCTGAGCCCCATTGTCTTCGTGCATAGAATGGGGACGGTGGCGCTTTTCCCTGCAAGGTGTCAGCCCTGCGCCAGAGCTGCCTCGCGTCCTCACTCACCGCAGCCAATTTTGCGCATCACGCCCCACCCCTGTGGCGTCCTGCTGGTGGCTTGAAGTAAGCCCCTGTGGGGGGAGTTAGACCGAGCAAGTGTGCAGACTCCGCAGAGGAAGGATTGTCCCCCCACAGAGCCCGTTCTTAACCATTCGCTGGCACGCCGCCGATGGTTGTGCAAAGTGTGGCAAGCGTTTTCATGCCAGGTGCTTGTTCCGGAGGGGTGTGAGGACTTCGGTGTCACGGGTGTCACGGGATGTGAGACCACAGGGTTTGGATGGGCTGCCTGACCCCCGCCCCCACCCCGACCCTGTGCCTGCCCCCCCGATCAGCGCAGATGTTGAATTTAAGAGGGTGAGATTTGATCTCCTGTGGAAATGATATTTCTTGCTTGTTCCTTTCGCCCAGACAGCGGGATCTTTCAGGAAAAGGCTTCTCTGTTTTCTCTTAAGGAAAAAGCCAGTAGATAGAACTGGTGTGGTAAAAATAATACGGATAGCGATGGGAAGCCTGGGTGGCTCAGCTGGTTAAGCATCTGACTCTTGGTTTCAGCCTAGGTCATGATCTCGGGGTCGGGAGATCGAGCCCCGTGTGGGGCTCCCAGCTCAGTGCGGCGTCTGCTTGAGATTCTCTCTCCCTCTGCCCCTCCTGGTCCCGCTCTCTTTCTCTCTCTCTAAAATCAATCAATCAATCTTTAAAAATATATAGGTAACGATGGTGACGTTTTGTCACCATTTCTTGGACAGCTGCCAAGTACCAAGTGTCAGAAAACTATGGCATTTAGCCTCCAACAAGGCAGACCTTGTCATCCCCTTTCTATGGGGGAGAAAGTTAAGACCCAGGGAGGGGCGGTCACTTTGCTCTGAGGCATCCAGGGAGCAAGTGGCAGAGTTGAGGTTGCACAGGGTCTCTCCGAGTCTGGAGTGAATCCCTTCCCTCTGCACCGCACTACGGAGTGAGAAGCCCAGACAGACCAAACTGCCCCTTACCCTCACCCTGGCTGCTCCCAGAGCAGCCTACCTCCCCTCCCTTTCCCCACTTGTCTCCTCTCTTTCCCTCCCCACCAAACTGGCTGCTCCTCTTTCCCCCACCCCTTCATCCAAACTTAGGCTGAACTGCTCCCCTCTGTGTTTGCCCAGCAAGCTCTGCTTATCTGCAGAGGCCCAGCTCAGAAGCCACCTCCTCTGTGAAGCACCCCCTGACTTCCCAGTGGGAGGGGCGGGGCTGCGGGGGTGGCTTGGCCCCTTGGGTCAATGTTGTCTCTACACCACGTGAAGATGGCAGTGCTTCCTCAGTTTTGGTGCCGTGACCCCCTCTGGCTGTCTGCTGAAGCCTGTGCTTCACTTCTCCAAATAATGTTTTGTTATGCCTTATGATTTATAATATTTATAATGTCTTACTATTTATTTCCCAGAGTCATGCATAAAACAATCGATCAGGATGACACATGACTGCAGAACAGTTATCAAAAAAACTTTCTAAAGATACAAATGACACACGGAACTTCCTCCTTTGCCAACACACAAATAGCAAGATCTAACAGTGGGCCTGAGGACTCCCAGAATTTCAAAGTCGTGATGTCCGTGAATGATATTTCTAGCTAGCAGCAACAATCGTAATGTGAAGTCTAAGAATTCCATAGAGAACAAGATATAGGCACGGCTTCTTCTGCTTTGTCGGGGCTCTTGTGGTGACCACCTTCCTCATGGAATGAAATGCTACATTTCAGTTAGAGGTAGATGGAAATAAAGACGTGGTTCTCCTTCCCATCACCGTTCGCAAACTTCTGATTGCTATCCTTGCATCAGGGACAGAAGGGGTTCCTTGAGGGCCAGGATTGGGTTTGTCTGCATTTCTGGTGCATCAAGACGTGCCGGGTTTGAACCATGCAGACACGCTGAACAGAGCAACCAGAAGGTTTGCTGAATGAGCGAATGAGTGAATTAAGTAAAGGAAGGTGAGGCAGGGGGCGGGCCAGCCTCCTCCTCCTGGGTCCTCCAGCTGTGCTGGTTTTAATAGCCTGAACGTGTCTTGGGTTGGCCTGGTCCCGTGATAGAGAGCACATGTTCCCTATCTGCTGAAGGCCAGACCTGTGTTTGTCAGGTGCTGCCTAGCACTGGCTGTGGCTTGTCTCATCTCTAGGGCGAAGGGGCTGTGCTCCTTAGACCCAGGCTTCCCCTCTGCTTCCAGACCTTTCTCTGGGCAAATGTTGCCTGAACAAGCTGCTGTCGTTTTAGAAATGAATTGACCTGATGTTCTTTGGGCTCTCCTGAGAAAAAGGTAGCAAGTGTTGTCTTAAAGAGGCTTTCATTATCCACTGAGAATGTCGGGCTATCAGGGAGCCATCCTGGAAGAGGAGGCATCAACCCCAGCTGTCAGCCCTGCTCTGCACTCCCGGTGTCTGGATTCCCATGACCTGTGGCTCTGGAGCCATGGGTTCACTCTATTTTGTGTTCATCTTACTTTGGCTAACCTATGCTGGGCTGCTCATGTACCAGGCACTGGGCTGAGTGCTTTATACACATTTAATCATCACTGAATCCAAGAGACAATCATGAGAGATGGAGATCATTCCGTAGAGAAGAAAATTCATCTCTCCATATGGACAGAAGTTGGAGAGTTTGCCTGAGCTCACCCACCTTGTAAGTGCCTGGGTTGGGGCTTAAGCCTAATAACCTGTGCCCTGGGGCACTGATCTCATCGCCAGACCCTCTGAATGCTGAATGCTTGAGGATCGTAAGGGGAACAGCACATGCAAAGGCACGGGGGCCAGTATGGGGAGAAGCCAGTGGCTGTTGGTATGGAGCATGGGCGCTTGGGTGGGGGTGAGGCATGTAGGGCTGGACACGGCGATGCTGCCCACTCAGGCTGACTTGACCTTGGTCCTGTTGGCAATGGGGAGCCATTGAAGGTTAGTGAACAGGAAAATGAGCAGAGTTCAGATCTTGTTTCAGAAAGACCTCCCTGGGATGCCAGCAGGAGGATATCGGGGGGGGTGGGATCCAGGGACAGTGGGGGTCCCTGCTTTGCTGTTTCCTTCATCCCATGCACCCATCTGAGATGAGCCATGGGGACTGGTGGGAGGGGGATCCTGGGGCTTCTGGTCCAGGAATTTCCCTCAAGCTAAGGCACTTCGTTTGCCTTCTAGGAAAACTAAACCCGGGGATGCCTCCCTTGCTCCGTTCCCTGGTGCCTCCTGAGAAACCCCGTCCTGGGGGCCATCAGAGGTGCCGCAGTGTGACTGAGAGGAGATCCACGGTGGGGAGCTTGGCAAGCCTTGGGCAAGCATCCCGGGTCTCAAAGCCCGGTTTCCTTATCTGCAGCATTCGTGGCCTGCTTGAGATGCTACACCTCCCTGAGTTTTTCAGGATGCTGGTTTGAGTTCAGAGCGAACTCTCTCGAAGCCCCGTGTGTTAGGGTGCCCCTTGGCGTCTTTGTGACTGGCTTTAGAGAAATCTGGGTGGACATGTTCCCATGACAGTCTCTCGGGGTTTGGGGGTTTTTGTTTGTTTTTTGTTTTTTTGTTTGTTTTTGTTTTTTTGAGACATGGGCTGCAGATGGATTCTTTGGGGTTTGCAACCTTGAGGGAGGCCGAGGGGTAGGCTGGCTCCCCATGCACCGCACCCCCGAGGATCTGCTCTCCATGGAGCGCTCTGAGGCACCAGTGTAAGCCGATCCCCGCGCAGCCACTGCGCATTAATGAAAGTTTTGACAGAGAGATTTCATTTTGGAGTTCACATTCCCTGAAGGGTTTGTAATAATTGCACTTGAAATGGAGCCATTCAGCCTCAATGCTTTCCAGATTCGGGGAGCAGAGGTATGCTCCTTCCTGGGAAGACCAGGCTGGGGAGGGGGAGGCGGGGGAATGTGCTGCTGGTGGGAGTCCCCAGCCCCTCTCTGTGTGGATGTTGGGCCCATGGCTGGCCCAGGACTTTGTGTCCAGAGCTGTGATCTCCATGTCCTTATGGCCATCCAGGGAGGATTGATGGTGACCCGTCAGCTAGGGGTCTGAGTCACAGACTGGGGACAGATCGGGGGCTCCTGACCCCTCCCCAGACTTCTTCCTTGCCCTGAGAATGGGGATCTGTTCTCAGGTATGTGGGGCCTTTCCCCAACTTGGCTTCTGCCTACCTGGAGGTCAGCCACTGTGCAGGGCAGCTGCTGACTTCCCCCACCTCTCTGGCTGACTCTGCCACAGCCCCCTTCTCTCTCCACCGCAGGGCCTTTGCACATCCTGTCTCCTCCAGGAGACAGGAGATACTCTCCTGGTGCACTTTCCAGCTGGGTGGCCTCTGCACCTTGCCTCCCACTTTGCCTATTCTCTTCCTCTGCTTTATTTCTCCCCATGGCGCTTATCACGCCCAACAATACCAGCGCCATATAATCAGCTTAATTCTTACGCTAATTACTCTTCTCTGCTGGCATGTAGATCCCTCTAGGGCTTTGTATCCTGTGTTTCATGCTGTATCCTGTTACTCCAAAAATACCTGGAGAATGAATGAATGGGCGAATGAGTGAGTGAATGCATGAACACAGCAGGACCAGACATCATGAAAGGTGACCTTGTGTCACAGATGGCTTAGAGGTGAGCAGCGAGGCCATCAGGGAGCCCCAGCCAGATTCAAGGAAGCTTGCTTGTTTCCCGCGTCGGTCTGCATCCATTTCGCTTGAAGTCTGTTCTTTGCTGGACCCGACACCCACGTCCCTCATCCCGCTCCTAAAGGCATAGGGAGGGAGGCAGGGCTCCACAGCTCCTTGTATCCTGCAGGTGTACCCCTTGGCCTGGGAGGAGACAAGACCAGAGGATCACCCCACTTTGCAGATAAGGCTCAGAGGCTAAGGAAAGTTTGGTCAGGGTTGACACTTGAGGGACCAGACAGATCACTGAATCTAGTGCCCTTCCTTAGAACCCCTGACGTGACCCCAGGACTAGAGAAGGGATACCCACTGAGGCAGCTTTGGGGGAGAAGGAAGCCAGGGATGCAGGCCGATCTGGGTTCAAGTCCGAATGATGGCAGTTCCCAGCAGTGAGACGTGGGCCAATCACATCACGTTCTCATGTGTAAGATGACGCTAATCACGCTTTGTTCACAGGGTTGTTGGAAGGACAAAATGACATCCTATTTATGAAATAGTTATACAGACCGACGAGCCCTATGCCAAACAGAATTTCGATGAGGTTCCTCCGCACTGATGTGATCGTCATGGTGGGAAGCTGACCTTGGCTCCCACCAGCACAGAAGGTTCTGGTGACGGCCAAGTACCTGTAGGAGGGAGGCCACCTCCCTGCTTTCCTGAATTTTCTGTATGTCTTCGGGTATAAGAGGAGCTTAACACACACTGGGGGAGTCCCACCACTGGACTGCAAAAAAGTTGCTTGGAGGTAGCCTCGGCAGGGAGTCGCCCCCCCGCCCTTGCTCCTTACTCCACCTTCCTCCCAGATCTCTCTGTCCCTCATCTTCACGTCTTTCCCTGTAGTGTGCCCAGTTGGTTGCCTCGGAGGAGCCTCTCCGCCAGCACAGAGCACAGCATGAGCGGTGCACATTCACAGCCTTACTGTTCCAGACCCAAGAGGAAAAGGGGTTCTTCCAGATGCTGGAGAAGGAAAAACTCACAGGGAAGGATTGTGATTGGCCGGGCTGGGTCACATGCCCATCTGGCCTATCAGCTGAGGGGGGCGGGGCTGCGTAGGGGGATGGCCCCTCCCATTTCCAGAGTCAGCAGGATGAAGGTCAGTCCCTGAAATAAAGGGGTGCTGTTGCCGGAAGATGGGGAGAGGGTGCTGGAAAGCAAGCAATGAACGTGCCCTCTGGTGCAGATGCCGCTATCTGTCCGCAGATGCGGACCCTGCGGATGTGGTCACATTACTGTCCCCTCCATTCCTTTAAAATGTACCCAAGCAGGGAGCCTTACTTCTGCTCTTGAGCAGAAACTGGGCTTCCCCATTTCCGGCCCTTCGGTAGGTAACAGCAACTTTGATGGTCAGTGACAGTCACAGACTCCGTCTCTTTCCTTAACCAGATGTGTCTGCTTCCACGTCACCATCAAAACCCTCAACCTGCTTGAAAGTGAAATCCGCCCCCTTCCCCACCTGGGGCCAGCAGTGGGCTGGCTGCTCCGATGGGGTGGGGCTTCTCGCCTTCTCTGTCCCTTCGCCATTCCAGACCCCCATCCCGGCGAGGATGAAACTGGGGTCCAGGGTGGAGGCAAAGCTGGAAGGGCGGGAGAGTGGCCGCTCGTCCTAGAGCATTCCCGGCTTCTGCTCTTGGGGCTGCCATACCTACAGCTGCCCTTCTCTTCGGGGGGACACCTCCCCCACCCCAAGTGCCTGGGGCCAAGCCATGCCTTCCGACAATTGCTTCCGCCTCCGGGAATTTGGGGCCCCCCTCTGTCTCTTGCTAAGGCCTGTTTCTCTGTGATGGGGGGCGGGAGCTGAGATGCTGCCCCCGTCAGCTCACTGCAGGCACACCGCCCCCTCTCCACCCCGTATCTGGCCCAGGGCACTTAGCCACATGTCCTCTGCTCCAAAAAGCTCCAAGAGCCCGCAGGACCATCCTTTGATTCTTAGTTCCACCACCAAAGTGGCCATCCAGCCGACCCCCCACCTCCTGGACTTCCAGGGCGAGAGTCACCTCACCAGCCTCCTGTACCGTGTCTTTGCAGGAAACTCCCTTTAGGCTGTACAAGTGGCCCCACAGCTGTCCCTTGAAGGCTGTTCTCCAGACTGGTGAGGCAGGAGCCCGATCCCAAGTCACGCCCCTTGCTCTTTGAGTAAACCTCCAAAAAGGCTCTCAAAACCCTTTTATTACCTTTGATGGGGCAAGTGGTCCTTGGTCTCCTACTTTGATCTTTCTGCACGATGGCTGCTTTCTAAATCGACTTGGGTATCTAGCATCTCGATGCTTCACCAAAACTCCCAGCTGAGCATCCTGGTTCCTTATGGAAATGATAACCTTGGTTGGCGACCGATTTCTCTGTTCAGGGCCCCGAGTGAATGCTGTGCAGATTTTCTGCAACTCCATGAAGCAGGCCGTGTTATGTTACATGACATGACATTCTACTACATTCCATATGAATACATCATATGCACTTACATAACATATCACACCGTATAATAATACATATAATATGGTTGCTATTCCCACTTACAGATAACAGAAGCTCAGAGAGGCTGAGTCTCAGAGGATCCCAGAGCCCCAGTGGGAGTTGGCATGTTTGAGGAGGGTCTCCTATGCACGGGCTGGCAGACATGCCCAGGACTTGGGTACTAGGGATGCAGAACCCCATAGAAAGGTGGCCCAATGGGCATGGAATCAGGCCTCGTAGGCTGATGGCATCTTCCCCAGGTCACAGTGAGGCCCAATGAGCCCGACCTCATGCAGAGACCCCTGATCTGGGGAGGAAGGGGATCTTTTGACAGCAACACTATGATCACAGACGTGCAGGACCACCCCGCCCTTTGTTCAAATGGGGAAACTGTGGTGCAGAGAGAGGATTGGGCATTCCATGCGAGCTGGTTTCTGATCCTGAGACTGCTTCAGAGCTGAAGGCTGGGGGCTGCCAGGGAGGGGACAGGGCTTGGGCAGGAGTTGGGTTGGAGCCCTGCTATCCCCCAGGGACCCATGAATGGGTGCCTTGCAGCTGTAGCCCGGGAGGGCGGCTTGATTGGGAGCCCCTTTTCCAGGCCCAGCCCGGGTGGGTGGCTCAACTCATGAGTTCTTGGCAAACTACCCCTCCCCTTGGCGTGCCCACCAAGTGGCTGTCCACCCTCCTCTAGGGTCCTTCTAGGGATGGGCACTCCCTCCCTCTGTCTGGGGGCAGCCCTTCCCAGAAGGGCCCCAGGATCAACAGGCCTCTGCCTCCTCCTCCTCCTCCCCAGGGTGGACTGCCCCAGTGCCTTCTGTGGTTCCCCGGGGCCCTGCCTGCCTGTTCCCCCCAGAACGGCCAGGGCCAGGTGGTCCCTCCCATTATACAGCTTTTTCATTATTTCTTTTTTTTTTTTTTTAAGATTTTTATTTATTTACTTGACAGACGGAGATCACAAGCAGGCAGAGAGGCAGGCAGAGAGAGAGGGAGAAGCAGGCTCCCCTGCTGAGCAGAGAGCCCGACGCGGGGCTCGATCCCAGGACCCTGAGATCATGACTTGAGCCGAAGACAGAGGCTTTAACCCACTGAGCCACCCAGGCGCCCCTTTCATTATTTCTTCTCGCATCCATGATGGGGTCTCATCCTGGGGCCCTGGAAGCGGATCTGTGGGACTTCCCTCCCATTTGGAGTAGCAAAGGCGCTAATGAAACAAAGAACCCTAAGAAGAGAGACTCAAAGCCAGCAATGGGGACTTGTCCTTCAGCCTGAAATCAGGGGCGTCGGTCAGGGCTAAGAGCAGTGAGGCGGCCCCCATTCAAGGAGCCGGGCTGGGGAAGGTGGTGCCGAGCGTCTCCTTCTCCTCTAGATGGGGAAACTGAGACCCGGCAGCCCAGGGCTGGAACCGTCACATGCTGAAAGTGCTATAGGCTAGACCCTCCCTCCCCGCCCCTCTGCCTTGGTTCTCTAGAGGGACGGGACACAGGGTCAAAGCGGACCCATTCAGAGCCTTTCGGACAAATGTTTGCGAGTCACCGATGGCCCAATCGTCAGAAGCCTTTGACTTCCTTCCTGCGGGCCTCGATGGTTGCGGGCCTGGCCACCTCCTGGCGTCCTGGCCCGACGGTGACAGGCATATTGTGAGCAGGTGTGTGCTGTCTGCCGGGCTGCTCGCAGTAAACCAATGCCGAAAACCACATTAAAATGAGCCGGAGGAGAGGGAATCACTTTGTAACATGCTTTATTTTATTTTATTTTTGACTTGGAAAGAAGCATGGCTTGGCCTCTAATCAAAGAATTGGTGGGGGCCTCTCAGCAGAAGCCAAACCGGTCCTGGGCCAGACGCCCCCGTCAGGCCCCTGGGACAGCAGCTCCGGCCGAGGGCACTGAGGAGGGGCCCCCAGAACACGGGTGGGCCGCTCGGCTGGTCCAGAAAACTGGAGATGGGTCCTTAGTGCCAGCTCGGTGTCCACGGTCTCCAGGCTGTGCGATCCCGAATGTCTTCCTTCCCACGGTGTTCCTGGGGCATCAGGACTCCCTTTGTTCCCAGAACCAAGAACTCTTTCATTAGTCAGCGGGCTCGGGAGGCCCCCGTGGAGAGTGTACTCAAGGATCATTTTCGCACAAGACGGGGAGGCAGGGACTCCGCCGAGTCCCACAGTGGTGGGACAGAAGGGCTTCCTGGCTTCACCTGACTTGCTCCAAGACCAGAAGAAGATCCCACTCCGTCCTGGGTTTCTCTCCATAGCTCTGTGGGATGTCCTGGACCAGGATAGGACCATGATAGGGTTCCCAGCGAGACTGCTGGCATCCCGGATTGAAGGGTCACGTGCGGAGATTCGCCCCTGTATGACTGGCCATCCTTGGGCTGTCCCTCTTAGATCCCTGCTCTCCCCTCACCCCGGCAAATCCAAGCACCACCCTCTGGACCCGCTGCTGACTCTCCCTGCTCAGTGATGAGCCGCAGTCTATCAGCTGTTGAAGCCAGAAACCTCAAAGCCTCAGTGCTGTCCTCTCCCCTGCCTTCCTACTTCTGGGGATCCCCATGTCCTGCTTTTACTTCTGTCTCTACTGTCCTTGACCCCATCTCCTCCGCTCTAGCCTGTGCCCGTTTCTTAGTTTAGACCTTGCTCACCAATCACCTGGACCACCCCAGCTGCCTCCCGTCCAAAATGGAAACTAAACCTTCTCTTCCTCGTTTCAGACCCTTCTGGATATAAGCCAACGGCATCCCACTAGCCTGTGTTCTGTGTCTTTGTGCAGGTTAGGAAGCGGTGCCCCTTCCTCGAGGCTCTTGACTGCCATCTGCTGGAAAACAGGTGTAATAAACTCACCGATCTATGATGTCTTGGTGGTGATGGCGCCCCCTAGGGTTGTGCGTGTACAGTGTCCTGAGACCAGACATCTCGTGGCATGAACCCTCATGTCTCCCACCCCTTATGCCCACTCAGATCTTACCCTCCAGTGGTACTGAGCTGTTTGAGCCATGGCGGTTAAGAATGTGGACTTGGGGAGATGCATTCAATCAGTTTCCTCATCTGTAAATTGGGCATAATAATAAGACCCTCACTGGGTGGTTGTGGGGATTTAATGAGTGAATACTGTAATTGGTTTAAAATAGGGCTCAACCGGGGCGCCTGGGTGGCTCAGTGGGTTAAAGCCTCTGCCTTCGGCTCAGGTCATGATCTCAGGGTCCTGGGATCAAGCCCCGCATCGGGCTTTCTGCTTGGCAGGGAGCCTGCTTCCCCCTCTCTCTCTGCCTGCCTCTCTGCCTACTTGTGATCTGTCTCTGTCAAAGAAATAAATAAAATCTTTAAAAATAAAATAAAATAGGGCTCAATGCACAGAAATCCTATATTAGTATTTTTCTTCTATTATTATTCTGTCTCGCTTCTTTCCTTTGGTGTGCATTCTCCCTGCTGAGAAATGTCTCTTTCCCACCCTGTTCTGCTTCTTTGATTGGTCATACCTCCAGACTCCCCAGTCCCTGGGTGACCCTCAGACTCGGCCCTAACAAAAGCTGTCCTCATCCTTTAGATGTCCCTGGGCTCCCTGCCAGCAGGAATGATGCTGGATTTGGGTCTGAATCTTCAGGCCCCCAAACTTCCCAAAGCTTGTCCTGAAATTCACCTCGACTCGTTTTGAGCATTTTGCTATTTTATCCTGATTTTAAGCCAAGTAGCCATTACATGGGATCTCAGTTCAAAATGGTAAAATAAATTAAATATCCCTTAGTAAATGTCCTTTATTTGGTAGGTTAGCTCATTTACAAAAGGAGCTAAGGGGGGGGGGTAGTGAATATGAGAGAGGAAGACGCTGAGAACTCAGGGTTAAGAAACTTGCTCATGGCCCCTAGGCTGGTACAGGGTACACCTGGGATTCCAGCTTGGCCTGACTCATTGCAGGGAGAGGTGGGGAAGCATGCTGGTCTGAGGGCTGCTGACCCCTACCCTGAAGTCCTGGGACTGGGAATGCGATGGGGCTGGGTGGGTGAGACAGGGCCTGAAGACCCAGAGCCACAAAGCAGGTGTGCAGTGGGAAGCGTGGTTCTCAGGACTTTTGCCCTCTGCGTCTTGGCTTGGTGTCGTGGTCATCCCCTTGGCAGCTGTGGGAGTACCTTGGGAGGAAAGAAGTGAAATGGCCATCGGTCATCACATCAACCTGAGGATCAGAAGCAGGTGTTCAAGGCCCAGCTCTGTAGCCTGCTGTGTGGCCCTGGGGGCATTGCTAACCTCTCTGAGCCTCAGCTTCTTGCTAATATCCCATCTGCCTCAGGCTTGAGTGCAGATGGCTGGTGAGCAAGGCTATCCATCAGCCCCAAATAGAAGCAGTGCCTTGTTGCGGGAGGGGAGGAATTCACTAGTGAGGTTGGCAGTTACCTTTTTTTGAAAGGAGACGGGGCTCCTGGGTGGCTCAGTGAGTTACGCCTTGATTTCTGCTCAGGTCGTTATCTCAGGTTCATGAGATCAAGCCCCAAATTGAGCTCTGTGGTCAGTGTGGCATCTGCTTCTCTTCCTCCCTCTGCTCCTCCCCCCACTCATGCTCTCTCCCTCTCTCTCTCTCTCAAATAAATAAATAAATAAAATCTTTTAAAAAGAAGAAGAAGAAAGGGGATGGAAGCCTGGGAATGAGGGATTTACATATCAAACTCTTAGTGGCCCCATTTCAGACCAAGACCAGGCTGGTACAGCTTGGGCTGTTTTCAACTCCTTTTTTTTTTTTTTAAATTCAAGTCCCTGCGTGGGGCTGCATGGGAGCCTCCGAGGCTTCCTGTTCTGAGTTGTAATTGCCATTACAACTGGCGTGGGCCAGCCCCGAGTTGGCTTTTCCTGTTGAGGATTGTCTCCCCTCCCCGCCCCCCATCTTTTGGCGGTCCTTCCCTTCCTCTTTGGTTTCGGGAAACCCGTGAGGGTCGACGAGGCCTCCTGCAGCTCCTTTCCCCCACAGCCCTTATGTGGGAGCTAGGCTTGCAACCTGCAGTTCTCGGGTGGGGGTGGGGGGGCGACTGCTTTTCTTCCGCACACCTTCTGGTTGATTTATTCTGCAACGCGAAAAGAATTTGCCCAATACGTTGGAAATTAAATCCCCAAATTGGGCCCAAGTCTCTGCTGTGTTGCCAGGATTATAGTTCTGTTGAGCAGAGGGTTGGGGGGTTGGATGGGAGGGAGCCGGGGGGGGGGGGTGCACTGGGATTACGGCAGTCCTGAAGATGCCAGAATAGTCAAGCCTTAGCAGATGCTCACCGCACACCTCCCTTCCTCTTGACATTGCTTGTTGGGAACCTGTCCTTTCCCTTTCTTATCAAGGAACAAAACTCACGGCGGTATGGAGCATTCTGGGTCCTGCTTAGCGTGGGTGTGGTGGGGTTCATGCTCCCCTGCTCCTGTAATTCTTACCATAGCCAGGTGAGGGCAGTAGACTAGCCCCCGGGACAGGTAATGGCACACAGCCTTGCCCAAGGGCTGATGTGGCTCTCCCCTGGGAAGGGTGGGGGAACTCTCATCTTTGCAACATCGCAAGTTCAGTTTTCTCCAGTGGCTGGTGGTTTTCATCCTAGAGACGCGCGATTCTTTGCTTCATCTTCTGGAAAACCTCCGTTTGTATCCGATGGTGGACGCTTGTGGTGGTGTGCCCAGTTCCGTTTTTCCTGCCTTCGCTTACCCTTCGCTTCGCTTGTGTTTTCTGCCCTGCTCTCTTCCCCCGCCCCCGCCGCTCTTCCCCCGCCCCCGCCGCCGGCCCCCAGCCCTCCTGCTTTCCACCTGTTGCCACGCAGTGTATCAGCCTCTCCAACCAATCGTCCCCTGGTTCCTCCTCTGTAAAAGGAGGGACCGAACTGGACAGTAGGCAATGGTGTTAACATTTCGGGGGGCGTGCGTCTCCTACTCTGAGAACTGGCTGAAGCTTCAGAGAGAGTTTCCCTGCAAACTTGCCCGGGTGCAGAGAACCATGCTGGCAGCTTCCAAGGGTTCAGACACTGTGAGAACATTTTGGGGGTTCCCTGAGCTCTCATGAAGGAGGCTGCATCTAAGAGTCTTTCAGCTCAGGTGCTACAATGAGGAGGGACCCCCTAGATCTCATGGGACCCCATTTCACATGATGTAGAGGTCGCTTTTCAAAGTCTCAAGCATTTGCCTGCGCAGGGGAATGACCTTGGCCTTGGGGATACACACATTTAATTTGGACACAACAATACACCCTTTGGACCCCCTCAGACCTCATAAGTGGGGAAGAAACCAAATGCCGTTGGAGAGAGTAGGTGTTGATGGGGTGGGCTCCAAGTGGCGCTCAGCCGACTTCAGGCTGACCTTGGCCAGGGCTTGGCATCTCTCTGGTCTGGTGGTGAAATGGGGCTAACCCAGGAAACCGCCCCCTTTTTCCACCAATGGGAGCGTGCTAAGCCAGGGAACTTGGGTCCCCATTTACGGGGAAGGAAGAAAAGATTTCTCTGCTCCTTCCCATCCGTGGAGCTCATGTCTGTTTCCCCTAGCTGGGACCGAATCACAAAAATTCTTTTATGATCCGTTTTCTGGCCCTCACCCCTGTTTTTTTTGGAAATCTGAAGCCACAGCCTAAATTTCCTCTGCCTAATTTTAGTCTCTGGGAACTGCCGCCAGATGATGTCAGACTGAATATTAGACGCCATTGGTCTTCCCAGGCCTGGCTGTGTGACCAGCTTCCCGCAGCAGCGCCGTCCCGCGGGGTCAGGTGGGAGGTGTCCTGGTATCAGTCCCAGTAGGAACCTTCTCTGTAGGAAATGTCCTTGGCATCTGGTATCCGCCTAAGTGTAGGGCAGGGAAAATTTGCCCCAAAGGGAAGGGCATTTCCTCCTTCACCGACAAGTTTTGTCAGGATACTCAGTGCGTGCCAAGAGCCTACTATGTGCCCCAAAGAAATGGGAAAGTCCGGACCCCATCCGCCTCCTATAACTCAGCCCACGAGCACCTTCCAAGCTGCAATGGTTTTTTAAGACTTATTTATTTATTTATTCATTTGTTTTTAAAGATTTTATTTATTTGACAGAGAGAGACACATTGAGAGAGGGAAGGCAAGCAGGGGGAGTGGGTGAGGGAGAGGCAGGCTCCTTGCTGATTGGGAAGCCCGATGTGGCGCTCTGTCCCAGGACCCTGGGATCATGACCTGAGCTGAAGGCAGATGCTTTAACGACGGAGCCACCCAGGCGCCCCAAGGCTTTATTTTTTTTTTTTAGAGCCGTTTGAGATTCAGAGTAAAACTGCGTGGGAAGTATGGAGTGCCTGGATGGCCCTTGTCCCCACGCCCCCACCAGAATGGTGCCTTACACTCCGTCGGTGAACCTATGCTGACATGTCATCAGCCCAAGTTCATGGTTTATGTCGAGGTTTGCTCTTGGTGCCGTATATCCTATGCCGGGAGCATCGTCTAATCACCGAGTCTGACTTATCTCGAGGCACACCCAGGTTCACGGGCTCTGATGCTTATCCAACTTGAAAGCCTTTTAAATTAAAAAGAAAATGTGGGCTACTTTTCATTTCTAAAACCTGCGAGCCGGTGAGCACTTGTCCAAGCTTCTCTCACGGCCTTGAAGGAGCCCTTGCAAGGGAAGTTTCTAGAATCGTGAGCTTTGTGGCCATGACTCTTTGGCTTCTCATTCTCTTCTTACAATTGTTCGTTAGCTTCTGCCACTCTGAGAACAAATACCAGGCACCTTCGCAGGCTCGCAGGGCCCGGCATGATGAGTCGGAGCCCCCGCGTCCTAGATACTTTGGCCTGGAATGTGCCGAGCTCTCTCCACGCCCCTCCAGGGCAGGGACCAAGGGTGGGGACCTGTCCAGGCACTGGGGCCCCCTCAAGCTCCAGGAGCTCTGGTCACCTAAGAAAGTGGACAGTTGTCCTGATGCTGGGTCCCCTATGCAGGTGCAGTGGGGTGGGGACAAGGATTTCAGGAGTCTGAGGCCGAGGCTTACATGGGAGTCAGTAGGGGGTCGGGGAGGGGGGCCAGGGGCCTCCTGTACCCGCAGACACATGGATCTGAGGCTTAGCAAAAGCAGAGACAGGAAGAGTCCACCCCTGGTTCCCGGGGACGCAGGAGGGGACAGCAAGAAGCTTGTCTGTCTGGACTCTGGATAGAGAGAAATAATCCAGAGAAATCAAAGTCCCGGGCCTTTGCCTCCCACAGGCTCAGGACAGAAACTAACCCTACCCCTGTGGCCACCAAGCTGTTCTGAGTCAGAGCTCCAAAGGACTCATGTGGAAACCTCCAGAATAAAAGATTAACTATCCAAATCCAGCGGTGGGGAAACACGTAACAACAGCTCGCCATCCAAGCAGAGTTTAGCAAATCGACTGGTGGAATTCAGCTCATCAATGGCTTAAAAGATACAGTTCGGCATCTCTTTGTGCCGCGGAGGGCTGATGAGCCAGGCAGGGAAGGGACCTCCGGGTCATCCAGATCCCGGCTGCTTGTCTCGTGAGCCAACATCACACCAGCCCGGGTCCCAGGAAGTGTCCCTTTCAAAGTTGTGTGTGGGATTCAGAGGCGGCCATGAGACTTCACTGCAAAACTGAGAGTTAAAAGAATAAAAAGCAGAGAGAGTCGCGAACTTCTGTGCCACAAAAGGCAGCTGTCACCAAAGCAAAAACCGCAGGCCCGGGACGGGGAGCTGGCGTTTGCTGTGTGTGAAGTGTGACCACTGGTTGGTGTCGGAAACACAGGAAGAACTCCTGTGACTCCACATGAAAAAGACAGAAAGATCCGATGGGGAGAAAAAAAAAATGGGTTGAGAACGTGAACAGGCATTTCGGGGTCTGGAGGAGAAATGTTTGCTCAAAACCTTAGGAAAAGATGTTCGGGCTCATTAGCGATGTGGAAAATGCAAATTCAAACCACAATGAGATAGCATTTCACACCCACCAGATTGGCAGACTTTTGTAGTCTTGGACGGCTGCCCCGGGGGGGTCCAGGGCATGATGTAGGGGGGGAGCTAAGGGGGTGTTGCCGGAGACAGAGGACCGGATGCCCCCACACACATTAGGGAAGCTCATTCCTGACTCCTTATTTTTCTTCAGGACTTGGCTGTGGCAGCCCATGCCCCAACCCCAGGTCCTTGGGGTCTGCCAAGATTGCTTCCTTGGAATCTGCTGGTGTCAGGCTCCCTCCTTCCAGACCTGTGTCTGATCTGCAGAGTGGGGAGAAGTGGGGGGCGGGGGCAGGATAGGGAGAAGGGGGCTGGGGGTAACTGGATCAGACCACCCCCCCTTTGCCCTTGGACAGACCCCTCTCCTGAGAGAATCTGCACCCCCTGCTTCACACACATACACATACACCCGCCACCACCTTATCCCTGGAGCTCAGAGAGGCTGAAGGCAGGAGAGCAGGGAGCAGGCACTAGGCACTGAGGCCAGCCTTTGGCTGTCTCCTTACCTCCCCTGCAGCAACTTTGCTTCTGGCCTGAGCCTTCTCCCATCTACAACTTGGTGAGGCCAGCTGGGCTCCCAGAAGCCGGGGGTAGGTCTAGGGTGGACGCCAGCCCTGCTGATGGAGAAGAAGCTTCCCCTGCCGCTGCAGCCCCGTGTCTGGGGGCTGGAAAATGTGGCCAACAGGAGCCCCGATCCAGTGGTTGTACTCTGTGCAGGAGCCCAGGGCTTTTTGCCTCCTTCCTTCAGTCCGTGCCCAGAAGGAGCTGCTGACCGAGGATAGGTGTTTCTGGATGCTACTTTTTGTCTTTCTTGCCTTCTTCTTACTTGCGGGGACAGTGTTATTTTCTTCTGAGGCTCTGCTGGCAAGAGAGAGGGTCGGGAGAGTGCTTTGTAAACCATTGTACTTCCAGTGGAAGCATATGGACTCATTCTTACTATGGTGTAAATGACTAAGAAGGGTGAATGACGTGCCCACTGTGGGAAAGTCAAAGGTCCTTAGATGCGTACCCAGAACTTGGTTGTGGCTCTGGGGCGGCCACCACCTTAAATGTGTGACCGTGGCCATGAGCCACTTACCACCCCACCTCTGTGTTCTAATCTATTTAAAGAAAGAGCTGGGTGAGGTAGGTCCAAGATCCTTTGGTCTTTATAGTTGCATGGAAGACTTACTTTCTAATAGGAGTATATGAATGCTAATTCTGCATTCCCTCTAACTAGCTCAGGGCCCTAGGAGGTGGCCCTGATTTTCCTTCTCTTCTGAGCAAAGTAACTCAAGTTCAGTGGGTTAAGGAACTTCCCCAAGGTCACACAGCCTATTGGGGGCACAAATGCCCACGTATCCTTTAAGTGTGTTTTAAATGACTGGGGCAGTCGTGGGGGAGGGAAATCTTCTCTAAGAAGGAACCAGATCTTATCCGAGTGATCCTCCAGGCTGGGAAACAAGGTGGGGAGGGGCCTCATCTAGTGATCCTGTAGTTGCCATGGCCACCTCCTCCTGCTGGGACAGGCGGTCCAGGTTTGACCTTGAGAGCCTGGAGCCTTGTCACCTACCAACTCTGCCTTCCTGGCCTCCTCCCCGTATGGCAACTGCAGGCCAGGCGGACCAAGGCTCCAGCCAGACCTACTCCTGGCCAGGAAGGGTGAAGGTGGGAGCTGACCAGTGCATGGGGGCCGCAGAGGGATGGGTGGATGGGGAGGGACAGGCCAGGCCCAGAAGTATGTCAGCCTCACGAAGCAGGTGCCCTATGCTTGCACTAGACATGGGACAAGCCTCATCACCTGAGCTGTCCTTGGGTATCTGAGAACCGGGAGTCAGAGCACCAAGACCTGTCCCCCTCTTGCCCGGCTTGAGCCCAGGGGCAGGAGCGAGCTGAGTCCGCGCTCCCACCCCTTATAGGCAGAACCTCCTCTCTATCTGTTGTGGTCCCAGACACACTTGTGTGTGTAGGAAGAAGACACCTTCCTTTTAAAAAGCCTTTGGAAACTGCTTAGAGCCCTCCTCCAACAGGGGGTCAGGCTTGTGGTCCCTCCAGCCTGGGATTTGGCCTCAAGAAGCCACAGGAAGAGCACCGTGCTCCCCTCCCGGCTCCCCCAAAATAGCCACCACAAGGCGGATCGCCCTCTGAGGACACCCAGGCCTTTCCTGGAGCCCAGCCGAACGCTGAATGAAAGCTAAGCCACCTTGGGGCTTTCACCTTGCCTTTGGAGGAGAAGGGACCCCGAGAGGGGAGAGATCTGTTCAGGTGTTACTCCCCGTGTCTCCTTCTTCTTGGCTGGGGGATCCTCCCCGATTCCCTGCCCCATCCAGTTCCAGCATCTGGGGACAGACCTGCGACTTTGCTTTCAGTTTTCCAAACTGTGCTGTCATTTTCCTCTGAAAGCCCCAGTGACCAAAGAGACTCCATGCCCTTCTTGCTGTCCTTGGACACCTTGTCAGTTTCGTCCAGAGCCTTGACCAGCTGACCGGCGTGGCAGGTGGGGGAGGCTCCACCCTGGTTCCAGGCTCTGGGTCCTCCTTATGGCCCTCTGGGGTACAGAAGGCCCTGGGCAGAGTCAGGCGACACCCTCCCATGGTCTGGAGGCCGCTCTGTCAGCCAGCTTTGCTTTATGGCCCTTGAACCTTGACCTTGGGCTTGGAGCCCTGTAGAAATGTTTCTTTCCCCGTGACACACAGCGATGGCGGAACCGACTCCATGTATCCAAACGGCTCCGCAGTCACCGAGTTCCTCTCCCTCGGCTGTGCTGGGTATCATCTTCCAGGCCGAGGCAGTGCTGCCTGCCAGATCCAGGGGACCCTGGAGATATTTATGATCTGTTTCTGGAGGAGGAAGAAAGAGGCAGACACTTCAAACACTAACTTCGGATTAACAACATGGAGCTCAGAATCCCCCCCAAGAGAGGCAGCTGAGTCACTGACGCTGAGGCGTGGAACAGACACAGGGAAGACCCAGCCGAGGAGAGCCCAGATCCCTTCTTTCTGTTGTGAAGAAATCCCCTACGTGCCCCCGGGGACGTTTCTGGATGACCCGAAGTCCCTCCACTGAGCAACTGTACACAGCTGCCTTCATCCAAGTCCCCCCCACCCCCGGCTTCGGGGACCCCACGCCATCCCCACCGAGGGCCCACATACCCGATTCTGCAGGATTCTGGCCCTGTCACACCCATGTCATTGATTTCTGGGGACCGACCTCCCCCAGCCACGCCAGTCTGAAGGAAGGCCACCGATGAGTCAGGCAAAGCTGCCGTCAACGCCAGCCCACCGGCCCAGAGAGGTGCATATCCCGGCCTCCGGGGAGCCCGTCTGGCAGGTGACGCAGCCGCGATGGGGTGCGCGGCCTCCGGGGGCCTCGGGGTCCAGGCAAGAGCCCGCGCCCTGTCCTTGGGCGCTCTCACGGTTGGGACTCCTTTGCTGGTGAGGGTCTCAAGGTGGCCAAAGCAATCAGGGGCTGGACGTCTTGGAAGAAAGGGCACCCGAGCTTTGGAGCGTCTCTGATCTGGTTTCTGCACCTGCCTGTGGGGCCTGGGGCTGCTTCGTCTCCTCTGTCTCTGGAGACCGTGCCCCAAAGGCCAGGGGCAAAGGCTGGTCAGGGACTCTTGCCTCAGTTTATCGTGGAGGAAAGCCTAGCCCCCCACCCCCAATGGGGAGTAGCTGGAGAAGTCGGGATGCTTGAGTCCCACCTGAAGGTCAAGCAGCCTCTCCAGCACACGGTATCACATTTCACCAAAGAAGCCTGAGAATGAGCCCCAACTGGGTCCCTCTGCTTGCAGGAAGCAAAGCCAGCGGGAGAGAGAAGGGGAGAGGGGATGCGCAGCTGGTGCTCCTTCCGGCTCCAGCGAAGCTTCCTGACTCAGAGAGCTCTGACCTACGGGATATGGGGGCCCAGAGCGGGGGCTGTGCCCTGCCCGAGGACACAGAGCCCACCCCACTTCAGGTCCGTCCGGGGCACATGCTCACAGAGCGGGGACTGGCCTCTGGCTGGGGTGGCTGGTGGGCTGCGAACACTAGCTCTCTTGTTTCTCCTGTGGGTTCCTTTTCCTGGAGTTGCCCAGAGGGAGATGGGTGGGGTGGGGGGGCCCCTGGCCTTCCACTGGTGACACTGGTTGGTTTTCTTTGTTTGTTTTTGTTTTTAAGAGAGAGAGAGAGAGAGAGAGAGGCAGAGGGAGAGAGAGTGTCTCCAGCCGATTCCACGCTGAGCTCAGTGATCTGACCTGAGCCGAAATCAAGAATCAGCTGCTTAACCCACGGAGCACCCCAGGCGCCCCTGACACTGGGGTTTTTGTCGCAGCTCTGTGTGACCTGGGAAAGTCCCCTACCCCCTCTGAGCTGCCCTTTGCACAGCTGTAGGTTGGGACGTCGGAGGGTGGGTCCAGTGAGGCTAATCGTGTCAGAGACGACACGTGCGCACGCGCACACACACACTCGTGAACATGTGCTCACGTGTTTGTATTTGGGCGGGGAACATGTGCCTTGGCCTCCCCCGTGCCCCTTCCCTTACCCCTCATCCAGTGACAGTGCCCAGACACTCTCCGGGCTGGTGATGCTGCCCTGAGCCAGCCCCCGGATACCAGCCCCCCGCCCCCACCCCCCGCCCCAGCCCCAGCGGCCCCCACCCCGTACCACTGCCAGCTTGGGTATCTTCTTAGCTGGGCCTCTGGGGGAGAAGAACAAAGAGAATATGTTAGCCCCGTGTAGCAAAGGGACAGAAGTGATTTTTAGGAGGGATCATGGTTTTTTAAAGAAATGTGCTTATTTAATTCCTGCTGTTCCCTCACTGAAGTCAAAGGCCCTAATGTTTTAGAGAGGAAATGCTGTGGTACCCTCAGCCCAGGGCTCACAGGTGCCACACTTTGCCAGGAGTGATCAAGGAAGGCTGCCTGAAGGAGGCGGTGCTTACGTAGGAACTAGCTGATCAACGGTAGGTAGGATGGGAGCCACTTCTAGATGAGATAACAGGACAGCAAAGGCTGTTGCAGGGTTTGTCCTCAGGGCCACGAGAAGGCTGGCCTGGTCCTCAGGGCCATGAGAAGGCTGGCGGAGAAGGTCCGATTGGTGCATTAGAACCAGCCGAACAACTTGGACAGGATTTCCAGAAACTGACCGCACCTGGGCCCCAGCACCCACATCAAGAAAGAGAACATTTTCATCACCTTAGAGGCCCTCCAGCTGCCTCTCCCCTGAACTGCCCTCCCCGAGGGAACCGCTGACCTCAATGCCTGTGCGCAGGGCTATTTGCCTGTGTTCAAACCTCGAGATCCACAGAATCCCTCGCTGTGTGCCCTTTGGGGTTGCGGGCTTTCACCCAGCCTCACCTTTGTGAGGTTCCCCCCACCCCACCCGCCCCGCACCCCTGCAGTGCACGTGGCATGTGCTCACTTAGTGCAGCGTAGCGATCGGCTCTAGGACTGTTCAGTGGATCCAGGCGTCTGTGGATGGAATTTGGGTTATTTATAATTTGGGGTTATTAGGAGCGACGCCGCAGGGAACATTCTCGCACATGTCTTTTGGTGAAAGTATTTATTCATTTTGTTGGATACGCATCTGGGGATGGATTTGCTTCTACTCAGCCTCATAAGAAACTGCCAAATGGTTTTTTTCAGGAGGTTATATCATGGCCCTCCAGACACTGAGAATTCCAGGGGTTCCCGTGCTCTGTCATCCTTGTCATTATTAGTCTTTCTTATTTATTCATTTGAGAGAGAGAGAGAGAGAGAGAGCACAAGCAGGGGGAGAGGTGGAGGGAGAAGCAGATTCCCTGCTGAGCTGGGAGCCAGATGTGGGCCTCGATCCTAGAACCTGGAGATCATGACCTGAGCTGAAAGCAGATGCTTAACCGTCTGAGCCACGAAGGTGCCCGTCATCATTAGTCTTTTTAATTTTAGCCGTTCCTGTGGGTGTGTGGGAGTGCACGCTGCGGAGTGATTTGCATTTTCTGCTGTGGCTAAGGAGCTGAGCCCTCCTGTGTATCATTATTATTTTGCATAGCTTACTCTGTGGATGCATGCATTCCTAGACTCCTCTTCTACTCCGTGGTAGGCGCGTTCATTCTCTTGTGATGAAAATAAATTCTTTTTTTTTTCTTTAAAGATTTTATTTTTTTCATTTATTTGACAGAGAGAGATCACAAGCAGGCAGAGAGGCAGGCAGAGAGAGAGAGGAGGAAGCAGGCTCCCTGCTCAGCAGAGAGCCCGACGCGGGGCTCGATCCCAGGACCCCGGGGTCATGACCTGAGCAGAAGGCAGAGGCTTGAACCCACTGAGCCACCCAGGCGCCCCTGAAAATAAATTCTTAATTTTAATGCTGTGCGCTTTGGCAAAGGCTTCTTTGATGCTAGTGCTTTTTGTGTCCTGCTGAAGATATGTGGTCATGAAGGTCATTGCCTCTGGTTTCTTTTAAAAGCTGTATTTAAAAAAAAAAAAAAAGTTGGATTTTTACCTTTTGGATTTGGGTCTATGATCCATCTGAAATCAGCTTATAATTTTTAAAAAAATATTTATTATTTTAGAGAAAGAGAGTGCACGTGTGTGTGGCCTGGGGGAGGGGCAGCGGGAGGCAGAAAGAGACTCTTAAGTAGGCTCCACTGTCAACATGGAGCCCAGCATGGGGCTCAATCGCATGACCCTGAGATCACGACCTGAGCGAAATCAAGAATCGGACGCTTAGCTGACTGAACCACTCAGGCGCCCCTGGGGGGTCTGATTCTTTTATTTTTCTTTTCCATTTGGATAACCAGTTGAACCAGCACTGTTTATTGATAAAGTCTACCCTTTCTCTGTGCAACTGCATTGGTGCTTTTCTCGTAAACGAAGTGAGTATGTGTCTGTTTGTCTTTGTGCTAATAATGTCTCAATTACTCTAGTTTTAAAATAAGTCTCAATTTTAAAGCTCTCAGTTTAAAGAAGTGTAAGTCTTCCCCTTTTGTTCTCTTTCTTCCAGATTGCCCTGGTTATCCTTGGACTTTTGTGTTTTCATATACATTTCAGAATCTATCTGCCAATTTCCATACACACATGTGTACAACAAACCCACACAAACAGCCTTCTGACATTTTGCATGGGATTGCATTGGGTTTATCGATCAACTGGGGAGAATGAACATCTTTATACTATTGGGTCTTCCAATCCATGAATATAGTATATCTTTCCATTTATTTAGTTCTTCTTTAATTTCTCTCGATGATGTGCTGTAGTTTTCAGTAGATTTACTCCTAGGTAATTTGATGACTTTATGGCACTTTTGTGAAGGGAATCATTATAAAATTTCATTTTCTATTTGCTTATTGCCAGTATATAGAAATAATGTTGATTTTTAGGAACTATCTTTGTATTCCAGCGACCTTGCTAAAATAACTTCATAATTCTAATCATCTCTCTTCAGATTTTGTTGGGGGAAAGATACTTCCAGTGTGGTCCAACCATGGTCCACCAGGTTCTAGGTCAAGACCTGTTGACCTTGAACTCTGGGCTGGATGTGGAGGTAGAGGGGGTGGGAGACAGATTTGGCTAGCCCAGTCAGAAAACTCCCTAGGGCCACAGTGAGGCTCATGTCACAGACTTTGCCCATGCTTAGCCATGGTCTAGGCACTGTCTGCACATCCAATGAGAGCTGCTGCCCCAGCCATGGGATGTAGCTCAGCCCAAGATGGCCTCATGTGAAGGGAAGCCCTGGGTTCTAATTCCAGCCTTTAATTGACACATGGTATGACCTTGAGCACCAGGAAAGTTGCCAAACCTTCCTGGATCTCATCCTTCTCACTCGCAGAAAGAAGGCACTATAACCCGGTATTTCTTTCTCTAAGCCTGGTAAACACTGGTGCATTGATTTCACTCACCAGCATTGTCCCTTTTGCCTGTGGGGTGATGCTGAACATTGTCAGGAAGTCCTGCAGCCCAAGAGCTGCAAACACGGGTGTCCTTGGGGGACAGGGCAGCTGGCTACCATTGTGTTCTGAGGCTCTTAGTGCCATTGATCCCCTTGGGGATTTTTTCCATCACAAGGACACACCCCCATGTGAGGCTTCCCCTGTCCAAGAACGAACTCAATTATTCTTCAATAAATGTCTTGGCAGAAGTTTCTGAAAAACCTTGCCTTCTCTGTGATCTCTGATATTCAAAAGGATGGAATTTAATTACTCTGTCCTGTCCATGGGCCCCAGGGCTGGGCCTGGCATGCAGCCACGGCTCTATCCGACCAGCAGGCTCCCTGGCCCCTGATGGGGCTCTTTGCTCTGGCATGCATTGGGAAACAGGGAAAGCACAGGGCAGCTTTCCCCTTTGGTTTGGTCTTGCCCTCTGTACCCTTCCTTCTGGGGTGTATGGCTTAGAGAATCCCAGTGTGTTGGGTTCCCTGGGTAAACATCTCTAGAAGTTAACTGGTATGGTGATTTCCTAGGTCCTGGTGCTACCAGAGCCTCTCTGCTCCCCATAGGGCTGATCCCAGAGCATCATGGGGATGCTTGGTAGACTCTGGAGCTACAGCCTGCAACTGACTTTCTCCCTCCACCCCTGATCTCCATCTCCCTCATGGCAAATTAGATCCCCACCTATTACAGGAGCTTAAGCTAGGGATCTCTATGAGGTCTGTTGGGGCAGTGTGTAGTGCAAGGCCCGGCAGAATCTTATAAAGGCGAGGAAGCAGGGGCCTTGGTTTTCCCATCTGCAAAGTGGGGATAGCAGTCTAGTGCCTGCCTCATGGTGGGTGAGAGGCTTATATGGAAAGAATAGGTATAGAGGGCTTAGCCCAGGGCCAGACCCAGAGCAAGTACTTGGCAAACATTGTTTGACTAGCAGTAGTCAGGGCTCAGCTGTCTCCTCCTTGGGAAACCATCTTGATCTCCTCTGGCTGGGGTTTCCCCTTTCATAAGAGAGCCACACTGTTGGGCAGCATCCCTCAGTGTGGTTGCTTACATGTCCAGAAACCTTTGAGGGTGAGGCCACTTGTCCCTGGGTCTCTGTCCCAGAGAAGGCCTTGGGGTGTCTCTAGGAAGAACTAGATACTAAATAGGGTTGACAGATAAAATATTGTGTTTTTATTTGTTAAATTTGACAAACTGTCTTTAAGGAGGCTGGAACTGAATCATGGAACTCTCCTAAGAGTCCAGAAGATTTTCCCCTGGTTGATGGGTCTGTTTAGGACCTGCTTATAGGTTGGACCTTGAATCAGTCAGGGTTCTCTAGAGAAACAACCAGAAGGATGTGTGTGTGTATATGCATTTATATAGGTATATACATGTATCTCTTTAGATCTATGATCTATCTATCATCTGTATTAAGGAAATGGCTTATGCAATTATTTAAAATCTGGGGCTGGCAGGTTTGAAATCTTTAGAGCAGGCCAGCAGGGCTGGAAACTCAGACAAGATTGCATCTGGATATCCTTGTTTTGTTTTTTGTTTTTTTTTTAAAAGATTTTTTATTTATTTGACAGAGATCACAAGTAGGCAGAGAGGCAGGCAGAGAGAGAGAGAGAGGAGGAAGCAGGCTCCCTGCCAAGCAGAGAGACTGATGTGGGGCTCTATCCCAGGACCCTGAGATCATGACCTGAGCCAAAGGCAGAGGCTTTAACCCACTGAGCCACCCAGGTGCCCCTGGATATCCTTGCTGGGAGTCTCCTTTTCTCTAGCTTACTCCTTTGTTTTGGTGAAATACATCCTTCAACACCTTTCGGAGAAGGGGTGTGTGGCGTGTCAATGTTTTGAGGCTGTGTGTGTCTACAAATACTTCATTCTACCCTCAAATCTGGAGGGATAATTGAGCTGGGTATAGAATCTTAGCTAGACACCCTCTTCCTCAAAAGAATACTGCTATCTCCCCAGCTTCCACTGTTACTGTTCAGAAGTTCAGTGCCATACTAAATTTGGACATTTCCTGGAGGTCTCATTTTATCTTAGAAGCTTTTAGGGTTTTCTCTCTGGGATTCTGAACTTTTATGACAATGTGCTTTTTGGTGTGAGTTTTGTTTTGTTTTATTTTTCATCTGGCATTTTCCATGTTCTTTCAGTTTGAAAGTTCATATCCTTCAGTTTTAGGTGATTTTTTGGGATCATTTCTTTACTTCTCTCCATTTTCTCGGGTCTCTTTTTCTGGACTCTCCAGTTCGTAGGTTGTTAGACCTGGATTGATCCCCTCATTTTCTTATCTCTTCTCTACAACTGTCACAGTTTTTTGCAACTTCCTGGAAAATTTCCTTAACTTCTAATCCTTTGACTGAATATTTTACATCAACTATTTTTCTTCCATTTCTACAAATGCGTTTTTGTGTTTTGAGGGTTCTTTGCAAATAACCTCCTGCTCTTTCAGGATGCAATATCTTCTCATATCGTTCTAAGGATAATAGAGTTTCACTCTGGTTTTTTGAAGTCTTTTTCTGTCCACTCATTGTCTCTGTTTTCTGAGCTTGCTTTTTTCCTGTTTGTTGTTTCAGTCTTTGTCTTTTGCATTGGAGGCTCTTGATGCATATTTAATATCAGACACTGGGAGCTGAACCCCATGGGCAGACAGACCCATTTCTCATGGGCTTTGCTCAGGAGTTAGAACTGGTCCCAAAGTCACTGTACATCCAAGCATTTCTCTTTGGCTGGAGGGTCTGTGACTTAGCCAGAGGGGTGTGGCCTGAATGGAGGGGGTGTGGCTTGGCTGGAGGCAAGGTCTGAGTGACAAGGCAGAAGAAATCCCAGGCCTACTCAAGGCAAGAAGTTTATCCCCCTGACAGCAGTTTCTAGCAGAGAGTGAGATGAACAAAGTCTCACCAGTACAGGAAGGTCCTACATGGCCTTAAAGTCCCCAGTGTGATGGGGGAGGGAGGCACCAAAAGAATGTGTGGCCCTAGACTGAACTTGGGTAGAGCAGGGTTGACCCCATGTGTAGTAAGATAGACAGGTACAAGTCCTATCTGTTCTAGGCCCAGCCCAGCTCTTGTCACACTGGGGAAACTGAGGCCACTTAGGTTTAGGTCACTTAGACCTCGTTCCCGTGGTCTCCTATGAACACACCTGGCCAGCCTCGCCCCCTGTCCCCCCGCATCTGACCCCACTGACCTCCCTGGAGCTCTCCTACAGGGCTTAGGAGTTTGGGCTGGAGTCAGAGGTTCCCAGGGGGATTTTAGGATCTCTTCCAGCTTGGTCCCCCAGGGACATCCACCCTGCACATGCTCCCTGCTTGTGGACCCATCTCCGAGGCCTCTCCTAGGGGGGCTGAGTGTTTGGGGGCAGGACCACCTTGTGCCCTGGGTCTCCCCTGTCAGGGTCTTATGCCATCTCACTCGGCCTCTCAATTTCTCTGCAGTGGGCAAGGCTTCCCTTTGGGCCCAGGCCTGGGGGGTCAGCCTCACTTGGGAGCTGGGTCCTCAAGTCTGGATACAGAGCCATCAGCAGTGAGCATGCTGGCCAAAGGCAGATGGCAGCTGGATTAGCAGTGTACGGTTGTCCTGCAGTGGGCGGCCGGAGCCCAGCGGTGAGAGCTGGAGGGCAAGGGCACCGGAAGCAGGGTCCTGAGGCCCTTGGAGCTGATCCAGTACTGACCCCTTCTACAGCTGAGAAAATTGAGGGGCAGAGAGGTCAGATGAGCTCTTCTCCAGCCTCACAGTGAATTAGTGGACTTTTAGTTCTCTTTCTACTGACGGCACCAAGCGGTGAGTCCCTCCCTCTTTCTCACACCCCCGCCACGGTTTGCCTGGAACATCCACACTTCGGTTCGCACAGATTGGCAAAGAGTTCCAGGCACGCTTTCCCGCATCCGAGAGACCAGGAATGTGCTGCGGCCTGGGACGCTCATGGGCCCGTGTGTGCTGGGAAAGGGGAGCCGGGATCATGGGAACTTCCGAATCTCGGGAAGTGAGAGGCTTCCTCTTAGCGAGGGGAAACCGAGGCCCAGAGCCAGCGGGCAGGGCCTGGTCCGCGGTCCGTGCCAGTCAGCACCCTCGGTGCCATTTCTGGGTCCCCACCGCTCCCATGAATCATTAGAAAATTTAAACAAACATAATATAATTGCTTGTTGATGACAGAAAGCCAGGGGAACCGTAAAACCAGGCTGGTCTCAGCGCCTGCCCAGGCAGGTGGCACGGGGAGACCGAGCTGGCAGCCTCAGCCCTGCCCGCTGGCTGGGCCTCCCGGGCCTCTCTGTGGCTGGAGAACTGGAGCCCCCCTTCCCCCCCACCTCCACACCGTGCCTGCTGCCAGCCAAGCTCACCTCACCGGCCAAGCGGGGTGCCTAGTGCCAGAACAAACTGGGCCCAGGCCCAGCACACTTTCCAGAAATAGGTTCCTGTGAGAGCCCGAGGCTCACCCCTCCCTCCGCAGAACTTCCCCCCTGCAGAGAGTCCTATTTGTAGCCTCAGACCCTGGAAATGCTCTGTTTGGGTCCCCTAAATGCCTCAGGAAGTTCGGGATGAAAGGGTGGTAGGGGAGGTGGGGGGGGAGGCAGGGAGGGTAAAGTAGGCAGTGTGCGGGGAGGTGATGATTGGACGGGTCGGTAGACAGATAGGGTTGGGGTAGTGAGTGGACACGTGGGACCCCACTTGCTTTGATCTCTGTCTTTCCATTAAAGGCTTCCTGTAAGGCTTGGGGACCCTGAGCTCTGTTTTTAGAGAGAAGGAGGGTCTGTGGTTTGGCCTTGTTGATGGGGCGCCTTGGGAGACCGCGCCGTTGCTCTCAGTGTAGGCACCTGTGGGCCTGTCCCCTCAGTCATGTCCTGGTCCCCAGAGAGGACCCCTCTGCTCTCCTGCCTGGTGCTGGGCTGGCCTCAGGGGGGCCTGGAAGCTCTGATGTCCTCTTTCCAGCTGGGACTGGGCCACCAACTACGTTATGGGCTTCACCTGCTGAGAATTCTCCTCTGCCCTTCTCTTTGCTTTGCGGGTTTTTATCCCCTTCTCTTTCTTCACTACCCTTTCCTGGGAGAAGCGAGGAAGAAACACAGGGGTATAGTGCCCCCCTCCCCCGACCCATGTTTAAGCAGAAAACCTGCCCCCTCTCTCCTGATCCTTTGTGAAGTCCTCGCCTGCCCTAGTCATGAAACTATATACATTCCCCTGGTTGTTTGGAAGTTTCAGCATTTGTACCTCAGTCTCTAATCTGTTTTATGTATCGGGGTTATGGACAAGGTTTTATTGAGGGGGAAAAAGAGTTCTGTTCTTAAAAAATGCTTATAAACCACTGATTGGGCCCAGTCCAGGGGAGCTGGGGAGGGAGATGAGGGTGGGCGGAGCCTCAGGCAGCCTGCGTCTTGTAAACCCAACCAGGGCTGAGCA
Source organism: Neogale vison (assembly GCF_020171115.1). Lineage (NCBI taxonomy): Eukaryota > Metazoa > Chordata > Mammalia > Carnivora > Mustelidae > Neogale > Neogale vison. Next base: position 9,761,796 of record NC_058104.1, read on the forward strand.
GAAGGCCCCATGTCTGCAACCCCTGCCTCAAGCTGCCCCCCGCCGTGGGAGGACAAAGCCCGTACCCTGGTCCTAAGCCCTCTGGGCATCCTCTATGTCTTGCAGAGCAATCACCACCCAAACTTAGGACATTAATGGGGGATTTGTTTTCTGAGATGAGGTTGGGGAACCTCTTAGGGGACAGGGGAGGCCAGTGGTGGGGGGCAGGTATGGTCGCTGCTGGTGAGCTTCAGGCCTCGCTGTGGCCACAGAGGCCACCGATGGGCAGCCCCAGCACAGCAACTGGGACCTGCCGAGTTACCCTCACACCTCAGTGTGTCTCTTTCGTCCAGACTGAGGTTCCTGGAAGGTCAGACTTTGAGCCGAGTGAGTGATTTAGGCATCCCTTGACTTCTGCAGCAATAAAAGCTCTGGAGAACAGCTTTGAATGCCTGTTTCCTCATTAAACAGCTCCAGTCCCTGGAGCAGACAGACTTAAATAGATAATATAATTATCTATTATATTATCTATTTATGTGGGAGATGTGGGCCTGGGGGGTTCACCATCATCAGTCTTCTAACTGGCCTTCTGGCTTCCATCCCTCCCACACACGCCCACCGGACTCGCTGCTGCCGGAGTGACCTTCTCAAAATGCAGATCTGACCTTGACTTTCAGCCCCTCCGAGAGCTGCCCACTGGCCTCAGGACGTTGCCCCAGAGCCCCTCCTGCCAGCCCTCCAGTGTTAGGTCCCAGCCCACTGCTCCAGTCCCGGGTGTATGTGTGGGGTAGGGGGTGGGGGGGGGCTGGGTCTGCTCTGATTCGGCCAGACTGATTCCAGACCCTTCTCTGGTCTTGCTTGTTTCTAGGCCTCAGCCCTCTTTCCTCACCAGGCCATCATATGGTGCATCTCTCAGGCCTCACCTTAGATGCCCCCGCCTCCAGGATGTCCTCCCTGACCACCACCTTCCCCCACCCCAAACTGGCATTGCTGTCCCCTGTGATGCTATTTTGGACATCTTATTCTTATAGCCCTGGTATAGCCCCTACAGCCCCTACCTATTTGCCCATCCTCCTCCCTAGACTGATGTTCTCAAAGGCAGGGAGCATCCCCTTTACCACCTATGTAATCAATTGTTGGATTTTTTTTGAGCCCCTCCTTTGTGCCAGGCACTGAGATCTGTGGGCAAATAAAATAGACAAAGATCCTACGTTTATGGCACTCACATGCTGACTGGGCACCTGGGGTGCTGGCTTGGACACTTTGCTGAATAATGTGCCGTGGGTGCTCCAAGGTCAGGTGGGCTGCCTGGAGGAGGGGGCACCAAGGATAAGGCCCTGAAGGCTGGGTAGGAGTTTTCCAGGCAAACTGGTCAGAGAGCTCCCCGCTTGCCGGCCCAGAGGCTGTCCTGGCAGCTGGCTGCTCTCTCCCCGGGGTCTACACTCCGTTCTCACCCTTCTCTTTCAGAATGCATGAACTGTACCCGGCTCAGTGACATGAGTGAGCGGCTAACCACGCTGGAGGCCAAGGTCAGACGGCTGGGGGGGGGGGGGGGGGCGCTGGCTCCGGGAGCTGGTGGGTGTGTGCGAGCCCTGTACATCGGTAGCAGCCCAGCCCTAGGGAGCCCAGCAGGCCCGAGCAGCTTGGTCCCAGGGCTCGGGTGCTGCTGGGGCTTCTGTGGCTCTGGGTGGCCTTTTCTGGGCTGGGCCAGCCCCCTGGGGAGGGGAAAGCAAGAAATCTGGAGGCCTCGGACAGCAGGCTGGTCTGGATGTGAGTCTCAGTGAGGGGGGGGCGCTGGATGCCCAGAAGGTGACCCCTTGGTGGAAAGGGCCACTGTCCCCAACTCTGGCTCCTTCTTTCCCTCCCTGTCTGGCACACGGTGGGGCCCAGACAATGGAGAAGGAGCTCCTGGCTCCTGTCAGCTTTCGCCCTGTCTACAGTAGGGGGCACAGCGGGGCACCCCAGAGGCTGGAGGATGGAAGAAATGAGGAGTCATTTATGGGGGGGGCAGCCCCAGGCAGAATGGGGTGAGGAGGGAGGGAGTAAGTCAGAGAAGGGAAGGCTGTGTGAGGCACAGGGGTGGTGACGGGCGGGTCACCCTCGTGGACACTGGCGGCTCTGTCCCCTTTGGTCCCTCGGAGGGATAGTGCAGAGCAGGCCTGGGACAGAGCCACAGGGCCGTCTCTACCGTCCCTCAGTGGGAGACACTTCTTCCAAGCTGTGTCCCCTATTACCTCATGTCCATGCCTCACATATTGGCTGAAATTGCTCCTGGGCCCTGGGGAGGCCCCGGTGGTATCTCGGGTTCCTGCAGGAAGAAGCCAGTGCCTTGGGGGCCGAGGCTGCCCTACCTTCACCTCTTGGAACTTGGGACTGCCTGGCCCAGGACAGAGTGTCCGGTGTGGGAGGCGGGCGGGAGCATGGCCTGCCAGCGGGGAAGTCTGGTGGGGACAGAGCGCCGACAGGGGCTGAGAGACCCCCGTGGCAAGACCACAGAGTAGGCTCAGAGGTCGGGCCCCCTGCCCAGAAAAGCCTGACAGGCAGGTCTTCCCACAGACACATACCCATCCACACACAGCCCCACAGACACACACACGCAGATACACACGCACATGCACACATATATAGACACACGTAGACGCACGCACACACGTGCACATATATGCATAAACATAGAGACCCAGAGACGCCCTCACAGACACGCACGGACACACAGACACACACACACAGCCCTTGCCAACCCTGCCTCCCGCTTGGGCCCTGTCTCCTGCCCTGGAAGCCCGACCCTGAGGGCATACCCTTTTGGATGGGGGCTGCGGATGGCTGTCCCTGGAGTCAGACATCAGTGGGACCGCCACCGCCCCAGCTAGGTGAGTCTGGCCCAAGCTCCTACCTCCTTATCTGGGCAATGTGCTGATCCGGGTCAAGGGCAGCCGGGGCCTCACACAACATGGCCGTGGGACCCGGCTTTGGGAACAGTGGAGTGCCGACCGGCCAGAAGCTCTGTGTCACCCTCTCCCACCAGGCTGCCGTCTCTATCTTACAGGCAGAGCCCCCGGCACGAGAAGCCCCAGGGGGTGAATGACCCTCCCTTGTCCCCCGAGGCCTTCTGCAGGTGGGAGGGTCCCCTAGCAGCCCACGTCTGGGCACAGGCTGCGAGCAGGGGGTCCTATACCCTCCTTGGGGTTCGTGGCTCTGCGGGGGCAGGTGGGAGCCTTCGGGAAACAGACGCTACCACCTGGGCCATGCCTGGGGCTGGGGAAGCCCTGGGAGGCTGGGGGGCACTGCATGGGACACTGGTCCCAGTGCCTACTTGCTGGGTGACATTGGGCAATTCACTAGTGGTCTCTGGGCCTCTATTTCCACCTCTGCCTGTGATGTGGCTGCGGTGACCCTTCCTGCGCGGCGGGCGGTGGGGGGGCTTGTAAGGACCAGAATGGGGAGGGCCTCAGAGAAGTGGCGCTGGGGGAGGTCGCTGGAGCCTCACGGGGCAGGAGCCCACTGGTCCGCTGCAGATGGCAGCGCTGAGAGAGGGCGCACGGGCGATGGTGCAGGGGCTGGGGGCACACCCAGGAGGGGACACCCTCAGTCCGCAGGGTCAGGCAGACTGCTGGGGGCGGGAGGGGGGGGAGGGTCCCTGGAGTCTCAGGATCCTCGGGGGGCGCAGAATGAAGGGAGGGGCTTGGCGGGGGTGGGTGGGAGGGGCCCTGGGTGTACCCAGGGGCGGGGCAAAGCCACTGAGCCCCCGGAGGAGCAGGGCAGGCCCAGAAGGGTGCGCTGAGTGTGGGGACGCTGGTGGTTTTGGGCGGGCTCCGCAGGGTTCACTTTGCTTGGAGTCCTGACCCCCTGCTCTGGGGAAGGGGGCAGGCAGGTGGATGGGGGGGGCAGCCAGGTCCTGTGGGAGCACTGGGCAAGCCAAGGGACGCTGGGAGAAGCCGGGGGGAGGCCAAATGCAAGGCCTGGACGTGGACGTGGGGCGGGGGAGTCAGGGACTTTAGCCGATGGGGGGTTCTGGCTCCCCAGAGCTGGGGGGAACCCGAGACACCGGCCTTCCTCTTCTTCAGGCAGCAGAGCGCAAAGACTAGGGGCTTGCGATGGGCGGAGCACCTGTCCACCTGGCCCAGGGACCCCTCTCTGCCTACCCAGGGTCTGCGCACCCATCAGGCTGCCTTGCTCCGATCCCTGGTGCAGCGCGCCCCCTGCTGACCTCTTTGGGAAACAGCAGGGACTCACGAGGGCCCCTGAGGCCTGACTTCCAGCTCTCCTGCGTTAGGGAGACCGTGTTCCCGCCCAGGACCTGGGTCTTCCCAGGATTTGATGCCCCAGCTCTCTCAAGGGGAGAAGACAGGGTGGCTTTCCACGCTGACCCCGCGTGGCCACCTTTTGTTTTCCCAGAGCTCCTACTAAAAACCACGCCCCAAGCCAGGCCCATTGGTATCTTTTCAGTCCCTTCTTTGGGGGAAGCCGGGGCAGGGGTTAGGGGTGACCACAGGGCTCTCCTCACAGTGATGACCGCTCCAGAAGAAGAGTCCAGGGAGTCTGAAGGTGTCCCCGTGACAACCTGCTTGACCCCCGGGTCCAAGGTCTCTCCTGACACAGGAAGGAGAGGAGGGTAGGGGTAGGGGGAACATTCCAGCAAGGGGCTGGTGATCACCCACACCTGGCTTTGGGGAGCTGCAGGTCTCATGGGGGCACACATCCCCAGTGCACAACGGTCTCTGGCCTGCCCGGGGTCCTGACCCTCTGTCCTTTCCCGGCCCAGGTTCTCCTGCTGGAAGCCGCAGAGCAGCCCGCAGGCCCGGGCAATGACCTGCCGGTCCCCCAGAGCACCGTCCCACCCTGGAATGAGGACTTCCTCCCAGATGCCATCCCCCTCGCCCACCCAGGGCCCCGAAGGAGAAGGCCTACGGGCCCAGCTGGTGAGTGAGGCCTGCCCCAGAGACCCTTGGGATCAAGTGTTGAAAAACGGAGCTAACATTTCAAAACTGTAGGCTTTCGAAAGAAAACCAGGAGTTCTGGAAACTTCTCTTAGAAACATGGAAGCTCTGGCCACTGGGGCTTCATGCCTTCTTGGAAACCATTGGCTGGAGCCCTGCACCCGTAGACCCCATCCGGACTGTTACAGAGCCTCACCCTTCTGCCTTGTCCCGCAGTTGGGTGTGTGTCCTCCTGTCCTGCCCCGAAGCCCACCTGCGCTCAGGGCCCCGAGCCCAGCCCCAGACTTCGGGCTCAGTTTTACCGGGAGCTTTCTGCCTCCCACCACCTTCTGGTCCGTGCTGTGCTAGTTTGTAAATACTTTTTATCACCTTCAGCTGCACAGAAATCCTCTCTAATCATTCCAGTAAGTGTGTAATGCTTGGGGTTCCAGCAAGGATTGGAGAAATGACTCCTGCGGTCAGCCCCTGATCCAGGAGCCCGTGGTCTCGATAATTCTTGGCCCCACGAGAGAGCCCTGTGCAGGGGACGCTCTCCTTCCCTCGCCTCTCTCGGAGGTGAGCCCCCCTGCTTCCAGACTCCGCTCCGAGCTCATGCCCTGTCCCCTCCTTACCTCCTCTGCTTGTCCAGTCGGGAGAGGGAGCAGAGCAGGGAGGGCACAGCCTCCAGCAGTGGGAGCACCCAGTGGCCAGTTCTGGGAGGAGCAGACACTCTGTGATCTTCTGTGGGGGGAGGAGGGAGCTCAGGCGTTGTGGGGAGCATCTCATTCTGGGTCCCCAGGCCACCTCCCAAGGATTCACACCCAGGCAGCTGCCCCCGCCTGCCTTCTTCCAAATCCTTCTCCTGGAACTAAGGAGGAGGAAGACCCAGGACCCAAATGCCCTGAGGCGGAAGTTGGGAGGGGTGCTGGGTCTATTGGGCCACTTTCTCCATTCAAGGAGAAGTGCAGTTCCAAGAAATGGCCACCAGGTGGGGCACAAACCCAACATATGGTGACACCGGGGTGTCCAAGGAGGCCTCATTGGGGAGCTCTTTACTATAGGCACTGTTCCCAACCCTGAGTGGGGATACAGTAGGACTCCGGAGGGAGGGGCCTAACTCAGCAGCAGCCTGACTCTGGGCCCTTGAACAAGGGACCACACCTTCCAAAGCCTCAGTTTCCCCACCTGTGAAGTGGGAACACAAGTAGCTGTTGAGACCATTGGAGTTAATAGGTACAACAATGGGTCGTAGACTGTAATGAGGTCTCTGCTCCTGGGAAATGGCCCAGGGGGTCAGGCCCGGAGCCCCTCCACGGTGGCTTGGCCCCCAACGTCCTCAGAGCTCATCTCATTCTCTCCCCAGGGCCCCCGGGGCAGACGGGACCACCAGGGCCTGCAGGTCCTCCAGGCTCCAAAGGTGACCGGGGCCAGGCAGGAGAGAAGGGCCCAGCAGGGCCTCCTGGTAAGGAACCCCCGGATCTGACTTTGTCCGCTGGGGGACGGGGCTGGGGTTCCTCCCCTATCTGAGCAGGTGAGGCATCCCATTAGCCCTGATCTTGCTGGGGTCAGTGACTGCTGTCCTGGGGGGCTCTGGGCTCACTTCCTCCCACCAGCACCCCCACTGCCACCCCATCCCAAAGGTTTTAGGGTCTGGTCTGACCCTGGGCTGCAGGAAGAACAAAAGGCTCTGGGAGTTGGGGGGGGTACAGGCAAGGGGGGTGGGGCAGCTGAGGCCTGGGGACCCTTCTTAGCCATTTAAACCCCTCCAGAGAGCCCCCCCCATCTCCTCCTGGGTCCTGCAGGGAAGGTCTTGCAGGTCCTGTGACGGTAGGTGTAGGGCTGGCCCGGCTTGCCTGGCACTCTCGGTGCCCCAACCCCAGAGCTGAGACCCCTGGAGGGGGCCAGCCTGCCTCCCTCACCTCCCGCCCAGCAGCCCCAGTGCGCCCCAGGCCTGAAGCGAAAGCCACGTTCACTCACATCCCAGGACAGCCCCCCAGGGAGGCTAGTCTAGCAGCCACTGCTGACCTGTTTGCCATCTGCGGTGTCTGTCGCCAGGCCCGGCCCTCACGGGGCTCCTCTTTTCCCACTGCAGGCCACCTGGGGCCGCCAGGGCCCCGCGGGCTTCCTGGAGAGACGGGGCGCCCCGGGCCCCCCGGCCCCCCCGGCCCAGCAGGCAGCCCGGGCTTCCCTCCAAACAGCCCTCAAGGGGTCCTCTACTCCCTGCAGCCGCCGACGGACAAGGGCGGTGAGTGCTCCCCGCCGAGAGACGGACCCTGGGGAAGCAGACCCTTAGGGAGCTGGGCAGCAGCCTGGGAGCAGGGCTCTGCTGGGGGTGGTGGGTTGGTGGAAGGGTCCTTAGCCCCCAGCCCGGCCTGTCACCGCTTTGGTGCCCAGCTCCTGCCCTTGGCTTCCTGACCCCCTCCTCAATGTCACTCTGTTGTGTGGCCAGCCTCAGTTTCCCCACCTGGTGGCAGGAGCACATCCCCTCACAAATCCCTGACCTTGGACTGTGTGACAAGTGTTGGCTGAGCACTTACTGTGTGTCATCACATGGTTTGTGTCATTGGGGACACAGCCGTGAGGAAAACAGGCTCCAGCCCTCGGGGGCCACAGTCTGGGGTTTCTGAACCCAGACACACCTGCCTACCCAGTGGGGTGGGGGGGAGCAGGGAGGCTCCGAGGATGGGGGGACCACCAAAGGGGTATCCTCTGATTAAGTGCCCCGGGGAACCGGGGGAAAGTTTTAAGAGGCGGGTGACAGGGTTGGAGGACATCCCAAGCACCGTGGGGGACAGGGACCTCTTTGTCTGGGTCAGAGAAACTCTGACCCCCTCCTGCTGGTGCTTCTGTCCCTGTCTGAGCCTCAGTTTCCCCACTTGTAGAGTGGGGGCAGTTAATACTCCCAGTGGAGTTGCTCCAGTGGAAGGGAGGGACTGGTTCTTGAGCAGAATGGGGGTTCCTGGGCTGCCCTCAGCGGGTGCAGGGGCCCAGCCGGTAAGAGCAGAGCCTTCTGGAGCAAGTGGGGACTCACTGAAGACTCAGAGAGAGAGCAGGGTTCCGCCGCACACGCCCCAGGGCCACAGGGAGCCATCCCAGGGCTCCAGCCTGCCCTGGTCACGATGCCTCGGGCACTGCTGCCATCCAGAGCGCTCAGAGCCCTCTTCCGATGGGACCCTCCTCACCAGCCTTTGGGGTCCCCAAGGGAGTGCCGGGTGTGTGCCTGGGGAGGAGTTGGGGTGCCCTAGTGGGTCCCCATCTGCTGTGAGCCCCTAGAAGTGTGGTCCTGGCTTCTGGGTGTGACGGGAAGGGCAGGGGTAGCCACTCCCATCCCAGGCATTTCTTGGACTGGCTTCTCTGGGTCTGGCTCTGGGGTTCAAGCAGGACAAAGTCACAGGGGGCTTGCCCTGGAGAGACCCAAATAGCAGGAACTGGGTCAATAATGGACCCCATCCCTGCCCCAGGCTGAGTAATGGGCCCTACAGAGGCAGCCCAGGGCTCTGCAGCTCAAAGGACTGGGCAGGGAGGCTTTCCTGGAAGAGGAGGCCCCACCGGAGTGAGCCTGTCAGGTGCATCAAGAAAGGGCCTGTGGAGTGGAGTAGGGGGAGGGGAGGAGAGTTCTGGCTGGGGAACTGGGGAGGTAAGTAGGGCAGGGCCAGACTCTGAAGGGACTGGAATGCTCTGGAAGGAGTTTGTGCATTATATGAACCCCTCTGGGCTTTCTGTGCCCTTCGACCTGGGCTCTACGGGAGCAAGAGTGTGTGCTTGTCATGGCTGCTGTGAGGCCCAGTGGAGTCGTGGGTGCCTGTCCTGGCCCTGGGGAAGCTCAGGTCCTGCACCCTGGTCCTACCCACCGGGTCACAGGCGACTGCTCTGCCTGCAGACGGAGACTCACAGCTGGCCTCAGCCGCCGTGGACACAGTGCTGGCTGGCGTCCCGGGGCCCCGGGGCCCCCCTGGCCCTCCAGGTAAGTGCAGAGGGCAGCTGCACAGCCTGGTCTGCATGGGGGCACCTGCTCTGGGCTTGGCCTGAGCCAAGGGGCCTTGTGCGGCCGGTTGGGGAACCATGGCCTTGGCAGGATACTGGGGATTGGGCGAGGTCCCTTGCTTCTGGGAGACAGCACCCTGGTGGGACTAGACACAAGAGCCCCAAATGTTTCTGCCTGCTGCCTGCATGAAGCCACTCAGGGCTGCTCCCTTGTGGGCCCAAGTGGCGGTTGTGCCAGGGTACGTGGAGGCCCAGGTCCAGAGGTCAGCACAGGGACGGGGTCAGCACAGGGCTGGCCCCAGGCGCTGGTAGGGCAGGTGCAGGCCTTTTGGCAGAAACCAGGGGCCCTGGAGCAGGGGATGGCCCTGGGGTTCTAAGGGGCTGGATCCTGGGCCTGGCCTGATCCCCACCCTCCAAGGACCCTTGCTGGAGGGGAGGGGAGGGGAGCAGAGGGGAGGGGAGGGGAGCGAAGGGGAGTGTGGGACAGGGGCCAGCCTTGCTCACCAAGTATGTGGGTGCCTTGTCCCCCCATTATTCATTTGCCCCTTTCACATAGTCACTGCTCCCTATGTGGCACAGGGCTCTAGTTTCCTGGCCTCTTTTTAAAAGGTTTCATTTGAGCGAATGCCCCACAGAGGTGAGGGGACTGGCCTAGAGCTGGGGTAGGGTAACTGCCGGAAGGCTTCCTGAAGGAGGTGATGCTCAGCCTGAGACCAGTAAGAAAGAATTAATTGGGCTGTGGAGGGGATGGAGAAGCTCCAGAAGGAAGGAACAGCCCTTGCACAAGCACAGAGGCCAAGGAGCTTTCCAGGAGGGTAGCTGGGGGCATGCCGGTGGAGGGGGCCTGGCTGAGAGCTTCAGGAGCCCTGGAAGGGCCCTAACTGAAGGTGGTTTTGGGTGGCCGCGAGCGTGGATGGTCAGGATGCTGTTGTAGTAGCTCAGGCAAGAAGGGTAGCCTTGGAGGGGTAGGGACCCAGGAGGGTCCCCCCCGGAGAAGGGGCAGCCCTGAGAGAGATTTGCTGGGAGACTGGGTGGCTTGGGGCGGGGGGCGGCGCAGGGTGGCCTCACGGATGAGGCTCTGGGGGAGGAGTGGGTTGCAGGATAGGGCGGGCAGGGGGCTGGCCCAAGGTGATCATCTGTGACTCTGCCCACAGGTCCCCCTGGACCACACGGTCCCCCAGGACCCCCAGGTGTCCCTGGATCGCAGGTAAGGGCTTCCCCATTTCTGGCAGGGGAGGAGGACTTGTCTTCCTGGGAAGGAAGAGCCAGCCTTCTTTCCCAGCCTGAGCTGCTCGGGAAGAGGCGGCCCAGCTGGCCCCTTGGCCACTTGGCTCGGGCAGGACCCGGATCTCATCAGCAGCTTCAGCCCTGTGCTGCCCAACCCCCATCCCAGGGAGGCGTGGGCACCCTTCCCGTCTCAGAGATGAGCTCACTGAGACCCAGAGAGGCCAGGTGCCTCCAGAGGACATACAGATCACAGAATGTCCACCCCAGCCTGTAACCCTCGTCACCAAGAGTCACCCACATGTTGTTACCAGATGCTTTCAGCTGCCCCAGCCCACAGGCACAGGGAGAGTTGGGAACGATGAGATTCAGAACCCTTCCCCACCTGTTTGTGCCAGAGGCTTTCCGAGATAACGTTGTCATGGTATCCCAGGCGTGATGGGGAAGGCGGGCTCAGAGGGGATCAGTCACCTGCCCAGAGTCACACAGCAGGAGAACGGCAGAGGTGGGGCCCCTCTCAGGCTCTCTCCAGCCCTCACCAAGAATGTGGTGGGTGCTTGGGGACCGCCTTTTCCTGTCAGGAGGTCTCTTATCAGGGTCTTGGACCCTGGCGGGAGAGGGAAGGGACGCAGGACATGACACACGTGCAGGGGTGACACTTTAGTTGGGACCTAAGGAACCAGAAGGAGCAGTTGTGCAAAGATGCCAAAAAAGGAAAATCCTGGCAGCCAGAAGAGCGAGTGCAAAGGCCCTGGGGTAGAAGAAAGCCCAGGACAGACTGAGGGAAGGAGAATGAGATGTGAGATGAGGTGGGGGCAGGGTCTGACCGGAGGGGCAGAGTGTGGTTTTCTGTCACAGGGAAAGGGGCCTCTGAGTCTCCCGGAAGGAGGGCCCGTGATCTGATTTCCATCTTTAAGAGGCCCCTCACGCTCGGGCTGGGGCTGCTGTGGGAGAACAGAAGGTGGGGGAGCAGCGGGGCAGGGAGACCAAGGAAGCGTGAGAGGGAGAGAGAGAAGGTGACTTACATTCAGGTGGTTGCACGGGAAGCCACAAAGGGAAGGGACAGGTTTAGAAAGTGGGTGTGATGGGTCTGGCGGATGGAACAGATTTGGCGAGGGAAGGAAAGGAAGGTTATCTCCCCGGCGTGTGTGGGAGCCGCTGGGAGGACAGGGAGCTATCTCCCGGGAGGTGGCTGCAGAATGCGGCAGGTTTGGGGGTCCCCAGGGTTCTCAAGGGGAAGTGGAGTGGGGCGTCTCCCTGTGGGCAGGTGGGAAAGTGGGGCGGAGGCTGGACATGTGGGTCTGGGCTCTGGGGAGCCTTCCGGCTAGATTTCAGCATGGATGGGAGGCCTTGAGCGGGACCCCCATCATTCATTCTCTGGGGGGGGCCCTTTGTGTGGGGGGGGCACCTGCGGGCTTTGCCATCTGTGCAGGCTCTGTGTGACAGCCGTAATGGCCCATTTCTCAGCTGAGAAGACTGAGGGCCCTGCCGAGGCTCAGGGAGGAACTAGTGGAGGGTGGCCCAGGAGGCGCCGTCCCATTTCCTCCACTCTGTCCTCCTCCTGTCCTGGGGCGGGGCGGCTGACGGGGAGACAGAGGCATTAGTGGGGCAGGCCAGGCCTCACCGTCTTATTCTGCCTTTCTGCAGGGCCTGGCCGGAGAGCGGGGCGTGACGGGACCGGCTGTAAGTGGGGGGCTGTGCCGCCGGGCTGTTCCCAGGGTGGTGGGCTTTGGTGCAGGCCCAGGGCACCGGGTAGGTGGGGGTGAGGTGGGGGGACTCTGTCCCGGCCTGGCCTGGGCTCAGCCCCACAGCCACCCCTAACGTGGCCTGATTCTACCCTGCCCAGAGAAGGGGCAGCCTTCCTGTGATCCCAGCTGCCCGAGCTGGTAAAGGGGTGCCCTTGGAAAGTGGGGAGCCCCTCACTGGGAGTGTGAGCAACGACTACATTAGCCTCCTGGTGGGGGATTGGATGCGTGTCCTCGGGTCTCTTCTGGGGAGCCCAGGCCCTTGAGTTGGCATGCTCTGTGGCCTGCGGAGTCCCTCCCTACTCTGAACCTCCCAGAAGTGGAGGCCCAGACAGCTGGCCTCAAATTTCCCTCCTTAGAAGTAAGAATTTATGAGTCCCCACTCCTGCCTGCAGGGCCAAGGAGGCAGACACCTCCTCGGTGCCCAGGTCTAAGTTAGGGGCAGAAGAGCCTGGGAGGAGGGACGCAGCTTTGCCGAGCACCTCCCGTGTGCTGGGGGGAGGGGCCATGCTCTTCACCCACAGTGAGTTTAAGCTTAGTTATGACCCAGCAAGCCAGGACGTTATTTTCCCCATTTTTTGGAGAACTGGCAGCTAAGGCTCAGAGAGGTTTCGTGACTTGCCCAAGGTCGCACAGCAAGGCAATGATGGAGCCAAGTAAACCCAGCAGTGTTAGCCTCCAAAGCCATGCCTTGTCCTGGCTTTTCTGTCTGGTAACAATGCTGAGTCCTGCCCCAGAATTTCGGGCACCAGGCTCCCATCAGAGCTCATTGTAAGTATTGATTTATTTAGTCTGAATCCTCCCGGGAGGTAGGCGGTGTTACCCCGTTTTAGAGAGGAGAGCACAGAGAGGTCAGGTAACCTGCTGAAGGTCACACTGCATACAATGTGGGGTTAGTGTGAGGCCAGTATTGCTGGCCTCGTTTTAGAGGTGGAAATGGAGAGAAACAGGGACTTGGTCCCTGGCCGAGCTGAGATCTGAGCTTATGGGGTGTCAGGCCTGAAGAACAGTGAAGCCCCCAAACCAACCCACGTGGGGCCACGCACGGATGCTTGGGGCCTCGGGCGCTCCCCTGCTCTGCCCATCCCAGGGCGGCGGTGCCCGTGGAGGCAGCTGTCCAGCTCTGGGCACCAGCACCCTTGTCCCCAGGCTCTGCGTGCCCAGCCTGCCCTCACTCCCTCTGGCCCCCGCGGTCTGCGTGAGAAGCTGGGGCAGATAGAGGGGCACCCCCCACTCCCCCCCCACAGATTGTTGATTGTGGGGTTTTCTTCCTAGGGTGAGCCTGGCGGGAAGGGGCACGAAGAGGACAAAGCTGCTGCCGAGGTAACAGGTTCTGGGGGCCGAGCTCCCCTTCTGCCCCCTTGGCTGCGTCCCGGTGGGAGGGCGGGTGCTCGGCAGGTCTGCACTGACACCCCTCAGCCTCACATAGGGCGCCAGGCCACGGGGTGAAGGGGGGTCCCTGCCCGGCGGGGGAGGCTGGTGAGTGACATAATGATTGCAGCTTAGCTGCAGATAGGGAACTGGCCCCGGGGCTGGAGGAGAGGGAAGACACTGCCGGGGAGAACCTGTTATTTAAGGAGGCTACAGCGGCCAAGTCCCTCTCCAGGGACAGGAATCCCCCATGTGCGGTGCCTGGTCCGTGGCAGTGCCCCCAGCATCACTGCGCTGGTGGACTGAAGGACACGTGGGGACACAGACCGAGGGCTGGTGGATGTGGGAGGGAATGGGGGGGCAGGGAGTGAGGATGGGAACAGGCAGGGGCACAAGGGGGTGGGGAGGGGACACAGATGGAATACGGGCATGGCCGTGGGGACCCGCTGTCTTCTGGGAGGAGGAGGGATGCTGGAGACTTGGGTGATGGGTAAAGGGGGTGAGGGCAGGGGGGCTGGCAGAGGAGAACTTGCAGGCTGACAGCAAGAATCCCCAGGGTGTGTGGCCACAGTGGGCATCTAGGGGTCTCTGATGAGCCACCCTGGGGGTGACTGGGGAGGTGGGCTGGGATGGAGTGGGAAGGCTGGAGCCAGAGCAGCTATGGCGGGCACAGGAGGCAGCAGGAGAAAGATGTGGTACAGGCATGGGCCCAGAGTCGCAGGGAGATTCACAGACTTGCAAAGGGAGACAGAAACAGTGCTTAGGATGTCACTCTTTGCCGGGGCTCAGGGGCTTGGGGCTGGGCTGGGGCTCTGGACCCCCATCCCAGACACTGCCCGCAGTGTGGCTTCTTGTGGCCTTTGCTTCCCTGGGGGGAAGACCTCTCTCCTTAACCTATAGGACACTTTTTGCTTTCTTTTTTTAATTTTGCTTTTTTTAAAGTGGGTTCCACCCCATATCAGGGCTTGAACTCACGACCCTGAGAGCAAGACCTGATCTGAGATCAAGAGTCAGACGCTTCACCATTGGAACCACCTGGGGGGGGCCCATCCTTTTGTGTTGTTTCAAACTAGATCGATGGGAACATCCGGATAGAGCTGTCATGTTATGCCCGCAAGAGGCCCGTTCTGGGACTGACTTCAGGGCGGGGCCCGAGTCCCTTACCATCATGTCCCTTCTCAAGTGGCCTTGACATCTGGCTTCTCAATAAACCAGCTCCTTGATGGGTCTCGGTGCACCAGGTCCTCAGCCCGTGTGTGGGTCAGCCCCTCATCATGGTGCACTAGAGAAGGTGGCTCTCCCTTTAGTCTCTCTTTCGGGAGTGGCCACACCTGGGGAGTTCTCAGGAGACCAGCAAAATGCCCCCACCTGTGCTAGGGCCTCTGCCCTTGGTAGGGTATTTTCCAGAAAGCAGGGCTCTGCCCAGGGGAAGCAGCCAGGCAGGGAGCAGGAAAAACTGTGACGCGCGGGGGACAGGTCTGGGTGTGAAGCCAGGCTGTGTGGCCCCAGGACCCTGCTTACCTTCTCTGTGCTGCAGCTTTCTTGTCTGCAAACAAGGCTTCAGACCCCAGGCCTGCCATGTGGGTATCCAACTTGGCATGGCTGTTTTACTTAGAGGATGGGGACAAAGGGACAGAGTCAGGAATAGGGAGGGCTCGGAGGATGTGGCCCGTCTCTGTGGCCGGCCCTGACCCTGGCCGCTTCCTCTCCCACCCCTCAGGGTGAGGGGGTGCAGCAGCTGCGGGAGGCCCTGAAGATCCTGGCGGAGAGAGTCCTCATCCTGGAACACATGATTGGGATCCATGGTGAGTGGTGACCAGGGCCTGGAGCCAGCCGGACCTGCAGCTGGCCGTGGAGTTGGGAATCCCCTCTGCCCCGGCCTCCACAAGCCCTTGCTGCCCTCAGGGCAGCTGCCACTGCCTCTAGTCTGCCTGACTCGATGTCCTCCACTTGGCTGCCAGTCGGTCTTCCCCAAACCCCAGGCTTACCCTACCCTGTGCCTCCCCTGCTCAAGGGCCCTCTGTGCCCCACTACTGCCCGTGACTGATGTCCAGGCACATCAGGTCCCAAGCCCCTGCCCAGCATGGCCGGGTGCCCAGTGACTTGGAGCCACCACCTAGTCCTCTCAGGACCTCCCTCCCGCCCCCCACCTCCACGCCTTTGCTCAGGCCAGTCCCTCTGCCCACTGACCACCAGCTCCCACTTCAGGACCTGCTCTAGGGGTCTCTCCCCCTGGGAAGGCGCCCTCCTCTCACCCCTCGGTGCTCTTCAGAGCCTTGTGCTCCCTGATGGGGGTGGGCTTTCCACGTCTCTCCCTGGCATGCGGGGCAGGGAGCCCGGGCGGGGTCCACACCGGTTGCCAGGTCAGCACTGGTTGCCGGGTGAGTGGGCGAAAGCGTGAGTGACAGGTGCCTGTGTGCCCAGGGAGCCTTCCGTGGCCTTGCCCTGTCCTTGCTGGGGGGCGCCCGAAGCAAAGGGGGCCCTTGAGGGCTCCCGAGGCCCCGCATGAGCCGGCCCGCCTGCTGTCCTTCCAGATCCCCTGGCCTCCCCCGAGGGCGGTTCTGGCCAAGACGCTGCCCTGAGAGCCAGCCTGAAGATGAAGCGGGGCGGCTCCCCGCCCGACAGCGCCCTCGCTGCCCTGCTCGGCCCCGACCCTGGGCAGAGGAGCGCCGGCCGGGCCAGCGGTGGCAAGTAAGAGGCCAGCTCTCCAGGACAAGCCCCAGCCCCGCCGGAGACCCGGCCCTGAGGCCCGTGTGGCCCTGCTGGTTCCTGAAGACCCACCAAGGGGGCCTGCGCTCCAGGCATGGACGATCGCAAGAGACACTGGCTCCTGGGGTCTGGGGGGCGGGGGGAGCTTGGGGACAGATGGCAGCTCCAGAGGCAGGGTCCAGAGGGCCCCAGCACTCTGGGCAGGGCCCTTTCCTGGTTCCTGCCCTCCCCACCCTCACCTTCTGCAGGAGACGGGGTCTGGGGGGGGCTGGGCGGGGCACGAGAATAACCCTAATACTCATCATTTACTGAGTCGGGGCCTGTCCAAGGAGCTTTCCCTGCATTGTCTCATTTAACCCTTAGGAGGTAGGCTTGGTATCCCCACTTTCCCTAGGAGGATGGAGGCCTAGAGAGTATGAATAACCTGCCGAGGCCACGGGACCAGGGACAGCTGGGACAGGATTTGAACCCAGGCCTCCTGGATCCTTAACGCTCTACCCTGCCAGCTTCCTGTCTTTGCAGAGAAACTCAGGCTGGGCGCAGGGCTGTGGGGGAGGCTGGACCAGCCAGCAGGGAAGGAAGGCAGGGTCCTGGGTCTTTTTCCTCAATCCCCATCCCTGGGCTTGGGGTCTGCTGCAGGGTCTGGCAGCGCCAGGGACACCCTGAATAAACCCAGGACTCGGGTTTATTCAAAACCGGCATCGCCCACCGCTGCCTCCCGGCCTCTGGACCCAGCCAGCCCAGCAGGGCCCTCCTGCCCATGAGCCGAGAGGAGGAAGTAGTTACTGGGCCGGTGCGCCCGAGGAGGCCATCGCTGGTAGCTCTGCCCTGTCTGGGAATCTCTAGGGCTGGCCATTTCTGGGTCACACGGCAAGTCCCACGTCCCCTTGACCAGCTAGAGACAAGAAAGCTGCCCGAGTCCCAGGCCCCGTTGGAAAGATGCTGCCCCCTCAGGGCTGTGGGCCCAGGCAGACTCCAAAGCAGACACCCGGGCCCAGGGACGCCAGAGCAGCTCAGACCACAGGCCTCTTGAGCCATGGGCTCCCCTGTGACCCAGCCTGGCCCTGGTGTTCCTCTCTTGCTGGGTCAGGACCCAGTCTCAGTAGCAGGCTCGGAGGTTTTGGTGCCACCCCAGGTCGTGTCTCTCCTCAGGACTGGAGCCATCTGTCCCCAGTGTCCTTGGGGCTCTTGGGAGGTTGTGGCCAGGCCCCGGTAAGCTCCCCCTGCCCTGTGTGAGGCAGGACCGGCCTGGGGGCCGAGGGGCAGCAGTCAGAGGCCGGTGGGAAGTCTAGAATTTTCTGACAATAAAGGTGCTCTCCCCACTGGGGCTCTGGTGTCCTGGCTCCTGGCCACAAAGACGCAGGTGCAGAGGGAGGTCGGCTCTGAAAGAGTCACATCTAGGGATGGGGTGGTCGGATGTGAGGACAGTGCCGCACACACAACATAGGACACGGCTGCAGGCTACAGGAACACGATGGAGGGGATGGCTAATCTGTCAGGGGCCCGGGGAGGGGCACGGAGGGGAAAAGGGTCTTCCGGGGTCGGTAAGAGTTGGCTAGACGGGAAAGGGCAGTGGAGGCAGGGGGAACAGCCTCAGCAAAGGCTTGGAGTGGGGGCAGGTCATCAGGGACCCCTTGTACAGGGCGCCATTGTGCCCAGAGTGTACCCAAGTGCAGGAGGCTGGGCCAGACCTGGCCAGGAGGGCTGCCTCCCCTGGAGGGCTGAGCCCCTTTCTCTTTCTATAGGCCACCCTCTCAGCTCACGACCCCTCACCCCTGGCCCTGAGCAACCCCCATGTGTTGGGTGAAGCCTCAGCCAGGGTACAGGGCAGCCTCCAGGGTCCCCGTGGGACTGAATGACAAGCTGGGCTATCCACTCATCAGGGAGGCCGGACAGAAGGCATCTCCTTCTCCCAGACCGGTGGGGGACCAGCCTCACAAGACTGTCTGCTTTACCCCCTTTGCCGGGGACACTGAAATGTGCTGCCTCGGGGGCGTCGTCAGCTTAGGCTCCGTGTGGGTCTCTCCCCGAGCACGCCTCAAGGGAGGACCGCTTCCCCGCCGACACCTGCGTTCTTCGACCCGGGGCTGTCGCTTTGTCCGCACGTGCCCGAGGCCTCTAGGTGCAGGGCAGCAGCGAGCAGGGAGGTGGGGCTTCCGAGGACCAGCGGCTGGCTCTCCCCGGGGCTGCCCCGTTCCGGAGCACAGCCCTGGGAGGTCAGAATCCCGAAGTCAACTGGGCCTTCCCAGGCCTTGTAACCGATATCTTCAAAGTGCGAGCCCAGCGCGCCTTTTATTTAAGTGGGTTAACTCGACGTGTAACTTTTCAGTATTTGGATGCACAGGAAGCCTTCGTCTGCACCCTGGCCCGGGACCCTGCAGCCGTGGAGGGCAGAGTGGGCAGCCAGCCCCAGCGCGGGGGGCGGGACCGGATGCCCAGGCGCGCCTGGGGCCGCCGGAAGCGGAAGTGTGGGAGGGAAGCAGCTTCCGGTGGGAGGCGGAGGGTGGACGCGGCGAGTGTGAAGTGTGTTGGCGGGCGTCGAAGCTTCGGGATGGCGTTTCCCGGGGTTGGCAGGTCACAGGCTGGTCCTTCTTTTGTTTTTTGAGTTACAAAATACTTTCATTCAGACATTCTTTCACTTTATTCTTATAATTCTTGGTGGAAAAGGTACTCCATTTACCTGATTCTACAGATGAGGAGACTGAGGAGTAGAGTTACCCCAAATGAATTAGTAACTGGCAGGGCTGGGACCCCAGAGTCCCTGGCCTTCACCCTGCATTGACTAGGAAGCAGAAATCTAGATCAAGAAACTGATGATGATAATGATGTAAACTGGAATTTGGTCACTGGATATCCCTACATCCAGCATCTTCCTCCTTTCGGATTTCCCTGAATGTGGCCATCGACAGAGAACTCCATGCTCCTCGGAGTCTCTCAGGCTGGTCCTTCTCAAAGACGAGGCCCGCACTGCGCCAGACATGCGGCGTATGTCACCTGCCTGCAGCGTCGGAGCCACCTTTCCCCTGTTGTGGAGCGTCCGCGACGTCCCCGGGAAGTGGGGCGGCTCGCTCGAGGTCACACAGCGCGTGGTCGTGAAGCAGAGTTTCAGGACAGGCCTGAGACTTGGGGAGGCCGGGCTCTAGGCTGCCGTGGTTCCGGAGGGCAGAGGGGCGTGCCCCTAAACCGGGAGACTGAGGCAGGGCACTGCCAGGAGGGGCCAGGGCGAGGAGGGGCCGGGGCCGGACAAGGAGCGGGAAAGATTCGTGGTTGCGTGGGTGGGGGACGGCAGAAGGAACGTTCACTGGGGGACCGAAGCGGCTGCCACGTGCCAGATCTTGGAGGACCTCGAGTGCCGGAGGAAGGAAGCTGGCCCACAGGGGACCGGCTGCCACAACTGGTTCTCGAGGTCAGTGTGTCCCCTTCCCTCCATCAGGCCCAGAGAACGCTCTTACTGAAACGCAAGCCTGCCTGCGCAGCCTCCTTGCGAAGGAATCTGCGGGGGCTTCCCTGTTCCCTGCCCCCAGCCTGGGCTCTGGAACTTTGTTGGCCCTGTCACCAAGGTCCCATCCTCCCTGACGATGGCGGCTCCAGCCCAGCAGGGGGTGGTAGCGTCTCTCTTTGGCTGGCCTCTTCTCTGTCTGGCCTGGGGGTGCTGGCTCCCCAGCCACGTGGCGGGGGGTCACAGGTGCTTGGGGGATCGGTGAGGGGAAGAGGGCAGGTCGGAGGGGTCGTCGCCTGGCACTTAGAGCCCCAGGGGCAGCAGGGCTCTCCCATCTTGGCTCTCAGCTTTGGACAGAATCCTCAGACGCATTCCCTGCTCTGATTCCTGCAGCCCAACGAAACCAGCTGGGCCTCTCCGGCCCTCGCTTCTGTCTGGTGTCCTGCTCATGGATGGAAACTCCCGCCTGTACCTCTACACTCTGCTTACAGGTACCAGTGGTGACTCAGAATGGAGAAACAAGCCACCCAGAGCCCCCTGCCCGGGTGCCATTGCAGGGCCTCCATGCCCTGTGGCGGCCCCCTTCTCCCCGCAGCCCCCTGGGGGAGAGCATCGGCCCAGGGCAGGAGGAGTGGGAGGGAAGGGAGCTCCCACCCAGCGGGCCACCCAAGGGTAAATGAGGGAACATTAGCATAGGCCCACCATGGGCACAGATGGGTAGGAACTGCTTGACTCTGGCCCCGGACCCCAGACCCCGAGGCTCTGTCTTCCCCACTAGGCTTATGACCTCTTGTGGGAAAGTCGCATCTGTGTCCCCAGTGCCCTGCTCTGATCACTGCCGTGAGTCACAGGACATTTCCAACGGGAGAATGACTCCTTCCCAGACCTAGGAGGCAGTCACCCAGGTGGTGCACAGGGGGCAGGCGGGCATCCAGGATGGGCCCAGGTCAGAACAGCAGCCCCCTCCCACCCAAAGATCCCACAGCTGCAATCCCAACCACCCCCCGAGGTTTCTGGAACACCTCTCTCCTAGACCTGTTTTATGGATGATAAAAAGAGAATTTCACGAGACTTTCAATTACTTGAATTCCACGGAGATTTATTTCCAATGCTATTAATAAATTCTAATGTCACCTATAACTTTCAATTGCCAGTTAATTAACTTGCAATCGGTGCATTGTAAAACGCAAATTAAATACTTTTTCAGGCAGGGGCTGGTCAATCTAATGAGCCGGTGTGCCCCGAAGGAGACAGTGTGGCTCACCTGTTCCAGCCTCGCCTCCCTCCTTGTTGATGGCTGTGTTGTGTGGCATGGGCAAGTAGACAGCGAGGTCTCTGTGTTCCCATCTGTAAAGAAGGCTCACAGAAGCGGCTTCCAGACTCCTCAAGTTAGCTGGGATTGAAGCTCTTATTTTATCCGCAGAGAAGTGCCCCCAACAGGTCCTGAGTGGTAAGTGGAGTCACAAGTCTTTGCTCTGACACTGCGGGCAGGGTCACTGTTCAAGCTCCTGGGGCTGCCGTAACAGACAGGCAGTAATGTATCCTGTCACAGTTCTGGAGGCTAGAGGCCAAAATCTAGGTGGCGGCAGGGCTGTGCTCCCTGGCGGGCTCTCAGGGAGAATCCATTCCTTTCCCTTTCCAGCTTCCAGTGGCTCTGGGCATCTCTCCGGCTGGCGGCTGCCCCATCCCTGTTCCCTGGATCTCTTATAAGGATTTCTCTTTGGATGTGGGGCCCAGCTGGGTAATCTGGCAATCTCTGAGTCTCAAGATCCTTGCCGTAATTATGGCTTCAAAGACCCTCTTCCAAATAAGGTCACATGCAGATGTTCTAGGGTTGAGGACTTGGGACATACAGTTTGGAGGCTGTTATGACAGTGACCTTGGGCCTGTCATTTAACCCCCCGGGGCTCCGTCTTCCACCACGTCAGAGGGCTGAGCTCCCTCCCTGGGGCAGACACCTCCCCTGTGTCAGGCGCTGCCCCACAGTCATAGGGACGGACTCAGGCAACCTAGCGGCTTCGTCACCCTTCATTTCGCAGGGGAGCAAATTCGGGCAGGAGGTTAAGTGAGGCGGCTGCAGTTACCCAGGTCAGGATTTGAACCCGCCGTCTGACCCTGCAGCTTACACTCCCTGTTCCGTAACTGAGCTTTTTATTATTATTATTATTATTTTAAAAACATTTTATTTATTTGTCAGAGATCACAAGTAGGCAGAGAGGCAGACGGAGGGGGTGGGAAGTAGGCTTCCTGCTGAGCAGAGAGCCTGATGCGGGGCTTGATTCCAGGACCCTGGGATCATGACCGGAGCCCAAGGCAGAGGCTTATCCCGCTGAGCCACCCAGGTGCCCCTATTATTACTGTTAAGCTATAATTCACATACCATTCAACTCACCCATTTCAGGTGTCTAATTCAGGCATTTTTGGTGGATTCACAGTTGTGCAGTCGATTTTAGGACATTGTCATCTCCCCGAAAGAAACCCTGTTTTACAACTCGAGCCATTCCCCAGTGCCCCCCATTCCTCCCTCCCCTAGGCAACCACTGACTGGCTATCTATGAATTTGCCCATTCTGGACATTTGACATCCTGGAATCCTACGCTGTGTGAAACTTCTGGTTTCTTTGACCGAGTGTAATGATTTCCAGTTTCATTCACGTCGTGGATGTGTTTGTGCTTCATTTCTCTTTAGGGCTACGCAGGAGCCTGCACTGTTCTTAACGACTACGATGCCCTGTTAGGTCCCTGGCAGCTCTGCAAACCTTTCTGTAGGATTGGCACATTCTAGAAACTTCCACCAAACCGTGAGGTTTGATCTTTGAGGATTCTGCTGGAGCTGGGGATAGAAGCTGTCTCCCTGTCTGCACATCACTGTCCTCTTTCTTTACAAGATTCCTGACACCACAAGATCCCAGGGATACTAGACGCCCGTGGATGTGCGAGAATGCCAGCCCTCAGGTCTGGTCCCCACCAAAGCGGAGCTGTCCTGCCCTCACCTGGCACAGAGCTCCTGGCCTTTCTCAAGTCCTGGCCTACAGAGGACAGGCTGCTGTTGGTACAGCCCTCGGGGTAAATGACCAGGGCTGCCCCTGGGGGTCATGCCTAGCCTGGGGTCTCTGGCTGTCCCAGCATTGCTCTGGAAGCCTCCAAGTGTCAACACCTGAGCCCACCTGAAACACAGCGACATTAAAGATGGGAAGCTTTGTTTGAAGGTGTCAGGGCCCACGCCCAAAGGATGCTCCCTGATTTGGTTTGAAGGCTTTTTCTTATTTATTTATTTATTTGAGAGCGAGTGAGCAAGCTTGAGTGGGGTTAGGGGCAGAGGGAGAGGGGGAAGCAGACTCCCTGTTGACCAGGGAGCCCAATGTTTGGCTTGATCTCAGGACCCTGAGATCATGATCTGGGCTGAAGGCAGACGCTTAACCCACTGAGCCACCCAGGTGCCCCTGAAGTCTTTTACTGCAGGGACCACTCTGGGAGAGAGCCTTATCTGAGCTGCTGAGGACTCGGGTGGGGGGGGTTGATAGCTGCCAAGAGGCCCCCCTTCACCCAGAGCTTGCCTGTGTGGCTCAGAACAGAAGGGACCTTGGCACTTCAAGTCCCAGTTCTTACATGGCTCGTAGCTTCTGCACACTGTTGAGGGGCCACAGCCTCTCTGACCTCCCATGGGGCCACAGTGGGAATTGGGTTCTCTTGCCCAACGGTTTCTGCCAAACACTGTCCCCTCCCCAGGCTTCATGGAAGGAGCCAGCAAGGCTGCATCCTAAGATTTGTCCATCCGAGGGGTCAGCTGCAGCCTGTCCATAGCCACCCCCCCCATTTCCTAACTTGCAACTGCAAATGCTCCTGGGCTCTGCCTAGGCCTGGCTCCCGTGGGGTGCTGGAAATGCAACCGCCCCTACCCTGGAAGGGCACCCTGTCTTGCTCTATGCCTGGGGGGAGACATGGCCTCATTGAGGGCCAGGTAACCAGGAAAAGGTGTGGGTCGGTGGCCAGCACCACTCCTCAGCCTCACACCCTTGGGTAGGGCTAGAGGATGGCCCCACACCTGGCCTATCCTGCCCCCTGGCCCAGTCCCATTGATGGATCAGTCCACAGACCGAAGCAGGCCAGTCCCCATCTTCTAGAAAGCAAGGAGGGCCGTGAGGACAGTGGGGGACCCCAGGGAGGAGCACTCGGCCCAGCTGGAGGGAGGAGCATCCTCTCGAGGGGACACAGCTGAGGCACCTGCAAGACTGAGTAAGAGTTCGCCAGGTGGAGGAGGGGGCAGCACATGCGAAGGCCCGTCTGTGTGGGGAGAAGGGAAGTGTGAGAAGCACAGGGAAGTTTCCAGAAAGAGGCTGGGGCAGATGTGGGAGGAGGGAAGGCAGGGTCAGATCAGGAAAGGAGATTTGTCCTGATGGTAATGGGCTGCCACGGAAGTTTCCAGCAAGGGACAGACACTGTGGGACACCTGTTAGGAAGTGGCCCTCCAGCCAAAGGGCATGAGGCCTGAATGGTGGCAACAGAGAGGAGGGACAGTCACCAGGAGCTGGGGCGTGGGCGGGCGGACCTGTTTCTACACCGAACCACCCCCCAGACTGCTCTGTCACTGGTTAAGGTGGGAAGGCGGGGCATGAGGGAAGACCCCACAGGCCGGGGCTCTGGCAGACCTCATACCTGGATCATCAGGGAGAAGGAGGGGGTAGCGGGTGCTTAAGGCTCGCAGCCTCCACCACGCCACCAGTATGTAGGCTCCCCAGAGGTAGGGCACCCCCTCCTTGGCAAATGAGCCTGGGCTGAGGCCTCATCCCTGCCAGGCTGGACACGGATACCTGATGAGGAAGGAGGACCCCAGAGACCCAAGGCTAGGAGCCCCGGACAGCATGGAAGTGTGGCTTTCCTGCCTCTTAGGGGCACCAGTTTTTGCTGGACCAAAAGCTCGGTCTCTGCTTTGTGTCAAGTGAGCACTGCGTTCTTGAATGTGACCATCCTGTCCCCAGCCTCTTTGGGGACTTGATGATGTATGTTCCTCCAGGTTCTCGGGACCAAGTCACCGTCCGCTTTATTGCCCTGCCGCCTACCTGCTCCTCTGCTCCAACCATTCTGGCAGGCCCAGCTCTTCACAGATGGGGCGCCGAGGGCCTTGGCCTTAATTTTCCTTCTGTACGGCGGTTTACAAAGGGAGAGTTTTTTTGAAGACTCAAAACCAAAAGGTGCATCTTAATTAGGGAAGACGTGCAGGGAGGCCAGGCTGAGCCCTGCTGGGCACCAGCCCTCCACTTTGTGAGAACAAATGCTTTGAACGCAGCCCCGTTGCCATGGTGATCCCCGCATCTCAGCTTACTGAGGTGGCATTGCAAATCTGTGGGGGAAGAACAGATTATTCAATAAATGATGCCGGGACATTTGCTTAGCTATTCAGAAAGAAATAAAATTAGCTCCTTACTTCACACCATACTCTGATACGAATTCCAGAGGATCCAAAGAATTAAAATAAAGGAAATCATTAAAAACTTGAAGAAACTATAGCCAAATATTTGATCTGTCATTGAGTAATGTCCTTCTAAACAAAAAAACAGTGGGGAAAAGAACAAAGAATAAGAAAATTTAACACATAATATTTTAAATATCTTTATGTTTTTAAAAAGCCATTTAATGGAATGTTTTGGTTGCCCTATAAACAGGATAACAGTTGCAACGAGTATGACAAAGGGTTAACACCTCTAATATATAAAAAGCAGTAACAAATAAATAAAATGAACATTCCAGTAGAAAAGTAGTCAATGAGAAATGTACAAAAGGAAACACAAATATGACATATTTTAAAATACTGAGCTTCACTAGTAAAGAAATGTTCATTAAAACACCAACAAGAATTTCTCCATCAGGTTATCAAAAATTGTTTAAAATCATAATATTCAATCTTACTGAATAGACAGAAATTGTGCTTTTTAAACCATGAAGGTACAAATTGGTAAAAATTTCTAAGGAACAACAGGGTTTATGCCGTAGAGCTTTAAAAATGTTCATATCATTAATGTGGAACCCCCAATTCTAACATATTTTAAGGAGATGGTCAAAGCTAAAATGTGAACACAATATTTATTTATTTATTTATTTAATTTTAAATATTTTATCCATTTATTTGATAGACAAGAGATCACAAGCAGTCAGAGAGGCAGGGGGTTGGGGGGGTGGAATGCAGGCTCCCTGCTGAGCAGAGAGCCCAACGCGGGGCTCAGATCCCAGGACCCTGGGATGATGACCTGAGCTGAAGGCAGAGGCTTTAACCCACTGAGCCACCCAGGTGCCCCAATACAATAATATTTATTGTAAGAACATAAATTTGTAATTCACTCAAACTTGGCCTTAATTTTCCTTCTGTATGGCTAAATAAATTACATAAATAGGAAATACTGGGCACCTATTAAATTAATATTTTGAAAAATACTTAATGGTATGAAAACATGTCTAAGAGGTAACATTAAGTGGAAACTAACACATCTGGCTGGCTTACTTGGTAGAGCATGTGAGTCTTGGTCTCTGGTGGTGACTGGAGCCCGACACTGGGCATAGAAATTACTTAAAATCTTGAAAGGAGGAAGAAAGAAAACAGTGTATCAGTTGGGGTTTGGGCATTCAAAACCCACTCTGCATGGCTGGCTAAAGCAGAGAAAGAATTCACTTGGAAAACCTCGAAGAGCTCCAAATCATCAGGAACACGGGAGAGTGGATTGAGAAAATAAACAGGCAGTAAGACAGCCACAAACGCAGCTGGAATCAGGAAGCTTTCGGTGAGGAAACCGCTCAGAGACTGCTCTGCACGGAATGTCCCTGCAGGTCTAATTGGTCAAGACTCACCAGCATTGTGCCCAGGATACTGCCGTGTGCCCTATCAATGACTGTTTGGTTACTGATGTTCTTTCTTTTTAATTTCTTTTGCACATATTTTTAATAGTGTATTTAAAGTCTTTGATACGTTCAGTGTTTGGGCTCCTTTGGGGACAGTGTCCTGTAACTGGGCCATACTGTCTTATTTCTTGGCATGGCTCATCAATTAATAGAATGTTGCAAATCTGGAATCAGATCTCCACTTCCCAGGGGTTGGTTGGTACTGTGATTTGCTCTCACTGCTGCTGCTGCTGGTTTCATTAGTAACTTGCCTGGATTAATTCTGTAAAGTCTGTGTTCTTTGCTGCGTTTAGCCACTGAAATTTCTACACAGTTAGCTTAGTGGTCAGCTATAGATTGGCTAGAGATTTCCTCAAATCCCTTAAATTAGTAAGTCGCCCAGCCCTTGCTGAGGGGCTCTGCCTTCAGTGCTCTAGCAAGGAGCTTGACAACTCTGTCCTAGCCTTCACTTCCTACTTGTGCAGAGCCTCAAGGTCAGCCAGAGGTGAGATGTCCAAGCTTTCAGAAGTCTTTCCTGGATACATGCACAGCTATGCCCGTATGTGTGGCCTTCTAGAGTCCCAGGGACATGCTGGAGCCTTCTGAAGCCCCCTGTGGACATCTCCTTTTCCAGTTTTTATTTAGTCTCTCTTTAACCCCAACAGATACTGCCACTTCAGGCAGCTACAGTATTAAACACTTGCACCTAATTATTTTTGGCAAATGCTCTGGAGCTAGAGCTATTCGCAAAGAGCAATCTTTAAGGCAGGTGGAATAAAGACAGTCCTGGGAATGGAGCTTTTCAGGGAATTGCCAGACAAGTCAATTAGTGACAATTCCCTGGGTATGGCGTTTTTTGTTTTGTGTGTGGGGGGTGTTTTTTTTTTTTTTTTTTTTTTGGACGCTCCAAACCTGTTTACCTTCTAGTGGCTGCAGGGCTGCTGGCTGTCTTGGCCACCACCGTTGTGAGACTATCCTTTTTCAAGCTTACAGTGGAGGTGGGGAGAAGGAAATGGAAATAGGGCAAGTCAAAACATCACAAAACTTGCTGTTCTCACTGTGATTCTGCCATATTTTTTAAAAGGTACACACTCCCAGGGCATCTGGGTGGCACAGCTGGTTAAGCTGCTGACTCTTGGTTTCAGCTCAGGTCATGATCTCAAGGTCCTGGGATCAAGCCTGGTGTGGGGCTCTGCTCTCAGGGCAGAGTCTGCTTGGGACCCTCTCTCCTTCCTCTGCCACCCCCCTGTGCCCACCCACTCTCTCTCTAAAAATAAATAAATACATCTTTTTAAATAAATTAATTAAAAATAAACACTCACCATATTTTTGCAAGCCTTTGGTTAATTTCCAAAGTCATGAAAAAGTTGATTCCGACAATTTTTGCCAGCATGCTCATTGCTTTTACAAAGGAGAATATTTTTGGAAGTCCTTACTCTGTCATTCTGGAAGTGCTTCGCCCCACCTGTTTGTGTACAGACAATTTTATTGGAACACAGCCATGCCCATTCATTTATATATTGTCTATAGCTGCTTTCACACTACAATCGAAGAGCTGAGTAGTTGGAACAGAAAACATATGGTCTGCAAAGTCTAGAATAAGAACTATCTGGCCTTTACAGAAGTAGTTTGCCAACCTCTACAGTAAGGCAAGAAAATGATACAGAGATTGGAGGAAGTAAATTGCCATTATTCACAGATGAAATTATTTTGCATTTTGAGGCCCATGGGTGGCTCAGTTGTTAAGCGTCTGCCTTCGGCTCAGTTCCTGATCTCGGGGTCCTGGGATGGAGCCCCGCATCAGGCTCCCTACTTAGTGGGGAGTCTGCCTCTCTCCCTCCTCCCCTGCTTGTGTTTTCTCTCTCACTGTCTCTGTCAAATAAATAAACAAAATCTTAAAATAAAAAATAAAAAATTATTTTGCATTTAGAAGTTTTAAAAATTTGTAAGCAACTTATTAGAATTAATTAGTGCTTAACAAGATCGCTCTACAGAACCCAACTGTTGGACTTCTGGAACCCACGAAGATAGTTTAAGGCACATTCCATCCTACTTTCCCACTAATTACAACTTCAACACCTGGACACAATACATAAAGCAACGATCTGAGGACTCTGAGAAGTAAATCAGAGAAAGTGGATTGGGGAGGGAAATCAAAGAGTGAAATAACCGAGTTTCCTGGTTGGTTGGCTGGCTGGTTTTTCTTCATATTTCTCCATTAAACTCTAGCACATCTCAAATCCTGGCACCATGAGGAAGGTGAAAACAAGAAGCTCTAAGGAAAAAACCCTGTCTTTCTGATCAGAGAATCAAGAATGTATTTTGCAGGACACAGAACATAGCAGGAAAGCCCAATTTGTTTTCCCCTTTGTTCATGATGGCCTCTGCCATCCACAGGCACCTAAACATTTCTCTCTGGTCAGAGAGCGACACCTGTCATTGAAGAGAGCAAGGAACCCCCATATTGTTCTTTTTTCTGTTGCCCCTTCTTGCCGAGATGGACCCATCTGTAGGGAGTGCCCAAGAGCACAGAGAGACTAAGACCCTGGCTTTCTAGTGAGAGAACCAGGAAAGGGGGGGAGGGGTCTTGGAGATTTAGACAGTGGTTGTTGGGGGGGGTGTCATGGGGAGAACGGAGCTGGGAAAAAGGATTCTTTAAATGTGTGCACAAAGTCCCAAGGCTTGAGTTGTGTGTGCATGGAACTAACCTGAAACAGCCTAGCAAAGGCTTTGAGAATGGAGATCAGAAAGCTTCCTCTGTAAAGGGCCAGACAGTACCCATTTTAGGCTTTGTGGGTAACATACACTCTGCGTCACATACTCCATCTTTCCTTTCTTCCTTCTCTCCTCCTTCCTCTCTCTCTCTCTCCTACAAATATAAAAACCAGTTTTATCTCCTAGGTGATCACAAAAACAATCCACAGGCTGTAGTCTACCAGCCCCCAGTGCAGACCACAACTAAGACCCCCAAGCTGGCCTCTAGATAGTGCGCACACATGATGGATCAAAACAATACTGCCAAGATTCTTAAAAAGGAACTTGTTTTAGAATCATTGCTCAAAGGAGGTGGATCACAACTTCGGGTCTGAAACTAGCCACAGACCCAGAGTTTCATAACACAGAACTCCAGGATAAAAATCCAAAGTTACTCAACATAGAATGAGGAAATTTTCAGTATTTCTTAAGGGAAATGATAATCAATGGATGCTGTATTAGGGTTCTCCAGGGGAAAAGAGGCAGTAGGATACATAGATCTAGGTCAGATACAGACATATGGATTGTATAGATAGACATGAAGAGGAGATTTATTACAGGAATTGGCTTGTGCAGCCATGAAGACCCCGGAGTCCCACAGTCTGTCATCTGCAAGCTGGAGACCCGGGCAGACTGGTGGTATGATTCAGCCCAAAGATCAACTGAGATAATCATGAGGGGTTTTTTGGTTTGTTTTTCATTTTGCTCATGTGAGATCTTATACAGGTTAATGTTGCTATGTTGAAACATCCTTGCATCCCAGGAATAAATCCCCCTGGGTCATGGCTTATAATTCTCTAAACAGGCCGCTCAATTTGGATGGCTAGTGTTTTGATGAAGATTTTTGCAGTAATGCTCATAAGAGGTATGTAGATTTCAATACGCCACTTGCAACCGTGGATAGAGCGTTGTGGATAGTTTTCCTGTAGTGCCTTTGTCGGGCTTTAGTATAGGGTAATTAATGCTGGCCTGATAGCACCAGTTAGGAAGTGTTTCCTCTTCTTCCCTCCTCTCCTCTTAAACTTTGAGAAGGACTGGTATTGATTCTTCTTTGAATGTTTGGTAGAATTGACTGGTGATGCCATCGGGTCCAGACTTTTCTTTGTTGGGAGATTTTTAATTACTGATTTGATCTCCTCGGTAGTTACGGATCCACTGAAATTTTCTATATCTCACATTTCAGTGCTGTTAGATTTTGTGTTTCCAGGAATTGTCCATTTTATCATTTTATTTAGGTTATTGTTGGGGAAGATCATCCAGAAGACATGACCCCTGGTTGGCCCTTGGGCAGGACCCCAGCAGTTGAAGACTCCTTAGCACCTCCCCTGTACTTGGATTATGGGTTCTACTTGCCTTCTCTGCTCCTAGTGGCTGCTCCAAGGACAGAGCCCTGAGATAATGATGTGGCTTTCAGACTGACAGATGTGACTGAATGCAGTTAAGGCTTCTATAGAAACTTGTAAAATGTGGCCGGTAGGTGTGGAGATCTACTCATCTCACAGTTGCCCAAGACAGGCCTCGTATGTATGTTCCCTGGTTTATTACACCTGCTACCTGTCAGACTGCAGTGGCCTCTTTCTCAGGCCTCTCCCTGCCCTCTGAAAATGGGGCCAATTTTAGAAAGTCCCTAAGAGCTTGTGAACCAACAGCTTTTCAAGTTGTTAGTATATTTCTTGTTTATATTCAATTTGCTGTGCATAGCGCTCTCTTATGATCTTCCTGGAGAATGAGTAGAAATATCTCAACTTTCATTTCTGATTTTAGTAATTTACATCTTCTCTCTTTCTTTCTTAGTCACTCTAGCTAAATATTTGTCAATTTAGGTGACCTCTTCAAAGCGACTCGGTTTCATTGATTTGTTTGATTGTTCTTCTGTTCTTCTCTTACTGATCTCTGCTCTAATCTTTATTATTTCTTTCCCTCTACAAGCAGTGGGTTGTTTGTTCTTCTTTTTAGAATTCTGTAAGTTGTGAAGTTATGTTGTTGATTTGAGATTTTTTTCTTTATGTAAGTGTTTATGACTATAAATATCCCCCTGGGTCCTGCTTTTGTTGTCTCCCGTAACGTTGGATATGTTGTGTTTTTGTTTTCATTGGTCTCTAAGTATTTTCACATTTCCCTTGTGATTTCTTCTTTGATCCAATGGTTGCTTAAACGTCTGTTGTATAATTCCCACAATTTTGTGACTGTTCCAGTTTTCCTTCGTTGTAGATTTCTAACTTCATCTCTCTGTGGTCAGAAAAGACATTTTGTAGGAGGTCCACCTTTTCAAATCCATGGAGACTGACTTTGTGGCCTAACCTCGAGACTGTCCTGGAAAATGTCCCCTGTGCGCTTGAGAAGGATGTGTATTCTGGTTTGGGGTAGACTGTTGCATATGTGCCTGTTAGATCTAGTTTTTTTGCTGTGTCGTTTCCTTATTTATATCTGTGTGACTGCTCTGCCCGCCGTTGGAAGTGGGGCATTGAAATTGGCAGCTAGGGGCACCTGGGTGGCTCAGTGGGTTAAAGCCTCTGCCTTTGGCTCAGGTCATGATCCCAGGGTCCTGGGATGGAGTCCCGCATCGGGCTCTCTGCTCAGCGGGGAGCCTCCTTCCCCCTCTCTCTCTGCCTGCCTCTCTGCCTACTTGTGATCTCTGTCTCAAATAAGTAAATAAAATCTTTAAAAAAAAAAAAGAAATCAGCAGCTAAGGTTGTAGAGATGTTTTCTCCTCGTAGTTCTGCCAGTTGTTGCTTCATATATTTCAGGGTCTGTCATTAGGTGCATAAGTGTTTATAATTTATATATTCTTGCTGCAGCAAGCCTTTTATTAACAGATCATGTCCTTCTCAGTCTTTCATAAACTCTTTAAAAACTTTTTTTTTCAATGGTGGCTATAATCAAAAGGACTTCTTAAATTATAAACACCTCTTTTTCTATTTAAAATCTGTTTTGTCCAGTATAGCTACTCCTGGTCTCTTTCCGGTTCTATGTGCACGGAATACATTTATTCATCCTTTCACTTTCAAGCTATTTGTGCCTTTGGATTTGAAGCGAGTCTCTTACAGACTTGAGGTTTCCCAGGAATTGATGAATCACTGTATTGTACCTCTGAAATTAACCTAACATTGTATGTTTCCTAGAATTTAAATAAAACTTTAAAGAAAGAAAGTGAACCTTTTTTTTTTTTAAAGATTTTATCTATTTGCTTGACAGAGAGAGATCCAAGTAGGCAGAGAGAAAGGGGAAAGCAGGCTCCCCGCTGAGCAGAGAGCCCGACTCGGGGTCCGATTCCAAGATCCCTGTATCATGACCTAAGCCAAAGGCAGAGGCTTAAACCACTGAGCCACCCAGGTGCCCCAGAAAGTGAGCCTCCTATAGATAGTACATAGTTGGATTATGTGTTTTTATCCATTACACTTTTCTCTGTCTTTGGAGACTTTAATT
The DNA here is from genome assembly GCF_020171115.1 of Neogale vison. NCBI lineage: Eukaryota > Metazoa > Chordata > Mammalia > Carnivora > Mustelidae > Neogale > Neogale vison. The sequence goes on from NC_058104.1 coordinate 9,794,212, forward strand.
CCTATCCATTTAAAGTAATTACCAATGGGGAAAGACTTCTGTCATTTTGCTATTTGTTTTCTATATGCTTTTTTAAAAAAATATTTTATTTATTTATTTGACAGAGAAAGACACACAGAGAGAGGGAACACAGCAGTGGGGAGCAGGAGAGGGAGATGCAGGCTTCCCACCGAGCAGGGAGCCCGATGTGGGCCTCATTCCCAGGACCCTGGGATCATGACCTGAGCCGAAGACAGCTGCTTAATGACTGAGCTACCCAGGTGCCCTGTTTTCTATATGCTTTATAGCTTTTTCTGTCCCTCGTTTCCCACATCACTGTCTTACTTTGGTGTTTAGATGAACTTTGTAGGGAAATGTAGAAATTTCTCATTTCTTTTTGTGTAAATTCTATAGCTGTCTTCTTTGTGGTTACTGTGGGGATTATGTGTAACATCCTAAAATTATAACATTCAAATCTGAATTTATGCCAATTTAATATCAATAAAATGCAAAACTCTCCTCCTTTACAGCTCTGTCCCCACCCCTTTCAGGTATTGGTGTCAGAAGATTACATCTTTACACTCTGTGTTGCATAAAACCATAATCTTGTAGTTCCTTTAGATGCATTAGTCTCCTGCATTATATAAAAAACAAGATTTGGAGTTATAAACCAAAGTTATTCTAGTTTTTACACTAATGTGTTTTTGGTAAATATATTAGTCTTTCTTTTTTAAAATTTCACTATAGTTAACACACAGTGTCATATTAGTCTCAGGTACAATACAGCAACTCCACAATTCTATACTTTACACAAGAGTACTCATCATGTATACTTTTTGAAAGACTTAATTTATTTGAGAGAGAGAGAGAGCAGGCGGGGGGTGGGGACAGGGAGAAGGAGAGAGACTCTCGGGCAGACTCCCCACTGTGCATAGAGCCAGATTTGTACTAGATTTTATCATCGCCAACATATCTGCCTTTCATTATTGAAATCTTTATTTCTCCATAATCTGCAAGTTACTGTCTAGTGACCTTTGATTTCACCTTGCAGAACTCCCTTGAGCATTTCTTATAGAGTGGGTCTTATGGCCATGAACTCGCTCAGCCTCTGTGTATCTGGGGATGTCTCCTCTTGTCCCTCACTTTTGAAGGACGGTTTTGCCAGACAAAGGGTTCTTAGTTAATAGTTTTATTCTTTTGGCTCTTTGAATACATTGGCCCACGGAATTCAAAGTCTCTGATGAGAAATCTGCTGATAATCTTACTGAGGAGTCCTCAAGGGTGACGATTCACTTCTCTCTTGCTTCTTTCAAGGTTCTCTCTCTGCCTCTGCCTTTTGAAATTTTGACTATGATGTGTCTCGGTGTGTGTGTTTTTTTAAGTTCCTTTTACTTAAAGTTCATAGAACTTCTTGGAAATGTATATTCATGTCTTTCATCAAATTTGGGAGGTTTCTAGCTATTATTTCTTCAAATATTCTCTGCTTCTTTCGCTCTCTTCTTCTGGGATTCCCATGGTGTGTAGGTTGGTCCTTTTGATGGTGCCCTGTAGGTCTCTTGACCTCTAGTTACTTCCGTTCAATCTGTTTTGTTTCTGTTCCTCCGCTTCAATCATTTCCATGGTCCTGTCTTCAGGTTCACTCATTCTTTTCTCCTGCCTGCTCAGATCTGCCTTTTAGTCCCTCGGTGAACTTTTCATTTCAGTTGTTGGGATTTTTTTAGCTCCAGAATCTTTCTGGTTTCATCTCCTTGGGTTTTCTATCTCCTCAACAGCACTGCCATTTTGTTCACACATTGTTTTCTTGACTTCCTCCATACTGTCCTTTAGTTCTTTGCACATCATTAAGACAGATGTTTTAAAGTCTTTGTCTGATATCTGCCTTAGGGCCATTTTCAGGGACAGTTTCTGATGAATGATTTTTTCCCTCTGATCGAAATGTATCTCCCTGTTACTTTGGTATGCCTTGAGATTTGCTGCTGTTATTGGTAAGAACTGCACATCTGTATCTAATTGTGTGGTAAGTCTGGAAATTTATTCTCCCTCTTCCCCCAGATTTGCTGGGTTTTTAAAAATTATTATTGTTTATTGTCTTTGGTTTTTCTTTTCTTTCTTTTTTTTCTTTTTTGATGGTTATAGGCTGTCTCTGTGCTGAAGATCAAGCTGAGGCGTAAACTTAAAGTCTTCTCAGATCTTTTCCGAGCCTTTCTTTGGGCATGCTGGTCTTTCTAAATTTCCCCAAATATGCAGTTGTTCTGAATGTCTGAGGGATTTTTCCCCCAGCCCTGGCTCCCATCGTTTACATAGTGGCTGCTCCAGGAATATGTGCACAGCTGCTTGCCACAGGTGGGGGTGGGGATAGGTAGCTGCTACTGTGCTATGAGCTTAAAGTCACTGAAATCGACTGCAATCACAAAAAATTTTTAGAACTACTTTACTGACATATAATTCTCATGCCACACAATTCACCTGCCAAAAGTGACAATTCATCGACTTTTAGTCTATTCTCGGCGTTGTGCAACTACCAGGACAATTAACTTTAGAACTTTTTACAATCCCCCCCCTCAAAAACCATACCCTTTAGCCATCATCCCCAATCCCTCCATACCCTCTGGCCCCCCAGACTACTCATCTGCTTTCTGGCTCTGGATTGGCCTGTTCTGGATTCTTCGTACAAATGGAATCACACACCCGGTGGCCTTTGTGTCTGGCTTCTCTCACTGGGCGTCACGTTCTCAAGGCATGTTATGGCAGGAGTTGATGCTGGTTCTGTCCTATGGTTGAATCCTATTCCATTGTGTGGACGGACCACATATGCTGTATCGTTCACCCCCAGATCAACTGCAATTCACCATCTAAGCCTTCCCCTGCAAGCTGAAGCCTTCAATAGACTCCAGAGCCCCCAAATACTTCTATCACATAGATCCTGTCCAGTGTAACTGTTGTTTAGGTGGAGAGGGAGATTCCTGGTGCCTCTGACTCCAAATCCTCCCAGAGTCCTGTATTCAATTTTTTAGAGATGATGGCTGTCTGCCACCTTGAAGACTCAGTGTCACAGTGGACTTCCTGTGGCTACAGATGGATCCAAGTGTTGCAAGGGGTGGATTGCAGCAGATGCTTTTTGGTGTCCCCATGTCACCCCCTCTCAGCTTCCCTCTGATGGCACAGCAGCTGGGCGGACAGTTGTAGGTGAGATCGGGCACATGGATAGTGTTCCATGTAAGCCTGTGACATGTGTCTTTTCCCACTCTGACTCAGGCTCCTCTCCAACAAAGGCCCATTGAGTCTATGAGCAAACACTGCAGGCAGAATTATGGGAGAGAAAATACTCCGAAGGGAAACAGTCAGTCACTGGGGCACAGGTGACAGTGGACGAATGTTCCATTCTCTTTCTTCCAGAAAGACAGTTCTGGAAGACATTCTGTACTCTTTGCAGGGGTCCCTATGGCATCAAGCCCCCCATTGCTGAGAGCAGTTATCTGCTGCTTTTCATCTTTTCCCCAAGATTCCCCTCACTCCTTCTACTTATTTCCTGAGCTCTCAAATAAATTCCCAAGGCCTTGTCTTAGGCTCTGCTTTGTGGGCAATAAGTTCAGACACCCCCTAATCGTGGGGTCCTGGGGGAGGGGCTAGGATGGCCAGGGCAGTAGGCAAGGCCCTTCCAGCACTTACAGAGGCTGTCATTTACTGACACGCGAGGAGGGCACAGGCCGCCAGGACACACCAGCAGAATGCTGGCTCTCATTTTCAATTGTGACAACGTTCTGAGCTTACCTACAGACCTGGGACCCAAGCAAGTAAAGCCATTGACAATCAGTTCTGTCATGCATTCGTAAGGTTCCAAGAGAAAAAAAAGATGGTTTAGGTGGTTATCTTGATTGGCTGGGCCTACCTCCCTGGTGTCCAATGTGTGCAAAGCAGGTAAACGGTCATCTTTTTACTAAATGGGGCTTCTGCCAGAGATCTTATTTTGCTTGGTCTGATGGTCAGGTTGTGCCAAACATGACATACGATGCTTAGAGTATCAACCATGACAGTAACAGGAAAATAACATTTGTGGCCACTTACCGAATGCCAGGCACTGTGCTCAACACTTCACGTGTGGTACCTTGTTCGTTTAAATGCCCTCTGGGGTCACCATCAGCTTTAATTTCTATTTTCTGGATGAGGAAAACGAGGGACTCAGAGAGGTTAAGTAGCTTGCCCAGGGTCACTCAGCAGTCAGATGCCAGAGTGAGTATTCTCACCCTCCCTCTGCCCCTTAGTCGTCACTGTGAGTTCTTGTGGGGGTTTGAGGGCTGTAGGTAGGACCCTGGGAGACGGGTTCATCTCCGCACACTGACTCCAGTGCAGGGCCCAGCTCCGAGCATCCACAGGCCTGTGTCCGCTTCTTGAACCTGTGCGTGCACAAGTGAGACCAGCCCCCGGCCTCCCTGGGTGACTCGCAACAGCCTTGAACTCCGCTCCGAATCAGGCTTTCTCAATGCAGATGAACTGCTGTTGATGTTCTCTGGACATAATTTCCAGCAAGACAGGATCATTTGGAAAGTCATAAATACACATTCAGATGCACGTGATGGATAATAAACTCGGCTCCAACGAGTCACTTGAGTCTCCATAAATCTTGGCTGCATTTTCTTCCCTGGTGCCTGTAAATCAGGCCCCTCTCCTCCTCCTCCTCTGTCTTCCTGGCCGCCCCTACCTGCCATCCATTAGGGGGCAGGTGGAGCATTTGACAGCCGGCCCCACATGCTGCCCTTATGCCCCGGTGCACATCCTGTCACTGTGCTGGGGGGCCCATGCGTCTCCCCACTTTAGGCCTCCTTTGTGCTTTCAGCCACATATCATGGTTTACACCAACCTGATGGGGTTTTAACAACATGCAATGTTTAAAAGCAGGCTGTAGCTGTTCCTTGCCTCCCTCCCCTGGGCCTGGGCCTCCGCAGGCTCTTTCCAATATGCCAACTATGCAAGACGCAGGGAAACCCCACAGGGGTGTGGAGCCAGACACGGTGGGCTGAAGTGGTTCTGCAATGGGATTTCAGCCCAGTCCCTTCTCTGGGCCTCAGTGCACTCATCTGCAGGATAGGGACAGTAAGCCCTACTTCCCAGGACTGTTTTACTCTAGATACTTGTACTAGGGTAATCAAATCAGAGAAAGCCTCAAAGCTCAGTTCCCTGGGGCGCTTGGGTGACTCAGCGTTGGGCGTCTGCCTTCCGTTCCGGGCATGATCCCTGGGTCCTGGGATCGAGCCCCGCACTTGTCTCCCTGCTCAGTGGGAAGCCTGCTTCTCCCACTCCCGGTCCCCTTGTCTGTTTCCCTCTCTCTCTGTGTCTCTTTCTGTCAAATAAAGACATAAAGTTAAGGGCGCCTGGGTGGCTCAGTGGTTAGGTGTCTGCCTTCAGCTGGGGTCGTCATTCTGGGGTCCTAGGATCGAGCCCCCAGACGGGCTCTCTGGAGCCGGGCAGAGAGCCCACTTCTCCCTCTCCCACTCCCCATGCTTGTGTTCCCTCTCTCGCTGTGTCTCTCTCTGTCAAACAAAAAAATCTTAAAATTTAAAAAAAGCAATAAAATTTTTTAAAAAAAAGCACCCTCCAATTCCTTAACTGAACACAAAAGTTTAATTTTTTTACCTGCAGAGTCCCGCATGGAGTTTTTCCTCTACCTGAGAGCCTCATTATCTGGAACACGTGTCCCTCCGCGACCGCCTCAGCTCCGAACCGCTGCAAACCCGGAAGTGAGGGGGCGGGGTCACCCCCTTGCTCCCATCCTATTGGTCAGAACTAGTCACATGGTCCCGGGCAAATCACAAAGGATGCTGGGACACGGAGAAGCGCGTGGCTAATTGGGAAGCGTTTGCGTTTCTGCCCGAGTGTTTCAGATCGCTGCATCAGAGAAATTTCAGATGCTCTGTTGACCGCCTCCCCCCACCCGAACCCTAGGTGGCCCATGGATCGTTCCCAACCTTCTTAGTTTTCTTCTATTTAAAATGGGACAAATCAGGGACACCTGGGTGATTGTCGGTTAAGCACTTGCCTTCCTCTTGGGTTATGATCCCAGGGTCCTGGGATGGAGCCCCACAAAGAAGTCCCTGCTCAGTGGGGGCCTGCATCTCCCCCTGCCTGCTCTGCCTGCTGCTCCCTCTCTCTCTGACAAAGAAACAAAAACAAACAAAAAAAGGGGGGGTGCAAATGAGGTCACTCTGAGAATTCCATGGTGGTTATAAAGGGTCCACAGCTGGGTCTCCAATAGGTGCTCAGGAAGTGGGGTTCAGGCAGGCGCACGTTTTTCTGTCATGTAATGCACTCTCTGACGGCCAAGCTCTCTCTCCGCCACACTCCCACCTCCCCAGCGCTAGTTGGGGCTGGCACCTAACAGCATCCCTGGACCCTCTCAGCCTCTGTTTTGGGCTTCATTCGTCAAGAGAAGGAGAGAAAGGCTCCTGCCCACAGGTGGCCCCTGCCTGCAGGAAGCCCTCTGTGATTTCCCTGGCTCTCCTGAGTATGGGGAGAGAGTAGGCTACTCTAGGTCCTCTGCACTGTGGATAGGGAGGAAGCAATCTGGCGTAGAAGGGTCTCCGTTGTCTGGGGCCTGCCCGCTCCCTGAACAGCCTCCCACAGCTGGGCTATGTGGTTTCAAGACTGGAACTCCTCATGCATGGTCTACCCTCCTTGTTAAGCATAGAAGCAGTGGGGCATGGTAAGGTTGCAAAGCTGGATACTTAAGAGGGCAGAGCCTGGTGTGGCTGGAGGAAAGAGACTGATAGGATACCCTCTGATACCAGGGCAAACTGTTGGAGACCCTTGGGGCCACCCCTCCCAGGGCTGGAGACAGCTGAGCTAAAATGAACCAGCCCAAACTGTAGGGACAGATGCCCTGAGTTCTAGTCTTTGCCTGGCTGCTAATTTAGCACGTGGCCTTAAGCCAACCCTTTCATGCCTGGGCCTCAACTTGCACATCTGTAAAATGGGGATCATATTCATGCCGCCCACCTTACAAGGTTAGCTACAAAGCACTAGAGAAGGGGTTCTGTGTGGGGGTAGGGAGGTGAGGTGTGGGAGAGCCAGAGGGAATCCTCTGTTGGGATCTGAAATCCTCTGTGACCAGCTCTGGGCTGGGGTAGTAACTCCGGCTCCTCTGGAATCCAGACAGGGCCCAGAGGTCAGCACTGGACAAGCGAGGGGCTGTTGTTTCTCTTTCCTCCCACCCCAAGGGTGAAGTCTGCTGCTTGTCCCTAGTGGAACTCTCTTTTTCCATCTCCCATTCTCAAAAGCACCCGTAAAATGCCAAAAATAAACACTGTGCATGGCTTTCATTTGAGGAGGGTTTGTCTTTCCCCTTTTATTACTTCTTACCATGACATACCAGCCTTTCATCTTTACACACCCGGGTCAGTGACCCTGGGAGGCAGGCCAGAGGCAGTGTGTCTGGGCCCCTTCAGTCACAGGAGGACTCACTTCTTGGAATGCGGGGGTAACCACAAGGGGCTGCCCGGGTGAGGCAGCAAATGCTGAACAGATGAGGGAACACTAGACCTGGGTTTTGAAGGATGAGTAGAAGTTCATCAGGCGGAGAAAGTGACATGTGGAGAGCCCTCCCAGCAGGTGGGGGCAGTATGTGAAAAGGGACAGACTGGCTTGTTTCAGGACCAACAGGAAATTCAGCAAGGCTGGTTATCAGGGTGCCTGAGGTGGGGGGAGGGTGCCCAGAGAGGCCTAAAGGGCTGGTGTAGAGGCCTTGAATGCCAGGCTAAGGAGCCCAGACTTTATCCCGAGGACCATGGGGAGCCAAGGAGGAAGGGAAGTGAGGTGGGCACGACCACAGACGCCTCCCCACCAGGACCAGTCTTCGTCACATCGCTGTTTCTTCTTGTGTTGATGGGAAGTTGAAGGTGGCAGGGTGACCCATCTCCTCCCCAAACTTGAAGGCTTCAAAGAATCTAAAAGGAGCCTCCATATAAAATGACTCTTTAAAAAAAGTCAACATTTCCGTGATTTTGTAGAAATTAATCAGGAACACATGTGTTCTATTTTTCATAAATTGCATGAGATCAAAAGGGAAGGAAAAATCTCTTAGGGTAAAAGACAATGTGAGTCCCATCACCAGCTGAAAGGCCCCTCGTTTCACCCAGCATCCCCTGTGTCCCCAAGTGGATACGAGCCCCAGACTGGGCGTGGGCCACGGAGGGGGCTCAGACACAGCCCATACCCGGGGTGCTCACAGGCAGGCGGGAGCACCAGCCATGAGGGGCGATGGCAGTTGTTGTGACCCATGCTGGGAGGGAAAGCCCAGAGCTGGGGGAGGCCAGGGGAGGCCAGGGGAGCCCAGCCGAGTAAGGGAACAGGGCAAGGGACAGTTGGAGAAGACATGAGATGTGAGCCGGGAACGGACTAGGATTGCCTTGAATGCGCCGCTGAAGAATCTGGATTCCCAGGCGCTTTCCTCCAGAGCGCTTGGAGGACCGGGGCTTGGGGCCAGAAGCTCTGGTCAGTCTCCCTCTTCCTGTGAGGCTTCGCTCCAGCCTCGAACCTCAACAGGCCATCTGTAAAGTGGGACGATAATGGGGCCTACTTCCTCCGGGGGTGGGGGCTGGGAGGGGCTGGGAACAGGCGGGGACTTGCTTGGGCCTCCCTCACACGGCCTCATCTCTGCTGGCCTTGTCTGACCTTGACCTCTGTGGGGGTCACAGCCAGGGCCAAGAGAGGCAAGAGAGCAGTCCCTCAGGCCTCCACCCCGCCGATGCCCAGCGCATCCAGAGGCCTGGGAATTCTGCAGCAAAGAAGAGGGGCCTGGGCCTCCCGGGATCCTGACTCTCCTGCGTGGATCTGGGGTGGAGTGAGGTCAGGAGGCCTGCGCCAGACCCGGGGCTGTGGGGGCCCCTTTTAGGCTTCAGCCTCAGTGCACCAGATCCAGGGCTCCCTCCCCGTGTCCCAACCCCCACCGGGGGCCCCCCCACCCTGAGCTGCTCAGCACCCAGCCTGCCACCCCACCCGCCCCCGCGGTGGGCGCCGAGCCAGCCCTGCGGGCGGCGGGGAAATAATCCGGCTAGACGGGCTGCCACCTTGGCACGTCCCGAGGCGCCCGGGGCCGCGGGGAGCTTCAAAAGGAAAATTAATGTCTCTTACCAGCAATTAGAGGAAATTATTTAGATAGAAATCTTGTTTTATATCTCCCCATTCTTGTTTTTCAATCCCCAGCCTTTGATTTCTTTCTTCGGCGGGGATTCTCAGAAAGACACCGAAGCCTGGGCCGCGCACCGGGGCCTAATGAGCGCCCGGGCACACCTGGCGTGGCGGCCTCGCCCGTGGAGGCAGCTGCCGAGGCGCGGTGCCTTCTAAACCCAGCCCTGGGGTCTTCCAGAGCGGCCGGTGGCCCTTTGGCAGCGAGGGCCCCGCTCCTGGGGTGGGCAGTCGTGGGTGGGCCTCTGCTCTGGCTGCCCGGCGTGTGGCCCTGGGGGTGGGGGGCGCCCCAGGTCGTGGAGTCTGGGGGTGGCGTGGTGCCAAGGGCAGGCCTGAGGGCCAGGGGTCCGAGAGGCAGCCTGGCTGAGGGCCAGCACCCTTCTCCTGTCCGCAGGGGGACCCCCTCACAGCCCTGCCCTTCAGCATCTCCCCGCTGCGTCAGGTGAGGCCCAGAGCCCTGCAGATCCATCCCCGCCAGCATCCCTGGCACAGCCCCGGCCCCAATCAGCTGCCCACACTGCCTGGCTTGTCCCAGACCGGAGCTGCTGCTGTGGGCCTGGGTCCCATAGGGCCTGGGCCTGAAATCAGCGGACTGATCTGCCTCTACCTGGCCACCTCCAGCCCCTCCTTCTGGGTCCAGTCCTGCCTCGTCTCCTCCGAACCCCTGAGTCACATCCCGCCCCCAGAAGAGTTGGTACCGTCTGCACTTAGCCCAGGCCTCTGCCCTGATCCCGTCAAGCTGTTCATGGGCTTGGGAGCTCCTCAAAGCCGGGGAGACAATCTGCCGCATCTCCCAGTCCCCAGCCCTGGGTGGCCCCCAACAGGCTTCGGCAAGTGACAACGACTGCCTGAATAAATGAATGAACCAGGGGATGAATGGAGCTTACTGGGAAAGCCACCAAGAGTAGAGTGACAAGAGTCATCTTGACATGTGTCTCAGTCACTTCCTCCCTGTGTGACACGGAGCAAATCACTTTATTTTTCTGAGCCTCAATGTTCAGTTCTGTAGAATGAGATCAATGGTGCTAGCTCTGCCTACACCACAGAGTTATGTGGATAAAGCAAAATAAAGAAGCTGAGATGCTTTACAATTGTATTAAAACATGCACCATCCCTCCTTCCCTCCTTCCCACCCACCCGTCTGTCCACTGACCTACCCATTATCAACTCATCTGCCCGTCCATCCATCCATCCATCCACCTATCCCATTACTATCCATCCATCCAACCACCCACACTCATGGTCCATCTGTCCATCTATTCATACTCATCTGTCCATCTGTTTGTCCATCCATCATCCATCCACACTCATCTGTCCATCCGTCCATCCATTCATACTCATCTGTCCATCTGTCTGTCCATCCATCATCCATCCACACTCATTTGTCCCTCCGTCCATCCATTCATACTCATCTGTCCATCTGTCTGTCCATCCATCATCCATCCACACTCATCTGTCCATCCGTTCATCCATCCATCCGTCCATCCATCTGTCCATCTGTCTGTCCATCCATCCACCCACACTCATCTGTCCATTTGTCCATCCATGAATCTACACTCATCTGTCCATCCATCCATACTCATCTGTCCATCCATCCACCCACACTCATCTGTCCATTCATCCATCCATGAATCTACACTCATCTGTCCACCCATCCACCCACACTCATCTGTCCATCCGTCCATCCATCCATCCATCCATTCATTCACATATCCTTTCACGTATTCACTTAACAACCACTCGCTGAGGCTTCTTACGTGCCCAGCCTGTGTTAAGATCTGAGGGACCCAGGGGGCTCAGGGGTAAAGACCTGCCTCTGGGACCGCTTCCCAGGGAGAGGTCGGCAGCAGCAGCCGAGAGGCATGGGCAGGAGCTGAGGGAACAAGGGGGAGCACGAGTCTTGGGATCCCAGCCCCAGAGCACCCCTGCTTCTTACCACCACTGATACACGTTCTGCTCTCAAACTCTGCTTGCTTTGGGAATTCTGGAACACTAGGAACCCTTCCACCAGGAGTGCACCTGGAGGGCATGGACAGGGAGGGGGAGGCGGGGAGGCAGGACACCAAGACACCGAGAGGCTAAGCCATGACTCCATGAGTAGGAAGCTGCTGAACGAGGATATGGGCCTAGAGGCACATTCTTTTTTTTTTTTTTTTTTTAAGATTTTGTTTATTTATTTGACAGACAGAGATCACAAGTAGGCAGAGAGGCAGGCAGAGAGAGAGGGGGGATCAGGTTCCCCACTGAGCAGAGAGCCTGACGTGGGGCTCTATCCCAGGACCCTGAGATCATGACCTGAGCCGAAGGCAGAGGCTTTAACCCACTGAGCCACCCAGGCGCCCCCAGAGGCACATTCTTAACTTCTGCCTTGTGCTGACTGGTCAATAGCCAGCCAACCTCAAGTCAAATGTTCAGAAAAGTGCCAGCCAGGGGCCGTTCAGCACCTGCTTGCATACTTCCCCTGACAGGAAACTCACTACCTTCCCAGGTAGCGAGGCTTCCTCCATGAACAGCACTGACTGAGCTGCTCTTTCGTGGATGGAGGTCCGTGTTGGTCCTGGTTCTGGCCCTGGACTCTGTATATCCCTGCTGTCCCAGAATGTCCCACAGGAATCCAAAGACAGTTGTGGTGTCACTGAGCCTTCTCTTCCCCTTCCTGCACAAACTCCTTGTCCATCCCTTTGCCCTCCCACTTTTTCTCTACCAGAAATCTACGTGGAGCTTCCATCTCCCACCACAAGCCTTCATTCATTCCCTTCTGCTCCCGAGGCTCTGCGGAAGTGCCTCTAAGAGCCCTCCCACCTGGTGTGTGGCCGAGGCCCACTTGTCCTTCTGCTTCCTGGGCTGGAAGCATCTTGAGGGCAGGGATGGAACCCCAGGGGAGGCATCGGAGCCCCTGCACCCCTCGCGGAGCATTTGGGTAACCGGAAACCCAAGGGTGCAGAGTGGGCCAATCACTGCACACTTCCGTGCTAAGCACCCCCCACCTCCCCACACTCTGCTCCCCCATCCCGGGACGAGGGATGCAGAGAGATCAGGGCTCCCCGGACTGATGGGCGCATTCAGGGCCAAGCTGGAGCTGCCCCCACCTTCCCCCAGCCTCTGGCCAGGCAGGAGTGGCCAACAGAACCAGCTCCCATTACCAAGCCGGGTGCTGACAGCCGGGTCCGGGAGAACAAGAGGCCCTTTCAGGGTACAGGGCCGGGCGGGCCTCACATTCAGGTGCATGATCTCACCTCGCAGAAAGCCAACGGGCCTGCCAGAGGGCCTCATAAAGCCTTTGATGACCCAGCGTGGATGACAAAAATCACAGGTCCCCAGGCCTCCCAGGCCTGGCCCACGCCCTGCTCCGTGGACAAAGGGCTGAGTCCTGAAAGTGGCTCAGACGGGTGGGACCGCAGGGTGCTCGGACAGACGCAGCCCCTGCCAGCCGGGGCACCCTCCGCTCCCACTGCCTGGCACACAGCAGCCCGCTGGCCCTGGCACCAACTGCGGCAGCAGCAGCTCCATCTTGGATGGAATCTGCCAGAACTCCTTAGCCTGCCACTCATGGGAGGCCCTACTTTCTGTGATCTCGTAGGACATGGCCTGGAAGCCCAAAGTGACCCAGACGAAACGGAACTCAGATGAACCCAGAAGGGCTGCCCTCTGCCCTCTCGGCATGGCATCTTGGCTCTACCCGCGAAGAGGTGGGCAGGTGTCTCTGGCTTCTCCGAGTCCTCCTGCAGCAGAAGGCCAGGAGCAGGCGCACACCCCTTTCACTGTGCCCGGCCTTGTAACCTGTTCAGCGGCGGCCTCTGCCATCGCTCCGTGGCCAAAGCATGGGCCTTCCATCTGCTCCCTGGAGGAAGGCTATGCCACGGGGCACATGTGGGTCCCCATTGAGAATGGCTCCTCCATGCCCTCGGGAAAACAGCCCAGCTCTGGATGAAGGTCCAAGGCTCTGCCACCTGACCCCAAGGGCTCCTCCCAGCCTCAGGGCCTGCCTCCCCACCGCCAGCACCGTGTGGCCTCTGCTGCCTCCCGGAGCTCCTCCTGCTCAGGCCTGATCTCCCGCTCAATCTCTGTGCTCAGGCTCCTCCCTCCGCCCCCCACAGGGCAAGCTCCTCTCTCTTTCAGGCCCCCGACTGCACAACGAACGTGCCAGGGACTTTGATGACTGTGCCCACTGCTCTCCTCACAAGTCTGGTTTTCGGAAGGCAGCCTGACCCACCCCAGGAGCAGAGAGATGGCAGACTTGGAGGACAAACGGCCCAGGACATCCTTGGCCTCAGTGTCCTCATCTGTAGAATGGGGATGCCAGTACCCATTTCTTTTTTTCCTCCCAGGTGGTGACAGGCCTGAACCTCAGAACGGAGGTCCGAGGGCTACTGAGTGTCAAAGCCTACCTAGCAGGTGGCCCAGGCCTCTCAGCAGCTGGTGACGGGGAGCTCACCCCATCACGGGCAGGTTTGTGTAGAGACGAGACGGCTCCCGTCCAGGACTGCCTCCTCGGATGGCGGTCCAGTGAGGGTCCTCAGCCCCCAGCCAGGGCTACTCGGGGCCCAGCTTGATCTGTGATCTCATCCCAACGTTTCCCAAGCTGCATAGTGGGTTTCTGGGGGTGCCCACTTCCCTTTCCATTTTATTTGGGTGTGCACAAGCCGGCCCAGGCCTCCAGCTTTTACAGCAGGCTCCTGTCTGCCAGCAAAGGCTTGATGGGGCTTGGGGGTGGGGCAGGAAGGAGAACCAGTAATTACCGAACTGATGAGGGCATTTCTGGGATGGGTACAGCGCTGAGCGGGAGGCCCACAGGGAACGAGCCCAGGCTGGATCGGGATGGTTGTTCCCGGCCCCTGAGCATCGTCCTTGGCCCATCGTCCAAGGCTCCATCCTTGGCCCTTCCACCCCCAACCATAGCCCCTGGGAAGCTTGCTGCTGTCGCTGGGGGGCCAGACGGAACAGACAAGGCCCTCCCCACTGGAGGTGTCTGGAGGCCGAGAACGGTGTCCTTGGCTAATCCAGAGCTCTGATGGGCACAGCGAGGGAGGCAAGGAACAGGTGAGGGAGTTCTAGAGCCGGAAGTGGTGGGAGATACAAAGTAAGCCCATCTGCAGACCCGGAAACCGGGGATCACAGAGCAGATCACATGACGGATGGTGGCAGGCAGGAGGTACCCCCCGAAGAGATACCCCCGCTAGACTTCTAGCCGAAGTCATTGGAGCCGCCCACCTTGAGCCAAGGGTTTCGGCCCCTGACTGGGAGTCTTACCTCTGCCTGTCCAAGGTGCCTCTGCCTGCTGCCTTATTGGCCTCATGGTTAAGAAGCAAGGACCGATGGAGGAAGACTGCCCGGTTCAAATCCCAGCTCTGCCACTTACTGGCTGTGCAGCTCGGGGGCAGTGTCTTGCCCTCTCTGGCCCTGGTTTTCTCATCTGTGAAGTAGATACAGTGGTAGGCTCTACTTCCCACGATCATTGGGAGAGTGCTACATATGAGCGCCTAGAAAGTGTACCGCGTGGGGAACACGCATGCTCAGAGTATGCTGCTGTCTTTAACAGGACAGCAAGATTTGAAGAACTTAAAAAACTTGCCTTGCCCTTCATCCAGAAATCTGGCAGCCAGGACTCATACTCAAGTCTTGTTTGCCTCTAGATTACATTTTTAACCTTGTGCCTGTGGCCTGGGGGAAACTGGAACGGGGCATGACTGCTCAGCTGTCGGTAGATGGCGCTGTGGAGCCATAAGGACCCACCTTCGAGCCTAAGGCGGATGTTGTTCCCTTATCAGGTCCAGCACGGCAGACTGGGGTCCTCCCAACTGGGGTCCTCCCAGGCCCCGGGCCATACCCTAGACGAGGTGCTGCTCTAGAAGGGAGGTACCGCTCACCCTGTTTCTCTGATGAGGATTACAAGGACCCAGAGACATTAAGCCACTGGCCCGAGGTCACACAGCAATAAGGCACTGGAGATCCCGCACCCCAAACGCATCCCCTGAGATCTCCAGCCCCGCCCTCAGGGGCCCCGAGAGGCCACAGTTACTCTCTGGAACTTGATGGGAACCAGGCATCCCCTTTCTGCCCCCACCATGGCTGGACATTCCAACAAAGCTGAAGCCGCCAGCTTTGAAGTCAGAGCTAAGCCCCAGATTAGGGTGGCTCCAGGCTGGCCTGTCCCTCCCAGCCCCGTCGCCAGGCCCACGCCCACGGTTCCCCCCAGCCCAGTGTCGTCTTGGCACAGAAAGATCTGGGGCCCAGAGAGGGAAAGCCTTGCTTAGCAAAACACAGCCCCTCTCCTGAAGCCCTCTCCTTGCTAAGGAGTCCCAGCTCCCTCCCCCTGACATGCCACAGGTCTCGCAGCCCCCTACCAGCACCCAAGAGGTCTCGTGCTAACATGTTGTCCCCCTTCCTGGCCCCATGGACACACAGGCATTAGCACCTATCACCCCAATAACGCAACTTGGACAGGAGAGTGATTCTGAATATATTCAGGGGTGTGGGGCAGATGGAAGGGGTATGACTGTGGAAGGTCTGGAGCTGGGAAGGGCTACCCCTTTCTGGACCTAGCTTCATTGTCTGTCCACGGGGCACTTTGCACCTCCGTGACCCTGACGCATCCTTCCAGTTCAGGCTGTCACCAGCTCTGTGATTCTAGTTGGGTCATACCCCCACGGAAGCCAGGCAGATGTGTTTGGGGGGGGGACACCCCCAGAATGCCAGGAAGCAGGTTAGGGGCTTTATGTACCCCTATCTTTCTGTCCTGAGGAGCGACTGGGCTTCTAAAAGCCAGCCAGCCCCATCCCTGCCGTGAGGTCGCCAATGGTCCCAACAGAACCACAACAGAAGACCTGGTGTCCCATCCACTTCCCCACAGCGAACAGGCACCAGTTGAGCTGCGAGCTTCGCTAAGCTGGGACAGGCTGGGGCAGAGGGGGCAGGTAGGAG
Source organism: Neogale vison (assembly GCF_020171115.1). Lineage (NCBI taxonomy): Eukaryota > Metazoa > Chordata > Mammalia > Carnivora > Mustelidae > Neogale > Neogale vison. The sequence goes on from NC_058104.1 coordinate 9,810,289, forward strand.
AGAGATGCCAAGTGCCCCAGAACGCCCTATCAGTGGGACCGAGCTGGCACATGAATCACCCAGAGAGTCTGGCTTCAAGACAGTGAACTCGGAGCTTCCATGCATGCCCAGCAACAAACTCCCATGTGGCTGAGCGCCCATCTGTCTGTCTGTCTGTCTGTCAGCAAGCAGCCACACTCCCTCGGCCCCACCCTACTGGATGGAGCCTCTTCTGTTCAAGGGGATTTTGGACTCAAGACCGAAAGCTAATGCTTTTAGCACTGGGCTTCAAGAACACATGTTCTGGAGAGTTCTGGACTGTTCGCTTTCCAAAGAGTCTCTCACAGTCTCTTCCCTCCAAACCTCAGTGATTCCCACCCCACAATTCTTATTTCTGCTCTTAGGTATTGTCTACCTTAGTTGTTTTCCTTAAATTGACTCACGGATACACATTCCTTCTGAAGAAAGCACTTCTAAAAAACCTTGCTACCAAACGTGAAAAGCTAGTTCCACACGCCATCAACAGGAGATGACCACAGACACAGAGAGGGTGTTGCTCGAGTCCAGCTGGGTGCTGGGTCTGAAGGAAGGCCCCTGACCTAGGGTCTGCTTCCTGCTGGTTAAGAAGGGCGACGGGCTGGTGGGAGCCTCGCCAACATCCAACGGAGCCTCTCTGCGTGATGTAATCAGGAGTGGACTTCTCCAGAAGACTCTCTTTTCCTATTTTCCACCTGGAAGCCTGTCATCATCCACTTTGTCTGCATTCTTCAGGTTATCACCTCCTCCAGGAAGCCTTCCAGGCTGGATTGGGCCCCTCCTCTGCGCTTTCTCAGCTCCATGGGCCTTTTCTGACTTTGCACTTGTCACTTCGGATTATTAAATTACACTTGTGCTCACGTCATTCCCAATGACACGGAGATGTCCCACCTCCTAGGACACAGCTTTACCAGGGCCTACACGGGTAGCCTACAGCCTTTCCACCCGCCCCTTGCCCATCTACCCCTCTATCACCTTGAGTCCTTCTTGTCTCGAGATGTCATTTCCGGCATCTGCCTTCCCCTGGACGTGGGCTCAGCAGGGGTCCAGATGAGATCTGTCTGTCCACCACTGGATCCCAAAGCCTGGCCTGCACGAAGCAAGGAGCTATCCCGTGAGGTTAACACTGCCATGAGCTTCATTTTCTAAATAGGGAAACTGAGTCACAGCAAGATTAATGACCTTGCCCAGAAGTGACAAAGCCGGAGGCAAACTCAGAGATCCAGGCTGTGGAGCCAGCGAAAGTCTTTGGGACCTTTGGCCTGGGCAGGGTTCTTTGTTAGGTGAGACTTGAAGGTTTTATGTGTGAGACACACAGACGCTAACACTTAGGCATCCCCAGAGGCCCAGCCTAACCCTCAGCCAGACTGAAGGACAGCCCGACTGAGCACATCATGGGCCCCCACCCCCACCCCAGCCACTTCCTGGCTGTGAAAAAGGTCCAGAGTCACCCCCAGGGTTGCCACAGAGATGGCCAGCAGAGCCCAGCAGGGTCCCTCCAGCAGCCAAGGGCCAGCCGGAGGGGGCCCTCCCTCTCCCGTGGTCAGCAGAGGCTCCCGGGAGATTCCCCGCCCAGCCGGCTCCAAGCCCCTGGGGTCCGTCCTGGAAAGACCTTCAAAGGACTTGGCCATTCTTGAGCGAGCGCCAGGAGGGAATCTGCTCTCAGAGTCAACTGAGCCAGCCGCACGGGTGGAAGGAATTTGCCGTTTCTCTTAACAGCGACCCCCTCGTGATTTTACGGGGGCCACTGTCCGAAGGCCCGGGCTGACGGATCACAGTGGAAAATCAGATGCCAAGATCCAGGCGGCTCCCAGGACTAATTACCCTCAATGAGACCCAGCTGGCTGGGGGAGCCAGAGTGGGGCCAGCATCCACCCCCCTGCCCCCTGCACCCAGCTCCCTGGGGACATGAAGGCTTACCACGGCTGTGCTTGGGTTTGCTTCCTGTCACCTGCTGGGCTCAGGTTGGGGCCACCAAGAATTCCCGGACAGCCAATCTGGCCAGCTCTCGAGATGGGTCACCTTCCGTGCAACACAGCTAGCTGGACCCGGGGATGCCCACGGCCTCAGGGTTCTCTGCTGCCCTGGGGGCTAGAGTTCCTAAGACTCCAGGGACCATGGGATCCCATTCTGTTTGGGGGGGAGACTAAGTCACAGACAGATAGGGCAGACCCCATGCAGCCCTGGGGATGGATCGGGAATGCTGCAGACCCTGGCTGTGACTTGTGGCCCATAGTGTCTTCTAGAAGGCCCAGAGCCCACAGCACTGACCACAGAAGCTGCCTCCGAAGGCCTCATGCAGTCTGGGTCACCTCTCCAGGCCTGCTGGAGCTGGTTAAATGTTTCCTTAGAGTCTTTGCAGCGCCAGGCCCTGTGCAGGGTGCTAGAGGTACAGGGAGGGAGAGAATCCACCCTGATCCCAGACTTAAAGCCCTATGGGAAAGGAAAACCCCACTTACTTGTCCCCAGCAAAAGTGCTGGGTGCCATGATGAGGCGCTGGAGGAGGTGTGGCACATTCCAGGTGACAGGAACTGGAGACGAGGCGGGACTGAGAAGAGAAAGCTGAGTGGGGCCAGTGGGCAGAGGAGGGGGTGGTACCAGGCGGGAGAGTGTGCCAGGCAGCAGGAGAAGCATATGCAAAGGCCCTGTGGCAGGAAGAAGTGTCTGGCACTCAAGGGGCCAAATGAGGCTGTGCAGCTGGAGCCCAGAGCCAAGAGGATAGAGGTACAGGGCGAGGTTAGGGAGGCCCCAAGGAGTTCTTGTACCTTAAAAAGCGATCCGAGATACAACTCAGGAGACATGATGAGTCCATCAACACTCAAGCACGCTGCTCCCGATTTCTCTCTGGCTTTCAGGAAACTCAACCCCAACCCAGCTTCCTGGAGTAGAGGAAGATCCAGTGGGACTCATCTGGTGGTCCTGTGGGGCCATGCCAAGTGTTCCTCAAGAACTGCATGGAAAGTCCGAGAAACTAAAGGCCGCTGGTTGTGGGCTTGGATCAGGGGCGGTCAAATCACCAATGAACCTCAGTGGAAGGAGAGGGGCCATGAGCCACCTAAGCTGTAGAGACACCGAGAGAGGCAGAAGCCAGTGTGTTGGAGCCGCCGCTGGCCCCCCACGTTGTCCCTGCCTTCTTCTCTCTAGGCCACCAGAGCCCATTCCCTCCCATGCCGTGGGGCCAGAGCCCACTGAGGACAGAGCTGGGTGTTCCTGGTGTTACCGATCCTCTCGGGGCTGTGGAATAGAGTGGGTGTAAGTGGTCGGATGTCTGAGGGGCAGAGGAGTGAATGGGCCCCCAGGGTCTCCTGAACTGCACGGAGCCCCTCTGGCCTTCCCAGCTGGCTGTCCCATGTCCTCGTGGGGCTGGGCCACTGCAGGGCGGACAGAACTCGGTGTCATGGAGCCGGGCCTCCCGGAGCTGTGAAGTGGGCCAGCAGGTGCCCATGGTGTCTGTTCCCTCCAGCTTGGCTCTGGCCTGGTTCCTCAGGGCGTAAACAGGTCTGACGAGTTCCTCAGCAGCAGAGATCTTGATTTCCAGGAAAGCCAAAGTCTTAGAGAGCAGAAGGAGCAAGGCCTGTGCGGAGAGAGAGGGCTCTTTTGGAGTACTGCTCCTCCTCGGCCTTGGGCTTTCCCCAGCCCCTGCTCGCAGACCTTGCCCTTGCGCCAGGGAGCTCCGGGCTGATGGGCACACCTCTCTCCCCACCTCCCCCAGAGGCAACAAGGAGCTTAGGAGGGTGAGGGACAAGGAAAGGAACCTTCTTGTTGTGGCCCTAAACTTCGTCCCTAAACTCCGTCCCTACCCCCACAACCCTGCTGCATCGGCTGGTAGTGTGGGATAGAGCTTGTGGGTGTACAGCGGGGCTGCCTGGGTCCCCGTCCCTGCTCCACCAAGTGACCTTGGGCAAGCCCCGTGCCTCCCTTTCCTGTCCTGCACTCACAGGGCTGAGATGTCTAAGAGCATGTGCAGACCTCAGCCTGGGGTCCGGCCCTTCAGATCCCACATTGTTGGCATTTTTTCACACCATAGACAACAACAACTCCATAACCCTCAAGATGTCCTAATGTCCTAAATGCAGAAGCTGAAACTATGAAACTCTTGGAAGAAAGAATGAACATTAAACAACCCTATCAGGGGTGCCTGGGGGGCTCAGTGGGTTAAAGCCTCTGCCTTCGGCTCGGGTCATGATCCCGGGGTCCTGGGATCGAGCCCCATGTCGGGCTCTCTGCTCAGCAGGGAGCCTGCTTCCTCCTCTTCTCTCTCTGCCTGCCTCTCTGCCTACTTGTGATCTCTATCTGTCAAATAAATAAATAAAATCTTAAAAAAAAAAAAACAACCCTATCAAGGAAGTGAAAAGACAACCCACAGAACAGGAGAACATTTTTTTGCAAATCATGTATTTAAAGAGCCTAGTATCAAAATATATAAAGAACTCTTACAGCTCAGCAACAAAAAAGATAAATAACCCAATTTAAAAATGAACCAAGAAGCTGAAAAGACATTAAAAAAAAAAAGAAAGAGATAAAAATGGTCAATAAGAACATGATAAGATGCTCAGCTTCATCAGTCGTTAGAGAAATGCAAATCAAAAACAAAATGAGTTGCAACTTTACACCCACTAAGAGGGCTATTTAAAAAATAAAAACAAAAACAGTGGGGCACCTGGCTGGCTCTGTTGGTGGAGTATGCCACTCTTGATCTTGGGTTGTGAGTTCAAGTCCCACATCGGATGTAGAGCTTACTTAAAAAAAAAAAAACCACAAAATTTAAAAATATGAAAAAGGAAAAAACCAAAAATAACAGTGCTGGTGAGGATGTGAAGAAAGTAGAAGAACCTCGAACATTACCACTGGGCATATAAAATGGGGCTCTCCCTTTGAAAAAGTGCTTTGAAAAGCAGTTTAGCAATTCCCAGAAAAGTTAAATATAGAATTACTATATGACCCATCAATTTCATCCTTAGAAGAGAATCAAAAAACATGTTCACGCAAAAACTTGCACATGAATGTTCACAGCAGTGTTACTCATAATAGCCCCAAAGTGGGAACGTCCCTATTATCTATCAAGAGATGAGTGCATCAACAAAACATGGTCTAGCCATACAACGGAATGTTACCCAGCTATAAAGAGAAAAGTACCACGACACAGACGAACCATGGAAACGTTATTCGAAGAAGCCAGACACAAAAGGCCATATACTATATGACTCCATTTATATGAAATGTCTAGAATAGGCAGATCCATAGAAAAAGAAAGTAGATTGGTGTTTGCTGGGGATTGAGTAGAAAGGGGTGAGGAGTGACTGCTAACGGATTTCTTTATTTTTTTTTTTAAGATTTTATTTCTTTGTCAGAGAGAGAGAGAGACAGAGAGACAGAGAGAAAGCAGGCAGAGGCAGAGAGAGAAGCAGGCTCTCCACTAAGCAAAGAGCCCGATGTGGGACTCGATCTTAGGACCCTGGGATCATGACCCGAGCCGAAGGCAGCAGCTTAACCAACTAACAGGTTTCTTTTGAGGGGTGATGAAAATGTCCTGGATACAGACAGTGGAGATAGCCACCCAGATTTCGGAGGATACAAAAAGCCACTTTAAAAGGATGGATTTTATGGCACATGCATTATATCTTAATAAAAAAGTTATTTTTAAGCATGCTATCATTTTTAAAAGTTACAGAAAGAAGTATGCTGTCTTTTGTGTATGTCTCTCTCTCTCTTTTTTTAAGATTTTATTTTTAAGGAAGCTCTCCCCGCAGCGTGGGGCTGGAACTCACAAGCCTGAGATCAAGAGTCGCACGCTCTACCGACTGAGCCAGCCAGGAGCCCACTGTGTGTGTGTGTGTGTGTGTGTGTGTGTGTTTGTGTGTCCTGGTGTGTCCGTGATAGTTAACTTTCCATTAAGGATGGGTAGGATTTAAAAAAAAAAATAATTCTCCATGAAGTCTTTTTTTTTTTTTAGATTTTATTTATTTATTTTTGAGAGCAATAGGGAGTGTGTGAACACCAGCAAGGGGAGGGACAGAGGGAGAGGGAGAGGCAGACTCCCCGCTGAGCAGGGAGCCCAACATGGGGCTCGATCCCAGGACCCTGGGACCATGACCCGAGCCGAAGGCAGAGGCTTAACCCACTGAGCCACCGAGGTGCCCCAGTATTTTATTTTTAAAATAAATAATAAATAATAAATAATAAATAAATAATAAATAATAAATGATGCAGGATTTTTTTAGAAGTATATTTGGGACATGAGATCTTTGTCAAAATCTCTTCCCAATACTGGGTTTTGCCTTTTCACCTTCTTCCAATAGGTCTTCTGCTGGGGGCAAGTGTTTACTTTTGGTGAAGTCCAACAAACGCCCTTTCATTTTGTGGTTGGTGCTACACGGGTCCTGTTGAAGGAGTCCCCAGCTGCTCCTTGAGCGTCCCTTGGATCTGCCCCCTCGTCTCCACCTTCTTGCCCTCTGCCCAGCTCCCAGATGCCGGGTCTCCCGGGCTCTGCTCTGACCACCCCCCCAACCTCCAGGCGGGTTGGGTTGTGAGTTCAAGTCCCACATTGGATGTAGAGCTTACTTTAAAAAAATATATAAAAAAGAAAAAAACACAAAAATAGCAGTGCTGATGAGGATGTGAAGAAAGTAGAAGAACCTCGAACCCCACATCTTGTCCTGCTCACTGCACGACCTTACGGCCCAGGGACAGGGTTGGCTCCTCTGTGTGTCCCCCTCCCAGACCGGCACCCGGTTTGCCCCAGGTGCTCAGTAAAAGCTTCCTAAATGAAGGCATGTCCTGTGGTCCAGCTGGGGATCATTAAAACTGTCAATTAGTTCTAAACACCAGCTCATCAGGAACATTTGAGCAAAGCCGGGGAAGTAAAAAAAAAAAAAAAAGTTTTGGAAAAACCAACAACGCAGGAATGTTTCGCTTTCTCCCCAACCGGAGCATTAATCACGAAAACGCAGGCCTTGTTAGCATTCTTTATTCTTGCTTTGCCCCTGAGCTGGGGACAGGGGGACGTGGGGAGACACTCCTTTGCACATGTTGGCTGCAGGGGGCTCACCGGGGGTCGCCCCCTAAACACCAAGGGAGTTTGCTACCTCTGAATGTGTGGGGGGGTTCCCTGGCCTGCTAGTCCTTCTCCTCTCCATGCGTGATGACGTAACACAGGTTCTGGTAATCCAGGTTACCGCACGCATCTGGTGGGAAAGCCGCAAACATCTGCTTGACCTGGGGAAGGAGTAGGGAGTCAGCCTGGACTTGGGTCGAAAGGGGGCCGGAGCGGGGCCGGGGGGAGGCCACCCGAAGGCGTCAGGCAGAATGGGGCTCCCCTCTCTGCAGGTCGAGGTGGGGATGGCCAGGGGCCTGCAGCCAGCCTCACTCACCCCTGTCCTCCCCCAAGGAGTCAAAGGGGGAGTCATCAAGTCACCGTCTAAAGAAGAAGGGCCATCTCCCGGGAAGGGGGCTGCTGAGAAGGGCCTGGGCCGGCTGGGCCCTTCCCCAGGAAGATTCTAGGCTGTGCTCTGGGAAGCCTGCACTCACCTCGTCCTCACTGAACCGGTCGGCCTGGGTCATGAGCTTCTCTTTGATGCTGCTCAGGGGAAAGGAAGGGTCAGGTTGAGGGGAAGGGCGACCCCGGGGTGCACATGCGGATCCCAGGGGTGGTGAGCGCGGACAGGGGGTGGGGAGGCATCATGCCCCGGGAGGACGCCGGCCAGATGACTGTGTGGCCTCAGGTGGACCCTTCAGCCTCTTCTAGGGACCCTGCTAGTTCGGCCAGGGAGCGACTCACACTGACACTTCCCCGTGCCTCCCAGAATACAAGGGCTGGCCCTCCGCCGAGGCAGGAGACAGCCTTGCCCAGGTCTCCTTTGCTCCTCATAGCCCTAGGAAGTGAGCGCTATGAGCCCCTTGTATAGAGGGAACAACCAAGGTGCCAAAAGGTCAGGACTGGCAGTAACAGGATAGGGTCTCAGCGGCCCCAGGGCCTGGGGGAGCAGCAGGAGGTGAAGCCCCACGGGACTGATGCCCCACAGGACTGAGCTTGGAGGGTCCCCTCCGGGCCCCTTGGCAGGGCACAGCGGGTGGGGAAGGGATCAGAAGGCTGAGCCAGGCCCGAGCGCCAAGTGTCCCGCGGCGCCGCAGGGGCCAGCCCGCTAAGGACCGACGCACATTTTCCATTATTTATGTTACTGTGGGACAGTCACAGTTTCCGACTCTCCGGGCTGGGGACTGTTCACAGACTCCCTTTCAGCCGGAGCCTCCTCTGTGGCCTGCCTGGAAGGCAGCCACGTCTTCCAGGTCCGATAGCCCCGGGGCTGGGGCTTTCGGTTCCCAAAGTGGGTCCCAGAAGTGTTCCTGGCCCAGCCCTGGGGGGAGTGAAGGTGCGTGCCGGAGAGAGGTTGCCCTCAGTGCCTCACGGGGGTCCCCAAGACGGGTGTGGGAACCGTGGATCCTGAGGGAGGGGCGAAGGAGAGGGCCCCAGCCCGCAGGAGCCCTGAACAACCCCTCACTTAGCCCTGGGGAAAATATGGCTCACAACTTGGGGGTGGGGGTGGACAAGGTGTGAGAAGGTGTGAGGGACAAGACGGAACCTTGCTGGTTTCCCCCCAGCTCCCCTTTCCTGCCCACCTCCCCCGGCCCCATATGGGATGATTCTAGTGGGCAGCAAATCTGGCCTCAAGGCCAAGGCCACAAGCATCACAGTAATCAGTCAGGAAGTCTGTGCCTGGGGAGGAAATTTTGCCTGCTCCAGGCCACCCACAGGCCTGGTGAGACCTCTGAGGCTCTGAAGGGACTTCCCTGGGGAAGTCCTGTTCCTTCACAGTTGTGTTGTGGCATCTAGAATGTTCCCTGCCCCAGCCTAAGTAGCCCTTCGTTTCCCTTCAAGGCCCACCTCTACCACTGGGAAAATCACCCCTGGTGACCCCACACTCCCCATACACTTCCACACAGAAATGGGGGACACCAGGTCCCAGAGAGGGGAAGGGACACCAAGTGATGGCTGAGCTGGGCAGGGCAGTGCCCTCCTGGCTCCTGGCCAGTCACTGCCCGAGCTGGCTAAGCGCTGGGTGGGGTAGGAGACTGGGCGGCAACCGACCCTGACCTCACCCAGCTCACTGACCACCTGAACCTTTGGGGAGAGAAAAACCAAAACAAAGGGCAGAGGAAACTTACAAATCAGCCTTAACGAAACCTTTCCCTTCAGTGTCAAACACCTTGAAGGCATGGAGGATGGTCTCCTCGGGGTCCGTACCTAGAAACAGCACATACAGGCAGGGAGAAAGCCAGGGTGAAGAGGCCAGGCCAGGGCGCGGGGTTGAGGGGGGCCTGGGGTGGCTTCCTCAGTTGGAGCAAGAGAAGAGAGATTTCTGAGAAACAAGGAATAGGAGTAATGACGAAGGGTGCTGCGTGTACTTATGAGCAGCCTGTGCAACTGTACATGGAGACCTCACTGAGCACTTATTATGGGCTAAACCCTCCTGATGATTGGCCTGATTTTACAGATGAAGAAACTAAAGCTCAGAGGTCATGATTAGTGAGGTGGGGTTGGCGTGGGGGCATCGCTGGGGCCCAAGACGTGCATGAGAACTGGCAGGCCAAAAAGACAGTGCTGTACCTGGGGGCTGAAGACTGGGCTCGGGCAGGGCCTGAGATCAGAGGGCAGGCATCGGGCAGGGTGTCGGTGGGGAGGAGTGTCACCTCCCAGGACAGCCCCTGCCCACAATGGCCTCCTCCCTCTGTCCAGGGAAGCCTCGAGCCCAGGAAAACTCTACTAAGGGTCAGAGGGTAACTCCCCAGGGCCCAGAGAGAAAGGGACAGAGCTGCCTGGACCGCTGCCCTGACCCCACTCCCCTGGCTCGGGAGCTGCTGTGGTTAGAACTGGGAGTCATGGTTGGGGGTCTATCCCTGCTGAGCCCCTCGAGGTGAGGGGAGGGTCTTCACACAAATTGTCCCCTCCCAGCCCCGGATGTTCTCCTCCTGCTCTGGCCTAGAGGTGGAAACTGGGGTAGGGCCCAGGGGGCTGGCAGCTGGGGCTGCCCTATTCTCCCAGGGGTCTGCACACGGAGCCAGACTGCCCTCCCGCCCCGGGCGACACGGGGTCTCCCTTACCCTTCAGCTTCTCCCCAAACATGGTCAGGAAGACGGTGAAGTTGATGGGTCCAGGCGCCTCCTTCACCATGGCTTCCAGCTCCTCATTCTTTACATTGATGCGGCCTGGGGCAGGGGGGACACCCAGGAGCACAGTGAGGGACAGAGGGGACCCTGCCCGCAGGCAGTCCAGGAGAACAGCGCTCAGGACCAGGGTCTCCCAGTTCTATCCTCCCCGCCCCGCCGCCCCGCCCCCGCCTCAGCCCTCAGGCCCTGCCCACCTGCTGGGGGGACCTTAAGAGGGGGGACATATTTGGCCACAGCACTGGGCTGCTCCCAGCCTCACTGCCCAACCCCCCTGCTAACACCTCGGCCTCCGTGGAAAGAAGAGCGAGTTGGTGATTATCTCCATTTCACGGAGGAGAAAACTGAGGCCCAAAGAAGCTGAAATGGAAGTGCGTAGGGGCCAGAAGACCGGGAGCTCGGAGCTCATATGCCATAGGAGGAGATCACCTGGGGGTTCCTCATGGTCCCACGGGACAATCACATCGCCGGGAGCTCAAAGCATAGTTCGGACACAACTCGGTTATGCCCCCTACCCGCGAGCTGAACCCCCTACCCATTCATGCCTTAAGGCCTCTCCCTGGGCAGCTTCCCCTGGCAGCTGAAACCTGGTTGCCTTGAACCTTTGGATGTGTCCAGACACTTCTCCCAGCATTGCCCACTGCTTTCTTGGCCCCCTTCCCCACCCCGGGCCCCTAGGCCAGGCCATTCGTGCACCTGCTGCCTTCCCTTTGTCCTAGGCCCAGACCATACCTTCCAGGCACAGGCCACCCACGGCACCAAAGCCCCTCATACCACTGCAACTGCTGTCCTGGCCTGTCCCCAGGTACCCGCTCCTTCCAGAAGGCCTGGGCTCAGTTCTGCCCCAAGCCTCAAGCCCCCTCAGCTGCTGGTCACCCACCCAAGGCAGCAAAGGTGTCCCTCAGGTCCTCCTTGTCGATGAAGCCGTCCCGGTTCTGGTCCATGATGGTGAAGGCCTGGTGGAGACAGGGGTACTGAGCGGCCACTGACCCACTCGCCCAAGCCCATGCCCTCCCCCCTCCAAGGGGCTGTCGTCCTGCACACCGCTGCCTGGGGAACCTCCGGCCAGCGGGTTTCCTGGCTCGCCCGGCACCAGCACGACAGTGTTAGCAGACCCACTCCGTTCCCGCTGCACGCCAACACACGGCGGGGGCGCCATGCCCACCCCTCACTTCATGCTGCGGCAACCCCCTTTTACGGAGAGGGAAACTGAGGCTCAGAGAGCAGAAGGACTCGCCTGAGGTCACGCAGCAAGCAAAGGCTCAGGTAGAGAGGGGTAGGGGTTGCCCAAAGACAGCAAGTCATGTCTCTGGGCTCAGAGGCACAATGTGGGGGGCTCTAAGGATAGTGACGTCATCATCGCCCCCAGGGACCAAGGGTGACCCCGGGCCTTGCCAGCCCCTTGGATGCTTTCCATGCATTGCGCTAACACTCCTGGTGGCCCAGAGGGCACACGGACTGACCTCTTTGAACTCCTGGATCTGGGACTGATCAAACATGGAGAAGACATTGGAGCTGGCACCACCTTCCGCTCTCTTGCGGGCTCTTCTGGGTGCCTGGGAAGTGCCAGGTGGGAGGCAGTGAGAGGGCCTTCCTCCGAGGTCAGCCGCGCATCCGACCTGCCCCCCACCCCCCGTGCCATGCTGCCCCTCCCAGCCTGTCCCAGCCCCGAGTGACAGGGCCACCCTGGGCCACGGGGCACTGCAGACGGACAGGGCTCTAAAGAAACCTGGCCCGTAAGCGGGGCCTTTGTCCTGCCTGAGGCCAGAAGCCTGGGGACCCCCACCCCATGGGCCAGTCAGCAGCTTCTTGACCTGGTGGGGGGGACCCAGGCGGTATAGCAGAGAGGACCCAGTCCGGCCACATCTCCCTCTGTCCGTCCCACCTCGGGGCTCCCCAGCACCCACCCAGGGCCCAGCTCCGAGTGCGGCTCCATCGGGAAACGGCTGCCCAGAGCCCGTCTCCACAGCCGGGAGAGCAGGCGACCACCACGCGGAAGTCTCTGGCCGGCCTTCCTGACTCCACCTGCTGCTGACGGGGTCCCAGGGGCCTGAGAGCATAACCTTGAGCGTTCCCTGAAAGTTCTGGGTCCCCAAGACTCCTGAGGGGACTTTGCCCCCAGCAGCTCTCACCAGGGCCTTCTGTGGGCAAGGAGTCTCCGCCGCGGCTTGTGAGGCCGCAAAGAACAGCCCGGGCTTCACAGAGCCGGAGGGGCAAGGGCTGTCCCCCGACCCCCAGCCCTCCTGCCTCCATGTCAGTGGTGCCAAGCCTCTGCCCACCCCGCCCCGGAGCGTGGGCTCCCCCTGCTTTCCCCCCACTGCCCCGGCCCCTGTGTGGTCTCCCCTTCCCCGAGCTCGCTCCTGTCCCCCCCCCCAGACCGCGCTCTCCCCCATTTCCCCTCCGGCTCCTGGGCTCAGGAGCTGCACCGCCGGCTGACTTCTAATTAGCTTTTACTGGGTGCTTTGTCTCCACTAATCCTTTGAAAGGGGGCAGGCAGGACGCTCTGTGCAGTAAAGCCTCTGTAATATTTATAAATCCCTTCAGACATCATAAAGAAAGGAACCTCCCTGCGGGGCTCATCTCACATAATTACATACACATTTCCCTCTGATTAATAAAAAACAATCACTTCCGTCTGTGGGATAGTCTGCCTCTCTCTCCTCAGACCTGCCCTCGGCCTGGGTGTCCCCCACCCCGCTCGGGCAGCCTTCTGCGTCCCTGTTGTGGGCCACTGCTCCACTGTGTGCCAACCCCCCCACCCCTCGCCAGAGCCCCCTGAGGGAGGCCGGGATTGTTCTCGCGGATTCCCCAGGGGGCCCCCCCGAGCCCCAGGGGCCTAGGCGGCCTTCCGCTCTCCCAGCTGGGACCGTTTCCAGCCCAGCCGTCTTGGAAATTGCCTTTTACAAGGTGCCCTTAAAAAAATAAATAAATAAAAATAAAAATCTTCCGAAAGGGGCAGAAGGGGGTTACCCAGATCTGAATTCTAATCCTGCCTTTGCGGCTCACAGCCCTGCAATGCTGAGAAATTAGCAGCCTGCTCTGAGCCTCAGTGTCCCCATTTATAAAACCAAGATGATGTCTACCTCAGAACATCGGGACACTGATTAGGTGCCTGCTGGGCTCCAGCCAGGCCCTGTGCCCAGTCCTGGGGACCCAGCGCTGAATCAGGCCCTGCCTTGTCCCCAGGGATTCCCCGGAGACAGAGGATCAGTGGGGAATGATGGAGGGACGGACAGACACTAAGAGCACAGAGCAGCCCTTATGCTGTTGGGGCAATCAGAGCAGACCTCTCGGAGGAGGTGGCTTCTGAACTGAGACTTGACAGCCAGGTCAGAGTTCTCAGGCCAGGAGGGAAAGTGAAGGTGTGAGACACAGACTTGAAAGGGCCGTGCCATTGAGAGCCTGCAGGGACACCCAAGGGGCTGGGGACAGAGGCAAAGAGAGGGCAGCAGGGCAGGTTCCATGCCAGTCTGTGTAGGTCCCAGGCTATCCTGGAATATCAACCCCGGGCCCCCAGGAACCATGTCCTCTCGATGCGACCAGAGTCCTGCTTCTGCTATGAAACCTCTAAGCTTAGCCCACTCTGTCTCCTTCTACCCCCTTCTTCTTTGTTCCTATCCCCCCCCCAACCCCACACCGCTTCACCTCAGCAGCCCCCACCGAGTCCAGGAAGCAGAGACGCAGATCAGGACGTACATGGATGGACTGACCACCCGTTAAGGACAGTCCAGGGTAAGCCAGGTGCAGGGGTAACATCAAGGGTGAAGAAAAAGGTCAGGACTAGGGACAACATCAGGTCAAGTTCAAGGATGTCAGAGGAGCAAGGTCAAGGTCAGGGTGAGTTCAGGCATGAGATGAAGGTCAGAATCACGCAAGAAGTCAAGGTCACAGGATGAGGTCAGAGGAAGGAGGTCAGGGTCAGGAGGCAAGGAAGCCCCAGCATACCATGGTCTAGAGAGCTCCCTCGGCGCAGCAGGGCTGGAGGTTCTCAGGGACGGCTCTTTAAATAGCGCTCTGGGTCCAGACAATAGCTAGGAGGGTGACAAAGGACAGGATGGCGCCCTCCCTGCCAGGCACCTGTTTGGGGCCATTCGGAGTGGGTGGGGTCCAGATACCGTCCAAACCGCAGGATCTCCGCCCGTACTGGGCCAACCGGATCTCTGCACCCAAGGGACAAAGGCCCAGGAAGGGGCACTTGGCAGAGAACACACAGTATGTTGAGGCCTAGAACCCGCCGGGAGGACTTGGCCTTGGGCCATTTGAGGTCAGGAGAGCTTCCAAGGCAGGGCCAGCCACCCTGGTGGGAGCATTCAAGGCTGCAACATGGCCCGACCCCTTGAGCTCTGTGACTCTTGAGTGGGCCACTGTCCTCCCGTGAGAAGTGCAAGCACATGTCACCCCCAGTCAGCTCGGGGAGAGGGTTTCTGCACCAGCCTGACCCACAAGACCCCTCAGGCAACTCGACTACTGCCTTGTGGTTGGTTACTGGGGCGACCATGGCCCCCTCCAGCCCTGGGCCATTGACGATGTCTGAGGAGCTGAGAAGGCAAAGAGGCAGACCAAAGAAACGTGAACGTGACCCCAAAGAGGGAGAATTGGACAATCGGATCCCTTATTCCACGCTGGCTGCACGTACCCCTGGCTGGGGCCTGTCCCTACCAGGCCTGACACAGCCCAAGAATTCTCCAGGAGATGTGCCAAGCCAAGTCCGCACCTGCCCCTGGCAGGCCCCGTGGGTCTGTTGCGCCACCCTCCCCAGGCCGTCTGGCCAAATGGGCTCCCATGTGAGGCCCCCCAATGTCTGATCGGCCGCCAGCGCCGGTAGCACGGGGCTCAGGCAGTAAGCCCACCAGTCTCCAGGCCCTGCATAGCTTAACTGTTCCTGGAGCTGGTCTCCAGGCCTCCGGGCCCCAGGACGGCTGATCCCAGCCTGGGGGCAGGGAATGTGATGGTGACAATAAGCGGAGTAGCTAGCTTTCATACAACACAGAAGGTCAGGCCATGTTCTAAAACGTGTGACCTCACAGCGAATCCTCACCCCATTTTCCTGGGGATGAAACTGAGGCTCACGTGGGTGACATCACCCATCCAAGGCTGATGAGTGCAAGTGCCAGGATGAGTCTTTCTAGTGATTCCAGAAAGGGAGTTTCTGGAAGGTTCTGCCCATCCTGATGCTCACCTTCCTGACTTCGCTGGGACCTGTGATGGAATCTTCCACCCTGAGCAGGTGGCCCACTGTCCACGTTGGCTTTGGAGAGCCGCCTTTCCCGGCCTGATCCATGAGCCTGGCCTGGGGGCCTCCTGGCTCCGGGCTTGCTGAATGGGGAGACATTCGCCATCTGGGGCTTTAACACCTGCTTCCTGTTGGCCGGAGGGCCCTCACGATCAGCTCTTGTCTCTGGGGATCACCACCGGGGCCTCTAACCCACAGAGGGGCTCCGGAGAGCTCAGGACAGTCCCAAATAGGCGGAGAGCCTCCCAGCCTGCCGGATGGAAGGAAATCCAAAAGGGGATGCCGGTGAGAGGCGGGGACCAAGTGCTTAGCCAACCAGTCCTGATGCTTTCCTTCCCTGGCCTCCTTCTACAAGCAGGGGAGAGCTACAGGAGCAGGGAGAGCTGATCCAAAAAACTCAACAGAGACTGTGAAAACTCACGGGAGAGACGGAGAACATTTGTCCCTGGGGCGAGCAGGGGTGAGGCAGGGGGAGCCTGCAGCGGCCCCGAGCAGGGCAAGCGCCAGGAAAAGGAGGTGGCCTCTGGGGTCAAGGGCTTTGGAAGGCAGATCGGCCACACTGACAAAACCTGCAGCCCCGTCAGCCAGGTGCGGCTGCGGAGTCTGTTGTCATTGCTGGGTCACACTGTTTGGCTCTGCGGACTGCAGGGTGGCGGCCAGCTCCAGGGTCACAGAGAACCCTGAGGGGTCTGTGCTCTCAGCCAGGGGCCTTCTGGGAGTAAGTAGCTTCCCAGCTGGAATTTCAAGCTGGTCTGAGGAACTCAGAGGCGTACCAAGCCCCTCGTGGAGAGCATCCCATTTTCTAGAGGGCAACGTGAGCTCCCAGGGGTCACCAGACCTGGAAGAGAGCTTGAAAGACATCAGCTGCCTTTGGACATGGCTTTCCCCCTTGCAGGGTGACCGCTGTCACCCACACAAGAAGGCAACGTGGTCCAGGTGACCACGCCTGTTCCTCCTCACCCCTAACTCTCCCTTCTAACTCTCCTCTGTCAGCAGGCTGTCCTCTGCCTCCCCGGCCCCCATCCCAGCCGGCCACCTCCTTGACTTTCACAATTTTTCCAGTGATTTGAAAAATCTCCTTCCTCCAAACCTTTGACCACGGAGCACGTTCCCCCACCCCAACCACGCCTCCATTCTCCCATTTTCTATCACCTCTCACCTCCTCCCAGAAGCCTTCCCTGATTTCTCTTCCCTTTCTTCTCCCACTGGAATCACTGCTTCTCTCTGACCTCCATTCTGTAGACCAGCTATTACCTGCCTTTCCCTTGGCCTTGGGGCCTTATCATCATTGCTGCTTGGCCTCTAGCCACCTGGCCACTAGGAGCACAGAGGAGCCTCAGTAAATCAGGCCCCCAGGGGTTTTTTCATAAATAACTTTCCATGTGGGGAATCACTGTCATAGACTTTCTAGCTAGAAGGATCTCAGAGCGGAATCCATTGGCCCCCTGAGTGCAGCCCACCTCGCCCTACTAGAGCCTGAGTGTCCTTTGCAGACTCCCTCGAGTGGTTCTTGCTTGCACACCACCTGTGATGGGGAGCTCGCCACCTCCCCCAAGCAAAGGCAACTCAAAATTGGCAAATGTTCATCCATTACCTACTGTGGCCCCACCCTGGTGTTCTGGGGGACTAAAAACTCATCCTTGACAAATCCCTGGGTTTGAATTATTTTAGTAACACAGTCAGACAAGGTAGGCTGGGTTTATTCACTCATTCATCAAATATTTATGGAGTACTTAAGAGTGCTGAGCATTGAGGGGAAAAAAAACAGGTACGGTTTCAAGAGCGAAGGGACAGAGTGCCATTACCCATTCAGAGAAGTCACGAGGGGCTGGAGTCCATTAAGCTGGGACTCGAGGATGGGGACAAAATGGAAGCTGTCACTGCTTCCAGTGCGCAAGGAGAGGGCGGATGTATGGCACGTCCCAGAGGACCCACAGAACTGTCTGGATATGTGAGGGGCCAGGTTCAGGCAGGAGAGGGGAGCAGAGGGACCAGGGCGGCTCAGAAATGGTGGCTGAACCATCCAGAGGTGACCCGAGCAGGACCAGGCAAAGACTTCCCAGACCTGGCTTGGAGGCTCCCTCTTCTGGTTTTGGGTGTCTCCTGGCCCAATGGGCAGAGGGATCCTAGCTCCTTTGTCTCTCTTCAACCATCATACACCACAGCTCTTTTTACAGCAGGATGCTGTGGCCACAGGCCCCTTGAACAGGATTCAGCATTCATGCTTCAGCAGAGCGAGCGTGTTTGCCAGCACCCCCTTCTCCCCCCTCCGCCCGGCTACAGCTATAAACCAGGCAGGAGGCATTCCGGAGACATTCCTCCTCGCTTTAAAGGTTTCCCTGTCTTTTCTAAGTGGCTCCAAATTAGAGGAAGGCTCCAGACAGGGGCGGGCCTGGAGAGGAGGGGACACCAGGGAGTTTGGGAAAAGACAGACCTCCCCTTAATTGTCTTCAAAATCTCGGTCATCCCCTCTGGTAATTAGGGAGTTGACAGTGCAAAAGGCAATTTCCTTTGGGGTAAGAGAGGGGAAACAACTAATTGGCTCTAAGCCTGGGTTTTGCCTGCAATATTAACTACAGGGTGGTGGGCTGCTCTGGCCTGAGCCGAGCTCTGGCCCTGGTCACCCGGGAGTAGGGATGGGGAAGCCCATGGAACCCTGCTGCCTTGGACAGGCCAGAAGGGGCACGCAGTAGCCCCTTCCAAATTCTGAGTGGAGAGGGTGAGCCTCCAGAAGAATGGGCTTCTCTCGTACTGTGGGGCCCTGCCTCCTAGAGCTTGTTTGGAGCGTCTCTGACAGTGGGGGGTGGGGGGAGCACCCCTCTGCCCACTCTCTGATTTCATTACTGAGCATGTGATGGTGGGGGGGATGGTGAGAAGCGAGTATCAGAACCCAGACCTCCTGACCCCCTGCTTGCAGAAGACTCTTCCCATGTGCTCACATCTCCTTTCTCAGACCCAAGTGGCCCCCGAGGTGGACAGGGTTGGCGTGGTGACCTTCTACAACGGAGAGAGCTCAGGGGTCCAGCCATGAGAGTGTGGGGCTCTCAGTGCAGTATTACGCACCCAGAGAAGGATGGTGTTAACATCTTCCCAGCCAAAGTAGCCACAAGGCAGGTGGGACTGAGCACCCGCTTGGGCTGGGTTGTTGCGGGGTCTCAACAGCCCAGGAACAAGCTAGGGATTGTGGTTCATAGTCAGCTCAACCGAGACATGTGGTTATAAAAGTGAACCAATCCTTGGGCTGCATTAATAGAGGTCTAAGTCTTCAATCCAGGGAGGTGACTGTGCTACCTTGCACTGACTACCACAAACAATAGAAGAGCTAAGCTTGTTCCTAGCCCTATGCTTCAGGAAGGGTGCTTTTTGGAGGACAGCAGCATGTAGTCATAGGAATCACGGCAGAGGGGCTCGGGGCTCTCAGCTGGAGAGAAGCAGCCTGATTGGGGAGCATCACTGTGGCAGCTTTGTCAGTTTACCAGCTGGGCCAAGGCCTCTACATGCACCCAGGCGGGACCAGCCCTCAGTTCTGCAGCCTCCATCTTCCCTCCTCCCGGTGTCAGCAGTGAGGCTTACCACCCTTCTCCAACCTTGGCCCATTGGGAAGAACTTTCCCTCTGTGACCCCACTTAAACCCCATCCTTGGGGCTATTAGCTATTATTATGTAAAGAATCGCCCCAAATTACAGTGGTGCGCTCCCAGTTTCTGTGGGTCAGAAATTCAGGAAAGACAGAGCGAGGGTAGTTGATGACTGCTTCGTAAGGTCTGAGGCCACAGCTGGGAAGATGTCAAGGCTGGGGAAGGCCAGTGCCAGAACCATACAAGGCTGGACTGCTCATGTGTTTGGTGTCTAGGCTTGCCAAGACTCAGAGTCACAGCCCTTAGATTTCTGCATGGTGGCGCGGGACGCCAGCGCCGCTGTTCCCGCAGATAAGGTAGAAGCCCTTGGCTTCTAGCAATCTAAGCTCAGAAGTCCCAGAATGACACTTTTATGATACCCTCTTGGGCAAAGCAGTCATCAAAGCCCACCCAATGGCAAGGAGACCCGCATAGACCCTGCCTCTTGATGGAATGAGCCAAAGAATTTGCAGGCACAGTCTGTGACTGTCACTCCCAGCTCGGGGGAGCGCAGAACATGGTCCAAGGTCACGGAGCTGGTAGGTAGAGGAGCCGGAATTCAGAGCCAGTCTGGAGGGACTCTATCCCTCAGAAAGTATGTGAGCCCAGAAAGCCTTTCCAGAAAGTTCACCTGGGGCCATTCAGTACGGCAGGTGGTCACTCACGGTCTTTCCACAGCTCAGTGGCCTGAGTTTAGAAAGGGACCAGAGCAGGGATGAGAAGCCAGGCCCCCTGGTTCACAGAGAGGTGGGCAGCCCTTATTCCATTAGACAGATCGGGAAACTGAGGCCTGGAGCAGGGAAGGGCTGGGTCAGGGTGCCACTGTGAAGCTTACACCCCATACCCCCGGGGGCTACCTGGGAGCTGAACAGGTGGATGCGAACGGGCCCTCCGCTGAGACATGGGGCATCCCGGCAGTCGATGGTGGCTCCGACAGTCCTGGGGCTCCGAGCCCTCCCCGGGGCCCAGAGGCTGCCAAACAGGCCCAATTTGCTGTACTAATGTGTGCTTTCTGCTGCTTGGAGCTTCCTCACGCCCTCTCCTGTGAACCGGGCCAGCGGCCACAGAGCAAACTGTAATTATGGCAAGCCACACCCTGCTGCCCTCGCTTAGCAATTAGCTGGGTTGCCTGGCATCCAGCAGCTTCCACCCCAGCCTGGCTTGGGGTGGGGTCAATCAGAAGCTGGGGGGCAGGGGTGGCCCGCTTTTTAAAGCCCCCACATGCCCTCTCCCACAAATGAACCTGCAAACAGGGCTTCCTTCCCTAGCTGGTCACCTATGGCTCCAGCCAGACCTCAATCACCCTCTGAGGGAGATCACAGAGCCAGGAACCAATCCCCACCCCATACACACACACACACACACACACACACACACACACAGAGGCCAGGCCCCCCACGGTGGACGGAACAGTGGAGAGCAGAGTCTTCCCTGAGAGATATCCTTCCCTGGTGCCCAGGCTTATGGGCTGATCTGTACAGGGACTGGCAGAACAACCACAGTCTGACCATGACTTTGATATCAGATAGATCTGGGGTCAAGTCCTGCCAGGCGCACCCGCTCTGTGACCTCACACGTCACTCAGATTTCCCAGGGTCACCGTGTCTTCACCTGGAACACAGTGAACGGTGTTCCCTTTGCAAGTTTGTCACGAGGTTTAAGAGCATTATGCCTGGAACGTGATTGGTGCTTATCCATTGTGGCTACAGACCCTGTCTGGTCACTGGCAGATGTTGCTGTCAGTGACGAGATCCCTAACTCCCCCCAATATTAAGACTGCACTGCCCAACTCTCCCCTGTCCCAGTGGGTAGGCAGATTACGGTCACTGAGCCTCCAGAAGGTGAATTCCTGGGGAACGCTGGGTCTGCCTCACCCCAAGTGGGTCCCCCAGGCCCGCAAGGAGCCAGGTTCTTTATGCCTTATTCTCTGCCTCTCTTGCTGCCACTTTCAAGGGACATGGGGTGTTTGGCTTGTGCAGAGCTCTGGCTTCAGGGAGGAATGGCTGGAGGGGAGGCTGAAGGGATCATCAGAACCTTGTTTCAGCCAGGATTGAGCCTGTCGTTTCTCCCCTCTCTTTGCCCGAGCCCTGGGTTCCCCTCTTGGCCACTGTCTGATTCCATACCTCAACCTGACCAATCCTTTTTGATCTAGAATCCCAGGTGCCCAGTGATTCTGAATGTTGCCTCTGCTGCACAGATCAAGGCTCCTTGGACATAGCCCACAGTGACCCTCATGTTTCAGTCTTTAGTTCTACACCTCCAGACCCACTCACTGAGGCAAGGACACCATGCACAGGTCCAGGGAGATACTCACATATATTGCATCTGCCTAGAACCTAGAATACAATGGAAATGGTGACCTCTGCAGTTGAGCAGTGCACAACACAAATGGCTGTACATGGCCACCCCTCTCCAAGGTGCACATTCTCAACTCCTTCTCTCAACCACATATGACACATGTCCTAGGGCCACAGGTCCAGCCATCGAACCGACCTCTCCTGTAGGACTTCTATCCCAGCAGGATGATGTTCTCTGTGAAGCAAAGGAAAGACTCCCTCTTCACTCTCTTCTGGATTGGTGCTCTCCTAGAATTCTGAATACAGTTCTGGCCTACTTTGTGGGAGAAATAGATACACTGAAGAAGAGATTGCTGGGACTTGGGAGATGGTAAGAACCCAGACTCACATTGTCCGGGTCTGGCTGGGGCCATGAGTCAGCAGATGGCCCAGAAGAACCTCTCAGACCTCAGGTTTACAGAACTGGGATGATCATGATTGTTACTCGTGGGATACCCTCATCATTGGCTTAGGCTTGGCCTTTTCTTTTTCTTAATTGAACTGATTGATTGACTGATATAATGAATACCCATGAATCCACCATCTGACCCAGGAACTAGAACATCACCAAAAACTTATATCCTCGTCATCTGTCAGAAGCCATCCTGAATTTTGTGTTTATCACTCTCTTGCTTATTTTTGTTTTATTACATATTCATGTGTGCTTACTTAATATATTATTTAGCTTTGTTTGTTTATATTTATTTTTATTATTCATTTTTTAAAGAGGCTCCACACCCAATGTGGGGCTCAAACTCACAACCTGCCTGATTACTTCGTGAGGTTGAAGCTATCCTCTTGTGTTTATTGGTCTTTTCTTAAACTCATATATGAAATGCCTGTTCTGGTCATTTGGCGATTTTTCTATCGGGTTTTTTCCTTCCCAACTTACAGGAATTCCTTATTGATTCTTGATACCGGTCTCTGCTGGCATTTTCTCCATTGACAACTTGTGTTTTTATTTTCTTTAGCATTTCTTTTTATGGGGGTGCCCTGGGTGGCTCGGTTGGTTGAGAGTCTGGCTTTTGATCTCAGCTCAGGCCATGATCTCAGGGTCAAGGGATGGAGCCCCGCGTCAGGCTCTGTGCTCAGTGGGGAGTCTGCTTGTCCCTCTCCCTCTGCTCTTCCCCCACCCCCTCTCTCAAATAATAAAATAAAATTTAAAAAAATTAGGATGTCTTTTTATGAATAGAAGTCCTCCATTTTAATGCAACTAAATTTCCCTGTCTTTTCTTTGGAGGCTGGTGTTTCCTGTGCCTTCTTTACTAGCAGCAGCTAACGCCAACAACTGCTAGTACTACATTTTCTATAATGGGGATAATAAGTAAAAATAGCAAGTGACAAAATACCACACAGGATTCTATTTTGGTGTGTGGCCAGATGCACTGAAACCTGCCCACCTTTCAATAGGCCCGGACTTGGAATAAAAAGCAAACGATTCGAGCTGGGTCTGTCCCTGCAGGAAGGAGAAGAGAGCCCTTTCCTGCTGGGGCAGGTTCATTGTGACAGAGCCGGGCTTCCGCCAGCAGATCCACCCTTCCAAAGCGAGCAAGGCCAAAGCCGCACTGCCAAGGGAAGTATAGTGACCTTGATTTGAAATTGGCTTGTGTTCTTCTGAGAAAGAAATCATGAAAACAGTGCTTGCTTTGGCAAGATGGGCATCACTCTTGTCCTTCTGGGGAAGATCGCATTGCTCCCTCCAGCAGGGTCCTGAGCCAGGCTGGGGGACCCAGCTTCATCCTAAAGAAGGCACCAGAATGGGGTGGGGGTGGGGCAGATGGGGAGGTCCCAGGTTCGCTATCAGAGAAGCTTAGTGGCAACATTCTGTTGGAAGGAAGGACTTGAATTAAAGTCGGCTGGCTCGGTTGGTTGAACGTGGGATTCTTGACCTCAGGGTCCTGAGTTCAAGCCCCACATCGAGCATGGAGCCTACTTTAAAAAAAAAAAAAAATTAAATTCATATAACAAATGCCCTGAATATCTACACTGTTTGTTTCAGGGAATGGAGGCGGGCCCAGGGGGCCCTTGAGGGAACTGATGGGAGAGCTAAAAATCCACTAAGCCATCACTTGTGCCTTGTCTGGTCTAGAACCAGAGGGTGGGAATTTCCTTCTCCGGAGGGGAGTGGAGGCATATCCAGGAGAGGAAGGCAAGGCCCAGGATGGTCAGACGGAGGGATCGCATGGGGAGTGGGGAAGAGGGAGAGCGTGGAAGGAGGGCCCTCCCCTTAAGGAGGACTCCTCCCTACTGATGATGTCATGTGTTCCAACTTTTCTTCCTCCACCCTGTCCTGCCATCCAGAATCCCAGCCTCGGGGGAAAGGGAGAGCACATTCTCCTCTGCCTGTCCCATCTCCCGATCCACTTACTTGGGGGGACTGTGATAATTAATTTTACGTGTCCTCTGGACTAAGTCATGGGGCCCAGATACTTGGTGAAATATTATTCTGGATGTCTCTGTAAATGTATATTTTAGATAAGATCAGATCGGTGGACTTTGGGTAAATCAGATGTCCTCCGTAATGTGGGTGAGCCTCACCCAATCAGTTGAAGGCCTTAATAGAACAAAAACTTAACCTCCCCTCAGCAGGAAAGAATTCTGCCTTTGGAACCAGACTGTAACTTTCCTCTAGGTCTCCAGCTGCCAGCCTACTCTGCGGATTTAGGACTTAACATCCATAATTACATGGGCCCATTCCTTAAAATAAATCTCAGTCTCTCTGTCTCTGTCTCCTACTCTGTCTCTCTCTCTGTAGGAGGAAAAGCTGCAGGAATCAGGTGATCGTGGGCTGGCTTGGGGCAGAGAGAGAAGTTAGGTTTTACCACACCTAGGGAGAGATACAAGGTAGTGAACTCCCCCATTGCTTCCAGAATCAGCCAGGGGAGGAAATGTCAAACCTGGCACATAGAGAGCTCTCAGTTAATATCATCAGAGGAAGGGTGAGCGCATGAAGGTTGTGGAGGGGTCCCCAGCCCTGGGGCATCAGAGCGGGGGTGCGTACAAGACTGAACTCTCCAAGAGAAAGAAAAGGGCCTTCCCTCTCTCCTCGCCCCACCTCAGACCCCGGCACAGGACTGGGCACACTGGGGATTATATAGCCTCCCAAGGTCATGATCCTGCTCCCACCCGACCCTGGAGCAGAGAGGTGCAACCGACGCCTTACGTTGACCTCGGGCTGCTCACACTGTGGGGAGCCTGCTAGGCGCCCCGAAGAACCAGGGACACTGTTTGAAGTCCTGGCACCTTCTAAGCATGGGGTTTAATAAGCTGGGTGCTGCGGGCACCTGGATGAAAGACGCGATATAAAAACAGGAGATAATTACCAATTAAAGCCATTTTCTTAGAAACAGGAAGATCCCATGTGCCAAGAGTAAACAGTGGGGGCAGGCCCTGCCCGGGCAGAGGACCTGATGGCTGGGAGAGTCATTCTGGGTGGGCTCAGAAGCAGCTGTGAGTCAGAGCGCGGGGTCAAGTGAGGCCAGAGCTCCCTCCCCCTGAACCCCGCAGCTAAGAAATCAGCAGAGAGGCAGCAGCAGGGCCCCCCAGGGCCCTGACCCCGCTGCCCTCCGCTGAGCCTGGCAAGAGTAAAGGAAGAACTGCACCAAGCCCAGATCGTGGGGCTACTTCCTCTCACTTGGGGGCATTCTGACGTCCTCTGCAGGACATGACAGATGGGGAAAGCTGGCTCTGTGGCTCCCGTTTCACTCATGTCACAAATATCTTTTGAGCCTGTCCCATGTGACGCTAAGTGCTTGGGCTGTAGCAGTAGACAAGAGACGAGTGCCTGCTGTCCCAGGGCTAACGTCCAGCAGCCGAGCCTCACAGGTGGTTATGATGGAGCAGGTGCTGTGTCTGGGACTTTAGCTAGGCTGACTCATCTAACCTTCACCCCAACCCAAGAAAGTTAGGGTCCCCATTTACAAAGGAGACTAAATGATGTACTTAGGACACCTCACTATTAAACTAGACGCTCCAGGCTGGGAGCTCATAACCTGAGTTCCTACCCTGCCTGCAGCTGGAGGTTTCTGCAGACCCCCAGCCTCCAGGTGGACCCGAACCCCTTCCCAGTCCACACATCTCTCCCAGAAGCCCCTCAAAGCCAGACTGGGAAGCCAAGCTCTTCCTCCACAAGCCCAGACTGGCCATATCCCCATTACCGAGAACCATCCACTCCACCTCCCAGCTCCTCGGTGGGAACCAGCTCCCGCCCCTCCCACTCCCTGCTTTCTGTGTGCCCTTCATACACACAGGGTTCAGGCTGTGTGTTTCTCTTTTTTTTCTTCAAATTTTTATTTAAATTCTAGTTAGTTACCATACACTGCAGTGTTGGTTTCAGGAGTGGAATTTGGTGATTCATCACTTACATACAATGCCCAGGGCTCATGGCAGCAAGTGCCCTCCTGCATCCCCCTCCCCCATCCAGCCCACCTCGCCTCCCCCCCACTTCCCTCCATCAACCCTCAGTTTATTATCTAGCGTTAAGAGTCTCCTATGGCTTCCCTCCTCTCTCTTTATCCCCCTTCCCATATGTTCATCTGTTTTGTTTCTTAAATTTTACATATGAGTGAAATCATATGGTATTTATCTCTCTCTGGTTTATTTTGCTTAGCATAATATAAGCAAAATATTTGCTCCTTCACAAAGAGCAAGATTTCATTCTTTTTGATGGCTGAGTAATATTCCGTTATACATAACATCTTCTTCAGAGGTTATAGATCTCGGAAGGGCCAGTTGGAACCTAGAGCCAGGACCTGCTGCCCAGAGAAGATCCAAGAAGAGCCTCAGCTCTGTTTACCACCTTCCATGGTGACCTGGTAACTCGCTTACCACTAGCTGCTGGTTAATTCCTGCCTCCCTGCCCAGTGGGTAAGTTCTTTGCAAACTATAAAATCCCTAACAATGGACGTGGGTGTTAAAACACTCAAGGCAGGGACGCCTGGGAGACTCAGTCTGGGAAGCATCTGCCTTCAACTCAGGTCATGATCCCAGGGTCCTGGGATCAAGCTCGACATCACGCTCCCTGCTCAGCCACTTCTCCCTCTCCTTCTGCTGCTCCCCACTGCACACATACGCTCTCTCTAATAAATAAAATCTTAAAAAGAAAACCCACATACTGGGGTCAAATGTACAGGCATAGTCCAGTTTCCCAAAATCACCTGGCAGCAGTCAACATTTCGCAAAGGAAGCGACCCTACTGCGTCTGGTGCCTTTCATGTGCCGGCCGCCATGCCGGGGTGACCTCAGCCCTTAGCTGGGGTCATCCCCACCTTATGGGTGAGGGACTTGACCCTCAGCAGTGGTGAGAGACAGCTACGTCAGAGATCAGCTCTTTCTTTGATGCCTCCCAAATTAGTTTTTCCATCACTGCATAAAACATAACCACAGATTTCATGACTTGGTGCACACATTTGCCTGTGATGACGGTCTGGACAGCTGAGTTACCTGCTCAGCGGCTCGCCGTCAGGCTATGGGCTGGGCTGCGCTCTCATCTGAAGGTTTGATAGGGGAAGAATCTGTTCCTTACTAAGGTGTCTGCAGAATTCACCCCAGTTCTCTGTGGCTGTGTGACGGAGGGCTTCCACGGGCTGACCGCTGGGGTTGTATGTAACACATTATAATCATGGGAGTGGCTTCTGAACTCTTTGGCCATATTTTCTTGGTTAGAAGCAAGTCGAGGTCCGCCCACACTCGAAGGGTATGGACTACACAGAAGCACAAACAACACAAGGCAGAAGTCATTGGACGTCACTTTAGGGTCTGTGACTGATACGCCCCAGGAGGGGTGAAGGGCACATCCAAGCCCAGTGGGGTCGTTGCAGGCCGGGCTTCCAGAAGACTGAGTTTGTGATGCAAGAAGCTTATTAAGGATCTTGCTTATGAATGGTGGGGGGACAAAGCAGGATGGGGCGGGTCTGACAAATCCTCAGCCGTTCCGACAGGATGTGCTCTAACAAGGAGGGCCAATGGAAGTCTCCCATGTGGGGCCGAGGAGGCCAGACCTTAGTCCCTTGCCTCGCTTCTTGGTCTCCAGATGTGGATTGCCCCGGGAGACCGTGAGCTCTGGCAGGCAGAGCCTGGTGGCAGCACAGTCTCCCTGGTGCTGGGAGGCACCTCTCTAGCTGGGCCCCAGGAACCTTCCAGAAAGATTGTCTATCCGCTAAAGGCAGAGCTGCTTTTGCTTTTGGAGCTCATCTCTTTCTAAGAAACGCTGCTCTTCTTGGAAAAGCACTACGTAACATTCAGGCTCCTGGCTCTCACCCCAATATACACACACACCCACCCCCAGCAACCTCTCCCAGTGAGATGACATTCGGATCTGGGGCTTTTAAAGAGGCAGAGAGGGTTAAATAGGGTCATAAGAGAGGGGCCCCGATCCAGCGGGACTGGTGTCCTTAAGAGAGGCACAGCCTGGTGGCTCAGAGGAAGCTCCTCAGATAAGAATCCAAGAAAGTGAGAGCTTGTTGTCAGGCCTTAGGTGTGCAGTCCGGCAGGAGGTGACCCAGGGCTGTGCGCATCGGGCTGCGGGACGGGAACTGGGGCGCATCTCATGTCCCGATCTCAAGCTCTATTCCGAAGCTGTAGTCATCAAAACAGGATGGTATGACATAAAAACAGACACATAGACCCCTGGGACAGAATCGTGGGCCCCCAAAACAAATAATCAACAACACACAAAGACAACCTGTGGAACAGAAAACAAAACTACTTGCAAACCATATCTCTGACAAGGGGTTAATATCCAAGATATATAAAGAACTCCTACCATACAATAAAAAAAAAAAAAAGACAAAGGATCCGATTAATAAGTGCGCACAGGACACGGACAGACATATTTCCTAAGATCTCTAAAAGGCCAGTAGGTCCGTGAGAAGGCGCCTGTCAGCCCTAATCATCAGGAAACGCAAACCAAACCCCCAAGGAGATCTCACCTCGCCCCTGTTGGAATGGCTGGCCTCCAAAAGACAAGGAATTAGAAGCGCCTGCCAGGAGGTGCGGGAAACGGGTCCTTGCTCGCTGCTGGTGGGAGTGTAAGTTGGTGCAGCCACTGTGGAAAACAGTACGGCAGTTCCTCCGAAAATTAAACATAGAAATACCATATGATCCAGCAATCCCACTTCTGGGACTATATCCGAAGGCAATGAAAACACGGTGCCAGAGAGATCTCTCTGCCCATATGTTCGTAGCAACATTATTTACAATAACCAAGACACAGCAATGCCTGAAGTGTCCACCGACAGATGAGTTAAGAAAACGTGGTGTGTATAAATCCATAGGCGATGGAATATTATTCAGCAACTTGAGAAAAAAAAAAAAGAAAGAAACAAAGAAGAAAAGGAAGGGACATCCTGCTGTTTGTGACCACATAGATGGACCCCGAAGGCATCTCGTTAAGCGAAGTAAGTCAGACAGAGCAAGATATTTATTTACTTGATTACAGAGATTACAGAGAGAGAGAGAGAGAGGGGAGGAAGCAGGCTCCCCGCTGAGCAGAGAGCCCGATGTGGGGCTCAATCCCAGGACCCTGGGACCATGACCTGAGCCGAAGGCAGAGTTTTAACCCACTGAGCCACCCAGGTGCCCCCAGACAGAGCAAGAGAAACACCGTATGATCTCTCTTGTATCTAGAATTTGAAATAAAAACAAAATCCTCCCAAAACCAAACTCCTATTAAAAGAGATCAGGAAAAAAAAAAGAAGCAAAAAAAAAAAAGAAAAAGAAACAGACACTTTGTTATAAGCCAGTTACAATAAAGTTGGTTTGGAAAAAAAAAAAATCCTGGGGGAGGGATGGGCGGTCTCACCTGGGCTCTGGGTCCCCCCACTCCTGCCCCACCCAGAGCCTGGGCCTAGAAGTTTTCTCCAGTAGCTGGCTTTCTCTGTTCCATTCTCTGGCTAGCATGTCTGCTTTCAGTAAACCGCCGTGGCCTCCCAGGGCTGCCACGAAGGCAGCAGAAGGAAGCGTGAGGGGGGCCAGCAAGCAGCCCAGCTCCCCCAGACCAAGAGGTTTCCCAGGATGGGCTTAATGAGCTGGTGGCCCGTTGTGGCCGGTTGGGCTGGCTTAGGGGTGTTGATGGCCAAGGTCCACAGGGTGGGCACAGGGAGGTCACAGGGGTTCCTACCACAGCTAGAGGTGGGCACGCTTTGGGGAGCGCCCCCCCCACCCAGAAGTCTCCTAAACACTTCGGAGAAGCTCTCTCCCCTCCCTTTGCTGGAACCCTCTTCCTCCTCCTGTTCCCCGACAGGACCTGAGTCTTGGGAACACCGAAGGGACCCCACTGGGAAATGGCAGGGTTGGGCTTCCCGGCCAGGCAGTCTCATCCTGCAGGTACACCGGCAGGCCCTGCCCACCTTGCCTATCTGACCGGGACCACAAGCAGGCAATAGACAGCATCATCAGCAACCCCCACAGTCACCTGCCACTCCTCTGGGGACCAGTGTTTGCCCTCAGAGCTGGGGACTCAAAGAATCCCACACCCCTCTTGGCTCAGGAAGCCCCACTCCAATGGGCACCCAAGCCTCCCAGCCGCTGGGAGAGAGGCCAGGCCGGGGGCTTTGCAACAGCCTTGGCTTAGGGAGGGTGGGCCACGACCTGCCGGTGGGCTACCCCATGCCCATTCTGCTCTCCTTCTCTCCTGCAGAGCCCTGACCCCATGCCATCCAAGATGCCATGTTTCTGTCTCTCTTGAAGATCGAGGGTCATGTGACCAAATTCTTGCCCAAGACAGGTGAAAGGGCATTGAGTGCTGTTTCTAGGAACACGCCTACGGGGGGGAGGCACCGGCTCAGACGCACTCCCCCCTTCCCTCTTTGTGCCACTGAGGATATAGTCATGATGGCTGGAACGGTAGCAGCTATCTCAAGGCCAGAGGGGGACACTCTTATGAAGGATGGTGAAAAGGACAGAGGGAAACTGGTACATTAAGAACATCATGGAGTTCCAGCACCAGCCACAAATGTCCTGTTCGTCACACACTAAACCCCTTGTATAAGCCGCATTTGGAGGACAGGATCTGTTACTCTCTTACTGCAAACACGGTCCCTAACTGGTACAAAATGCTTCTTGTGAAAGGTAATGCCAGTGACTCATGCTGAAGGAAGCAGGTCAGGGACAGTCTGAGCTCAGGTAACACCAGCACCTTTCCTGCCACAAAACAGCTTTCGGCTGGTTGTCCCTGGATGTCCTTATGTGATCCCCTGAGTGGGAGACAGGGCCGGGTTTCCCATCCCTTTGTGGGCCTGAGAACCCAGGCCTCCTGCCTCCACCCAGCTCTCCCGCCACCCCACGACTCCAGGCCCAACCTCGCCGCAGCACCCCCTGTCCCTGCCCCGCAGGGACCCATCTGCAGCCTCAAGCCAACGCCGGCTCTGAGCCTGGGAGTCGCCGGGCCCTGCTTCCCGGCACGCGTATTCCCACAGCCTTGTTTACAGTTGCTGAACTACTTTCGTCAAATTAATTAAATACATGCTAAATCCTCTCCAATTTGTTGTGCGATAAATTAAAGATGCTGAGATTGTGAAATGCACAACAAAACCTGTTTATTCTGATAAGAGCCCACATGACAGGCCGAGTCAAACGTCAGACGGGCCGGAGGCTGCTTCTGCCGTGGCTGCTTCGGAAAAGGGCTCCTCGGTGGCCAGCGTCTCCTCAGCCCCTCGCAGCTGGCTGAAATGGCG
Source organism: Neogale vison (assembly GCF_020171115.1). Taxonomy (NCBI): domain Eukaryota; kingdom Metazoa; phylum Chordata; class Mammalia; order Carnivora; family Mustelidae; genus Neogale; species Neogale vison. The sequence continues at coordinate 9,841,325 of NC_058104.1, forward strand.
ACTCGAGGCACAGAGGGAGGGGACAGGCCCCAGGTCACTGGAGAAGGTGATGCACGGCGGCCAGGACTGCAAAACAGAGAGTCCTGCCCCAGCATCTCCTGCTGGGTGTCCCCCTGCTCCCCAGGGGCCCACGCACGTGGGAAGAGTGACAGCTCCCATCGGTGTCTCTATGCACACCTCTTCTAGCTCTAGCTTCCTGTCCCAAGGAACAGCTTTGGCAGAACCAGTCGCCACAGGCCGGACCCACACCCAGGAACACTCTGGGGTCCAGGACACACACTGCCGCCCTACAACTAGAATCCTAGCGTCTGCCTCACTCTTTCCCTGCTCTGGGCCAAGTGTGCCCCGTGGGTCCATGTCAACACGGCAGGTCACCTGTGAGAGTCCCTTTCATCCAATCCCCTTCCCTGTAGCTGTCTGGGAGAAAGAGGGCAGGGGCATTCCAGCTGGAGAAACTGAGGCACGGAGGGCTCATGTCCATCAGACGGTGGCCCAAACCTCCACTTCCCCGAGCACACGTGGGTCACTCGGCACACCCCTAGCTATGCTTTGTTATTCCCATTTTGTGGATGAGGAAACAGGCCGGGAGAAGAAAGGACACTTGCCCGGCTCCCAGTGAGGAAAGACAGAGAGGTAAGTTCAGACCCAGAAAAGCCTGAGCTCCTGGTGCCTAAAGCCCCACTCCCTGTGCCAGGGCACCCTGGTCACCACCTTCACATGCCTAACCCTGTGCTCTGGGCATCTTGGGGCTGCTGTCGATGGGGAAGAAGATGAGGACACACTGGGTGAACTCCAGGCTGGCCCCTCCTGCCAGGGAGGGTGCTGCCAAGGGAACACGTGAGCAGAGGGGGCACTGAAGCTGAGGTTTTGAGGGATGAGTAGAAGTTTTCCAGAGATAGGAGGCTGGGGGGCGGAGTGGTGTGGGGGATTCAGATGGCCTGTCGGCAGGATACTCACTGCCTTTGCTTCTCATTTTTTCTAGAAAGATCCCTGTTGGGGAGAGCATGGCGGGGAAAGATCTAGTGTGATTGGCGTAGGACCCAGGACAAGGAAACGGCAGGGACTTGTCTGTGAAGGTGGTGAGTGCCGGACCCCGCACCAGAGAAGGGTCTTGGTCCCTGTGCATGGCTGAGAGCCCCAGATGGGAAGCCATCACTGGGTACAGCCGCAAGAGCTAGACCAGAAGTAGAAAACCAGAAGTCTCAGATAAAATCACGCAGAGAAGAGGTGAGAGAGGCCCGGATGGGGTGAGCCTTAGTAGGAAGGGCATTGACTGAGGGTCAGTAATGAGCTAGGGCCAACAGGATGCGGCCTGTGGCTGAGCAGAGGAGGGAGGGAGGCAGAAAGGCATCAGGACGCCCCCACTTGCTCTGATGTGGGTAACAGGGTGTCTACCGTTTGGGCTCAATCCGGGAAGCAGAACCACCGTGAGCTTTACAGCACAGGCATTACTGGCCTTAACACCCCTGGGGAGGGGCTGGGAAGTAAAGGTCCAAAGAGAGGAGTTTTATGGGGACTGGAGGGAACGTCCCCAGCCAGCCCTCTTGAGGCAGAGGTACAGGTGGGAACACGCAGAGAAATCGAGAAGTCAGGCAAGTGGGGCTGTTGGAGTGGGAGCCCGGGCCGGGAGCGGACATTGACAGGAGTCTAGGGGAAGGCTGCCCGGTCTTCGTCACCTCCCTGCTGGGCGATCCCATCAAGCATCTGGTGGAAGCACTGGATCCCCGTGAGTCAGCGGGGCCCGCAGTCTGGGGAGAGCCGGCCGTGGATCAGGAAGCGGACACACAGAGGGAGCAGCGAGGACAGAGTGGCACATGCTGGCACTTCCGCGTCTGTGCCTCCCATCTCCAACCGTGGTGTGGCCCCCGCCAACCCCAGCACAGATTCTCTTCTCGGCTAATGTTAACTCAAACGCATCGAGGGGAGGGGGTTCTAGGAAGCAAGTTTCCAGCCAGGCCACTTGGCCCAGCACAAACCACCAGGGAGGGGAGATAGGGCCACTTGCTGAGACAGGACACCCAGGGCGTGGGGCGGGGGAGCGGTGGAAGGGTGGGCCCAAGGTCATGGGGGTGGTTTGTGTATGTGCACGGCTCAGGTGCACTTGGCAAAGGCATTGGTGGGAGCCGCACCCCTGACCCGGGCAGGAAGCTGCTGCTGCTACCTGGAGGAGGGGGCTCCACCCCGGAGGGCAGGGCGAGGCCAAGGCAGGGGTGCTGAAATGCATAGACACCAGCTTCCTGCTGGAGGCAGAGCTCCTTCCCACAGCACAAGCTGCCCTGGGAGGTGAGGAGCTCCCGATGGCCAGAGAAGGGCGAACTGGGCTGGACAGATGCTTGGGGGGCGGGTCTGGCGTCTGGGCGGGTCTGGGCAGCCGTTCATCTACCTGCCCCTCCCGGGGCTATGAGCCAACAAGAAGAGAAGGCCTCCGAGCACGGGCAGTGGGGCTCCCCTCCAGCCCTCCCTCACCCTTCTCCCTGCTCACTTCTTTTTGGAACCAGCTTGGGTATTTAGAAGATTAATTTCATGTTTGTGCAAAGCAGGGGATTAGGAGGGGAGAAGAGTGAAGTTCTCTGTAGGTTGTTAAGGAAACATCATCTAAAAAAAGATTCTGGCAAAATTACTGTGGATACCAGTTAGAGCCGAGTGCGCTGCTCACCTCCAACAACCCAGGGCTTTTAGCTGGTAACTTGCTGCCATTCCCCGCAGTCTCAAAACCCTCGCGTTCTGGGACGTTTCAAGACAGAGCGTGGTGGGGGTGCCTCCTCCTCCAGAGCAGGAAGGTTGGGGGGACGTCCCACTACCACCCTTGTCTAGCCAGGGTCCGGGCTCCAGACCTCACGCAGAACTGGCTGCATGGGGATGCCTGGCTCGTCTCCTGCATTACTGCTCAGCGCTCCTGGGGGCTCAGAGAGGGCACAGGCTCACCCCAGCACACACAGCAAGCTGCTGACCCCAGTCCAAAGCTCAAGAGCTCCCCCCTGAGCTACCACTTGCACAAGAGGTAGGCACGGCCCCTGCCACCCGCGTTCAATGCTTTTTTTTTTTTTTTCCTGGCAACAGCTTTTTTGAGATTTAATTCACATACCACACAGCCCACCCACTCCCAGCGTACAACTCAAGGGCTTTACGGACGTTCACAGAGTCGTGCAGCCGTCACCACGTCCAACTGGAGGACATGTCCAAGTCCCCAAAAGGAAACCGTGGACTTTGCAGTAGGCACCCCCAACCTTGCCTTCCCACGGCCCCCGGCAGCCGCGAACTGGCTGTCTCTGGGGATGTGCTTGTTCCGAGCACTCCGTAAATGGGATCCTACGCTCCGGGCTGCTCTCAGCTGGCACGGCGTCTGGAGGTCCCTCCACGCAGCATGTGTCAGTCTGTCCCTCCTTTTTACGGCTGACTAATATCCCGTCGTACGCACCTGCCATATTTTGCTTGTCCCTTCAGACACAGACGGACATTTGGGTTATTGTGCCTTTTTGACTACTGTGGAAAGTGCTGTGGCGGACATAGGTGTGTAGGGTTTTGAGTAGGCAGTATGTTTCCATGCCCCTCGGGGGCTTTTGAAGAGAAGAGATGAGCGGATGACAAAGCGTTCGAAATGAGCCTGAGGCTGGGTGAGAAGATGGGGCAGGAAAGATCACAAAGGGTGGGGTGGTCTTGGCAGGCTTCCTGGAGGAGGCAGCTCTGCACTGGGGGTTTGAAGGGCAGATAGGAAGGGAAGAGACAGAGGGGCTGGGAGAAGCGTTCCTGGTGGGAGAAGCAGCCTGAACAGAAGCATGGCGGGGAGGCCACGGGGGCCCCATCCTGGGACCTTGGCATCTTCTGAAACAGCCGTGGACCCGGAACTGTGGGAAGTGGGAGGTGGGAGATCCTCTCCGCTCTGTGGACCAGAGGCATCAGCACTTGGGACTTGTTAGAAATTGCACGTTCTTGGGCACGGCCCTGATCTGCTGAATCAGAAGTACTGGGGAATCAGCCACCCGTGTTTATGGAGCCCGGGGCGGTGGGGCGACAGGGGGACAGGGGGACAGGATGGATGCGCTCTCAGTGTGAGAGTCATTGTCACTGCTGTAGATGCCCTGGGCTGAAGGCAGCCACCCCTCCCCTCCTTCCCTTTCCCTGCAATGCGGGGAGGGAGCTGGAGGGATGTGGCCAAAGGCAGGAGAGGCCAGTGCTTGGCCTCGGGTGGTGACAGTAGATATCACAGAGATGGTGTTCACCAAAGCCACTCCCTTGTCTCCCGGGGCACAGGACTAAGTTTCCCAGTGTTCCTTGCCATTAGGTGCTGTCCTCTGGCCAACCCACGTGACAGGAGGTCATGCGCACACTTCAAATCACCCCCGTGCCATCCACTAGGCTCCTTCTCTTTCTGTGGGCTGAAGGTCAACACCCAGGCTGACCTTGGGGGCGTCCAGCGGAAGATAGCGGAGCCGCCATGAACCCATGAATGAGGTGTTGGGAGAATCCGGGAACGTGGGGCTTTTCAGGGTTTGAAAAACCCAGTATTTCTGGCTTTCACCTTTACATGTGTTATACGAAATGTACCCCGAAATGAAAGGTCTCTGAGGAGGCAGACCTAATTCAGGGGTTAGAGGGTCGTCTTCACAAAAACTCCGATTAACAGCCCCAGGGGAGTTCAATAAGAAAACAAAAAAGAACTGTAGGAAACTTACAATGTGTTTGCTAGAATTTCCAAAATATAATGAAAGTTACTGATGAAAGTTGCGGGAGAAAGTAGGGGAAAACGAGAGAGAGATGAGGAAAGGAAAGATGAGATGGAGGGGGTCAATGAAGGAAAGTCCATGGTTTAATACTGGGAATTCCAGAAGGAGAACACAGAATACGGAGGGAATGAATTATCAAAGACCCCCCCCCAGGAGAGAAGTTTCCAGAACAGAAAGGCCACAAGGCTTTAGCTCGGACGGGACTGAGCGACCAGGACAGTGAATGATTCTAAACCAAAGACACGGAGACACATCATATGACACCTCGGTAGGGACAACCCGTGGTCAACAGACGGTCCTTAATATTTCTGATGGGCAGAGGCGGAAACGAATCTCATACAGAACCAACCAGCCAGGGGGAACTCTTGTTCACAGCACTGTCTACCATAAGACCATAATGCAGCAACACCTTCCCTTCTGAAAGGAAATGATTTTTACCCTAAAATTCTAGACCCAGTCAAACCAGCAATCAAACCAGAGGACCAGATCGGTTTTTTTTTTTACTGGATATGCGAAGTCTCAGCTAGCTTATCACTTACCCACTCTTCCTCCCCTCCCACGCCTCCCACCAAGAGGAGAAAAGCAAACCAAGAAAGAGGAAGAAATGGATTGTAGGGCAACAGTGGTTCCAGCCCTAGGGCACAATGAAGGAAAGTTCTAGAAGGACAGCGTCCCGGTCTGCCGAGGAGTTTACATAATCACAACAGTGGAAGTGCTTTATTCATGGCGTTTATAACTAGCCTCGAGACAAAGCAGAGAAGATTTAATTCAGGTTGAAGAGTGCAAATATTTTCAACCACGAGGGCAGAAAGTGGAAATGGACACACGGGGGCTGTAGGGAGGGGAGAGGGAGGAAGGGCACGGGCACAAATGGGGGAGGGGTCCACAGCCTTATTGTGAGCAGCGGGTTGTCAGTGGTTGAGGAAGCAAAGTTCTGAAGAGAATTAATAATTATAAGTGGGATAAATAACTGAGAGGGTGCTGAGGGGGGCAGGCATAAGGTCTCATATCTGGGAACAAGGAGTCGTCTGATAGCTACAATTGATAAAGCAAGAAATCCCAGCATGGGAGACACCTGCCATCCTTACTGGCCGCTGGGCATCTGGGTTCCTCTCCCGTGTTTTGGGGAATCCTCCTCCCACCCAAAGAAACGGGGAAATGCCAAATCCCCTTTCGCAGCCTCCCTCAGGGTCAGGGTCAGGTTCGGCCCCGGCTGGGCTCAGCCAATCGGATGCACTCGGTCGATCTGTGGTTCAAAAGCCATGGGATGGACAAGCAGATGCCTGGCAGGTTCTGTTCTAGGATGCCAGTTGTGGGATGGGGGAGGGGGCCCCCCTCAGCTTCTAGAAGTGGCAGGGAGCACAGAGCAGGGCCCAGGGAGCTCCAGCCTCCTATTGATTTTATGGACCTCCCAATATGTTTCTAATAAGTGCTCTTTCTACTTAAATTACCCAGGATTTGTTTCTAGTGCCTACAACTCACCCTGCTGACAATACAAGTGGTTACGAGCTTGTACTCAGAGATGGGAAGGTAATCTCCAGGTAGAAGGAAGGACAAAGTAGTTGCCAGAGTGGGGTAACTGGTGGGGGGGGGCGCCTGGGTGGGGGTGGGGGAGGGACAGGGCTCCCCTGCTTTTCCTTTTCTAAGCCTTTCTTTGTGATGTTTTTCTTTAACCCATATGCATTCATTAATATGATTTTTATATATATGTACATAAATATATATTTTTTTAATTTTAGAGGTCAAGTTCTAGTTGCTGATAAGACTTAGGTTGGACAGTGGGGGGAAGTGGCTGAGGGGTGCAGACAGGAAGCGCTGGCCGGGTGTAGCACAGGTGACTCACAGGCATGCAGGCGGTCAGCCTGGTGGCTCGAGAGAAAGCCTGAGGGGGGGCAAGGGGGGAGCTGATGTCTTCACTGCCTGCTGGGTGATGGGGGTAGATAAACTGGGCCTCCAGGGGTCCTCAGAGCAGCTGCTGCTGCAGGCTGGGGAGACCGGGCTCTGAACGTGGTCCACTGCCCCAGCTCATTGTCCTGCCTACCTGCTGGTCTATCTCATCTCATATCACCCCAATTCTGACATAAGCAACACTCCCCTGGCCTCACAATGCCCCACTCTGGGATGTGCTTAGGTGGGAGCGAGTTTGCTGTTCAGACAGGTCAGCAGCGAAGGAGGGAATGAATGGAGAAACTAAATACATCTCCCCAGAAGGAGAAGACTTGGCATGGGAGGAGGGAGAACAGGGCTGCCAGTGGCAAACAGCATCACCAAAGAAGAGAGGTAGACTGTCTGTGGTCGGGCCCCCCGCCCCCCGCTGTGGCTGAGCCATCGGCAATGGGTGGATGCCAAAGGCGGTCGAACTTGGGTTCAGATAAGTCCACTTGGAGGAGTGAGTTCCCTGTCAAGGGAGGTGTGTAAGCAAGCAGAGACCACGGCTTCACCCAGGACTCCTGCATGGGATGAGCATCTCCCCCAGTACCGAAACTCTAGGAGAAGGACAAGCAGAAGAAGAGCAAGGGGAGGGAGGGGAGAGCGAAACAGGCCCCAAAGCAGGAGAGGAGATGGGACCACAGCAACTCAAGATGGAAACATGCCTTTATTTGTGAGGAAACTGTTTCAGCAAATGAGAGACAGTGATGATGCTCAGACTGTCTCCTGAAAGGAATACCATCTGCAAAAAAAAAAAAAAAAAAAAAGTCCAAATTCAACAGGACCAAAAAAAATTTTTTTTCCCACTAATGAACTAAGCCAAGTTTTGTGCCTGTCTTGATGGCATCTTTTCAGAAAGCAGCTCTTTATGGCCGAGAGCTGGGTCACCCTTCTGGCCGGATGAAGGAGAGGTTCCCCAAAGGAGGCTCTTTGTAAAATGATGCTTATTGTGAAATACATTGTTCCGAATTTCAGGTTAATTATTCCCTTGCTTTTCCTTCAAGCCATCCACATTCATATCCCTAAATGGCACATTGTTTCCTCTGCTTGTCTGTGACCTTAAGATAAATGGACGCAAACTGCATCCATCCTCTGCGACTTTCTTCTTTTGCTAAGTATCTTTTGGAGGTTCACTTACATTGATGAGTGTAGCTGTATTTAATTTGTTTTTATTCTCAGTGGTATTCTATCCAGTGAATATGGATATTTTTCGATTGACTTGGGGATTGAGAAGTTTTTCTGTTTAAATTTCGAAATGTAGACCGTCTTTTCAGTTATCGATTTACCATCGATTTCTAAATTAATTTCTCTGTGTTCCTAAAATATGGTCTTCGGATACACATCCTTTGAAAGTTGCGGAGGCTAGCTTTATGAACGAACGTGATCATTTTTCATCAATGTTTCTGGCTCTTGGAAAAAAAATAAATTTTTTCCTGTTGTCGAGTACAATGTTCTCTGTATATCTGCTTGATCAAGTTGGTGATATTTACTATTAAATATTTTAAGTACTGTCTTATTTTTGTCCACTTGATTTATAAGTTACTGTAATCTGTCCCATTCTAACATTGGACTTTCGCATTTCCTTTTATATCTGTCAATTCTTGCTTTAAACATTTTGGGCTGAGTGATTAATTTATAAAAGATGCGAATTGTCTACCTTCTTATGAAATAAATCTTTTTTATTTCTTCTTTGCCCTCTTAATCTCTGGTAATGCTTTTGGCCTGAATTGAAGCCTTTTTTTTCCCCTTGACATTAATATAGCTATCCCATTTTTCTTTTTTTCATTTTCCTAGAACATATCATTCTATCCTTTGATTTTCAATCTTTCCATGTCCTTATGTGTTTTTTTTTTCTGTATCCCTTATAAATAGCATATGGTTGGATTCTATTTTAATGTTCTTTGACACTCTTTGTTTTGTAACTAGAGTTTAAGTCCATTTACGTTTTAGGGATTGGTGATCAATTTGAAAGTTTTTTTGTTTTTTGGGGGTTTTTTAGGTTTTATTTGGGGCACCTGGGTGGCTCAGTCATTAGGTGTCTGCCTTCAGCTGAAGTCATGATCCCAGGGTCCTGGCATCGAGCCCCGAATCAGGCTCCTGGCTCTACAGGAAGCCTGCTTCTCTCTCCCTGACTCTCCCTGCTTGTGTTTCCTTACTGGCTGTTTCTCTCTCTGTCAAATAAATAAAATATTTTTTAAAATTATTTATTTATTTGAGTATTTATTTGAGAGAGAGAGAGAGCATGAGCAGGGTGGGGGAGGCAGAAGGGGAAGGAGAAGCAGACTCCCCACTGAGCAGAGAGCCAAAGGCAGACACTTAACTGACTGAGCCACCCAGGTGCCCCAGAAGGTTCTATTTTTTATTTCTAAAAAGATGAAGTGAGGGATGCCTGGGTGGTGTAGTCAGCTTGCATGACCGACTCTTGTTTTCGGCTCAGGTTGTGATCTCAGGGTCGTGAGACTGAGCCCCACATGGGTCTCCGGGCTCAGCGCAGAGTCTGCTTAAGACGCTCTCCTTCTCCTTCTCTCCCACTAAATAAACAAGTTAATTTTTTTTAAAAAGGATGAAATTAAGTCCAGAGTGTTAAGTGGCTTGCCTGGGGTTCCCTAGCTGGCAGGTGGCAGACTTGAGACTCAAACCCAAGCAATCAGTCCCAGGGCTGGAGCTTGTGCTATCCTGCATGGCCCCCGCGGTCTCCAGTCCCCTGGGATCTAAGGACGAGAGCTGAAACAAGCAAGCAAACACGGCCTTGCTCAACCTTTGCAGGGAACAGGTGCGCTGGGCAAATAAAGTTTTCCACCATGGTGCACATATCCACGGATGGCAGGGACAGCACCATGAGCATGGGTGACAGATCCATTTCAGTGAGCTGAATTCATAAATATGGCATCCACAAATAAGAAGCCTGACAGAATCTTCTTTTATTCTCTGCCACAAAATGGACTCAATCATTATTTGCCTGGTTCTTTAAGTGCCTATCGGGGAGTGACCGTGCTTGAGCAAAACGGTGTCCGTCTCTGTGTTTCAGAATCTTCATCTAGAAGATAGAATAATACGAGTTCAAAGAACCACATGGGACCGTGGACAAGTGCTCAGCAAACAAGGAAGGGGTTGCTGCTTCTTGCATCCTTGTAACGGTCCTGAGCCCACAGGGCAGGGACAGCCTGGTTCCACGCACCATTTCCACAGAATAGAAGTTTGTGTCACCGGTCAGTGTCCCGGGGACTGTCTGACCCCGTTCCACTTCTCTCGTTGGTCATTTCTTCAACTCCGAAAGAACACTGATGATGAGTCCAACACAGAGCAGATGCCTGGCGGCAGGACGGTCAGAGCTGAGCTAAAGAGGCAATCCAGTGTCAGATCCAGACCTCCAAAGATTGTGCAAAGGTTGAGACTTGGCCACAGAAACGAAGGGAGTCACCTGTCAGTTACCCAGGAGGAGCTCAAAGAATAGGCTGTCCACCCACATAACACGGAGTCGCCCAGGGAGAGCCTATCTGTTCTGCCCCCTCTGGAACTGCTGAGGAGGGTACAGGGTCCCGGGGGACAAGCAGAGAACGTGCTTCTAGGCAGAGAGAGGCCAGTTGTCGCAAAAGCTGATGGGAAGACCAGATAATGCAGAGGGGGATGGCCCGTGAGATCTGGCGCGTGTCGTCTCATCTCATCCCTCCGGAAGGGGGTTCAGAGGAGCAAGTGTCTTGCTGGAGGTCACGTGGTGGGAGGTGTCAGAGGCAAGACTGAAATGCCAGTGGCTACCTCCAGCTGGGGCTCCTCTCCGGGCCCCCCAGCAGCCTCTGGCCAAGAGGTCTGTGTGCTCTGTGAAATGAGCCTGAAGGGGTCTGTCCTGGACAGCCCCAGGACATTTCCTATCCAGTCACTACCAACATGACCCGTTTTAAGGGGCTGGCCCATGGGAACTCCTGCTCTGCACAGGAATTCCAGAACATTCCATATGGTGACATTGGGTAGGGGGTTGTTGCCCTGCCTTTTGAAGAGAGTCCCAGAGTCCTGCCTCACACCCATTTCACAGCTGAGGAGACTGAGGCACACCAAGTATAACTTGCCCAACATCCCATGGTATGAATCCACCACAGACCTGGGTCTAGGCGGTCTGGCTCCAGAGCCCGCCCTCATGATCCCAGGTATCAACCACAAAACTCTCTTCAGCCTGTCCCTCCTGCATCCAAATCTTCAGGAATTCAGCTCCCACCTTGCCCATTCCAGTCCCGAAGGCCTCAGATCACCCTCTGAATGTCCGGGGGAAGGTGCTGGAGACCGAGAAGAAATTGCATTGGTCTCTGGGGCCCTGGGCGGCTCAGTCAAGCCAGTGGCTGCCTTTGGCTCAGGTCATGATCCCAGGCTCCCCCGACAGAGCCCCACATCCGGCTCCCTGCTCTGCGGAGGGTCTGCTTCTCCCTCCGCTCCTGCCCCCACTTGTGCACGCGCACGCTCTTTTGAAAAATAAATTAAAATTAAAATTTAAAAAAAAAATTACATTTGTCTGAAGCAGCCCTAGAGACTGGGAAAGGGGAGGGTTCGGACCCCCTCCTCCCCCAGCCCTGGCCTTGCCAGAGCCCTCTATTGGGTTCATGTGCTTTCCTGGTAAGATTCCCTTTGAAACAAGGGTTGCTGAGGCAGGAAACGAACAAACCAGAAGCTTTGAAGACCAAAGGGCTCAAATTCACTGGTTTTGAAACTTGAACGTGCTGAGAATCTCCAGGTCCGCGTTAACTTTCATATGCACAGGACTTGGGTACGGGCTACATAGGTGGCTCCGGAGATGGTGGGGGGCTAGTTGCAAACCCAAGCGGGGAGAACAGTTTCCTTCTTAATAGACCTTGTGGCGGGTGGCCCCTGGATTCTGAGGGGCTCCCCATCCTGGGCCTGCCTGCAAATACCCCATCTGGGCCCATCATGCTCCCATACTCGGGCCTTGGAGCCCTGGGGCAGACACTATCCCCTAGGAGCTCACCATTGCCCGCTTTGACCAGCCCGGCTCTGAGCTCTCTGCAAATATGCCTCATTAGGGACCAGAAAGCTTAGGGGTGGGGGGCGGCAGGGGGTGGGGAGGCCCCATCAGTTCCCCGGGGCCTAGCAGGGGCCGAGAGAGTCTGTAACGGCAGCCAGCCCCAACTGCCTTCCAGCAATCCATCATTATCCCTTCCCTGGCCCGGTAATTCCATTGTTAATAAAAATCCTACAGCCTTTAATAACACAGCTCATAATTGCTGTTTTTACCAGTCCTGGATTGGCTGTGCGGGCTTTGGGGGGACCTGGGGCTGGGTTTCCCGGGCTTTGCCTTGATGAAGCTCATGGCTCTATATTTACCCACTTGCCCTCAGCCACGAGCCCCGCAGTGGGCTTCACAGTGGGGCGAAGGGGCCCAGCGTCCCCCAGCCTGGGGGCCACCCCCCGCACCCCTGCGACATCTCCATGGAAGGAAGCAGGCTCTCCACCCCCCCAGAGGTGCAACCCTCAGCAACACAGGCTGGATGAACGAAGGAGGTCTGGCTTCTGCATACACCACTGGCTGGTGGAGGCCTCCCGCTGCCTTTGTCTGCAGGGGGCCTTGCTCTTTTACACCCACATCTCCCCTGATGCTCCCCAGCGCCCGAGCCGCCCACTGTGCAAGTGAGGAAGCTGGAGATCAGAGTGGGCGGAGGAGCTCCCAAGGCCACACAGCAGGCAGACAGCAGAGCCAGCAAGAGAGCTCCCCAGGCTCCCCCCACCCAGGCCAGACCCCTTCCCGGGGCAACCCTGTGCCCGTGAGGGCTGAGTGTGGGTCTCTGAAGGCCCAGCCCCCGCCCTGAGGTTTGGCCATGAGGCCAGCTCTCCCTCTGGCCCCCACTGCTGTCCTTCCCTCCCAGGTGCTAATCCCAGGAGCGTCCTGTCAACCGCCTGCACCCAAGTCTCCATCCAGAGCCTGCCTTCTGGGGACCTGGCCATCTAGAGCCGCCCTGTCCTTTGGGATTCTGGCTCCTGCTCCCTTCACTGCCCATCCCCCATCCACCCCAGAGGCCCCAGATCCTCCCCACACCGCTGCCCACACCCAAGCTCCTTAACCAGCCCATGCGTCTGGTTCTCTGCTCCTTTGGAATGGACAATACAGTCCACTCCGGCTAAAAATAACCTCAGGTACCCCCAGTTGAATCGGGGAGGCCAAGGACTCCTTCAGTGTCCTTTTCGCCTCTGAGGCTGGCTGTGTCAAGCTCATTTTTAGGGCTTGGCTCATAGCTGCCTGGGCCAGCCTCCTAAAAGACCCCCCACCCCCACCCTCGCTGCAGGCTTTGTGAGAAAATCAGTCCCCGGAGTCCCTGGGCCTCGGTGATGCCTCACAGGGAGAATCATGGTCAGAGAAGCCATTCACGCCATCGCTCACTCACTCAACAAATGTGCTTTGAGTAACCCCCACCCCTTGTGCCAGGCACTGTGTTGGGTGCCGGGGCCACCTCGAGGAAGAAGATTCACCAAGTCCCTATCCTCACGGAACGAAAATGCTATGGGGGGAGGCACAAAATAGGCAAGATACAGAAGGAAAATAAATGTAATAAATATGCAATAGATATGTAAAGATACAGAAGTAAAATAAATATGTAATAGGTTAGACGGCGGTAGGTGCTAGGCGGGAAAAAGGACACAAGGTGTCTGGGGTGCGGCGGGGGTGAACGTTGAGGCAGGATGATGGCCAGGGAAGGGCTCCCCTCCTCCCCAGGAAGGTGAGGATGACAAACACGTGCAGGTCCCAGCCGCAAACCCTAGGGCCGGGAGAGAGCCCTTGTCCTGGGCTCCTGGACCCCTCCGGCCCCGGAGGTAACCAAATCCGTAAGAAAGATTCGGTGGGAGTCAGAAAGGCGCATTCTGCCCGGGGCTGGTGGGCAGCCGGGATAAGGTTACGCAGTACTGGACAGTGGTTACAAATTCACGAGGAAGAAAACGGGACACGTCGGGCAGCAGGATCCCGTTCCAAGATCCCGAAGTCAGGCAGACGCGATCACCCCCTTTTTCCTCCATAAGGAAGGTGAGAATCAAGAAGTACATTGCCCAAGTGGCGCAGTGGGGGTTCAGACCTGCATCTTACCCACTCCCAAGGGGCATCTTCTGTCCAAGAGACAGCCCTCCCCTTCCCTACTCCCCTCCCCGGGGGGTATGTACCCGGCCCAGGGCTCCGCCAGGGGCCCGGCAAATCAACCTGCCTTGCTTGGTGCCAATGGGTGAGGGATCCGAAGACCCAAGGAGAGTTTTGCTCAGAGTTATGGCCAGAAGGGGAAGCCCATCAATGGCCAGCAGGGTCCCTAGTCCCTCCCCGCTTTGTGTCTGTCTCATCGAGCCCCCTCCCGCCCCCATACTGAGGCCACCGCAGGTGCCCGCAGGTGCCCGCAAGGGGGGCAGTGTGGAGCAAAGACGAGCAGGGGCTCTGGAATGAAGCTGATCTGGGAAAACCCTTAATACTGTGCCCTCTTGGGCAAGTTACCAAGTCTCTCTGAGCCCCACTGGATTAGTGTTTTATGGCTGCTGTAACAAGTTACTACAATTGTGGTGGCTTCAAACAACACGTATCTATGATCTTACAGTTCGGGAATCAAGAGATCGGACACGGGTCTCACGGCACTAAACTCAAGGAGTCAGTCAGCACGGCTGTGTTTCCTCTCCGGAGGCTGTAGGGGAGAATCTGGTCCACGTCCACTTACCTCTTCCTCCGTCTGTGACTTCCGCCTCCCTCCGTGGCCCTCCTCCATCTCCGAAGCCAGCTGGTAGCATCTTCCTATCAGTAACTCTGACCTCCTCTTCTGCCTTAAAGGGCCCCGTGACGACATTGGGTCCACCTGGAAAATGTCAGGTGATTCTTATCGTAACATCAGCTGATCTGTGACCTTAATTTCCTCCACGATCTCAAGTCTTTCTTGCCACGTTTGGTAACCTAGTCACCCGGTCCAGGGCTCTGAGAGTAGACAGCTTTGGGGAGGGGGTGCGGTTTGGGGTTGGAAGGGGCATTCTTCTGCCCTCCTTACTGAGTGGTGACGGCTTGGAATAAAAAGAACCCCAAACATGTAGCTATCATAGACAGATGCTTCGTAAATGGTCCTGGTGAGTGTTTTTACGCTAATTGATTTAATAAAATACACATGTAAAAATGTAACCCTCACCAAGGGATCAAAAGACTTCAAGGAGCCAGGGGCAGGTCCTCCCTGAGGGCCCCCAGGCCTGACAATGAGGGGATCCCTCCAGGAAGTGCTCCCTCCAGCCCAAGACTTGGACCCTGGCTATTAGGGTATCCCCTGGGGAGGTGGGCTGGCCTGAGCTCTGTGCCAGGATTTAATTAATTCTGACATAGCCACACCTCCAAAGCCAGACTCCAGAGCTATACTGTGGATAACCAGGTACTGAAATGACCCACCCCAGACCTGGTATTTCCTCCCAAACGGCCCCCAGGGGCAACTAGCTAGCTCCTGGGTCTGGAAGTGTTAGTACTTGGGGTCCACAGAGTTTTCTGACTCTTCCTCAGGTGTTTCAAAAAACCTTGGCCCAGGTGAATTTGCTACTTGAGGTCTTAGGCATTTAAGTGAAAATCAAGGCATTGATCCCAGAGTCTCATGTTACCAGCTCGTCTTACAAAAAGATATGCAAAGTCCTTGGATCTTTCAGCTCTTTCCTTGTGAGACAGGAAGTCAGGTTTCTCTTGTAAGACAAGCCCCAAGCCTCCAAAGGTCTGGCTTCAAATAAGAACAGGTCAGGATGCTCAAGCCTCCAGTATGAGGGCAAGCTTTCATTCTTATTTACCATGGACAGTTGTATACTCTGTCCACTGCACAAATACAGCCAGCTGAGGTATCAGGGGAGTTAGCATGGGGCCTGAGAACCAGCCCCCACTGCACTTACCAAGGATATGTATTTCCCCCAGGGTTGTGTCCTCCCAAAGGGGAGGCATGAAGGAGGCACAGTACCTGCTCAAACTCTGCTTCTCAAGCTAGATGTCCATCATAGTACGTGGTCCCTCTGCACATGACCGGAATGCTGCTCAGGTCAGAGGTGACACACCGCACAAGTTGGCAAGTGTACTGTGTACTGTCTAGTTCCCATTCAAAGAGACAAGTGCAGGGATCAAAGCTTGGCTGTCATGGCAATGTCAAAGTTTGATGCCAGTGTCTAGACTTGCTCTATTTTTGTGCTCATGTTGTACTGACCAGTTAGCTGTTCGCACAGCCCTGCTCCCTCCCATGGCGGCCCCCCAGGGACACTCTGGGGCCTCCTGGCCACACATTTTGGGTGATGGCCGGAAACCAAGGGCAGGGGTGAGGTATGAGCCTGACTCCAGGTGAGGGAGGGCTGTCCAGAGGAAGGGCAACGAGACTCTCCTTCCACAGGCCCTGGCTTGTGGATCTGCATAAGCTCTCAGCGGAGGCTTCTTAGGTGGTGTGGGGGGGCTCATTTCAGAGAAGGATCTTCTGACGTGGCCTTGGAAGTCACTCATTCATGTCCAGTACATTCTATTATAGGGTCAGCCCTTATTCAGAGGAGAGGGTTGTAGGAGGGCATGAACACCAGGAGGGGGGCGCGCTGTGGGGGCCGTCTTTGAAGACTAGCTACCATAGGGGGGTTTCCGATGACAGGGGCAGCGTGGGAGAACCAGGCCAAAGGCAGAAAAGCCCAACAGTTCCCTGTGGTTCGGGGCTGAGCTGCACTTTCTCGGAAATGTTATCCTTGATGGATTTCACAACTGGGCTCTGTTGCCTGCCCCAGTTAGGACAGAGCGCCCGCCCTGCCCTCAGGGTGCCTAGAGTCACCAACTCTCAGGGGAAAAAAGTATCTTTTTTCCTACAGGAAATTGTCCTTCCAGGTAGAGAAACAGTATGAGATCTTCCTGGCCTCACTACTCAGTCCGATCACTGATTAAATATCTATAATGTATTAACTACAGCCCACTCATGGTCCAACTAGTTGAGAAACGCCCTGGAATTTTTTTTCCCCTCAAGCAGAGTCTCAAAATTATTTAACTCACTTGTGGATTTTCAGCCAGAACCAGGACGTACACAGCTCTATATTCATCTGCTGCGTGAGGCTGATCAAGCTTCTCCCCACTCCGACTGTCGGTTTTCCCCGTGGAAGAAGGGAAACGGGAGGGAGACGAGGTTGACCAGATGACCGGACTCTAAGAGCCACCGTTGTGACCCATGGACTCCGATGGTCTCTGTGGCCTTGGGCAGATGCCTACTCCTGCCAGGCTCTTCATCTCCCACCTGAAACATGGGAAATCGGACGAGATGACGCTATGGGTCTTTCCAGCACCATATGCCCCACTTTAGTACATGCAAGAATGCATCATTGCCTTAGGATTGGGATTCAAGTCCGGATGCTCAGTATATTGCTCTTCCCAGATCCAAGGCCCACCCCTAGCATTTCAAACCATTGCAGACAGACGTGCGCAGTCGCGGAAAGTGATCTGCAGTCCATCTGATGAGGGAGCAGGAGGCTGGCTGAGGAGGGAGCAGGGGCTGGCGCCTTGCACCCCCTCTCCACCCACTCCCCTTAGTAATATGTATGACATTCCACAGGCACCCCTGACTGCCCTAAAAAAGAACAAATGGTTATATTGCAGAGATCACAGTCCTGTAAGGCAGGAGTCTCCCTTTGTTTGCAAATGTCCTTGAGATTTACAACAAAGAAGTTACCTTATCAATAGCCCAATTTCCAAGGACACATAACTCAGTTCCTCGAGCCCTAATGCCACCCTCCCCTCCATAAGAAACCAAAGGAGGTGGAGGTAAAAAGAAAAGTAAATAAAGTTAAATTTCTTCTAAACCCAAATCTCACTAACAAGGACACTTGATAGGAGAAATGTGAAGCTTTATTTCTAGATCTCCAAGATAGTGTCGAGAATCATTCCCAAGCATATGGCCCATTGATACACATCTAAAGGGACTCACAAGATTTTTATTACTAGTAATAAATAACCTTTCTCCCAACAATAGCTGGCCCCTCAAGGTCCTCAGACCTTGCTTCCAAAATTCCTTAGAGACTAACATCACCCCCTTTGTCCTCACCTACCCAACTCCTGTGTATATAACCAGACACTCCTCACAGGCTCGGGGCAGCCGCATTTCTGCCTGCCCACGGGTCCTGTCCCCGTGCTCTAATAAACCACCTTTTTGCACCAGAGACGTCTTAAGAATTCTTTCTTTAGCCGTCGGCTCCGAACCTCAACCCACCGAACCTCACCTAGGTTCGAGAACTTCATCACATCCACTAGCCCCCGAGCTGCTGCTGAGCCCTGAGCCTGGGCGGTAGCTTGGTATAAGTGGAAAAGATTGAGATAAGAAGTCAGCCAGCCTGGGTGAAAATCCAGGCTCCTTCTTGAGGATGGCACTGACCTTGAGAAAGCCCTTAACCTGGATGAGCCTCAGTTTCCCCGCCTGTAAAATGAGGGCAAGAGGGCACACCGCCCAGCAGAGGCCCCAGGACTCAAGAGCATATCCAAATAAGCCGGTTGTAGTGTCTGTTATAATTCAAACCGCATGCTGGAAAGCAACGTCTGTTTCGAAGGCAGTGGCGCGGATGCTTGTCACCCGAGCGGAGCCTTCCCTGAGATAATTTAGGAGGTCTGGGCTCCTGAGCACTCCCGGGCCAAGCTGCCACCTCCCCTGTCGGCCCCAGGATAGATATGCCCCGCAGCCCCGCTGGAAGGGCCACCCGCGCCCCCGCCCCCTGAAGATGTCCTGGGCTGTCGCGCTTTCTGGCAGGCCGTGCTAAAAAAAATGACTCCGAAGAAAAGTAAGCAGACACTCCAGGCCATAAATATTTCAGAGCCGTATGAACGTCCTCTCCCCAGCACCGACTTGCCATATATATTATTTATAAAACCATAACTTGAGTTGAAAGGTAGTCGTCGGAAGAATAGAGAGAGTCTCACTCAGATTCACTTGGTGATTGGAAAAACAATCTGGAAAGGGAGAAAATAGCGTTGGCCAGATGAGGTCCCAGGAGGTCCTCGGGGTCCCCCCCACGCCCCCCCGGCTCCAGCCCGGCCCCGAGGGAGCGTGGGGCACATCCGGGGGAGGCCCCGGACACTGGCAGACTGCTGGGTCCGCACAGCCCGGGGCCTCGCTGGCTTTTCGGGAAGTTTCCATGACATGACAAAAGTCGACGGGTAAGACATCTTTCATTCCCTCTTTGTAATAGGGAGCAGGGCTTGTCATGAGAGAACAGGCGAGGAGGAGGGTGGCCACAGGCCGTTGAGGAAACAGGAAAAGCCCCGGACCTGCGGGGAGACCCGCATTCCAGTTCTGTCCGGCCGATTCCTGGGGCCGCAGCCAGCAAGTCACGGGGCCTTCCTGGACTCAGTTTCCCCATCTGTGAAATGGAGAAGCCAGGATTTCTGCCCCATAACAGATGCTCGTGGGCCCCTCCCTCTCTCTCCAGAAATGACGTGAACTGACAATACGACCTATTCACAGATATAATTTTGAAAATCGATATAATGATGTCTTTACCTGTGATATCAAAGAGAAATGAAAGGAACGGGATATAACATCAAACCACATTGGGCATTAAATGTTTCGGCATGTGTTCCCTGGAGGTCCAAGCGAAGGTTTGGAACTGGGGATGGCGACCCCTGGTTATCTACTCACCATGAAAGTGACATGTCCAAACGCAGCCGAGCGCCGGGCCGCGACACCAGACCCTCAAATACCCCGAGCAGCCCTGCGTCTGGGGAGAGACGTTTCTGGAACCGCGGATGCTCTTGGTAAGATCCCAGGATAGAACAAAAGACAGTCTCTCCTCACGGTCTGCTGGAGCTGCCCGCCTTGGAGATTCCGTTTTTGTTAAGACTGTGCCAAAAAAAAAAAAAAAAAAGCTGTTTATTAATATGTAAAACAGAGTCTGGTTCTGGGCTTAGACCATTAAAAAAATTTTTTTTTAATTTTTAAATTTTGGGTTTATTTTTTTTCTTGTTTTATTTTATTTTATTTTATTTTATTGGGGGGGAGGGTTCAGTCCATTTTAAACAAGTTTTTCACCCATAGGAACGTCTGGTGGGACATTGGCAGCATGTGGGGGATATGGGAACCATTGCTCACAGAGCGGGGCTGCGGGGCCCACGAGACGTTAGACAGTCCCGGGCATCCCTGCCCGCCAAGTGCCGGTCCTCCCTCCCAGCACTGTGACCGCTGACAAGTGTCCCCCCACACACGTCTGAGACACCCCCAGGGAGCCCTCAGACAAGTTGCTCTCAAGGTCATTCTGCACTGCTTGGGCCACCGGATGTCACCCACGAATGGCTTGGTGACAAACAAGGCGAGACTGGCCCCCACGGTGGGCATCTCAGTTCCTGTCCCACTGTCGCACCGTGGTGTATGAGGGGGTGGGGTCCCCCAGGAAGCCACAGAGGGACAAGGCACAGCCGTGGGCTACGACAGGTGGCCTGTGTGGGGCCTCGGGGCGGCCTTGCTGCCCTGTAAGCCTTGGTTTGCTCAGCTTTACAATGGGCGCAGAAGCCGTACCCACACCGTGAGCTCATTGGGAGGACCGCTGAAATGCTTCATGCAGACAGCTCAAAGAACCCTTGGGATTTTCATTTTGAAGATTTTATTTATTTATTTGAGAGAGAGTGAGAGCAAGCAGGGGGAGCAGCAGAGGGAGGAGCAGACCCCCTGCTGAGCAGGGAGCCCGCTGCAGAGCTCAATCCCAAGACCCCAGGATCACGCCCTGAGCTGAAGGCAGATGCTTAATGACTGAGCCACCCCGGTGCCCCTTACCCTTGGGATTCTTATGTCCAGCGTTTCCTGGCCCTCCCCAGCCGGTTCCCTGCAGTAAGTCAATCTCTCTGACTCTCAAGCCTGCTAATCTAGGTCCTCCGTCCTCCTAACCTTGCCCAGAACCGGGAAGCACCCGGGAGCATCCCCTGGGAATCCCTGACTTTCTCTGGTACTGATGGCCCCGCCATGATGCTTTCTCCAAGACCACCGACCTGCACAAGAGCCCCTTCCTCATGGCCAGAAAGTAGACCCTGCCTCCCAGGGCACTGCCATGCGGTCCCCAGTCAAGGCTGGGGCAGGGGGCTCCCCATTCTGAGCCGTGACTCTCTGTCATGCAGGCTCCGGGCAGAGGGAGTCATACTGCAAGATCCACAGCTCCTCTGGCCCGATGCCGACCCTAGATCTTGCCTGCGGCCACCTCCCCACAGACCAGACCCCAAGCCAAGGGCGCAGACGTCACCTTTACGCCCTGCTCGGACTGCCCACCCCACCCGACATCCCACGCAGGCTGGGATGTTTCTCCGTGCCCACACTGGCCACCAATCTGGCACCCAGGACAGCATATCATGGTACTGGGCAATGGGAGGTGGGAAGGGCAAGGGGAGTGTCCATGGGCTGGGAACAGTCCGGAAGCTCTGCGGAGACAGCAGGACCTAAGCTGGAAAGGCCTGGGCCAGGATGGGGGGCCCTTATGCTCCTTTAGTTGATGGGCCCAGAAAACATGTCCGGCAAACATGCTCAGGGGTAGCGAAGTTCTTCCTCAAATAGGCATTTCCTCCCCCAGGTCCCGGAAGGAGCCAACGCCACGTCAGCCTCCAGGAGCAGCGGTCCCTGGGCCCCACTCCGCGAGCCCGGACCCCATTTCTCGCAAAGTCTGCGCTCAGCAGCACCCGGGGCCTTATCAGAGCAGCTGCTCGGCTCCAGCCCTGGCCTCCGCCGCCCCCTCTGTACCCACCCAACCGACACATTAAAAAAAAAATAGAAATAAAAAACTGGACGAGTTAATTTGCTAAAATGGAACGGAGTGCAGTAACTGATTACATTTTTCCCCAAAGGAAACTTGAGTTAATTTGGCTGGTGACTCACATGCTAGGCTGCCAGTTCCAACACACCACCCCAGACACAACTCCTCGCCGGGCCCAGCTGGCAGCCGCCCTCCCCGCTCGCTGCCGAGGGCCCCCGGGGTCCCTCCTCGGAGAGGCGGGGCCGGGAGGCCACGGAGCCCGCCGGGTCCCGAGTTGCTGGTGGCCGTTCTGAACATGCGGGGTGTGCACGCACGTGTGTGCACAGAAACATGTGCCTCTGCGCTCACACCAGGCATGGACAAGTGTGCACACACACACACACATAGACACGCATGCACACTTGGGACGCCGCAATGACACTCTGGCCTGGGCCACGCAGTAGATCATCCAGTAGTAAGCTCTGCAAACCAATCCTGGGGAAAATCCAACTAGAGTACCTCATTCCTAAGACTTTCCTCTTTTTCCCAGCATCTTAAAGCTTCTGGGGAGCGGAGGAGGGACCAGTGGGGTGCTCATGTAAGCCCTGTGAGCTTTGGGTGGAAACTCCCGGCTCAGCATCCCATGGGTAGAGGCCCCAGATGGCCTTCATCTCTTTGGGACCCCACTCTACGTCCAAGACTCCTCACATGGTCCCTGCCCTAATGATAAGTAGCACCCACTTCAGGCATGGCCTTACAGTCAAAAGACCCACTTACACACTGTGTGACTTTGAGCAAGACACCCTCTCTGAGCCCCAATTTTTTCCAGAAAATACCTTCATCATCTGGTCGCACAGTAATATGAATGTATCTAGTAGCCCTAAGTTATACACTTCAAATATTAAGATGGTAAATTTTATGTTATAAATATTTTAACCCAATTTTTTAAATTAAAAAAAGAAGAAGAAATAAAGGTTTCAGCATTTCCCCTTCTTCTTTCCTCCTTGCCACACCGGCTGGGGGTGTAGAAATGATGGCAGGAGCTGTGGCAGCCTTTTTGGACTCGAAGATGGAAGTCACCTTTGAGCAAGGCAGTCCAGTGGGATGAAAGGACAACGTTCCTATGACACTGAGGAGCTTCCCGATAAGCCCTGAACTGCTTGTGTGCAAGAAGTAAACTTCTGTGTTGTTTTTAAAAATATATATGCTCACACTATTTGGAGGGTTTGATTGGGACAAGGAAGAGAGATATTTCCTAGGACTCCTCATCTAGTCATCCCCAGCAAGGGAAGGAACATGGCCCAGGGTTCTGGGCTCCTGCTCAACTCACCTGCCAACTTCCGTGCTACCTCAGGTAGATCAATTTCTTCCCTAAGCCTCAATCTCCCTACCTGTCTTTTGACAGTAAATACTACTGGTCTCAGTTTTTCAGATCTGGTTAAGGGGAGGCCCCAGCAGGACATTCACTTGACCAAGGACTGGGAGCAGCAAGAATGGGGCCCAAGGGGGTCTGATGGAGAGCCAGAGCAGAGCGGGTGGAAGGAAGCCCCAGCATCCAGCACTCTTTCCTCTCTCTAAACCCATCTTACTGGAGAGGAAACTGAGAAAGAGCACAGAGGTCTGAGAGGCTGGCCAGAGCCCAGGGGCAGCCCAGAGGAACAGGAGGCCCAGGACAGGAGCTGCAGTCCCACAGGCCAAGCCCTCACCACAAAGATACTGGTGGTCAGAGTTTTCTGGAGTTGGCGCCCTCCTCCCAGATAAGAAAGTTGAAACAAAGTCCTCCCCTCTCCAACCAGTTCTGGCCTCCGTGTGGCCTCTGTTAGGCCTGCTCTGGGGGTCTTCCTGGGGCCCTGGGGGAGGAGCTAGTCAGTCTCTTAGGGAAAGACATCAAGGATCCTGGGATCCAGTCCCAGCCCTTGGGGTGCGAAAGCAGGAGGAAGTTAGAGAGGGAATTGCTGGGAAGCGGGATGGCTGGGGGAAAAAAAAATTTTGCTGATTTCCAGGAGGGCCTCTTGCCTCCTTGGGGGAAACTGGGAGCTGTAACCAGAGCAAAGGACAGAGATTCCTGTCCCTGGATAGGCTCCAAGAAAGTCTCTCCCTGTGGGCTGACACATCATGGCGGGTGGGAGAACAGGGCTCACAGGGGGCAAAACCCCACTTCCAGAATCTGGCCAAAACCAAGAGCCATACGCTCAAGCACGAAATGGTTGTCCACACATGGCAGTGGCCGGGTGCCTGGGCAGCAGACACCAGCTGGAGGCACTCTGAGGCACACCCAGGCCCCACCAGGCCCCACCATGCCCTTGATATTGATTGGCCCTCCAGCTTTAGGAATCTACCTGGCCCTGGGGTGGGTCAAGCCAGCTCGAATCCTCCCTCTGTCGCTTAGAAGCAGGGGGACCTTGGGCAAGGAGTTTTCCTCCCCAAGGTTCAGTCCCTGCTTCTGTAAGGAGATACTCACACCGGGGGCTCAGCCAGTGGGAGCCCCTCCCCCTCCGCCGTGGACATCCGTGGCCTGATCACTCCGGGGAAGGGCATCGCGTACAAAAAGACAAACGAAGCTGGACACATTCGTGGCCACCAGCCTCCCGTTTCCTCCGCCACTGCTGTTTCACATGCTGACATGTCCCCTCCTCTCCAGCAAACAGAGACTCCCAGAGTGGAGTGGCTCTCAGGGAGCAACGGGTCTCCAGGCCTCCTCCTTCGGGGTCTGGAGCGTCAGGTTCTGGACTCTTCCAGGCCCCGGACACAGCAGAAGAAACACCCTCGTCCTCGTGTCCCTGGCTTTTTAAGGCACACACCACACAGCTGCTGTATGGCTTCAGATTTTCTGCCTGAAGACCCTTACCCAGGGCTCTCAGACTGAGGCAGAAACTGGGGAGCCCCGGGGTCCAGCTTTAAGGAGGGATTTCCCTCAGCGGCCGCAAGCTGAGTCATGAGGACAGTGGAACTGTGGGCTGGGGCGGGAATGGGGACAGAAGGGGCCCCACCTGGGAGCAGGTTGCTGGGGACAAAGGGGGGCTCGAGCTGCCCCAGGAAGGCGTGCAGGGGACGAAGGGCAGGCTCCTTCCCATACACACCCGCAGAGACGCACAGATGCCACCACCACGCTAATGTCCCCAACATCACAGCGCAGGTGTGCACGGCCTTGCCTCCCACTGAGGTTCCAGGTGTAATGGGTTCCCACGCAATCCTAGGTCCGTGTCCACCTAGGAGGTGTCCACGCCACAGACACCTCCAGCGTTTCTTCCTGCCTGCCTTACGGGCTTCTACCTTCTCTTGCTTCCTCCCTGGGTTGAGCTAGAGGCAAACAGCAGGGACCAGTGTCAAGGTCAAAGCCGGATTCGCTCCAGCCTCTGCCTCCACCCTTTCCGCCCCTTAAGTGTCCCCGCAGGCTGCTCTGGGCGAGGGGGGGGGGTGGCTCCTCCCTTCTCTCCCCTGGGGACGCAGAGGCCGGAGGAGGAACCCAAGGAACTTGGGACCCTACTTGCTGGCAGGGAGGAGGTGACACTGCCGCTTCCCCCGAGAGCCGCTAGGTGGCACCGCGCTAACGAAAATAGGGATGGACAGGCCGGGGCTGGGTGGAGGTGAGGGCCGGACAGCCCAGGTGCCCAGCCCATCCCTCCCAGGCAGAGGCTCACACCCGCTCCCCATGTCCCCAGACCTCCGCCCACACTCCCTGCCAGCCCCAGGCTCGGGTAGGGCTCAGGACACAGCCCCAGGGCCCCCTCCACCCCGACGCCGGACCCCTCTTGGCCCCTGGGCAGCTCCTTCCACCCTCCCCTGGCACAGACCCCACACACACCCCTGCTCCCGGGGCCCAGCGCAGAGGTGGATACATTGAGAGCTTGGTGAGGGAGATGAGCCAGAGGGTCTGGTCAGAGAGAGTTCCTCTCTCTGAGCCTCTGTTTCCTTATCTATAAAATGGGATTGCTCCCTCTCCGCAGACTAGATGAGGTCAGAGTGAACAACTCAGTCACAGACTCTGCGCTCGGCAAGGAACGGTGCCTCAGTTTCCCCTTCACGTCTCCCTGGGATCACCTCACCGTTGCCTCTGGCCCCTCCGTTGTCAAGTGTCTGTGTCCCTGGGCAACCTCACAGCAGCACGCGCTACAGCTCAGAGCGTCCAACGGAGGACCACCAACCTCCACCCCTGCATCCCCAGAACAGGAAGACCATGTCCCCTTCCTCGGCAGAATCGGCCCAATCCCTACCCCTTGTTAGCTCGATTCCTGTGAGGAAGACACGACGCCAACAACACACGTGGACCCCGCTCTAGGCCAGGCTCCGAGTAAGGGGCTTCTTTTCCTGTATGCTCCCGAAGATTCTGCGGGGTTTCCAGACAACAAGGCAGCGTGGACTCATAGAGCCCGAGGTCACACATGGGGTCGATGGCAGCCAAGGTTGTCATGCTTTGGGGGTGGGGCGGGGCCGGACCCTCGCTGTCCGGGATGAGCCCCTCTTTCCCTGCCCGAGAATAACCCCCCAGGCGTGGGTGACTGGGCCACTCTCCGACTTCGTGACTCTGCGCTCCACCCCGGTCCCTCTGAGGCCAGCCTTTGTAGGAGCTGATCATCCTGCCAGGAAAAACGTCTTTCCGGGGGTGCCTGGGTGGCTCAGTGGGTTGAAGCCTCTGCCTTCGGCTTGGGTCATGATCCCAGGGTCCTGGGATCGAGCCCCGCGTCGGGCTCTCTGCTCAGTGGGGAGCCTGCTTCCTCCTCTCTCCTCTCTCTCTGCCTGCTTGTGATCTCTGTCCGTCAAATAAATAAATAAAATTTAAAAAAAAAAAAGTCTTTCCGGGCCTTATCCCTGAGGGCCCAGCAGCATCACCTCCTGCAGGAAGCCTCCCATGATTCTTCCACCAGCGGAGGCTTAAGTGGGCCCTCCAGGGCAGGACATCCTTACCTGAGCCCCTCACTTGGCCTGTGGCTCAGACAAAAGTGGACTCAGCCAGCTGTCAAGGACCAGGGCACTGGCAGGATGCTGTTCAAGAGGGAACCCCCACTTCGTGCTGAACCCAGTTTACAGAGAAGCTTTTAGAAGGGCAGTTGGGGGATGGCAGGGCCTGAACATGTCCCTCCAGCATCCCCAATGCGGGGCTGGGGGGCGCTGATAAGTGATTAGGTGCAGGAAAGGGCAGGACGGTGGGGCCCCCGCAGTGGAATCAGTGTCCTTAGGAGAAGAGAAAGAGCGATCGAGCGCGTTCTCTGCCGTGCGAAGTCCCAGCTGGGAAGGGGCCGCCCACAAGCCCAGATCAGCCTCCAGAACCATGAGGAAGAGACTGCCTGGTGTTTAAGCTGCTTGGTCTGTGCTGTCGGGTCCAGCGGGCTGAGCTAGGACAGGAGAGAGGATAAGACCAGGCCGCAGAGGGGGCAGGCGACCAGCAGGGTCACAGGGCAAACGAGAACAGTGACGAGACCCGAGCCAAGGTCTGTGGAGACACGCAGTGAGAGGAAACGTATGTGAGAGAGACGACCAAGAGGACCCCGAATTGAAGACACAGGCACGCTCGCTCAAGGGGCCGGGCACGGTGACAGCAGCTGGAGGGAGTGACTCACAGCCAGCGATGTCCCACGCTGGGCCCTGAGCTTGATCACCCACCACGTGACATCTGTCATCGTCTGTGTAGCCAGCCCTGCCTCCAGTCCCCAGGACTAATGTCCTGGATCATCTAAGGGTATGCTGGGCGGGCTCAGGCCAGGCCAGCCCTGGCAGCCCCCAGGACCCCAGAAGCCCACCAGCACCCATCATCTCTCTCTCTCTCTCGGGATCTCAGGCTGAGTCACTGCGCACCGTGGAAAATGCCCCCAAGATGGCCTCCTGGAGCTGGGGGTGGTGGTGTTAGAAGTCTGGGCTCTGGCCCTGCTCTGCCCCTGCCCCTGGGTAGCTTTGGTCTCTTCTCTGGGCTTCATCAATACAAACATGGGCTCTGAGGGGCTGTGTGCCCGGGGCTGCCCGTACCGCTCTAGAGGGACTGTGAGCATCTCAGCCTTGGCAGGAGACTGTCCACCATGACAAGCAGCAAACACTCTGCTTCCTCCTTCCTTTCTTCCCTTTTTCTCTGTCTCTGTCTCTTTTTAGAGACAGCTGTCCACCATCTAGCCTCAGAGGCCGGGGGACAGCGTGGGGACAGGGTGGTGCAGGAAGCAACTGGGACCTCCCAGCAGCAGACCTGCCCTGCTCCCCTGCCCTGGTGACCCTGGGCCCCCCGGGCCATACAGAGGAAGGCCACGACCTCTGTTCTTCCACACGCTTGCTTCCTTCCTTCCTTCCCCTACACGAGCACCAAAATCTGTGCTGACTTTCCCCTCCCACCCCGCCCGTCCTCCCTGACAGGTGCTTCCAGCAAATCTGGCCTCAGAGTGTCCCTGCACGAGAAAATATTTTAAAAGTCACCTCTGGGCCCTCTGAGGACCATCGATAATGGGATGGGCTGGTTTCTGAGGTTCCACGCAGGGAGACACCATGGCAAACCCAAGCCACAGAGAATCTGTTCACATCGTCCCTGGCAATGGCAGAACTGTGACCCACCAGTGAGGTTGGGAAGGCAGGGCCCCTCCCGAATTCAATCAGCGCGAGCACGGAGCTGGCCTAATTGGGACAGGGGCTCAGCTAAAGGTGCCCTTCGAACGCTCGAGGAAAAACAAAAAAGGTCTCGTGCAAGCTGTACCCAGCATCACAACAGAGATGCTTAACCTACTAAAGGAAGGTGATCCCCTTCAAACGTGTTCACTGCGTGCCTTCAGATGCACCAAAACCCATCCCCTGATCAGGGCTGGCCCTCTGTTGCTAGAGGCTGACCCCCTCCTTAGCCCTATGAGGAAGCCCAAATCGGTGCCTATGTTGAGCACTAATAAAACTCCCCTTTGAGAATAGCCAGCCAGCTTTCCTCTTTCGTTTAGCGCTATTTGCTAGATGAGAAAGGGACCACAGCCTGCTGAGTCCACACACTCAGACACTGTCCGTGTCCCATGGGCCCTGCCGCCCACTTTGTGGGGTCTGACTGCAGAGGTCCTGGGAGGGGCGGGGCTGGGCCCCGGGTGCCGAGGCTGACTTCCCGCGAGAGCCTCGTGATAGCTCAGTCACCAAGTGCTTGGCCAACGCTGACCGGTCCTGCGCACCCCAAGCGAGCGTCTGGCAGGGCGGCCTCGGGGGGCAAGCCAGTAATTGCCCGCCCTGAACCAGATCAGTGGCTTTCCCTGAGGCTCCAGCAGCCAAACCGGCTTCACCAGTGAAGTCACACACGGAACCCAGGACGCAAAGTGGAGGCGCACAGGGCGGTTCTGGCTGACGCGCGTCCCGCCGGCTCCGGGGCCCTCCCTGGACCTCCCGGCTCAGCTGGCTGTGGTTTCCACAGACGCTTGCTTCTCCCTGCACCTGCAAACCCGGCTTTAGAGGACACTCCAGCCTGGGGAGTGTTAAAAAAAAAAAAGTACAAGAAACAAAAACCAGAGGTTACAGAAATAATCCTAAAACATTGCTCTCTGGGCTCTAGCCTGTTCCCTCCGTGGATGCTCTGGCTTCCTGGAGCCTCCGGATGAAAGAATCTGCTCGTTTCCCACCTGCTGGGAGGCCTCTTCCCTCTACTGCTCCAGATCGCTGTGGGGATGACATTTCTGGGGAAAGCCTTTGCCAGATCGGTGCCTGGAATGTTGAGGCCTACAGAAGAGCCCACTGTCCCTGCCTGCACCTGGGACAGACCAGGCCAGGGAGCCACAACTTGTGACCACAGGACTGACAATACACCGTTCAGTCATTCAACAACACCTACGTGCCAGGCCCTATGCTGGGCACCAGGGACACAGTGTGGCCTGAAGAGACAAAGCTGCTGCCCTCATGGAATGTGGCATAGGTACTGGAAAGGATACAGGGAGTTCTAGCCTGGAGCCATATGAGCACTTATGAGAGCGGAAGCGGGGGAGCTTCGGGGCACATGGAAGGAGGCTGACTCAATCTGCGGATCAGGGAAGGCTTCCTAGAGGAAGTAACCTCTGAACTGATAACCTGAAACTGATAGCCAGAAAGAGAGGATGCAGGTGAAATGCACTTTGCCAACAGGAACAGCATGTGCAAAAGCCCAGGGGCAGGCGAGAGTTGGAGAAACCGTGGGAGGAGCATGGGAGCTGGAGTCTGGTGTGTCTTGGAGTGAGAGTGCCAATCAAGGACCACGGCGGGGAAGCCTAGAGAGGGGCCGGCAGGAACATGGGCAGAGACGCTGGGGAGGGTGGCAGCCAGCTTTCATAGGGAGCTAACACTTTCAGTGAAGGCTGCACTGTGTGGAGCTCAAGACAGAGTGGCTGAGGGGGAAGACAGTGGCTGCCCTGAGCCAGGTATGCCTTGAGGAAGGATAAAGAGTCACCCTTCGTGTTTTGGTGCCTCAGAGCCCTTGGGAATCAGTTCTAAGTCTGTGCCACCCTTCCCCCACGGCCCTCGCCTGAGCCTTGGGCACTCCCGGGCTGGGCTTCCGGGCACCGCCAAACAACAGTCCCAGCCCACTTGCCCATAAACAAGGTCACTGCCTTGATTTCCCTCACTGCCCCATGGATCAGATCAGGGGCCCTCCCAGCATGCCTTCTCCTGGGCTGCCTATGTGTCCCTGTGATGGGAAAGTGTGCAGAACGCTGCCCTCCACCTGCCCTGGTGCTGGACTACGGGGATGTGCAGAAGGCCTTGCTCCAGGCCTCAGTCCCTGCAAAGAAAGTCTGTGTTTCTGTAGCTGCCTGGGTCCCTGGCATCCACCGTGGATGTGATGGCTGATCAGTTTCCCTCTTTGCTTGGCCTACTAGGACTTTAGGGGTCCAATCGTCAAGGCCAGCAAATAGCTCTCAGACCGTGTAATAATCAGAGTGCCATTATCGATTATTTATTGACTGATCATTGGTCATGTTTTGAGCCTATCACTATGTTGCCTGCGTCCCAGGGTTCTTATTCCATCCTTGGAACAACCTGAGGTTCCGTATTGCCCCCATTTTAGAGATGAGGGAAGGAAGGTCAGAGGTTATGGTCCCGAGATTCCAACCAGAACTGCCACTTGCTTCCTTCCACTCTGGGGGACCCTGTCCCTTCCCCTTTGGGTTCATTTTCTTTTTGGTTTTCATCCTCTTGCCTGCTTCCCTGCATGCTTCGTGAAATTCCTTTCCAGACCAGGTTGATACACCTAACCAAACAACCAAATGTAAAATGAAAATGACCTCCCCACCCCCATCCCCAGCATTGAGCCGCTGTCCTCCACCCAAGGTGTGGCTCTGAAGACCCCGGTGGCTTTAGACTTTATTCCTAGGGAAGCTCAGTGCAGCTCCTATTAAAAAACAAAATAAAACAAAAAAACCACGTGCCCCACACGGGGCAAGGCTTCAACCAAGCTAGAGTCTGGCCGCCCGCCACCATCCATTCATTTGCTCGCTCGTTCATTCGTGCGGGGCACACACACACAGCTGGTCCAAGTCTCCATCGGGACCCCCAGTCTGGCTCACCCATGAGGGCAGGTGGGTCTTTGAGGTTGGGGGGTGGGGCCAGTGGGGTGGGGACAACACAGCAGGTCCTGGAGGGGGAGCTGCCCTGCGCCTCCACAGCTGGGATCTGTCCCTGGGCTGTACCCCGCGGCCGTTGCCTGCCCCCGGGTCAGGTCCCAGCATCGCTACCCATGCCCGGGGCAGGAGCTCCTTCACCTGCTCGGACAGACCCAGGTCTTCCTGCAGACAGAGCACCAGCCTCCTAAGCCCCACACCAAGGCTCCCTAAGGAGGACTGGCCACCCAGGCAGGCACTGAGCCCCTTCTTCTCCAAGCTGCCCCAGGCCCACCCGGACCTGGGCTCAAGGCACCTGCATCTGGGAAAGGATTTGAGGAGCCTCTGATTCCTCCCTCAGCCTGGCTGCCCCTCCCCAGGATGAGAGGCAGTAGCGAAAGGGAAGCTTCCATTCTTCCTTTGTGCTGACAGACCGGCAGACGGACTGGCTTTTCGGCACTGCGGGACCCCCAGGCCTGGCCAAAGGCTTTGACATGACAGGGTGGCAGGTTCCCACCATGATGATGAGGACGGGGAGCGGTCTCCAGGGGGGCAGCACAGAGGCAGGGCGAGCGGTTCACCTGTCCCCCTGCCCCTGGGGGCCACCCAGCCAGCCCCCCATGGGGCTTGTGAACTCTCCGTGGCTCCTGGAGAGCCCCTGCCCTCATCTTCCTGAAGGGCGCCTTGCGGGCCGAGAGGTGGGGAAACAGCGGTGCATTATTGTGCACTTTTTCTTAAGTCTGTGATAAGCTCCTTCTATTAGACTATAGATCTCGTCACATAAAATAGATTTGTGGACTCACAGCCAGGGAGAGCCACGTTCCTGAGCCGTGGAAATGGCTCATTTTTCCCCTCTTCCTTGAGTAACTGATGGTCATGAATTTTTCACCCAAATGTCGCCACTAAAGATGTCACCGGCCTCCCTCCCCTGGAGGTTTTATGATCTGGCTCTAATGGGGTAGAGGTGGGGGGCTGTGGGCAGAGGGGGCTGAGTCCAGGGCCCGGAAAGGGACCTGAGAGTGTAGGGGAACGGGGCCAAGGGCCAGAGGCTGGCGACAGAGCCCGGCTCACTGAGCGGGGGCTGTGTGGCGGAGCCACTACCTTGTCTCAAGTTCAAGCCGAGGCAGGGAGGTGGCAGATGGGTTGGGATTCAGAGAGGCTGAGAAAATTGCCGAAGGTCACAAAGCTTGGGAAAGCCCCAGAACCACAGGCAGACCCAGCTCCAGAGGCCGGGCTGTTAATGACTGTGTTTGATTCACCGCGCCTGTCACAGACTCGGGCCCCGAGGCAGGGGTCCCCTGCCACATTCTGGCTAAGGACCTTGGCAAGGAGCAGCAGGGCTGAGCGACAAGGCAGACACTTGCATTCCCGCCTGGATGGAGGCGTGAACTCTTTTGCAAGGGTCACAGTCAAAGTCACATCATAGAGAGAAATAGCCTTTTCCCCTGCAGGGCTCACCGTCTGAGAAATTGAGCTGCTCTTGGAGAAACAAGGTGTGTTTCCCTCTTGGGTGATATCCATAACTGTTGTGGGAGAGGAGAGAGATTTGGGGCCAGGAAGCCTCCACCGTCTCTCTCTTGCAGGTGGGGGCACAGGCAGAGCTCCCCACGCCAGTGCCCACAGACCAGGAGGGATGGGGCGACAGCCCTCTCAAACCAGCTGGGTTGCTGGATTGACAGAGAGGAGTCTGGGAAGCAGAAGGAGGAGGGAGCTGAGTGTGGGGAGTAAGAATGTTCTAGGGTTACAGCCCCCCAGAAGTCAAGGTCGGTGGGGTCAGCCTCCCCTTCGATGGTGCAGGGGGGATAAAGGGGTCCGTTAAGGGTCCACTCCCTAGTCCTCCTTCTCTGAGCCACAGGATCAGAGTTCAATGACAGTGGGACCTTTGTCACAGCCCAGTGTCTGTCTGAACTCCAGAGACTGCTTCCCAGTGGGACAGACACGGGTAAGGGGTTTTACGTGGGGGAGCAGACGGGGCGGGGAGGCTCGCAGAGAAAGAGCTGGTTCCCTTGCCCCCCGTGTCTAAGCGGGTCCTTGCCATCACTGGCCACGCTGAGCCAGGAGTGCCCTCAGACTGGCCGTGAGCACACGATGTGTCAGGCATCATGGGAGTACCTGGGTTCCCGGTCCCCAGCTCCGCTGTCCCCACCCCAGCTCTGCACCGGCAGGAATGGAGGGGGCCCTGTGTGCCCGGAGGTGGGGTGCTGCCGAAGCCTGGGGTCAAGGAAAGAAGTCTCCTGCTCTTTTTCTTCTTTTTTTTGGTAAGAGCTCAAGTCTGTTTTTTGGGTGTGTGTACATGTCTGTTGCTTTCTTCTCTTTCTCCTGGTTTATTTTATTTTTATCATTTGGTGAAATTGATTATTTTCTTATTAATGTAGAGTTGACAGGCAATGTTGTGTTAGAAAGGAAATAAGTCTTCAAAGCAACCACCAGAGACTTTTCAGGCTGGAAAGGGCAGAATAGCATCAAAAGCTTGTGTCTTTTTAGTGCCTCCTGGCCCGGGGATCCTCTGGCTCTTGCTTTCACCCTACCAGTGACGGGGAACTCACCACCTCCTAAGCTCAGTCCACCTGCTTATAGCTCTGACTGGAGAGTGACATGGAATGGGCCAGCCCTCCTCCCCGGCTTCCTCACTGAGCCATTCTTCTGGGGACTCTTGGGAACCCTGCGGGGACCTGAAGACAACGCCACGTACCAGAGTCAGCTTCCTGGTTCCCAGAGCCCCCTCCTTCCCACTATCTACTCAACACAGCAGCCTTTGAAAGCAGGAAGAAGCCCAGGCCTGGTGTCCCATCTTTCAGAAGAGGGTGTTGAGTCACACAGGGAGCAGTAGAAGACGCGTCTAGAAGAGCAGGACTCTGTCCCCTGCACTGGGGTTCTGTGCCCCCATCTTTGCCCCCTTCCTCTGGCTCCAGCCTCATGGCCCTGGCTCAGAACTGGCTCTGGCCCATCTCTGGCCCTGCTGTGGGGCCTGCCCCGCCCTGCTCTGAGCCCTCGGTCCCACTCTGCCAGGGCACTGGCTGGCGAACCGGGGTCACCCGAGGAGACCCCGTGGTGGGGATCCTTGCCAAAACCTCTCCATAGCTTACCCAGCCTGAGAAGCAGGGGGCCCTGGTTCTTCGTCCCTTGTCTCTCCCCACCCCACCTCGGCTTCCTCTGCTGGAAGATGAAGGAAGGGGCTTTTTCTCCAACAAGATGAGACCTCTCCCCATCCTTGTGGCTCAGCGCTTGTCCATGAAAGTGCGGGGGGGCCTGGTAGCGGGGATGGGGACGTGCCAGCTGGGCCTATGGGAACCTAGACAGGCCTGGTGAGCCATAGGGACGTGTCCAGGAAGACGTGATGGCGGCCCTTCAGCTCTCCTGGACAAGGGTCCGGGACAAGTGGGGGTCTGGGCCCTCAGCCTCCTCTCCCAAGGGTGAGGAGGGCCGGCAGGGAGCCTGCATGGAGGCCGCAGGAGGCAGCAGCAAGGCTGAGGGGCGGAGGCAATGGGAAGAGCCGAGAAATCCAGCACCGAGCCTCTAGAAGGAACTAGGAAATGCCCACGGACTGAATAACACTTTGCAAGAACCAAAGACTTTGCACGTGGCACTCAGGCTGCAGCCAGATTATTGCCCTATAAATGAGTAAGGAACATGTTGACTGATTCATGACCAGGAGGACTTGAGCCTGAGACAAGTAAACAGGTGATCATAGATTATAGCGCTAATGGGCGCTTTGAGAGGAGGGCACACAGGTGCAGGCTGAGCAAGTTGCTAACTCTGCCCGGGGGCGAGGAGATAGCCAGGAAGACTTCCTGGAAGAGGTGACAGCTCAGCTTATAGCTATTAGCAGCGCTTAGACCGCAGTTCTCCTAATGACGGAGAGTGGCTGACACCCTGAGCCAGATCAGGGGTGTGTAGCAGAAAGCGGGTCTGTTGAAGAGGGAAGAGGGTTGAGGGCAAACTCAGAATCACTTCAAAGCTTTTAAGGTTTATCTTGAAAATAACATGCAAATTTTGCATTCTGCTCCACAGTGTAGCCTTAGTGTTAAAAGAAGAACACATGTTCAAATCACCACATTCACAAGGAGATAGGTCCAGGGCACAGAAAGAAAGACTAGAAATACACCCTCCCCCCTGAAACACTGGAAGTTCGTGAAGAATGAAGGTAACTTTCAGGGAGGTAGAGACAGGAGTTTCAGTAAATGGTGTTGGCCCAACTGGGACCGATCGAGCTGGACCTATGCCTCACCAGAACACCACCAGGACAACCACCAAAGGGATCCAAGATTTAGAAGTAGAAATTAAATCCCTAAGGGGCACCTGCTTGGCTCAGTGGGTTAAGTGTCTGACTTTAGCTCAGGTCATGATCCCAGGGTCCTGGGATCGAGCCCCCCATGGGGCTCCCTGCTCAATGGGGACCCTGCTTGTCCCTCTGCCTACTCGGCCTGTCGCTCTCCCTGCCCGTGCTCTCTTTCTCAAATTTAAAAAATATATATATATATTTAAAAAAAAAATAAAAAGAAATTGAAACCCTAAGACAATCAGGCCGACTCCCTCTATAACCGCGGCATGCGGAAACGCTTCCAACAGTGACTTGAAACGGAAAAGCCAGAAAATGTGATAAATTACATCAATAATAATAGGAAAAGAATTACAAGCAGCCCTTCAACCCAGGAGAAGATAGTCCACCTCATTCCTGTGAAGAGAGATGTGAAGGAAGACTAACAAAGATACCATTTCTCACCAATCAGATAGGCAAAAATCCAAAAGTCTGACAACACAGCCGCTCGGGAAGGCTGTCGTGTTGGGAAACAGACACTCTCCCACGTCGCTGATGGGAATGCAAAATACCACCGCGACGAAAGATGATTTCGGCGTTCTTTTCACAGTTACAGACGCGTGGACCCCGGTGACCTGACAATCCCGCTGCTGGGAAGTTACAGACACACGGGGGACACGTGAGCAAGGGAGCACGTGCACACGCACTGGCCCCAGCTGTGTGGGATCACGAAAATCGGGCGACAACCAAGGGTCCGTGTGAGAGGGGCAGGGAATCGGAGCATGTTGGACCACACGGGGCCCCCTGAGGAGCACGGAGATGAGGAGGACGGGGAGAAAGGAGGAGGAGGCTCTCCATGTGCCGAAGTCTTCCGTATATGTTATTAAGCACAAGGAGGCGATCAGGACATACATACCACGTTATGCATTTAGGTAAAGAAATACTGGGGCGCCTGGGTGGCTCAGTGGGTTAAGCCGCTGCCTTCGGCTCAGGTCATGATCCCAGGGTCCTGGGATCGAGTCCCGCATCGGGCTCTCTGCTCAGCAGGGAGCCTACTTCCTCCTCTCTCTGCCTGCCTCTCTGCCTAATTGTGATCTCTCTCTGTCAAAAAAATAAATAAAATCTTAAAAAAAAAAGAGAGAAAGAAATATTGGAAGGACCCACAAGAAGCTCAAGGTTTCTCTAGGAGGCAGGAGGTTGGGAGGCGGGGACATGGGTGGAAATACGACTTGCTTCTCCAGGGATCAATGACTTGCCAGATATCAGGTGTTTGTCTGGCCGGCTGTTAATCCCAGATACCAAGCCCCAGAGCCACAGGATTCTGTCCCCCTCCATTTGGGGGGAAAGGGCTGTAGGCAGTGGGAGCCACCGCAGGTTCTAGGCAAGGAGGTGTTTGTGATTCAGAAAGCCCATAACCCTGTGACCGGGGCTGGGGGTCAACACACCTATCTGTAGGGCTAGGGAACTCGTGGCCAGAGCCCTGGGGACAGCTCTAGATCAAGAAGGGACCTCTTCGGTGCCCAAACCCACAGAACCCCACAGGCCCGATGTCCCTGAAATTCGCTTCGCCCTGGCTCCAGCCTTCTGTGCGGGATGCTTCCTGCTAAGGAGGAGGATTCTCTGATTCGGGGAGAGAGGCCACCTCAGTGAGCTCAAGTAAGCCCTCGGGAGCCAGTTTCTGAGCCTAGGGCCCATCAGCTGACATGCTGGTTGGTGGCCAAGGCTCTGGTGCTCAGTGGGGACCTGGAGGGTGTCCCTTTCCTCCCTTTCAAAATGGCTTCCCTCAGGCACAGACAAGGCTTAGAAGGGGAAGAAGGGATTCCTAGATGGCTCTCCACACCCCACCTCCTTCAGGAAGCCTTCCTGGATTCGTCGAGATAGTGGGACACCCCTTCCGACATCCTCTGTTGGACCGCAACCTGTCCAGGGCTGGGACCCTTGATCCTGAGGGACCCTGGGAGGGAATCAGCCCTGGCATGTTGGGGTCCTGACCCGCAGCACTCAGCCCCTCATGGTCAGGCCCCAGCATGGGTGCGGCTCTGTCCAGAAGGAGCACGCCAGCAGGAGCAGTCTGTAAACTTTAAAAGGCTGTGCATCACCAGTGTCTCCCTGGGGGAGGGAGGCAAGGGGGCGGGTGGGGGCGGTGGGGGCGTCTCCCTGTGCTCTCCCACCACAGGCCTGGGCTTTACTGCCCCACTAAATGCCGTGTTTGCTCGCACCCCACCCGGCGGCTTGTACGCACCTGTACACGGAAGGCTGTAATTTCTCTCTGCATGATTCACAGGTAGGATCACACCCAAGTTACCGGCACTCCGCTCCTTCGGGCGGGCTGGCCAGCCAGTCGCCTTTGTCTTCCAATTATGCTGTGTTTTATTGCTCTTTTAACTGTAACAGAAACACCCAAAGAGGCAGGGTCTGGAGGGCAATAAATGACATAGGGATATAGGGAACAGCCACGCAAAACCACTGGATTGGGGACCCAAAGGAAGCTCTCTGTCTGGACACGGGGGTATAAGGAAGCTGTGTTGGGCAGTGGTTTGTGCCTGCGTTCAAATCTCGGCTCTGGTGCCAACGAGCTGTGTGACCCCGGACAAGCAACTCCACCTCTCTGAGCCCGCATTTCCTTTCCTACAGAACGATGCTGCTGGGAGTGGGGCGGATAGCTGAGCCGACAGGAGACATTCCATCCATGCTGAGTCTTCCCAAGGCCCTCCTCCAGTTCAGGTTTACAGGCAGACTTCCTCTCCCTCCAATTTCCTGTCCATTTCTACAGTCCTTGGCACACTGCCGTGTTCGCCGTAGGTAAATAGGACTGCAGAATGAGAAATGGCTTCAGAGTCCATTTTACATCCATTCCATAAATGTTAACTGAATACCTTGATGTGCCGGGCGCTGGGGATCTCGAGACCCAATCCCTGCCCTCGAGGGGCTCATGGTCCAACCAGAGAGAGGAGACCCAGAGCGGTAACTGGGGAGAAAAGGCAGGCAACGGGTGCCACTATCAAGGGAAGCCCAAGGGACACCGTCGCTCCTGAGCAGGTCCCAGACAGGTGTGAGGGTTCAGAAGGCATACCTAGTGTTGAGGCATGCCGGACTCCGCGCCCTGGAGGAAGAGTCGGAGTGTACTAGGGAAGGAGTGGAGTGTCTCAGGCAGGAGAGCATGTGCAAAGGCCCTGGGGCAAAACAGTGCTGGAGCCTGAAAGGAAGGACGGGGAGAGACAAGACCCGAGGAAGCACCTGAGGTGACATCCAGAAGGGCCTTTTCACCCAGGCTAAGGAGTTTGATGTTTGAGCTCAAACTACAGAGGAACCCTGCGAAGGATTTCAGGTATTCTGGTGCTCTAGGGTCAAGGGCAAAGACTCATGGGAATTACAAGGCCGAGGGAGGAGACAGGCAGTTCAGAGGCCACGGAAGTGATCCAGGCAAAAAGACAGACGGGCTTTGAATCTGGGGTAATTTTGATGCCCTCCTCAGCCACTTACTGGCCATGAGAGCTCGGGTGAGTGATTCACAGACTCCTGACCACGGCTCCCTGTTCCTAAATCTCGGTGGTGACGTCTAGTCCCCAAGGTGGCAAGATTTCACGGGGAGGAAGAGGGACTCATCCACACAGAGAAAAACAAGGGCATGGGGACAAAGGACAGCTCTTCTGCGCACTAGAATGCCAATTGTTACTGCAGAAGGAAAGAAGGAAACAGAAATTCGGCCCTCGAGCAAACAACTGGGTGATTACTGTTGCCAGGGATGCCGAAATTAATGGAGAACAGTTTGAAGGGAAACAGAAGTTGCCTCTTGTCGAAAGATCACTCCCCAGATACTTACTCGCTAGTGACGGGAGAAGGGCAGTAACTCTACAAGGAGACACAGGGCCCACACACGGCAGACAAGCAATCGAGGCTAACATAACAAGACATTGAGCCACGATGCATCGAGGGCAGCCCACTGTTCCCAAGGCACTGTCGCTAAAATGCACAACTGCGCCCCAATTATGAGAAAACTCAAGACCGACCCACACTGAGGGAGATTCAAAAAAACACCTGAACGGGACTCTTCCAAAGTGTCAAGGTCATAAAAGTGACAAACCGACCAAGGACCTGCTTGTGAGTAGAAGAAAAATGACAGCTGAAGCCAAAGTGGGGTCCCGGCTAGGGTCCTGGGCCCACAGGGGGGACGGTAGGGGACCATCAAATGACATTGGAGCAAGATCGGCCGTTGACTGCCAATGTTAATTTCCTGCTTTGGGGCTTTGCACCGTAGTTCTAGAAGATGCTAACTTTATAGGGGAAGCTGGGTGAGAGATACATAGGGATTCGGCAACTGTTTTTGCCAGTTTTTCCTGTGTCTGAAATTAGCTTAAAATAAACAGTTTTGTTGTTTTTTTGTGTTTTGTTTTGTTTGTTTTTCACAGGAGTACATCAGTGGTTCTTAAACTTGGAAACACATCTGATTTGCTTAGAGGACGCTCAGCCCCCTCTTCAGACCAGCTGCATCAGCATCTCCAGAGGAGGAGCCCAGGCAGGAATAGTCTTCACAAGTCTCCAGGATGCCATTTACAGCCCGGGGTGGGAAGGGTAACCACTCGGCCCAGAGCAAGCCTTCAATAAATCATCCTCGGCTCACACCGATGTGTTAGCTCAACATTTGACACCTTTGTGCCTTCAACAACTATTATTGAGTACCTACTGTGTGCAAACACAGCCAGGATGCTGTGATGGGCAAGAGAGACAAGATCCTTATATTCTCACAGAAAAGACAATACATCAGGGAGATTATTGCACCTGATAAGGACTCTAAAGGAAATAAGCGGACAGGAACAGAAAATAACTAGAGGGGTGGAAGCTCCTTTAGAGGCAGTAGTTCAGGAAGGCATCTCGGAGGAGGTGACATTTAATCTGGGACGATGGGAAGGATGGAGCCAGCAGAAGAGATGGCTGGATGGAGGAACACGTGGCTGCAAAAAGCACAGCAAGTGCCAAGGCCCTGAGGCAGCCTGAGGGAAGGAGGGGGCATTGGAGAGGGGTCACGATGAATAGCCTGGATTTCATTTTTGGCGCGATGGAAAGACTTCAGTAAGGGTTTGATCAGGGCCAATCAGGTGGGAGGGTGATTTTTGATCTGGCTTAGGATTTTAAAAGATCTTTGGAAAGCAAAAAGATCACTCTGGCTGCCAGGCGGAGACTGACTTGTCAGGAGGCTCCTCACTCCATCTAGGAGCAAGATGATGGTGGCCTGGATCGAGGGAGATGATGACAGAGGACATGAGATGTCAACCCATTGAGACAGGACTTTGTGTTGAGCTGAAGTTTGGGGGTAGGCAATCCCTTGGCCACCTCTATGCTGGGCAGCAGAGCCACACCACCCTTCCATGTTCAGCCTCCTGTTTGACCCCCACTGTCCCCCCAGCCACAGCCGTCCTGGCCACAAGATCCCCTCTTGCAGATACTACATGCCTTAACATATCACAGCCCACACAGACCCCGGAAGTCACATGTTCTCTGCATCCCTAATACTGATGGGGAAACTGGAGCTCAGAGAGGGAAAGGCAATTGCTCAACATCACACAGCAAGTGACACCCAGGACCAGCTGTCCCACTGCCCCAGGCTGGGTCCCTGATCGAGAGCCTACCAACTTCCTCTGAGCCAGGAGGATGAGGGGAGCCTTGGGCAGAAGGCTGCCCCAGTGCTCTTGAGGAACAGGGGCAGGACTGACAGTCCAGGCTGGGCTGGGGCCACACAGCCTGAAGATGGCAGCACTTTCATCTCCGGGGTGCGAGGCCAGGCTCCCAGGGAAGCCGTTCTCACTAAGGTGTGAATGACTGAATAGTACGTGGGGACACGCAATGGGTTCCAGAAGCAAGAGAAACAGGAAGGCAAAACTTGGTCACCCCTCCCGTTTGTACCCTCTTGGCAGCCGTAGCCCCTTTGGGGCTCCGTTATTAGCTGCAAACTCCTCCACTTAATTCCCCAAATCAGCAACAGATGTAGGAGCTCAGCCTCTCATCCACCCCCACTAATGCTTTAGTCCCCTCCGCAGTTGCTGGCTGTCCCTCCCCAGGCTTGGACGCCGCCAGCGACAGGACCTTGTGCTTTGCGAGGGACCTTAGGTCATCCAACAGAAAGGAGCAGAAAGTGCCTTCGTCTAGGTGTGCAACACGGCGGTGTGTATAACGCAAACACAGGTAGATCCACTGGATGAAGACCCCGAGGCCCAGAGAGGCGGTGGGAATGGAGCCGGGATGCAAACCCACAGTGGAAGGCTGATTCTGGAAACTTCTCTAGCAGGTGATCAGCGGGTGCCAGGCCCGGCCAGCTGGCCCTGCCGTTAGTTCCCCCTCTGGCTAAAGTGTGGTCTCCCGAAGGCCGCTGCAGGGCTGGGGGCTGGAGAGGTCACAGTGTTTGGCGGGGGGCACATGCTGGAGCCAGGAGGAGACTTCCTCTTCTTCTGGTGGGGGGCGGGGGTGGGGGTGGGTCACAGGATGTCACTTCTGAGCTGCGCTCAGAGCAAAGTAAGAGCCCATATGCCCGACTCCCCATGGGCCCCGACAGAGCCTCTCCCTCCCCAAACTGTCCCAGCAGGCAGAACACACCCAGGGCCACCCTGTGGGGATTCAGGGACCCTAGGACAGTGGAGGCCAGCCTCTCCTCCTCCTCCTCTAGCAGGAGCCCTCCCCCCAACCTACCCTCTGCCCGTTCCCACATTCCTCCAAGGCTGAACCAGCCCCTGTCTCGCTGTCCCCAGGACTCGAGGCCCCCAGCCCCGTCCTCCCCACCCAGGCCGCAGCCGCCTCCCTCCCGGCCCCCTCCCTGCAAAAGGCTGCAAACGCTTCTGAGGGCTGGAACATCTGGCTAATGACGGAGAAAGTGCTGAGACGACAGGTTATTTCAACACTGCCATCATCCGTTGGGTATTTCAACACTCGGTGCTTGTGCAAGAGACATAATGGGACCTGTCATAAACTCACGCTGTCTCAAAGCTCAGGCACGTCGCGGCGGGGCTGACGGGGAGTTGTTGGGGTTTAGCAATCGGCGCTGTCTTGGGGCCCGCAGCCTCCTTAGGGTTATTTTGGCTCCGCCATGGAAGGCCCTGGAGAGAAATCTCAAGGTGTCAGAGAAAACCCAGAGCAATTACCTCTCGGGGTAATTAGATGGTGGCAGAGATAGCTAGCCTGCCTTCCTGCCTGCCAGGGAGAGGGAGGGGGAGAGGGGAGGACCAGGCTGCCCCATCCCCCGGGGCCAGCCCCCGCCGAGCCCAGCCCCCCTGCGGGAAGGAGGCCGCAGATGACCTCATGGAGGCAGCCTTGGTGACTCATGGCCCCGACCACGTTTCCACTTCCCTGGGGGTGGGCAAGCGTGTGGGTCCTCGGAGGTGCAACTCAGCACCCATGGCCACCCTCCATCATGGTGGGGGAGGCTTCGGGAACCTGCCGGCCTCTTGTCGGTAGACCCAAGTCGGGACTTGGACTGGGACTCCTTGCTTCAGCTCAGCCCCGACCCAGGATTTTGCCGGAACCCCAATCACCCTGTTAGGAGGCTAAGCGGAGAGCTGGGAAGTGCAGTCCGATGGCGGAGGCAGCTGTCCACTCTCGTGGGGCCAGCCCGAGTCACTGCCCTGAGTTGGCAACGCCGGAAGGATGTGTGATCGGGGACCGCGCCCCCCACCAAAGCCAACTAGAGCTTGGCGGAGTGTATCCAGGCTGAGAACCAGCCCCCACCTCCCCTCTGACCTCCCCTCCCCTCCATGTCCACCCCCCTGCCCCAGCACACATCCGCAAAGTGTCCTGGGAGAAAGCATTCTGGCCGGTGATCGGGCGAGAGCTCAGAGAGGAACGTGGGTCTGAGAGCAGGAGCCCATGCGGGAACAACATGACACAGGCCACAA
The DNA here is from genome assembly GCF_020171115.1 of Neogale vison. Classification (NCBI taxonomy): domain Eukaryota; kingdom Metazoa; phylum Chordata; class Mammalia; order Carnivora; family Mustelidae; genus Neogale; species Neogale vison. Next base: position 9,884,316 of record NC_058104.1, read on the forward strand.
AGGAAACACACAGACCAGGTCAAGGTCAAGGCCTGAAGCAGGGGAGCCCCGGAACATGGGCTCCCTTGAGTGGGCCCTGGGGAGCTATACGAGGTCTTTGTGGGAGTTCTAAGTGCCCCACGGGGCTTTGAGCCCTTTTTCTTGACTCCATCTGACAGCAAGAAGCGAGGAGAGTTAGGGGAGACGGTACAGGAAGGCGGGAAGCCCTGAGTATACCAGGAAGCTGGCCAGGCAGCCAGAGGGGGACGCTGGCCAGAAGGAGCGAGTGGAGGAAAAGGCAGAAGAGGTGCAGGCCCAGAGGACATTAGCGAGCAGACCCCAAAAGATTGGGTGCCACGGTGGGAGAGCAGGGACGGGAAGCAGGCCCCTCTCGGAAATGGGCCACGGGTGACGAGGGATTTGTAAAGACCGTGGAGTCTTTGTGGGAGTCAGCCCCTAAGGGGACCCTGGCTTGTCCCTCCACCAGCAGGGATGCTAATCCTCTGCTCTGATCAGACCTTCTGGAGCCAGACTCTCTCAAGGGGACACATGAATCGAGAAAATGGTTTTATGTGGTTCTTGGCCCCTGGTCCAGGACTCAAACTCCTTCCTGCCCAGAGAGGCTTCTCCCCGCGGATCCCACCTCCTGGCCTACCTCCTCTTTCTCCAGATTGACCCCCCCACACCCCACCCTGTGGCCTCTCGTGACCTTCATTGGGGTCCCCTGGAGGGTCAGCAGGGTGGCCGTTCCCGGCCCACCAGCCCCTTCAGCAGGCTCCCATGGAGCCCTCAACACAGCCCACATCTGTCCCTCCATGGTGCTGCCCAGGCTCACCCCCACTCCAGGCCTCCCCTCCCTCCTGGGCTCCCGAGGCAGACTCCCTGCTCCCCCACCCACCGACCTGCTGGAACTTCAGGCAAGTCCTGTCCCCCTCCCTGCAGGCCCCAAGCCTCTGTCCCCACCCAGCTTTCCTGCAGGAAGAGCCGACACCTGGCCTCAGTCTGGCCTCCAGTGCCTATCCCGGGACAGGGACCTGTCAGCAGGACTGTCACATCCCCTCTGCCCGAGGCTGCGTTCCAAGTGCCACGTGTCACCACACTCAGACATACGGAGGCTGCGTGGAAGACGAGGACGGCTTCCTGGGATGGGCGCCTGAGTCTCCGTGGGTGCCCACACCTGTTCCCCACGGCAGGCGGGTACCGTCATCAACCCATTTTACAGAAGAGCACAAACGCGGCTCGCATAGGGCAGGGCCAGCAGCAGCCCTCCTCTGCCGCTGTCGCAGGCGGGAGCCACCCAGCCGCCGCCCTCCCCAGCAGCTCCCCAGGCTCCCTCCCAGGCACCTGCCTGCCCTCCCACGTCCCAGACAACGTAATGGCGGTGAAGTCTGCAGGACCCTGGCCTTGGGCTTGGCCTGCACGGGGGCGGTCCCAGCTCTGCCCTTCACTTTGCTCTGTCACCTTGGGGAGGTTTCTTTTTTTCTTTTTTTCTTTTTTTTTTTTTTTAACCATCCCTGGGCTTCCGTTTCCACCCCTGCAAAAGGAAACAGTAGCCTCAGTTCCTCTAGATAAGAGACAGCCTCCTGGCACAATGGAGGACTGCCACTGAGGCAGGCCGGTCATCCCAGAAGCTTCTAGCTCGGGTGCCCTCATGGCTCTAGGCCGTGTCTTCTCCTCTATAAGGGCCATGTAACCGCATCGCTGTCACACACAGCCCGGGACAGGTGCAACGGGGGTCATGCGCATTCACGGGATGCAACGGGGGTCACGTGATGTCAGTGTGACGGTCAAGGTTCCCTCAGACTCTAGAACTCTCTATCGTTCTTGGACAAACCATCTTCCCAGGGGATAGCTCTAAGGTTGGACCACCAACCCCTGGCCAAAAACAGGGCTCTGGTCTCAGTAAAGTCACAGCCGCCAACCCAGAAATGGGCCCATTCTCCAGAAGCCCTCGGAAGCTGTGGGAGCCCAGCTGAGGGGTCTCTGTGGGGCTCCATACCCCCGAGCACAAGCCCGTGTGCCCTGAGTGGAGGCAGATGGGCTGGAACACGCTTTCTCACACACACACACACACACACTCTCTCTCTCTCTCTCACTTGCTTTCCCCCCCACTCATCCTCCCCCGCCCCATGGACAGACGCCTTGCCAGGGAACCTTCTTGCCCTTGACCCATCCCTCCCGGGGAAGGCCCACTCATGGGACCTGAGGCCGAGTCACGGCACAGGATAACCAACTTCGAAACGAGCCGCGGTGCTGGGGACCCAAGCTGGGGAGCAGAGAAGGGGAACCAGGCTCCGCACGAGGACTGGGGGACAGGGACCCCCGTGCTCCCTCACGCCCGCTCCCTGCCAGGCCCACACCAGGCCCGGGGCCCAGAGGCCTCTGCTCCCCTGACCCTGGGGGCTCCATCCAGCCTGAAGGGAGGCCCCGGGCCTGCCCGATGGGGCCCACCGGGAGCCTGAGCAGGGCGGCTGCGTGAGCACTGCCCGGCCTCCTGCCTCGTGAGGGGCCACGGGGACCGGGCCAGCCTCCCGCTGTCGCCTCCCCCACCGCTGCGCCGGATGGCACCGGCTCCTCGTGCATCTGCCTGTTTACATTCTCCCCAACGAAAAGCAGCTTTGTTTATGGAAAAGAGCTATTTCGGTCCCACGGTTTCTCTCAGCTCCTCTGACTCGCAGGAATGGCTGCTGCTCTCTTGAGGAGCCGGGGAGGAGCCCATCTCCACCTCCCCGGGGCGGGGGGGTGCAACTCAGGGCTGCCACAGGTGGAGCGGGGCGCGGGGGGCCACCGCCTCCCCGGACGGCTCTCGGGAAAGGAAGGGGCGAGGAGCAACGTTCTTCACGAGCTGGGCAGGACTCGGCCAGGCTTGAACTGGCGACTGGGGACACCGTTCCTCTCGGTGGACCCCACGCACCCCTGGGCTCATCACCCAAGCCCGTCTCCTCCGCCCCGCCCCCGGTCAGGTGAGTGACAGCATTCCCATTATACAGACGAAAAATTGAGGCCCCAGAGGGGACATGGTCTCTCCAAAGTCACACAGGCCGGGACACCCAGGAGTTTTGCTGCGGATCCCAGCCTGTCCGCCACCAGGCCGCTGGAGGATGGAAGGGGCTACGCGTGGCTACTGCAGGGGGTTTGGGGGGACGTCCGTGGTTAGAGCTCTTTCTGTAAAAAGCCGTGGTACACATTTCGTTGCAGGCTCAAGAAACAATGAACAAAGTGGGAAAGGGAGAATGAACAAGTTCTACGACGTGGCAGCTTCTCCGGAGAGAAGCCACCATTTTCCAGACAGGCACCGCCAAGCTCAGAAGGGACAGGAGGAGGAAACGAGTCATGGCATCCATCTAGGGAAAAGCCAGAGGGGGGTTCCCGGGCCCTATGCACCTGCCTCACCACCAAGCGAAAGAAGCCAGCACAGGGCATCCCCCCGAAGGCTCACAGTGGCTCTGGGTGGGGTGCCCACACACCCCCACACTGGGGTGCCCACACACCCACCCCAACCCTTCCCTCAGGACCCTGCGCACTTCCTCTGTGGGTCCGTGATTGCCGGTCAACCGCTGTCACCATGACAACAAAGAAAAAGAAAAAGGAAGAGAGACGGTGAAACCACTTCAGGACTAATCCCCCTGCCCTGAGAAGGGGAACATTCATAGGGGCGGGGACAGGGCCATGGGGAGGCCTCCCAGGTCGGGGATGGCAATAAAGGCGTGTTTAGAGAAGACCGTCATTGTTCCCCAGCAAGGAGGTAAACACACTCAGAGCTTTGGGCACGGGTTCCCCTAGTCCTCTGGGATGCACAGCCCGCGGCCCCTGGTGTCTGGAACCTTCCAAGTGGCCAGGGAAGGGATGCAGGCCTGGAGTCATCTGCTCTGGAGCAAAGCCATGGGCTCCAAGCCTTGGGGAGACTCAGGTTCCCTTGGGGCCTTTTGCCCTAGGGTCCTCCTGACCTGCCTTGCCCACCACCCCATGCGCAAAGCCACAGAGGAAAGTTCTGGACCCTTGGTGGGGGGGACACATGGTACCAGGCAGCCTTGTTTCTTGGGCAGACGGGGTTAGTCCCTGGGGGGAGAAGGATCACAAAACAAGGTGACTTCACCCCCCCACCCCTCACCCACCTGCCCAGACACGGGGAAAGCGTGATGGGGAAGCGCTATGCTCATCTAAGGGGCAGGCAAGGGCTTTCCCAGATGGACCTCTCAAGGTCACGGTCACCAAGTCAGTGCCCAGGCCCCTTCTCCCGCAGAGCTGTCCCCAAAAGAGGAAAATGTGGCCACTTGACCTAATGACCTCCTGGCCTGGGGTGTTCTCCCCAGCACTGATTTCTTCACGTCCTGCTTGAACAAGGCCTCTCTTGCTCCCGGGGAAGGAGCAGGGACAGGTGATAAAACACAGTCTCAGTCTTGGCTGTCCCTGTCTCCCTCCTCAATGACCAGACGCGTGAGTTGGGGGGACCCTGGGACAGGGCCCAGCCACAGCCCACGGACCCAGGCCTGGAGCCCAAGAACCCCTCCTAGTTGAACATAGCCCTTCGCAGTTTCCAGAGGGCTCTCCCTCGCCTCATCCCTACTCACCCTTCGAGGTGGGACCTCAAGCACTGGCGTCCGAGGGGCACGGAGGAGGGGACAAGCAATGCCGGAAGTGACTCAGCCCAGGGGCCCTAATCCGCAGCACAGCTCCACGACCCACCCCCCCGCCCCGAACATGAGAACTATCATGGACCCAATGAATGAGCAAAAGGACAAATAAAATAAGAGGAAGTCAAGGCACCCATGGCCCATCTTGGGGTGCCCTTAACAGCAGCGCTCAGTGGGCATGGGACCCCCCCTCACCAAGCACAGCCCTCCCCCTCGGCTTCAGAGAGCGCCCGCACACCATTCCTTGGCCTGCCCAGCGCCTCTGGACTGTCCTCCTCCCTCCGGGGACTTCCCCCCTTATGACCTAGCTTCCTCCCTCTTCTCCCACAAAGCCGGCCGGGCCCCAGCAGCCTCCCTCACAGAAAAGGTTTCATCACGTGACCTAGGCTCCAACAGCCATGCACCTGCTGGACTCAGGGTGGGCAGGGCTGGCCCAGGAGGCTATCCATTCCGGCTAGTGGGAGGCAGCTCTGTGACTGGGGTGGGAGCCCAAGTGTGCCCCCCCCCGCCCCACGGTAGTTCTCCCGTAGGGTATGCTGTGGGATTTGCCATGGAACTTGGGTCCCCGCTCCTGGCTCTGGTGCATTCTGGCTTTTTCAGAGAGTCTGAGCAGAGGCTGCTTTGGATCCTGAGGTTGGCTCTATGGCTATGGGGCATGGCTCTCCCCTCTGTGCCTCTGCCTATCCACACCCCTAACCACCTGTGCTAACTCCTTAGCATCCTTTCAGACTCAACCTCTATGATCTTTTTCTGGAAGCTTCCAGCCCCACAGCCTCTGGGCTAGGTGTCTCCTCTGTGCTCCACAACCCACAGGGCAACATCTGACAATGCCCTTCCACGCTGTTTCATGGGCACAGCTTTCTGTGTCCCTACTGGGTGGCGACCCCTGGAGGTCAGGGGTCACATCTGGTCCCCTCTGAGCGCTCAGTGCTCTGGGCATACAGGAGATTTTCTGGGAACGTTTGCTGAGTGACTGAGTGCGGGGTGGGAAAGGCCAGAGTTCTCTGGCCTCTGTGAACTCCGGGAGAGGGAAAAGCAGTTACAGCCTGGCCCTGGGGCGTGGTGGGCACACCCACCCCTACCTGTACCCCCCAGGCCAACGATCACCGGCTCCAGCTCGCATCTGTGCAAGGGGAATTGGTACGGCTGGTCAGGGGCTGCCGCTCCATCTACTGTGGGTTTCCTAGCAAATCCAATGGAAAACTACTTTCTGGAGTTACCGACCAGCTTCAAGGTCTCTCTATCCCACCCTGATTTGTATCCTGGAGATTTAATCCTCTCCATTTGTTTGTCAGGGACGCTTGCTGTGTGGATGTCCAGGTGCGTGGCAGCAAGAGGGGTTTCCTGAGGGGCGTTGGGCAGAAGTCAAGGGCATCCCTTTGGACACAGGACATTCTTGAGGAGCTGCTCTGAGGCCACGAGGCTACTCTACCGCACCACCCAGGCCACCACGGTCAGCACAAGCCTCAAAGGGCCAGGGGTCCCTGCCTCTCTGGATCATGGTCAACGGAGACTCACATCCTAGTGTTGCCAGCTGAGGTCAGAATGATCCACAGCCTGCCCCGGCCTGTGGATGGTTGGAAAATAGGAAATCCTTCCTCAAGATACCTGCAGAATCTTGTAGCAGGGACAACACGGGTCACATCCCACGGTTGCCCGTGACCCGGAGCCCTGCTTCGACTAAGGATCAGTTTGGATGGTCTAAGCTCCTCGCTCGAAATTCCTCCAGCCACCCAGGTACAGAAGCCGTTTTCCCTAGTTTCCATCCCCAAACCCTCTCATACCAGGGATTTGTGTGGGTAGAAGGCTAACGGACATCTGGAGGCAGAAAGATCTGCTTTGCAATTATAGGAGCCTCATTAAAATCCTTCTGAGATGTCTCTCTGCCATCCCTGCCTTGGCCTCCCCCTGTTTTCCTTCCTCCCCTTGTCCCTCAAATCCTGCCTTACTGTCAAAGCAGAACAGTCCAGCCCTTGTCATCCCCTTTCCTCCCCTGGAGAGGCTGATCGATTTTCTTGAACAAGGAGTATTTGCTTCTAAGGGGGAATTTGGTACCAGTTCTCAAGACAATGGATTTTCAGCCCTTTGGACAGGATCGCCTTCACACCCAACCCGGTTCCTGGTACCTCTTGCCTTCCAGAGACCCAGAACTGAAGGGGGCACAGAAGCAGGGCCAGGGGGCAATCCCTAAGGGTTCACCATGGCAGAACAGGTGGGAAGATACTGAGTGGAGGGGAGCACAATGCATATGGACGAAAACGGATGAAAGGCAGCTCCCTCCAGGTGGAGGAACCAGAGAAGCCTTCACCAAAGACATGATGGGAAAGATGGCCTTGAAGCAGTTCTGTGATGGGGAGAGGCAGCTGGACCAGAGTCCTTATCAGCACATCTCTAAGACGCCCTGCTCAGGCTTGTACTGTCATCATTGGTTGTCCAGTCTGCCTCCTCCATCAGACTGGGAGCTCTGGAAAGGGATCCCCCTTCCAGGGCCAAGCCAACCAACATCAGCCCCGGAAGGAAGGAAGGGAGGAAGGTGAATAGGGGTGGGAGCTGTGGCGGCATCTAGAATCTGGGGGTGCCCGAAGCCACAGGCCCCCTGATGCTGTAGCCAAGAGGAGAGGCAAGCTGGCCAGACCCGCCTCCAACACGCAGCAGAGCACGCGATCACGTCACACTGAAGGTGGGCAGGCTGTGGGGCCGTAGGTCCTCGGGTCACTCCTAGGAAGGGCCTTTTCCATCTAGTGCCATGACCCACCAACTGTGTCCCCTTGCAATGCCAAGGGCCATGAGCTCACGTGTGCCCAGCGATCTACAGCTAGGAAGATGTCTGACAGCCCATGACCTTGGTGCAATCAAGGTATGGACACCAAGTGTTAACCAGAACCCCTGGTGGGTTGAGGGCGAAGACAGACCCCAAACACTTGGTAAGCCCGAGGCACAGTGCACCATGTGGGATTAGAGCGGGCCCTCCAGGCCCCTGGGTGGCCCTGTTCTAGGAGCTTTCAGAGCTCAGAGAGCGGGCAGCAGGGGGCATGGTGGTTAATTACAGACTACCTCGCATTGTTCTCTGATTGCTGTTTCACTCCTTACCTGCACTGGCTCCTCGAGCCCAGAGGATGTACCCTCTGCATCTTCTCTGCGCCCACCGCCCCCTGGACCCTGGTTCCTCAGCACCCCTTCCAAAGCAGCAGGGGCGGGTGATTCCTCGACATGCATTAGAATCACCCAGAAAGGTTGATAAACTGCTCATACCCGGACCCCACCTGCAAGGAGACTGATTTAACTGGTCTGCGGCACCTGTACCTTATTAAACAAACACACGATCCAAGGGTGCCGGGAGGGCTGCGACCCTGGGCGGCAGCGTCTCGTGCAGCACAAGCCAGGGCCCACAGGAAGCGTGTACTCGCGAGGAAGACGGGCTCTCGGTCCTCAGATTTGCTCGCCTGTCCTGGTGGCTTCGGTTCCCCACTGCGGCACACGACGCCCGGATCTCGGCATCCAGCCGGGAGAGGCTTTCGGCTCCAAAATCCAAGCCCACGGGACAGCTGCGCTCAGTACGGAGCTCCATCTGTCCTAGGACCCCGCCGTCCCGCTGAACAGCTGGATTAGTCATATGCTCGAGACTATCAGCGCCGGGCAGCCAACTTGAACGAGCCTAGTGCGTGGGAGGATTTGGGGGAATCATCTGTCGCCACCCGGGCTTCACCAGCGGGTCCGGGGAGCAGTGGGCTCTAACACTCACAGGTCTCTCCGCACTGAAATCGCCCTGGAAGTGGGAGGGGGCGGGGAGGACTCTGATTGGTCGGGTCAAGCGCCCACACTCCGCCCCCTCGGCAGAAGCCGGAAGTGTGGGCAGGGGCACGTGCACGCGAGCTCAGAGACGCAGGAGAGGAGCCGCGCGTCCCAACCATCCCTCTCCCCCCAGACGCCGAGCATTTGCAGCATCAGAGGAACGACAGCAACAGCGACAAACTCCCGAGAAGGCATTGTTCACTGAGTGTATTTATAAGAAATAGATGTCGCACTCGAAGGGGTGATGGAAGAAATTGAACAAGGGGACTGGCTACAAGGGCGAGGGCTCAGAGGACCAAAGCGGGATCCGCCGCTCGTCTACCCCCTTCTCCAGGCACGGAGGGCACTGGGAGGAAGCAGCATTGCACAGCGTCGCCCAGCCGAGGCCTGCCTCCGTGGGATGGATCCAGCCACTGGCACACTTGGAAGAGTGGGCTTTGAGGGGGATACCCCAACCCCAATCTCTGTCTGAACATACCTGGAAGCCAGAGAGAGCCCGAGGGATGCAATCCACCAGCGGTCAGCCTTCTAGGCACAGAGCAGGTGGGAAGCATGGAGAACACATTTGCAGGAATGAATATGAAACACTGGGTGCCCTGGAGAGCTGCCCAGGTGGAATCTACCCTCACCTTTCCTTCCCCCATTGGATCACCCCACCCCCGTTCCCATCAGCAAGGCCTACCGAGTCACCTCCGAAAAGTCTCTGGAATCTGGCCTCTCTGTCTTCATTCTCTCTCCCCTGGACTTTGGCAAATTCTCTTCTCCCCTGGCTTCTCCGTGTCCAGTAGAATCCACCCACCAAGATGCCACTGACTTGACCCATGGCCCTCCCCCGTGGGAAACCCTTCCAGGACACCGCCCCACCCCTGGCTGCCTTTGGGGTAACAGGCAGACCCACCAGCAAGGCTGGCCACAGTCTGGCTAAGAAATTGGAACTCTTCCTTCAACCCTGAAGGAGTTCTGAAAGCAAGATTTCATTGTCCTTGTTGTTAACTTCTCATTCGAAATAATTTCATACTTTCCAAGAAGTTGCAAAGTGGTACAAAGAATCCCCATCTACTCTATCCAGATCCACTAAATGTCAGCACAGGCCACAGGATATACTGTGTATCTAATCAATCACTAGTGTACCTAATCAAATACTAGTACCTAATCAATAGACCTTATTTGCATTTCCCGGGTGGTTGTCTTAGTGTCTTTTTTTCTGGTCCGGGAGTCAACCTAGGGTCACCTTGCTTTCAGTCATCCCAAGTATCCTGTCTTCTCTCAGCCAGAACAGTCCTTCCCTTTGGCTTTCACGACCTTGACAGTTTTGTGTCCGTACTGGCCACTTTATTCTAGAGCAGCCCTCTATTTGGCTTTTCTGGATGTGTCCTCACCATTCCATCCAGGGTATGCATTTGGGGTAAAAATGCCACAAAAGACAGGTTGTATCTTTCTGAGTGCTTTATATGAGGGGTGCACAACGTCAGCTCGCCCCAATATGGTTGATATTAACGTGGCCCATTTGATATAGATGCTGCCTGCTAAGTTCCCCCAGTGTAAAGTTGTTATTGTCCCCTTACCAGGAAGTATCCTGTAGGGAGGGTATTTTAAAACCAGAAATGTCCCGTTTCTTGTATACACTCTGCCCACCAATTTTAACACCCGCTTAGGATTCTCGCTGGAAACGATCTCTACCATGGCATTTGCCAAGTGGTGGTTCTCAAGCCAATTTCTCCTTCCACATTTACTTGTTAGAATTTCGCTGTCAGGAAAAGAAAAGCAGGGTCCCACCCAACAGGGGATGGTTGCCAGGAATCACAGCAACTCACCTGATATATTGCAAATCATATACTTGATAAGGGACTTCATCTGGAAAGAATATATATATGTGTGTGTTTTATATATAATATTATTATACATATATATGTATTCTATGTGTATATATATATGTATGTATAAAACATAAAACCCTTACAACTCAATAATAAAAAGACGACCGACCTGTAAAATTCACAGACAAGGGATCTGAATCAATGTTTCTCTAAAAGAAAGACTTACAAATGACCGATAAGTACACAAAAACATGTCCCACACAATGACTAGGGGAACATAAATCAGAACCCCTGTGAAATGTCACTTCACCCACTAGGATGGATGTGTAATAAAGAAACAGACTTTTGGGGCGTCTGGGTGGCTTGGTCAGTTAAGTGTCTGCCTTCAGCTCAGGTTATGATCCCAGGGTCCTGGGATCAAGCCCTGCGTCGGGCCCCCTGCTCAGTGGGGAGCCTGTTTCTCCCTCTCCCACTTCCCCCCCTGCTTATACTCGCTCTTTCTTTCTCTCTCCCTCTCTGTCAAGTAAATGGATAAAATCTTAAGGAAGGAAGGAAGGAGGGAAGGGGGGAGGGAGTAAGGGAGGGAGGAAGGAAGACAGAAAGGAAGAAAGCAAGAGACTCTAACGAGTGTTGGTGAGGCTGTGGACACCAGATCCCTCTCTTGCCGCTGGTAGGAATGGAAATTGGTGCAGCTGCCTTGGAAACCAGTCTGGCCTTTCCCAAAAAGGTTAAATATGGAGTTACCATGGGACCTAGCTCCTCCCCAAGCAGGTGGATACCCCACGAGAAAGGGCAGCCTCTGTGCACACGAAAACTCGCACGCAAGCACCGTAGCAACATCGTCCGTGCCCAGAAGTGGCCCAAATCCAGTGCCCAGCCAGTGACAAGTGCCTAAAAAGTGACCAAGCCACACGGTGCGCTATTATCGGGGAACACGAAGGAACGATGTACGGATACACGCGACATCATCGGTGACCCTTGCCAACACCATGCTAAGCAGAAGCAGCCTGACCCAAAGAACCCCGTGCTAGATGACCCCATCTACAAAAATCCAGAATAAGCAAATTTACAGAGGCAGAAAGCAGACTAGTGGTTGCTACAGGCTACGGCCGGGGAGAGAATGTAGAAGGGACTGCTCACGGGCACGGGGTCTCTTTTGAGGGTGCTCAAAATGTCCTAAAATTGCAGTGATGATCATACAACCCCATGAATATACTAAAAACCATTAAATTATACATCTCAAATGGGTGGATTTCATGGCATGTGAATTATATCTCAATAAAGCTGTTATCACACACACACACACACACACACACCCCCCAGCAATGACCTCCTCAGAGCTTCGTGGGAGTGGAAAGCCTCCACGTCCCCACTCAGCCCAGCGCCCTGCTTTCCTGCCCCCAGGGCTCTTTGTTTCTTTTTGTCATGGTCGTCGTTGTCGTTGTTTTAAGATTTTATTTATTCATTTGAGACAGAGAGATACAGAGAGAGAGCATGAGCAGGGGGAGAGGAAGAAGGAAGGGAGAAGCAGACTCCCTGCTGAGCCGGAAGCCGGACACGGACGTGGGCTGCATCCCAGGACCCAGAGATCACGACCTGAGCCGAAAACAGACCCTTAACCATCTGAGCCACCGGGTCCCCCCCTCAACCCCCAAACAGCTGCTCTTTGCAGGCAAAGGTGCGCCTAGGAGCCAGCAGAAAACGACATTCTCTCTGGTGCCAGGCAAACCCGGCGCCCACTCGACAGGGTTTCCCGTGATTAAGACCTGGTGGGTTCCCGGCTGCATTTTGACCAGCTGTCTCTCTCTCTACTCCCCAGTGAACTATCCCGAGCCAGGCTGTGGTTTTGCGACTTGAGGCCCAAAGCCATGAATCAACGTAATCTACTTATCAAGACCAAAGGCTGCGATCACTGTGCCCAGAGAAGGAACAATGTGTATTTCTCTGCACCTTTGAGCCAGAGGGCCGGGCCACAGTCTGGTGCCCACTGGAGAGCTGCTCCCCGCAGGTCGCGCTGGACCTCAGCACACCCTGCCCGGGGCATAACTTTCCAGCCACCATCACGGCTGTACCATTTGGAGCCTGATGGTCTGAGTCCCCACTTGTTGCTTCTGTGACTTTGGTGGCTTTGGCAGGCCCGGCCAGGCCTAGGCTGTGTCCCCTGGCTGTGGCTTTCTTGTTCTCCTTGACATTCCGTTCTAAAACACAATCCCTATGGGGGGTGGGGGTGGGGAGTGGGACAAGGGGGTTACAAGTAAAAGCTCCCAGCCATAAAATAAATAAGTCCCCCACGTACAGCACGGGGCCTTTGGTTAACAATACCATATCGCATATTTGAAAGACGCTAAGAGAGTAGAACTTATGAGAGAAAAACTTTTGTAACTACGCTTGCCAACCACACTGGCTCCGTTGCAACTTCTCCAAGTCCCCTCGTCCCCTCCAGCCTCCGGGCGCCTGGACAACCTTCCCACCTGCTTTTCACACACCTACTTGGTTAGGTCACACCACCTTCTAGAACATCTTCCCTCGGTGCCCCAGGACGCTCGTGCTTTTCTTTCCAGCTCTGGTCGGCGTCGTCAAAGTTGTCATGATGGTTGGATTAATGCGTGTCTTCCCTCCGCAGCCCGGGCACCCCCTGAAGGTGGAGGCCTCTCTGGTTCACTCATGTGGACCCCCCAACCCGGCCTCCTTCCCATGGCTGGCCTGGGGCATGGCACACGGCAGACATCCCAAAAGCCTTGTAGATGGAAAAAAAAAAAAAAAGGAATGTTGTCCTGAAGACTCATTGGAACCCATTCCTAGGTTCGGCAGCCTGAATTATCCCATTATCCCCAAATGTCAATCAGGTCACGGCCCTCCTCTGCCTAGATCCCTCCCGGAGCTTTCCACTGGGATTGTAACAAGATCCGAAGTCCCTGCCTCGGTCTACAAGGGCTTGCAGGGGCCTCCTAGCTTCAGCTTCTCTCTTCTATCATGAGGCCAAGCCCTGGAGGGTTCTAAGCAGAGAAGGGCTTTGCCTTCTAAACTGCCACTTTGACCTCTCTGGGCCCCTTGACCCCTGCAAGTGCATTTCCGTCTCTGCATTGGAAAGTGGGGGCTGGGAGGGGTGGGCCAATCAGAAAGGAGGGCCAGCATTGGGCACAGAGCAAGAGCAGAAGAACCAGCTACCAGCCTCCCAGGGGCTTGTGTCCTACCCCCTCCCTCCACCCCCACTCCACAACCACGCCCCCCCCCCCCCCCCCGCCTCCTAGAGCGCAGCAAGAAGGGGCGTGGGCGCTGTCCTGCCCTGTGCGGAGAAGTGTTCTATCAGTGACCTCGAGTCGCCCCAGCAGCACACAGTGATAATAACGAGCCAAGCAAACTCTAGATCGATGTCATTATTGTTATGAAATCTACAGATGACGCATCCCCTTCCCGCCTGCAAGTGGGAAGGACCGCAGACCACTTCCCGCCCCGCCCCCCGTCCCCCTTGGCACATCACTGTGCCCACCGTGGCTTTCTATCCCGGTGTAGGAAAAGGGAGGGCACAACCTCAAGTTCACACCTTAGGGGTTCCCTGATACAGGCGTGGATTTTCTGTCCCTCCACATGGCCAGGCGGGTGCGGGGAGGAGAGGAGGGGCTCGGTCACCCGGTGGGTCATGCTGTAGGAATTTAGGCAGCTCTGACGCCACGGCCTTTCTGGATCGGAGCTCCGGGAGTGCAACGGCGTCCACTTTGGAGCTGCTGGCTTCCTCTGAGAGAAGCGTGGGGATTCTAGATCCTTCCTTCGAGCCTGCATAGCGGTGGGGCTGCTGAGGGGGGCTCCCCGGCCATCACTGCTGCTGGTGGGGGGCGAGAGCCAAACAGGAAAGCCTCTGAATGTTCTTCCCGGTTCTTCCCTGTGCTGGCATTCCCCTTGCCCTGATCCACGCATATCTTACTCCCCTATCAGGGAGGCTGACTTCTCCGCATTTTTTGGATGAGTAAACCGGGGCAAAGTTACAGCCCCGGGGAGCCAGCTGGTCACACTCCAGTGGCGAGAGCCCTTCTGTGCTTCTGTCCCCCCAGAAGCAGAGCAGAAATTAATGGGGAGAAGAGGCAGGATCGGGGCGCTGTTCTCAGAAAGGATCGGACAAGGTCCTGCATGGTGACGGGTCAGGCAGTGGATTGTAAGGATTGTTGTGAATTGTAAAATTTCGGCAGCAGCACCAGGGAAGGAAACGCCGGCCAAGTGGGCAGAGGAACCCTGGCCAGGAAAACAGCCTTCCGTTCCAGGTTCTGCAGGGGGGGACTCGGACAGATTCGGCCGCTCAGATCCAGCCCTCGTTAGGGGCCCGCCGCCCATCCCAGACCTGAGCACGCACACCATGATGCGTTCTGTCCTCGCCACCACTCTCGGGGGTGGGGGGGGAGCGCTAAGGACGCCCATTTCACAGATGATGAAACTGAGTCTCCAAGCAAGGCAGGAACTTGTGTAAGAAAACCAGGAGCTCGGCCTTCTAGCCCAGGGCTGTTTTCAGGGACATGGGAAGCCTGATCTCCCCAGCCCACTCCCATTTCCCATCCCTGCTCTGCCGTTCTCTGCCTCCCACCCTGCACAAGACCCCCTGGGTCTTCCCCACTTCCCTGCTGGTGGCTGGTTCCTGCCAGAGGAATCCCGGGACATTCCTCCCATCGACCCCGACCCTGAATATTTTGTAAGAAGGGAATGGTCTGCAACTTTGGGCCCAACATGAAGGACATTAGTAAGTGTTAGGAAATAGTAAAGTGTGTAATGAAGTCTTGGAATCTCCCAGGCCAGAGATCTTCATTTCACCCTCTGACAATCCCGTAGCTAACAAATCTTTGATTGGCCAGGGCTAGAAGGGCTGCATGGAAATACCAAGAGGCCAGGAGGGACTACAATGGCCCTTGGCCTCTCCTCCTTATCTCTGGCTTCCTGAGCTTTCTGAGCGGGATAACTTGCTCTACCAGGCAGACCTAGAATCTGGGATAGCCCCAGGAAGGGAGAGTCAGGGTTCTGGACGGACAGATCAGCCTCAGGCTCTCCACCAGTGGATACACCCTCCCCTCGAAGCCTCCTCTCGAAACTTCATCCGCTCTGAACTATATTCCCAGCTGACCGAGCCTCCCCCTGTCCCTTTTCACTATAAGCCTGAGTCCGCGAGGCAGGGATTTGGGCCCAGAGAGCAGAAGAGACTTGTCTAGAAGCTCACCTTAAATTCTCTCGGTCTCCAAGCCCCAACATGTTTGGTCTGTGCCTCAAAGGTACATTTACAATCTTCTCGTGTGGGCATTTGAATTCCATCCCACTGGCCCACCCAGAATCCGAGCTCGGGGAAGGCAAGGCCTTTGGGCTGGGCCTAATTTTTGCATGCCAGAACGCTAGCTCAGGGCCAGGCCACAGAAGGAAAGAAGAAAGTGGGGAGCAGAGGGGAGGTGGGATGCATCCTGAATGAGGCAGGCGGCCTCATTCAGGACCCGTGATCTTGACCTGATGCGGCCACCGGAATGATGGAAAGGGCCCACCAGCTGATGTTTATTTGAGCACCTCCCATCAGCTCCCCATAGACACTGAAGTGACAGCCGAGAACAATGCAAAGTCCCCATTCTCCGGCACTTAAGGCCACAGCAGGTGGGATTTGGGGATGCAAGTGACACCCATAGGGGATGAGCTTAACCAAAAATGGAAAACTTAATCTAAGTGGAGGCCAGGCAGGGGAGGCGCTGGCCTCTCGGCCCTCCGGGGGCAGGGCCCGGCACGCCTCTGGCTCTGCTGCGTGTCCCTGCCTCCTTCCGCGGGCCAGCCCCGTTTGCTTTCACCGCGGACCTCTCTCTCCCCCGGGCAGCTTCAGGCTCACTTCTGCGAACTCCAGCACCAGAACACAGAAGTTTTATTCTCCCCACTCTAGATGGTAAAGCCCCAGGGAAGGATTGTGATAGGCCTCATCTGTGTCCGGTGACTACCACTTGGCCCAGTCCTGATGGCCGGAGAATTGGGTCCATTAGAAGAAGCAAGGAAAACGGTGTAGGGCAGACCGACTATCTACCACCCATGGATGCAACTGAGTTTGTGGCTCCCATGGGCTCTGCAGAGGAAGGTGTCTTCGTCCATCCCGGCTGCTGCCACGAAAACACCAGAGACTAAAAGGCTGATAACACCACAGAAACTCATTTCTCACAGTTCTGGAGGCTGGGAAGGCCAAGGTCAAGGTTCCGCCAGATTTGGTGTCCGGTGAGAGCTCTCTTCCTAGTTCATAACCCCCTTCCTGATGACAGAAAGGGACAAGGGAGCTCCTGGGGGCTCTTTTATGAGAACACTAGTCCCATTCAAAGGGCTCTAATCACCTCCCTAAGGCCCCACCTCCCAAGACCATTACAAACCCGGAGTTAGGATGTGACACACAAATTTAGGGGGGGACACAGACATTCAGATCACAGCAGAGGCCAAAAAGAAAGAGCAAGTACTAGGGAACCTGTCTCGCTCCCACTCGGATCAGTACCCCAGGGCTGTTCATGTTCACATAGGAAGGCTTAGAGGAACGATGTCACCCACCCAGATGGGTGCCCCAAAGCACCCCTGAGAAGCTGGAAATGGGAACCGTGATTATCCTATTTACTAAGTGCTGCACACTCTCTACATATCAGGGAGGAATTGCTTCCCCACCCCTGAAGTTTCCTTTGAGGGTGTGGGGTGCCCCCTATTGACTTCCTGCTCCCCATCCCACTTCTTCCCCGGGGAGGAGAATGGGCTGCCTGAATTGGTAGAGTTTGGAGAAGGAAGTGATCGTGCCCAGCTCTGTCCCTTCTGGGCCAGCTCCTTTCCAATCGGCCGCCCTCAGAGAGGGTCCAACTCCAGCAAGAGTAGGTGTCCACTCAGTTCTGAACATGGGAGGGGAAGAGAATGTATTTATTGGCCTCCCCAGACCCCCAGCGACACGTTCGTTGTCCTTACCCAACAATTCAGCAGGGTGAGTCTTGTTACTGCTGTTCCCGTGTTAAGGACAGGGACAGAGAGACTAAGACCCCCCCTCCCACCCACCCACCGGTCAGGGACAGGGCCGGGGCTCAGAAGCTGGTGTCCCAGGCATATAGCCAGTGTCTCGGGCCTCCCTAGAGCTCAGGCTTGGTGACTCCAGATCTAGTGCTCTCTCTGGGGCCCTGGGTCATCTCCATTCACAGAATAGGCCTCAGAGAAGGCCCTCAGGGGTGTCACCACCGCCTTCTGGAAGCTTGTAGTGAAAAACAGACACGTCAATGGAGCTCTCAGGAGAACGGACTGCAGGAGACACCGTGTTCAGCCTTGTGTGAAAACGGGCTTCCGTTTTCATGACCCTGTGTTCTTCCCAGGGTTAGTATGTGAGCCTTCCGTATGAAAGTTGACATAGAATGCTGAGAACCAGGCATGGCGTGCAGAAAATGCTCGATGACCGTCTGTGTGACCTTAGACCAGCCGCCTGCCCTGTGTGAGCCGCGGCTCCTTCACCTCTGTCACGGTCGCGGTGGTGGCAAGCCAGTGCACGAGGCGGTCACAAGAGGGTCTTAGGAGAAGGGCACGGAGAGCTTCTGCAACGTGTCCAGCTCGGGGCGACAGCAGAGGGCTGGGATTCTCTCTGCCACCCTCCGGGAGCCCCAGCGAGCGCTCCCCGATTCCTGACCCTAAGCCTCTACTGGCCTGACTCACGGAGGGCCAGATGGCCGCAGCCCGGCGTGAAAGGGCGATTCTGGAGGACGGAGCCCTGTGCCCTGGGCTTGGTACTTTGTGTCACCCTTCCTCGGCCTGGGCACACCAGCTCCCCACTGCCCCCCACCCCGTTTCCCCAAACCAGGGCAGGACACGGCGCAGGGGAGGGCCTGGGTGAACAGCTGTGGAGGGAGAGCACTAGGGAGCATGTCATTGAGTTCGAACCTCTAATATTTACGGAGATTCCCCCCGACCCAGGCGTTATGAATTGCAAAGGAAGTAGAAATTGTCCCCCTTCCTGTCCTCATGGAGCCTCCCGCCCACAGAGACGCAGGATTGGTCATGGAGGCCCTGGGGGCCGTGGCACAGAGTTCGGGTTTTACCTGAGTTCTCTGCAGGGAGAGACGTAACCTGAGGGGCATTTCGGCTGCTCCGGCTGTTGCCTAGAGGGAGGATGGAAGGCAGAGCCCGTGCTGTAGCTGCTCCGGGTGTCCAGATGCTGGGCTGTGGCAACTGAGACCGGGCTGGTGGCCATGCAGATGGGGGGCAGGGGTGCCCACACCATGTGATTCTCCATCAGGGGCTGAAGGTAGGAGGAAGGGAGGCATTTCTCCTGAGCAGTGGGGTGGATGGTGGCGGTGTTTCTGGAGAGAAGAAACGGGCGGAGCTGAGCAGGGGACATGGGGAGATGGTCTTCGCCTGGGGACGCACAGGCAGGGGTGTTGGGGGCAGCCGGGTACCCGGGCTGGTGCTCAGCGGTGAGGGCCGGAGGGCGAGGGAACAGAACGGGGGGCAGATGGGCAAGTGGGTTGTTGCTCCAGCTGCTTGCAAGCAGCTCTTCGGGGTCCCTAGGTGGTGGGACCCCACATTGGGAGACCCGGCTGGCCCCACCCCCCACCTTCCTGCAGTTTGGGGGACAGAGGAAGCTCGGGCAGGAAGAGGAGATGGAGGCAGCGTGGGCCGACTCCAGAGAGGACAGAGAAGTGGGGGAGAGAGTGAGGCCTGGACGCCCCTTCCTCTGTCTGTTGTCACGGCTGCCCAGGCCGAACAGAGTCACTGGCCACCACCACCTCCAGGGGAGGCCAACTTGCTGTCAGGGACAGGTATGGAACTCGGTGACCAGGTCCTGGCCCCGGGGACCCTCCTCTCTGTCACCTTCCCTCCTACTGAATGCTCAGCCTTCCTCTGCTGTCCATGACCCCAGACAGCCGGCAGTTTCCAGTCCCCGCACTAGACGGTGAGGAGTTGAGGACACGCAGTGTCTAGGCAACTCCTCCAACTTATAAGCTTCCGGCCATGCATACTGGGTGCTTAATCAACATACTGGGTGCATTGAATTAAAAGTGCTTGATTCAGGGGCGCCTGGGTGACTCCATCGGTTAAGCATCTCCCCTCCGCTCAGGTCATGATCCCAGGGTTCTAGGATCGAGCCCCTCATCAGGCTCCCTGGTCATCAGGAGGCCTGTTTCTCTCTCTCCTCTGCCCCTCCCCCTTTGCTTGTGCTCCCTCTCTCTCAAATAAATAAAATATTAAAAAAAAAAAAGTGCTTGATTCGTATTTCTCAAGCTAGGATTGAGATCTCTCTGTCTCTGTCTCTGGGAGGAGATGCTCAGGGTAGAGGTAGGGGGCTTCTTCGAGAGACCTAACCCTGCTCTTGATGATTGAGGGAGTGTTCTCTCCCCAGGTTCCAGACCGCAAAAGGCACCAGCCAGCCTGTCCCCAGCGGCCTCTCTCCCGATCAGTCAGCCACGGCTGGCGAGAAGAGCAGGGACCCTGGGCACTCACGGTGTGGCCAGCACTGGGGGTAGGGCACAGGCATGTCACCCGCATTAATCATGTCAGCCACTTCCCTCAGCATCCCCAGGACGTGGTTCGGGGGTACATCCAGAAGGTCTCAAGAAGGGCACTCAGGAGGGCCAAGTGATTTCCCAAGG
Organism: Neogale vison; assembly: GCF_020171115.1. Classification (NCBI taxonomy): domain Eukaryota; kingdom Metazoa; phylum Chordata; class Mammalia; order Carnivora; family Mustelidae; genus Neogale; species Neogale vison. The sequence continues at coordinate 9,904,137 of NC_058104.1, forward strand.
ACGTTCAGCAAGGTCAAGGTGGGCTTGCCTGCCCTCAGGATCTCTGCTCCTGGTCCCTGTGCCTCCAGGCTCTCAGAAGTGGCTCTGCAGAGGAACCTTGGCAGAAGCCAGAGGCTCACAAGAGGAAGCAGCTTGACTCGGTGACTCTACTCCCTGATACCCCCAGCCCTCACCCAGGTGCACAGAGTTCTCTCCTCTGTGACTTCCCACCACCCCAGCCTGGGAACCAAAGGCACAGGGTCTCTCGCCCAGAGACAGAGAGACACAACCCTCACAGCATTGCCAGTAACGGTTTACCCACTTGGCTTCCTGTTAGGTTTTTTTCTTCCTTCCCCGTAGGGGTGTCTCTTATCTTAAGCCTCTTAGGGGGGGCTGCGCTGGGCTGTTTACCATTTGGTGACAGTTGGTGCCAGAACCAGCCTCTTGTGGAAAATGAGGAGGGGGAAAAGCAAGCCCAGGTGGGCCCTGGGTCTAGACTGGATGGGACAAGCAGGCTCCATACAGTCAATGTCAAAGTTGTGTCCAGCTGTCCTACCAGAGTCAGGCTCCGTCTTCCAGACAGGGACAGTTGGGGCAGGTAGAAGTGATTCAGTTCGCCCCAAGCTCCCTCCAGCTGTGGGGAAGAGGCTGGGGGTTTGCAAATAACCCCCTAGAAGGGTAACCAAGACGTAGTTGGGTCTGCTGGGCTGAGAGGTTTGCTTTGGCCCCTGATCTGGGAGCTCTGGGTTCTTCATGAAAAACACAAGGAGAATCCGTGACAGAAACTGACCCTTTGCCATTCTTTCACTTCCAGCAATCTTCCAGCAAAGAGGTCTTGATGCCCCGTGGTGTGAGCTCTTTCTGACCTGGTGGTCCTGTTCTAAAGAGAATCTCGCATCCTCCTAGGGACCGCGAAGGTATAGCCCAGCCTCGGGACTTGGGCCCCACACCACCCTGGGCCCCACCTTGCCCTTGTCAACCTGCTCAGAACGCTTGGCTGTCTAGGACCCTGTCCATACCTGCTCATCTCCACCCTGCCAGGCCCCGAAGCCCCAACCTCAGCTTTACCCAGGGTCCAAGTTCAAGGCTGACCCCATCTAACTAATCCTGAATCTCTCTGTCGGTTCCTCTCAACCTGTGCCATGTCTGGGCCACTTAAGGAACAGAGGCACAGAGGGAACAGAGAGGGAGAGCTCGCTTGGGTTCAATCAGGAGAAATGATCCTACAGCAGCCGGGCACAGAGGCATAGCCTGAGGCTGGACTGACCAAACTCTGACCAGTGATGGCAAAAGAAACTCTCTTACCTATTAACCAGAAACCAACTCCTACAGCCAGGTGAGGCTCAGAGAACCAGAGCCTTGGATCCCTGACTTATAGTGGAGCTGCCACAAAACACAGGCAAATGGTCTAAATGGAATCCCACCCAGCCTACTCACCCATCAGACTGTGATCTAGGAAGGAAGTTGGCGCTGAAGAGGGTCGAGCCATCTCTCAGACACTGCCTCCGGTCATGGTCACGTTAAAGGTCAAGTGTACCGGAAAAAGCAACACCTGAGGAGGAAGGAGAAGTCGTGAGAACCCCAGCTGGCCGTCTTCATGGCCGTCCCCGGCGCCTAGCTGCCTCCCCTCCTCACACCAGGCTGGGCAGCACTGCCCCAAAGCTGCTGGAAGGAGGGCTGGGAAACCAGGGCAGGAAGGAGACAGCAGCAAGGGCAGGGAGATTGGCGATCACAGACCACCACGGTGAAGACACACATGGGGACCGCGTGTGTCCAGGGCTGTGGGTTACATGGAAACAGAGAAGGGAAACTGACATGTGTGCAAGCCTCTGAAGTTATCCATTCCCCATTCATTCCTTCAACAAATATCTATCGAGCTGCTCCTAGGTTTGTAGTCTACGACAGAGACAGGAGTGCAGACTCTTGGACCAAATGGCCCGAGTTCAATCCCTGCTCTGTTTCTTTTTACAATTGTTTTCTAATTGTGGTAAAACACACACAACACAGCACTTACCATCTTTACCGTGTTTAAGTGCACACTTGACCGTGATCCGTGCAGAGGGACTGTCTGAGCTTCTGGCTCCATCTAACAATATTTTCCCAGTGCTTTCTGTCTCCTCATGGGCACGGGGACATAATGACATGGGCAGAAATCCTGGCCCTTGAGATTGCACCAGCTGTGTCTCTCCTGGGCAAAGTGAGGTCGTGTGTGTGTGTGTGTGTGTGTGTGTGTGTGTGTAGGGGGTCCCCAGGGAAGAGAGTCCCTGCGCTTCCCCTCAGTCTGCCTCCCTTTGAACATTGAGAAACTCAGGGACTCTTCCGGAAGCTTGAGTCAGCCTACAATGTGCTTTTACCCTGGAGTCAGGCGGGAATCCTGGGATGTGAGGGTGGGGAAGCTTGGGGGGGGGGGGGCTCAAAGCGCCAGGGGCAGGGGGAGGCAGAGGGCTGGAGCATTGGAGAAGGAAATCCCAGGGAAAAGGTGGACAGGTGGTGGGTATCAGGACAAAAGGGGCTCTACGGGGGATAGGAATGTTTGGGGCCTGTTTGGGGAGGGAGGGGTGTGTTGGAGACCCCAGAGGTTAGAATGGCTGGGAAGGAGAAAGTTGCAGTGGGGGAGCTCACCCCTAACCCTGAGGAGCAAAGGTCCCTTTCACTCCCCTGCCCCAGCCAAGCTGAGACTGCTCAGGAAGGTGGATCTGGCCCAGCTCAGGAGACAAACGCTCACCCAGAAGACGTCATTGGCTCTGGAATGTAGAGACAGGGCTGGGAATGCAGTGACAGCAGCCCAGGAACCCGCAGGACATCATGAGGGCTCCTCCTGTTCCCCACCCAAGGGCTGGTCCCTCTCCCTCCATCAGGGACGCACAGAGAACGACCGATGACAAGAAAAGACTCTTGGAATGTCCCCCACCCCCAGGAAAAGCCCAGAAAATCCAGGCCCCTCGTTGTCCATTCTGGGAAACTGAGACTCGGAGAGGGTGCCCCTCCTCTCCCGTCCCCGCCCCGCGCTTGTCCCCGCTCCGCCCGCGCCAGGCAGGGGGCGCCCTTCCCCGCCGCCGAGCCCCGCGGCCGCCCCGCGCCCGGCAGGTCCCCGAAGGAAAGCCCTCTTAAAGAGTTTTTCCTTTCGCGTGAACTCACCGCCTCCATCCAGCCGCGCGGTCTCAAAGGTGAACAGCACGTAAATGCGTTGCAGATGTGCTTCCTTCCATTTTTGGCTACCGCGGGGCGCCTGCGAGCGGCGGCGGCCGCCCCGGCGCGATCCAGGCCGCGTTTTCCGTCCCGCCCGCCAACTTTCTCAAGCTGTAGTTATTTGATAATGATTTTTTTTTTTTTTTTTTCCCCAAACCTCTCCCAATAATTGTTATCCACCCCGCCCGGTGCAGTTCAGGTGATGGGCACAGACTGCAGACGCCTCCTCCTCCCGGTGCCGGGCCGGCGCCCAGGAGGGTGAGAAGGCACAGCCCAGGCACTTTGTGCAAAGCCAAGGTCAAGGGTCGGTGTCTAGGTTAGCCTGGCCTGGCAGGGAAGGCCCCCCAACCGCCACCATAACCCCACGAGGCTTCCCCTCACTCCCACACCAACACCAGGCCACCTCCCCAAAACCCACACTCCAGGGGTCCTGGCTGTCTGATGGATGACTGAACAGAGAGGGTATGCTGGGCGATGAGCACCATACTGCAAACATTTATTGGGCACCTGCTGTATGCCCAGGCCCTGAGAAAAGCCCTGGTCTCAAGGACAAGCTACAGTAACAGCGCCTGCCTCCAGGGTTCCCAGTCCAGAGGAGACTGGGACCACACATCCCTTCTCTGGAAAGATGAGAGGGTTTCCAGGGCGGGATTCGGGGCAGAAGCTGCTCAGAGTGGCAGAGCCGGACAAGGTGGGCTTGGCACCCACCCCCCCAACAAGGCCCCGAGGTAGAGCTTCCACACTCTCCTCCCTTAACCTTCGGTCACCACGAGTCTGGGTGGAGGTCTCTTCTAAGAAGCGATAGGGCTCAGAAAATCAGGTCACACGGGTCAGGGTAGACAGGCAGAGCCCCAGACTGTTGGGGGACTCGGAAGCCACCCAAGCAGATGGCTGAGAGGCAAAGCCAGGTGTCCCTTTGGGAGTTCAACCCCCAAGGGAGGAGCCAGGTGAGCTCTTGCTTCCCTATTTGAGGGCCACACGTGTTTCTGATGTTCAAGTACAGTGGTTTGATGGGGCCCTTTGCTGGGGGAAAGCCCAACATTCTTTGGTTAAACCTGAATGAACTTTGTTTTTACATTGATACATTTGGGGTGGAATCCTGGCAGCCAGCAGCGGAAGGTGCAGAAGGAAGAAGTGAAGGAAAGTGGAGAGGCAGCATTGGGGTGCTGAGAAGAAAGGGGTGCTGGCTTTAAGGCCAGAAATCCGAGGGTTCTGCCTTTCCATTCCCCTCACTGCTGGCTCTTCCACAAGCCCTCTCCAGCCTCTGCAGACGTGGTGCCCAGCTTGTCCCCTACCCTGTGGACGGTCTCAGAGGCACAATGTGCTCAAGGGTGACCGGTCAATCCCAGCGAATCCCAGGGTAGCTGAGGGGGGCACCATGGGGGGCGTTGCACTTGCCTCTTTCACAGACCTGCCCCCCCAAGTGGTGGGACCCCCTCTTCGAGCCTTGGAGAAATCCCCCTCTTCCTGTCTCCCTGGGTCCAGCGGAGGCCCTCACAGCCCTCCAGGAGGGGGGCTCCCAGAGCCACCTCCCCTCCCAGTCCAGCCTGGAGGAGGGGCATCAGCTGCGGGGCCGGCGGCCCCCTGTCTGCAGAGAAGCAGGATTTATCTCAGTGTGGGGAGGTCCGGGGCCCCAGAGTCCTAGATCATCATTAGTTCCATCAAAGAGGCGGCTGTGATCTGAAGGGGCAAAGAGCCATGGCGTCCAAATTGGAAACAGGCTGGTGGGCTACGGGGCAGGGGCCGGGCTGAGAGAGGGCTCCGGCCTCCCCCGGGGAACCCGGGACACCAGAGGAGTCCCACAGACAGTGCACAGGAAGAGGAGGAGGAGGGAAGAGAAAACATTCCACTCGGGCTCCAGGGAGGAGAGCCGAGTGAGATGGAACGGAGCCAAGTCTGCGAGTCAAGGCGACCTCCCTAAGGGGGCGGCGAGAGAAGGCGGCCAACCCCACGCGCGACCCGAGGGCCTGCTGGGCTCTGGCCCCGTGCCTCACGCCCGTGTTTGCCTCCTGTCGAGCCGTCCACAGGAAGAGAAAGCGCTGCCTTTGCTTTACAGATAGGGAAACTGAGGCTAACAGGGGAGAGAACAGATGTGCCCAGGGTCAGCCAGCCCCGGCGCCTTGCTCTCCCGGACCTCACACCTCCCAGAAAAGGCAGAGCAGAAGGGAGAGCGGCTCCTGAGGCTCCCCGCCTTCCTGCATGGGCCCAGCCTCGAGCAGCGGCCCAAGTTTAAACTCCAGGTGTAACACTAAGCTAGAGAAGACAGAAACAGCTTCTTCTTTTTTTTTTTAAGATTTATTTATTTATTTATTTTACAGATCACAAGTAAGCAGAGAAGCAGGCAGAGAGAGAGAGAAGAGGAAGCAAGCTCCCCGCTGAGCAGAAAGCCTGATGTGGGGCTCGATCCCAGGACCCTGGGATCATGACCTGAGCTGAAGGCAGAGGCTTTAACCTACTGAGCCACCCAGGCGCCCCCAGAAACAGCTTCTAAATACTGGAAAGTGCTGATACGCCAGACAGAAATGGAAAACATATTGGAAAGAAGTCTCCTGGCTTCTAGGGCTCTTTGCTAATGAATACCTTCTTCCTAGAAGTAGCCCCAGCCCCGATTCCAGAGCATGTCCTCTAAGCTCAGGCTTCCAGGTGCCTCCAGACCCCTGACCCCCATTCCCACAACAGGCCCAGGGGATAGAGAGCACCTGGAGGTGTTCTCAGCTCTCACAGGGCGCTGACCCGTGTGGGCACCTGGGTGGAGCCCCGCCCGCCTTGGGCTCCAGGGCCCCACCTGGGAGCAAGGCCTCCGGCCCCAAAGGGGCCGCAAGACGTAGCCCAGAAAGGACATCAAAATGCCGTAAAGGGAGGAGCACCTGGGTGGCTCAGTGGGTTAAGCCTCTGCCTTCGGCTCAGGTCATGATCTCAGGGTCCTGGGATCGAGCCCCACGTCGGACTCTCTGCTCAGCGGGGAGCCTGCTTCCCTTCCTCTCTCTCTGCCTGCCTCTCTGCCTACTTGTGATCTCTGTCTGTCAAATAAATAAATAAAAATCTTATTTAAAAAGTGCCATTAAGGGGAGCTAGAGCCAGAGAGTTGCTCAGGCTCCAAAGCCATCCCGAGAGAAGGGGGAGGACAGATGAGCAACAAGACTTCAGCCCGCAGGCGTTCCAGAAATTGTACGGGTAACGCTAAAAAAATGGAACACAGCCTAAACTTCCAAGAACAGGGAGCTAATTCTATGTGACGGAATCCCCTGTCGCCGTTGCAAAAGACGCTTGTGGACGCGGTTCATTGACACAGGAGCAGCGTCACCATGACACAGGATTAAATGAGATAAGTCTGGGTAAGTTTCTGACCCACGAGAAATGCAAACTCCTGACCGTGGTGGGTGTGTGATGAGAAGCAGGAAGGAAGTTATGTAGCTGGAATGATCTCGATTCTGTAAGACATCGAAGGCACAGAAAAAGGCAGGGGGGGACATACAACGAAATACTGCTGAGTTGTGAGATGAGAGATTTGTCTGTAATCAGCGGGGTTTTTAAAATTCATTTTAATTTAATTTTTCGCAGCACTTTAATTTGAAAAACTTCAAACATACAGCAAAATCGATACCTCTTCCTAGGTTCTACACACACACACACACACACACACACATATATATATATATATATATTTTTTTTTTTTTAAGAGATTTTATGTGTTTACTTGAGAGAGAGCGCATGAGCAGTGGGGAGAGACAGAGGGGGGGAAGCAGGCTTCCTGCTGAACAGGGAGCCTGAAGCAGGGCTCCATCGCAGGACCCTGAGATCATGACCTGAATGTCATGATCATGAATGTCAGAGGAACGGTGTGTGAGAGCTACCAGGAGGTTGGCAGCTGTCCTTGGCTTTCAGAGCAGCTCCCAACCCCACCCCACCCCCGCAGGTTCGGGGTGAGGCCAGGCCCCACTGTCTTACTCTCTGCGTGACCTTGCATCCCCGGAGTCCCGTGGTTTCTCTCCACCTGAGGCAGGAATAATGAGATGGAAATAAATCTCTCTTCTGGTCATCTAAGGGCATGGGGAAGGTTACTTAAAATGGGGCCTGCCCTCACCTTGGGTTTTCTGCAGAGACAGAGATGTTGGATTTCACAAAGAAGAATATAGCGCATCTGGTTAAATTTGAATTTCAGATAAACAACACATTTGTTCTCAAGATTTTATTTTTAAGTCATCACTACACCCAACGTGGGGGTCGAACTTGCAACCCCAGAGATCAAGCGCTGTATGCTCTACTGATTGAGCCAGCCAAGTGCCCCACTCATTTTTTTTTTTTTTCCTTTTAGTATAATGGTGTCCCAGGCAATGCTTGGGACGTGCCTATATTAAGGAAGTATCTGGTCTATATTTTTATCTGACAGTCCTATGCAAGATGGGGAAACAGAACCCCGGGGAAGGAAGCATGCCAGGAGATGGGAACTGGGTTGCGATTCTCGATACGGTGACGTCTCACTGGTGCTATCCTTGGGAAGGTATTATTTTATTGCCATTGAACTTGAAATTAAGGTTTGGGGAGTCCAGGGTCCCCACCCAGATGACAAGGTGCCCAGTTACAGGTTCAGCCTCAGTGTCTGGTCTGCAGGGGAGCCCTCCCCCACCCAAGTTCATCTCTTGGAGGCCTCAGCAGATCACGTACACAGGCCCTGAAACCCACCAGTGGGGTTCTGGGACGGGATCTGCAAGCCCACAGCTCCAATGGTCAGGGCCTGCCTCCCCGGTGGGGGTGACTTTTGAGGATCAGTTTAACCAGGAGATGGGGTGCCCAGATGTTCGGCTATACTTCATTTCTGGGTGTGTCTGGGAGGGTGTTTCTAGATGAGATTAGCGTTTGAATCAGTAGGCTGAGTCAAGCCCGTGGAGCGCCCCAATATGGGTGGGCCTCGTCCAATCAGTTGATGGCGCGAAGGCTTCTCTGCCTGACTGTTGAGCTGGACCTGGGTCTTCTCCAGCATTGAGATTGGCGTGTACAGCACTGGCTTTGCTGGCTCGCAGGCCTTCGGGCTTGCCCTAGAACTTCACCATCTGTTCTTCTCACTCTCAGGCTAAAACTCACCAGTTTTCCTGGGCTACCAGCTTGCCAAGGGCAGATCCTGGGACTTTGTTTGCAGACCCCCATAATCACAGGAGCTGATTTCTTCTTATCTATATATATCCTGTCAGTGCTCTTTCTCCAGAGAACTCTGTCTCCTCCCTCAGAGAGTCACACAGAATGCCCTGGGGTGCTGGAAGGGATCATGTGAGTTAACGCCCTCCAGCAGAGGCCTTGGCCGGTCACAAGTCACAGGCTGGGGCTGAGGCTCCCAGAGGTCATGGGGCAAGGTCTGTACAGCAGGACAGAGGGAGTGGGCGCTGCAGATGGAAAGTAGATACCCCCGAAACAGGAAACCCCGCCGAGTCCTCCTTCTGACTCTGCACACCTGCATTCTCCCATAGCAGCCACCAGCTGGAGCCCAGGGCAGCATTCTGGAAGAAGGGGGACCCAAAATGGAAGTTTGCAGAAGGGACGCTGGGCCAGTCCGGCCTGGCCACCTCGCTTTTCCTTCCAGGCTTTGGTTCATCTTTCGTCTGAATGCCATCCGAGTGTCTGACCATTGACTTGCTTGCACATGGCGATAACTACCCCTTCCACCGGTGGACCTAAGACAAGTCTCTGGTTCACTATTTTCCAAAAGGCTTATTTTTAAATCACCTGTGAGTGTTCTCACAAAGCAACGTGAGGATTGCTATTTTTTTTTTTTAAGATTTTTTTTTTTATTTTTTTTTATTTTGAGAGAGAGAGACAGTGAGAGAGAGCACGAGCGAGGAGAAGGTCAGAGAGCGAAGCAGACTCCCCATGGAGCTGGGAGCCTGATGCGGGACTCGATCCCCGGACTCCAGGATCACGCCCTGAGCCGAAGGCAGTCGTCCAACCAACTGAGCCACCCAGGCGTCCCGAGGATTGCTATTTTTGTCTCTCCCACAAGCACACCTCATTCCACGGAGACAGGGACAGCTAGTTTGGGGACCCATGATTTCAGGTTTCAAGGGAAAACTACAGAATCCGGGCCCACACACCTCGAAGGGCATAGAAGGTTCTCTGTCGCCCCATGGAGCTTCTTTGTGCCGTTCCTCTTGGTGCCAGGACCGGCCCAGCTGTTATCAGTGTCGGCCACCAGGACCAGCCCAGGGTCCAACACAAGCCTCCTCACTTGCCACAGGGTTTGGTCAAGCCAGGGCCGAGCAGAAAGCCTTGGTTTCCACTCCACCGATGATGGTGTAGAAGGTCTGATCCACACCAGCCCTCACTGGGAGGCTGAGCCCCGGGCGGCTCTGCAGACTCAAGCTCTAGGGTCTTTCCTACATCGGGTCTGCAAATGTATCCCATATGCCCAGCCATTGCTTCACTCATCGGTTCATTGCATTTCAACGGCTATTTAAAAATATCATTTGTTTTGCTATGATTATGCACCGAAAAGTGTGCACGCAAGTTCAGTGATACAGTAACCAACACTCTGCGGGTCACCTGTTGTTCAGTGCTCTTCTGACAAAGGACAGAAAAATTCACTCTGAATTTCCACGATCTCCGCCACACCATGCCCCCCAGCATGCGTGCGTGCACACACAGACACACCACACACACTCTGCCCCATGCCAGAATTTTTCTTCTCTTTACTAAAGGGTGGGTTGGCTTTTTTTATTTTACTTATTTATTTTTTTGTTTCGTTTTGTTTTTACTTAGAACCCCCCAAGATTAGTTTTTGGCAAGTTTCCTTTGCTCTCTACCAAACGGTTTTGAAATAGTCATCATTTCTCTAAGATGATAAACAGTGAAAGATTGCTTTTACTTCTGAAGGCAACGAGAAAACATGTCTACGGTTTCACTTTGAAGCTCATCAGGAAAAGAAAAAAAAAAAGAACTATAACATTTAGCACGTGTAAAGGAATTCGCAATTCATCGGCCACCTGTGTCTGATAATCGTTTAATGCTGCCTCCAAAGTTTCAATAATCTTCGCGAGCGGCTCGATCACAGCAGATAAAGCCTGGAGACGTGTGGCCCCGTGTGACTCGCGCCAGCTACCTCGGGTGCCCCCCCACCCCGCCCCACCCCGTGTGGCTTCGTCGCTCTGGTTACATGTGTTTTGGGTAATCGCCAGTTTTTTCACAGATGAATGGATGGCGTGGAACAGAGAACTGAACGCAGTGAACGCATGTCACTTTTTTTTTTCTTTCATTTTTCTGCAAAGGCCTCGACATTATAGGGTCCAACCGACGGACGTGACAGGACTCTGGAATGGTTCGGGTTCTTAGTCCTCACGCCACGTGACGGGGCAGCCCAGTGTCTCCCAAGTTGGTTGTTGTAGGTTTGATTGCCCGTGTTAGGAATCCCGCTTTGATTGTCCACAGATGAGGTATAGGACCCCATGTCAGTTGCCACGGGTCAGGTTTATCAATACCAGCCGCATCTACGCGTCTCTGTAATTGACATCGTGATTGAGACCTTTTCTTACCTGAGCCTCGTGTTGGTGGGGGGCGGTGGGGGGGCTCTTTCTCCAACCAACCCATGGTCTTGTCCCGTGCCTGGTATTGAATCAGGACACATTGATTTCATCTGCTGTGCCCTGTCATGTTTCAGTTTGTTTTGTTTGTTGGTTTGGTTTGGTTTGGTTTGGTTTTCCAGGTCATTTCCCTTTGAATTTGCTGACTTCTTTAGGCCTCGATGAATTCACGAGTTAGAAGCTGGGTTTCTCTCTCCTTCCAAATCGCCTTTACTCGTAGATGAAATACACTTGTCATGACTTCTTAATGGTAAACACTGTTTTCCACGGAATAAAATATGTTTAACTCTGAATTTCAGGTATGTTCTAGTTTCCTGGAGCTGTTAGGAGTGAGCAGATAATAATTTGTTAGTGACAGTTTCACGGGGAAATCAATATTTGCTACCCACCCCCCGCCCCAACTCAGTGATTTTCAGGTGCATTTTATATCCTCTGTGTTTTCAGATTTTTTCCAGAGATTTTTTTTTCCCTCCAAAACAGAAACCCCTTGTGCCACGAGAAGGAGTCTTCTCTCCAGGTGTATTTTGTTGGCAAACCATAGGCACAGGTAATGAGGGTAATGTGTTTTATACGCCTCCTTTCCCACCCCGTGCACATCTGAGCTTTAGGAGTCTTCAGAATTTCCAGATTTGCCTTAATCTCCTCATATTATTTTTCTTTTAAAGATTTTTATTTATTTATTTGACAGACAGAAATCACAAGTAGGCAGAGAGAGAAATTGGAGGAAGCTGGCTCCCCGCCGAGCAGAGAGCCCGATGTGGGGCTCTATCCCAGGACCCTGAGATCATGACCTGAGCCGAAAGGCAGAGGCTTTAACCCACTGAGCCATCCAGGCGCCCCAAACTCCTCATATTGTTAAAAAATAAATTTTAAGGGACACCTGGCTGGCTCAGTGGATAGAGCTTGCATTGCTTGATCTCAGGGTTGTGAGTTCAAGCCCCACGCTGGGCATGGAGCCTACTAAAAAATTAAATAAGTAAGTAGGTAAATAAATATTTTAGCGTATCCGTCTCGCATCTCAAACTATGGGTGGCATCCTGACTTGAAACCATATTACTTTCTGTATCTATATCGGTGTCATTTGTATACAGTTGAATTATCAACGATAAGGAACCACTTGAAGGGCTAGATTGCACCACGCTGAGTCCATTATTAAAGACTAAGAAATGGGGGCACCTGGGTGGCTCAGTTGGTTACATCTGACTCTTGGATTTGGTTCAGGTCATGACCTCGATCTCATGAGATCAAGTGCCCTGTTGGAGTCTGTGCTGAACGTGGAGTCCGCTTGGGATTTTCCCTCTCCTTCTGTCCCTCCTCTGCTCTCTCTCATGCATGTGCCTGCCCCCCACCCTGGGGGGGTAGTTCTAAACTTGGAGCCAGTACCCTCCAGGTCAGACTGTCCTACAGTCAAAATACTCATTGGAGCCCCATCTTGACTACCCACATGGTTTTTAGATTGGCTGAGCTGAACTCAGAAATATGAACACAGCCTCTGATTTTCACATCTGTTCCCAATAGTCACACTCACCCAGAAAGAAACCATAGCTGACCATGAGCGGTATATCCAATAACTGGAGAAGAGTGAGACGTTTGTCTTCCCAGGGACATAAAGCTGTGCGTTCGTCACCGTGAACATGGGGCTTCCCCAGGTAAGCGGACAGAGTGGCCATCAAGAAAGAGGGCGTAGGGGCACCTGGGTGGCTCAGTGGGTTCAAGCCTCTGCCTTCGGCTCAGGTCATGATCTCAGGGTCCCGGGATCGAGCCCCACATCAGGCTCTCTGCTCTGCAGGGAGTCTGCTTCCCCCTCTCTCTCTGCCTGCCTCTCTGCCTACTTGAGAACTCTGTCTGTCAAATAAATAAATAAAAATCTTTTTAAAAATTGTATTTATTGGGGTGCCTGGGTGGCTCAGTGGGTTAAGCCGCTGCCTTCGGCTCAGGTCATGATCTCAGGGTCCTGGGATCAAGTCCCGCATCGGGCTCTCTGCTCTGCAGGGAGCCTGCTTCCTCCTCTCTCTCTCTCTGCCTGCCTCTCTGCCTACTTGTGATCTCTCTCTGTCAAATAAATAAATAAAATCTTTAAAAAAAAAAAATTGTATTTATTTATTTGACAGAGAGAGAGCGTGCAAGCAGGCAGTGCAGCAGGCAGAGGGAGAAGCAGACTCCCAGCTGAGCAAAGAGCCCAAAGCAGGACTTGATCCAGGGACGCTGGGATCATGGCCTGAGCCAAAGGCAGACACTTCACCAACTGAGCCCCCCAGGCGCCCCTGGAAATTCTTATTACAGAGGCACCATTGAGTAAGTCATCGGCCATTGGTGATTAACTCAGTCTCCAGTCCCTCTCCCTTCCCAGGCCAGGGGGTGGGGAGGAGAGTTCCAACCCCCTAATCGCCTTGCTGGGTCCCCTGGGAAGCAGCCATTCAGAAGCATCAAGGGGCACACCAAAGGTCACCTCGTGAGCAGAAGCTCGGGTTGTGGATGAAGTGGCCTTGTCACGAACAGCAGAAGATGTTCCTAACTCCCCTACCTCTCAGGAAGTTCTGAAGGTTTGAGGAGCCCTGTTACAGGAACTGGGGACAGGAGCCTAGTATCTACAGGTGCCCTTTGAACAACGCACTGGTTAGGGACACCCGGTCCCTGCAGCCAATTATCTGCATATAACTTTTGACTCCCCCAAAACGTAACCAGCAGCCTCCTGTTGGATAAAAGGCTTACCGATAACATAATGGTCGATAGGCACATATTTTGTATTTATATGTATTCTGTCCTGTATTCTTACAATAAAGTAAGTGAGGGAAAGGAAATGTTATCAAGAAAAATCATACGGAAGAGGGGCACCTGTGGGGGCTTGGTTGGTTGAGCAGCTGACTCTTGGTTTGGGCTCGGGGGCATGATCTCAGGGTCGTGGGATCGAGCCCATGACCGGATCCCTGCTAGGTTTGGAGTCTGCTTGGGATCCCCAATCTCTCTCTGCCCCTCCCACCCACATGCTCTCTCTCTCTGAAATTAATTAATCGATTAATTAATTAATTTTTTCAAAAGGTAGAAAAAAGAAAATCATATGGAAGAGAAAACGCAGGTACGTACTATCCTGATTTATCCTCCCCAAAACCCGCATGTAAGCGGACCCGTGCTGTTCAAACCCATGTTGTTCAAAGGTCACCTGAACTCCTCGCCGCCTCCCACGATACAAGGCGGTGCCTGCAAAAGACAGGTTTCTTCTGGTTCATCTCTTCTGGCGGCCCCGAGGAAGGACGCAGGAGCCACAGCTTCCCAGAAATGACTGTGGCCACCCATAATCCCCACCGACACCCTCAAAACCACACAACCCAAGTAGAAGCAACGTGCAGACTCCGTTTCAGGGTAAGTTCCCAGTCCTTCCATCCAACCTGATTTTGGCTTTCAAAGCTCCACCCAAGAGAAGTGGGTGTGTGTGGGGGTGGGGTGGGGGGCTTTCTCAGGACCTCTGGCCATCTTTGGGGGGAGAGGCAGGCTCTCTGCCCACACTGGGAGGCTCCTTCACCTCCAAAGAGCCCCCCTTTCTGACCACCAGCCCCCAAGCCTTGTTCCACCCATGATGGGTAACATGTCACGAACACGACTGGGGCCCCAGCTCAGAGGAGGGACAGCAGGCTCTCCGGGCAGGGGACCCAAGTGTCTGGACCTAGGTGAACTGCCTGAGCACAGGTCCTACCTGCCCATGTGTGACCAAAGGAGGGTGGCATTTCCTGAAACGCCATATTCCCTGGACTGCAATATAGGGTCGGTGAGGCTGACCTTGGTGAGGCAGGCAGCTGCCTGCTCCGTTGTGACCTTGGGCCCTGCCCAGCGGCCTCGCCGGGGAGAGTGAGCCCTGTCAGGCCAGGCTGACCTCCACTGCAGTCACAGGGAGGGAGGAAAGCAGCCGTGTCTGGATCCTGCTGGTACCTCGCCCACTTCCTTATCCATCTGCTGTGCTCCTAGCCTGGTCCTCCTCCCTGTCCCCCTCGACGCCGCTGGGGAGCGACCTCCCCATCCCTTCCTGGGCTCCTCTGCCTCGACCTTCTGGCCCTCCTCTTCCATACGCCAAGCGGCTGCCTGGGCAGTGGCCCACGATGCAAATTGCTCTCATTCCTCCCCTGTCCAAATCCTTAAATGACCCCCGTCCCCGTGGTCTATAGGGAGATGTCCAAACTCAGCAGCCCAGCGTTTGGGGCCCTTTCAAATTTCTGAAAAACTTCCCTTGTCTCTGAATAACCCCATTTCTCCCCCTACCCCCTACCTCCCGGACCCTCATCATGGCATGTTTTGGGCTTCATTCACCCATGGAGGGTAGAAAAAGTGATTAGAACTTGTCTCTGGAGTCTGGCTGCTTGGGTCCGGCTGCTGGCAAGACCAGGTCCAAGACTTTGGGCGCGTGAATTTGAGCAAGTTGTTTAAATTCCCTCTGCCTCAGCTCCCACAGCTGAAAAATGAGGGTAATAAGGATTCTACCTTGTGGGGGTGCAGCGAAGACTAAAGGATTGAGCACGTACATTGAAAGCCCTCCGGAGCTTGCCTCGCATAAGCTGTGCATCAAATAAGAATTCACTATTTCTGTTGTGGTTTAGCTCACACTGGTCCTTCCAGTCTCGTGCCCTTCCATACTTCTCATTGAACTCCTATTCATCCTTCAAAACAAAATGCAGCCTCGGAGTTCGCCTGTGACCCCTCTCTGGGGTATCGACTCCCTCTTCTGTGTTTCCTCCACCTCTTGGGCACCCCTCTATCCCATCAAATGTCCTGGTGAGCCCCGAGTCACTGCTTCTTTGCCTCCGCAGTTAGACTGTGTTTTATCTACCCTTCCCCGAAGCCCATGGGGCCTGTTTGATGAGTGAATGCATAAAATTCCTGAAAGAGCGCCAGGAAGAGATTTCCACCCAGTATCATCTTTAAGAACAAATACAGAAGACCACAGTATATAAAGGAAAAACCTGCATTCTATCTATGCAGTCTTTCTTTCTTTTTTTTTTTTTAAAGATTTTATTTATTTGACAGAGAGAGGGAGATCACAAGTAGGCAGAGGCAGGCAGAGAGAGAGGAGGAAGCAGGCTCCCTGCTGAGCAGAGAGCCTGACGCAGGGCTCGATCCCAGGACCCTGAGATCATGACCTGAGCCGAAGACAGAGGCATTAACCCACTGAGCCACCCAGGCGCCCCCTATGCAGTCTTTCTTAAAGCCATAGAAGACTGGAAATGTTCCATGCACCCCTCCCCGCCGCCAACCCACTGCAAAAAAAAAAAAAAAAAAAAAAAGTGCATTAACTAAAGAGAAAATAGGGAAGCATATCTATCAGAGAGACAATAAAGGCGAAAAATAAGTTTTTTGTTTAATTAGTCATTATGATCAGGTATCTATGGAAACAGATGGATTTTCACACTCAAAATAGACGAACATCTATTCCTTTAGCAATGTATAAACCGACGTGGAAGTTCGAACCTGAAGCATCGATGTTGGTTCCTTCAACAAGTGTTTCCTGATCATGAAGGAGATAGAAAACAGGAGCCAGTCCCTGCCTTCAGAGGTGCCGCAGGCCAACAGGCAACTCCAGCCCACCTTGTTCTGATAAGCAGGTACGTGGGGTCAAGGGAGGTCAAGGGAACTTTGGAGGCTTGTGGAAAGTTCTAGAGTTCCATGGGTAAACGTTCTAGAACATGATGGCTACACGAGTATATACAGTGATCAAAATGCACTTAAAAGGGATATATTGTATCGTATGGAACTTACACATTTTTAAAAAAGTCTTTGAGAAGAAGGGAATGATAGCGGTGCTCATCCGTGCTGTGGGGAATATAGGATTAGGGCAGGAGACAGTGTGGAAAGGGAGACCCTGAACCCTGTCTTCCACTCATGAAGGTTCAGGTATCCGTGGTTTTCTACTAAAAGTGAGGTCCCTACTCCTCTAGGGCATCACCCAGGGGCAAAGCTTCTCCCCTGGACCCAAGTTTACTCGCGCTCCCCTAAATCTTCTTCAGCGAGGCCCTCCCTTTTAGATTTCCATGCTTCTTTCAGCCTTGTCCAGTTTTAGCAAGAATCCTGCTAAGTCAGTTCAACCAGAATCCCCCATTCTCCGTATCAGATCACCCTTGATATCTGACCAAATTCCACACCCTTTCCACCACCCCCTAGGGGATGCCGACATGTTGGCTTGCTTTTGGCAAGAATCTTACTAGCTCGGTTTGGCCAGAATCCCCCTCACCCCTGGTGTTTCCTCCGACTAATTTTCTATCACTGAGCCCACCCTGCTCTCCTTGCCTCTGAGTTCCCGCTTCTCATCATTAGTCCTTGGAGCTGAGCCCAGTCTTCCCCAACTGCAAAACCCTAGGCTCTAGCATGACGGTCCCTACCATCTTTAACAAGTGTCACTGGATAATGTTTTCCTAAACCCTGGGAGCCTGTTAGAGACGTGGGATCTCGGGTGCCCCCCTCTCCCACCGCCAGACCTACCGACCCAGAGCACTCGTGTTAACGAGATCCCCAAGTGAGTCATTCACACGTTAAGTCTGAAAGGCACCGATTTACAGGGGACTTGGAGTAGCTCCTTAAGGTGAATGGCACACAGCTGGGGCAACTTAGGGCCACAGGCAGGCAAAAGGGACGTACAGGGTGGCAGGACTCCATGGGACACCCCAACCCACAGGTGGCAGGCTGGTCAAAGGGAGAAGGCAGAGTAAGAGGTCCAGGGGCCCTGATTTGGGTACTGGTCAGTCTCCCAGTGTAAACCAACTTGGTCGTAAAGATCGTCACATTCACCAAGAGTTTCCCACCCATAGGGTCGTCTCTGAGGCTGACCTAACCCTAGGGGAGCCTAGGGTTGTCCCAGATTTATGGATGGGAAGCTTCAGCCCCAGGAGTAGGGGATTTAAAGGCCCAGTCCAGGTGACTTGGCTGCAAAAGGCCCCCTGGGTCAAGGCGAGAGGCTGGGCTTGGTGGTCTCCATGGGCAGGTACTAGAGCGCCCTGGGAGGAGGGGGCCAGCCCCGACTTGGAGGGTCTCCCTGGAGTAGGTCCTAGCTTGCCCAGGCTCCTTGCTATAGGCTGGCTCGTTTTCCAGGAATCCAGGCCAGCTCCCACAACACCCACTCAGACCAAGAAGTCTTTCAGGTGTTGGAACTGCTCCAAGCAGAAGACACCACAAACAGCTGTGCCTGTCACCTGCACATGCGGAGGTGGGAGGGCACCACACAGGCCACCGGTGCCCACTGTGAGGCCCCTGCAGCCACTGCCACCAGGCAGGGTGAGGGGGTTCGAGTGTAGGGGCCACGCGGCATTTCTCTGCTGCCGCCAAGCCTCCTCCGTGAGGACCATTGCCTGCCCTCCGCTCTACTCCACATCCCCACAGCACAGGCCCATTTTCTGGTCTCCAGATTTCAAGCTCACACATGTCAGAGCCCACCCTTGGAGCTCAGGCCAAGCCTTCCTTATGCAGAGAGAGACGGAGAGCCCAGAGAGGGAAAATGTGCTGTCTGTGTCACACAGTAGGCCGGGGGGTGGACAGAGCTAGCTCAACATGGAAGCTTGCCCTTTTCAGGGTTTCGGTCTGCATGTGTGCCCCTAACCTGGGGCTAGCCAGAGCCATACTCAAAGGAGGCGTTTCATGGGCCATGGCCGTGATGACACTGCTGGACCCGAATGCCTGCCCCAGGGCCCTTGCACCTGCTGTCCCTCTATCTAGGAGTCTCTTCCTCTCAACATCCTGTAAACAGGAACATCTCTGTTCCAGGAGAGGCCCTCCCCGCACAGCCCCTTGGTAAACCAGCACTTCTCACCTGCTTTACTGCTCTTCCAAGCTCTGAACAGCCCCTGCTATTATGCTATATGTTAATGGTTTTCTTTTGTTTACTAGTCTTCCCTACTAAAGCAGCAGTGACTTTGTTTTGTTAATTGCTGTATCCCCAGTGCCCAAACAGTTCTTGGCATTTAAGAGGTGCCCACAAGGGGTGCCTGGGCGGCTCAGCTGGTTAAATGACTGACTTGATCTCAGCTCAGGTCTTGATCTCAGGGTCGTGAGTTCAAGCCCGCACTGGGCCTCTATACTGGGCCTGGAGCCTACTTAAAGAAAAAGAAAAGAGAAAGGGAGAGAGAGGTGCCTATGAAATATTTGTGAGATGAATGAATGAATTGAACCTGTAAATGCATTTTCCCTTTTTCCACCCTCTATCGCCTCCGTGGTTGGCCGATTCAGCCCCTTGCCCTTGGACAGCTAATCTTTTCCCCTTTCCTCCTCCTCATGCTGCCCTGAGCCCCAACACTACCACTATCCCAAGTCCTTTTCATTACTCATCAGAGGATGGGCTCTCCCCCCTCCCAGGTGAAGTGGCGGACAGTCTGTAATCCCATATCACTGCCCACTCAATCCTCATCCCCACCCGAGGAAGTGGACACCATTACCCCCAGAATTCAAGACTCAGAAAGGTTAAGCAATTTCCCTGAGGCCACACAGCGACTGAAGGAACAGAGTGGAGACTCCAACCTGATAGCCCTGAGTCTGAGCCCTCTGTCTGTCCTCTGGGCCAGCTCCAGGGTCTGGCATGGAGGGAAGAATGCCGACACCGAATCATCCCTCGGGGATAGGTGGAAAGGGCCTAACAAGTAGTTGGCCCTCAGTGAGGACCTGAGAACCCAGACAGGGCTCTGCTCCTGGAGTCTGTTCTCTTGGAATGTTGTCTGACAGGTCAGGCAACCCTTCTCCGTCCTTTCTTTTAGAACACCCACCAGGAGCTTGTAGGATTAGGGGAAGCACCAGGCAGGGGGGCTATGAGCTCCCATCTCAAGGATGCTGCGGTCCAGGTTCTCTAGATGGTTCCAGACAGCAGCAGCAGCAGAGGGAGCTGGGTGGGTAACAGGGCAGCCCAGGCCGAGGGGTCCATGCTGCCATCCCGAGCAGCCTTCGTCCCTGGGTCCTGATGCCACAAAGAGCAGCTCCTGCTGTACCTCTGTGACGAGGCTATCTTCCCTTGGCCGCAGTGGAGTGAAGAGTGACAGGCAACTCAGTTCTCCATCATGCTTCCCAACAGCTCCGGTGGGAAAGAATGTTCTTCCCTACATTGAACTGAAATCCTGCTTCCCAGAAGTTCTGCCCATGGGCCCTTTGAGGCCCCCCATGACAATCTTTCCTTAGGGGAAGGAGGGTCTCTTGCCCCACCAAGTTTTCCCCCAGTAACATGCTTGTGGGTTCCCTACCTGTTCCTACAGGAACACCTACATGTGTTCCCTACGCATGACAGAGCTCCCTCATCAGCCTGCTTCTTCTATAAAAACTCTCATTTCTACAGAACAGACCAGTCACCTCCCTTTGCATGCGCTACTAGACCTCTAGTAATGCAGCCAAATTCACATTTGCTCTTCGGGCAGCCATCTCCTAAACCACAAAAGGTGTGAGCTGAGTTTGAAGAAAGACAGGATTGTCATCTACTATCCAACACAGTGATCAGTAGTCGGCCTCAAAAGTACATAGAACATGGTCATGAGGCGCCTGGTTGGCTCAGTGGGTTAAAGCCTCTGCCTTCAGCTCAGGTCATGATCTCAGGGTCCTGGGATCGAGCCCCACGTCAGGCTCTCTGCTCCACAGGGAGCCTGCTTCCTCCTCTCTCTCTCTCTCTGCCTGCCTTTCTGCCTACTGGTGATCTCTGCCTGTCAAACAAATAAATAAAATCTTAAAAAAAAAAAAAAGTACATAGAACATGGTCAGACAAAATGGTATGGCCAAAGCCATGAGGTCTAAAACAACCCCAGTTTATTTGGAGGAGAAGGGGTCTGGCTGAGCCAAGGGTTCATGATGGGGAGTCCCTAGGTTGAACAGGGGAGTTGGGACAGTTCATGCAAAGCCTTGAATGACAGGTTCAAGGGTTTGGACCCGTTGCAGGCCTACGGAAACGACTGAAGTTTTGTTGGCAGAGTGACATGGTAGTCCTTGATTCAGAAAGTTTGTGGGCTGGACTGCAGACAGGGAGGAGAGGAAAGGAGCCCAGGTTAGGAGGCCACCTGCCCTCCAAGTGGGAGGTGAGAAATCATAGAATGTCACTGGGGAAGAATAATAAATGGTGATCCGCTTCTTCCTTCATGCATCAGTTAGAGAAATCAGGGCCCAGAGAGGGAAAGTGACTTGCCCAAGGTCACACAGCTATGAAGGAACAGAGCCTGGACCAGACTTGATTTTGGGGTGTATGTGTGTGTGTGTCTTTGTGTGTTTAATTCCCAGCAAGATGTCTTTCTATTACATCAGGCCCTCGCAGGAGGAAACTCCGATCTCGGTAGCTAGCAGGGGTTCAAAAATAAATATGGGCTGGGTTTGATGTGCCACCTGGCCTGGGTTGGTGGTGACAAGGAGGCATTGCAGAATGTGTAGCAACAAGAAGAGGTCGGGACAGAGTTCCACTTGTCCCCTATAAGGGCAAGCTTGTCTCACGGATTCTCTTTCAAGGATCAAGCTCCTGGGAACCCCTGAGCTTATCCAAATATATTCAGAGCCCTCTCTAGTCCCCAAGGCCAGGGTGTGGGCACACGAGGGATATCCACCTGACCTGCAGAGGGACCCCCCCCAACCCAGGATACCGGCAATCCTCCTGCCACCGTGGAGGTACCCAGCCTGGGAGTACGGATGGACATCCCAGCCTCCTGCCAGCTGACCCAGTGGGCTCTCTGGGCCACCTTGAGCTAATCACTTGCCCTCTTTGAGTCTTGGCTTTCTCATCTGTGAAATGGGGGTGATGATACTTACCTACCTCATCGCCGAGTTATGGGAATTAATTAATGTTTATAAAGGACTTGGAGATCCACAGATGAAAGGCGCTAGGGAACTACAAAGTATCATTACCATAATTACATTACACTATTATATCTCAGGCCAAGGGCTTTCTGCAGCTTCGCTTATTACTGAGAATGGGCGATGGGGTACAGATAAAACCCAATCTCCCCCATCGCTCCAAACTCCAACCAAACTCCATCCAGATCTAAATTCCGGGAGATTCCATCAGGCTTGGAAAACATGACAAGCGTCTCCAGCCCCAGAACTCCCCCAGGGGCAGAGAGACAATGAGAAAGACTGTCTTCTGAGTCTCCTTCTGGAAGCAACAGTTTTGGGGGGGGGGCGGTGGGTGGAGGTGGTCTTAGGAGATCAAGTGCTCTTCTGAATTCCTGCAGGCACGGCACCCACGGCCCCGACCCTGGGGTCCTTGAGCCATGCTTTCTCTCTCTCTCTCTCTCTCTCTCTGGGGGCACTTTTTGTGTTAAACTGGGACCACGGGGTCTCGTCCCACAATTTCCCTGGCCCCAAGTCAGAGCCTACTTCCAGACCAAAAAAAAAAAAAAAAAAAGGCGGCTGCCCACATGTATTGAACCTCCAGCGATTTCTGCGTTTAGCCATCATCACCTATTTCTCAACTCCCCAGCCTGGCCAGGTAGGCGAAAGCTAGATCAGAAAGAAATATAATTACCTTTTTACGAGCTTATGACATGGCTGCACCCTTCTCGGCTGCCAGCTCGTCCAGTCACTCACAAATGATGATATACATACTATAAATTATATCATTATCGACCTATAATTACAGGCAACATATATACGAATCCCCCTGAAGGAACTGGGGCTCCAAGATTATGTACCCTCGCCCCTCCATCCCCTGGGAAAAAAACCCCGCTGCCAGGAGGGGAGTTAACCTATTTCCAAATCTCGGGACGCACGGTTAAGACAACAGAGACGCCCCCCTGCCATGTTTATGCGCACACCCCCGGGCTTCCCCAGAACAGATCAGCTCTCCCCACAGAGGGCACAAAGCCTGAGATGTTGGCGTGGACAAATCTGGACATGTGAGGGCGAACTCTCAGGGGGAGACCGAGAGCAGAAACACCCTGGCACGGAGCTCCAGGGGGAAGGGCTGGCATCCAGACAGCAGGAGCAGACCCTAGGACACTCCATCTGGGTGGCCAGGAACCCTGGGGCTCCCCCTCCGGCCTTGGAGGCCACCCTCAAGGGCACCTCTGCCTCCCAGGACTAGCTGAGCACTGGCGCGCTCAGAGATGCCCTCACTGCCCTGGGGTTATTCCCAGGACCTGGCACTGTTCTGCAGGGTGGGGGTGGGGCTAGGGGCAGAGGGCTGCAGGTGCCCGAGGGGGGCTGCGGACCCTCCCTGCCACTTGGCTGATGACAGAGCCCAGCTCAGTTCCTCCCCGGGGACCTGTGGGCAGGAGGGAGGTGGTCGGCGGCACTGCACCCCAGTTCCACTCTTGAGTCCCGGGGCTGGGCACCCGCTCCTCTCTTCCTCTCTTGCTTTTTTCCTGTGGACCTCCCGGGGCAGGACGCGGGGAGAGTCACAGGCATGTCCTGAGGGAGCAGCCCAAGGCCGAAGGAGCCCTACCCTGAGATACATGAGATAACATCGTGGGGGGACAGCACTGGGGGCGGGACAGGGAGGTGGGGCGGGACTGGTCAGGGAAGGCAGAAGCTGGAATTTAAGGGATCAGCAGAGACTTTCTAGGTGGCCAAGTGGGGGAAGGAGTTTGGAACAGAGAGAGCACCCCCTGTAAAG
Organism: Neogale vison; assembly: GCF_020171115.1. Taxonomy (NCBI): domain Eukaryota; kingdom Metazoa; phylum Chordata; class Mammalia; order Carnivora; family Mustelidae; genus Neogale; species Neogale vison. Next base: position 9,927,408 of record NC_058104.1, read on the forward strand.
GCACGGAGGGAAGGATGACGGGGGATGGTTCATCCGGACAGAGAGCAGAGCCTTCTAGCAGGATGTCCAGGGCAAAGAGGGGCGTGTTGCCAGGCTGGGGGTGGGGCTGGATCCTCTAGCCCTAGCTCAGGGACCCCTGCCCCGTCCTCTGGCCACCCCCCCCAGCATGCCTGGTCACAAGGAGTCCGCGAGGCACGGATGGTTCTCTGCTCTGATTCCCAAATAGTCAGGTGCTGGTCAGCTCCGAGAACCGGCCAGCCCCCGGTGCCACCCACCCCCCAAGCGAGGAGCCGGGGACGGCAGGCTTCGCCCCGAGTCACAAGTGGCGGGCGCACAGCCTCCCAGAGCCTCCTCCATCTGGATGGCAGGCGACCCTAACTGTAGCTCGTCCTTGAATCACATCTTGTAAAAAATCATTTGCACATTTGAATTCAAAGCCCCTCAAAAGAGTATAAACACCACCATTCCGAGTACCATAAAAACCGCGTTGAGCATTTATGGAAACTAAAACATGTGTATTAACATATGGCAAAAATTTCACTTACTGCATCTTTTTAGCATTGGACTGATGCATGAGGCATCTGTGCTAAAAAGCGTTTGAATGGAGGCTTCAGAAAAGAGCAGAACGCAGAAAAGGCTGTCGCCAAGCCTGGGCTGTTGGCAGGGCTGCAGGGAAGCCCGAGGACCCGTTCCCCATCCCCCGAGGAGAGCTGCGGGCTCTGGCAGAGGGGCAGGGGGCCACCGGCCAGAAGGCAGGATGGGGGTGCCCGCACGGCCCCGGCGCGCCCACCCCAAACTCAGCAGCACAGGCTTCCCGGCTCCTGCCCTCTGGTCCCTCCTTCCCTCTCCTTGTTTTTGTCTCCCATCTCAGAGACCAGATGGGTCTCAGGGGAGAGGGTGGTCAGCGTTGGAAACAGGAGAGAAAAGCCCTCCTGGGTCTTTTCTCTTCCTTTGGTTCTAGGCAGGAGAGAGTTGAGCCCTTGGGCACCCCAGGGCCCACAGTTCCAGCTCTTGACGGGGCCCCCAGAACAGGGATTCCACCAGCTTTGACCCGGAGCGAGCTGTCCCTGGGGCTCTCCATGGGTACCGCGCCTCAGGGGCCGGTCAGAAACAATCCTCTTGTTCTAGGATTCTAGGCACCGGGGGTCCCACTCCCCAGACTCGGGTCCGGATGCCAGCTTCTGTTTCCAGCTGTGGGAGATGCTGGTGAGAACGTTCAGGCCCTCACAAAACCCAGGCTGGCTTAAGGCTTTGACGAGGCCGTTTTTTCACGGTTTCACATTTCTTTGACTTATTTTGCTACTGTGCGTTGCAGAAAAGGCCAGGTGGGCTTTCAAGTTCCCTGAAGTGGGAGACCCATCCGGAAGGGGCACGCAGAGAGCCTGCCAGGCAGCTGTGGGACACGTCTATCGACGGCTTTGCCACACATTTGTGCTCCTGATTACATGAAATCAAGCACGGAGGGACGGGAAACTTGACGCCACAGCATCTTGCAGCTTTAGGCCTGGGGTGACCCTCCGCCATTCAATTGGAGGGAAGGGTGTGTGAGTGACGAGCCGCGTTCTCGGTAGCAAGTCGGAGCCCCTATGACCGTATCGTGATCATGCTGACCGCCAAGCAAGGCCCTTGCAAGGTGGATGCCAGTGCGCCCTGGGGTTTTCTGTCCAGGGCTGAGCAAGTCTATTTCTCTTTCAGGCGACAGGATGGCCGCCCAAGGTGGGCAGCGTGGGGTAACCAAGCCTGCCTGGCACTGGGAGCCTCCGTTGATTTTCCTCCCTCTGGCCCCCCTGGTGATCTGTTGCACCCTGGTGTCTGGTCTGTCAGCTGATGGGATAGGTTGGGGACTGCTGGCCAGATCCCCATAATGCCTGTCAGAACACGGAGGTCCAGTCTTCCAGGTTCAGGAGGAAATGAATCCCCTGCCCTCCTCTCCACGAGGGAGCTCCTGGCTGCACCCAGACACACCGTTTGCAAAGTGCCTTTAAACACACTGTCGCAGTTGAGATACTGTGCTCAACCCTTGGCCCATGGGCCCCTCTCTCCCCCGATGGCTCCCAGGCAGGAAAGCTTGATTCTCACACCAGGAGCCCATCTCCAGAAAGCAGACCCCCCCCCCTTCCTTGCTCAGTGGGTGCTAGCCGGGTGCTTGAGGACTCCTTACCAGAAAGTGGCCTCGGAGGGTCAAACTAATCACCTGGGTCTCCGTGTCTGTCACGATCAGAACCCGACATGGAGACAAAATTATATCCCACGTTTCCTTCCTCGCCTTGATAAAGATCAAAGCCCACGAGGTAATGCCAAAGATCACCAGCCCTTGCCCAGAGCCAGCATCCTGGGTTCAGAATTCATTCCTGCCTGACTTTCCCTTTCTCTCTGATTCCGGAGAGAGTGAGAGCGAGAAGGAAAGCTCCCAACGCACAAACAAGCTAGAAGGAGATAAGATGATACCCTCTCGTGACCCTCCCCCTGGTATTTTGACTTCCAGAGAAGGCAGCCCAGTGTTTGCATTGGCAAAGAAAGTGGGGTAATTGATCTCCCTTACGACATCTCTGAGAATGCGTTCCTCCCTGCTTTCATTTCAGCCTCAAGGTGTGGAGAGGAAGGCTGCTCTCCGAAAAACAGGAAAAACACAATCCTCCCGTTAACCGGTGTGCAACATGGCTGCTGGCCTTTCTCACGCCTACAACCCGAGCCACCACCATCCACCCCTTCTCCCCAAGCCCCAGATGGTCCCGGGATCTGTCCCATCCCAGCTTCTTCCTTGCCGGATGACCTTCCAGAGTGTTCTGTCCTGAACGGCCATGGGAAGCCATCCTGTGGCGTCTGGAATAAAGATCCAGAGACAATTGCAGGGAAAGGGAAAGGCGGTTATGACGTCTCTGGCATTCAATGTCCCCTCCTCCCCATATGACGGGAGGATGAGGCCCCTCTCGATTTCCGAGGGAACTTTGCGTGGCCAAGGGGGAAGGAGGCACGCGAGTGTCCAATGGGTGTTTGGCAAGAGAACGGTGTGAGACAGAGGCTAGGCCTGGGGGGCAGAAAATGCTTCTTGGGACACTCATGTTGGGCAGGGGATGCCGTACGATGACAGCTCGGAGGGCCGGAGGACCTACTGGGGGCGTTTAGCCCACACTGTCCCATTCCGCAGACACGAGCACGATAAAAACCTGACCCACTGCCCGGGGGAACTCATGCTGCCAATTCAGGGACCTGGCATCGGTGTCCATCCTGTAGTAAGAGGTGAGAACTGACCTTCCAGGGGCCCCGGAAGGCCCAAGGGTGGTGATCGGCATCCAGGAGACTCACGCCCTGGAAAACCCTCTTCAAAGGCCAGCAAGAAGCCAGGGTGTGTGGACGTGGGTCTGGGCTCAGGGACAGTTCTGAGGTCCCCCTGAGAATTCACCACCATCAGCCTTCCTTTGGGAAGAGCCTGTCTTCGGACGGCCATGGAGACGTGGCTGGGAGTGGGTGCATTTCTCGTTTTCAGAGGAAGAAAAGGCATCGGCTGCCCTGGCTGGCTCACGGTGACACAGAATTTCTGGGTCCTTCTCAAGCAGGCAATGACATCTGGTAACCCCATTGTCTGCTATCTGCAGGGAAGAAAGTGTTAGACTCGAGGGGCAGATGGAGTTTGCCTAGCGTGTCTGTTCTCTTCTCTGCTGCCTTTTCAACTCTTCTTGGGAATGCGGCAAAATAGCAGCTGTTCATAATTTCATGAATAAAGAACTATGTAAATTTCAGCTATGAAAATGTGTTGCATCTCTTGTGGGCAAAGTGTGGTACAGGCTCCGGCTCAGTCTCTATTTCCATTTCATGTGCATCTTGGAGTTTATCTGAACGGTGTTCCGTGGGGCAAATGCTCAGTTTTGGCATCTGTCCCAGCTCTCGGAGGATAAGATTCATTGCTCCCCACCCCTATGGGCCAGAGCAAGAGGCTGGTGGGCCAGGTTCCCAGTTGCAGCCCCGGTAAGCGAGGTGCTAGTCTCCATGTGTTTTCTTTTATTGATCTGTAAAATGGGTACAGTGGTGTTTCTCTCTTTCGCAGAACACTTGCATGATAATTAGGTATTTGTGAACTAACTTCCAGCAGCCTTTGGATGAGGAGGCCAAGCCTGCTTACGGTTTTCTTCTAAATACCTGCACAAGGCCAGACTTGCCAGCGAAGGATTCCACCTTGAATGGGTCCAAGCAGGTACACGCAGCTCCGTCACTGCCTTCTGCCCCATTTCTTCTCCTCCTGGGAGCTTCCAGAAAGTGTGTTCACGTGGCTTCTGAAAAGCCTGTTGTACTCTTCACTCACGATCTTTACCAGTTCAGCTAAGAAGTAGCAGGAGGGTCTGCCCTCTTTGATGGGTCTCATATGGGATACATCAAGCCTACTGGGAGTGGGACCAAGGTGTGGGGCTAGAACTCATGTGTGTTCAGCTCCTGGGAAGGGGAAAACTTCTGGTGATGCCCCCAAGAGATGCACCAGGCTTACTGGGAAGGATGAGAGCAGAGAGCTGGTGGCCGATGGTCAGTGTCCTTTAACGAGCCATCAGTCCCCTGGGGACCTTGTAAAGGCACATCTTGGTGTGCCTGTGTGGCTCAGTCAGTTGGGTATCTGTCTTCGGCTTGGGTCATGGTCTTGGGGTCCTGGGATCAAGCCCCACGTTGGGCTCCCTGCTCCTTGGGGAGGCTGCTTCTCCCTCTCCCTCTCCTTCTGTGAGATCTCTCACTCTTGCTCTCTCTCAAATAAAAACAAAATCTTTGAAAAATGCAGATCTTGACTCAGCGGGCCCAAGGTAGGACCTGAGACCCTGCATTTCGACCCAACTTCCAGATGATGCCAATACTGCTGATCCCAGGACCACCCTTAAGTCTAGCCGGCCCTTGGCGTGTGTTCCAGCCCCGTGAGCCTCACACTTCTGTGATCCTACGATCTGGTGAGTTAATTCCCCGGAGGTCCCGGTTGGCTTGGACCAGACAAGGCGGAAAAGGAGTCAGAGAGCCTCCCTCTACAGGGTGCCCCCCCCAACACCTCCCCATCCCACTTGTTTCCTGATAGAACAGTGACTTTGGTCTTGTGATGAACAGCGTGACACTGGTTGCTTCTGACCCTGTTCGCTGAGGCTGTTGGGGGCCTCTTGGAGTCGTGCTGCTTTGGAAAGCTCAACCCCAAAAGGTTTCCATGGAGGCTGGGGCTGGTGTGATCAGTCGGCTTCAGAAAACACAGTGAAAGCTCCCTTCCACAGTCAAGGTGAACAAAAGACAGCAAGTTACAGGAATGCTATTGTGCCCACAGGAAACTGGCTGGCCAGGGCCAAAGGAATTGTGAACAAGAACTTGTTTCTGCCCAGTTGTCCTTTGTTGCCTGAGGCTCCCTCCATTCTCCAAGCCCAGCACTCTCCTGCACACTCCCCGTCACCATCTGAACTCCATCCACCGGGTCTAGCTGCCATTTTCCAAAGGCTTCCCTTCTCTTGCCAGGTACCAGGTCTAATGCAGGGGAAACAGAGGTGGGCCAAGCACGGGGCCCTTCCCCATGTCGTACCACGAAGAGAAAGCAACCAGTACGCAGAGAGAGGGCTGAGGTAATCAGGGAGGGCTTCCTAGAGGAGGTGAGGTTTCAGGTGGGCTTTCAGGATGATAAAGATGAAGATCATTGGAAATGGGTCAGCGGTGAGGATAGGAAGGAAGTAAAGAAAGCACGTCCCAGAAAGACCTGCACAGGAAAACCTATTCCAAAAGCATGAGGGTTACGATGTGTGTAGCAATGTCCCAGGGTACGGCTGCTTTGGAAAAACAGTCTGCAGTTAATCAAAAGGTTAAACATGGAGTTAACCTATGACCCAGCAATTCCTCTCCTAGGTACGGACTCAAAAGAAGGGAAAGTGTGTGGTCCCACAGAAACGTGAACTCGAACAGCAACATGACTGGCCACAGCCAGACAGCGGAAACAACGCCCGTCACTTAAGGAACGGAGAGACAAAACGCGATGCGTCCACACACTGGGATATTATTTCAGCCCCAGAAAGGAAGGATACACGCTACAACGGCGCTGAGCCTTGAAAACACCACGCCAACCGAAGGAAGCCAGACGCAAAACACCACAGATCATAAGAGGCCATTTATAGGAAATGTCCAGAACAGGCAACTCTGTAGATATAGAACGCAGTTAGTGCCAGGGGCTGGGACAGAGGAATAGGGAGAGGAATAGGGAGTGCTTGCTCATGGGCATAGGGTGGTGAGAATGTTCTAGAACATGGCTGTACAACTCAGCATACCACACACCATGGAAGGATACGCTCTAAGTGGGTAGAGTGTGTGGTACATGAGTTTATCTCAATAAAGCTGTTAAAAAAGACGAAAGAAGTAGCATAAAGGTAGCTCTTGGCCCAAGAGTCATCCTTGTGTTCTTAAAGTTTTACCCTTGAGAGGCAGCTCTGGGACCCTCAGCAGCCTGTTCCCCCTCCCGGCCCGTGTCAGGTCAGGTTCTCCAGGAAGCAGGTTCTGAAGCAGAGACTCATGGGTAGGAAGTCTACTGGGCATGGATTGATACTTCTGGATCCATATTTGAAAGGAAAGCAGGCTTCAGCAGGGAGAAGGGTTGACCGGAGATGCAGTCACAAAAAGGCCTCGGGCAGTCCTACGGCTCTGGGATGACCCATGAGAATTGTCACCCTTTGAAGCAAGGGGGCTGGCCTTCTTTAGTTGGGAGCTGCCTCCCAGGGAGGGGCAAGACCTTGAGCAAGGAGGCTGTTTGGTGGGGTGGAGGTGGGGGGGACAGTCCTTGAGAAAGGAGTCAGCTGAGCACTGTGGGCCCTACAGCACTCCCAGAGGAAGGCAGTCTGACCGTGTCAGTCGTGGAGGGGGAGTCTGGGCAGGGGCCCCATCAGTTACCACGTTGCCCTCCCAAAAGGCTGGACATCCACTTTCCACCTGCTAAAAGCAAAGAGCTTTCTCTTCAAGGAATGAGCCTGCCCTCCTGGCCTGCCAGAGTGGATAAAACAGAAGAAGGCAGATGAAAGGGTCCTGGGGCTGGCTCAGCTGGTAGAGCCGGCAACTCTTGATCTCAGAGTCATGAGTTCAAGCCCCACATTAGGGGTAGAATTAATTAAAAAAGAAGGCAGACTTGTTTCCAAAGGACCATAATAGGGATAATCTTTAAAATAGCAACATCAGAGCACATTTCTGGCATAAGAAGGAGGAAACTGATCCCCACCTTGTCTCCTGCTTTTTTCCCCTGTGGTTTTTTGTTTTTTCTTTTTTGTTTTTTTAAAGACAGTTTGAAAATGGAGATACCATCCACATAACATAAAATTGGTTCCTCCTTGTTTTTAAATATTTTTTTCCTCCCCTTCCGTCACTGGAAGGCATTTGGGCACAAGGTTCACCCGTGAAGAAGCAGCGACTCTGACCATGGAGAAATAAAGATCAGCAGGAGGATTTTAGAATGGAAATGGTAACAAGCGTCTTTGGAGAATTGGCAAAGTCACTTTTTACTCCAAGAGATGGAGGTCCCTTGTTGGTTATATCTACCCCTGAAAAACTTGGATGTAGATAGGATAGAAAGAATCTGGCTAACCCTTTAAATATTCTTTCAGTGTAAAAGAAGGGAAATTGACTTTAGGGTGTTTGCTGAAGCTTTTCTTGGTGGTTGGGGGGCGGTCAGTGATACATGATGATCAGTCCCACCAATGAAAGCAAATCGGATCATCAGATTTTCTGAGTCACCTGAGAAGCCATGATTTGAAGCCACATTTTACTACCTGGAGTTCCTGTCTCCAAACCAAATTAAGCAGAAAAACAAGTTAAAAAAAAAAAAAACAAAACAAGAACAACAAAAAAAAACCCTTAAATAATTATGGAAGTAGGCAGAAGTTTTTTTTTTTTTCTTTCTTTTTTTTGTGATCAAAATGGTTGATAACGCTTGTCTAAGGAGTGAAAAACATCGCATATAAAAGTTTAATCTGAGTGTTTTCGTTGTTAAAAATCTCCTGTGAATCATGAATTATGAAAAACATGACCGGGGAAGGCTGTGAACAAGTTGATTCAAGTATCTCAAACATCTGATGATCTCATGCCCCAGTCCAGCTTGGTTTCTGGAACTGTCAGGGTTTTATCAGGTTCAGAGCTCACTGATGGCCTCATGCAGGCTCCCGGCCTCGCCCGCCCAGCTCCTTCCACACGGGCGCCAGAATACTTGGAAGGCACTTGGGACATCACGAAGAGCCGGTGCCCTGTGGGGAAAAGGGGGGAGTGTCACTAGGGAATGGAGTAGTGGAGGCCGGTGTGGCTCTCCTGTTCTCAAACTCAAAGACAGACCCCAAAAAGGAGGGGCTTGGTGCGATCGACTTTGACCTCACGATCTCTGACCTTGGACTCTTCCCTGAAGCACGAACCTGGCGCCTTCCTTCCTTCATCATGTGTTTACTAAGCACCTACTATGTGCCTGGCTTGTAGGTGATGGGAATGCAGAGAGAGAGTCCAGTGGCTGAAACTAAAAAAGTAACTGAAATAGGTTTTTTATTTTTTTTAAAGATTTTATTTATTTATTTGAAAGACAGAGATCACAAGTAGGCAGAGAGACAGAGAGAAGCAGACTTCCTGCCGAGCAAAGAGCCCGATATGGGGCTCGATCCCAGAACTCTGGGAGTCATGACCTGAGCCGAAGGCAGAGGCTTTAACCCACTGAGCCACGCAGGTGCCCCAGTAACTGAAATAGGTTTAAACAAACAAATTGCAGGTGACTTTTGACTCTGGGTAGGAATCTGTCGTTGGGAATGCCAAAAGATGGCTTTGACCTTGAAAGTCAGGGGTGTCTGCCTGTCCCAGAGAGTGGCTGGCTGAACTGTAGGCAAGAAAAATTGCCTGCCCTTTGCCTGGGGTGGTTAAGCTCTGGGCAAAGAAAGGAGTCAGCGGCAAAGCTGGTGTCCGTTGTTAGAAGATGCTAGCAAGCTAGTCCATCAGGACAGAAGGGCACTGACCTAGCAGAGTGCAGCCTGGCCATACCGGGGCTACACTCTGTGTGCGTGTGCATTGCCCAAGCAGGGAAGTGTGTGGAGCAGGACAGGAGGCTAAGAGTTTTAACTCAAGGGAAAACGAAGGAGAAACTAAAAAGTTAGCTGGACACAGGCCAAGAAAGAGTATTTCCGGATGCTCGCCCAGGTGGCCCTGCAGACTGTGAGATGGGTGATTCAGTCCCTATGTCCTGCACACTGGAGGAGACAGAAGACAAGCTTAATGGCATGGAAGGGACATGAAAAACAGAGAGGTCTGGGCCCCTGCTGCCCTGCTTCTGTTCTTTCTGAATGCAAAGCCAGCAACCAGCCCCTTGATGTCCACTTCTATTACGTCCTTGATAAGCAGGACCTAGGTCATGCAGAACAGATTGTTGTTTTGTTTTTTTAAGATTTTATTTATTTATTAGAGAGAGAGAGAGGTAGAATAGAAGCAGGGGGAGCAGCAGAGGGACAGGGAGAAGCAGGCTCCCTGCTGATCAGGGAGCCCAACATGGGGCTTGATCCCAGCAGCCTGGGATCATGACCTGAGCTGAAGGCAGACGCTTCACTGACTGAACCATGCAGGCCTTCCCAGATCTGATTTCTTAATCACCTTCTCATCTCCTTTTTTCCAGTCCCACCTAAGACCTGGAGCAGCCCAGCCCAGCCCAGCCATGCCCTCTCAGGGTGGGGGCCAGGGGCATGCTGCCTTCCCCAAGGCCTGGTCTGTCTCCTTTTAGCTTGGCCAGAGGACTTGAGATGTCCCCATGAGCGGACTGAGAACGTCAAAGTGGGACCCCAGTGATGAGTCCGAGCTCCCGAGAATTTGAGCGTCTTCTGCGTACCAGACACCATAGCCAGTAACTTACACACATAATACCTCATGTATTCGCCATCACACGTTTTCACTCGTCCTTGCTCCAAAACACAGGGTCACCAAATACACTGTAGCATAGCTCTACCCCTCAAAATGGGTCCACAGTGGCGGATGGAGCTCAGTAAGGATGCCGGACCAGCTGTCAGAGAACCCTCTGGCAGAATGACCCGCTCCCATGCCCTTGCCCGCTGGCTGCCTATGAACCTGCAAAATTAGCACCGATCACAGACCTTCAGGGTTGGGCTCAAGTCCTGGAACCTGCAAACGCTAACCCCACTGTGGCCGAGGGTCTGTGGAATTATTGCCACTTTGCAGATCAGGAGCTCTCCACCTCCCCCTCTCCGCATTCAGTGTCTGTGATTGGCCAGCAGCTGTCTGGCAGGACAGAGGAGGGGACAGGTCTCACACCCAGACCTGCTCTGAAGTCTGTGTTGTATTCCCCTCCCTCCCCTGTCCTCTCGGTGATGACTGCTCCCAAGTGATTGTCACGTTCAGAACTTAAAATGTCAGAATTCTCACGGGAGCTGAGATGCTGCTTTGCCTTTGCCTCGAAGAGGGTCTGTTGGAGCTGGATCGGACCAAGTTCCTTCTGTGAACAGAGCCTTATCTTCAGATCAGCCCTTCTGGGCTGAGTGTCATTGCCCCCACTCTTTAGGTGGAGAAGGTGATTATCCAGTGGCCTCTGGGCTTCCTTCTCTCTGGCAGTCCCTGGTGGTAGGGGAAGGCCTTGCCTTCTGACCCAAGGACCTCAGCTGCAGCCTTCCTGGGCAGAAATGCCCTTCTCCATCACCAGGCCGGCTTAGAAACCACAGGTGTCTCGGGGAGCAGGGGGTCTCCTGTGCGACTACCCAGCCATTTGCAGGAGAGTCTGTACTCCTTCACTGCCCTATTCTACAGGGATCCCAGCCCTTCCAGTAGCTTGCCTTAGTGCCTTCTCCCTTAATCCTCTGGGCTCAATGCCCTCAGATCAGAATGGCAAAGGACCACCACCTCGGCCACAGCAAGAGATGGTCTTGATGAATAAAGATGGGTCGATGGCTTCATTCATTCGGAGTACCCTCACCGACAGAGCCAGGCCCTGGAGACAAAAACAGCCCCAGGGAGGACGATAGACAGGGTCCCAGCCTCGTTGCTGCTGGGGGTTAGCAGAAAAAAGACCGGGGACACTTTAAAAGCTTGGTATTCTGCATTCTGACAACAGGGATACTCAGACCCTAGCTGAGTATCCCTTGGCTGAATGTAAATCATATTCTACGTCTGCCTTCTTGTTCATTTCCATACAAGTTCAATACGTATTTCCGAATTCCTGCCATATCCGTCAGGGACCTCCCAGAAAACAAGAATCCAACACAGATGATCCAAGAGACGTTAACCAGGGACTAGACACAAGGTGTGGACCAAATGGAAGGCTTCAATAAAGGGGTGTTGGGCTCCCTGAGATTAGCAGCAGCGGGAAGCTGTTACTACCCCAGACCAGGAGGGGCAGGAGGAGGGTTGTGATATATGGAGTCAGGGCAGAGGGAGGGAGAGACGGACGGCCTGGTGAGGGGCTGGCCAGGTGGAGCCCATGGTTTTGGAAGACCCGGAGCAGCCCAACCCAGCTGGGTTCCAGAGGCAAAGCAGGAGGGAGTTGGAAGCAAAGCCCCTGCTGAGATGCATCGTTCCAGGGGCTCATTCTGTCGGGAAGCTATGGGAGAAGGAAGAGTGTTGGCACAGAAGAAAAAGTTAGGCTCGCTGGCTAAATCCGGGCTAGTTGGTTAATGGAAGAAACGGGAGAGCAGGTGCGGTGGTGGGGAAGGGTGGCTTCCGTCACCATCCTGTCCGTATCGATCAACTAAACCGATAACCACCAGCTGTCCCGTTCCCTGCGCTGCGAATTCCCAGCCATAATGTGTGTGCATCTGGCCCTTAAGGAGAGTTCACAGAGGCTGAGTAATGTTTGGACGGAGAAAAAAAAAAATGATTGCATTCAGCAATATGATCTTCAGAAATCGACAGCTGGTGATGGAGAATCCTTCAATCTTTTATTTCGTCTCGGGCTGTGCAGCTAAGTCTGGTGTTTAACTGTCTGTTGTATTGATTTCCAAAACGACAAAGAAATTTCCAAAGCTGTCAAACAAACGGGAGACGTTTACGAAACGAAGCTGCGTTTCCTTGCAATTTATGATTCCTCCCTCATCAATGATGGATATTTCATTAACGATTAGTCAGAAACTCGAAGCCAACGTTGGAGTCTGTCATTGAGAGCGTTCATATCCATTTCCGTAGAACTCAAGAAATAACATTCCTATAAATAAAACAAAAGCCTAGGTCCGTAGGCAGACAACGCGTTGCAGAAAAATAAAACATAATTTCCAAACATAGGCAATTACGAAAAATAGAACAACAAAGCCGGTGATGCTTCGAATGAAATTCCTAAATGTACATTTCATTTAAGCTTAATAAAATATCACTTATATTGCAGTAATACCATTTAATTATTAAAAATCCTATCCAACCAGATTAATAACTATGTAAAAGATGCTTGTCTAAATTCTAAATTTTTCCTCCACTCAGCAGTCCTTCATTATGAAGACTATCCCTCATTTTAGAAAGGATTTTCTTCTGTCCTTCAAAGACCTGCTGTTAACTCATTTTTAACACTGTAAATTATTTACGTCAAGAGCTTGGAAACGGCAAAGCAAAATAGAGGGGATGTCACTGATGTATCATTTCATGTTTATTTTTCACCTACTCTGTCTTACTGGGCTCACGCGAAATCTTAAAGAAACATCATTTGTAACGATCTACAACTGTTTTAAGGATGGAAACCAGACCGTCCTGGGACTTGAACTAGGTAATTTTCCCAGACACTGGACGTGTCTTATCCTAAATAATTTCTGCAATAGGTCCCTGAGCTTGCCCCCATTTTGCAGACGGGCAAAGAGAGGCTCAATGCAGTGACGGAGCCAAGAAGCAGCATGGCCTGATCTGACCCCACACGTCCCGCTTCACCATTTTGTGCTTTCTCCATTAAATCATGCTGCTAAGACAACTTGTGATAATTACCTCCTATAATTCCCAACCCCGCCGTTCACATCAAATGCCATTGCCTTATGATTTGGCTTCCGTTGGATCTTAGCAATCTTAACGCCTGATAACAGTAATGGTGCCAACCTCCTCCCATGACACACTGTGTGAATATATCTAAATTGATGGTTTTATTCATCGGTGACATGCCTTGAAAATTCAATCTCACAGGGTAAGAGTTTGGGGACTTGGCAACCAGACAGGATATGCCGGGGAAGTTTCTGTCTGTATTTAAAATATGTTTGTGGCGTTTCTGCGTCCTTTCTGTGGTTGCTTTTAACTCCAGGGGCATTGTAATGTTGGCCTCAGGACACTAACCCATCAGACCTCAGTCCCTCAGTGGGATTTGTGTTGGGTGGGAAGCCTGTTTTTATTCCCTAAGATTTCACTGCCTTTTTTCACTGAGTTTGGGCCTTCGAGGTTTTGGACCAGAGAGAAGCTTCCGGGAGTCGCTTGACCATCGAACCATGTCTTGGAAGTCAGTAGGAGGAAGCCAGTGGCTCAAAAACCTGAAAGACAAGTCCATTACTGTGATTACAGAAGAGCCCAGGACTCAGAAGGTAGGACGTGCCCGAGGGTCCCTCCTGCTCTGTGAACTCAGGACAAGGAGATCAGGGACTTCTGCTGATGGCCCTGTCTCTTCCATAACTTAGGAGACATTGAAGGGACTTAATTCTGAGACCCAAGAGAAAGCTTCCAGTCTGGTTCTCTACCTCCAGGGGCAGAGCTGGCTTACCGTAGGCCATTAGCATCGGAACTGCTGACCAGAAAACAGTGGTTAATTTCAGGTCATCCATGGAGATCCCGACGCTGTCACTTTCTGGCTTCTGGTCATCATTCCTGGGTGCGTTAGGAAGAGGACAATATACAACAGTACCTGCTTCACCTTTTTCTTTTTAAATGAGCAGCTTTCGTTCTGAGAACAGTTTTAGATGCACAAAGTGAGCAGATGGTACAGAGATTTCCCATATACCTCCCTCCCCTCCTCCACTTTCCCCCATCTTTAACATCCTGTGTCAGTACGGTACATTTGTTACAGCGAAGGACCCATCCTGACGCATTATTATGAACTGAAGTCCACAGTTTACATAAGGGTTCACTGTAGGTCTATGAGTCTGGAGGTGTGCATATGGACCATTGCAGTATCATACAGGGGAGATCTACTGCCCTGAACCCCCTGATGCTACGGATCCCTTCCCTGGGCAGTTTCATTATCCTGGAGTTAATCGAAAACCACACTCCAGGAACCAGAAAGTATGAACAAACATCACACTCCCAACGGGCTACAAACATTCTATGATGGATCTGGGCTGGTAGACAAAAATTGTAACAGCAGAGAAAAGAATTATAGGCAGTAGAATGTGAAATAGGGTTGCTGTGGGAGAGTCCATCTTCACTGGGTGAGGTCCAAGCCCAAGTCTGAGGCTCTCTTTAATCCTGTAAGGTAGGTACCATAATTGTTCTATTTTACAGATGGGGAAGCATAGGCACAGAATTAGAGCATCTTGGGCCCAAGGACACAGAGAAAGATCCTGCTACATCTAGGGTTTGAATCCAGGCTGCCGGGAATGGAGGAATGTTCTCCTAACTTCCATCACCAGGCAGGAGCTTGCTGCATCATTATTGCTCAGTTCACCACAGCCCTGTGGGACGGGTTAGCTATGGTTCAGGTTACAGGGGAGGCCACGAATTCTCAGAGAGGTTAAGCCACCCGCTCAACGTCGCCCAGCAGCCCCACGGCCCTGCGTCCTCTGAGAAGACGGGTGGGTGAGGATTTAGCTGGTCTCTCCATTGGCCCAGTGGCCGTTCCAATTGTTCCCCGGGAAGCACGAGGCAGGCAGCTTTTAAGAGAAGCAGCGACAGGAAATTTGGTCTATTGTTTGAAACAAGAGGTGCAAACAAGTCTCCGCTTTGGAGCGCTGAATAGCAAATCCCGCCGGGAATAGAAAGGCAAGGAGCTACAAGATTTCTGAGCTGGTGTCAAATGCACACGGCGGTGGCAGGAGGGCAGGAGGGGAAGAGGCGGCCCTCGGAGAAACTGGGGCAGCATTTGTTTGAAGAGATCGTGTCTTAAATAGATCAGGCTACAGAGGACAGCCCGAGGGCCACAGGGGTCATTTCTCTCTCTCTTTTTTTTTTTTCTCCAAGGCAACCTGTTTTTGAAGGAAAACACCACCACATCCGAAGGGGAGGTGGGGGGTGGGCTGGGAGGCAAGCGGCTCAATGGTGAAACGCAGAGCAGTTCCCAAAGAAAACCTCACCAAACCCCACCACCTGGTTCTCCTTGGTCGGTCATAAAATGCTATCGGATCAACGGAGCTTGTGTGAACTAATCCCACCTCCCACTCACAGGTCGGCGTTGCATTTAGGAATGAGAGAGGGTAGGATACGGGCTTGGAATGACTTGTCATCGCTTTTCGGAAGGGCTCGGCTTAGCCTCTGATAGCGAACGCGTGTCCCCACCCTCCCAGGCGCACTGGTAGCCAGAAGGGGGATCTTTGATCAGATATTTGCCCCAGACGGTCCATTAGACCAGACTCCCCTAAGAAGTTAAGAACCCCATCAGCAAAGAGAGTCCCCAATGCTGGTTAGGAAAACACACCCCTCTCCCTTGCTGCTTGACTTGCCAAACACCCGGTCTTGGCTGTTGGACTGAAGGCGACTTTTGACTCTCCCGGTTGTCTCTCATTTGTAATCGATGTCTCATTCAAGACCAAGGTCAGGTTATCAGTCTTTATTATAGATGCCCCAGACCAGGGTGTCTGGAGCCTTCACAGCCGCAGAGAAATGTCCGGAGACAAAAGCTCCACAGGGAAGGACTGCCGGCAAGCAGGTTGCTGCAAGGTAAGGTGGAAGGGATTCCTTCCCGGGCCCGCAATGCCCAGGACTTCCTGAAGGTGGGGGAAGAGAGAGGCCACCTGTCCCAAGTCCCAGGGTTCCCTCCTACCAGGTTGGGGCCCCGGGACTGGGTGGGCTGGTGACGGGGCAGCTGCAGGGAGGTAGAGGGCCAGACCATAAGACCAGACAATGGAGACGTCTCCTTACTTCTCGGATTCCCAGTTTTCTCATATATCAAATGCTCCGCGCCTCGCAAACCTGCTGCAAAGATCAGAGATAATATTGTGTATGTCCTGGATGGCAGGGGCTCCCTGGATAGTCATTGTGGTTATTTGGTGGTTTTATAGACAAAGGTGACTCTTCCAGGCTTGTGACTTTCAATCTGGCCTTTTCACCCTCAGGACATCCACAGATAACAGGATATTCTGCATGGCTCTATTAGTAACCTCTTCCAAGAGTTTCCATTAATCTGTTTTATTTGGGGGTCCCCAAAGGGGGAAGAAGACCAAAGGAGGTGCATGGCTGAGAATGGGGCTGGGTGCCTTGGACCCTGGTGTCTCAAGAACAGGGTCTACCCCCTATGGCAATGGACCTGCCTGCAGTCGGGGTTTCCTGGGGATCCCCCCCCCATCTGATGTTATGTTCTCGCGCATATCAAATAATCTGTAGGACGGAGCCAATGACATGTTTCCAGTGTTTTCTCAGCCAGATTCTCAATTCCCTCCAAGGGCAGAAGCTACTGGCTTTCATTTGGCTTTCTATACCCTCCCCCCTGCTTTGCCTTCCCCCCTGCCCCCAGTGTGCATCACACACACACACACACACACACACACACACACACACACTCCCCACCAGCCTGACCCAGTCTTCTGGAGCAGTCACAGAGCTGAGCGGACTCTAGTCCACATCCCACTTGGGAAAGCAGGAAACTTTGCCTCTCGGTCTGGGGTTGTGGTCTCAGCCCTGATTTCTGAAATAAAAGGTCTGGGGAGGGGGTAAACAGAGATCGAGGCTGAATGTAAGAGTAGCCTTTGGCCAAGGTCAGATCTACCAAAGGTTTCATTCTGGTGATAAGCGCTTATGTTGCCAAAGCAGAGAGGCTGAAGGGTTACAGTGCTCTGTGGTACTAAGGGGGCACGTCAGGGAAGCCAAAGTCATTTACTGGTCACTAATGACGCGCATGGGATGAGCAGGCCATGGGGGGAGGTTCTGTCTCCCTCTGCGATCTCTTCCCAGGGTGCTCAACCATCCTGCGGGGAAGGAGCAGAACACTCCCTCGGGCTTCAGACCTGGCACACAGGAGGCCCTCGATTAATATTTTTTGGAGGAATAAATCCATAAAAGCCTCCGTAGCTTCAAAAAGGCATGTGGGAAGGGGCCGGCTGAGATCACGTCCTTCAAAGGTTGTCGGAAAATGGAGCAGGCGCTTGGCAACCTGGTTGAGAAATCCAGCCCCCTCCTCAAACAGCTTCCGGGTGCTCTGAACCTCAGTCTGCTGGTCTGTGAAATGGTATTCCAGGAGCGCAACGGCGGGGAAGCCAAGTTAGGGTGGGTGGGGGTCATTGCCTTGAATGAGATTAAGCAGTGTTTCGCTTTCATGGGGTGTCCACTCCGTACAGGTAAAACTCAAGGCATTTTATGGAAGTTTACTGAGCTCTTCCTCACGGCACACCATGAGATGGGCACCTCTCTTGTGCACACTGAGGCCCCCTCGGAGATGCCACCAGCATTGGGTCATCCGGCAGCCTTTAAGATGCCAGCCTGCTCTCCGCCTCCTGGGCTCCCAACTGCACAGCCTGGCTCGCTGTTTCCCATCTTTGCGTGGGTTTAGTCTATGCGACACTATACGTGCTTTTCCTGGCCCCAGGCACCCTCCGTCTTCTTGCCACCTCTTCCCTGACACCCTGTCCCACACTCCAGCCCAGTGCTTCTAACGTCTTCGGATCATTGAAACTGAGAAGGCATCTCAGTTCACTGCTCTGATCAAAGCTAGTGCTATGGGGGCGCCTGGCTGACTCATTCCATAGAGCGGGTGACTCTTGATCTTGGAGTTGTGAGTTCAAGCCCCACGTGGAGAATAGAACTTACTTAAAAAAAAAATTTTTTTTAAAAAAGTGCAACTTAGGGACGCCTGGGTGGCTCAGTTGGTTGGACGACTGCCTTCAGCTCAGGGCGTGATCCTGGAGTCCCGGGATCGAGTCCCACATCAGGCTCCCAGCTCCACAGGGAGTCTGCTTTGCTCTCTGACCTTCTCCTCGCTCGTGCTCTCTCTCACTGTCTCTCTCTCAAATAAATAAAATAAAATCTTTAAAAAAAAAAAAAGTGCAACTTACAGCACATATTAGCGTTTCAGTTTGTTTCCTGGATATTGTTTGTTTTCTGCTTCAGTTAAATTGTTATTTTTTTTTCCACGTTGAAAAAAAAATGGTTATTTTTTTACTGTTATTATGGACCTGTTCCCAACAAAACTGTAAGCTTGGAAGGGCTGGGACCTTGTCTGCCGCTTCTGTGTTTCTTTCTAGTTTGGCTTAACAGATAGTGTTCAGTGATTAGACAGCGAATGTTCCAGCATTATTGGTGACATCCTTATCTACCCCCAAAACAACTTTTGGAAAGAACACAAGGAGCCTACACGGCCACAGTTTGGCCCCTGCACTGTATCCGTTGTGCCTTCCGCCACCGACCATAATGACTTCGGTTTTTCTCGAAGGCCTTTGTATTTTATATTCACTTCAATTAGTATTAATAGAACTACACTTTGTACCTTTATGGGATCTTTCGTTGGAGAGCTCAAAAGCATTTTACAAGAAAGTATTAATTATTCCTACTTTACAGGCAGGAAACCTGAGGCAAAGTCGGTGACTCAGTGGCAAAATTAGGACATGATTTTTCCCTCTGTTTTCAATTGTCTATTTTAATCACTAGGTCACGCTACCCCTTCTGGTTAGAGTTAAATTACTGTTAAAAAAAAAATGCCCTATCAGCCTTTCTCGCCGTCCTTATTTTGAATAATATTCACTATTTTCCTGTGCTACGAAGATAGCATAGGCTCATGTAGAAATTATACAAAACACAGGAATGTTAAGGAAGCTAACACTTAGCCATCGAGTCCTTGTCCAGAGACTGGCACGGTTAACACTTGAGGTGCTTTTTCTTATGGTATTTTGTATGAATACAAAATATGCTGTTCTTTGCAGCTGGGCTCACACTATGGCCTGTTTTCCTCTTAGAGAATAAACATTTTCTTGTGTTGTTACCTATTTTACAAGCATAACTGTTAATGTGCAACATTAACGTTGCACATTATTTCATCCATTCTGGATGGACATTGGGCACCTTTTTTTTCGTGTTGCAGGACACTTCGGTCCTTTCATTTTGTTTTGTTTCTGTGTTTTTTTGTTTTTGATGTTGTTGGTGGGTGGGTTTGCTTGTTTTGTCACCAGAAGTACTTCTGTGCTGAAAATATTTTCATTTCATTCTTTTATTGGACATTTTTGCTTTTCAGATTAGACGTGTGTGTGTGCCTGAGAATATTTTAATTAGAAAAAATGGTTGCTAGATTAGAGACCCATTCTCCTGGCTTTTTTCTACCTCACACAAAAACATTTTGACATTCTATGAGATCCTGCTACCTGCTTAAACCTCTAAAGATATTATAATACAGAGCCTCAAAAACTGACATTAGATCAAATATTTAGCGTGAATGGAGCTTGAGGGAAAGGGAAAAGTTTTTTACTCGCTGCTAGAAATAGCAGCTTCCCTATTTTCCAGTGGAACAAGCTTTCAGGATCTTCCAAACCACAGTTACCCAGGGGAGGGGGGTGGATAACATCCAATCCAACAGTGCTCACGACAAAAGAAAATCTAATTACCTTTCATGAAAACAAATCTTCATTCAACTCCAACCATATAACTGTAGAGATGTGTCATAAATGATCTGGTAGAGAAACAAAACAATACTTTGTTTCATGTTGCAAATGTGATTTTTAAAAAAGCATGTCTCTACTCTATATGTCTTGGCACCAGGGATCTAACTATATAGCTGTGTATTTAAAATATTGGCTAGCAAACTGATATCTTACAAGCAATATTAATAATGAAAGGTCAGTATAAATATGATGCTTATGGCTCATAGCTTCCAGGAGGAAAGAAAAAGAATTAATAAAAGGTCTTAGGGGCGCCTGGGTGGCTCAGTGGGTTAAGCCTCTGCCTTCGGCTCAGGTCATGATCTCAGGGTCCTGGGATGGAGCCCCGCATGGGGCTCTCTGCTCAGCAGGGAGCCTGCTTCCTCCTCTTTCTCTCTGCCTGCCTCTCTGCCTACTTGTGATCTCTCTCTGTCAAATAAATAAATAAAATCTTAAAAAAAAAAAGATCTTAGCATAGCATATGAACTTTACATCAAGCAAGATAATAATAATATTTATATAGTACTTTACATATTTCAAGCCCTTTCAAACTACTGTCGATGTACACTATTAATTTCTAGTGATTCAGCAATGACATCAGTGGGACTCATACAGGAAGGTGTTTATTTCCATAGGGTATAGGAGATATGTAATATGTCATTAACACGAGCATCTCTCAATGAGGAAGAGGTAAAAAGGGGGAGAAAGAGATATGATATTCTAGTAAACTCAAAAGTTCAAGAAAATTTCTATTAGAATAGAAGTTTAGTGAAAAGAGACTCTGGTAGGAGAGGGGGTGTGGCTGGTGGGGTGGGGTTGGGGGAAATTGTTGGGTGATGAGAAGCCCCAGATTCCTCCTTGGGGCTTGGGAGTCCCCAAACAGCGAGCGGTTGAGTCCATGAAGCTAGATGTACTTTCCAAGTTTAAGGCTGAGCTCCAGCTGAAAGATCCAGCTCCAAGTTGCTCGTGTACAAGTGAGGAGAGCAGAATGTAATCGTTAGAGGTGCGGAAAGATACCTAGAGCTAGTGGCATCGACATATGCTGTCCAGAAGTGGAAGGCAAAGTTAAATGGTGGGGCCAGAAATTAAGTCTTTGAAGATTTCTAAAAGGGTCTTGGAGACTGAGAGATGCTGTCACCAGACAGAGGCTGATAGGGGTGGTGAAGAGGAGAGCCTACTGCTTAGAAATCATTACAGTTTTTTCTTACAAGTTTGGCAGGTTCTTGGTACAATTATATAACTACACATACATTTGGCGGATAGAGATGAATTATGTACTATGCATGTAATTACATGTAGCAAAATGTGTACTTTTATTTGGTGGGTATTTACATAGTAGAATGAATAGTGTACTTAGAAATAATTAACATAAAGTATTATTTAAAAAACAAAACAATTAAAAGTAGTTTGGTTTTCTTGAGCTCCCCTCTCCAAAAAAAAAAAAAAAAAAAAAAAGGATCTGGAATCTTCCTTTTATTTATTCCAGTAGTCCATGCCAAATTGTTCTGGAAGGCAGTGGCCAAAGACAAAAGGAAGACAAAGTAATTTCCTTCTGTTATTCATACTCTTTTGATTTAAGGAAAAGGCCTCTTCAAATTTAAAGTGTCTCGAAACTTCTGTCTGGCCTTAGATATTCCTAAATTTAAAACATTTACACATTCAGGGCGCCTGGGTGGCTCAGTGGGTTAAGCCGCTGCCTTCGGCTCAGGTCATGATCTCAGGGTCCTGGGATCGAGTCCCGCATTGGGCTCTCTGCTCAGCGGGGAGCCTGCTTCCTCCTCTCTCTCTGCCTGCCTCTCTGCCTACTTGTGATCTCTCTGTCAAATAAAAACAACAACAACAAAAAAAAAACATTTACACATTCAGTCTATTTGAATGAATACCTTGATATAATTTTCAACTTCTATCTCTGTAAAGCTGAGATTTTCTTATGACTTATGGTTCATTTTTGCCCACATACCACAAAGTAACCATGCGTTTATGTTTGTTTGTGAATAAATTATGATGTAAACATTTAGCATCATGTTTGGCCTCTGCTTATCTGAAATATTTCTTGTTGAACACCATTCAAAACCAGTTCTAATTTGGGTGTGAAAATATTCAGAAAGTGAATGAAAGTTTCGGAATGAATTTCTTTAGCTTTCATTTCACGTGGGATATCACACGGGATAGAGGATTTCTAAATTTTTTACATTATTTGTGGAGTTTAGATCATTTTCTAACCTTTTCTGGAGATAAAGTTTCTAGGTGCAACTTTGTTTTGTGAGTCCATTATAAATAAGATCTTGGAACATGATTCTTTTGTGAGAGTTGAGAGTATGGTTCTGTTTTGTTTTGTTTTTTAATATAATACTCTACATTGTGAGACATTATTCATTTTGGAAGAATTTCTTGACGGTTAATTCCTTCAAAAAATTAGGCTAAGTGTATCAGAACAAGGACTAACCTAGAATCTTTAGAAAACAAGGCAATGTATTTTCCTTTCTTCGGGGCTGCGAATGAGGACGAGTTTAGTCATCACCAACCCATATGGTATTTTAGAGAATTTGCCGATTTTCACCTTAGCATTTAATCAGCTATGTGTAAATGACAGGAGATAGGAGGGTCCACTGATGCCAGGAGGGTAGGAGAATGTAAATTTCTAAAAGTACTTTACCATTTACTGTAATTTACATCCATCAGTATTATCACACCCCCAAGATGGCCACTGTATTTTTTTGAGGCAAAATAAAGTGGGTCAGAAAAGAAATTTAGGAATTCTGGACTCAGAGCCTAGTTGCTAGTTGCCTTATTTGGTGCTAAGCTGTATTTCATTTAAAGGTGTCAAGAACAAACATAGTTTTGGTTACTCCCCGCCTCCTTTCCCCCCATCTGGTTACTTGGGGCTTGCTTTTTTGAAAGCCGAGGATGGAGAATTAGTCACAAACTTGGGAACTGTGAGCTTTCTTTTCCTAAATGGAGAGCCTGAACCTCAAGAAGTGAGCACAATACCTCTGGATTATTTTTCTTGTGCTCCACTGTAAGAAAATGACTTTTAGTCAAGATGCTTCTCTGTGGTGGGCCAGTTAACCTTGCTAACCAACCTTTGTTCTAAGGGGTTCTAGCCATCATCTTACTGTCTTTGTGGGTCCTAATGGAGGTCTAAGTCCTAAAGCCTTTCCATCTTCTGAATATTTTATACAGAATACAGTTTTGTAGATCCACTATGTTTGAATGTCAGCGAGTCCTAACCTACAGTGGTGAGACAAAGTCAAGCTGAAAAAAAATAACAAAGAAAATAGTCTTTAGAAATAGCTGTTATTTCTTCTGATCCTATGTCTATACTCAAGAAGAATAAAATTGTACTTTCATAGATCCCTGCTGATTACTTCACTCTGCTAAGATGTTTGATCAGTGGTTTATTTTGAATATGCCATTTTAAAGTGGTAGCATTTTGTCCTTCTCCTCACCTCCCCCAAGAGAGCAAGAAGCCTCTTATAACACAAAACTTTGATAGAAGACATCTAAATGTTATTTAAATAGAACTTGACCTCTGGGCCACTCAGTGTATTGTTTCTCCACTAAGTCAAGTTAGCATGCAAATAATATAAATATAACCAGAACTGTAACAAGGGTATCTAATACTCATCAAATTTATTTCTAAAATATTGCAGTGGATTCAGAACCCTGAATTCCAACCAGATGTACTTCTGGAGTATTACACAGGTCATATATATTTCACTTTTTTTTGGTTCAAACCCAGGGGATCGACACGATAATTAGATTGAGAACATCTGCACCAAATCCAAACCATTTCCCTGATCCTTCCTTGAGCCTTCCCCACGGGAGGTTTTTTTTTTTTTCTTTAAGTCCTTGCACATTTTATTTGTCTAGCCACCTTTAGGGCAATTCCGAGGTCTCGCCTGCCTGCCACCGCACAAATAGGAGGGGAACGCGGACGTACCCTCAAGAGTAGGGTACGGGAGTGGGGAAGGCATGGTTAGATGTGGCATCCCCTCAGGACAGGGGTTCCCAGAGGTGGCAGCGCAGTTTCCCGCCCGGGGCCTGGCTCCGGGACAGGGCGTGGCCAGGCGCGGGGCGCGCGGGTGGGCACGTGCGCGGGGACCCGAGGACGCGAGTGTCGGGGCGCCGCTGCCCTCTACCGGGCGGCGCGGTCGGAGCTGCAGCGCGGCCGCCTGCCGACTGCGCGCGCGGGCTCGGGCGCCCCACACCGAGGCGGTCCTCGGCGTTCCCGAGGTCGCCACTGGCCTGCCCGGCGTCACAGCATCTGGGGCCGAGGCTCGCGGCGCCCCCGGCCCCCGGCCCCCGGCCCGCGCCCTCCCACCCACCTGCTTGCTGCCCCTCCTGCTAGTCGAAGCCTAGACGGGGACGCCGAGGGAACCCCCCAGTTGACCTCGGGAGCTGCGCGTTGACGACACTGAGGCTCCTGGCCGGCAGCGCGAGACCTGGGGCACGTGTGTTTTCTAAATCTTGTGGCCTTTCATTTCCAGGCCCTTCGTTTAAAAACGCTTAATTCACCCCCATGGATCAGCGCGGAGCCCTCGAACTCGGTTGAAAGCAGTTCTATCCCACTTACACGTTGTATTTTTTATTCCATACGAATTTTATTTACATGTAGTTTTCAAGATCAAGGAATTTGGGGGATTTAACTAATCACACATCACATGAAGTGCGGGAGAGCGCGAGTACAGGAAAGTCCTGGAGAGTCAAACTCACACGTGTGTATAATCAATTAAAAACGACGATCATAAAACGGGTGCTTTTGCCAGGTTTCTGGACTCGGGTTTAATTTTAGCATTTCTGTAAACCAGGGACCCGGCACTCTGCTTGCTGTAAGTGCACCTACTCTTTCCAAGTTTCTGCACCAGAAGGAGTGAAAACCGAAGAGTCTGAAACTACAGGAAGTTTCCAGGGCTGTTCCGCTGAAGCTTGCGGGGGGACACACAACGTGCGTCAGGACTTTTCCTGCCCTGGCCTAAGCGGGCGCAGCTCGGGCTGGTGGGGGCCGCTCGGACCCCCGGCCGCGGGGAATGCGGCGCACCTCGGTGCGTCGCGGGGACCGCGCTGCCACCGTTCCGAGCGTTAACGTGTGCAGCGACAAGAGGGTCAGGGCTGTTTTCACCCCAACTCCACTCCCCCCAACTTGAAACGCCGTCCCCGGCAGGCTCGGCCTGAATCCGGCCGGGGCCCAGGCTAGTGGGGGTGCGGCAGCCGCCGGCCAGCGCGCCTCTCACACGCGCGGCCGCGGTGGGCCCGGTCCGGCGCGGGGTCGGCGCTGGGGCAGGTGGTCGCGGCGGCTCGGCGCGCTCGGGGCCCGCAGGAGAGCGAGCGAAAGCGGCGCGATTGCGGCGCCCGTCCGGACGCGGCCGAAAGCCCCCGACCCAGGGCCCGGGAGGGGCTGAGCTCGGCCGCCGCCGGCCCCTGCGACCCCCGAGGGCCCGAAGCCCGCCCCAGGTGAGCCCGGCCCGGGGCCTCCCGCGGGGACCCAGGCGCCCCTCCCGCCGCCCTCCAGCGCCCCCTCTGGGCCGGGCCGGCGGCCGCCGCCGCCCGCCGGGGCCAGGGGGCCCGGGAGGGGCGGGGGTCGCGGGCCGGGCGCCGGGCGCCGGGGGGAGGGGGCAGGGGCCGCACGCGCCAGGCCCCGCGGCGGGCGCCGCGCCCTCGGGCTCCGACTCCGGCTCCGGCTCGGGCTCGCCATGGCTGCGGCGGCGCCGTGAGGAGGAGTCCGCGTCCTCCGTGGCGGCGGCGGCGGCCGGCTCCAGGCCGGGTTTTGGCGCCGCCCGCCTGCTGCCTCCTGGCGGCTCCTGAACTCCAGCCCCCTCTCTATCAGCCTCTCACTCCGTCTCAATATGTCTCAAGATGGCGGCCAATGTGGGATCGATGTTTCAATATTGGAAGCGCTTTGATTTACAGCAGCTGCAGGTCAGGCTTCTGCTCGCTCGGCCTCTCGCCCGGGGGTGGGGGCTGCGGGCGGTCGCGGCCTCCCCCGGGGCCCCGGGCTGCCCGGCCGCCGGGGGGCCGCGGCGGCGGGGAGGAGGGGGGTGCCGGGGAAAGCGGGGCCGAGTCGGGGACAAGTCCCTCTCGCTCCCCGGCCCCCATTGATAACTCGCTTGATCAGAAATTGATCCTCTTTGTTCAATTCATCGATCAGCCCAAGATGGCGCCGGGAGCCGCCGCCGCCACCGCTGCCCCCGGTGTCGGCCCCCACCCCGGGCGCCCCCCCGGCCCTGCGCTGCCGCCACCGCCGCCGCCGCCGCCGCGGGACCGGGGAGGGGGCGGCCCCGGCGGCCCGCGGGGTGCGCGCGCGAGCGGGGAACGGGCGGCGGCGGGCGGCGGCGGCGGCGGGCGCTGCGCCGGGAGGGGGCTGCGGCCCGGCGGCGGCGCCCGGCCGCGCGCCCCGCGCCCCCGGCCCGCCGTATTCCCGGGGAAAGTTTGTGGGGAGTTGCTGTGGGGGGTGAAGCGCCTGCCTCTCCAGGAGGAGCCGCCGCCGCCACTGCCGCCGGCGCGGCGGAGCTGGGGCTGGTGGCGCTGTGGTGCCGCCGGCTCGGGGGAGGGTCAGAGCGGCCACCGGCGGCGGCGGCGGCGGCGGCGCGGCCCGGCTCCGGCCAGGCGGGCGGGTGGCCGGGCGGGCGGCCGGGCGTCCGCGCGCGCCCCCGGCCCCGGCCGGCCCGGGCCCCGGCCGCCGCGCTGGGCTGTCAGCGGGCCGGGGCCGCACCGCCGTTCCCGCACCCGGCGCCGGGCTCCCCGAGCGGACACGGCGGTTTGTTTACGTCCGGGCGGGCGCCCCGGGGCCACCCGCAGCCGCCCCGCTCTTTTGTGTGCCTGCACGAGTGGCGCGGGCCGGCCTCCGCGGCCAGAGACCCGGGTAGGGGCGCTTGGGGGGAAACTTGCGAGGGGCGCGGGCGCCGGGCGCGCGGAGACCGTGGGTCGGAGCGCCCCGCGGGCGCCGGTGCGGACCGAGGGCAGCAACTTTCCCCGAGCGCAGGCCCTGCGCTGCGCCCCAGCGCGCCGTCTGCCCGGGTGAGGGACGCTTCCTCCGCGCCGCCTGTCCGGGCGGCTCTAGCTCCGAGCCCAGAGACTCCCGTGGGCCCCCAGTGACCCGCCCGCTTCGCTCCGCTGTGGCCCTCTCTTCGGGGGTCCTGCCCCCCTCACTCCCAGCAGTGTCCGCGGGCGCAATGGAGCGCGCGGCCGGTCCTCTCCGAAATGCCTTCTCCGATCGGGTTCTCGAAAGCAAAGCCCCGGGGGCCCCCCTCGACTGTGGCGTGCCCGGCCACGATCAGCGCGCCGAGCCCAGGGCGCCGTGGGGGGATCATGCGGGGGCTCCCCATCCGGGGCCGGTGCCGCCGCGGTGCCCAGGGGGCGCGTTCCTGCCTGCCACCCCTCACCCGGAGGAGCGGCGCGCCCTCGGGGTTCGCCCCGAACCTGCCGGCTCCGCACTTGCGGAGCTTGGACAGCCCCCGGACTCTGCCAGGTGGATGTTGTGCGTAGCCGGAGCCAAGTTGAAGGTGAGCGGCGTGTGGGCCAGAAGCCCGGGGAGCGCTGCCGGGGGCGAGGTGGGGGCTGACGGTGGAGGGGGGGGGAGGTTGGTCTGCGGCTCGCCGGGGCCCTGAGCCATCCGGTGCTCCGGGGGTCGCCCAGCCTTCCTTAGGGACGGCCGCAGCGCTCAACTCTGAGGGGTGCGGGAAGGTAAACTTGACCGAACTTTCCTAACCCGGGGGACCGGTGATAGTGACCTACGATACTTTCAGGAGGGAAGCAAATGAACTCCAGATGCAACCTCCTATGAAATGAAGCGGATTGGATTAAAACGTATATAAATGGAGTCTGACAACTTTCATTGTATACGCTTGTTTTCTTTCCCTGCCTACGTGGGAACGATAAAAAAGACTCATAGTCGTTATGAAATTTCTTAAGATTTCTCGCTTAACTAGGAAGAAGACTATGTGAAATATGTATTTTTGATAAGATTAAAACTTAAAGGAGTTTGAGTATTTATTGACTAAAATAGATTACTCCAAAGTGTCTGTTGTGTAAATTAGATTCCTGAATGTAATGAACACAGCCGAATGGCATTTTTGATAAATTGGTCTACCCCGTTTTAGTAAAAATAGCTCCCTTTTACCATAATTTAATTCCTGTGCTTACTGTAAAACCCGTTGTGGAGTTTTGAAGAGAGAAACCTTAATTTTTTTTTCTTGTCTTCCTAAATGGACATTTGCCTGAACCTCAGTGAGGTTTACTTTTTAAGCATCTTGGCAAAACTCCATGGGAGATGGATTTGGTTTCCAGAGAGGTATTAGATTTTGTGAACCCTGTGACACCCTGAACCCGCGGCTGATTAGCTGCTTCAAGGTATCATGAGGATGTTTAACTACGGGATTGGGTTGAAAGTTTCCTTGTCAGTTTATGTGAATGAACTTTAAGGTGTTGATTTTGAAAAAGCAAATTATGGGAGCGAGCATCACTATTGTTTTGTTTTCTGTATGAAGCATCCATTGGCTTTGGGTGATGGATAAAGATTTGGCATTAGATGAGTAACTGTTGCTACTCCAACGAGGGTCTTAGAACCTTCGTTGGGCTATGGAGTACCAGAGTTCAAGTTTAAGGCTAACCTGGTTCTTTCTCTGGGTCCTGAAGAGGCCTTTTGAGTTGGTGTCAAGTTTAACGTCCTCTCTGTTCCCACAGACAGTAAGTGAGCCAATGAGACTGCAGTTTGAGAAGAGAGAATTCATTAGTTTCAGACTCTTCTCTTTCCAGAGCCCCTGACCCAGAGATCGGGTGGCCCGTGCAGCCCAGTGCGGGCTATGGCTCTGACACCTGAGGGTCAAGAGGCTGGGTCTCGACTAGACTCAGACCCAGGTTGGGGACACGACAGTTGTGCCCCTCCCATGCTTCTGCTACGTGGCAGGGCCCCGGGCCCTAGTTCTTGTCCCTGGGGTTGGTCTTGAAGCTGCTTTGGGGTGTGGACTGAGTGCCCAGGAAGAGAGCTTCTGAGATTGAGCTCTGTTTCGTTTCCTTTTGAGTCCCAAAGGCTTGTGGTATGGAAGAGTCAGTGCTTTGGTGCTGCTAAGACTAGTTGGACAAGTTTTTTATCCTACCCCAGACTTGTAAAAACCAGGCTTTTTTTTTTTTTTTTTTTTTTGGTAACAAGAAAAACACCATTGTATAAATTTGCCTTTTAAATACATGTTTGAAAAGAGGACACTTTCTAAAATGAGCTCATGTAACTCTGTGTGTGAGCGAAGCTTTTGGGGACGGGGCCTGCCAGTGACTGGCTTCCCTTTGGGGCATTATTCCGACCTGATGACTCGTGCTCCCCTTTAAGGAGTGTCTGCAAAAGTAACCTTGAAACATTTTCCTCTTTTTCAAAATCAGGAAATAATTCCAGTTTTGCCGAAAGTCCGTCTCTCTGATAGGTTTTATGTTGTGTTTTCCTGTTATGGCAGTATTCCCCAGAAGTATATTATTTTGATTACAATAAGTATCCCATTCAGTACCCTTTAGAAAATACCGAGGAAACAAATCATCAAGGAGTTCTACACAGCTGCTGTCTTTGTTTTCTTGGTTCTTTTAATATCGGTGTCTTTGAGTTTGGGTGTGGGAGGGGGTCATTGTCAGTGGATTAAAGGTTGTTGGTTTTTTTTTTTTTTTTTCCCCTTCTGTGTGAAACTATGTAGTTTTTCTTTCTTTCTTTTTTTTTTTTTAAATGTGCAAGGCAGTGAAGGGATGGAGTTATTCTAGAACTCCTGATACAGCTGGGTCTGTCGAGGCCCCCCCCCCCCCGCCTCTTTCCCCCTTTTCATGTAGCTCTTGCCAGTCGTTAGCTACACGAGGAAGTTGGGAGGGCAGGGGGACAAATTGCCAATCCCCTAAGGAATTACTCTCTCCTAATCCACTGAACTAACCTGAAAAATGCTGTCTGGGGAGCCGACGGAGCCCGAGATCTTTAGTGGTGTTTGAAAATGTCTCCAGCCCTAATTGTGTACAATTAAAACGGACCCCGCAGAAGGGACAGTAGTCAGTGCTTCTTGGCCAGCACCCCTCGGGGTCTGCCTGTAGCATTCAACAGTCACAACTGCTGTGCTCCCTGAGGCTGTGCTCCTGGTCCATCTTAGGACACAAAACAAGGTAGAAGATCTATATTGGTTTCAGCTCATTTCTGAAGCACAAGGAACATCCTCAGTGTAACGAAGGAAGAACAAATTTGTTAGAGGGAAGCGGGCACATTTTTAAAAAAGAGAAATTCATCACGTGAAAAATCCTGACAGAGCTAGGCCAGATTCCTCCCTGTGCTCTTTGTTTTACACAGTTTTACAGGTTTATGCATTTGGTGTCATGTATATTTCGCATACTTGAAAGGCAGGTGTATCTGATGGCCAGCCCCACAAACCGGAC
The DNA here is from genome assembly GCF_020171115.1 of Neogale vison. Lineage (NCBI taxonomy): Eukaryota > Metazoa > Chordata > Mammalia > Carnivora > Mustelidae > Neogale > Neogale vison. The sequence continues at coordinate 9,957,473 of NC_058104.1, forward strand.
CTTCAAATTTCTTTATGGGATCCTACCTTACTTTAGGAATTACTTAAAAGCTGATACATAGTTCACTTAACATATAAGCATGTAGATATATAGTTGCTTTTCCTGTGAAGGGTCTGATTTTTACAAGTAATTGTCAAAGATAGAAAGTGGTTATCTTGTTCTATTGTTTTGTCTGAAGCTCTGCATTATGGCTGCAGAGAGAGTGAGTTTTGGTTTCCACTGAAATTCCCCTGCCTCTGATTGTTTAAACCAGACCCTTAATCTTATTTTAACATACTTAAAACGTTCAAAAAACCCGGAAGAATTGTTTTGTATAAGTAGCAAGTGAATGTAGTTTAAACACTCAAGCAATTCTGGTATCTAATTGAAAACAGGTGGAATTCTTGGAATCCTGTGTTTGAATCTTATTATAGCAAAGCACAGAGACACTTTTTACTTCTGGCCATTTGTTTTGTTGAAGCTATTTGAAGAGGGGCCCCGTGACCTCTCACTGTGCCCCACTACTGTTTACCTGGACGTTCCAGTCGTGCTGGGCATTTTAGGAACTAGATGCCTGTGTCTGTCTGGACACCCAAGAAGGTGCATGTGCCGATCATGGGGTGAAAAAGGCACTGTAACGTCATAATTAGAAGTGTGATTTAATATATGTATTATATAGCGTTCATGACAAGTTGTGGATTCACCTGTGATTTCAGATTTAATACACATTTATTGACATGAGCATTTAGATAAATTTTATTACATCCTGATAATGATTTAGAATTCAGAGAGAAATTACTTTTCCTAAAAACTCTACATTTAGGGATATAAACTCACATAGTGCCCCCCCCACCCCCCCACAAAACAAAAACCCAAACAAACCAGCCGCCAAACTGAGTCGGTTTCAACAGATGTCAGCGGTGGGACTCTGAATTATCTCGGCCACCTTTCCTATTCTAGTTTTCAGAGCCGGCTAAACAGCCCTGGTTTTGCCCTAAGTTTAAAGAAGCAGGCTTTGGTTGGTGTTTAGGAATTGATTTTATTGAAGAGGATGGCTAAGATCTGTATTGAGCTGTTGGTCTGCCGCAGTTTCAGGTTTGCTGAGCTGTAATCAGGCCCCATTTCAGCTGTCTTCTGAGAAAGTGTGTAAAGGACAGTGGCCTTTGGCTAGGTGGGAGGTGTCCCTGCAGGAAGTGACCTGGGATTAAGGGGTGAGGGGACCTTCATCGGCCCCATAGCAGAAACAGCTTTGAAGCACCTTTGGTTTTTTTTAAAAAGTACACGTTCTACTTTATTCACATGATATGTCGCAGTTAAAAAAAACATAATGAGGGCAAACAGGGGTTTCTGAAAGACATCTAATTTGTTGCAAAACCCATCAAGGACCTTTCCTTCGAAAAGTAAACAACTCTCTAATAAAAATAATTCTCATTCTTGCTGTAATTAAATTCTGAGAGGATGATGTTAGTGCACGAAATAAATCTTGTCATTTTCTTCATTTGAATCTGAAGGTTCTTCCTTGCTGCAGGATGCCAAGGGCAGTGGGCAGAGTTTTTGTGTTTATTAGAACCCTGGGCCATGGGCAGCCCAGGGAAGTTCCTCAGTCGTGGTTGGTAGGATTCCCACCTAGAGAAGACCACCCCCCCCTCCCCATCGGACAGGTGGCTGGAGAAGGAGGGAGGTTGGGAAGCGTTCATTCCTCCCGGGAATTTACCCAGCACCACAAAGCAACTGGGAAAAATAGCCAGGTAGGAAATTCACACGGAAATGAATAGATTCTCCTTCCTTTCACTGAACACTGTGAAAACGAGTTGGTCCATCCCCTTTATAAACCCAAGGGGCCACAGTGGGGCCCACTCAGCTGACAGTTGAAACCTTCAATGCTTCTGGCTGTGATTTATGAAGTTAACATGGGAAGAAATTACCAGAACTTGCTCGGAAGCTTGTTCTCTCTTAGCATTATCCTGAGCCTGCCAGCATGGGGCTTGTTTTCTTAACATCTTTGTATTTGGCCGTGTTTATTCAATAAGTTAAACGAGTTAACGTTTTTTAAGAAGTTATGTATGGTTGCGAGGTGTTCCGGGTTTGGTGAAGGGAAAAACAAATTGACAAATGAACTCTTTCTTAAGTGAACGTTGCGAAATTGCAAGAAATGGAATGCCATTCTGACTGTCATTAAGATTTTATTTGGGTGTTGACAGCTTTTTGCTAAATGTAAGGCGTTCAGATCCTGTCCACTTAGCTGGGAAAAAAACAACAACAAAAAAAACCCCAACTAGCTTAAAAGCCTGTTCCCGGTTTCCTCCTAAAAGTCTCTCGTACCTTGGTTCTTTCCCCCCAGCACATTTTTAATATTTTATTTTCTCATATAGTTTTATGTTTTTAAGACCAAAAAGAATAGGAAGTCCTTTTAGGCATCCCGGTTCTGTTGGTATTTTCGACCTGTGAGTGAGCGTCTCTGGTTGATCGCCAGCTTCCCTCCTGTTTTTCAGGGAGTGATCGCTGTTTAGGTCAGAATAGCTTGATGGCTAATAAATGACGCCAGAGGTAAATCCTTGTCGTCAAGAGCCTGAAGCTGCAGGCAGGAGCCAGGCCCGTGGGCCGTGGGGAGGGAAGGGCCTCCGAGGCGCCTCTGCTCTCCGCCCAGGCGCTGCCAGCCCCGGGCGCCTGCTGTCACCGCCGCCTGCCATTTCTTGCCCCTCGTCTGAGCCCCGGCCCTGCCAAGCCTGTCCCCTCCTGTGTTGTGACAACTGTTGTTTTCGTTTTTTTTTTTTCTTTGTAAGTATTTGTGGAGCTCCATTATTTTGAGATTCTTGGAAGAAAGATACTATGTAAATGAAAATTAAAAATAAAATTCTTGCTGGAGGGAATTGTGCATTTAATTTTTCTGATTAGGTTTGGAAAAGACTTTTTTTTTCCCTTACCCTGAAAATAGGAACATTCTGTTGCTCCTATCACCGTTTTTGCTTCATTCTGAAAGGTGTGGCAGATAATGGTGAAACATGTCTTTTATTTTCTGTTTTTCACCATGGTAGTTGACCTAGAACTTGAACCCACGAGATTCTGTGTACAGTGAATTATTTCTGTTTCACATTGTTCTGCTCTGCCCTCGCTGAGCTTGCAGGTAGCAACTGCCCGTAGAACACAGACCTTCTAAAAGGAGAAAGATTTTGAGTCTCCGAACACCCAGAAGTTACAACTAAAATTATGGGTGACCCCGCGAATCAATTTCCAACTCCCCTTCTTGTTCACAGGGCAGAGACGTTTTCAGTCGTATGATTTTGAAACAGAAAACTGCGACTTCAGGAGCATTTGTGGAAGCATTGATTTCACTGGGATCGCTTCATTTCAGCTGTGCCTCGGTTCCTGGCTTACATAATAGCGTGTGCTGTCCCAGCATTAGCCGAGGTGGGGGGGGCAAGGCCAGGTTTGGGGTCATGCTCCTGTTGCATTGGCATGTTGGGGGGCCCGGGAGCCCGACAGGAAACCCAGGCTGCTGCAAGGCGCCCATCCAGGAGACTTGGTCCACTAGGGACCCCACAGTGCCACGTGAGCTCAGGGGGCCAGTGAGCGCCAAGGGCCTGGAGAGCAGTGCTAAGCGGTCAGAAAGGCGTCTCTTGGGACCTGGTCACCTTGGCGGGATTGGGGCAGGGGCGGCGCTCCATCGTCTCTCTTCTCCCTGCTCAAATTTGTCAGCATTGACGTGGGATTGGGAGAGGAAGGGTATTGCCAGTTGTGGCTTAAATGTCACTGTCAGGGGAGCGAGAAGTGGTTTGCGATTGTTTTACTTTGCTCCGTGTTGGTATGTAATTATGCTGTCATTTTACAATGCACCAGTACTTGAATAAATCTTGTGTGTGTGTGTGTGTGTGTGCGTGTGCATGTGCAGTTGGTTCTGGGGCCTGCTTGTTGTATGCAAGAGCCGGATCTTTCTCGCACACGAGAGCTGAGCTGAGTGTGTAGCCTTTCCTTGTTTCAAAAGTGTCTTGGAAACAGGTCACGGTCCATTATAGACGTGGCTGCCGGATTAATCCTCCCAAACCATTGATCCTTTGCGCTGTTCTTTCTCCTTCAACTCCCACAGGGGCTCACTTGGGTGCCGAAAGGAGACCACTTTCCTTAGGCGAGCACGCAGAGCTCCTGATGGCTGGCTCCCCTTACCCAAACCTCTTGCTCCACTTAAAGATCTGAGCTCGATGCTCACTTTGGGGAATGCTGTCACCCTCCCTCTGCACATCAGAACGTCAAACCTCCTTTCGCGCAGTCTGTTCCTTCCGTTCTGACCCAGCGCTGCGGGAGCCTCTGTGCCCCAGGCGTTGGTGATGCCGGGCAAGGTCGCAGCCCTCGCCACCTGGGGCAGCGGGCAGCGGGCGTCTGGTCTGTGACGGAGCCGTGCGCCGTGAGGGGTGGGGGCTGCAGACGAAGGGAGTCGTTGTTGGGGAAAGCCTCCCCGGGGGCAGAGAGAAGGCCTCAGCCCAGATCTGTGCACCTGGGGAAGGAGGGAGAGAGGGCATCCCAGCAGAGCAGCTGGGGTGTGCCTGGTGGTCCCTGAGGTCTGGCTCCCTTCCCTGGACCCCATGTAGCATCCACCAGGGCTTCCAGCTGTGCCTCACCACTCAGCGCTCCTGGTCTGCCCCTTATGTTGTCCTGTATCTGCTGTTTCATCCAACCCTGTATGGTAGCGCCCAGCAAGTCCCGCGGCAGCAGCATCCCGGCCTTTAAGGGGGCACAGTACTGGATATTTTGGTTTCAGACTCATTCAGCCGGTTCACTTAAGAGTGCAAACGGAATTCGCCATAGGATTGTGCAAGGGAGATGGCATATATGAAAATGGCTGTGTTTTGAAAGCTCCTGATAAGCGTATACGCCAAAGGAACCTGCATTTCTTATTTATTTTCATTTATTAAATTCCATCTTTGTAAAGCGACCTGTACATTGGTTAAAATATATGTAATTGTATTTGTGGTACGTAAAACATGGGGGAAAAATCCACATTTTTAAAAATAGAATTAGGCAGAACAATTCTTTGACAAAGATTTATTCTCTGACTCTGCCCAGAGCCTGAATGGAAGGAAACTTCCCCCTAAGAACGGGGAAAGTGCGTATTGTAGTGATTAGAGCCCGACCAGTGCAAGGGAAAGCAGGCAGCAAGAGGCCTGATGGTCTGGGTGTCAGCCCTGGAGAAATGTCCCCAGTGTGCTCAGCCCGCAGGAGCCGCCCCACGGGCCTGGCGTGCGAGGCAAAGGCCTTGGGCCAGGCCCTCTCCTGAGCACTGGCCTTCATAGCCGGCATGCTTTCTCTGCTTCTTCATTTACAAAGAAAGTACCTAGGATATTTTTGTGGAGGTGACGTCACTGTCTGGCCACATAAGCATTTGCATGGATTTGGGGAAGTGAGGGTTGCCAGGGGCAGCTGAGAGGGGCCACAGACCCCAGGGGCCTGCCTGGGTGGCTGATGGGGGCGGGGTGCCCCCCCGCCCCTCCCCTGCATCCACAGGGACTGGAGGAGGGAGAGGAGCCAGGCTGGGGGAGAGGGTGTGCTCCTGGTGGCATCTGGGATTTGGGGGGGAGGGAGTTTGGGTGGGAATTGGGGGGCTGAGCCCTGGAGAGAAGGAGAGGGGAGCTCAGCGGAGAGTTCGAGGTTGGTCGGTGTTGAAGCGTAGATGAGAACTTGAATCCTGGGGGCAGGAGCCTGGGGAGGACTTGTCTGCTTTGCAGTTGGTACACCAGAGGCGGGCATCATTTGTGCTGGGGAGGGCTGGAGAGCTACTCTGAACCGGGGGACCCCCGCCCGAGTGTTCACTGCGCAGCGTTGCGGTGCGTGGTGGACGTATAGTAACTGGGTTCATGCCCACTGGTGACAAGGCAGTCTTCAGCTTTCTTTTTTTTCTAAGTTTACACTGACAGCTATCATTTCCCAAGTACTGACCAGGGGCAGGTGCATTTTGGGCCCTTGATTTCTCTCCTGTCATCCACACCATGGCCCCGGGAGGAGAGAGGACTGGCTGTTTGGTGAGAAGCCAGCGAGCAGCAGGGCTTTCCCGCCGATCCCTGCCATCCACGAGACCGGCTTTGTAGAAGCCCTGGCGTCCTTGTCATGAGGCTGTGGGAAGCTTCGGGGGCGGGACCCCGGTCCACGGACCACTTGAAGTGAGCCCAGGCCCCCGGAGGTCACTTAATGTGAGCGGCTGGAGATGGAAGTGAAGCCTGGGGGGTGGGCGTGCCCGTACCTGGGTTGACCTCGGTGGGCGGACCCCTTCTGGCTGAGACCTTGCTGGATCTGAGGAAATTTCCTAGAGCCTCCCCAGCCTTGCGACTTGAAAAGCCACTTATAGTGCTCCAGCTCCCCAGAGAAGGGAATCCGATCCTCCTTCGCCTGGCACCGAGCGTTCCCAGCAGCCAAAGTTACCTGATAGTTGGGGCGCAGCGATCGCCTCGAACCCAGAGCAGCCCTCCTTCCTGTGCCCCCTGCTGGCCTCCATGTCCCATCTGTGCAGGCAGCAAATGTGTCGGAAGAGATTTGGGGAAATGGTAGTAGGCAGGAGAGACGCCTGATCATGGGACCTGGACCATGGGGAAGGAGGAAGGGACGGAGGGACGGAGCTGGCAGGGGTGAGGCGGGCTGGGGAGCGTGACTCTAACCAGAGCTGTTCTCTGAGACACGGGCCTGAAGCTGGGGTTAGGAGCAGTTTGCTTTAGAGCCTAATATTTATGTGTCCCCCTGTGCTGGCCAGGACACGATCCCCCTCGCTCAGTCCCCGGGAGTGCAGTTGATTTAAATGCTCAGGGATGCTGGGTTCAGATCTGGGCAGCATCACCTGACCGCACCAGGCACACGGGGTTCAGTCCTCAGTTAGACATCAGAGGCAGTGTCGTGGTGCATTCAGTGAGAGACTGGCTTTGTAAGGCGTCTGTCCCGAGAGAAGAAGTACCCCTCCCCCCATCCACTCCTTAGGTCTCAATCTAGGTTAGTCAGGGAATTATCGTGGGAAAATGGAGCTTTTAGGCTACTCTGAATTCGTATGACCTTTTTGCATGTCTGATTTTTTTTTTTCTTTTGGATGGTGCAGCTTTTTTGGTAATGAAGTTATAAATTTAAAAAATACATGCAGAAAGGTGCAGAGGCAGCATGTGTGAGTGAAGTTGTGGCAGTTGTGTTTGTTTGGGGGTGAGTCGCAGACTGGTGGGGCCATTCATTGGAGGGAGGCTGTCGCCGTGGTGCCCGATCACCCCTGGGGCGCCAGGAGGAGGAAGCCCCCTGCTCTGCTGGTCAGGGAACCAAAGGACACACAGGATCCCCAGGTGTCAGGTTATAAGGGTGGGGGTCTGGGAAGATGAGCCTCGGCCATTTCACTCCACTGGCTTCACCGCTGGGCCGTGCGCTGTTCTAGCACAGGATTCTAATGGCCAGAACAGTGGGGAAACCCCTGCCTTCAAGGAACTTACATTCTGGCAGGGGAGACAGAAAGTAAGCATAAGGGATATGTAAATTCTTTATTGCATGTGCCCCGGGCATGGAGTAGACAGCAGGACCTCTGTGCAAAGAAAGCCCCACTGAGTCACATGACTCAGTCACCGGCCAGAGCGAGGAGGGCGAGGTGGTGAAGACAAGCAGGGGAGGGGCGCTTGGGTGGCCCCGTCCGTTAAGCGTCTGCCTTCGGCTCAGGTCATGATCTCCAGGACTTGGAATTGAGCCCTGCGTTAGGCTCCCTGCCCAGCAGGAAGCCTGCTTCTCCCTGTCCCCCTGCTTGTGTTCCCTCTTTCTGTCAAATTTAAAAAAAAAAAAAAAAAAAAAAAAAAAAAAAAAAAAGACAAGCAGTGGGCAGGAGACTCTGTGTGGAAGGCCTAGTCCTGGGGAGGGATGGGGAGGGGCAGGGGAAGAGATACCAACCTGAGTAGGTGGGGTGAGGAAGAGGAAGGAACCTGGGCCCTGGTGTTTTGGGGCAGGGCCCCTGGGGTCGTGGGGGCTGTGGCTGAGAAGGGGCCGCCTGTGGGCGAGGTATCAGCGGAGAGCCTGAGTGTGGGAGCAGGCAGGGAGGGAGGGGCCTTCTGGGTCCACTTGACCCTGAGCGTCGGGCAGGCCGGTGTCACCTGGCGCCTGGCGCTGGCCCTCGCACACTGCGGCCGGCCCGGCCCCACGGGTTTATTAAAAGCAGGTGGGGTGAGTGCCCTGGACTTGAGCGCGGGGCGTGACTCAGATGTGCAGGGAGCCAGCCTGCAGTTCTTTCTTCTTCCCTGTTTGCTTTTTGTCGGTAATCCTTTGTAATTCCCCAGTTTCATGATGTAATTTTAATGGAATTAAACTTGAACACTTTGAAATTATGTAATTAATTACGTTCAGCTTCAATTACAATGACTAATTATAGCGTGATACCTGGTGGCAAGTCAGGTAGGTAGGTACTGGTGGGGTCTCGAGCCTGCCAGCCATCAGGACAGCCACCTTCTGGGCAGCACCTGAGCCACCTGCGCCCCGGGGACAGGGCGGCCGCCTCGTGGGTTGCCTGGGGTGCTTCTCAGTCCCACCTCTCTCTGGGACAAGCCGACGTGCGAGACGCGTGGGGAGGGCGGGCGGTGGCGTGCGGGAGGGGGGTTTGGGGATGCCAAGGTCGAAGAGGACTCACTTGTAAGTTTGGGGTGCCGGGAGGAAGCTGAGGGCCCTGTTGTGAGATCCTTCTCCCCTGCGGGAGGGAGGCTGCTTCCAGGGCCACGGGAAGTGTCAAAGAGCGGCTCAGACGGTTTACGCAGAGAAGAAAAGGTGTGAGAACCACCTTGGGGTGAACAGCAGAGGTGTGAGCGGGTTTAAAAAGGTTCCTGTGCGGTGTTACTTCCAGGTGGCCGAAGTGCAGGGCTTCTGGAACCAGCAAACGGAGCCTGGGATGCCAGATCCGAGCTCTGTGTTTGCGGACTTCCCAGAAAGTCTCCCTCCACTTTGCGCGCGGTGGTGGTTTGACCTAGTGTTAGGAGGAGGGGCTGTCTAGCTGGAAACACTCACCCGAGCTGACCGCCGCCCCCTAAGGCACCCACATGTCCTCCTGCTGGGGGACGAGCAGCTCCAGGATGGCGGGGGGTGCAGCGTTCCCACGGGGATGGAGTGGTCAGGCCCTTCCGCCCTGTGCCGGCACAGCTGCCCGCCTGCCCGTCCTGACCCCAGACACACCTGCCATCCAGCTGTTCCTCCACGGAGGCTTCTCGGAATGGGCTCGAAACACAGGCGCCTGCGTGTGGCATTGGGGGCCAGTGTGCCGAGTCTGCGAGGTGCCTGCTGTTTGTTTGAGAGGCGTAGGGCGTTTTCCCAAAAGCTGATTCTTACATCTCAGAGAGGTTTTCACAGTGCTGTCTCTAGGTTTTCCAGCATATTCCTTTCCCCACTGGGTGTGCGGAGGGGGCCTCCCTGGCCAAGGAGCCCCCGCTCTCAGAAGCTTGAGCAGAGGCTGTGATTTGGGTTAGGGCCATTAGGATGTCTGAAAATCTTACAGACCTTTATTTTTTAAGGGACAGTGTGACCTGGAAACGTTTGCGTGTACAACTAGTTTTCCATTTTGGTGTGGGGGGGGCGATGGTGCAGAGTGCTCTTGAAAACATTTTTTTTTTCCTATTGAACATGCTTCAAAGAATGGCTGCCCGGACACAATGCCCAGTACCTCTGTTCTGTTACTTTCTACTTTTCTTTTCTTTCCTTTTCTTTTTTTTTTTTTTTAATGTAAGCTCTACCCCCGACATGGGGCTTGAATTCCCGACCCCAAGATTAAGAGTTGCGTGCTCTACCGACTGAGCCCAGCCGGGAGCCCCTGTATCTCTATTTTTTAAGATAAAATTCATGTAAAATTCACCGCTTTAACCTCTTTAAACCGTGCACTTTGTTTTTTTGCACGTATTCATAACGTCCGGCGACTCTCACCGCAGTCCGGGTTGTTGAACACTGCCAGCACTCCAGCAAGAATTCTGCTCGTACCTCTTAGCCATGACCCCCACCTTGGCCCTTCCCCCTTCCCGCCGCAGGTTCCCCGTACCCATTCCTCTACTTTCTGTCCCAGTGGATTTGCCTGTTCTGGGTATTTCACATGTGAATGGAATCCTACAGTGTGGGGCCTTCTGTGTCTGGCTTGTTTCGCTCAGCGTAATGTCTTCCAAGCCCGTCTGTGTTGTGGGTCAGATCCATACTTCATTCCTTTTCAGGGCTAACTAATATCCCGTGGTACGGGCATACAGCATCTGATCATCCTGTCCTAAATGATGGGCATTTGGGTGGTTTCTGCTTTGGAGCTCTCGGGAGTAAGGCTGCTGGGAACATCTATCCGTGAGCAAGTTTTTATGCAAAGTATGTTTTCAGGTTTCTTGGGTCCGTACCTGGGAGAGGAAGTGGTGGATCAGATATGGGGACTCTGTCCACAGTTTTGAGCTTGGCCTCTTGTGTATAGCTCCTGTTTGTTCCCCAGGGTTCTCATTTTAACATGAAGGCTGCTTCCGTCTTACTCTGCCCTGCTCTCATCTTCCTCTGGCCTTCTCCTTGGGGCCTGGCATGGCGGCGCTGCCCCCCTTTGCAGCCAGTGCAATAGACAGAGGGGCTAGGGGAAAGGCTGTGTGTTTGGCCGAGAGCAGTCCCTGGTAGTCGCCTGCCCGGGGTGTCTCCCCTCCCCTGCGCGCCCGCCTGCCTCCTTATTCTTTCCTGCTGTTCCGGGAAGACACAAGAATTTTGGCTAAACTGTCCTGGCAGTGCCTTCCCCCAGCCACGTGTGGTGGGGATTTTACTTTCTTTTGGCCACGGAGACAGGCAGTGTCAGAGTTGCTCATGAGAAAGTGCTTCTTCTCTCATAAAAGGAGATGAGCCGGGACAAAGTCCCCCTGGAGCCTGGGGGTCAGCTGTCACCGATCTGAGCATTGTAGCCCTCCCTCGCCCCTGCCCCAGAATGGGGCAGATGCAGGGGTGGAGGAGCAGGAAGACGGAAGGGGCCTGGGCTCTCCATCCTGTGGTCACCCTGCCCCCAGCCGTGTGCAGCACGGATGAAGCAGGAATATTGCATTTACCATCCAGATGGTAGGAAGTTTCTCTTGGCTGCTCTGCTGGCGCGGACTTCTGGGTGATGCATTTGAGATGCTCCGGTCCTGGGTGACTGTGGACTTGAGAGTGTGAGGAGGAACGTGTGCTCCAAGCTCACTCTCCTAGTAGCAGGCAGGATCCCATTTGCCAAGCCAGATGTCCCTCAATACTTTGGATAGAGCCAATAAAGCAGTAAGCAATTAGAATGGTTAATATTCAGTTAAGTATAATTAGAATCGGGTGTGAATTGTGAATGAAATTGACAGGTTCCATAAGTTACAGCAAAATACCAAATCTTTTAAGCTGGGTACATGTGTCTGCACGGGTCTGTCTAGCCGGATAGGTGTGTCAGAGCCCCTCCGGAGTGGAATCGCCACAAGGGGCCGTTACCAACTCAGTTCACAGTCATTTTCAGAGTTTGGGGACAGCTTGCCAACTGTTTTTGTCATGTTAAAAGATTGAAATCCTTAAGTCAAACTCTAAGAGTTTTAACACTCATTTGTACACGAGGGGCAGGAAAATCCAGATTCCTTTTTTCTGCTTGCCTCCCGGGTGTGCGTGTGAGCGAGTGTGCGTGTGTCTCTCGCCCTACATCACTCCTCAGTTCACAGCAGGCCTGAATTCATCGTATTAAATTTTTCCTCTGACCGCCCCCCCCACCCCCCCCCCCCCGCCGTGCTAGTGTGTTCAGTTTTCCTTGGCCCTGTTCTTGCGAACTGTGTGGCCTGCTTCGGAGGGTAGACGGCTTCTTTCCTGCCTGGCATCATGCTAGACGTCTTAGTCCCTCCTTTTTACTCGTCGCTGGTTGTGAGATCTGTCCGTGTTCCTCCCTACGCATTTTGGTCGTCCTTCACGGTAGCAGCATTGGATTCCATCCGAAGATGCAACAAAATACTGTAGACGGGGGTGGCTCCACAACACACATTTTCGTTCTCACAGTTCTGGAGGCTGAAAGGCCAAGGTCAAGGTGCCTGCAGGTTGTATTCCTGGAGAGTGTCCTCTTCCCAGCCTGCAGATAGCCATCTTCTTGCTGTATCCTCCGGGCCGCAGAGGGGACTGAGAGACAGTGAGGGAGTGTCCCCTCTCTGGGGGAGAGTGTCGCTTCTTGTAAGGTCGCTAATCTCAGCATGGGGACCCCACCCTCATGACCTCATCTAAACCTGAGTACCTCCCAAAAGCCCACTTCCGGATGTCATCGCATCAAGAGCTAGGGCTCCATCGTATGAATTTGGGGGACACACAGTTAAGTCTGCAGCACCCCCCCCAGCTTCTGTGTCCATTTCTGTGGGGGTGGCCCCGCACTGTGGCCGCTAACATCCTAATGCCTTGGGCATCCCAACATACCTCACTGCATGGGTGGCCCAGGAGTGGATTGCTGAGTCCAGAGCACAAGGGCTGTTCATTTCACTGAGCTCCTCCAGATTGTTTCCCAGAGCGGAGGCACCGCAGAGCTCTCCCCGTTCACATCAGCACTTCTTGGAGACTTTTTCCCATTCTGATGGTTTTAAAGTGGTACTTCAGCGTTGTGTGATTTTTCTCTGATCACTGGTAAGGTTCGTATTTGTTACCGACCTCTTTTACACTTGCTAGATTTTCAGATTTACCCTTCTGTAAATTGTCTGGTCATATAGTGCTGTTTTGTTTTAGGGGTTTACCATGTTTTTGTTGATTTGCAAGAGTTCTTTGTGTATTTTATATGGTGATCCCTTGTTGGTTTTTGCTTTGCAAATAATCTTTCCCCAGTCTCCCTGGTTGATTTGTCTGTAGTGTCCTTCAGTATGTAGAAAAACTTAATTCTGTTGAAGTCGAATCCATCAGACTTTTACCCTCAGGTTAGGTGTGATTTCCATCTTGAGAACATCTTTCCCCACTCGAAATCACAAGGATACTTGTATTTTTTTTTTTTAAGTTTATTTATTTATGTAGTCTCTACATCTGATGTGGGGCTCAGACTCACAACCCTGAGTTGGAACTCTCACATTCTGCCGACTGAGCCAGCCAGGCGCCCTAGGGGTCCTTGTATTTTGCTCCCCATACCTTGGTGTTCCACGTTTAGGTCTCTAGGTTGGAGATCGGTTTTGTACAGAGAGAGAATTCGTTTTTCAGCACTACCCCCGATCAATCCTGTCTCCTATCCAGTGGTTTTGGGGAAGCTGCTTCTTCTATGTCCTGCCCTCATATATATGTGGGTATGTTTCTGGGGTCATTGTCCCCCCCCCACCCCCCAATCTGTTTCTTCTTGCACCAGTACCACACCATTTTATGGAGACTTTATACGCATTTTAATTTCTGATCAGGTGAACTTCCCCTCTTTGCTCTTCCTTTTCATCAAATCTTGGCATCCCAAGGTCCGTTGTTCTTTCGTGCACATTTCTGTCCCGTTCCCCCCACATTCTGCTGGATGGAGTTTTTATTGGATCTGGATGAAATGACCGCGAGAGGGAGGGGGTGTGCAGAAGGAAGGGCTTTTAAGTTGTCCCATCCTCGAACAAAGGGATTTCTCCATTTGTTTAGGTCTTCCTCCTCCAAAAAGGTTTCATGAATTCTTTTTTTTTTTTTTTAATTTTTTTTTTAATTTTTTTTTTTTTTTTAAGATTTTATTTTATTTATTTGAGAGAGAGAGAGACAGTGAGAGAGAGCATGAGCGAGGAGAAGGTCAGAGGGAGAAGCAGACTCCCCATGGAGCTGGGAGCCTGATGTGGGACTCGATCCCGGGACTCCAGGATCACGCCCTGAGCCGGAGGCAGTCGTTTAACCAACTGCGCCACCCAGGCGTCCCTCATGAATTCTTTATTAGAAGTAGCAGTAGTGTTGTGACCAGTGTCTTATCTAAAAAAACAAAAAACAAAAAACCTCTTTTTCCTAATTGATGATTGTGGCGTGGAGGGAGACAACTGATTTTGTTTACTGATTGGGAAACTGGCAGGCTCGCTGAATCTCTTCCTATTTTCTGATTACCTTGACTCTTGTCTTTCTCTGGGGATAATATCATATGCAAAATTCGTCCCTTTCCTTCCACTCCTTGAGCCAGAGCGACTTTTTTGGCGGGCTGGAACATCAGGGACTCATGTCTGGCGGCGGGTGACGGTGGCCTGCTCTTTCCTGGTCGCCAAGGGCATGTGCTCAACGGGATTTTTGGTCGAAGCCTTGATCAGGCTGAGGTGGTACCTTGAGTCCCTTTCCCCTCTTTTTCCCTTTGGCTTGGTTTTCTTTTGTTTTAAATAATAAATAGGTTTTGACCTTTAGCAAATACTTGGTCAGCTCCATGCGATTTTGATCCCTCAGTCGGCGCTTGCGCGTGTGATAAATTACATGACACTCACGGATCCTTAGAGACCAAATCCTGCATTGCATCTGGGTAAACTCCTCCTTGTCTTGGGTTTTAAAATAGGTAGGATTTGTCACAGAGTTTTTGCGTGTTAATCCAGTGAAACTGGCCTATGTTTTTCTTAGCCTTACCTATTTGGAATTGAAATTAGACGGGTCCCGTATGAAACGGGTGGAGGATGTTTTGGAATCCTTCCTCCAAGACGAGGGTGGTCTCTGTAGCTTCTCTGTGGCCGGGCTCATCTCTTCTGCCGTGGCTGCTGCGACCGAGCGTTATCACTTCCTTTATTAGTCTTCAGTCTTTTGTCAACAGTTTGGGCATTTGATAACTTTCTAGAAACATATTTAACATTTCTTCTTCTTCTTCTTCTTTTTTTTTTTTCTTAAGATTTTATTTATTTATTTGTCAGAGCGAGAGAGAGCACAAGCAGGGGGAACAGCAGGCAGAGGGAGAAGCAGACTTCCCACTGAGTGGGGAGCCGGACCTGGGGCTCCATCCCAGGACCCTGGGATCATGACCTGAGCTGACGGCGGACACCCAACCAACTGAGCCACCCAGGTGCCCGTTAACATTTATTCCTGTCGGAGTGTTCACAATACCTTCATGAGTTGTGCAAATCTGGTTTTTAGTGCTAGCTGTTTTACATCATCTTTCTAGAATCTCGGTCTCTGAATTTATCTGCGACTTATTTTCAGTCTCCTGTGGAGTTTCTGTTTGCCTTATTAATCCCTCAAGGAAACCCAGCTTTTGCCCTTCTGACTTTGCCTTTATTTTTAACTTTTCGTTTGCCTTTACTTTTTGGTCATGTCACCGATTTCTCTGCTTCATTTCACTCCTGTCTTTTAGAGGCCACTCTGTTTTCCAGACTTCTTTTTTTGGAATGCTCAGCTTTTTGGTTTAAATTCTTTCTCGTTTTCTGATCAAGGTATTCAAAGCCATAATACCTCTTCCAAGATTCGCTTTAGCAGTGCTGCACAAACTTCGACACTTAGTGCTTTCATTTTTTATTCACTTTGTAGAATTGTCTTCATTTTATAATTTCCCTTATCATTTCCTCTTTAACCCGAGGGTTAGTTAATAGTACATATTTTCTAGTTTTTTGACATTAAAAAGAAAAAACAAAACCGTCTTAGGCTATTGATGTCTATTTTGAGGCGTTTGGTTGGAGGATGTAACTCCGATGATGCCAGTTTCTTGGGAATAAATATGCAAGAGACCTTTTGGGTGCATTTGCTCTTGGTGGATTTTTGTGAACCATATGTGCTCAGAAGTAATGTGCTTCTTTGTTTGGGGATAAAATTTTCTCTGTGTGTGTTTTTTTGAGCTTATTCATGGGACTTATTCTTCCATGTCTCTGCTAATTTTCTTTCTATGGCTTTGACAGCTTTTTTTTTTTTTTTTAATTACATTACGTTAAGGCTGTGTTGTTAGCTACATGTAACAGGCATGGTCTTTACATTTTCCCGATTAATGGTTTCTTCTGGTATATACGGAGACTCACTCTTCCCCTGTATGCTGTTTGTCATCTTAAATTCTGTTTGTGTCGATACTACAGGAATCCTGTTTATTCTTTCCTCTGTTTTTCGTTTTTGTGTGCCCGTAAAGCTTCCTTCTCTAACATTATTTTCAGTCTTTCCATATCCTTTTGTTTTCAGTGTGTCTTAGATACAGGACATGGGATCTTGTTTTTTAAACCCACGCGGAGAGTCTGTCTTTAATTAGTGAATTTAAGTGGTGTCCATTTAGGGTCATTGTGGTTATGTTAGGACTTCTGCAATGTTACCTTATGTTTTTCTTTTTACCATTATTTTTGGGTATCAGGGTATCTTTTCTTGTGATGTTTTATTGGGTTGATTTTTTCTCCCCCTGCTGGATTTTACAATTGTGCGTTTTGGTTTTTTTTTTCTGAAATTCAGAATCGGGATTATTCGTGAAGTTATTTATTTATTTATTTTTAAAGATTTTATTTATTTGACGGAGATCACAAGTAGGCAGAGAGGCAGGCAGAGAGAGAGGGGGAAGCCCGCTCCCTGCTGAGCAGCGAGAGCCTGATGAGGGGCTCCATCCCAGGACCCTGGGACCATGACCTGAACCGAAGGCAGAGGCTTTAACCCAGTGAGCCCCCCAGGTGCCCCTATTGGTGAAGTTATTAAGAGCCACTCATGTGTTTGTTTTTCCCTCTCTGTTTCTGAGGTCAGTTTCTCTGTCTTCTTCCCACCAACTTCTCTGTCCTCTCGGCTGATTTTGACTGGGTCCGTTGGAAGTTTTGGGTCGGTCAGGTCCACTAACTCTGCTTTCTCTGTGCCGGTTGTTGGGCTAGAGTTTGTTCTCCTGGCTGTTTTTCCCTGTGACCTGTGGTCCCCTCGGCCTAGGCCTCAGAGTATCAGCTGATCCCTTGTGGGAGAGAGGAAAGAGTTAAGCCTTGGTTTATCAGCCTCTGGGTTTGGTGGAGAGGGACCTGCCCTAGGATAGAGGGCTTGGGCAGGGGTGCAGTGAGGCCCCCGAGGCACCGCTGAGTCCTTGCAGCAGCCACACCTGTTTTCCTAGGGTGCCCTGCCTCCGATGTTATCAGTCTGCAGATCCCCTGGGGCGTGGGGTCACCTTTAGGGATTCTGATTCTGCTAGGCTGGAGTGGGCGTTGCTCCTTGTAACACATTTTTCGTAATAGGAGTAGGGGATGGGATGGGCTGGTCATTAGTTCACAGTTGTTGAAGCTGAGGGACCAGATAGGTACTTAGGGGTTCATTATCCTGTTCGTACACAGCTAAAATTCTGATTACTTCCCAGCTAACAGCCACAGGCCCTAGCCCATGGTATGGGCATGAGGTGGGGGACAGAAGAGAGGGGCCAGCTCGCCAGACCTGGGGCTAGCTGCCAGAAAATTTAACATGACTTTGTGGCGTATACTGGATTTCTGTTGGACAGCACTGGTCCACATCTAGACCCTTGCTACCCAGAGAGCCCCCAAACCTGCAGTTGGGCACCCTCTGGAGCTTGTTACAAGTGCAGACTCTCAGGCCCCAGCCCAGACCTCCTGAGTCAGAATCCGCATTTTTATGAGATCCCCAGGTGATTCATATGCACAGTAAAATTTGAGAAGCACTGGTCTAGATCCTCTTAAAAGGGAGGGTTGGCTTTATTTAATTTGTATTTTAATAGTGACTCCTCCCTGATCTTCCCTGTAGAGCTTTCCAGAACACAGGATAGCAGCAGGCAGAAGGCTGAGCTGCTTGCCAGGGATTGGTCCACAGTCAGGGCAGCTCTGCACCGAGGCGCTCGGGCTCCCTCCCTAACCTCTCTTAACCCCAGCTCCTTTGTACCGTCGCTTCTGATAATACCGATGGTCTGCTTTTCAAGGTCCTAACACACTAAAACAACACATTGGAGGAAGGCAGGGGAAGTTCTCGTGGTAGGACAGCTGTCAGCTTGGATGCAGAAGACCAGAAAGACCAAAGAATCGCAGGCCGGTGGTGTCGGGGCCGCTTCTACGCGTGCACTACTGAGGAGGGCAGGGATTCATGGCGGGCTTCAAACCCCGACCTTCATTGGGATGAGCCCGAGCCACTGAGAAGTGACTGAGTTACATTCCGGCTAGATGCCTACGCTGTCCACCCCGCGGGCAAGGCCCTACTTTCCCCTGTGCTGCCGCAAATGCTGGGGCGAGACTGAGGACACCTGCTTGGGAAATGAAGTCCGGGAGCCTCTCCGCGGCTCGCTGCGCTGCTCGCCGTGTGAGCCCATGGGCTTTTCTAGACTGACGGCCTTTGCTTGTGCCCAGAGCCCGCTGCCAGCTGCCTGCCCTCCTGGCTGAGGGTCCACTGGCCTGTGGGGCAGGTGACCCTTCTGACTTGGAACCTTTGCTTTTCCATCTCTTAGCTGTGTGACTTCGGGCCCTGAGCCGCTTCCTCTGTAAAAGGGTAATGGAAAAACTCTGTACTTTATGGGGTTTTTCTTAAGTCTTAGCTCAGGACAGTGCCTGATACACTATCCGAAGTTTTCATGCCTGCAAAAGTCAAGGAAAGTATTCTTGTGCTGGCAGATAGTCTCACCGATAGAGAGACTGCCTTGTATTAGAAGACCAATAGTGGGGCATGTGGGTGACTCAGTCGGGTAAGCGTCGGACTGTTGATTTCGGCTCAGGTCATGATCTCAGGGTCGTGGGATCGAGCGCTTTGTGGGGCTCTACACTCAGTGAGGAGTCTGCTTGGGATTCTCTCTCTCTCTCTCTCTCTCCCCCTGCTTTCTCTCTCTCTCAAATAAATAAATACATCTTAAAAACAAAAAAAGGACAGTGGTACTAACCCAGGCTGAGACGTCCTGTGTCACTGAGTCAGCCCTGGTGCGGGGGCTGTCTGGGTCACTGAGTACACACGTTGCGTTGCTTGTGTTTTTCTTTTACACTTTTCCCCAGAGATTTTTTTCCACCTTATAAGATTGAAAAATATCTGCTTCCACATTAAACCCGACTCAGCTTGAATAATGTATTTTTCAGGCCAAAGCCTGCTCCTGGGTGTGAGCGGTTTCCGCGGCAAGCGTTCAGTGGGCACATGAAAAACGTGAGTCATGCGGTACTTGCCACCTTTGGCTTTTACCATTTGGTGGCAGACTTCCTGCAGAGGAGAGGAATTCCAAAGCGGAAGGTCCTTTTGGCTCCAGGCGGCAAAAGCATGGCCCAGCGTTGGTGGGGACTGCCTAGGAATCGGTTTTTCTCCTCTGTTCTCGGCGTGCTAGGCCTCCAGCGGGTGGGGAAGGCAGACCTGGTTCAGAATTCACCACTTCTGCGCGGTGAGGCTCTGGGTTCACAGATCGCGCTTAACGCGAAGGATGAGCATAATTCCCGGCAGCTTCTTCAATGCATGGCACATAGGAAACAGGGTGTGGGTCGAGCAGCAGAACGCTGGCGGGGCCTCCTTGGAGGCCTGGAGAGCTTCGGCTTGCCCTCCTCCAGCGGTGGCTGACGGCGAGGAACAGGGCACAGCCGCTGTGCCATGTGACTTCCATGTCGGGCTGAGTTCTGTTTTCTTGGCTGGGATCTTGACGCCTGTTTCCAAGTAGGTGTTTCTGCCTCGGCAGCAGATTCGGGTGGTTATGTAGTCAGCCCTGTCCTTTCCTCGAGGGGGCGCTGCCTCGGGGGTACCAGAGAGGGTCAGAGCGGCTAATATAAGTGCCTCCCCCAATCAGGTAATCTCGAACGGGATGGTACTGTTGCCAGAATTTTGAACGTAGGCCGTTCACACAAAACGCACTTTGATCTGACTTGCAGGTATGCGACAGCGATATGAAATTGGGAGGAAATGGCGAAATCGTTCTCCAGACGCGTGTCAGCAGGGGTTTCAGAAGCCAAGTCAGAAAGTTTGTTGATGAGAACTCTTGGGTGATAAAGGAAAAAGAAGTCAGTGCTTGGGAGGGGCTGTTGGTTCCCCTGCAGATGCTTCTGGGTGCCCGGCTGGCCCCACAGCTGCAGGCGGCCTCTGGGGAAGTGGGAGGCAGGGGTCCTCCTCCCCCTGACCTTCCCAGCCCAGGCTGGAGCCAAGCTCCTAGGTTCTACCATTAGAAGACGGTCAGGGAGGGGCGCCTGGGTGGCCCAGTTGGTGAAGCCTCTGCGCTCTTGCTTTCTGCTCAGGTCATGACCTTGGGGTTGTGGGATCAAGCCCCATGTTGGGCTCTTTTTCTCTGCCTCTCCTTTCCCCCCTCATGAGCCCTCTCTCTCTCTCTTTCCCCCTTTCCCCCTCACTCAAATAAATAAATCTTTTTTTAAAAATGGTCAGGGAGGGCACCTCACTGGATCGGTTGGAAGAGCATGTGACTCTTGATCTTGGGGTCGTGAGTTCGAGCCCGATGTTGGGTGTAGAGAGGACTTAAAAATAAATAAACTTTCGGGCGCCTGGGTGGCTCAGTGGGTTAAGCCGCTGCCTTCGGCTTGGGTCATGATCTCGGGGTCCCGGGATCGAGTCCCACATCGGGCTCTCTGCTCAGCAGGGAGCCTGCTTTCCCCTCTCTCTCTGCCTGCCTCTCTGCCTACTTGTGATCTCTCTCTGTCAAATAAATAAATAAATTCTTTAAAAAAATAAAAAATAAAAAAACTTTAAAAAAGAGGGTGAAGAGAGACGAGAGAAGCTTGGGAGGAAAAACAGTTATTAAGGCAGAATAAACACTTCCATGGGATCCTTGGGGTTATCACAGTTTGGAATTGTCGTAGGAACCACAAAAAGGGGGGAAAAAAGGAAGTACATCTTGAACGTATTTAATTGTAAAATAAAAATTGTCTAAAGGTAGTCACTGTTTTTTGGCACGTTTTCTTTCATTCAAAGCACTTTATTTTCAGTTTTTAATCAAAACCTGCTCAGGGTGACAAAAGAGCCAGCCCCCAACCCACGTCTCCCCCGGGGTGAGTGGCTGCGTCTCAGCACCGTCTCTGGCTAGAAGCTGGGTTCAGGTCCTGGACCTGGGGTTTCCGTGTGGGCATCTGTTTGCTGGGGTGGTGCCGTGAGATGCGCAGGAGCAGTGGAGGCCCCCAAGAGAGGGTCCTCTGCTCCTTGCCCCTCTTTGCAGGGTAGTTCCCTTTCTCTCCGGGGCTTGACTGAATCTTACGTACTCAGCGTTCCAGTGGCCATGACTCTGTAAATACTGGTTTCTCTGCACAAGGTCTGATTGCTCCCCAAACTCTCTTTCGGCAGCGCGTGTCTCTGACAACATGGGAACCCATCGGATCAGTGGGGCTGCCTTCTTGGCAACACCCCTCCTGGTCCCTTGCCTCTCCGCTGCTCTACCGCTGACTCTACCTGCTCCCCTTCCCCATCCTCTTGGGCCTCCCTTTCCCTCCTGCTTTGGCTCCCTGGTCTCCTGAATTCTGTGGTTTGGTTTTTCTTGGTTACTATCTCATTTTGAGGATCTCCTCCGGGAGCTTCCTGACAGAGGTCCGGCATAGACTCCCAGAGTGGAAAGCAGCGCCCCTTGGAATCGGAGAGACCGGGCAGCTGGGGCTCCCCTCGTCGGGGGTGGTCTGATTTCCCGCCTTTCGCCGGGTCCCTCTGCCGCTTTTAGAGACGGGGTCTTAGCCGTCCTCTTCTCGGAGATCATGAAAATGCTCCTCAGGGCGGGTCTTGTTTTCTCGCCTGTTCTCTGGCCTCCGGAACCCGTTATTCAGACATGCGGCCTCCTGGCCATATCTGGCCATTTTCCTTACCTTTTATTTTTCATGTCTTTGTCTTTTTTGATGTATCTGGGAGAACTGTTCAACCGCCCAGTCTCTCTGAACTTTCATCTGTCATATTTGTAGCTTCTGAGTTTTCTTTCTTGTTCTCTGAATGTTCCATTCTTACGACCGAGGGTCCTCTTTGATCTCGCTGGCTATATTCACCACGGTTTCTTTTTAAAGTTCTGTTGCTTACGTTGACTCTTCTTTATTTTTACTTAAAAAGATTCTTTTTTTAATTAAGTAAATGCCACATCCAGTGTGGGGCTTGAACTCACCACCTCGAGATCAAGAGCCGACTCAGCCAGGTGGGCGCCCCCCCTTCATATTTACTTTTTCAAAATCCTTAAGAAAAACTATTATTTAAGCACTGTAAACAGCTGCATGTAACACATTTTGGTCACAAAGGGCAGTAACTGACCCCCAGCCGTCTTCTCTCTCCTTCCCCTCCACCACCTCCCCAGAACATCCCCAATAGTTTGCGTCAATGTGTAACCTCCTCCTCTCCCATTTCCCTGCCTCCCTTCCCAGACAGGTCGCATCCCCCCCCCCCCCCATCGCACCCTCCCAACCCCCCCCTTCTGATTCTATTACATCATAGTTCTAAAATAGTGTTTTATGACAAATGTACATGCACTTAAATGCTGTGGTGTTTACCCGTGCTGGGGGTTGAGCGCTATAAAAATGGTATTAATTCGGCACGCGGACTGCTGGCACTTGCTTTTTGGACTATGTGTCACCGAGATTCATCTGTGATGTCGCAGGAAGTGTGGTCTCCGTTTTTGATGTTGGTACCCAGTTGCGTGACTAGACTGGTTTTATTTAGCCTTTCTCCCGTCGCTGCGTCTTTTTCCGTTCCTCTCTGTGTTTTGGTCCCCGTTAGAGGTTTCGTCAAATGCCTGGTGACATTTCCCTCATCTGTCCGTGCTTGAGAGGAGGGCGCCGGCAGGCTTGTGCGGGAGGCGCGGTGCGTGCGTGTGTGCGGTTTGGGGACAGTCGGCTGTGGCCTTGGCTGTGAGACATCAGCCAGCTGTTTTCTGGGGGGGGTCTCCGAAGGGTTGGTGTCGGTGGCCCTGCTCTCGAGCTGACCGTTCTCCAGTGAGAGGGCTTCGGTTTCCCCGCAGGGAGGGCTGGTAGGGGGCTGTGCCTCTGACCGTCGGTCTTCCAGTGACCGGGCTGGGGAAGGGGCCGGAACGTTCGCTCAGACCCGCTGCACGTGGTGGAGAGAAAGAGGTCTTCTGCTGGCAGTGGGGGGTGGGGGTGTCCCGAGTCTGCATGTAGTGGGGGGGGGTCTGCCTGCCCCTCGAAATGGCATTTTGCCCACCTCACACCCGCACTTCCCAAAGCCCCCGCTGCTCCCTGTCCCGAGCCTCTCCGGAGTTCTCCGAGGTCAAGGGTGTAATCTTCCTCTGGTCTCTTGAGGCCGCAGTGGCGGGGTCAGCAGCTTTGCAGCCTCTGACATTTGGGAGGGGGGTGCTTCTCCTTTGCTGCCTCCTTTCTCCTCTTTGTCCCGTGAGCTGAGACTTACTGTTCTGTGCGAGGGCACGGAGATGACCCGTGGGCCCATCTAGCCCATGAGCCTGGATCTCACATGTTTTCGAAAGGTCTAGAGTTTTGGTGGGGGTCGGGGCGGAAGGCTGCAGAGGACGACCCTGGTTTTATAGGAAACACCAGTTTTGTCTTTCACAGCAGTCTTTGGGAGCTGCTTCCAGCCAGGCTGCCAGGGAGGGACACGTGGCAAACACATACTGGGCGGGTCTTCAGGCGGCTTCACGAACCACCGAGAGCACCCGTCTCCCTGCCGTCGGGGCCCGTCGGGGGCCTCGGCAGCGCCGGGACAAAGGGAGCAGGTGGGCGCTGGAAGGCGAGGCCCGGGTTCCAGTCCTGCTTTCGTCGTCAGCTGCTTGCTGGGCCACCCTCCCTCATCTGTAAAAGGCGAGACCTTCTTGTCTGGTTGTTACAAAGACGCGATGAGGGGGTAGATGCGAGGTGCCTGTGGGGCGCTGCTCTGTCGACGGGAGCTATTATTAACCCTCTCGTCCTTGCCGGACTAAGAAATGGCACCTCGTTCTTAGCCGTGAGCTCCCAGTCATTTTTATTCTCTCTTTCTCTCTCTCACATGCACACACTCTCCAAAGGACTAAAAACAGACTCGCTGGGGATTGCAGTGATCTGCTGCAGGTTACATACCTCCCTCTCTGTGATTTCCCTGCCCCCCTCCTCTTTTTTATTATGTTTATTTTTATTGATCTAATCTCGAGGCCCAGTGTGGGGCTAGAACTCAGGACTCCCGAGATAACAAGTCACACGCTTTTCTGACCGAGCCAGCCAGCCGCCCCTCTCCTTCCCCTCTTGCCTATAATCTTCTGCACCTGGGGTGAGCCCCATCCCTTGGAGGCCCGCCTCCCCCACCCAGCTCAACCCTGCCTTCATGCAGAAGCCCGCTGTCTTCCCAGCCTCAGGGGTGCCGTCTCTCGAACCCCAGTTGGCCTGGGCCCCTCTGCTCCCCCTGCAGCGCTGCCAGAGTCCATTAATGCAGCCCCCAAGGCCTGGCTGGTCTGGGCGTCCTGGTGGGAGGAACCGTGCCTGGTGTGTGATGTCCTTGTTCTGTAGGGCCTGGTCATGCCTCCTCGATGGACAAAGAAGTCGAGGCTCTTACAGGTGGCGCCGCGGGTTCTGCAGGGACTGTACAATTCAAGACCCAGAGTTCAGTGTGGCACCATCTCCTCATTCTCCCCCTCCCCCTCCATTGGAAACAGCTTGGGTCAGCGCGACGTGTGCATGTGACTGGTGCGCTGGAAATTGTCACCATACCAATGACCAGAATGTCATGCCATGGTTGGGGTTTGTTTACCTCATTAGAGTTGTGTGTCCGTCCGTTCTCCTCCCTGGCCTTAATCGTTTATCCGAGCCTGTGTTTTCCATTCTCTAATTGAAGGCTCTAAAAATGGGCCCGTCCAGAAGCCTGGTGGATGTGGGAAATGCCGTGGCCTTCACAGAAGGACGGCACGAGCAGACGGTTTTTATTCCCTCTCGACGGAAAGCCTTCAGAGGGCTGTGGCTCTCGGAGCCAGGACAGACACAGCGATGCAATCTGTTTCCTGCAGGCCCAAGGGGAATGCTTCCTCCTTGTGGTTAGTGACTTCAAAAGTTGCCCCAGTTAGATGAAGTTCAACCGTTTCTCCAGTTTCGACGACTTGGGGGCAGCCGGTCACGCCGCTGTGCCACCATTGCTGGGGCGCTTGAGGAAAAGCCTCCTCCTGACCCCCAGGAGGAGCTCCCAAAGCTTTCTTCTCTCTGGTCCCTTCTTTGTCATTAAACCGAAACTGCTTGCCTGAAGCCAGATTAATTCTGGGATCCCTCTTTGGGCCTCATCCTCCTTGACCTCTTTGTGTCCCCTCTGTGCCTCCTTGACTCCCACATGTGCCGGCGGTACCAGGCCCCTGGGCGTTTGAACCTGCCCTCCTTGTCATGCCGCCGAGCCTCAAGCCACCGTGCCTTCCCCCAGGAGCACCCTCTCCCATCCTTCTCCCCCAGCCTCCGAAGCCCTGCCCAGCTCAAGTTCCTGTTTCTGTCTGAAAGGAGCCCTTCCGATGGCCTCCAACAGACAGAATCTGCCCTCTTCCAAAGCCCGGGGCCCGCTGGGCCTGGCCTGTATTTCTGCCCTCACTGCGCCCAGAGTCAGTCACCCGGGTCCTTGAGTCGTGGGGCTGGCAGGCAGGCAGCTGATGCCCGTGCGGGGGCCTCGCCAGGCTCTGGCACCCCGGCTCCTCCCGCGCTGCCTCGCGTGTTATCGTCACAGCCTTCAATAAATGTCATATTTTTGAAATATCTGTAGAAATGAAAAGAAATGCCTTTTTTTTTCCAGGAGTCAAAATGCATGGCTTTCATCCACTTTCAACACATAAAAGATGTTTTCAACACAGAAAGGCCTTTCAGTGCTCTTAGTTAATAGTCAGCTTTTGGAATGATGTGGACTAGAATGAAAAATGAGGATGAACACCTCTGGAATCAGCTGTTTTGAATTAAATAAAGCCGGGGGAGTGAGGCTAGAGTCAGGTGAACATGGACTTGAACCAGGGAGGATTACTGTGCCGGGCTCCTTTGAACGCTGAGGGACTGTCTTCTCAGAACCGAGCCTAAGGGGTGGACAGTGGGGCAGGGCGGGGGGGCCCAGCTTCCCCTCCCTCCCCCCAGCTCCTGCCATAACAAGGCTGTTGGCTGTTGCCCCCTTCCCTTGGCCTTGCTCAGACTGACCTAATCCTTCCTATGGCATTTGCATAAGTGCAGAGAGGTGTCTTTGGTCTTTCCTTGCGGGGATTTTCCCCCCCTCTTAGCTGTTTGGTCTTCCTGGTGCTTTTTGGAGACCTGCTTCCCCAGGCTGGCTTAGCAGCAAAGATCCCGAGTGTGGCAGTGAGTTGTCTGAACGGCCAGGTCTCAGAAGCTGGCCTGGAGGACCTCGCGGCTCTGCAGGCATGTTGGGTGGGTGGCGTGTCCATGTTCCCCGTGCTCGGGGGGGCCTGCCTGCTCCTCGCAGAGTGCGATGGTCTGGCAGGCTCCCAGCTGCTGTGCAGTGACCAGCTTTGCCCAGAGACCATGGGAACGGGACTAAAGTAACAAAATGGGAAGCAAATCCTTCAGAGTCCTTACAAGACCCGCCGAACTGACCTCTGTCCCCCAGCTGGGGGTGGGGAGCAGTGAGAGTCTTGACTCTTGACTCTGACTCTGAAGGTGGCAGCAGTGGCTTTTTCCCTTGCCCGAGGCCAGTTTAATGAGCGTCACCAACACATGTGGGAGTTCTTGTCTCAGTCCTGGTGGGGACAATAGATGGCCTTTGGCCAGCTGCTGGAACCAGATCCCCAGAAATTCTTGGGACCTCCAGGTCGGCCAGCTTCTCGCGAAGCGTGTGGACAGCAGCGTGGCTGAGTTTGTGTGTCCCCTCGGGTGTCCTCCGGGCAGGCTTGTGCCCCCCATGGGCAGGTGGCCTGCAGGTAGCTGAATGTTTGGAATGCCCCCTTTTACCAGGGAGCTTGAGGAGAAAAAAGATAGAAAAAAAGTCTGTATCTGGATTCCACAAGGTGATGAGAAAGCTAAAGCAGCGTGTAACCAAGTAAATGGACAAGAGTCTCACCAGAAGCCTTTCACTTTCTGTTTTTTTGGTGGGGGGGGCGGGGGGCAGTGGTGGTGTGTGTGGTGGGGGGTCCAAAGGTTGACTTTGGTTTGCCTCAGTTGGTTTTACTTCCTCCAGGTCCCAGCTCGGGCGTCCCCTTGCCACCCCGCAGAAGACAGCACCCCCTCCCGGCCCCTCCCGCCCCTCTGCCAGACTTTGTCTTCTTCAATGACTTGCTATCACGTGAGCCACTATTTATAAAGGCTCTCCCCTCCCTCCCATCCCTCCCCTCCCCCTCTGCCTTTCCCCCCTCCCCCTTTGTGAACCCCAGGCAGCTTAATGAAGGTCCACTTCGGCCCCTAGCATGGGAACGGCTTTTTCATCACAAGGACAGACGCCTTGCTATTTTTTCGTGGATCTCAGAAACCAGTACACTTCTCCTTTTTTTTTTTCCCTTGAAGAAATCCAGTAACACTAGGCGTTCTAGATCCAAAGTAGGTCAGATGGCTAAGGATTGAAAATGGATTGGCGTCCAGCGTCTTTGGAAACATAAAGCTGGACTCATGTTTATCTTCCTGTCGTGAAAGCGCCTCGGATGGCAGCTGACTTTGCAGTCGCTGTGAACCAGGGTTCAGCCGAGCTGGCGAGAGAGAGAGAGAGAGAGAGAGAGAGAGAGAGACAGAGACAGACACAGGCACCGACACTGACCCAGGGCTGGCAGCCCTCCCTCCCCACCTGAGTGGGGAGGGCAGGGGGGCCGATCTATGATTAACTCACTGATGTCTTCAGTGCAATTGCTAGGGGCCAAAAACATTAACTTTTAAAAAATGATTTAAAATTACCAATTGACCATATCCGGGGCTGAACCTGCATGATTCAGCTCCTTTTAAAAATATCTTTTCTCAACAAATTGCTTCCTTAACATTTTAATTTGTTGATCATAAAGGAAGCTTGC
This sequence comes from Neogale vison, assembly GCF_020171115.1. Lineage (NCBI taxonomy): Eukaryota > Metazoa > Chordata > Mammalia > Carnivora > Mustelidae > Neogale > Neogale vison. Next base: position 9,985,077 of record NC_058104.1, read on the forward strand.
CAAATATTAGGCGGCCTTTTCCATTTCCTGCAGCTTCGGGCTTCCCTTATTTGGCATATTTCAGTGGAGCTGTAAGGTCACTCCCTATTTTCTCTTCCCAAATAACTGTATTTATTACTGTCAAGTATTGGCGGGTTTGATCCAGCTGTCATCAGAACGTTTGGAAATATTGTTCTTTGCCAGAATGCTGATTTAATGATCTAATACTGACACGGCTTGTTTTCTCCACTGATTTGATAACTTACTTGTTCAATAAACTCCCCTCTTCGTGAGCCACGCTGTTCTTTTTCTTCCCTTTTTATTTTTTCTCCTTCTGTAAGCTTTATGGAGAGTGTCTCTCTTCTTTTTAAAAGATTTATTTATTTATTTTTCATTCATCCATTTGCCAGAGAGAGAGAGAGCGCAAGCAGGCAGAGGGGCAGGCAGAGGCAGAGAGAGAAGCAGGCCCCCTGCTGAGCAAGGAGCCCAGTGCCAGACTCGATCACAGGAGTGGGATCATGACCCAAGGCGAAGCAGCTTAACCGACTGAGCCACCCAGGCATCCCTTATTTATTTATTTTTGAGAGAGAGAGAGAGAGAGAGAGAGAGAATAGGAGGGGCAGAGGGAGAGAGAATCTCCAGGAGACTCCAGACTCTGCTAGGACCCCCAGGCAGGGCTCGATCTCACCACCCTGAGATCATCACCTGACCTGAAACCAAGATTTGGATGCCTGACTGACCGCACCATCCAGGCATCTTCATGGGCAGAGGCTTAAAGACAACCATAGAAGGGGTATTAACCCCCCTTTCTTTCTCTCTTTCCCTCCCTCTCTCCACCCTCCTTCAGAAAACTTTTCCTCAGGGAAAATTTCAAACGTACACCAAAGGAGAGAGGCAGCCAGAAAGCGAATCCCCCGCGTTCGGCCAACCAGCTTGACCAGTTATGAGCTCACGGCCAGTCCAGTTTCATCTCTGCCCCCCCACGTACTTGCATTCCAGAAGAGGCCTCAGATTATTTATTCCATAAATATTTTAAGTATGTATCTCTAAAAGGTCATGTGTTTATTTATTTTTTTAAACACCATATACCAGTATCATACCTAAAAACAACAACAGTGTGACAAAGGAGTTTCTATAGTGTGGCACCCTGGAGAATTGTTTCTGTCAGGAGGAAGGAGGTCCGCTTCACTCAGTCCTGCCCCAGGTCCTTTGCTGCTGCTGCTGCTCCTGCCGGACCCCCCCCCCCCCCCACCTGCTGCAGGACCAGAGGGCTAGTTACTCTGGGCTCTCCAGCCTCATTTGCTTTGTGTAGACAACCAGGGAGTTGCGCTAGTTCCTCTGACTCAAAATCTTGTCTCTGGACTTCTGAGATGCTGACTTGCTTTGGAATGGGCTGCTCGGGCTCCCTGGAGGAGGAGGAGGGAGGCACGTGCTTTTTGCTGATGGGTTTTGCTTCCAACAGGGCGAGTTCCACCTCATTCCTGCCTGATGGGAGTTCGCCTTTTGCCTTTGGCTGCATTGTCCACCTGTAGTTGAATGTGTGCTCCTGGTCATCTTTTTTATCCTGGGGGATCCCTTCCCTTCGTGGGCCCGGATTCTCTTTTTTTTTGGCTCGTGACTCTGTGAAGTGGTGGATCCTCTAAGTGGAAGGTCACTTTCCACATTTCATAGTTAGCTGTTCAAGGTCAGTTACCAGGTGTCCCATTTACAACCCATTTTCACCCCAGTCTTTTGGAACTGAAACGTTTGGGTCATCTGAATTTAACAGACTGCCTGGCACTGCGCCAGAGGCTGGGGCTTCAGAGCTCGTTCAAGTGCTGGCTGTTTGTTTGGAAGCTCCTGTATGGAGAGGAGAAGGCACCCGTCCCCCGCCCCGCCTGCCTCGGGGTGAGCCAGTGGTGGGGCTGGGGGCTCAGTGCGAGGGGCTGGGTGGATGCAAGGTCCCCATTTGGTGGTAATGGGACTGCTGGGCCTTGGGGCATGGCCGGGATCTGCATGTGTCTAGTCTGGTGGACGGTGGTGGAGCGTCACGTGTCCATCCCCTATCATCACTCTCCTGGAGTCATAATCACCATTAACATTGTGATTCACTTCCTTTGGATCTTTCCCTACAAATATGCGTATATATGCGATCTATTCAAGTTCTCGGGAACTCCAGAAACACTCACAGAGCACCTGGCCGCGTGCCCAGACACGCTTCTTGGTCCTGGGGTTGGTAGAGATCAGGAGGGTTCTTGCCCTCAAAGAGCTTCCGTTCTGGTAGGTTTATATAATACATCCTATCAGAGAGGAGATGATGTTCTGTTAGTTCACTTTACAAATTACATCAGGCCATGCATGGAATTATTTGCCTGCCCTTCCAGCCGGCAATTGCCCTTCAGCTTGACAGAGAACAGCTGCCTATGAAATGTGACCCTCTCAACGCCAGCCCCCCTGACCCTGGCCCAGAAGGTGCTCAGGGACGGCTCCCAGCTGGGCGGGCTCAGGACCCGCCCCCTTTCCCACTGCGTTCCCTGTAAAGGATGGGTTTCTCCTCTTTTTGAGTAGTTATACTGACCTAATTGGCATTGAGGGACATATTTAAAATCCCGAGATACTTTGCAACCCAAGTATGTCCTTAAATCGTTTGACTCCCAGGGCGGGTGTGGGGCAAGTGTTACATTGGAATTCTTAGAATTTATAAGTGCCGGGAATGTGTTTGGAAATGTCGGACCTGAAGTTTAATGTGTAGAAAGGATGGATGTCCTATATTGTTCAGTGTATTTGGAGAATTTGGTCCAAATTCAGATACATACCCAAACAGAGGAGCATAATGAATTCTTTTGTACCCACTGTCCAGCTTCCAGAATTATCTGCTCACAGCCAACCTTGTTTTAGGTGTACTTTCTCATTGCCCACCCCAACTTAATTTTGAAACAAATCCCAGACAGCCGGTCGTATTTCGTCCATAAATATTTCAGTGGGTATCTTTAAAAGATAAAGACTTTTTTTTTTTTTTTAAACACAAGCACAATCCATTATCATATGCCCCCAACCACAGATGGCAACCCCCCCAAAAAAACCCAACCAAACCATTAATAACAAGTATTTAGTGAGTACTCAAAATTCTATTTTCCCTTAAGTTTCCTAATTAAAGAAAATTTGTTTGAATCAGAAACCAAGATCCTTATATTGTGACTGGTTCATGCATCTTGGTGTTTTAATTCTCTTAATGACCTTCTCCCCCATAATCTATTTCTGAATCTGAATTCGAATCAGATTTGGGTGTGGGTTTTTTGTTTGTCTGTTTGTTTTGACTAGATTCCTTCCTAGGTGATGGTATGTCTTTCCATCAGGAGGTCAGGAGGCCCATGTAATGTATATGTGATGGCAAGTCCCCCCTCCCATTTTTAAAAAATTATAAAATACACGTAGAATATACTACACTGACTGTTGTCAGCTGTGTGGTTCAGTGACCTCACTGTGCAGCCATTACCACCGTCTATCTCTGTAATTCTTTTATCTTGTAAAACCGAAACTCTGTCCCCGTTAAACACTAACTCCCCACTCCCCCTCCCCCAGCCCCCAGCGGCCACCATTGTACTTTCTGCGTCTGCGCTCCTGTAAGTGGAATCCTAACAGTGTCTGTCGGTGACTGGCTTATTTTCGCTCAGCCCGATGTCCTCAAGTTTCCTCCATGTTGTAGCACGTGACATAATGTTACTCTTTTTTAAGGCTGAATGCGATTCCATCGCACAGCTAGACCACATTTTGCTCACCCCTCCAACCCCGGATGGACACTTGGGTTTCTTCCACGTTTTAGCTGTCACGATCGCGTGGCTGAGAACATGCACAAATGTACCAATAGCCCCTAAAGACCCTGCTTTCAGTCCCTTTGAGTCTAGACCCAGAAGTGGAATTGCTGGATCATACATGGTGGTTTTGTTTTTAATATTTTTCAAAAACGGCCGTACCGTTTTCCACAGCGGCTGCACCACTGTGCGTTCCCACCTGTTGTGCAAAGGGGCTCTGGTTTCCCTCTTTCACCAGTACTTATTTTCTGGGTGGTTTTTTTGGTTTTTGATTTTTGGTTTTGTTAGAAGCCATCCTAACGGGCGCGAGGTGGTATTTCATTGTAGTTTTGATTTGTGATTCCCTAGTGATGGCACTTACTTTTAATAACTCATTTAAACTTAATATTTCCTCTGCGGGTCCTTCAAGATGGGGAATGTATTTAGGGAGCCACCTTAATTATTTCTAGAAAAAAAATGCAAAATAGGGGCACCTGGGTGGCTCCTCTTGGAGCCATGGGTTAATAAGCCTCTGCCATCGGCTAGGGTCATGGTCTCAGGGTCACGGTCTCAGGGTCCTGGGATGGAGCCCGGCATCAGGCTCTCTGCTCAGCGGGGAGCCTGCTCGCCAACCCCCCACCCCCGCTTCCTGCCTGCCTCTCTGCCTACTTGTATCTCTCTCTCTGTCAAATAAATAAATAAAATCTTTTAAAAAATGTGAAATAACTCTTTCCTAGACGTTTTTCTTTCTTCTGTTTTGGTTTTGTTTTTTGTTTTTTTCAGTTGTCTCCATGCCTAGTCTGGAGCCCATCTCGGGGTTTGAACTCACAACCCTGAGATCAAGACTGGAGCTGAGATCAAGAGTCAGATGGAGTCACCCAGCGCCCCCTTGACAGTTTTCACAGTGTATATATCATCTGTTTGAAGTGATCTGTAGAATCCCCAAAATGAGACCAATCCTCTGTTTGTCGTGAAGAAGCTGGAAGCCAGAGGGGTTGAGGCTTTGCTCACGGCCTTGGCCCCGCGGGACAGAGGCGAAGGCTGGGGTCCAAGTTCCTGGAATCCGCGGTCCCGGTCTCCTGGCCGTGGCTGCCTTGTCCTTGCACCCCTGTTACCACGGCCCGCCGTGGTCCCTGGGCAGTGAGGGCCAGGTGCACAAAGCCTTGCTTGTTTGCCGCACATGCCCACCAGCAGTTGCTGTCATTACAGAGTGGTTATTCTTATTTGTCAAGAAACCCAGAACAACTGTTTTTATTCTTCACAGTGGATGCTTATGCACATGACCTTTCGAGAACATATTTCTGGATGCCGCAGAGGCACCGATGTTCATGCTGAAGTCCAGTCTGTTTCTTTCCCCTGGAGTTGTCTCCCTGTTCCTTTAAAGAATCTTCTAGAGTCTGTGCATTTCTCGTGCCCCAAAATGTTTATTAGAAATCCTGTCTAATGCAGTATATTATTTTCAGATGACACACGAGTCCCTTGGCAGGGAGTGATGATAAAGGCCGATGTTGGTTCAACATCCTCGTCGTCGTTGGTGTTGTCGAGTGCGGGTGTCAAGCACACGTGGGCAGGACGGGACAGAGGGGGCATCCGATGATCCCCTGTGAGCAGCCACGGTGGGGGGGGGCATGCCCTGCTGGGGGCCGCCAGCAAGTGTTTACACATGTGTGTGTGGCCTGTTAACACGGATACGAATGGAGGAAGCGGGTGCCCACACCTCGCGAGAGCAGAGATGCATCGAGCGCTGTTTATGACGGCGGTGGTGGAGGGTTTAGGCGCCCGTTTGTTAAGCACATCTTCGTTGTTTGTTGTGTAAGAGGCAGCCATAGTGCTAGGGACTGGGCATTATGACCGCCCCTGCCCTCACGGGACTTTGGTTTTGATGCGCTCAAAGGAAAACAACACTTGTTTTGGAGAGACCTTGGCAAAGCGAACGACCTTGAAATCTACCAAAGGAGGGCATTTGGCGCGCTCGCTTGATAGTCTCCAGACAAAAGAATCCTATCAGACCCTTTATTGCAGACGCGAACATTTATTTTAAGGGCTCAAATTAAACTAGCGTAGATAAACGAGCCGGCGTCCTTGTTTGCTGATCATTCATGGTCGATATAACGAACAACTCAGTAAATTGCTGGTGGCGAATGGAGTCAGGAGAATTTCAACCCTGAGACCCTCCAGGCAGCACAGGCCATGAAACGTTGAGGTAAAGGTGATTCTACTTGGTCCTCTCGGCGTTTGCTGACTTCAAAGCTTCTAAAGAAGGCACCCCTGGGGCCTGTGGGCGAGACGGCCCTATAAGAAGGTTCAGAAAGTTTCCTAAAAGGTAGATCTGAAGCCTCGGTGTGATTTGATTTTCCGTGGCGATAACGAATGTGCTCGGTGTTACCATAAGCGTTTCAGTGCTGGTTTCTTCCGAATGCTTAATTTCACGGAGCAGGAAAGAGCCAGCCTCGGTGGCTGACACAGTGTGGTTCTTTACACAGAGGTTCCTTCCAGAACGAGTGTGTTGGAGCCAGCTCTGGCAGCAGCATTCCGCTTGTCTGGGGGGCCCTTCAGAAGCTCTGTTTTACCTGCAGGCTCTTGACCACGTCTGGCCGTCGAGTGGCGAGTCCCACAGCCAGAGCCCCAGAGACACCCCTGCACGTGGTGCGGGGCTGGCAGCGGTCAGGGTGAAATCGCACCTGGCGGGCCCATGGGAGACTCCGCCCCCAGGGCAAAGGGGAGGCGGGGGTTGGGGGGGCGGTGAGGATGGGCACCTAGGGCGCTGGTGAGATTGTGAGCCGCAGCCTCCTTGAAACCCGGGCTGGGGCCACGTTGCAGAGGCCCGCAAGTGCGTCCGCTGGCTGTCATGTAACCCCCTCTTCTTCCTTTCTGGACATTTCATCTCTGGGCCTCTTCAGAAGCCCAGACTTCAGATAGTTTGCTCTTCTCTTTTGAAGCCAACTTCTTTGTAGACTCTCTCACTTAGCGGCTTTAACCTTTAACGTAGCCTCAGTGTCAAGGTCTTAGAAGTCTCGTCCTGCGGGCTTGGTTGTTTGGTGGCCCTGCTTCCCTTCGGCTGGGCTGAGACCGGCCGCACCCGTGCCTACCCCCCCTTTGCAGTGCGGGCTTGTGCCTGTGCGGAGCTTCTGGCCTCCTGCCTTGCTGAGTCTTGGCCTTGTTGTGCCTTGGCCCTCTTCCGGCTGCCCGGGGGGACGGGTCTTGAATGGGCCCCTGTCCTGTCTCTTCCCCTCCAGCTCCGCACCACTGCCCCGGCTGCAGGCAGACCCCCCCTGCTCCGTCCGTCTTGCCCTATATGCGTAAGAGCTGTGCGTGTCCCGGCGCGGAGACTCGCTGGGCCCACAGCCCTGCGTTCCGTGATGACCGTGACCCTGTCCCCCTCTTGGGGGGCTCCCTCTACTGGGTGATGGGCTGTTTGTGGGAGAAGTCAGCCGTGTTACCTGCAGGAAATCTCAGGAGCTTCCCAAAACTGCGAGGGGAACAGACAGGTTGTGAGTTGACAGGAGAAGGGCGGCTGTCGCACGTGTGCTCAGGAAGGGCTTCTGGGGGGAGGCCCTGTCTGCAGTGGGAGGCGGAGGGTGAGGATCGGGAGGCTGGCAGGGAGGGGCGGGGTGGGAGAAGGGGCTCTGCACTTGAGGGGGCCATGGCTAGATCTGAGAGGGAGCCGGGAAGCGTGGCAGCGGCGTGGAGTACAGAGCGGGCGAGCCAGGCACGGCGACGGGGACTGACTGGCCATTGGAGACTTGGCGCAGAAGGGCGCCCTGGCTATGGCGATGGGCCAGGAGCACTCTGGCCTTGGACAGCTGAGTGGGGAGGGGGCCTGTGCTGGGTATCAGAGGTGAGAAGGAGTAAGGGGGCATTCTGCCCAGGACCTAGTACCTGCTGTTGGGGGGGGGCGCTCGGGAGGGAGGAGCCTGGGTGTGCCCTTGGGCCTGACTGGGATGTGAATCGAGTTCTTGCTGCAATAACCAGAAGGCAGGAGGGGTGGCCATGTGTGGACTGAAGGGGGTTGGGAGGAAGTCAGAACGGGCCACGGGCCCTCCAGCCTGGATGTGTTCTTAACTCCCTGTAAGTGGATGAGTTCCCCGAGGGATGGAATTTAAAGGAAAAAGAGCCAAGGGCTGAGTGTAGGCGTGGGCAGTGCTCAGTTGGAGGCTCCGTGGAAGCAGAGAAGTCAGCAAAGGAGGCAGGAAGGGAATGGCCGGTGGTAGGAGGGACATGGCTCGGCGCAAGGTCGACCAAGGTCAGGAGGCTTCTGTGAGGTGGTGGTTACTCTGGGCACACAGCCAGAGAGGGTGTAGGATAAGAAGCCTCATTCAGGTTTCTGATGGCTTCCTGCCCGTCCGAGTCCTTCCCCCACAGCCGCACTTCCCACCAGGAAGCGGGGTCTTTGTCCCTCTGGTTTGGGCCCATCCTCCCCGAACCCGCTCTGAGCCTCCCGAGATGTCCTTGCTAGGGGAGAGTGTGTCCCCACCCTCCTTTGCTCCTCGGCCCACGGGAGCACCTTGTTGCAGTTGGATCCCTGCGTCCTCAGCCCCACGGGGCGCCCTTCGAGGTCACGGAGCCCAGAGCAGCTGCTCGGTCCAGTGTCTGCTTCTTGCGGGTGGGTTGCATCGTTCCCTCACCTCTGGGTCCAGAGTGGCTGTACCAGCCGACGGAAGGAGAGCGTGCTAGTTCAGTCACGGCTGGTTCTTCTCTGCCCTTTGCAGAACTCTTGTCTAAAAATTAATGGGTGACAGCACCTAGGGAATCTTGTCAGATGGTTTCTGGAGGAAACCTTGAGAATATGTACTAAAAGGGAAACATCACAGCTGTCTTGATGAGGCTGCAGGACAGCACCTCGAGAGGCAGAGCTGGTTTAGCCAGATTTTTTCCTCTTTGTGGTAGTTTTCATTTTTCCCCTATTAAAGTGGTTCGGATAAAGCTGTAAAGGCAGTATAGAGGGGTTTGCTTTTTTTTTTTTTTTAAGTTGGTACTTAGTAATTTTAGGATAGATGATTTTGAAGCCTACAAATAATAATTGGAAAAAAAACCCCATCCTTGCCTAGTGCCCTGCACATATGAGCTCTGTAAATATTTATGTGCTGCACTCCCTGTCTGCTCGGAGGGCTTGGCGTGTGTGTGTGGGGGGGGCGGCGCTCAGAGCTGGTGGTCCCTGTGTCCCCTCTGACATTTTCTTCTTGTACTCCTGCAGCGCACGGGCTGTCTGAGCGCTTCTCCTTGGTCGATTTTAGTCTGTTGGGGGCCCCTGGGTCATCAGCAGAACGCAGGCCTTGGCTCCATGTGATCTGGTCCCACGGTGAGGACCAGGAGGGGATGTTCTCAGTTAGGTGATGGCTTTCCCAAGTAAAGTCCCTCCCCCTTTTACACACCCATCACAGTGGCAACCTCTGAAGTCTGACTATCCCAAGGGCTCAGTGTGATCTCTGTCCTGTCGGTGGGCGTGCAGTCCAGAAGGACTGCCTTGGAGTGACTCGTGGAGGGCTCCCTAGTACAACGGAGCCGTCTTAGAGATGTCTTGGGCACGCGTGCAGAAACCGTGGTGCCAGCACATGGGAGGAAACAGCCGGAAAGAACGTCGGGGTCCTGGGGGAGCGTGGCCGTCATCCAGTGCCGGTCTGGAGGGCAGGCCGCACGCGGCTGGACCGCTCATACGCAGCGGAGAGCCCAGAAAGGCCGCTGATGGGTGTGTGCGGTGCAGGCGTGTGTCTGTGGAGGTCAGCGTGCAGAACCATACCTCGTGATGTTGATAGGCTCGTGGAGAGCTAGAAAATACAGAGCGATTTCTTGAGGAAGGTAAGTGGCAGATTCTGGAAAGTGATTATTTCGGGGAGGGGGGAGGGAGAAAATGGGACTGAGTGGCGTAGAAGGAGCATATATTTTATTCCTTCAAAAATGGCAAAGATGGCAGAATGTTAAGATTTGATGAAGCTGAGTGGTAGATACATAGGAATTTGTGCTTTTCTGTGTGATGGAAATATACTCTTCCTTAAAAATAAAGCAATGTGTGAATGGTAATCTACTGTACTTAAGGCCTAAACCTCTAAACATTGGGGTGTTTTACGTATATTTCATCTCCTCGCTCACGGAATGCTACATTTATGGTGCCTTTAATTGTATCTGTTGACGAACCTTGATGTTCTCTTATTTTCTTTTCTCTTTCCTTATCTTAAACATGGGAAGGTAGATGACACTTTGTAGGTTTGTCTCCATTTTAAGGAGATAATTCTAAGGTGTGTCTTCTCCTTTGGATGGTGCCTTTTGGTGGAAAAATAGGTCCTTGCCACTGTGTCTGTTCAATAATGGTGAATTTGCTACAGAAAAATGAGGGCAGGCGAACCACTGGAGTGAATGCCTGCGTTTCCTTGTGTGGTCCTCGCGATATTCGGGACGCCTCCGCAAAAGTACGCTCTGAATTATATTTAACTTCAACCAGGCCGTGGGTCTGGAATGGCTTCCCATTGTCCTTGAAATAAGACATGCTTCTCAGAATGTGATTTCTGGCTTAATTGAATTAGGATTATTGCCGTCAGGACGGGAGGGAAGTGGTACCTTCCTTTCGCGCCCGTTGTGGGGGTTGACATTAAAGCAGGCCGTTGATGGAATAATATCCTGTTACTTACTCAGTGTCTCTTTCTGAGGAAATAAGAGCTTAATGTGCCCCGTTCAATTAATCCCGACAACATCCGTAGAGGTGAATGGAAGGCAGGTAGTGTTCTTTCCATCTTACTTAAAAAGCGGCAGAAACACGAGGAGCCTGCGCGCCCCGGGAGCTGTTGGACTCTCGTCTAAGTACTAGTCAGCAGCTCGTTACCCCAGACAGCAGCGGAGAGGAACAAGACTCTCGGAGGAGGAAGGAAGTATTTATGACGTGTCACCTCCGTGCCGGGCTCTGTTGGGAACTCTCGGGATTCTGATCCCTTTTGATCCCGGGCGCCCGTCGCTGCGGAAGGCGGAGTCGTCCTGGACTCTCGCAGGGAAGTCCAGATGCTGGCCCGCGTCCCCAGGCTGGTCAGCGACAGGCTGGGCTCTGCCCTGTCCGACAAAGGGCGACCTTCCCTCTAGGCCATGCGTCCAGCCTGGCAGTGTGAAGGAGAAACCCGGGCCATCAGTCGCTGGGGAAGGCAGGTTTGGGGTCGTGGAAGTGAAATTGACAAACTGAGTTGTGGCAGACGTCACTTGCTAAGACCATTGAAATCAGTTTCAGTCTAATGAAATGATTCGGGATCACTGAGTGGAGTTCCAGGGCACCTGATCTCATAGTTCTTGTCGCTGGGCGGGGCCTGCCTAGCCCAGAGCTTCCAGCCTGAGTGCGTTGTTCATTAGTAGCCACTGTTGATAGACTTTATTTGGCCACTTTGCCAGGGGCTCGACTATTCCAGTGTTTAACAGTTCTGGTTGGAAATCATTAGGAAAAGGTCAAGAAGGGGAAATAAGGCTAATTGGGACCTGTCGTCTTTGCTGCCATGTCCCCAGTGTCTTGCCCAGGGACTTATTAGCATCAGGGTCTCTCTTTCTCCAGTAAGGAAAGGGGTGGGGGGTATTGAAGAGATGAACTTGCCCAGGGCAGCTGTTTCATTAAGTGGTAAAGGTAGGCCCCAAACCTAGGCCACTTTGATGACAAGTTCACGGTCTTTCAGATTCAGTAAGCTCTGTGTGCTATGCCTTTGGTGGGGTGAGGTTTCTCCTTGCTTTTAAAACTATTCCTAATCACTCAAGAGAAATCAGGATGAGGGCTTAGATTTCAGCCGCCTTGAATTAGACAATGATTTCTCTTATGAAAAGCAGAGCCCTTTATTAACCGAAAACACTTGGCTGTTAGACATGGTGTTTAATTGCCGTTAGAATGTATTTTTGTCACACTGCCCTATAATAAGCCAAAGAACTGTTTGTGCCAAACATAGAAGGAAGGAGAAGGGAGGATGAGAACCCTTCTTTGCTCCTCCAGCATCCCAGTCGAGCCCCTGGTGTTCTGTTTGCTCTTCTGGTTCTGGTTTCTGTTTACCACTTCTACCTCTTACGGAAAGAACACCTGGGCTGGGGCTGGTCGGCCCCGTGAAAGGGAGATCCCCCCCCCCCCCCGGCCCCCTGCACGATCACAGGAGCAGCGTCTCTGCTGTGGCGCAGAACTCTTCTTTCTCTGGCGTTTAGGGTTCCCTTTGTTAGTGTGTGGGCCTTAATGTTTTAAAAAATATATTTATTTACTTATTTTAGAGAGAGAGAGGGAGAGAGAGTACGCTGGGGATGGGGCATGGGGCTGGGGAGGAACAGAGGGAGGGGGACCAGCCGACTCCAGGCAGAGCACGGAGCTTGGAAGCCGGGCTCAATTCCACGACCCCGAGATCAGGACCTGAGCCAAAACCAAGAGTTGGAGGCTTAACCGGCTGAGCCACCCTGGTGCCCGAACATTTTGCCTTCTAGGAAAAAAAACAAACAACTATTTGGCCTTTTAAATTTTTCTTTGCAAAATGGAAATAACTTTATCTCTGAAATTAAAAAGTCAGAAATGCTAGTAAAAATGAAGCAGCTACAGGAGAGTAGAAAGAAGGAAACCAGTCACTACTAACCCTATTACTGTTCCTGTTTGAGTAGAGGTCCTTCCAGAAACCTAGTTCGTGTAAACAGAAAACTAGGTGAGTGGCATAACGCTTCGGATACAGTTGTGTAACAATCTTTCCCTACCCTGTTGTGCACTGTGACGTTAAGATCTTTCCGTGTTAAGATCTTTCCTCCAGCATTTAGTATGCTGCTTGTTGAAGTTACGCATGGTACAGTGTTCCCCATACTGCATTAAATTGATCCTTTTCTCTTTCCGCTCTTTTTAGTACTTTGGACATTCGCTATATTTAGGCGTGGGGATAAGCATCCTACTCGTCTCTGTGTGTGTTTGACGATTGTTCTTGATGTCTGATGACTTCTATAGATTAAATTTCTAAAAGCAGTGTGGAAGGAGTGGTGTGAGTATATTTTTAAGACTTTGGGGTACATAGTCCCCGAACTTTCCAGAAAAGTTGGGCCAGTTTTATAGCAGCAGTTGCACTAAGTTCCTTGTATTACTTATTTCCAAGTAACACAATCTCACGGTTCCAAAACACAAGGCGTAAGGACAAGTCTCCTCTGTGCCCTCCCCGCCCCCACTGTTGCTGATTTTTTTGAGTACCCTCTCAGAATCTTTTGTTATTTCCTTCCAGACTGTATGTTCCTATTCCCTGCGTACGCATTGTCTAGCATGCTAAACACCCATCTTCTGTACTTTTTTAATTTTTTAAAAAATTAACTGTTTCTTAGACTTTCCAAATGAGACAGAAGCTTATTACTATTCTGTCTTCTAGCCCGCCCTCTCTCTCTCTCTCAAAGCGACAGGATAGTCCATGCTGTAGACGGCCGTATCTGATGTACCCAGGTCCCCACCGATATTTGGTGGCTTCCATTTTTGCTCATCCAATGACGCCCCCTTGAAGAACTCTGGACACACACTATTTGACACCGGACAGGTTTATGTGCAAGGACAGTGGTGGGGTCCAGGGACAGGGGCATCTCTGAATTTGACGGGTGCTGCCGGCTTACTCCCACGTGCCCATGTAAGTTTCCTCCAGCGTTGTTCCCCATGGCCCCACCTTGGAGCCCACCTGGATTTCTAGTTCTTTCATGATCATTCCATTTGTGCAAATAGTATGCACATAAGGAATGCAGGAACCAGAGCAAAACAAACCTTTACCTTCCGGCGTGTGGAATCATGGAGTCAGAGGAGAAAGGAGCATTGGTAACTGTGGGCAGATGTCCTCCCTGCCTCCTCCTTCCCCCTCCCCCCCTTCCTCCCCGCCCCTTTTTCTCCTCCCCTCCTTTCCAGCCTGAAACAGCACCACTTCCGTTTATGAACCGGACAGTGGCTTTCAGTGTGTGAGATCAGAAGCGCAACGTCTTCGGGACTGACCTCACCACTAGCAAGCAACAGGTACAAGCAGTTAAGCGAAATGGTGTTTGAAGCAAACATTCTGATGGGGCAGAGCTCCAGCAACCCAAGTGCTGGCTGCTGAGGCTGACAAAATGTAGGCGGGTCCGAAGGCGACAAGTGACCGCAGCCTGTCACCCGGCTTGCAGACCGTGCCCTGGGGCCAGGGGTGTGTTGGGGGTGCCACTCTAGCTGGGACCTGGCTGGACTTCATGCGGTTCTGTTCAAAACAGTGTGGTTGCCCATCCATGAGAAAAACGGATGCTTTTTAATAGAATTAATTTTTTTTAAGATTTTATTTATTTATTTGACAGAGAGAGAGATCACAAGTAGGCAGAGAGGCAGGCAGGGGTGGGGGGGAGCAGACTTCCCGCTGAGCAGAGAGCCTGGTGTGGGGCTCGATCCCAGGACCCTGGGATCATGACCTAAGCCAAAGGCAGATGCTTAAGACTGAGCCACCCAGGCACCCTGCTTACAGGCTTTTTAAAGAAAAGGAACCATTTTCTTCAAACTCCTGTGAGGGTGGGAGCCCTGTGCATTCTCATGGGGTGCCCTGGCCTTGTCCATTCCATGTAAGTGACACAAACCTACGTGGTATTTCAGGGCTTTTTCAAACTCCTGGAAGGCACAGTGTCCCCCAGGGCTGACTTGTGCTGTCGAGCTGAGCCCAGGAGAGGTCATGCGGGCTACTGGTGGGAACACAGGGCACCACCTGGTAGCTGCGGGTGACCTTGACTCCCTCCTCCTCCCTCTTGTGTCCCTTCCTGATAGCTTTAACGTAGAAATGCCGCCCTATGCAAGGACACTGAAAATAGGATTGATCCCTCTCTCTCTTCTTCTTTTCTGCCTGGTTTCTGGCCCTTATAAACACCGTAGCTTTCTGCTCTATCCTTCTAGCAAATTCTAACCATCAGCATTTCAAGGTTTCTTTCTCAGGGGCTGTTAGCCTCTTCCTGGATGAGGGTAGGCTTACCTGGATGAGGCTGGGCTTACCTGATGGTGGTCTTACTGGGCGAGGCTGGGCTTACCTGACGAAGATGGGCTTGCTGGGATGAACCTGGTCTTATGCCATGGTGGGCTTACCTGGACAGGGCCAGGCTTACCTGGATGAAACTGGTCTTACCATGGCTCCAGTGGGCTTCAGTGTTTCCTTGGGCTTGCTGTCTCCCATTCCAGAGACCCAATCCGTGAGGCCCAGCAGGCGGGCTCCTCGGGCAGTGGGACCCCCACCGCGGATTCTCCCGGCTCAGGGGAGAGACCCCCCCCGAGATCCAGCGTGGTCTGCTGCTTCCATGGCTTCACCTCGTTGGAAGACGAAAGCGGGCTCCCTGGATGCTTAAGTGGGCTGCCTGTAGGGCCCCCAGTTCAGTTCCAGACGCAGGCATTGGTTTCCCTGTAGGGTCCGTCCTTGCCCGGAGGCATCACCACAGTGACCACAGAAGGCAGTCATCTGGGAGAGCCATAGTCACTCAGCACGGGCCAGGCCCCCTCTGCGTCGGGGGATGTGTGTGCACGTGTGGGACCGTAGGATCAGGCTCTCAATTTCCCCCACTCATGAACCTCGATGGTGGGTGGTGACGAACAGGAGTCAACTTGGGCTGGAAGGGAAAGATGACTTTCTGGGGCGGGGAGAAAGGGACGTGTTTTTGGCCTGTGGCGCATGCTGGTCTAGGATTGTATAAAAGCCTACAGGAGAAGGCTTGCTTTCAAAAAACAAGGGAAGGCACACAGGACCCAAAGCACAAGAATATCCAGAATGCATTATATAATGTGCTCCACTGGAAGGAACATTTTGAACAAACTTAGGACAAGGATTTTTAAAAATGGCTTTCATAAAAATACTGCTAGGGATGGGTCATAAGGTTTGGAGAACTTGCCTTCAGAAAGTTCTGTTTCAGCGTGTTGACTGGTGATTGAAGCCGCTTGTGGGACTTTCCAAAGTCCGTATTCCCTAGAAACGACCAGCCCCGGAAGGGCCGCGCTCAGCGAGTTCGGAGGCGGGTGCACGGCCCCCGCAGGAGTGGGCTTTTGGGGGCCTTTCCTCCTTATCATGCGTCCCCCAGACCCCTCTCGCTGGCCTCGTAAAGAAACAGATGGTGCGCCAGGAATAGCTCAGAAGTCACGTTGGCTCCTGGCTGTATGGAGAGGGAGAACTGGGACCATAAAAATTCGAAATCTCCCAGGAAAGGAAATCACTCCCTCAATGAAATATCGATGTAAAGGGAGCATTTAAGAAGACAAAAATTATGAACCCGGGCTCAAGCTGAAACAGATACTGTACTCTAACCTTTTTGCGAATTGTTAATTTAAAGGCAAATAGAATGAAATATAGACGATAAAAGCAAATTAAATCATTTTTATGCCTTCCTGGGGTTTTGGCGTCCCGTGATTGGAAGAGCTAATGGGGAAGAGCCCGGTTTGGACCAAGGTCTGGGGTTCCTGGCGGCTCAGGCACAGGCTGTGACCCTTCAGGGACGGGAGAGAAGCGAGCCGAGTGGGGGGCCCACCCGCTGCAGGGAGCTCTGCAGATCCAGAACAGGCTCCAGAACAGAATCCTGGGTGATGAGCATTTTCTCGAGCCAGGTTTGCCGGCCCCGTGTCCCACCAGAGGGAGCAGATGTTTGAGAAAGGTGTCTTTGTCTGATTGATTTGGGGGTGCCCCTCAGCAGGCAATGCTTTATGTGGAGTAGGGGAAGCTAGGGCCGGCCGGCTTGTACCTACCTGCAGGAATAAACAATTCTTTTGAAACATCACTGGGGGGGGGGAAGGCAGCTTAAGATTTATCTGAAAAGGAAGTGGGAAGTTTAAGTTGCTGGAGATCTCATTACTGTCTGTCTCGCTAACCGTAATTAAAAAATGCCTGAATGATCTTAATAACACATGATTCAGCTGACAAGCACTAATTGCCCTGTATCAGGCCAAGAGAAGATGAATGTTGTCAAGAAAACCACAAGTCAGACAAGCTGATTCTCTCTTAGTCTGACACCGTGTTCCCATGTACAGACCAGTTTTTACTGGAGCTCTTCCAGCATCAAAAGAAGCTCTTTACCTTCCCATTAATTTTCATCGCTGGCAGGCCCCAGTTGTTTGTGACGGGCCGTTCTCATTACTCCTGCTCGCCGGCTCTCAAGCCCGGTCTGCAGACAAAATGTAAATATGTTTCTTGCTCTTATCTTGGTCCTTTTTTAAGAAAAGAAATCCGCTCCCATTCAGTCCTAATGCCCCGGTGGGCTTGTCAGTGAATTACATGGCATTTGGGAATTGATTTTCTGACTCTCCCGATTTGTCAAGAATTTCTTCTGCCTTTTCAGCAATTTGACAGAACCTGTTGGGCCACCGAATCATGTGATCGGGGCTTCTGTCTGCAAAGAAAGGGGAACGAACAACTCCGTGTCCCTTGGGCGTCCAGAAACTTCCTTGAAGGGGGCGGGGGGGGGGGAAGGGGTGATCTGTGAAGATGGGAGGTGGTGGGGGGGGTGATCGTGACGGTGGCTCCTTCCCGCGCTTCCACAGGACGGCCGCGTCATTTTGTCACAGTAGAACTGAATCATAGTCTGAATCTAACATGGAAACTTATTTCCAAAAACGGGGGCTGCGTGCCCCTGTGCTCTGAGCAGCGCGTTGGCGGGAGAAGGGGCTGCAGCGACCATGACGCCCTTGCTGGTCCTGACCGTCCACTGTGGCCCTTGGCGCCAGGCCCTGAGCCCCAGGGGAGGCTCCCTCCAATGCGGAGGACCACGGACGCCACGCCTGGCCTCGCCTGGGCTGGGCGGACCTCTGCGGGAAAACACCGTGGCAGAACGTGCCGAGTCCTGACCAGCATCTGGGACAGCCTCGTCCCTGCCCCCTGGAGAGGCAGGCCACCTGGGAATGGAGAGTTTGGCTCAGAAACCTGACAGAGCCAGCCAGTCCCCGGCTGTAGGGCCAGGGGTCTGGTTCTCGCCATCTCTGAGCCAGTGTCCTCATCTGAGAAAGGGCCTAGGACCTAGAGTGGGGGTGGAGGGTCCATGGTGGGGGGAAGGCTCCTGGGGACAGTGCTTATTAGCACAGTGCTTGGCAGGGAGGGACCAGAACAGCACTCCCCATGGTTACCTCGCAGGGTCGGGGGAAGAGAGCACAGGCTTCCCACTGCCCAGTGCAATGCGGCCCATGTCGGGAGTCCATTGAGATCCAGCACCAGGAGCTGCCCTCCGAGTGGAGGAAGCCGATACGGCTAGTAAATAAGTAAGCGTAGTGTGGTCAGTCAGTCCACCAACTCAGTGACGCGGCCGGGACTAGTCACCCAGAGTCCCTGCTGGAGGGCGGATGGCCAGCTGACAGGAACACTGCGGAGCCGCCCCCACACAGAGCTTTCTCTTTAGCCTACTTAGTGTAAGTGTCTCTTGTCAGAGACCTATTTTCCTGAAATTGGGGGGAGGAAAAAAAAAGGAAATTTGCGGGGATCGTCAAATACCCATCAGCGCGACTTCATTGTAGAAAGAAGGAAATCGTAAAGGAAGTTGTGCATGGAAAGCAAGCCAGGGTGCCTGCCCTCCCTGGGCTCCCCTACAGAACGTGAGTGGGGTGATGTCTGTCATCATGTTTTTACTTTGAAACCCGGGACTCTGTGCGGTGAGGCATGTGGGTGCTTAGGACGGCAGCCGCCGATGGCCGCGCCGATGGTGCGGTGGGGAGTGGGTGCCAGGAGGACCCGGCCCAGGGGTGTGCGAGCCGTCCTGCTCCCAGCCAGGCTCCGAGATCAGAATCATCCTTTCGTGATGACCTGGTGACCTCTGGAGGCTCGGACGCCCCCACTGCAGGTTGTCCTGGGGTTTGCGACTCAGGAATAAAGCCTTCGCAGGCTCCTGGAAGCATATTCTAAGAAACAGCACCTCTGTGTGGTGGTACGTCCCCTTTGTCGAGGAATGTGTGCAGGGCCCTGAGTCACTGGAACTAGGAGACTGGGACTAGAGAGTCACAGATCAGTGACAGATTCCCAGCCTCAGCCTCACAGGCTCCGTTTTTAAAATCGGAGACACTGGTAGGGATGGTTGTTCATTTAATCTTCGAATCTCACCAGCTTTTTTGTGTGTAGGAGTGGTGATCATCACCCTGATTTTTTTTTTTTTAATCACGTTATTTATATTATGGGGCAAGTCTGTCACACGGTCTGAATGCGGAATGTTGCCATCTTTTTAATCAGAACCCTGCCAGTAATTTCGCTTTACAATAGAGCTATTGAAATTATATTGGGATGAAACTAGCATAATATAGGAATTGTTGGCTTGCGTGAGATTTTTATAATATGTACGTGCAGGCAGAGTTGGCTTTAGTTCAGAAGGCTACTTCTGTTTACTGTTGTGCTTTTATTAGCTCATGTTAGAGAGGCCCCACAGTGTGCCAGATGCTATTGAGAAATTCGGGGGAATGGAGTCCCTGGCCACAGACCTCGAGATCCCTCATCTTCTCTGTAGTCAAAAGCGTCCTCCTGACGGATTCCCAGAAATAATCTGATTCCAGAATTCCTTGCTGTTCTTCTCCTACGGTTTGATAGGTGCTTTTTTTCTTTCTCCAGTAATTGCCACAGTGCAAGTTCGTAGACAGGGTGGGGAAGGCGTTGCGCTCCTGAGGGAGGGGTGCGGTGGGGAGTGGGTGCTCATCTCAGAGACCTGGTGCCGCTTGGGACAGGTGATTACTTAACCCCTGTAGCGCCATCCTCTCTGTGTCCCGTGCGGAGTGCCTGGGAAAGCGGGCCTCCCGGAGAGAGCCAAAAGCGCTCATAGGTGGGGCTTTGAGACAGAAGTGCATGTGATTGTCAGTTTCATGGATTACAGTTAATTCTGCTTAATGTCCTCCCCCTCCCTTCTTTTTGCAAAGTCCTGTGCATTATAGAACATTGACTTTAGCATAGAAGTGCTTAATACTTGATTTGGCACTTTAATGGATATTTACATAGTGACACCACAGATGTTGGATAAACAGGGGATTTGTTCTAATGAGATCTTCAGTGATTCGAAGAAGCCGTTTTCCCCCTTGCCTTCTGGAATCCTGGGCTCTGCTTCTGCCTAGTTGTGGTGATGCCAGAGCCACAGAATGCTCTTCTCTAAAGCGTTCCTCTCTCTCTGGTCCCCTCACTTCCTCACTGGCTTTCAGGAACTTTGAAGCACCAGCTTCTTCCGCTCTTGTCTGCGCGTGCCCTCTGCAGGGCCCGGGTCTGTGATTTGCATGTAGCGGAAATATTGGTTGAACCGATTTTTTTTTTTACACATTAGCCTTTCATGTGGCCAACGTTTTGAGGTCTGTTTCCTTGGGCTGGGGGCAGGGAGAAATCTCCCAGTTCCCCGAGGAGCGTCGATAGCTTCAGTTACGGGGGTGCCCTGCTCAGGGAGGGTTTCCGGTCAGGCGGGGGCAAGGGTCACATCACCCCGGGCAGCGCTGGGGCAGAGAGGAGAGTGACTTGTCAGTGGGGACGGTCACTAGGGAGGTTCGAGGCCTCTGGGTGGACGCTGGGAGAGGCAGTTCCTCTGGTGGGCCAGAGGGGAAGAGGGAAGGCATCGAAGACCGCAGAATTGTCTTGTCCTTCAAGACCCAGCTCAGCGCTGTCGAGATTTCCTCTTCGTATCTCGTGAATTAGCCAGTAGGTAATCCCTGTCATCCAAGGATATTTTCCTGGCTCTTTCTGATGAGACCGTTGGCATCAAGGAATAATAATAGTGGCTCAGTCTTGTGGAATATTTCCTCTGCGTGCTGGGGACTCTTCTAAGCTCTTCCTGTCTGCCAGCTCCGTCTGTCCTCACCAGGACGAAAGTGAGGCACAGGTGGCAGTTCTGGTTCGGGGTCCCTGTGCCCCCCCCCCCACCTCCCTTAAGACACTCTGTGAGTGGCAGGTGAAGTTTCCCAGGCCTCTTCCGTCTCCTGATTGACCTGAATGTCTGTGCTATTGTGAGCCCAGAGACCTTATCACATGTCGGTCCCAGCCTCGGGTGCCTGCAGGGACCTCCCTTGAAAAGGATGCTGGCATTTTGCGCTGACTTTTCTGTTTGCTCAGGCACACTTGGTACGTGACCGTGGGGAGCCCACCCACAGCCCCCCCCCCGCCCACTGAAAACTTAGTCCAGTGTGAGGCCCCCCATGGGTGGTGTGTATTTGGAAAGTCCTGATCTTGTAAGTGTCCACCCCAGCCCCACTGAAGTTGGTTGGATCTTTGTCCCTGAGAATGCTGCGGCCAGGGTGGGGGGTGGGGTGGAGGTCAGGCAGGCTCTGGCCTTTATAGGAGGCCCCACATGGCCACTCCTGTCCCTTTCCTTCCACTGGCTCTGGGTCACCTTCACCTCATTGTGATTTCGACTCGGCCCGGGAACATACAACGTTTTCCAGCCGGCCAGGGTTTAATGCTGCTCCGTGGTGACAGAGGAGCCAAGGCTCAGCCGCGGTGCAGCCCCCGTCCTGTCCCAAGCACGGAACCAGGAAAACAGTTGTGCCCAAGAATAGATGTTCTTGCGAATGGGGTCCCTGCACTGCTGGGAGTCCCCTCTGACCTGGTGGACGCTGGAAGTGAGGCTTTAAAGGATCTCCATGAGTGGAAGATTGTGGAAGGTCAGGACCAGTGCCATTTCTCCTCTGCCCGTTCCCTTCTGAATTGTGTGTTGACAAAGAGCCACCCAGGACATTAGTACCAGCCCTGGGACTGCCTGCCTGAACTCCAGGCCACAGATGCCCCCTGGCACTGAAGGGGGCCTCCAGGAGGAGCCAGTGGGCAGGACAGAACCCATAGCCACTGTGTGGTACAAGCCACTGAAACTGCGTCTTCCTCTAGGATCTGTTCTCCAAGGGCATTCCTTACTCGTAGTATCCAGGGATTGGAAAACCAAAACCAAAGAGCATCTAGTGATGAAAATGACCTTGATTTTGCTTAGAAGCTTTCAATTCTTAGGTGTCCCTTGAGCTCAGCGGGCATGGGAACCTGGGTAGGCTCACTCCAGGAGAACACGTCCCATACTAAGAAACTGATGTAGAAAGTTGAATTTAGGGACCTCCAAGCTAAAACTCGCTGCGGGACATACACTGGACATTTTGAAGTTTTTCGCTTGTTGCCGAACACTGAGTTTCGTCTCATTTAATTCCATTGGCTCTTCACCTACGTTCCTGTTTGCTTTCAGATTTACGTCCCTCCGCATATTCGCGTTTACTTATAAATAAATGTGTTTAACGCCTAGTGGTTTACTGTCTTTCTCCTTGTCTGTATAGTCAGCCTGAGTCTCTTGTTCACTGTGGAGATCAAACCTCCTAAACTGGAGGGACGGAGAAATGAGGCTCCGTCTATCCTTTCTCCCCAGGGTCTGGCACGTAGGAGACGGTCCTTCGAGTTCACTGAATCAAATCGGTTCTCCCAAAAACCCTACCTCACAGACCTTGGTATCACCCATGTTTTGCAGATGAGGAAACCGATGCTCAGAGAATCCCGTGCCCACCCCCATGACCTCCCCCGCCCCCTAGGATGGGATATGGAAGAGGCACCCCCTTGTTCCAATCCAGTGCCTTGATCTCTGTACCACAACTTTCTTTCCGGGTACACGTGAGCTTTTGGGTTGTTCCCCCCACCCCCCGGCCTTTAGTTTTTGGGTTTTTAAATTTTTAAAAAATTAAAAAAAAAATTTTTTTTTAAAGATTTTTATTTATTTATTTGACAGAGAGAAATCACAAGTAGATGGAGAGTCAGGCAGAGAGAGAGGGAAGCAGGTTCCCTGCTAAGCAGAGAGCCCGATGTGGGACTCGATCCCAGGACCCTGAGATCATGACCTGAGCCGAAGGCAGCGGCTTAACCCACTGAGCCACCCAGGCGCCCCTAAAATTTTTTTTAACTTTAAGCATTAAAGGGTTCATAAAATTGCCTTAAGAAGAGTATAGCACTTTTCCCTCTTCCTGGAACATCCAGTGCGTGTGAAGTGCTCAGGAAATAATTTCTTAGAAGGAACCCTGCCATTGCAGACGTCAAACTGCTGGTTGCCTGCGGGGTGCAGAAACTTGGTTTTAATAAATAATGGTAGGAGATGCTCTGTTTTCTGGAATTCCAAGCTTTCCTGCCCCTTCTCAGCTTAGATGGGATACCGGGGTCTCTGTAGCAGAGGCACGGCTGCCCTGACAGTAAAACCCTTTCTTCTGGTGTGTGGTGGGGCGTCCCAGGTGATTTGAGGAGAGGAGAAGCCAGGGGCAGGCAAGGACCCGAAGAAGAGAGTGCAAGGGAAGATCTGGGGTCACCGGTGAACGGCTGGTAGCACCAGGGCAGCCTGATGTGGAATAGCAGACAGACAGACACGAGGAGCCGTGAAGCTGGCAGAGACCTAAAGAGCTGGGGTGCCAGGGGGTCTGTGGGCTCCGAGCAGGGACCCCTATGCTGGCAGTGGGGTAAGCGGGCACTGGTGAGAAAAAGGGCAGGGCCTCAGTTCAGAAATAACAAAATCCCAGACAGTGACTAAAATGGAGACGAGAGTTTGGGGGTCAGAGCAGACTGGCAGGAGAGCTTTTGCCCCCCATGCCCTCTCTTCCTCCCTCCCTCCCTCCCTCCCTCCCTCCCTCCTGCCTTGGGTAGGAGGGAGGGATAGGGAGGGACTGGATAGCCGAGCCTGCTTTCTGTCCTGGGCAGGAGTCAGGGCTGGAGGGTATGGAGTGCCTGGCAGCGAGCCCTGCCCTAGGTGGATTGGGAGCAGAGTGAAACCCATGCCTTAGGATTTCAAGTTGCCGCTTTTGTGGGTTTGTACAGGGCAAAATGTATATACAGTCTGGTTGGGAAAATAGCAGCTTGAGTCTACCCTATGTGGCTTCTCCCCCTGCTAGAGCACAAATCTACTTGGCTATTTTCTGAATAGCATTTATTTAGGTTTTTAAATCCTTCTCTGCTTAATGAACTGGACAGGGTAACCTCGGACCTTTCTGTGGCTGTGGTTACTGCCGTCTGCCTTTTCACTTGACCCGCTAACATGAGATCTTTTTTTATTTCTCAAGTGTGGTTTGACATTGTTTAAGCTGCCACTTGCTTCTTATTTTCGACTCTTCTTTTGTCACTTAAGTAGGATGCCTTAGTTCTTCGTGTTAGATCACTTAGCAGAATTTTTTTTTTTTTTTTTGCTTTTTTTAAAAAATGCTCTTGCATCGCGTTTCCATCCCTTTCCTACGGAGGTATCTTTTAGAATTACTATAGGTCGTGTGATTCTGTTCGCAGAGATGTTTAGCTCTCAGATGGAGACGCCAAACGCACTTTGTTTAATCATTTATTCAGAACTCCAGGCCGGGGAAGTCGGCTGTTGAGAATGAGCTCCACAGAGAGGGCAGTGACTCTTGGACCAAGAGTCACTTAGTGATGGGCACGGACTTCGGACCTGTACTGGGCGTTGCAGGGAGTGCGGGGGTACATAAGACAGCCCCGTCTCCTAGAGGTGTGCTCAGTAGGGCCTGGAAGACCCACTCATAACTGAAAACCGCACAGAACGTGCGGTGTGGCGAACAGAGGGTGTGCAGGGGCGAACAGGGAAGGATTCACGGGGCTAGAAGCATTTGAATCCCAAATTTGGGACTATTGGATTCAAATATTAAATTTGGGGCAGCAGTCCTTTATTTTTATTTTTCCCCCTAAATTCAAAATAAATTGTGACATTTTGGTTTTTAAACCAGTTGATGTGGGTGTTGAATTTCTGTATGGAGAACATCTGCTCGTTTTTTTTCTTAGTCTTCTCCATTGCGTAGTGTCCATAACCGTTAAAGCGAATTCCTTGCACGGCTTTGTTGTCGCTAATGCTGTTGATGAACCGGGTGGCCGTGTTTTGCTTCCCATAGACTCTGGACTAGAAGCCCCATGTGGGCAGGGGGTGGTGCCTGTTTTAGCTCTTTGTCCCCGCAGAGGGTCACAGCAGAGGCAGGGGACTCACTAGATCTTGAGTGAGTCAGAGCCCAGGAGCGTCTCTTACATGAGTTCAGATGGTGAGGCTGCCCACATCCTGTCCCTTGCCTTGCTCTGAGCTGACCCATGGCAAGTGAGGCTGTCCATGTCCTGTCCCTTTCCTTGCTCTGAGCTGACCCATGGCAAATGGAGATGGCGCGCTTCTTGAGAAAATGACACCTAGAAGCAATGCGTTGGTCCGATTCTTTTCATTTTAGGTTCAGTATTGCTCCTTTTTCCTCCCATTTGGTGAAGTGGCGTAATGCTTTAGCACATTTTAAATAAGATTACACAAGCTGCTGTTAGTTGGCAGCAAGTGTCTTTTAATCTGGAGAGAAAATGCTGCCTCCTTCATTTGCAAAGCACAATGTTTGTGGTACCATACTCCGCAGTGTCTTTGGGTTGTTCTGTTTTTCAAAACTTACTGTGGGCTTCTAATTACCCTCATTTAGACGACCAGGGCAGAAATTGCCACTTCAACAAGAAAATTTTGTAATGAACCAGAGGAAATGGGCTCATCATTACTGCGTTATATGCAGCCTAAAAATCTATGTGGATTTTTATTCCATGAGAAAGTGACTGTTTAATTGAAAAATGCTGTTCAAGTGTACTTTCCCTTTCCATCAGTCAGTCGTTAATGCTTCCACATCCAAGCTGGAGTCAGTCGAAATCGGTGCCCCTTTGCCAAAATACTTCTTTTCTTCTCGTTTCTTGTGCAGAATTCTGTGGTGCTAGATCTATTTGTGTTTAATTAGGCCCTGCAAGAATGTGATGGAGAGCTGTATTTAAATTTTTAGACCATTAAAGGGCCTAACACTCTTCTAGATGAAAGGCACACACAAAAAATTAACTTTAATATTTATTATACGGAGACTATTTCCGTATAATAATATTTATTATAGGGAGACTATTTCCAGAAAACCTTTTCTCTTGTTCCTTCTTCAGACTGGCTGGCGAAGATTAATAGCAGGCCAGAAGGCAGGCATGTTATCCACTTTTTCTTGTTCTGTTACCAGAAAACTCTAGGAGGGCATAGAAACTCTCAGTCTCTTTGGATTTGGCGGGGCAGGCTTTAAATTGTATAATTCATTGATACAGTAAAATGGTGGTTGATAACATGGGTCACGTTTTCCTCTCTGATGGGACAGTCCTCTAATTTCTAGAATTGGGATTGGGATTCCTTTTAAAACGGTAACCTACAAAACAAAACCACGTGCAAAATACTTGCCCGGCAAAGAGAACGTTTGTAGAACCACCAGTTCCAGTGGCATCGGGCAGGCTGGCCCTGGCCCGGGAGAAGCTCGGTAGGAAGCATGTCTGGGGCTCAGCCCGTGAATGTTCCTTCCGTTGTTGGGGCGGCCGTACCCCCCTGGGCTGTGGGTTAGCCCAAGGCTTTTGTGGAAAAACAGACAAGACCCAGTTGCCTCAGGAGCCGAGGATGGGCGGAAAGAAGGAAGGGGAGGTCCCCGCCTGGCTGGAGCTCTCCTTGTCCCCCTGTCCGTTTGCGTCCCCAGACTGGATGGACTGTTGTGATGGAAAAGATTGTCAGCACTATGTAAATGAGAGAGAGGGATGAAAGTGCATCTCATGCAGATAATTTCTATGTAGATAATTTGCCATAAAAATTTATATTGCAGTCCTTAAAACCTTCGGAGATTTAGTCTGTCTCGGGAAAGGTGATTTATATGGTATTAAAACACTTTTTATGTTCCAGTCCTTTAGATTTAATGTTTATTGCCTATAAAAATGAAATCTTCTTGTGGATATTTAAAAGTTTTGGTACTGTGCAAAATATATATTCAAGTTAGGCCCGAAACGCACTGGAGATGTTGTAAATAAGCGGCACATTCTTCGTGCTGATGTTCCTGCTGCCGTCCGGGCCCCTGTGTGTGCTTTGCACACTCGTGAGGTTGCACGGGGGCCCTGCCTCATCACCGTGGTGAGGTTGCCGGGTAGGAAAATGTCTTATGGGGGGACTGTGTTGGGGCTTTTCTCCCCGTTTTTAATCAGCTAACAAGTCTAGAGGTATCGTGATTCTCCAGAAAGTTAGGCAAGGTGTGACCACATTCCATTCGGAATCGTGGCCCAGGCTTTCGCTGGAAGTGCTTTGGTGATACAGAATCAAGTTGCAGAGCCGTTTTTGGACTTTCGCAGGCCCCTCGGATTCGTAAGTAACGGCACGCTTTAGTGCTGGTCTTAAATAAAACCCTCATGGATCTATCATCGTGAGGCGCGGTGCTGCCGGGGAGGGGAGCTGTTTAAGCTCCTTAAGGGAGGCTCTCGGACTAAGAGTCCTGAAGAGGAGGACCTGGTTTGACTGTTAAACTCAGATAAACTCTGTAGCCCTAGAGTGCGCCTCTCCGGGCCATCCCCATCCGGACGCGGTCCGTGTGCAGAGCGGAGCTGGTCGCCGAAGGGCTGGGAGGGTGGCCTTGCCGAGCCCCGTGCGCCAAGCGCCCGTCCCTGGCTGAGCCACGTCGGCTTTCCTGCTTCCTTAGATGCTGGACGCTTGAGAAGTTACATGAGAGATGCTCCTCCTGGAGATGAGCAGGAGGAGGTAGAGCGCGTCCGCGAGGCCAGCCCAGCGCAAAGCCATCAGAGCCCAGTCTCCGGGCTGAGCCTGGCTCGGGTCCTGGCTGCCTTTGGGGACCGGAGTGCCAGGGAAGAGAGACTGGGGCCGTCGGCTCTGGATTCTGTTTGGAAAAGAGGAACCTGAGACTTTGACGTCGCTGTGCGGGGCCTGTGCTCATCGGTGGGCAGAGGTGTCTATAAGCCTCACCGGATGACTCTCCCAGGCCCGGGCTGGGCTCAGCCTCGGAGTGGCAGGAGAACCTGCGTTCTTATGATAGCAGCAGAGAAGGACTGAGGCCCCTGAAATTCTGAGCCCCTCCTCGTGGGGCTCGAGTGGCCCCTGCAGTGATCTGTAGGTCGGAGCTCCCCTCTAAGAGATGTCACTGGGATCGAGTCTTTAGGCAGAATCGGTGCAGACGTGCGTACTGTTGCCTAATTGTGGAGGTGACGCTGGTGGCCCAGCGTTCGAGGAATCGGGTCACATTTGCTCGTGTCACCAATAAAATAAAGGAGGGTACCTGTCTCAGGAGAGTAGAGCACAGCCGACACCCTCCTGAGCGGGCCCTAACGCACGCAGGCGGCCTTCCAGGCGAGCACAACTATCCGAGAGGGTGAAGTTCGCGAAAGAGGGTCAGCAGGTGGGCAGGTGTCACTGGTGTCACACACCAGTCACTGTGGGGGTAGCCTCCCGCCCTGGGTAGGTGTGTAACCCGTATGCATGTGGTGAAAGGCACCTTGGTGTGTGCGGGGGTAGTCCCCACCCTGAGTGGGGAGGGGACGGAGGAACGCCACGGTCAGTTTTGTGTAAGAAGGGCAGGCGGACAGATGGCCAGCCTTGCTTCCCCAGCTCCACGGGCTCCTCGGGAGGAGATGGAGCTCACCAGCTTCCAGACTCCGCTCTGTCGGCGTGAACCACACTCTCTGAGAGCATTGTGAACGCGCAGACTTCTCAATGACAGTGTGCGAAGCCGGCCGGTTACACAGCCACATCTACTAATATTTTTGGTATAAAGCAGTTGCTAAAATTAATTCCAGTCTGAAACTTGATGAATTCTCAGTCATGGAATTAACAGGTTTTAAATGAAAAAAAAAAAAATGCAGCTCGATTAAAAATAAATGTTTATGCCCGGAATTTGGAGCCCGTGCCGAACAAACTACATCTGAAGTTTTTCCACTTAAGAGCATTTGTTGGCCTTTTTGTCGTATTTGTGGGGAAGGACACCATAGCCCGTTTGCCACACCAGTGCTCTCACCTGAGGAGTCTGTGTTATTTATCCTTGATGCTATAGAGAGGCAGCCTGGCCCGGGGAGGGCCCAAGGGGCCCCCCGAGTGGACAGGGAGGGGCTGTACGTCGAGCACATGATACCAAGTGTGGAGTACTGAGTGCATGGAGGGGGCAGTCAGCCTCCTGCCAGCCAGTACGCCCAGTGCGCCTCGCTCTGAGCTGATACCAAGCCAACTATTTAGGACACCTGGGTATGTTTCATTCTGGTTTTTGTTTGTTTGTTTTTTAATTTTTTTTTAAGATTTTTAAAAAATCTTTATTTATTTGACAGAGATCACAAGTAGGCAGAGAGGCAGGCGGGGGGGGGGGGCGGGAAACAGGCTCACCTGCTCAGCCTGATGCGGGACTCGATCCCAGGACCCTGGGATCATGACCTGAGCCGAAGGCAGAGGTGTCAACCCACTGAGCCACCCAGGTGCCCCTGTTTCTTTTCTTTTTTTTTTTTTAAAGGTTTTATTTATTTATTTGACAGAGAGAGAGATCACAAGGAGGCAGAGAGGCAGGCAGAGAAAGAGGAGGAAGCAGGCTCCCTGCTGAGCAGAGAGCCCGATGCGGGGGCTTGATCCCAGGACCCTGGGATCATGACCTGAGCTGAAGGCAGAGGCTTTAACCCACTGAGCCACCCAGGCGCCCCATCCCCTGTTTCATTCTGTTTTTAATGAGGTTTCCGGGGCGATGGCACGGACTTGAATGTCATTTGATTGGAGACGGCTGTGTGGTTTGCCACCCTTGGAAGCTCAGCCACTCCAGCCTGTGCTTGGCCAACACAGTGAGAATGGAACAAGGGGCTCCTGGTGAATTTGGAGATCAGCACTTAGTTTATTAGATGGTTTCCAACAGTGAACGGGGGAGGCCTGTGCCGCTTTGCTGGTTTAAAGATCACACGTGGGTCATCGTGCACGGTTCAGTCTTTGGCTTCCCAGCTTCCGTGTTGAATGATCACCAGAAGGAAGCCCGACCAGCCCTGTTACCATCGCCAGACCTCCAGAGGTTTAGCTGTAGGAACTGAAAATTGAGTAACCAACTCCCGTTCCTGGATATATCCATGTAGCTACAGTCCTGCAAAAAGCTGGATGTTACCAGTTTTTGTTAAAAAAAAAAAAAAAAAAATTCTTACCCAGGTGTCCCTGCAGTGTGGGCGCTGGGAACTGAACCGTTGTCATCCTCCTCCTCCAGCTGTGAGATCCAGTAGCACAGCCCGGGCTGGCCCATCAGCCCTTTCTGGCAGCTGGCCGGCTTAGGGATCCAGCGGGCTGAGGTCACCCGGGGAAGGGCAGATGTACTGGGAGGGGGAAGCCCATTCCCCTGCTTTTAAACCACAAATGTCTTTTGATAACTAGTAAAATTGGCAAGCAGAGTGATTGAAAACATGTGAGAAGTAACTGGATCTAAGTTTCAAGTAGTACATATTTGAAAAGTTTTCCCCAATGTAAAAGTTACTCTTTAAGAGCCTTAAACTAATAAAAACAAGGAAATTCCATGTTACGGCTGCCACTCGGCCTTTCCATTTTTATTCCAGCAGTCAGCTTTGACAGGTCCGACGCCGATTGGCTCCGGGACCCCCGTTGAGTATTTAAAGCCGGGTTGGGGGGTGTGGGGGGGGCGGGAAAGCGAGCACAAGCTGGCAGCAGCTGGGCTGGGGCCAGTCTCCACGGTCTTCAATGCCAGGCTCCTAATTCCATTTTAGTATATCCTATTTTCTCTTCTCGGGGCTGCTTCCTGTATTTACTTTATCCACTGAAGCTGATTCAGGATTAATTTAGAGACAGTTCTTGTTTCTTTCCTTTTTCTTGATCTCTTCGCAGACATCGCTGGGCGGCTGCCCGCTCCGCAGGCGTTCGGGCTGGGCGTGTGGAGCCCTCCGCGACCCTGTCCCTTGTCCTGTGGCTCGTCTGCCGAATCGCT
The DNA here is from genome assembly GCF_020171115.1 of Neogale vison. Taxonomy (NCBI): domain Eukaryota; kingdom Metazoa; phylum Chordata; class Mammalia; order Carnivora; family Mustelidae; genus Neogale; species Neogale vison. The sequence goes on from NC_058104.1 coordinate 10,015,452, forward strand.
GGGCCCACTCTTAGTCTCCCCTCCCCCCAGTGCCTTCTCCCCGTCACTGCCAGAATGATCTTTCGGAAGAGCTTCCTTGATCACCCATAGGCTGGAGAAGCAGCGACACACTGACTCAGCACAGAGTCATTCGGGGCCCAGGACGGAGCCCTGGAGCTCTTGCCCTCTGTGCCCTCCGAGCCCGCCAGTCCCAAGCCTATTGTGCTTTTTGAGAGTGGTTTGCTGGCGTGGAAGGAGCAGATTTAGGTGTAGAAAATATTGCCTTGAAACTCTCCCCGCACGGCGGCGTGTTCTTGGTCAGGTGACCTTTACCACTGTGTCCTAATTCACGGGCAAAGGGGCCATAACGACCGCGTCGCAGGATCCCCGTGGTGATTAAAGCAACAAGGGATGTGATGATGCACGAGTCTGTGAACTCTAGAGGCAGCTGGTTTTATTACCTCCGCCCGCCCTAGGCCTTCTGGAATCCTCCTCCTCTCCCTGCTCCCGCCACATGACGTCTCCCCCAACCCTCACGGCCACCTCCGGTCCTGCCGCCAGGAGGTCCCCTCTCTCCCTCTCAGCTCCCAGGTCATCTGGGTACCTGTCCTGCAGCGAACTGCCTTACAGTACAGTCGGTTGTTTTACTGAGTCGGAAGCTCTTTGCGCGTGAGTTCGGCGTGTTGGCCATTTGGCGCCCTGTCCTTCCCACGGGGAGCTCGGGAACTCCCCCGATGAGTGTGGTTAGTGTGAAGCTGGTCATAGCCTTTCTTCAGACTCTTTTGGATACCGGTGGATTCTTCCCGTCGGACCCACTGGCTCTCCCCCGGTCCAGGCGCTCCCACTGCCGCCACACGTTGCCGGGCTTTCGTGCTCGGTGATCATGTCCAGTTTCTAAAGTAAACGACAGGTGCCCAGCAACCCACTGGGGCCCATTAAGCAGGCACTTAGAGGGACGGGTGCGGAGGCTGGAGTAAACCAGGAAACCCTCTTTCGTCTCAGCGCTTGTTGAAAATCTTGATAAATACGTTGCCGCGCTTTCCAGAATTCGTGGAGTATATGAAACATAATTGATGGTGTTTGTTCGTGATCAGCGACGATCTTGATTATCGTTGTGGATCTGTGGCAATATTTCCTTTGTGTTTACATCAGCTTGGCAGAACCAAGTGTTTGCTGGCACGGAAGGACGCTGGCTGCTGCTGGTGCGTCACTGCCTGTGATGCAGGGCCACGGGCGGAGAAGTTGCCAGTGTCAGGGGGGCCACTTGGGCGGAGCTGCCTCCTGGGGCCGCACGGGCGATGTCGTGGGATCTCTGAGAGGGCCAGTGGGGTGAGATGAGACGTGTCCTTTTGTACATCATGCTATACGGGGATCTTCCATTTGCCCCCAAACTAGAACCCTCTCGTCCCTTGTGCCTCTCCAGAAGTCACAGAGGTGCAGCTGTAGAGAGCCAAGAATGTGGGGTACAGAGAAATGTCATTCCTGGGCTGAGACAAGTGACGTCTGTGCAATTAAGAAAGGACACGTGGAGTCAGGGGAAAACAGGTGCGGAGAACCTGAACTTGGAGCTGTCAAGGGGAGATCAGAATGCTTTGTAACTGGCATTCGCTTCCCGCCCCAGGAGCCGTTCCCAGGGCGCCTGGTGGCTGCAGTCGGTTAAGTGTCCGACTCTTGGTTTTGGCTCAGGTCATGATCTCGGGGTCCTGGAATCGGGTCCCACGACGGGCTCCCTGCTCAGTGGGAGTCTGCCTGGGATTCTCACTCCCTCTGCCCCTCCCCCTGCTTGCACCTGCTCTCTCTAAGATAAATAAATCTTTTCTTTCTTTCTTTTTTTTTTTTTTTTTTTTGGAAGATAAATCTTAAAAAAAAAAAAATTCCTTTGCAACCCATGTGGCCCTGTGGAGACTGGGGAGTCAAGCCCTGGGGCGAAGAGGGGACTGTTCACGCCGCCTCAGAGCTCGGAGGGCATTGGGGGCTGCCCCGGCTGAGCGTGAACCGCACTGTCTAGTTAGACTTAGTTGGTCGTGGGTGTGCTTATCAGCTGTGTGCGTTAGATAGTTAGTGAAAGCTTTCTAGCTGGCTTTCTGAAGTCGGAGTTAAAGTGACTCCAGCTCTTTTCTAGAAAGTTCCCTGGACAGGATGGAGTGCAGCTGGTGACGGGAATGGTCACTCCAGTGCCCAGAGTGGGCAGACTGGTGGCAGCACGTGGCAGGGCAGCTCACGGAGCCCCCCTTTTTCTGCCCTGGGGATCCCATCCACCTAGCACAGCTTGAGGCGAGACTCTTGGAGGATTGAAACGGCCCCCTTCGAGTCCCGTTTCTGCTCTGGACACCAGGAGCCCTCATGTCCTGTCACCTGTTGGTGCCCAGCACCCAGATTTCCTGACAGCGGCCCGCAGCACCCTGCCAGCAGGGAGTGAAGGAATCACAGGCGACGTTCGCGTTCTCTGCCATGCGTTCTGCCGGGCCATCTGGCGGGCAGCAGTTCTCAGCCAATGGCAGGATGCTGTAAACCTTGCTCGCTGAACACGGCACCCCAAATCTCGAAAATTAACTGCAAAAACAAGATTGAAGCTGGCTCCACGGTGGCATCTCTTGGCCTCACGTACGCAGCTCTAGTGCTGTGGACGCACCGCGAGGGTCGATGCCCGTTACGGGTCTGCTTTTCCCCAGGAGCTGCTGGGCCGTCTTTTTAAAAAAACTTTTCCTTCTAAACTGCAGGTTTAAAAAAAAAAATTTTTTTTTTTTTTTTTGAGAGCTTTTGCGGAGTTTTATTTGCTAATTAAAATGTGAGAAGGGAGCACAGCTACAGGTAGAGTTCTGGTGCAAGCCACAGCTGTGATTTTAAAAAAACCTAACCTGACAGTTTCAAAATGAAGTTATTAGCACTTCACCTATAACTGTGATAGCTTTTAACTTTCATGATCTGTCTCTTCAGCGCCGCATCTCCCCCCTCCCCCCCGCCCCCGTAGCGAGCAAAAAAGGCTTAAGTGAGGACGTTGGAGGATGCTTCACCCTTGCAGAAGAAAGTAAGAGCTACCATTTTTGGGGAGCCGTTTTGACTTCCCGGAGACTTTCTTATCCTTCATGCCACGTGGTTTTCCAGCAGCCCTGCGAGCCTGGGCCGGTGGTGTGTTTCACAGATGAGCAGACCGAGGCTTGGGGGGTGTCTTGGTGACCTGGCAATTTGTAGGCAGGATGGAGCCTGGCTGCCCAGAAATTCTCCAGCTGCTTGCTTCCTAGACCTCATTCGTGCCATAAAAGACGGGGCTGTGTGGAAAAATCACCCACAGTTGGGTCACAGGTGTTCTCCCACTCACAAAAATAATTACATGAAATGGGCGCTGCTTCTGATCATCACAATCAGCTGATTGCCCACCAAATCCAGTCGTATATTCCCACCGACCCTCAGAGCGGCTCTGTCGCAGCCAAGGCACTGGCGGGCTGGCTTGTTGACGGCCTGTGTCTGTGCCGGCAGATGTTTGTGGCTGGGGTAGCCCAAACAGTGAGAGAGAGAGAGAGAGAGAAAGAGAGAGAGCAAGCTGCAGGGCGGTGGAGGGCTTTGCCGCCAAGCATTTTCCCAGAGAAGTGGAAGGGAACCGTTGCCAGAGTGGCTGGTGCCCTAACAAATTGATTCCTGCCAAACAATAGAAACAAATATTTTCAACAGACAGAAATTTTGGCTCCTAAAGCATTCAAATTAAAGGCTTTATTTTCTGAAACAAATACTTTAGGAAGAAAACGTTTACCAGTGTAGATGAGATCAGAGCTATTCCTCTGGCAGCGGCTTAATTATTTTTTGAGATTCGAGCACGTTTTTCCTGTTCCTGCTTCATTTTTTAGCCCATGACCTTCCCTCCTGTTTGCTGGAGAAAGTCAGGTGCATTAAGCTGGAGCACAGGGAAGGGGTGGCGCCGGGTTTACCGCGGAGAACCTCAGCTTCCATGGAGATGGTCTTCCAGGTCCAGATCCAGCTCTCAGCTCCACCCCCGACCCCTGTGTGGTTGGTGTGTTTTGGGCGGATCCCACCGGCTACTCGTCGGTTTCATCCGTCTGTTAAATGTCAGTAAATGTCAGTCGTGTAGCAGCGAATAGCATCCCCCCTGGAGCCCGGAGAGTCATTCTAGACCAGCAGAGTGCAGTACATTGATGCAGTGGTGCTTACCTGTGTACCTTTGTCATTGTGTAGTTGCCACTAGCCCTTGGAACGTGGCTACTGCAGCGGAGAAACGGAATCTCTAATTTCAGCGGATGTAGCCACACGTGGCTAGTGGCTGCTGGGACTAGTGCAGTTCCCAGTCCTCCCCCTCCTTTAGTTAATTGGTTCTGGGGCCCAATTACTTGGTTGACAGGGCAGCCTCTCTGCATCCTGAATGCAGTGGTGGGTGTTCGAGGTATCTTTTCTCTCTGACACCCACCCATCTCCTGTCCCGCAGCCGGAGCCAGACCGCAGACACCCCGGATCCAACTGTTGTGGGTGTTTTAAAATGGTGACAAGTTCTCATTTGGTTTTATTTATTTTTTTTAAAGATTTTATTTATTTGACAGAGAGAGAGAAAGAGAGATGAGGGAACACAAGCAGAGGGAGTGGGAGAAGGAGAAGCAGGCTTCCTGCCGAACAGGGAGCCAGATGCCGGGCTGGATCCCAGGCCTCTGGGATCACAACCCGAACCGAAGGCAGTTGGTTAACGACTGAGCCACCCAGGTTCCCCTCTCATTTGGTTTTAAAACACATGTCCTGATGTGTACTGAGTGTAAGAAGGATGATGGATGTCCCAAAGTCAAGGGAGCTATATTCCCTGGGTGTTTGTTAGCAAAGGCAAGTCTCTTACCTGCCCAGCCTCAGTCTCCCCATCTGGGATGTGGGATGAGCAGAGCTCATGTGGCTGCTTCACTTTGAAGTGCATCCCGAGCCCTACAGGATGGGGGGCGGTGCCAATAGGTTGGACCTCAGCAGCCGTCCCCAGGTCCTGCAGGGGGGCGGACGTGGAGGCTGTGGCCTGGGGAAACACAGAGGAGGCAGAAGACAAGACTTTAGCCAAGAAGGCCCTCACTGCAACCCAAGAATGAAGCAGGGGAGAAAGCAGTAGCGAGCCCAAGCAAATGAGAGAACTAGACAGCAAGGACAGGTGGAAAGGCCAGGAGAGGAGGAAGGCAGGCACCTTGGGGCTCTCCGGAGAAGTCTATGGGGGGGGGGGACAAAGCATTCCTGCCATGTGGGGCCATGTGTGTCTACAAGGTGGAGGCTGGTGGGCAGATTTTAATTTTGTATAATAGAGCCAAAGAGAGCGGTAAAGAAGGCTACTTAGAAAACAGACATTTTTATAGCCCAGAACTGGGCAGGTATCAGCAGTTTCCTCTGGCTTGGTCAGTATGTAAAGCAGACTCCCTCTTGTTCGGGTTAAAGGCGTCCTTCTGTCTCCCTGCTGCAGCCCCCTGGCCACACGGGCCTCCTCTCCGCCGCACGGTGCTCTGATCGTCTCCCTTTCATTATGCATCACCGAGACGCCGTCTCTCATGTCTCACTGTTTCAATGAGAGTCTGGCAAGTATTATATGTAGCGCAGTGCTTGTTGGATACATCTGGCATTTTTGTCTTTGCATAGTGGGTTTGCAACGGGGTGAAAAACAACAAAAAACAAAATCTTGGTTCTTTCTCAAAAATTCTCCATCCCGAGGACTTCTCAAAAAGGGCTTGTGTGAGAACCTTGTCCTCGTAGCCTTTGTTTAGGCCAGGGTATTTGTTTTTATTCACTTTTTATTTTATGAGTCGGTAACACATTCACTTGATTGAAAATTCTGTTTAAACATTGACACCGAGGCACCTTGCCCGCACCACTGTTCGTTCCCCCTCACCCATCCCTGGCAGGGGTGTCGCCTTCAGACGGGGCTCTGTTGGAGTAAATCGTTTTATTTGGATTTCCTAGATCAGGAATTAATAATATTAGGTCACGTCCCAGACTGGTTAAGTCCTGAGTACGTATCAGACGACCCGTACCATCTTCAGGGTAAAAGGATCTCGAGGGAACAGTCTTTACACGAGGCTGGATCTGCTTGAATAGGGAGAGAAGAGAACCGACCATAGTGGGCATTTTACCCTGTTTAATCCGTGCGGCAGCCCCGTGAGATGTGTATTAGTGTCCCCGCTTTAGGACAGAGAACTCGGCCGGTCCGTGTGCACACTGTGCACAGAGATCCTGTCTTTCTCGAGGGATGTCGGGGAGCAGGACCCTCGCACCTCGTGGTGGGACACCCACACTGGGAGTACGGCCACTGGGGTGTGGGGATCCGGCCGGAAGGCTGTGTCCTGCGCCCGGACTCTGATCCCCAGGCTGGGAGAAGAGGGGCCGTGTTCATTTCATGGGGCTGCACGCTGTTTCTGACTCAGCCGCCCCCCCCCCGACCCCCAAGCTAGAAACCTGAGCTGGAGGCAGTCCCCTTGCTTGTCCACACGCCCCCCTCTCTGCTCCCTGAGTTGGAGAGTCACCGGGCAGGTGTGTGTTTCACCTCTGCTTGGTCAGTGTTTACTGAGCCCCTGCTAGGAGCCGGGCTCCCCGGGGCTGCCCCCAGAGAGCACGCTCCCTGCCTCGGGAAGAGCACTCGCTCCCCAGGACCCCTCCTGAGCTCTCCTTCTAGGAACCCTACTCACAGGCAGTGGAAGAGTCGCAACAGTGAAGCCCATGTCTGCTTTGCTGCTTCCTATTTTACCCCAAAGCACTGTCTCTGGGATGGATGTTTCCCACCCGTTTCCCCGTTCCGCATTCTTGGGACGGAGCGCTGATGAAAGTGGCTTCCTGGCCTGCTGCTCGGAGAACTCGCCAGGGTGGCTCCGTGAGGAAGGAGTCCCTCTTGGGCAAATGATCCTAATTCTTATAAAATGGTACCATTTTCGGGCTCGACCCAGGATCCTTGGAGGCTGAGCAAGAGGGGAGTGTGGGTCTCCCCCAGGACCCCCTGCCGCCTTCCCCATCCATCCTGCCTTTTAAGAAGCCGGCTCTGTCAGCCTGACCCCCTCCACCTCCTCAGCCCCCAGTCTGCTGAACTGTTCTAGAACATTATCTGCCATTCAGGGCCTCCGTGCTTGCAGCCGTGTCTCTCTCTGACTGGAGGCCTTGCAGTTGTTAAATTTGTCCCCTCTCTGGTACATTTTGCCTTCCTTTTTTTTTTTTTTTTTTTCCTTTCTTCTTTTTTAAGCTTATTCTTTCATTTGGCAAATATTGACTGCCTGCCTGTGATGTACCCCAGCACCATGTAAAGTGCTGGGGATTCTGTAGCAAGCAAGAGGCAGGCCCTGCTGGAGCTTACGGCCCACGGGGAGACGCACCGACCTCGCACACTTGAGCACACACACACGGAACTGCAAACCAGGGTTGCTTCCACAAGGCACACGTGGTCTGGGGAGCTGGGCTCACCCACTTTACAGTCTCTTCCGGGGTGGGGTGGAAGGGGATGGGGTTGGGAAAGTGGTATTCAGTTGGAGATCTGACAGTTTGTTGGCGGGGAGCAGGGACAGGCCACCGAGCAAAGGGAACAGTCGGTGCTGAGGGTCCAAGGGAAAGGAGGGGGCCGGGCCTTCTGGGGACAGCAGAGAAAGGCCCGTGTGTCCTGCCAGTCTTATCTGAGGCCCCCTAGGAAGCCACTGGAGGCTCTGAGCAGGGAATGACAAGCTCAGATCTGGGCAGTGTTCCCTCTCTTGGAGGGTGTGTGTGTGTCCTCCGCACACGTACAGCTCCCCCAGCTCCGTGGTCATCGGTGCCCCCAGGGAATGCTGAGCACCTAAGTCTTGGTCCGCCCGTACGACTCCAGGATCCCTGCCTTCCTGCCTTTCATTGTGCTGTTTTTCTCTGTTCAGTTCATCCCTGCCCCTCCGTGGAGAGGGTCCCTGCTGAAGGCTGTGTCACTTCTGTGGCAAGTGCGGCTTCGTTGAGCGGGAGTGCTCACTGCTGGCCCCTCCATGCCACCCTTGACAGAATCCTGGAGCCGGCACTCAGACTCTGGTGGCACTCGCTTTGAGTCAAAGATTGTGAGCAGGAAACCGATGGATGAGGGCCAGGTGTCTGCAGAGGGCACTTGGGAAACGGGTCAGACTTGGTCTTCTGTCTAAATTTGAAATTAAGTGAAAGCTGTAGCATTTACTCTGGGTGTTCTGCAAGGTTTTCCTTTAAATATCACCCTTGGTCAGTGCACACACCCACCAACAAAACAAAATGCACTTCCTGCAGCTCTGCGGGGAGCAGCGCTCTGGGAAGGGGGGGCAGTCAGTTTTTCCTTATCCGTTCATCAGAGCCTGCATCCCTTTACAGGGAAAAGAAGGGAGATTTGGAAAGATAAAGGTGTACTTTTTAGCAGACGGCATTACAGTTAAGTGCTCAGAATTCAAAAGGTACAAAGGGGAGAAGGTGAGAGCATCTCCCTCCTGGCCACTGGCCTGCTTGTCCATTCTTCTCCCAGGATAGAGGGTGGTACGCACATCTTGTACCTATAGAGCCTTCCAGAGGCATCTCGTGCATATGCGAGCACACGAAATGTGTGCACACCTTCCTGTCCGCTCGCGATGGGTGTCTTGGTCACTGTTGGTGGACATGTTTGGGGAAATGGCCTTTACGTTTCTATCTGAACCCACGTATTTCCATGTTGGCCTGTTCCTCTTGGGTCTCTGACCCCCCACCTGGGGGGGGGGTGTTGCTGACCAGGCTCCTGGTTCCTCTGAGCCCCGTTCTTGGTCTCTGACAGCACCTATCCCGTTGTCTGTGCCAGGGACTCGGTGAGCCCCGGGGGAGGAGAGAGAGGAAGAGAAAGAGGGTAATGGGGACCTAGTCCCTCTCACCCATGGGCCCCAGCCGAGATGGGCATCTTTCGTGAAAACTTGGAATGCTTTCTTGGTGGAAGTTATGTTCTCCTCTTCCAAACCTCTGCTCTGTTTTGGTTCCTTGGGCCCGGTCCCTTCGGTCTTGTTGCTCTTCTGTGCCTGCCTGGTTCCTTGGCTGGACCGTGGGCACCTGGAGGTCGGAGTCGGCTTCTGATTCATCCGTACATCCCTGGAGCCCCTGTCCTGGGTGGCAGACTAAGTTCGGGCCACCCAGGTCAAGTGTGCGGTCAGGTGTGTCGCTCTGATAGTACGTGCTCTTGATGGATCATGTCCCGTGCCACCAATTGAACATGCTTATCTTAATTTTTATCTCTAGAGAGGGAACGTCATTTGCCCAGAACCACACAGGTTACAGCAGGGATGGAGCCTGGATTCCAAACCAGGCTTCTCCGAGGCCAGTGTCTGAAGGGTCTTCGGATGTTCTGTGTTGGGATCTGGGCAAGGGGGCGTGACGGAAGGAGGCTGGTTGGTGGTCGCTTGGGCTCCTTACGGCCCTGTCTAGCCAGAACAGCTTCATTGGTCCCCCGACCCTGTTGCTGGAAAGGAAGCAGAAAAAGCCCCGGGGACTACCCCATGGAGAAACTGGGGTTGCCCTGTCCTTTTTGTTTGAGGCCTCGTAGTTTACCGAGAAAGCCATTTTGAATTCATATTCAAGATTTGCTGTTTGATCGGCTTGTCAGGTGAGCCGGAAGGAAACACCAGATGAACTAATCCTTGGAATGAAAGTCAGAGATAAGAACCAGAGAATACTTTTCTTGCTCCAGCCCAGGGGTGCTGGGGGAGAAGCCCAGAGGGAGCAGGGGGCCGAGGCGGGCCTGGCCTGGGAGCATTAGAAGGGGAGCCTCAGAGAAGTACCGCGGGTACCCGGTCCCTGCCGGTTTAATACAGACAGACAGGGGACGTACATACTCCAAAGATGAGCAGTTTCAGACTGATCAGTGACGTTAGGAAGACTTGTTTATTTTTGGGAAAATTTTCTTTTAAATAGGCAATTAGTGGCACTTTGTAATTTTTGTGGCGAATACATCTTTAACGCTGGCTGAGAGGCTGGCGTTCCAGCAGAGAGAAAGTGAAAGCTTTAGGAGCTTTGCCCTTGGAGGATCCGTCCAAAAAAGAGGAAGAGCATCCCAGAAATTCTCCGCGGCGAGGCCGGCAGGATTGCAGGCATCCGCAGCCCTGTGGCAGCCCCCCGTCTCCCAGCAAAGACTGTGCCTGCGCGCACACAGCCTTGGCTCCAAAGCCACTGGTCTTGCTCTGGATCTCGTCACCTCTTGGTACCGATTGCTACTTGGTGACTTGGAACAAAAATTGCAGTTTCTGCATCCAGGTGCCTGTCCATGTAAAACGCTTTTCCAGGATGATTTCCACCTCTTTCGGCCTCGTTGGAAGTGCCTGTGTGCCCAGAGCCCACGGGTTTGCCACCAGCCCTGCCACCTCCCCCGTCCCTTTGGACCCGGGGCTGTCGGATGTTTAGAATCTTTCTTAATCATTTCGAGGGGACGCCTTCCTCTGCCCTTCCCCAGGAAAGTCCTGGCCCGGGGGAGTGGTATTTTCTGCAACTGGCCACCTCCTCCTCGTTCCTAAGCCCCGAGACTGGCCAGTGTGCAGTGCGCTGTGCAAGAAACAGCTGTTGTTTTGACAAAGGACGGGCTGGCCTGCCTTTTTGAATTACCAGAGTGAGTCAAGAGGTCATTTATTCCAGGCCTCTGCTCCTGGGCAGGTGGACGAGGAAGGATCACGAACCCGCGTGTATGGGACGCATGATGTAAAATATATTTCTGTATGTAAATCTGTATTTTTTCACATTAGCGGGATTTAAGAAATTAACATATAGTACAGGTTTTCTAATTATGTAATACATGCATGCGGCTAAAATAGTCAAAAGATACAGTTGACCCTTGAACATTGAGGATTGGGGTGCCAACCGCCCGCATGGTCAGAAATCCATGTATAACTCTGGACACCCCTGAAACTTAGCTACTCAGAGCCTGCTGTTGAGTGGAAGCCTGAGCATAGCTTAAATAGTCGATTAACTCGTATTTTGTATGTCACGTGTCGTATTCCGTATTCCTGCAATAAAATAAGCGAAAGAAAAGAAAACGTTATTAAGGAAGCTATAAGGAAGAGAAAATACGTGTATAGGGTCGCGTTATAACAAATCCACATCTACCTAAGTGGCCCCGCAAAGGTCAAACCCGTGTTCTTTGAGGGTCAGCCGTCCGGTGAAGGGCATGTCCATCTCTCCCCTCCCTCCCCCCACCCAAAGCCTTCTCAGAGCCAAGCAGTTACAAGTATCTTTTGTATGTTTCTGGAGACAATCAGAGCTTATGCAAGGGTATGTATAGAGAGCCTTTCAAACAGTACAAGCATTGTTTTGCACTTTGCTCTTTTTGCTTAAATACGTCTTGAAGATCATCCCCGCTCCTAGTGCGCATGGAGCTTTTTTTTTTTTTTTTTTTAACCATTGCCAAATGGTCCTTGAGTGGATATGTGGGTGCACTCTTGTTGGATACTGCAGTTGGTTCCCAGTTTTTGCTTCCCCCACCCCTTTGTGAGGTTTTAGTGCTTTTCAGATGAGGGGACTCTCCATGCTTTTTTTTTTTTTTTTTTAAGTGACTCAGGGACTGAGGATTCTGTATTTTAGGGCCCCACCACCACCTCCCCTAAACCCATTAAATTCCCTTGTTAATGTGTCATTACATTTGACACTTTGAGAATAGGCAGGCCTGGTAGATAATAAAACAGTATTTGGCTTATGTTTAATAGCTGTCTCTTCTCTGTGTTGTCCCAACAGCCTTAGAAAGCCTCAGTGTCCTTCATAAGGCCTCGGGGGAGGTTTTGCGAGGGACCCGGTCAAAGATTGTGAGCCCTAAGTCCGACCGGGCAAGCGCAACCTTTCCTTGCTGTGCCAATCTGTTTCCACGGTGGTGGGTGGTGGTGTGGTATTAAATTTGGGGCCCCCCCGTTGGTTTCTCATGTGGACGTGCATATGTCTGCATGCATGGGGAAGGGAGTGTGCAGGCCTGTGGCGGGTCCCCAACTACCAGCAGCAGGTCACCCCAGGCGCACTGGCCCTGTGGCTCCACGACGAAGGTGGGTTTGCTCTCTTCCACCAAGTGACCTGTCCCGGGCTCAGCCCTTCTGAGTTGGCCTTTCTGACAGATGTGCCCGGGAGGCTCCTTGGCACTGGGCTGGACTGGACTCCAGGGACAGGGACATGTGGGGACCCCAGGGCTCTTCCATGTCTCCTGCAGCACTGCCCCCACTGTCCCCACGCTGGCCCCCTGGATAGGAAGGTGTCGTCGGGAGGGGAGGTCAGGGTCGGGCCGCACGGTCACCTCTGTGACCCCAACGTCCAGTGGCTCCAGCAGACTGGGTGACACCCCCTCCCAGGAAGGAGGGTCCTCCTTGAAAGCGGTCCCGAGTTCTTTGTTTTTCTCCACGTTTTCTGCATCTGCGGGCAATGGGAACCAAACATCAACTCTACTTTTTCTGTCATATTTCAATATTGGCGTTGCTCCCCACTTCTTGAAGCCTCCTTTTATAACTTCTGCTGCTGCCGCTTAAATATAGCCGCCGAAGTCCTCCTCCTAACCAGATTGTTTATATTTTTGAAAAGCCTTCTGCTTATCTGCGATTGCTCCCTCTTCTCCGTCTCCGTCCCCGCAGCGCCACATGGGTTTCGGTTGCTCTTTTTTTCCTGCCTTCACTCGACTGGGATGTGTTTCAAATGTGGTCTATCAAAATGTGCAGTGTTTCCCTCTTTTCTGCAGTAGCTTTGACATCTGTTCTTGAATCCTAGCCCATGTTATTCTTTTGGACTTGTTTGCCCAAGATTTGCTGTAATGCCAGAAACACGAAAGGGGAGAGCGTGGTTGGGGGGGGGTGTATGCGCACCCCCCCCCCTTAAAACTGTCTGCCATTCCCCAGTCGACAGCACGCTGGATGTTGGCTCCAGTGCCCTGTCGTCTGTCTGGCAGTGGCCCACCCTGGCGGGTACAAGTGGAGTGCCCACCAGGAGGCCCTACAGACCTACTGGGGTTATTTCCGCCCAAAAGGGAAACAGGCGGGACTTGGTGGGGTTGGTGGAGGGTGCGTGGAGGGGAGAGGTACATGCTTCCTGGTCATCTGCGGACAGATCTCTGTCTCTGACTTCCCTTGCCTTTCGGTCTGCCAATGGGTCCTTGCTCTGCCGGGCCTCGGGGGAGGGGCCGTACCATAGAGAAGCCACGTGGAGCAGCTGCACTGTATCCTAAGCAGAATGTGCCGGTGTGTGTCTTTAGTCACGAAGTCCACTCAGTGAGAAAAGCGGCCTTTCGGTGGCTACGGCGGCGTGTCCTTGTGCCCCTGCTGTCAGCCAGGACACCACTCTGGGCCCATCTGCCACAGCCTTGTTTGAAACCGGTCCTGCTGACAGCTCCTCCCAGAATTCCCGAGGCCAGGGCACAGGTTGTCTCTGCTTTGAGTGTCATTTTGTCGTGTGGACAGAGGTCCCCTTCCAGGGGACCTGCTCTTGGCAGCTCCAGGGTGTCCGTGCGAGGAAAATAGTTGGAGGAAAACCGTCGTTTCCAGGTGCCTCATTTTCAGAGTTGACCACATACCGCAAATCACGATTCTTGGAAATAGGCTCTTAAAGGTCCCCCTGAAAGCGAGTAGCAGGTTAATTCGGATAGTCCTGGACGTGATACGCCACCAAAGATCCCAGCCCACGTGGTTGAAGACAGACAGATTGCAGGGTTTAGCGGAGAAAAACGTTTCGGCGCGTTCTGTCCTGGAAGTAGGTGTTCGTGTGCGTGGAAACAGGGCACACCGAGCTGAGCCATTCGGGTTTTCTGGGACCAGTGCATGGACTGGAGGGGAACTGCCTCAGTATCCACTTCCTCCCCACCGCCGCCCCCAGCCCCCTCTGTCCGGGAGCCGAGACTCCCCATAGCCACGGGGGACCCCTCCTGGGTTCTGCCAAAGGCAGACGTGGTCTCCTCTGGTTCGCAGCGCAGTGACGATCTTGTCCTCCCCTTTCGTGTCTCCGCAGAGGGAACTCGATGCCACCGCAACAGTACTGGCGAACCGGCAAGATGAAAGCGAACAGTCCAGAAAGCGACTTATCGAGCAGAGCCGCGAGTTCAAGAAGAACACTCCAGAGGTGAGGCCGCAGTGCCGTCCCGGTCTCGGCGCGGGGGTCTCCCCGTTCCCGTCCGTATTCGGGAGCCGCGGTGCAAGCATCGTGTCCCCAGCAGGCTGTGTGCCCCTCTGCGGGTGGGGGCCTGGGGCTGTCTGGACAGGAGAAAGCACGAGCTCATTCCAGAGGCAGACGCTGGCCTGGCTGGGTGTTGGCTGGCACGCGGCCAGCGGTGTGGCCCATCTGGGCGTCCAGCCCCCCGCACTCCTCGCCCACGTCTGTAAGCACGCTGCCCCGAGTCCTCGGGAGCACCGAGCACAAGGGCATAGTGGGATGGGGTGTGGGGGTCCTCAGAGCGCCCCTTCCCCGGTGTGGTATCCGCAGGCCGCGCGTATCTGAGAAGGCCGCTTGCAGACCAGACATTTAGTCGGGTAGAGCCTGTGAGACGCTTGTGTCCCGAAATACGCTTTAAAGGGCACTGCAGACGTGCTCCTCACGGGCTCCTTTTTTCTGTTCTCTCTTGTAAGTGCGTGTTGGAAAGGTAGTGTTTTGGGGGGTTCGGGAAGCATCTTCCCAGTCTGTTGCTCAGGCCCTTCGTTCCTCGGTCTCTCTCAGAGGCTTTTTAAGACGTGAAAAGCAAGGAAAGTTTGAGACAGTTGAACAGACGTGGGAATTGCGTTCTGGGAGCTTCTGCCGGTCTGGCCCGCAGTGGTTCTCGTGCTGTGGGGCCCTCGCCCCAGCCTGCCGCTCCCCCCGCTCAGGTGAGAGCAGACCGCAGCCGCCCACATGCCTCTGTGGGGGACACGGAGCAGGTCAGGAGGGAAGGCTGCCGCTGAGGTGCCCGGTACTCCTGAGAAATCGAGGCACGATGGGAACTTTCAGAAGCAGACCCGTTTCTGGTGGACCAGAGTAACTCGCTGTTTGAGGGCGGGTTGTCGTGAATCATTTTGGGGGATAAGTAACTAATCCTCTATTTCAGAATAAATATGTGGGGGAGAAGGCAGGATGGCCCAGCGGGAAGCAAGGGGGCTCTCCTGGGGCAGGTCCCCGTAAGGGATTTACATTTCAGACCCACCACTTGCCCCTGCCCCTGCCCTTAAACGTGGCTCTGGCACGTGTTACCCAAGCAGAAGTGCGCACTACAGTGATGGGGCCCGGGTCACCGTTCCACATGGGGATGGGGGAGCCGCTGCGCTCCATGGTCCGCCTCATCTTGAGTGAAGACCGGCGCCCTCGGAGCAGCCAGGCAGCAGGACCCCCTTCCTTCAGGCGCTGTCCTCCTGTCAGGGCGTTTCAGAGCCAGGCCTTCCAGGAGGGTCCAGCTGTGGGGTTTCCCGAGCTCCCCTCCTTGTCCTTGACCCTGTGTGCCCTGGCCGACCCCCTTCACCTCTGTCTCTCCAGCCACTCTTCACACCGTTCCAGTGACGAGCTGTCATCTGCTCTCCTGGGTTCTTACTCCCCTTCCCTTGCTGACCGGAAGTCCAGGGCTCTCCATAGAAAGCGTAAAGTAGAGGGTCAAGGTCATCCTTCCCAGGCAGCAGACAATAAGTAAATGTGACCCATCCTGTGGTAAGTGGTGGGAGGAGGAGGAGTGGAGAATTGCGTTCCTGGATGTTCCTCCGGAGGCCCAGGCCCCTGTCAGATCCCAGGGCTGGAGCCCATCCTGCCGCTGAGGGCCCAGCCGGTAAATTCTGGGGACAGCCCCTCTACTGGCGTGGAAACAGGGGACCAGCTCCCAGAGCTTGAGGAAGCCCCACCTGAACTGTGGCATTTTCTCCCCCGATCCCAGTAAATAGGAGAGGCTCAGGGAAGAAGCAGCTTGGGTGGTAAATGCCATTTGGGGCGTTTCTTTGCCGGGCACGTTTTGAGACACTGTCTTCCTTGGAGAAGCGGGCCCAGAGCACACCTGGGAGGGGACGGAAGGTTGCAGTCCGTTGCAGTCCTGCTTGCTCCTGGCCTTCGCCGGCGGGTCGAGGCTAGTGCTCGCTCAGGCTTCTTCTGCGGGAGGAGAGTCCCGCTGCCACAGGAGTTCCCGGGGAGCTGGGGAGGCCGGAGCTGCTTGCAGGCCCCGGGCCGCCTCCCCTTGCATTTTCCCATCCCGGGTCCGTCCTTGAAATCTGGGTGGGTCCCTGTGGGATCGCTGGGGCCAGAACAGGTGGAGAGGGCGGGTTCACTTGGGCCACCAACCAGCCAGAATTCTCCAGAGAGGAAGCCACTGGAGGCCAGACTGGGGTGGGGGGGCGGAGCGAGGAGCTACAGTGGGGTCCTCTGGGGTACGCGGAGGGCAGGGGTGTGGGGGGCAGGTCTGGTGAGTGTGGGGTCTGCAATCCAGAGGGGCTGTTCTGTTGTCTGTCTGGGTCTCAGTGCGGGGGCCCGGGTGTTTCTCCAGCATCGGTTCTTCCTGGGGCTCTCCGCTGGGCGGACCGCTCTGCCCCTGACCAAGTTAACGCAGTCGAGGGAGCTCTTACAGAGATTGGGCATGTAAAAGTGAAGGCTGCTTAGAACTTAGTCCTCAGGGGTAAAAAAAAATAATAATAAAATAAAAATCGGCTTGTTGGCGGGAGAGGCATCTCCCCGGGGTGGACACACACCAGGACCCTCACGCCTCCCAGAGCTGGGAAGAAGGAGCGGGCCCTTGTTCCGGGGCGGCCAGCGTGGCAGGGCCGGGGCCAGGGCTGTGCCGCCGGCTGACGAGAAGGCTGCGGCCCGTCTCTGCTCTGGAGAAGCAGAAAGTGCGCTCCGAGTGTCTGTGAACAGCTAGTGGGGCCGGCGCGTGGGTCAGGCACCGGAGAAGAAGCAGAGGTGATGTGAGTAGGGTTGTCTCCCGATGGGGAGGTTGTATTTTCCCGCCTGGCCCAGCCCCAAGGGCAGCTGGAAAAGTTCAAGTGCAGAGGGCAGGCTGGGCTCTGCGGTGGGCTCCGCGGGCGTCCTCCTAGTCCTTCCAGGCACCAGACACCGGAGCACTGAGGAGCAGGCATCCTGCTGGCCAGAGCCTCGAAGGTTTCTCACGTGAAGGACTTTTTTTTAAAGTGTCCATCTTCTGTCATTAAATGAATACATTCACAGTCGGTTGACATTACTGCGACGTCTTTTTAACCCCCGGATTGTAAGTCAACATGAAGAATGTCGCAGTTACTTCAAAAATAACGTTTTATATGTTGCTTTGATTCAGAAAGAGTCCCTTTCAAAGAAAAATGGTTTTTAATTTTAACTTTGCAACAAAGCATCCATTCCCTGTCGAATTAATAATTGAGAGTTGAACATAAAAGATGGGGGCATTTCTAGGTTCTGTCACTTTCCATACAGATTACCTCAGGTGACTTACCGCCTGGTGGCTCTGGCAGACTTCTGAGCCTCCCAAAGTCTCAGTTTTGCCACCTCTCCAAAGTGTGATGAGGGGGCCCAGCTCGCCAGGTTGCCCGTGTGCGTGTGCATGTGTCCATGTGTGTGTGCGTGTACGTGCATGCGTGTGTGTGTGTCTGTGTGGTGTTTGTATGTGTGTGGATTTGTATGTGAGTGGTGTGGATTTGTGTATGTGTCTTCGTGCGTGAGCGCGTGGAGGGCTTTGCACAAGCCTGGCATCTAGAATTTAGGACTGTTTGTTGCTGCCGTGAACTTGGAACATACACTGTGGAGGTTTCTGCTCTTTAAAGCTAGCTCGGGGGACTTTACAACAACACATCAAATGTAGGTGGTTTTAGCCTGAAATATTTCCAGGGTTGTTTTGTGGTAATAGGTCATCATTTCACAGATATTTCTTGAACACCTTCCATGTGCCAGATGGTTCCCCCCCGAGCACACAGTCCTGCCTGTACTCTTGAACAGCTCCTTATCTTCCTCCCCAGCAAGCACAACATCCTTACCTGGCCTGAGAAGTGCCAGGAAAGGTACAGCTGGAACCTTCCAAGAGTGCACACTTGTCCCCCAGCACTCGGCCGAGCTGTGACTTGAGCCCCGGCGCTGTGGGCCCTGAGTTGGTGCCCTGACCCTCGGGGCGCTGGGGCGGAGGGCAGCGCAGACCCCTGCGGTGGGGTCCCGGCGCGCTCGCCAGGGACCACAGGCCCAGCCCACCGGCTGCACTGTTGGAACAGGATGGTTGGCTCGCAGAAGAACGGTCCTCAGGGTCACGTTTGCTTCCACAAAGAGCACGGGCTCTTATTTGTTCTTTTCCAGCTCTTTTCAAAGGGAAGAATCATCCTTTGCATGGGCGGGAGGGGCAGGAGAAGAGGGGAAGCAAAGACCCGGGGTGCACGGCCTTTGTCATGAAACCATACTCAGGGCCCGCCTGTGTCCTATCCATGTGTCCAGCTGCTGCCCTAGAGTCCCTCTTAGGCACATGTCTGCCCGACTTGACTGGGTTTGATTTATGCTTCCTGTCAAAGGGGCCACATCATCTGAGCCGCCGTTCGGCGGTTCTCGGGAGTCCTTTGTGCCCCGACGTCCTTGTGCCTCGACAGCTCTTGCTGCCCAGAGCGTTTAGTCGTCACGACACCTGGCCCACTGCGTTCGCATTCCCAGTCGTGTTTTCCGCATCCCTCTTGCCCATGTGCTGGGCCCGTCTTGCCCCCATTGTCCCGACAGAGCCTGGCACAGCCCTGACCATCATGGGCCCGGCTGCCTGGGGTCCTGGCCAGGACCCACCGCCCCTTGCCCGCATGCCACGGTCTACACTGGAAGACGGCCCTGGGCCTGCTGCCAGCCCGCACACCCGGCTCCGTGACCGGGACGTTCTCTTTGCGGCTGACCTGACTCCCTGCTCGCTGGCATCCTTGTCCTGAGTGGCACGGTCGTAGCTTGGCCCTGGTGTCCCAGGCTGGAGTGCTCTTCTGAATTTTACATTCTTGGGAAGCTGTTGTACAAAGTACAGGGTCATGTTGAGGTACGACTCGGAAAGAAACCTTCGTGCCATCGGCGGATGGAGCTAGGCCTGAGGGTCCCTTCCCACCTCTGCCAGGTGGGGCCCCAGGCTGGGGTGGAGGTGAGGGTAGGACCTTCTTCAGGAAAGCCAAGGTCATCTCTGTATTGATCAGGAGGGACTGTGGGAATAAGAAAAGAGAGCGTGGCGCTGATCACCATGGCTGTCCCATGCAGGACCCCCCACGCCCCTGTTGCCAGTGAGCTGGGGGCGCTTGTGGGGGAGGGTGTAGGACGACACTGGCGGCTTCGGGAGTCCTTGTGCACTCCCTGTGAGAGGAGGAGTCGGCAGGGGGGCGGGCAGTAATATATAGCCGTGGCCCAGGCCCAGATGCATTCGGTCACTGCCTCTAAGCCTTTATATAGCCACTGCAGGGAGTGACTCAGCCTGGAAAAAGAGAGTCACTTCAAGCTGCAGCTCGGATGGACACGTCCTGCACGGGCTGCCTTGAGACTATGTGGCCGGGGCTCCGGGGGAGGCTGCGGGCACCCGCAGGGGTCCCGGGCAAGGCTGGTGTTGCCACTGCAGTGTGGAGTCGGGATGGGGGGGCGGTCCCCGGGCTCGCACGTGACTCCCTGTGCCTTTGTGACCGTCTCACTGTGCTTTGATGCTGTTAGCAACGACCGGCAATGTTTGCGTGGAGCAGCGAATGAATTCTCCACCCTTCTTTTCCTACAAATGCACAGACTCCGGAGGCCGGCTGCACTCTCCAGTTGACCGCTGTTTCATATTTTAACCACCTTTTTGTTTTTTGGCTTCTGTCCTCCTAAGACTTTGAAAGCAGCGCACACAAAAGATTGGAAACAGCGGCGTAAATCCCCGTATGTCTTGTAGGACATGGGAGTGCGTTCTTTGGAGACCCATGGTGCCCACTGACACACTGTGGCTTTCACAGAGGAGGGCACACCAGACGTGCCTCTCGGGACTTCGGCCTTTCAGGGAGGGCTGTGATGGGGGAGGCGGCCTGCAAGTCTGGAAGACTGGGGGGTGCAGGCTGGACACCAGCTAGACACCCCTACCCCCAGCACAGAGCTCGTGTTGGGGGCCTGGGGACCAGCAGCGTTAGTACAGTTCCACTTCCGAAGGGCAAGGCCTCTGTGTCCAGCTATGCACTTGGTGTTCCATGGACACTTGACGACAATTATAACATAAAAAATCCTACCATATTTATAACATTTATTTAGGAATCTTTTCTTTACAAAACAGAATTCTTAAAAATGCAAATTGCTCTGCAAGATTCATTTCTCAGACAGGCAGCTAACAACACTGTATTTGATGCTTCAATTTTATCTTTTTTGTGCAGAATTAAAAAAAAAAAAAGAATTTAAGAAACGCCTTCCCTTGGCGATTCTTCAACATGTTAAACAAGCGTTACCCTGTGACCTGGTGTTTCCACCCCTAGGTATATATCCAAAAGAACTGAAAACGGGTCCACACAAAAACTTGCCCACGAATGTTCATAGTGGCATCATTCAAAATAGCGCAAGAGGAAAAGCACCCCGAGTGACCATCGACAGGTGAACTCCTAAAGGAGATGCGGTCTGTCCATACAAAGGAGTATTATTCAGCTATAAAAAGGAGGGAAGCACTGATACCTTCTCCGGCGTGGATGAACTTTGAGAGCATTATGCTAAGTAGAAGGACCCAGATGGAAAATGCCACATGATTCCATTTATACAAAATGTCAAGAACAGGCAGATCCTTAGAGACGGAAAGTAGACAAGAGGTTGCCGGGGGAAGGGGGCGAGTCCTAATGCTTACAGGGTTTTGTTTCTGGTGTGGAGAGAATGTTCTGGAATTGGGTAGTGGTGATGGTTACACAACTCTGTGAATATGTCCGACACCACTGAACTGTGTACTTTAAAGTGTAAACTCTACGGCATGTGACTTTCCTCTCCAACGTTTTTGCTTAATACCTTTCTTTGTAGGGGTAGGAAATTATTCATCTGTCCTCTCTGATACCCTGGAGAAATGCCCCCCCAGAGAAGTATCTGGTGAATTTTCATTTAGGCAGCACAGACTTCATTTCTAAAAGGCCACTCCGGTACCTGGCCAAATTATAAAGCTCAAATAATCAACTAGGATGTTTAATCATTCTAGAATCACCCACTGTTAAGTTACAATAAGACTTTAACTAGAAAAAGTTTAAAAATTAAAAGTGAGCTGCTTTTTTTTAACAGTTACCAATTAAACACTGTAAGCCAGTTTATCTACCCAAGAGGTTATTTCCTCTTTGGGGTCCCTTGGTGAGAAAACCTGCCTCGAGCATGAGGGGGTGATGGGTACAGGTCACTGCGAAGTCAGCCCCAAGTCGGTCAGTGGCTGGTGGCTCTGTTGTCTGCCCCGTGTTCCCAGCAGAACAGGCAGCACGGCCTAAGGCACCAGGAGGCCCGTGGAGCCGGGGAATTGGCTTAGGTGCAAGCAGATTGGGCGGGAGTCCAGTGCTCACCCCTCCGTGTACAGGAATACTTCGGGGGGTCGCGTGAGAAGCGTGTGAGATGCCTGGAAGCTAACTGTCCAGCCCCACGCCGGAAGTAGATGCAGTGGATGTTCGGGCCGGGGATCTTGACCAGGGTCACTAAGCATTCCAAGACCCGGACCTGTCTATGTGTGCAGGACAGATCATGTCCCAGATCCTGGGTGGGTGAAAGGAATTCAGGCGGATGGAGCACATGGTAGGATCTCAGTAAACCTGTCTGCCCTTTGTTCTTTCCTCCCTCCCTCCCTTCTAAGGGTGGTTCTGAGCCCTTGCGGGGGTCCAGGGGCAATCTGAGGTTCAGGGAGATAGCAGGCACTGAGAGAAGGTTCTAGGTCTCATAGAAGGACAGGCAGGCAGTGACCAATGTGTGGTCCACAGGCAGGATGGTGCAGGTAGCGGTCAGAAGTGACACAGGACACTGGGGAGTGAGTGGGGATGGATGGGGTGAGGGCGCTTTGGGGGGTTAGGGCAGTTTTTTGAATCAAAGATAGAAACTGCCCCCCAAAGAGTGAATTTGGTCAGGTTGTTTAGAAGTGGGGTCCCTAAAATTTCAGCTCAAAGCCTGATGATCTTTGTTTAAAATTCAGCTACTTTCAGATGTCCCATTTGGTCCTTCTATGTTCTGAGACTGGGATGCTGTTGGGTTTGGATGCTAGGAAGTTCGGTCAGTTTGGGGGATACCTTCTTTTGTTCCCGTGCCTTTGGCCCAGAAAATTAAATTCTTAGGTCATCAATGGAGGATTAATCTGTCAGTCTGCGCTGTCGGTGACACGGGAGCCCCGCCCAAGGGGCAGCAGGGTGGCGTCTGAGAGCCCCCCACCCCCACCGCCACCCCAGGCCATGCTTGCTTCCTGTGAACCCCATGGGGCCGTCTGTCCCGATCACTCCCTGAAACTTGGACAGGGCCGGCGTTCCCTTTCCTTCCTGAGCCTGTGTGTCGCTTCCTTCTGTGTCTTGCAGTCTTTAAAGGGCTATTTTGAGTATAAGAGACAAATTATCTGAGAGTTTAATAACTGTCAAAAGGAAGAGGCTGTAATTAGATGCATGTGGTGTGGAAGTCTGGTCGACACCACGCTGAGCTGTACGACCTCTCTGGGCCTCCGTGTTCTCGTCCAAACTCTGGAGTGATGACAAGTATCCCGGAGTGGCGGTGAGTCAGATGACTTGTTGTCGACTATCCAGAGTAGCTTTGGCAGATAGTAGACACTCAATAAATGGTGTGTTGTACGTACGTTATTAAAACCTGATCTTCCGAAAGGAGAATTTGTGTTTGCGAGTATATCGCAAGTCAGAGAGAGAGGGAGTGTGAGGGGGAAACGGAGCCGAGGTAGTAGCAGGCTCCCCGCCAAGTAGAGAGCCCGACACGGGGCTCGACCCCAGGCGCCCGGGACCCTGACCTGAACCGAAGGCAGACGCTTCACCGACTGAGCCACGCAGGCGCCCCTCCCGAGTGTATTTTAAGGCCCTAAAGGAACGCGAACATTTCAGGATCCTCTTCCAGCATAGATCGGCCTCCGGGCCTGTGCGATTCGAGGCCTGGTTTCTGTTGCAGACTTGAGTAGATTAAACGAAATGAAAATAGGCTCGCTCCCGATGTATGGAGATGGTGGTCTCCCTCTCCTGTGGCGGAGCTCGGCCGGGCGTAGAGGGAAATACACGGGCTGGGCTCGCTCCTCGGAAGCGGTTCTTGACACATAGCCCCAAACACATCTTTTCGGTCACTGACCTCCCAGGAGATGCATTTTTGAATGGAGGTCGTTCCGGGGAGGGTCTTCTCCACAGACTCCTTTGCTGGGCTCCGGTTACAAGGCGCGATGGCTAAATGTGAAGGCCGTTCAGTTTGGTTGGAATTGTGGCGAACTGTTGATTAATATTTATTATTTCCCAAGAGCAAAGCATTATGCTGAGCACATTACAGACACCTCGCGGCCCCTCGCGGTCACCCTGGGTGGGAGGTGACAAGAGTGCCACTTTATGGCGTGTCAGCCGCCTGCCCACCAGGCAGCAGGCCCCTGAGAGCGAGGCTGTCACCACGGTGCGACCCTGCCCCCCTTTAGCTTCTAGAAGCTGACCTGACTTTCTGTCTTGCAATAATGTCAGTTGAGAAAGAGACAGTGGGATGGCGGGGACTGCGGGCCAGGGTGGGCGTGACTGACCCCTGTACATTGATTAGGCACCGACATGTCAGCTCTCGGTTTGAACTTGCAAGCCTGGAGTTGCATAAAAAGTTAAGTTTACAAGGAGCATTATGAGCTGCTGTGCAGAGTAGAGTCATTTTGTCTGGAGCCCAGTGTTTTTACCAGAAGACTGAAGACCTTAGGATGTCGTCAGTAGAGTGCCAGGAGTGTTTTGTTGGGAATCTGGACCCTCGGATCCCGATTCTGGCTCTGTCGAGGCCCGGATTGGAGAGCCGGGCCAGCCAGGTCTCCTCTGCGGTTTGATCGGAGAGAGGAGGCGATGGCATGCTGAGTGGCCGGGCTCTGGGCCTCTGGAGAGTGGGCCCTCCCCATAGGCCCCAGACTTAGGTGCTGCCCTTTCCTAGCTTGTCCCGTGTACTTGACCTCTTGGGGATTTCCGTTCAGAATTTGTTTTGCATCCAGTTAGGAGTCATGGTGATCCTGCTGTGTGTGGAGTGGATATCCCAGGGTTATTCTTTTAGGAGGGCTCTGGTCGCTGCAGGGACACAGCTTATCTCCAACGCAAAGAGAGGGAAACTGAGGCCCAGAGAGGAGGAGGAAGAAACAGAGCTCATGAGCGGCGAAGCTGGCGGGAGATTTTCAGTCCAGGCCGCCGGGCCGCCGGTCTTTGCTGGAGCAGGTCTTCAGGGAGCTTTTACAGAGGAGCTTGTGGAGGTGCCCTCCCCTGCTCCTGGGGCCCCAGCAGCTAGCCTCCCTGGGGCATGTAGTCGGGAGAACACAGGCTGGGTGACTGCCCCCTGACGCACCTGCCAGCTGCCGGAGGCCCCTCCTGGTGGTTCCCTGCCTCACTCACTGTTCCAGCCCCAGAAGGCCAACCGGGCCCCCACTTGGACCCCCCATTTATTCATCTCTTCACTGACTCTGCACCTGGAGTGCTTTCAAGAGACCGCTGCAGAGAGCCTCTGGGACAAGTATTCTGAAGTTGGACAGCCGGTGACAACCTGACACCTTCCCCGTCGCCTTCGTGTTGGGCCACGCAGACCTTGCATTTGTAAGGGATGGGACACATTTCACCCTATAAAGGTTTTGCACCAAACAGACCCTGGCCCACGTTGCTTTCAAGAGCTTGTCTGAGGGGGTAGCCACTTAGGCAGAAAGATCCAGAAGGTAGGTGCCCCCGTGCCTCCCCTGAGCCCCACTCACAGGCCTTAGTGTAGAATGTTACCTGCAGTGACTTCGTTGTCTTGTACACCAAGCCGTGTAACTGGGTTTAAACACTTTTTATGTGACATATTTCTAGCATACTGAAAAGTATGGAAAACAAAACATTTTCCTGCCCTTCGTGAAGACCGGATAGATGTCAACATTGCCCATTTGCCTCCGATGCCTGGTTTTTCAGATAGAAATAACACCTTGCACGCACAGCTTGAATCCTACTTCCATTCCTTCTCCTGCCTTCTTCCCTGTTCTAAAACCGAGGTTTCCTTTCCGTACACTTCTTGCATTCGTGGCAATGTTTATGCTCTCACAAGCCGTGGGCATTGTTGTGCGGATACACGCGTTTTACTGTTTATGCAAATGGTACCTTGCTATGTACGTATGTATCCTTTTACACTTGCCTTTTTCACAAATGACACCTTTATTTATTTATTTATTTACTTTTAGAGATTTTTATCTGTTTATTTGAGAGAGAGAACATGAGCATGGGGAGAGGGAGAAGCAGGCTCCCCGCTGAGCAGGGAGCCTGCCACGGGACTCCATCCCAGGACCCCAGGATCACGACCTGAGCCGCAGGCAGATGCTTTACTGACGGAGCGCCCTCCCTGCCGGCGCCCCTACCAGGCGTTGGCTTTTAGAGAGTTAGTCCTGGGCGCTGCCTGCACACATCCAGTCAGTTCATTTGGGCTGAATGACACAGTGGTTCACTGTCTGTGGGAACCCCAGGGGACGTCTCCGTCCCCCCACCGTGATGGCAAGTGGAGTTTTGGTTGTTGCCGGACTGTTTCCTTGCGATGATACCCCTCCCCGGGCGTCGTGGCTTCAGGTGTTTCCTGCGGTGGACACCCGGAAGTGTGATCACGGTCACAGCCTTGACCAGCTCCGTGTGGCCCGTACTTGCTCTTGGTGGTTCTTGCTGTTACCCTCACTGGCGAGCTCCGGGCCATGTCCTCACTGATTTTTGTTGTAGTTCCTTATTTCTGATGTGGCTGGACACCCTTTTGTTTAATGACTTGCCTGGACAGTGTTGTCTTTTGAGTCTCAACTGCTCGTGTCCTCTGTTTATTTTATCTACGAGACTTTTTGTCTTAACCGACTTGCAGGCAGTTCCTGGGCCGTGGCCTGGCCTGTCTTTTCGCTATGTTTACAGTGTCCTTGGTCACCGGAAGATTTTAATTTTGGGGCGCCTGGGTGGCTCAGTGGGTTAAAGCCTCTGCCTTCAGCTCAGGTCATGATCTTAGGGTCCTGGGATCAAGTCCCTCATTGGGCTCTCTGCTCAGCAGGGAGCCTGCTTCCCCCTCTCTCTCTGTCTGCCTCTCTGTGTACTTGTGATCTCTGTCTGTCAAATAAATAAAATCTTAAAAAAGATTTTAATTTCAATGCAGATGAACCTTTTCCAGTTTTAGAGGTAAAGCTTACATCTTCCCAGGTCTTATTTCAGAAATCTTCCCCATGCTCCTGTCGTAAAGATGGCCTCCAGTGCTTTCCTTCAGTAGTTTTTCGGTTTTGCTTTTCACGTCAGGCCTGTCGTGTGTTTCTGGGACTGCTCATGGGTGCGGCTCTGATTTCGCCCTGTTGGTTGAGAGCCCCTTGTCTCAGAACATTTTCCCTGGGGTCCTCCTCTCCAAGGCTCATGGCCAAGGCCGGGCATCCAGGCGGAGAAGGGGCTGTCCTCACGGCTCTTCAGAATGTTCTCGACTGTACTTCCACAGGACTTTTAGAACCATCTATCCACTTCTGCCTTTAAAATTCTGGTGGGCTTTGTATTGGAATTTCACTGAATTTGTAGATTAGCTTGGAGAGACCTTACAAAGCGTGGAGAGTTTTGATGGCATCGCTTTAGATCCTGGGTGACTTTCATTCTGTGCGCGACTGCAGGGATCTGTGCGGGCTGTGCTCTCTCAACTTGCCCTCGCTCATTGTGTGCACGGAGGATAGTCACAACCGACGGATTGATCATCGTGGTCTGGAGCCAGGCACAAAAAATAAACCCCGCTCTGTTATCATAGGTGGCTGTGATTAAGATCAGGGGGAAGGTCGGCCGCGGGCCTCCTAACACTGACAGTTTCGTTCAGAAGATTAAGTGGTTCTTCATTTTTGGCCACGGCCATCAGTAGCTTAAAGCCATTACTGTCTATTGGCTGTTTGGTTTGTCTGAAATATGGGGGCTGGTCTCAGCCTATTTCCCTGGGGTCAGGTGTGTTCACATAATCAAAGTGCCAGGAGCCCATAGTGTGTGTGTGTGTGTGTGTGTGTGTGTGTGTGTGTTTGTACGCACACAGATCAGCCTTCTCAGGGGAGAAGTGTGCGGGGGCCCAGACAGAGATGCTCTTCTCGTGTTGCGTTGAAAAATGTGCACTCTTCCCTAAGAGAGCGTTTTTCAGCTTATTTTTGAGATATGCTTCCGGAAATGACCATTTGCAAAGCCGTCGCCCATTGGCCAAGTGAAGGAAAACGAGGACCCCTTTTCTGGGGACGTGTGTGACACCGGCATTTTCATCGGCCACTGTGGTTTCCACGACCTGTTTGGAGAAGAACCGTAGCTTCTGTTTCCTTTAATTAAAAGTCCATGACGATGAGGAAATTTGTATTTACTCTGTTTGTACGTAAACAAGCCATGAAAAGCATTTCATAGGTATCTAAATGATAGCTTTGCCACAGCAAAGAAAAAGTGCCGGGTCCCACAGGAGTATGAACCACCCCTGCCAGGGACCTGTGAATTAGGAAGGCAGGAAACAGTAGAAAAATTTGATTTGGACAGATTGGGCTAATACCGTGGAGCACAGAGCTCGTGGTTTGATTCCCTTTGCTCCTTGCAGATAAGGGAAGTATGTCTGTCTGTCTTTTTCTTTCAGATCTGTTTGTACTTCAATTAGATAAAATGTTTGTATTCATTTTCTTAATTATAAGTGTGAGAAGCGAGTTCCATGGTAACCCTTTTTAAGTAACTGAACCGATATGCTAGAACCAGAAGAGCCGAGAGTCCTTTTTATTTTAAAATTCTTTTTGCATTAACACATCTGCAGCGTTGAGGAATATATGGAAAATTGAAATAGTGCTTCTATCCTGCCGTGTCTCCGGCACGTCAATAAATCACCTTTTTTTCCTTTTAAAATGTCTGGCCTTATAATTTATGTTTGCATAACCCATTACTAAATTCATGGTAGGTGTTTTAGTTGGCAGCATTATTCCGGGGTTTCTGAAGATCTTGAAAAAAAAAATACAGAGCCTTTGTTAGTATTTATATTTAAGTGGACATTTTCCTTTAAAAAAAAAAAAGTGAATTAGTTTTTATAAAAAGAATTGGGAGCCTAGCTATTTACCTTTTCCTTAACCAAACAACATTAAGTCTGTTTTCCCACATTATCAACTGTCAGGGGTTCTTTTTTAAAAGATTTTATTTATTTATTAGAGAGAGAGATGGAGAGAGAGCGCGCACGAGTCTGGGGGGAAGGGGCAGAGGGAGAGGGAGAGCAGGCTCCCCGCTGAGCAGGGAGCACGACCCGGGGCTCCATCCCAGGACCCTGAGCTCATGAGCCGAGCCCAAGGCAGACTCTTAGTGGACTGAGCCACCCAGGCGCCCTGTCATGAATTTCTCAGTAGACATCCCCCGTCTTTCTTTCTTCTTTTGATTAAAACTGGCAGAAGAAAATGATTGTGATATTTAGATCAAACTAATTTCTATATAATTTTCTGTAGGTTTCATGTTGCACAGAAAATCAGAATTTCTGGTTTAGTGATTTTTTTTTTTTTCCCATTTCCTAAATGCATTTGACTGTGTTCATTATAAAGTGAAGATGAATGTATTCATTCATTTATAACACTGCTTGGTGCTTGACCAGAAATAGAAATGTTCTGGGCTCGTTCACATACTTGTGGCTTACCTTTGAGACTTTCTAATTTTTAACCAGACATTTTAAAAATAATCATTGTGTCTTCCAGCCCTAAGTTAGGAAAACTTTCAGAGCTTCACTCTGAAATGATGAAAAAAAAAAAAGTTCTTTCTGATTTTTATTGTGGAAGTTTAAAAAGCGATTTTGACGGTAGTGACAAAGCTGGAAGGGCCCTTTATGGTGTTCTGAAGAAGTTTGCTTTATCTGAAATTTCTAACCTTCTCCTTTCCCTGCCTCTCATTAGCTGGTCAATAAAGTTTTCAGTATAAAATATGTCTCAGCCCATGGAAATGACTGTGGCCAATCAGAGGAGGGATTGTTTCTCCCCGAGGGAGCCTTAATATGTTTATCAGGAAGTCTGTAGCCTCCTCAGTCTCTTTGTGAGATGGATTGCAGGTCATTGTTCAAAGGAGAGTGGTGTGTTTAAAAATTCAGAATTTAACACGGTTCAAGCTATGATCTCAAAGCCCAGGGGTGCCGCGTAAGCTTGGAAAGCCCTGACTTCCTCCTCTCCAAGGATGGAAAGAAATGACAGTTTTCTTTGTTTTTGCTTATTTCAGAGGCCTCGCTCGTCAGACATTTTTGGACGTGCCTTCTTTTCTTCGGTGCGTTACTTTCGTCTCGGAGGTGTTTATTCTGGTTGTGTTGCTCTGCCCAGCCTGCTGCCCCGGTGGGAATCACTTCTGTTGGGTTCAGAAGGTGCCTTGTGCACCTCTGCGTTTACTTCTAGAAACTTGAGTGGGCATTACTCTGGCTCCCTGGGGCAGGGCAGGGTTTCGAGAGTCCGTCCAACTTTTAAAAGCTCTGCTCGCGGTCCTAAGCCACTCGGGGCTCTTCCACGAACGGCGAGAGGAGATTGGAGAAATGGTATTGCCGCTCGCGGTGGATGGGAAACACATCCTCTGGCTTCCTGCGGGCTGTGCTCCCCCCTTGCCCTCCACCTCCTGCCCCTGCACTCGGTGGCCCCATCAGCGTGAGCCTTGCGGTTGTGTCCCCGAAAGCATTTCCACCCAGTGAAGGTGCCATGCCAGAAGCTGGAAGAAAGGAGAAAGGAGGTGTTTATCGTCCCAAAGACGCCTTCCAACTTTTATTATTAACTCCTTTCCAAAGTAAACTTCTGGGTTTGTTGCAAATCCTTTCCGGCCAGAGTGCAGTTGGTTTGCCGTGTCTGTAGGAGTGGAGGCAAGAACAGCATCGCGCTGGCTGGGGACGAGGAGGGGGTCTGGAGGGCAGCTGTGGGGCGGTTTGGACTTGAGGAACCGGGGGCCTGAATGACTGCGGCCTGCTTCCATTGGCCCCTTCTCCATCCTGTGCCATACGAGAAGTGCTGGGGGCCCCCAGAGCTTCCCAGGGCTGCCCCTCAGTGCAGCCGGAGATGGGTCCGGAAATGGAACCTCCTGGTAAAGAGTCGTCATTGACAAAATGGAGATGGTGGGGCCCAGAGAAGGGGCTCCACGGGGGATGCAGGAGCCCTGAGCTGGCATAACGGGTGGCGGGGCTGTCACCAGGAGTGAACAGTCTGCGGAAAGGTGGGGTGGCCGGTGGCACAGGGCAGAGCCTCCAGAGCAAGGCTGAGGAGCCTGGACCCCCCCACCAAGTGGCCCCAGGGCCAGGCTTACATGCTGATGCTGCAGCCCTGGCGTAGCGCGTGGATGTCCCAGGAGCAGAGGTAGAGCCAGAGCCGCTGCTGTCACCGGCCTGGCAAGAAACCCCGAGCTCGGCAAGGGAGCCAGCGGTGGTCATTACCGTCTTCAGCCAGCAGACCCCTGTCGTGGGCCTTCTTGGTGCCTAGTACTATTCCAGGCCCTGAGGACACCGCAGCGAACAGAAACCCCGATGCTTACCTTCCAGCGGCGGTGACGGCACGCCGACACATAGGAAGTTGTGCCAGGAGACGCGGGTGTGGAATCCTGACTGTGGACCTGGGGCACCAGAGACCGTGACCTTGGGAAATGCTTGGCTGAGAAGGGCAGGGAAGAGACAGGCAGTGGCCAGAGAAGGACAAGGTTTAAGAGGGCAGTTTTCCCCACCCTGAAGGGGGCCTGCGCTTGCATCGAGGTGGCCGTAAGGGGTAGGGGTGTGATTCCGCGGGTGTGGGAAGGGGGGCTCAGGGTCAGGCTCCCAGGCTAGAGGGCAGGAGTGAGTTTGGGTGGATAATAGGGTGTGGGCCAGAAGTGAAGGTAGGTTTTAGGTGGTGGCACCAACCCTCCTGGAGAAGTAGAAGTAATTGTGCTTGTGAGGTGAGCTGGAAGGGCCAGCGCTGGGGTGGGATGGGGAGCGGACAAGGTTTGCAGTGGCCGAGAAGGCGATGGCCGAGGGATTTGGCAAAGCCAGCCAGAAGGATGGGGTGCTTGGCCAAACCCTGCTATGGCCGGGTTCTTGGGTGTGCGGAAGGACACAGCGGTGGTCCTGTGCAGGATGGCCAAGGACTCTTGGGGATGACCAGCCCTGGTTCCACGGGCTTCCTTGCTTTCGGGCTCCCTGTTAGCGCTGGCCCTGAGGCTTTTGAAATCCTGCAGCAGCGGCCAGCTTTGAAGTCCCGTTTCTTGTCTCTCCTGGTTTTAATGGTGAAGAAATCAGCTTCGCTTCTTGTCATGCAGGATCACCACCCTGTGTCAGTGTCTTTTCCTAAGGTGGCTGACCTGAAAGTCTCCTGGGTGTGTGCGTGTTGAAAGTACTGTCCTTGGGCCCCACCCGCCACCTAGTGAGACACGATCTCCTGTGAAGGGCCTGGGGACTAGCATTTAGAACCAGCACTCACCCCCCGCCCGCTCCCCCCATTCCTTGCTTGGGGAATTTGTACCTGGTTGGGTCATCCAGGCTCCCTTAGTCTCCTCGGTGTGGGTGGCTTCCTTCCTCTTTCATGAAGATGTAGAAAGCTCTCCCTGCGGGGCCACGGGGAAGCTCCTTCTACAGTTCTCATTTCTCTGATGCCCCGCAGCGTTGTCGATGCTCAGGGAGTGCCTGTGGAGGGGCCACCTGAAACCCAGGGGTGGTTAGGGCAGGTGGGAAGGTCCGCCTCAGTCCTAAGTGTGCAGACAGCCACCCATGACATGTTAGGGCCGTTGCCAGCTGGGAACCCTCCCTTGCAGGGTTCGGGAAAGCCTGGTGGAAATGCATTTTGTCATGAATGTGAAGACCTACAGGGTTTTTGGGTTTTCCAGCCCAGCGCTCCGTGCCTGGCTAAGGCCTCGGTGCTGTACAGAGATGATGCCAGGCTCCTGTAGAATTGTTGGGGACCAGAGATTGCCCAGGCTTTGGCTTACGCCAGGGTCATGGAGATGTCCCAGCCCCATGCTAATGGCGTGCGAGGGCTTCGTAAGAGCTGTCCTGGGTATAGCGGGAGCCACAGACCGCTCTCCCCACCCACCACCACCTCGATGCAAGCTCAGGTCCCCTGTCCTACCTCAGAGGGTTTCTGGTGGGATGTCCAGATTGGGTGCAGGGCAGAAACCCAGAGTGGCGTGGAGTGGTAGTACAAGCGTATGCACACACGCGTGTGTGCACATGCGTGTGTTTGTTCTTTGGGTCAATTAAAGCCGTGTTGCAAGCAGAAAGTGGGACTGTAGCAGTAATGACAGGCCCCAGCGCTCAGAGCTCACGTCTGCCACACTGGGCGCTGTGCTAACGCACCTTGCACCTGCGCGCCGTGTGCTTGTCCCCGCAAACCCCCGAGGCAGGCTGTCCTCACCCTGCTGTGCCGTGGAGGGGGCTGAGGCTTTGCTGGCCTGAAGTCATGCACCTGGGACACGGCCAACCAGGGTCTGCGCCGGCCAGCCTGGCCCCGGAGCCGCACCGCACCCCTGCTCTGCCAGCCCTGCTCTCCCACCCCCTGCAGCACAGAGCCCCGCATCACTGGCCCGGAGGCCCCACGAGTCTCCTGTTTTCCCATTACTGATGTTGGTTAGTGGTTTTCCACTCACGCACTTCCTCCTCCCCAGCACTTTCTAGCTGATTGGAGTTGAGCAGACACCGAAGAGTTTTATAAATAACAAGAGACCATCTTAAGTTCAGAAAATTCTTTCTCTGTTCTACCCACACTTACCCACCCCCGGCTCCCCCATAAAAAGCCTGGAGAAGGGTGAATAAGTGAATTAATTATAGTAGTGAGTATCCTGGCCCTAGCTACTCACAGGGCTTGAATGTTACCAGTCGGTGAGAAAACCGTGACCTGTTTTTGGTTACACTGTAATTCCTTCTCTGGTAACAGCCCGGAGATACTAGTGTAAAATCAATTCTTCACTTGCGGAGAGATTTTTTTTTTTTTTAAAGTCAGATTTACGCTCAGTGAAATATCACCCTTTTTAGGTGTCCGCTTCTGTGAATTTTGAGACATGTGCCATTATGAGCCCCCAGTCCTAACTCGGCCATCCCCCAGACCCTTCCAAGCCTCTTCATGATCAGCCTCTGACCCCATCCCCCACCCTCGATAACCCCGGTCTCTTTTCTGTTCCCACGGTTTTACCTTGGCCAGAATGCCACGTAAATGGGCCACACAGCCTTGGAGTCTGGTTCCTTCCCTTCAGCTGTGCCAGTGACAGTGTCAGTCCCTTCTTATCAGGGTGCCGGATAGAACTCGCTTGTGTGCATGGACCACAGCAGGCA
This sequence comes from Neogale vison, assembly GCF_020171115.1. Classification (NCBI taxonomy): domain Eukaryota; kingdom Metazoa; phylum Chordata; class Mammalia; order Carnivora; family Mustelidae; genus Neogale; species Neogale vison. The sequence goes on from NC_058104.1 coordinate 10,048,665, forward strand.
AAGACGGGTGAACTGGTCGGAGTGCCGTTAGCTCAGGATCCCCAACATCCAGTGCCCTGGGACGTTGAAAGCCGAGCACACAGCTGGGGCACTTGGCTGGCTGTAGTGGGGAGAGCACATGACTCTTGGTTTTGGGATCATGAGTTCAAGCCCCGGGTTAAGTTTAGAGATGACTTAAAAATAAAATCTCAAAAAGGTGGGGGAGCGCCTGGGTGTCTAGTGGGTTAAGCATCTGCTGTGGGCTCAGGTCTTGATCTTGCCGCCCTGGGATCGAGCCCCGCATCTGGCTCCCTGTTGATGGGAGAGTCTGCTTCCCTCTTGCCCTCTGCTTCGCTCAAATACTCGCGCTCTCTCAAATAAATAAAATCATTTAAAAAAAAAAAAAGGTGTGGATATCCACACCCCTAACCTTGCCTGATACTCCTGATCGGCCTGACAGGGAGGCTGGAGGCCAGAGGCTGGGCACGTGCACTTCTCCACCCTCGCAGAGGGCGACTGCGGGCAGTGTTCTCTGTTTCTCCTCATTGCGCTGCTCACTCTCGTCCAGGTGCGAGCAGTCTTCTCGAGGAAGGAGGGCTCGGTGTTGGTGAAGCTGGCCGATTTCTTCCCTTGTGTCCCAAGGGCGGGAAGGGTTTGAGGGCTGTTGTGGGAGGCAGCCTCGAGTGGAGATCCGCTCTGTGAAGATGCCAGCCTCAGCGGCAGAGGCCAAGGGCGAGGCGAGCCCGCGTGGAGCGCACAGGGGTCGCAGGTGTGGCCGGATGGATTGGGAGCTTGCGGTCTGGCCGTTACTCCGGAGCAGCCCCGCAGTGGAACAGGTGTCTGGCTCGCTCTGTGCTCTGAACCGGAGATGTCCTCACATCTCCTTGTATTGTCATTTCGCTTCTCGATCCTGGAGCTCGCGTGATGTGCTTTCTCCAGCTTCGATGGAAGCTCTGGGAAGGTAAGAACGATCCCTCAGCGCCTCCTTAATCCCTCGTGGGTGTGTTCATTGGCCAGTTGGTTAAAGGCTGTCCTGCAGCTGCTCACCGAGGGGTCTGGACCCCTGCGGGACCCAAGGAAGCTGTCACAGCTGAGTGGGGTGGTGGTTGGGGGGGGGAACCATTAGTAGCCCATCCTGTCCAGTTCTTGCAGAAAAAACTAAGGCCCAGAGAGGGACAGGGTCTGCTCCCCCTGCCCCCTGTACATCTCATCTCCAGGCTGGGGATTGGAAACGGCAGAAGGAAAAGGGCAGCGTGCCGGGCTTCCTTGAGGCAGGTGGCGCTTTTAAAGCTGGGGCCTGTTGCCAATCCGACTTCGTTTCCATGGAAGCAGCCAGTGGGCCAGCTTGTTCCTGTCAGCCTGAGGCCTGGTGGAGCCCCGACAGGCTGCCGGAGCTGGCCAGCTCACTCGGAGGAGGGGGACCCAGGAGCCTCGAGCCCTGCCGAAGTCTCCTGCGTACTTTTTGGAGTTTGCTCGGAAGGAAAAAGCAGTGAATGGCTTGTCCCAGCCTCTGCTTCCCCGGGGACCTGCTCAGAGGTGGCTTCTGTCACTGTTCTGAGACTGCCTCCCTCGGGGGCCCTGCTTCGTGGTGGGGTCCCTCTGTAGACCATGTCTTTCCACACGTTCCCAGAGAACCTTTAAGATGGAAATGGAAGATGGATGTAGCAGCTTTGTGTCCTAGGCAAGCTTTTCAAAAAACTAAGTGTCTCGGTGGAATCTGTTTCTTGAAATCAATTTCATGAAGCTACTGGAATTTCTTTCTTGCCGAGACTGCAGTTTCCCAGTTGGAGGTTTGACACCCCCCCCCTCCTCCACCCACGCCCCCCTCGCTGAGACTCGATTTGCCTCCTCTCCTGTCCGGAGATTTTGATGTCTTGACATTCCTGAGCTCGGTCTGCTTCATTTCATGCTGGGATCACAGCTCGGTAACGAAGCCTTTATTATATTAACAAGTCAACAGATAACATTCTTTGAAGAATTCTGCGTTTTTAATTACCCCACTTAAGCCTTTTGGATGCCCTGGTTCTGAGGGGCATTTTTGCATTGCTGAATGCCAGAATTGATTGCAAACCTTAAAAGACTAGAAAATGCTGAGAGCAACTGGCTGCCTCACGAACCAGGGCCCCGGCCCCTGCCCCCATCCCCAGCCCCCGCAGTCAGTCTTGCTGGCCAGGGCTGGTGTCGGGACAGGTTAACAGACGTGCCAGCGACGCACACCGTCTCCCAGGGCTGTTTGTACGTTGGGCAGAAAACCACCCAACTTCTTTTCCTGTCGGTAGAGAGAGATACTCAAATCCTGGAAGCCCTGCTCACCTACCTTTTTAGGGTATGGCAGGTTGAGCTCGAGGGCTGGAGGACTTCCAGAAAAGTATGACTAAGGGGGAGAAGGGCTACTCCCAAACAGGGCGGAGCATCGCGCCCGGGACGGGAACATTCCCGGGAGGGCAGCAGGCCGTCTGCCGCAGACGCATTGGCTCAGAGACTTGCTTTCACAGAATAAGTGAAACGGAACAAAAGTTTTTTGAGTTCCCATTCCAAAAGGCCCAGTTTCTGCAGGTGTGTCTTTTGGTCTCAGCTTGCATTGGGTCCTATTTCAAAAAACTGTTCTCTTTCTCTCGACAGTGTGCTCCAGAAAGCGGGCCGCGGCGTCTCCCTGTCGCTCTGCCAACCACGTGTTGTAGGGCAGAAAGTGAGCAGCGTCTCTTCCTAAAGACCCTGGCCGCAGGGTGTTCCTCCCCCGCCGTTTGCCCTTTGCCCGCCAGCAGCCAGCCATGAGCCCCGGCCTGCTGGAAGCCTGTGCACGTGTGTGTCTGGCCTCAGAGACGTGCAGACCGGGGTCCCTGTCATGAGGCCGCCGGCCTGCTGGGAGGCCCCTAAACCACCCAGCACCACTGCCATGCAGCTAGACTGGGTGTCTCTAAGTCATCACAGCCACGTCCCTGGCCCTTGTAGCTTAGCGCCCTGCGTGCAGGTGTCTGGGGATCGTCACTTTCCTTCCCAGCCTGGCGAACACGTACATACTGAACTGCGGAACAGTGAGTCACCTGTCCGGCTCTGAGTATGTAGGTAGGTGCTTTCCTACCTGCATGTGTCTGGACTCAGCCGGGGCATCTTTTGGTCCCGTTCTAGTGCGTTCTCCTTTCGGTGTGGTGTCGTGGGCCGACGCAAAGCAAGGAGCCCGGAGGAGCGGTGGGGGGGGGTGACACGAGGGGCAGTGTCCCTTCCCAGCGTGAACTTCTGTTTAAAAGAGAAAGCTCCGTGGGTACCTTCTGGCTTTTGGAGGGTCAGGCTGTAATTTCAGGGACCGTGTATGGTCTGCGCGCGCAGCGCCCGCCAGGGAGCCCTAACATAGAAAGAATGTGACATAAATGAGTAATTGATGGAAGCATTGTTAAGGCGCTTGTCTGATGGCAACTCTTGGTTGATTCTGTTTGTCGGTGAGATAATCCCTGTGCTGTCCCACAGTGGTCTGTGACTTCGGCCTGTATAGAGCCTACCCTTGCTTTTTCAAAATGGAAGAAAAATGATTGTTTTTTTTCCCTCTCATTATTAGGGTAACATGGGTTAGTTGTAAAACATTCAGTTAATGAAGAAACGGAAAGTCATCCCCACATCTGCCATCCCAACCAAGATAACGGCTGTGAACGTTTTGCAGACCGCATCTCCCCATCTCTGTGTGTGCACAAAGAGGCTCGGGGTTTCCGCACTAAGACTGGAAAGCACCTACTATGTGCCAGGGGCTTTGTGGGCACAGCACATACGTGCTCTTCTGTAAATAGCGGAGCAGGAGGGGGTCTGTCCAGTCTGTTCTGGCCTGGCCTGTGCTTTTCATGGCTGCAGAGGGACCCCGTGCTGGGCTCACCCTGAGGTGTTCAGCCAGGGCATCCTCGATGACAGTTCGGGTTCCTTGTTATTTGAAGTGATCTGTGTCTAATCAAACAGTGCCACAGCTTGAGCCACACACACAGGTTCCTGCCAAGCCCTGTGTCCCCACCATGACTCCAGGAAGAACCCTTGGGCCATTCCAGGTGCGAGTGACACGGAGAGCAGGAGGTGGTGGAGGGGTCGGAGGCGAGGGGGGTGGGGGTGGGGGAGAGGGACTGGTCTGGCCCCTCCCCATGGCTCTTCCTGGAACGGGGCCCTGTGGGCAGTGGGGGAGGGGTACTGTGTCAGAGCCTTACTCCGTAGAGTGGGGAGACCTGCCCTGGTCTGTCACTCCAGCTTTTCATTGTGCACTAGCGAGACAAAACTGCTTTCCCTGAGGAGGATCGTGCGAGTGATGTCCGTGCTCTCGCTGGTCTGCATTGAGCCCAGCTGCTGAGAGGGCAGTAACAGTGGTCCCGGCTCAGGCTGTGAAGGCCCCAGGGAGAGATGGTGGCTTGGGCACATGGACCTGTATGAACCGCGGAGAGTGACCATCTGTTGCTGTTCAGCGCTCTCTCTTTGGGCCAGACTCACCTCTGCTTTCCAGCAGTGGCAGCCGAATCCCCACTTGGGACCCGTGATCGGGTCCCCCCCCACCCATGCCACGGGTGCTCACAGTCGTGTATCAGTGAGTCATCAACTTGTGTCTAGGAGCTGGGCCCTTGGTCTTTCCACCGGCCCTGCTGACTGGCCAGTGCCTCCACATTACCTCTGCTCCGTCATCGTCATTGGCCACACCGTCCCTCTCTGGGGGAGTCTGGTTTTGTTTTCAGAGAAATCCTTTGCCGTTTGGTGAGGGCTCTTCCTTCTTGCAGGCCCGTTGGGCCTCCAGCAGACACCTGGGCCCGAGCAGCGAGCAGGTGGCCGTGTCCGCGTTGCCCCTGGGAGACCCAGAGCCCCTTCGGTGCCACCTTGGTGCTTTGTGTGCCCACACTCCTGCCTGCCGGGTGTGAGAAAGAGAGGGCTTTTTCCTGCAGCGAGGGCCTGCGGTTTGGCCTGGGGAAGACACCTGGGTCAAGGTCAGCCCCGCTTCTTGCTTTACCCAGGGCTGAGACCGAATGCCGGAGAGTGAGACGAGGAGAGGGCACTGGACTCCGAAGTACCATCAGCCCTGCGCGTCCCCCACCCCATGCCCACTGTGGAACTTCTGGTTCAGCTCGTAGTTGCCAGAGACTAAGGAGCCCGTGGGGCAGGGGCCAGGGGTGTTCAGGAGTGGGGTCAGCACGCCTGGCAGAGCCACCCGAGGCCTTGGACTGCAGCCCGCTCCAACCCTGGCTGGGCCCCGGCTTAGCTCCGGGATACGTTTGCTTTCGACACATCCGCTATCATTTAGATACAAAGCATAGCACGGCCGAAACCATTCAGTGGAATTAAGAGTTCATTGCCAGGAATATAAAACAACTCAAAACAGTCATTAATAATTTTACTTAAATTGGAAGTAAATTCCCTCTGCTGCATTTTTGTAGATTATATCTAAGAGGTAATTTATTGCTGTTGAGAGTTGCACAGGGGCTGACGGAAGGAAGTCCTGTCCTCGGCGAGTGTCTTCTCTATGCTGGGCCCTGTGCGAGGGGCCATGGCGCTGACGTTCTGCACGGGATTGGAGTCCCTGGGGACACCCTGAGAGTCGGCTGTAGCCGAAGAGTCCACTGGGTTCAGAACCCGGGACTGGGGGCCAGAGGGAGGAGGCGGAGGGTCTGGTCTGGGCCTGGCTCAGGGAGGTTAGCATGTGTCGTGTCCTTAACCCCAAAGCCAAGGGCTCTGTTGGGCCTGTTGCATGTATCCCCCGTGGGCATCCGAGGTAGACCTTGCTGTCTTAACTTTACAGCTGAGGACAGCCAAGAGCATGTCCAGGGCCACTCAGCTGGTCTCTGTGCCCGGTTCCGCTGATTCCAGCATTGTCACCCACCCCATGCTACCGCTGGGCAGGGCTGGGGCAAGTATCAAGTGAGACCAAAGAGCCAGTTTCTCCGCAGAACTTGGCAATGACCGGAAGAAGACACAGAGCGAAGGGGAACCACAGAAAAATGCCCGGATGGCCTGTCCCTGTTTCCAGTGGGTGGGGGAGGAGCGTGGAAGCAGGCTGAAGAGCAAGAAAGCAGCGACCTTTATTTTAAATGCTTTGGTGACAGATTTAAAACTTGACTAACTTCACGCCGAAATAACCTCACCAGCCCGGGAGTGACCCTGAGCTTGAATATCATCCCAGTAAATCCATAAGCTAATGCTGCGTGCCTGTCCACGGGCGGCACCAGGAGGGGAGCCTCTCGGTACGGTGTGCATTGGTAGGCAGTGACTTGGGTGTGGGGGTGGCAAGAATTCCCCCTTACACTTTATGTTTTTATTTTTTATTTATTTTTATTTTATTTTTTAATGATTTAATTTATTTATTTGACAGAGAGAGAACAGCGAGAGAGGGAACACAAGCAGGGGGAGTGGGAGAGGGAGAAGCAGGCTCCCCACTGAGCAGGGAGCCCGATGCGGGACTCCATCCCAGGACCCTGCGATCAGGACCTGAGCTGAAGGCAGACCCTTAACGACTGAGCCACCCAGGCTCACCCCCCGCCCCTTAAATTTTAAAAGTATACAGCGAAATCTCTAAAATTAAAGAAAAGAAAGATTTTTTTAAAAGCCTCCAGTGAAATAATTGTCTCAGTCTGTGGCTAGAGCTAATTTGGGGAGAATCACATATTTTGATTTCTTTGGATTTTTTTTTTTTTTTTAAGGAAACTTTTCGAGCAGTAAATTAAATATTTTTGGATGTAGACTGAGATGACTTACTTAAGGCGTTACATCGACAGTGTGGAAAGTGCGAAGACAAATTTGGGGTTAGCAAGGACACCTTCCAGAAGTTTGGCTCCCGTTGACCATTGACCCCTTTGCCGTAAGGTGGCCGTATTCCCTTCGAGCTGTTACTTTCAGAAACTAACGGAGAATGATGTCTGTGGCACCAGATCCCTAGCCAAAACATTCACATTTTGCCTCATCTGCAGAGACCTGAGCTGAGTTTTATCTCTGCGTCTTTTTGCAAAGTGTTCCTGCTCTGTTAACAGAGCTATAATTAACTCACAGGACGCCAGGCAGCCAGATTCGGCCAGGCGCCAAGAAATCAGCCCCAATTACTATATTCACATTGTCAGTAATGCCCACTTCACAGCCTCTGCTAATTTGAAATGGCAAGTTCCAACTTTCCATAGTAAAATTACCATTTTTGTACTATTCTATTACATGGTGATATTTGTCCATTATTTTGGCTATGTAAACTTGGTATTATAACGACAATTAGTTGTTGAGCATTTTCTAAAATGATTCGCAATTACATCTCTTAAATGGGAAACTCACGTCTGCCCCGATGGAGTGAGCAGTGCATTTCCTCTGGGCCCCAGATAGACTTCGGGGATCGGCTTCTCGCCGGAGAACGAAATGCCTTGGGATTTTATGATCAACGTGAGCGTTTGCAGTAAGGGGCTGCCTTCCGATGCTGCCCATTTTGTAGATCTTTAGAGTTGTCTGATCGCGTTATCATAATGGAGGAGTGCTGTCCCCCTCCTCCCCAACCCGTCTCCCTGAGATGTCCCAGGGCTGGGGTATCATTTTCATCGTGGGCCCGCTGGTCCCTGCCCCACTGTACAGTGCTAACCCACTGGTTGCACTGGGGTCCGATCTGTGCCCCGGACAAGCGGTCACAGTGTCTCTTCCCTGACGGTGCCGTGGCCAGCAGGTGGTTTTCCGCCTGGCGCGGTGAGGTTCCCAGTTTTCCGAAGAGGCCTCTCCCTGGGGAGTCAGGGCTGCTGGCCTGATTTGCTTGTACATTTTGATCTGTTTTCAGCAGAAACTTCAGGAGGCACATTCTAGGCCAGTGTGCCACTCAAAGTGTGTCAGAGTGTGGCCCAAGGGCCGGTTAACTGGTCGTTAACTGGCCGGGGGCTAGAGAAGCCTAGACATTCAGAGCAGACATTTAAAAACGTTTATAGCATCTTGACATTACGGTGACATCCAAGTGGCATTTTTGCTGTATTTTATAAAAATACCAGTCCACGGCAGATTGGAAATTTTAAAAATCCGTGGCGTGTCCTTCCCTACATAGACTGTTTGAGAGGCATCGGTCATCTCTTAACCCCCAATCCCCGATTGGATTTCACAGTAATAATTCATTTTGGATAAGGCTGAGTAGCTTCTTTTTCTGCCAGGCAGTGGTCTGCGGGGCACGGTCACTGAGGGAGGGGCTTCTGAGAGGAGAAGGCAGGAGGCCCTTAGGGCAGACAGTGGCCCTTGGGAGAGACCGTTGACCCCCCAGTGGCTGGCAGCCTGCAGCGCAGGCCCCTCTTGGGGTGTTGGTGTCTCTCGAGCATCCCCCCATGTCCTGACAGTCCTGTACAGGCTCCTTTCTTGAGCCCTGGACCTTTCCTTTCACGTGCTGGCTGGTCGTCTGGGCTTTGCCTACTCGCCTGCCACCCTGGATTGCCTTCCATGATTCCCTCCCCCAGTTCCCAGTCCGGTCCAGTCCTCCCCTAGCCAGTCACCCGTTCCTGGTTTGAGCTCCTGCCCAGCCAGCGAATCTCTTGGCTCCTCTTTATGCCGTTGTGTCGCGTGGGGGGTCGGCCACCCACACAGCTCACCACCTGTTTGCCTGCCCCACCAGCTCAGAATAATGGCATTTCCTCTTTTAAATGGTTAAAAGAAAACAAAAGAGGGCCATTTTATGATCTGCGTAAGTTAAAAAATTCAGATGTCATTGTCCATAAATTAAGTTTGTTGTTTGGTTTTTTTTTTGAATTGCAGTAAGACATACCTAACATAAATGGTACCTTTTGAACCATTTTGAGTGGATAGTTCAGTGGCATTAAGGACATTCACATAGTCATGCAACCGTCACCACCATCCATCACCCTGTACAAAACTCTGTAAATAAAGTTTTATTGGAACACAGCCATGCTCATTTGTTTACCTACTGTCTGTGCCTGCTTTTTCTAGGATAGAACTGAGTAGTTGCAACAGAGACGTGTGGCCTGCAAAGCCCTTTCCAGAAGAAGTTTGCTGACCTCTGCCCCAGTGCATATTCTTATCGTAGCTTGTGCGGTTACCATAGCAACCACCTGCCGGGTCTCGTTACCTCCAGTTACGTTCCTGTGCAATCTCTCTGCCCCTGGAGTGATCTTCCTAGGATACAATTCTGTCGGTGAGCCTCCTTGATTGGAATTCTTCAGGGACATCCCATGGACTAACGCTGTGGTCCAGGGAACACCAGTCCCAGAAAAATAACTCGAGTCAGTAAAGGCTCTGAGAAGCCCTGCAGAAAGAAATCCTGCTGAACATAGATTAATCCAGTATCTTCGCAAATCAGTTGCCTGTAAAACTATTATTATTTTCTTTTTCCTAATCACCTATGAACATCCTCTAGCAGGGGTTAACAGACTTTCCCTGAAGGGCCAGGTGGTAAGAAAGCTGTGGGCTTTGCAGGCCAGATGGTCTCCTTTGCAGCTACTTGAGTGTGCTGGGACGTAACTGTAGACAATATGTAGAAGGTGGGCCTGTCCCAGTAAAATCTGATACAGAAGAATAAAGCCGGCCACAGACCAGGTTTGGGGTGCTGACCTCTGTTCCATAGAAGAGTCTTTCTCAAAGCATGGTCCCAGACCAGCAGCATCGTGTCCCCAGACTGCTGAGTTTGGCAAGGCCGAGTGACTAAGGTGTGCGAACCCCTGTTCGAGAACCACAGAACAGCCTTCCGGAAGTGTCGACTTCCAGAATGAAGGCCCGTGTCAGCAGGGACAGGAGGCCCTTTGAGATCTGGTCTCTGAGCGGTCTCCCTCCTGCCTGTGGGGGGACCCTGTGCTCTGGCTGAAGCCCCCCATAGGCCCCTCGGCCTGTCTTCCTTTTCCCGACCTGGGCGTTGGCACAGGTGTCCTTCTGGAGAGAATGGCTCTCTTCTCCAGCTTCTGTGGGTCACGCATGACTCGGCTTGGGTGCTGCCTGTCTTGGAAATATGTCTGGAGCCGCTCAGCCCCACTGCTACCCCTGCCCGTTGGGTTTCCCCGCTCTGTAGCCTGTAGTTGCGGGTGTGGACTCCTCGGCTGGGGCCGTCCTGCCCATCTCCGAGCGCCCAGCGCACGGGGCCGCCCGGAGAAGTTTGTCGAGCGGCTGAGTTCACGGGCAGAGGAACACTGTGCTTGGGGGCGTGGTGCCTGTTTCTGGTTGAGCTGCCTGGGCTCCACGTGTGAGGAGACGGGGAGTGAAGTCAGTGCCTGGGGGGTTCCTGGCTCTCTGCAGTTCCAGGAGGTGCGGGCGGGACTCCCTAGTCATTTCCTCTCTGCCCCCCCCCCCCCCCCCGATTGATTGATGTTTGGAAATTGTGACTCATCTTGTTAGAGAAGGAAGAGGAAATTTTCTCCTCCTTGTTCCCCCTCCCTTTCAAATAAGCGATAAATAAAAAGCGGCTGGCATTCCACTGGGCACGACAAGAAGCTTTTAAATGCATTTCTGGTTTTCATAATTGGTAGCTTCTTGTCGAAAGGTGCTTATTAGAAGAAAAAGCTTCCTTGTGTGTTTGTTGTCGGCCTTCTCGTCCGTGGGCTCATAAAGCGAGCCGGTGCGGGAAGTGGCCCTGCCTCGCTTTCAAGGTGTTGGTGGCAGCTCACGTGTCGCTGGTGCGGGGCTAGGCTACTTCTCTTTTAGTAAGAAATGTGAGGTGTACCCTCGCCGCCTTCGGAGTTTCAAAATGACTTCACTGGGGTGGTGAGTAATGGTGTGTTAAGCTGGTTTATTAAATGCGAAAGAATAAGATGTTCTAGGTTGACATCATGTACCAAATATAGATAAGGCCTGGGTCAGCTGGACACTCGGGCCGCGGCTCACGCTGGTGCCAGACGGCTGAATCGGTGATGTCTGCTTTGTCTCACAACACCGGTGACCAAAGGGGTGCACCGCCTCGGCTCTCGAGAGGCTCCTCCTGGGAACCCCCCGCCTCCAAAAAAAGATGTTGGTTCCCTGGTCGCCCTACTTCTGGGGGTGGGGCTTGGCACTGCACGTTTGCCTCTCTGCGTGGTCAGCATGTCCTGAGCATTTTAGGCTCTTGCTTCTAGAAATCTTAACCAGTGAGGTCAGAACTCTAAGTAAGGGCTATTATAATAATAATTTTATCCTCGGCCTCCTCATTATTTGCCGGGCATACTGCCTGGCCTGTTAGACACCTTTGTTTTTTTATTCTTATTTTCTCAAGTACGCTCCACACCCAGTGTGGAGCCCAGCATGGGGCTCGAACTCACAACCCCAAGATCAAGACCTGAGCTGAGCTCCAGAATCCGACGCTGAATCGACTGAGCCAGCCAGGCGCCCCTTAGGTACCTTTGTGTATCGTCTCACTTGCCGCCTGAATCACCCTGACAATGCAGGCACCGTGCTGTTCCCACCGTAGAGAGAGGACACTGCGGCTTCTAGGGACTTCCAGAATCACTTGCTTCTGGTCGCATGGCGTCTGCAAGTGAAGCCAGGGTGCACTCCTGGGTCCCTCCACTGTGCTCACGGCTGGCATTCAGGTTTCCCTGGTGCTGGGGGCCAGTCTTTCCAAGTAAGAAGTACATCACACTTTGGTATTTTAGCAGGGAAGCTGTTTAAATGCAGGAGTGGGGGGTCCTCTGCGAGGGAAGGGGACTCATTTCTCAGTAACAATAGTAGCAAGCACTTGGAACTTGGCCTTCGCCATGCCGAGCACTTAACCTTTTCTCCCTTGCTGAAGGCCTAGAGCTGAGGCAGGCATTAGAGCATCCCTGTTTTATAGAGGAGGGAACTTACCCAGGATGCTCCCCTGCCCCCCAGCTCCACAGCCTGATCTCCCAGGGGCCATGCAGCCGGGACCCCTTTCCCTCCTGGTCCCACGCTCTGTCCTTATTGCTAGCCTGGACGCCGGACCGCTCTGGCCACTTCCCTGGGGAGAAGCCAAGGAGCTGTTCCCATTAGGGGGAAAAAAATCACAAACGGGGAGTCTAGCAGAGGGCACGGGACCCACGGCTTGGACGTGGGGGTTTGTGGCTGCCCACACGAAGCTGATGTGTGCCAGAGCTGAGAGTCACGACTTGTCCTTTGCCCGGAAGCGTCGGTCCCTTCTCAGGCAATGACTCCAGAGTCGCGAGGAAAAGAGCAGGGTGGGAGGAGGCTGAGTCCCCACCGCTGCGTCTGCACCTCTCACGGAGGGGACGGCACGCACGGGCCCCAGCCGACCTGAGAACCGCAGTGCCTCCCTCACAGCGTGCCCTTGACGATGCCAGGCTTAGGTCATCTCCATTTCTGAATTAGGAATGGCCTTTTGCAGAAACTGGTTATATTTATCACCGGCTAACTTCCCGGGGTGTGATGCCAGCTCCTTGATTTGTAACCTGACCTGGGAGAGAATAGATAGTCTGTGACTCAGTGGTAAGTAGATCAGTTTGAACCAATCAGGTGGATTACGGAATCAGCTTCTCCCTCAGAACACGTCCCGCGATGGTCTAAGAGAATTGTCCGTTTGGATCTTTCTGGGGACAGTCGCCTTCAAAATGCGTACCCTCCATTGGCCCACCAATCCCATTTTTGAGACTCCGTCCTCGGGGACCAAATTAGAAATGTGCTCCAAGCTCCATGAGCAAGAACGTTTGTTACGGTGTTATTTATAATACTAAAATGCTGGGAACGGCCTAATGTCCAATATAGGAGGTAGTTAAATTCCGTTAAATCCGCTCATTGAAGTGGACCGATCTGGTTGTATTTTCCCAAGAATGCTTAATAACACGGAAAATGGCCGTGCTGTAACCCAAAGCAAGAGTTACAGATGCTGTGTCACCTTAGTTTTAGGAGAGAAAAGTACACAAAAATACAAACAGAATGCAAACACATGCAGATACCCGTTACATAAACACAAGGGCTGGTGCGCATAAGTCCGTAGAAAAAAGAAGGGAAGAAAATAAAGCCTTCACAGGGATTATTTCTGGATGGTGTGAGAGCGTTTGATTTCTAAAAAATTTCTTTGTGACGCCTTTCTATATTTTTCAAATTTTCGGTAGCGAGAATGCTATTATTCTCCAATTTGAAAACAGTAAGAAAAGGCTCAACTTTGCAAAGGAGAAAAGAGACTTTCTGGAAGGCTCTGGTATTTATGAAGCCACTTACCAGGTGTTGTATGTGGGAGACAGCTCGAGACCGGGATCCTAGCCCACCATTCATTCGTTCTTGTCCCCAGGATCATCACTGGACCTCTAAGCCTCAGTGTCCCTGGCTGTAAAATGGGAAATTTCTGGCACTTGTCACTTGGAGTTGGTTGGCGTGGTTTAAGTGGGACAAGGCGCGGGAGCCCCTGGCTGGAGCACCTGTCTAGAACACCTGCTGTTCTTACTCACGATCATCGTGGTTCAAGTCCCAACCACATGCCAGACTCCGTGCGAAGTTCCAGGAGTGTGCGGTGCGGGAAGATTGCCCCACTCCCCCAGGAGCGCCCAACCTGGAGGTGGGAGGGGATGCACGAGGCCCAGACGTGCTGGCTCTAGGGGTCCGGTGGGTGCTGGGGGAGGATGGAAGTGGGGGTGTGGTGTGGCGCGGACAGCCGAGGGCCCCAGCTGGGGCCGAAGTAAGGTGCAAGGGCACTGGAGAGGGGGCAGTATCTGGAGAACTTGGTTCAGGGGGAGGCGTGACCGAGGGGGAGTCTGGGGTGGCCCTGAGGTTTTCACTAGGGCCATTTGTCCAAGAGGGAGTTGTTTTTTCACATTGTGAGGAGAAGATGACTTTACTCTAAGGAAAAACAGCCTCTTTCTCAGAGTTCACCTCCTCTGAGGGTGCGCCAGCGCGCGTGTGTGTCTGTGCATGTGTGATGGGCGGGGGGTGCCTGGCTACAGCAGAGGGATTTGCCTGGCATCACCATTTCTGAGTTGCCCGTCCTTTTGTCACACTGGCCTGTCACCTCGGGCTGCTGGACATCCCTTTTTAGCCTGTTCTGTCCAAGAAGAAGCTGATTCTCTTCTCCCAAGCGCCATGCCTTTCCACTCACTGCTTCAAGGACACTCCCGGCCCGGCCCTGCTGCTTGGACGTGGAGGCCGGGACTCCGGCAGCTGGGGGGTCTCTGTTCCTTCCAGCAGGGTGAAGAAACCATGGGAGCCCAAGGGAGATCCCTAACTATTTCTGTCCCCATGGCCCATACGGAGGGTGGGGTTTGCCACCTTTAATTTCTCTGTGTGCGTGTCGTCTTTACCCCCTCCCAAGAAGTACAGCCTTTTCTTTCCTGTTTGTTCCTGCTCGACTTGGGGAGGCTGCTGTTTTCGTTGCCTAATTAATGGGGAAATGTTCTGCCGAGGATTTTATCATGTGCATGTTCTCTGTTGGAACATGGTACAACCTGCGGACCCTTTACAACCTAGTTATGTGCTCGACTCTTTATAGGGCAATAACTAGATGATTCTGCAGTGCCGTGGAGGATACCATTGTTCTCTTTCAAAGAATAGGTTTGCTGTTTTAATAAGACGCGAATGTCATCCAGACGCCTTAAATTGGCACACTTGTCCTGTAATAGCATGTCCCTTCAGGTGAATTGTAGGGAACGTACTATGGCTTCCTGGCTTCTCAAGGAGGCCCTGGTTAGATGCTGCTTCCGCCCTTGACCACGGACACCACGCGGATTCCCATGTTCTATCCACTTCGAGTTCATGATCTTTTTAGCTTGTGGCTAGGTTCATTGTGTTTGCCTCGCCCTGCTCCAGGTTTCACTAATGAGATTCATTTTGTAAACGGAGAATTGAAAATTAATTGGATGATTAATTGTGAGATTCTTATTCTTAGCAGGGAAAGCTATAGATGTCGTGGCTTCAGATAAAATCTGTAACAAGCCCTTGAAATACGTTTTTTTATTTGTTATTTCTTTGTTTAAAGATTTTGTTTATTTATTTGACAGAGAGAGAGAATACAAGCAGGGGGAGCGGGAGAGGGAGAAGCAGGCTCCCCACTGAGTAGGGAACCCAACGTGGGGCTCCATCCCAGGACCCCGGGATCACAACCCAAGCCGAAGGCAGACGTTTCACCAGCTGAGCCTCCAAGGCTCCCTTTTTTGGTTATTTTTAAGAGCACGATCGCATAAAGAGAATTCGGTGAGATGGACGATTTTTTTTTTCTGTGCATTTGCCACAGCTTTAATTATGTTTCAAGGCGGGCAGTGTGTTGTTGTAACTGAGCACAGTGCACAGAGCCAGAAGGTTCCCTCTACCTGCCGTGTCTGCTGAAGGTCCCTTATTGGCCAGTCACTGTGCCCCGTGGAAAAAGGTGAGCTTAACCAAGGCCTTTCTGTGTAGTGGGGACGGTGCCTTGGGAATGGTTGGCTGTAGGGGTGTGGGAGGAGGGAGCAGGAGAAGGGGGAACTTTCTAGCTTGGGCTCTTGCGGATGGCATCGTTAATGAGAATCCAAAAGGGACTGGTTTGGGGGTACAATGAAGAATGAGATTCGTGTTCAGAGACTTTGAAATACGTGTGGGATGCTAGATATGGAGACGGAGGGAGAGGGACTGGTGAGAGCCTCCCAGCATGCTCCCGGGCGCCTGGGTGGCTCAGTTGGTTAAGTGTCTGCCTTTGGCTTAGATCCTGATCTCAGGGTCCTGGGATCAAGTCCCACATCAGGCTCCCTGCTCAAAGGGGAGTCTGCTTCCCTCTCTTTCTCTGTCTCTCCCCTGCTGTTCACACTCTCTCTCAAATAAATAAACAAACAAGTAAAATCTTTAAAAAAAAAAAAACAAAACAAAACCCAACTCCTGTATAGCTTTGCTGTGAGGATAGAACAAGCTTAAGGCACACGAAAATGCCTTGTAAATTCTTAAGCTAGCTATAAATATTGGTTATTACTGTTATAATCATTCTTCTGTTACAATATAATTTGCCCAGGCGGTTTGGGAAGCCTCGCCACTGTAGCCCCACATGGAGATCTGCGGGGCGTGTTATTATCTGTTTGTTCGTTCCGTCACAATATTGATTAGTATTCCAACAACTAAAGCAGGATGTTTTAAAAAGCAACCACGAGCAGCCATCAGAAATTATGTTTGCAGAGAGTTTGTAGTGTCGGGGCGGGCTTCACCAAAACAAACCGCTTAGGAAGTCCATACCAAGGATTATTACAATTATAAAGGAAATACATAGACAAGATGCGCCGCTCTACCCCAGCACGGCAAGTGAGCACCTTGGGGGTGGGACACCGAGTAATTTTTCTTGTTTATTGTATTTTTCTGTGCCGGCAGCCCACGTGACTGCGGCATATATGACTTCTGTAATCAGAAAATAAATTCATTAACCGCAGCAGCCCCGTGCCTCCCCCCGCCAACCCCCTCCAAACCACAGGTGGGAATCCGACGTCCGAAGAACTGAGGGGACACACGTTGGTCTCCTCTTTTTACTGTTTTCCTGTATTCATCTTGCCTTAAAAAGCCCCTCTTCCACCCGCCAGTCACCCCTCTGGCGACTGCAGTTACTGCGGGAACAAAACCAAAATTGTCCCTGAGCGGAGTTTTGAGTTGCTCTGCCCTTTTGGGATCCCCTGTTTACAGTTTTTGGATAATGAAATTTGATCTTGATTTCAGCCAAAGCTTAGCGTCTATCAGTCTCGCATTTTCGTTCAGGGGCTGTTTTTAGCAGCCTGCAGAGACCGAAGATTACAAATTGTCGTCTCTCTTCTCCGCTGCCCTCCCGCACATGGATTCCGCTTTGCAGGCGTGTGTAACTGGATACAGTCCTGTGCCTGCAGGGATGGCACCCGTGTGCGGAATATTTGCTTCTGGGAGAAGCGGACTCCTCCAGTGCCTTCCGAATTCTTGGCTTCCCCCTGTCATCGTGAGGAGGAGTCATCTTACCACATTCATGAATCTCCAAGTCCCGCTTCGGCCCAAAAACACTTACTCCTTCGGCGGAGCTGTAATCTGTGCCTCTCTCCTGTGTTTGCAGCACCCCATCCCCGTGTAGGACTCTTGTCCCCGCCTTGGCTGTGGTCACTCGCGTCTTCTAGAAAAGCCTGCCAGCTTTTCCAAAACTGTCCCCTCCTCTTGCCGGAGCATGGATAGCCAGTCTTCCTTTTAGCTGATATTTTGTTGCTAATGGGGGCAGGGCAGAGAGTTATGTTGGTGAATCACTCATCTGTCCATGCGTTGGGGCACCTGCTCGGTGCCTGTCCGTGCTGGGGCTCCCGTGTCGGGAGCCAGCGTGGTCTTGGGGGATAAGACTTAAGCAGGTTCTGGCCCTTCTTAGACCCGGTAATTTATCCATGAGTCA
Source organism: Neogale vison (assembly GCF_020171115.1). NCBI lineage: Eukaryota > Metazoa > Chordata > Mammalia > Carnivora > Mustelidae > Neogale > Neogale vison. Next base: position 10,065,829 of record NC_058104.1, read on the forward strand.
GGAAATTGGCTTTCGTTCCTTCTTTCCTCTTCTCTCTCTTAAGAGGGGGTATTGCCATTGGCTTGTGGGCGGGAAAGCAGGGGCAGAGGGCACTGCACGGGAGAAAGGGGAAGCGGGGGGTTGGAGGTGGGGCAGAGCTCAGTCCTGTCCCACTCGAGTCACTAACTTGCCAGGCCCCCATTGACAGGGTAGTAGCTGTGGTAAGGCCACTGGCTACTTACTATCAATTCACACAGGCCCTTCCCCCATGTGATTTCTACCACCTTCTTGGCGACCCTGTGGTGTAGGTTGGCCATTTTTGTCCCAGTGTCACAGGCAAAGGACCTGAAGCTCGGGGACCTGCATGAAATGATAGAGGCAGGAATCTGGATCCGGGCTTCGTGACTCAGGCCTCCCTTTCTTTTCATTACACGAAACAGCAGATTGGCCCGAGGGATCATTTTCCAAAGTATGTTCCAGAGACCATCAGTGTCAGAAGGCCTTCGTGGGAGAAAGGGCTCAGGGACCAGTTCAGGCCTGGAAACCCTGCACTCTGACGTTCCAGTCAATGGTAGCGTTAGTCCTTTACCGAGTGCTTTGTCCCTTTCCCTAGACGCCTGAAATGTAGTGTGTGGTTGTGGCTAAAGGGGGACACCGGGAGAGCCGGCTCACCTGGGTGCGGATTCCGGCCCCACCCCTTACTGTGTGACCCCAGGCAGCCACGGTCCCTCTCCGTGGAGAACTCGCCTCACTGGCTCCTTAGGAAAGGTGTAGAGTTCACACAAGTGCAGGACTCAGAGCAGGACCCGGCCCGTGCTGGGGGTGTGTGTGTGTGTCCATGTGTCGGTGTCTGTGTGTTACTTCCAGTGTTGGCTCAGGGCATAGGACACTGTGGAAGACACATGCAGGGTCCGAGAAGTCAGAAGCCCAGCCCTGTTTGTCCAGTTTCGCGTTCTCTTTTGTGCTCATACTCTTCTGATCGTGACAAGGCGCACCTGTTGGCCGGAAACCAGAGCTCGGTGCGACCCACTTTGGAAACTCTGGTTGAGGCGGTTTTGCTGGCTCTGCGTAGACTTGGGGTCCTGGGAGCAAACCCCAGGGCTCTCGGACGGGCTCCGGTGCGCAGAGGTGGTGTCAGGGCAGGGGGGGCCGCAGAGTCCACCCGCCCACCTGTCTGGCCACAGGTCCCATGCAGAGGGCAGGTGGATTTGGACCAGAGCAGAGGGCACGTGTCCCTCCACCAGGCCTGCTAGTGAAACAGAAGGGTTCCCGAAGCAAGCTTCTTGTCTGATCTCCGCCAGATCACAGGGGCGGGATTATTTTGAAGGAGGGGAGAGAGGGGGGCCTTTCCCTCCCAAGCGTGTGTGGTTTAATGGTGTCACCGTGTTTGCCTCGAGTCTGGTCGTGCGCGCACAGGGTTTCCTGGTGGTGGTGGATTCCGGCCGAGCGCTCATGCCTTTGCCCTGACACCTTCTGTTCCGTGTCAAGCCTGACTCTGACATCAGTGAGCCTTCTGGCCAAACAGAAGAGTCAGTCCCGCGGCGCACGGTCCGAGATGGCAGGTCTGTGCCGGAGCAGTTTTACCTTCCTCAGATAGCAGCATGGGCTCCGGGTTGCTCGCCTGACTCAGCTCTGTAGATCCCACTGAGAAAGATCCGCAGGAGCAGAGCTACGACATCCGCCACATGTGCATGGTGGCCTGAAATAAGCAGTCGGGGTTCCGAGTTCAGGGAAACAGACACGGGTGTCGCGTCCACAGTGATGACCCAGTGGGCCCTGATGAGCTATCCGTTATAAATGGAATCCGCAAAGAATACAACTTGAATGCCTCGCTGAGGTGACCTATCTAAAGCAGATCTGTTGGGACATAATAAAAATTAGATATTTAATCGTGTCGTAAGCCGTCTCGGTGTTGTGAGGTATTCGTGGTCTCACGCCTTGGGGCAGAAAATGCCTCTGCTTTCCTTAAGCAGCGAAGAGACAAGAGAGTTCTTCTAGTTTTTGACGTAGTTCCAAAATTAGCATCCTCCTTTTCAAAAGTGTCCTTCCAGGGCCGTGAACAAGGACCTGACTGTGACCTCGACCACGAGAGTCCAGGGGCGAAGATGTGCAGCTCCTGGTTTTCTTGGGATGTTCTGGGCATTGTGGAGGACACAGGCCAGTCTCTGCGTGGGCGGATAGTGTCACTGTGACACCACAGGAGGCGTCAACTCGCCTCCCGCTGGGTTTGCGCTGGGCTCTCGATGCACCTGACTTGGGCAAGTTGCCTGTGCCTCTGCACCCCCATCTGCAGAACGGGGGAGGGACTGGGGCGTTGTCGTGAGCTCTTAGCGGATTCACGCAGGTGAAGCGTTTCAAACAGAGGCTGGCTGGGAGTAAGGGCAAGTATGCATCGGTTGCTGACGTGGTGGGGGTCCACGTAGCTTCTGCGTGACTCCCAGGCAACCAGAAACGGCTTGGAGGATACGTGGGGAGACGAAGCCAGAAGCCCAGGAAAGCACCACGCAAGCTAGTTCTTGCGGACACGCGTGACCGGCCATGCCAGACAGCAGGTGCTCTGGGTCCGGAGCCAGTCCCCGCTTTGGGGCTGGGCAGGGGGCAGACCTGAAAATGGACGCGCTATTTTTAAAAGTACAGTATATACAAATACATGCCATTATGACGTAATGGTAGCAGAGCGGTATTAAAAGCCCGAATGAGACACTCAGTGGAACTGGAGGGTCTGAGGATGGTCTGGACAGACGAGCAGGAGCTTCTCTGTAGAAGGACAAGGACAGGACCGTTTCTTGAGCATCTGCTCTGTGCTGGGCTCATGCCAGGATGTCCCCACCCATCCAAGAGGGACTTCACAAGCCCGTCCCAGCGCTGACACTCAGCCCCGCGACTTGGGTCCCAGCTGCCTTTGGGAAGGGACTGTTGGAATCTTTTTCCATTTAACACATTTGCGACTTAGCTAAGTGTCTTTTTCAAAGACTAATAAAGCCTTAACAGCTTCTGAAACACCACAGTGGACCAGAGAGTAGTTGACAATTTGGATTCCATCTCCAGTGGGAAAGATTCAAAACTGCGCGTTTTAGAAGCTTTTAAAAGCTTCTTGTTTGTGTAATGTTCATTGAGCACAATTCTTTTGCAAATAATGGTCTGCAAATGCTTTAAAGAAATAAACTCCACTTGCTTAGCTGGGGCATGTATCTGTCGCTGGTAAAACCACAAACACACATTCTATTAGCTGAATTGTGTAATTAAACCACATCCTCGAAATAATCTGCGCCATACGAAGGGACAATACGAGCGGTGCGCTTTCTGAAAAGATATGTAAAGGGTCCCCAGAAACAAATAATCAGAATTTATCCTAGACAAGTCATTTCCTCTCTCCGGACCTGGTTCCTCATCTGTAAAATGAGGCAGTTGGGCTAGGACACCCCCAGAATCCTTGGGGTAATGCGGTTTGAAGAGTCTCTGTTACTTGGGGTAACTGTACAGATGGTCCCAACGTAACAGTGGTTCGACTTCGGATTTTTTGACTTTGTCAAAGTGATGACGCATTCAGCAGAAACTGTCCTCTGAGTTCCGAATTTTGATTATTTTCCCCCTGGGCTGGCGATGCATTGTGTGCCGTCTGCTGATGGTGGACAGTGGCAGCCAGGGCCCCTCAGCCAGCCAGCGACGTCCTGACGACTGTCCTGTGCCCAGTCAGCCACCCTGTTTCTCACTTTCAGCACAGCATTCAGCTCCTCACACGAGACACTCAACACCCGATAGTCGACTGGGCCGCACGTTAGGTGATCTTGCCCAGCGGCAGGCTAACGTAAGTGATCTGAGCACGTCTGGGGTCAGCTGGGCCAAGGTGTGGTGCTTGGGGGGCTAGGTGTGTTACCTGCGTTTCCACTCAGGATGTTCTCAACTTATAATATTAGGACATAACCCTATGGTAAGTGAAGAAAGATTCGTCATGCCTTAGGATTTTCTCCATTTTCCCCCTTCTATCTTCACATAAAAATTAAATGGTGGGGGATTTCCATATTGAATGAAGATTCAAACAGGAGAACCCAGAGACTAAGACTGTGGTTCATGTGGATGGTGAGTCCACAGGAAGAGCATGTAGAATCTTCTAGCCCTTTCCCGGATGTCCCTACTGTCTGAGCGGGAGGCACAGCTGGGGAGGAGCAGATCCAGAGGCTGATCCCAGCTCTGAAGCTGATTGGCTGTGTGGCCTTGGCCCTCTCTCACGGCCCCTTTCCTTCCTTGGTCAGGAGGGCTGGCCAGGCCGCCCGATGGGCCAGCAGCGTGGCTTCCCAGTGCCAGCGCCTGGTGTGACAGCGAGCACTTGGCAGGTGGCAGGCCTCGTTCCCCTGAGGGAGGTGTGCTGCCTGCGTTGAGTTAAACTGGCAGGCGCCCGGATTTCCCGAGCCTTACAGAGAGAAAGCTGGAGTTCAGATGGGGAAACGGGAGTTCTGTTGGAAACATGAGAGACCAGGGGCGCCTGGGTGGCTCGGTGGGTTAAGCTTCTGCCTTTAATCAGGTCATGATCTCAGGGTCCTGGGATCGAGCCCTGCATTGGGCTCCCTGCTCAGCGGGGAGCCTGCTTCTCCCTCTCCCACTCCCCCGCTTGTGTTCATGCTCTCACTGTCTCTCCCTCTGTCTGATAAATAAATAAAACTTTTAAAAAAAGAGAGGAAGGAAGGACGGGTGACCAAATCCCACTTTCTGAAATTTCACCTCCATTTTTACACAAGTGGAATCCTCACAGTAAAGGCACATCTGATGCCAGGTTGGTCCTGGGTTCTCAGCCGAATTTCCTGAATTTTCAGCGCGATGGTTTATAGAATCATCCGCGTTCAGTGGCTGAAAGGAACTTAAGATGTACCAGCTATTTCAAAGTTGTGAAGCAGAGACTAAAATAGTTTGAAGCTGAATTTTAAGCCTCTTTTGGCCGGATCAAAGAAACCCAAACTTCTAAAAATACCAAATTAGCTTTTTAAGCATAGTTTCTATCTTTAGTTGGAAAATGTGTGCAGTGTGTGCTCCTGGCGGCTACTTTAACGTAGCCATTGGGATGAGCATTTACCTTGAAAAATGAGGCATTTGGCCTGTGCTAATAATTAAGTCACTTTCTCTGCCCTTGACCTCGCTGCTCCCTGAGTCAGGGTTCCACGGAACCCACAGGGCCGCCTGCCTTTGCCTTTCTTAGCTCATCCCCATCTTCTCGCGGGAGTCAGTTAATGCTATCAGTTATACTTTTGAAAACCTGGGGGAGCAGACGTGGGCTGGAACTTTGAGTTTACATGTCATAAATTAAAATGGATGTTCCTGCTGGGGGCTAAGCTGAAATATTTGTATTTGGGTTTCAAATGGGGTACGTGCTGCTTTTAGCAGCAGATTGGCCTTTGTACTTACTATGCTTGTTCAGATTCGAATTAGCCTTCATTTTCCCCCACAAAACTTGACCGACCATTGCAGAAAATGGCCCAGAATCCTGCTGAGCGATGGGGGCCAGGTGGCCCGGAATAGACAACGGGGGGCAGAGCATTCACAGAGAAGTGGACTTGACTTTCAGACGCTTTCGAGACAAAGCTCTTAGCCATACCTCGTTGGCCGCGGCTATGGCCGTGGCCGTGGCCTTGTGGGGAGGCAGCTTTCTGCCTCTGGTGACTGAGGGAAAAACTTGCTCAGATCTACTCAGTTGGGGTACAGGGACATCATCCAGGGGCCACACTCCCAGGATTGCAGAGCCTAGTCGCCCAGAGTGGGGCATGGTCTCACTAAGCCCCCGCAGCATGTGTTGGACCTTCATGTTCCTGGTGGGGACTGGCCCTTGGGTCGCCTGGTCTCCTTGGGCCTGTCTGGGGACGTTGTGTGGGCTGTCTACCAGTTGTGCCTTGTAAAGGGGAGAGAGGATAAGGGAAGAGACCCAGTGGAAGAAAAAATTGGACTTTTCTTAAGCACCTGTTTTGTGCTGGGCACTGAGCTGAGCACATGCCCAACACGTCAGCTAATTAAATCCTCACGAAAACCCTGAAAAGATACTTTCAGGCTCAGAGAGGTCCCTGGCCTCCAGGCTTGTCTGACCCTAAAACCATTTTCTCGCCACTATGCTCTTCTTGTCCTGGTCGTATTCTGTTTTTCAAAAAAAGATTTCACGGGTATAACAAGCAAGGCAATGAGGCGGGGAGCTCGTGGGGAGGGGAAGAAGAAGTAAAGGGAGGGGGAGCACCATGACTAGACCCAAGCTGGGTAACCAGCCAGTTATATTTCCAGGCCTTGTATGCTTCATAGTGATGAGAAATGGTCTGCATTTGACTCTGAGCTTCCTGGCATCCAGCGCAAAGAGGGCAACCAGATGGGTCATGTGGCTCACATTGTCCATGAGCTAAAAACAAAGTATTTTTTTTTTTTAAGATTTTATTTATTTATTTGACAGACAGAGATCACAAGTAGGCAGAGAGGCAGGCAGAGAGAGAGGAGGAAGCAGGCTCCCTGCTGAGCAAAGAGCCTGATGTGGGGCTCGATCCCAGGACCCTGGGATCATGACCCGAGCCAAAGGCAGAGGCATCAACCCACCAAGCCACCCAGGCACCCCAAGCGTCTGACTCTTTTTTTTTTTTTTAAAGATTTTATTTATTTATTTGACAGAGAGAGATCACAAGCAGGCAGAGAGGCAGGCAGAGAGAGAGAGGAGGAAGCAGGCTCCCTGCTGAGCAGAGAGCCCGATGCGGGCCTCGATCCCAGGACCCTGAGATCATGACCTGAGCCGAAGGCAGCGGCTTAACCCACTGAGCCACCCAGGCGCCCAAAACAAAGTATTTTTTAAGGAAAAGCACAGCCCCTCTGGTATTGGTAAAAAAACATTTTCCCCAGATCCTCATGAAAAGGACTCCTGTTTTAAATTTTATTGCTGGTTACCAAGTTTCTGGCAACCAAGTGCCATTGGCATGTGTCTTTTTCATTTTCTTCTAAAGATTTATTTATTTATTTTAGCGAGAGAGGGAGAGAGAGACAGTGAGCGCACACAAGCAGAGGGAGGGGCAGAAGGAGGGGGGGGGGCTCTGAAGCAGGCTCCCGCCTCCCTGCACAGAGCAGAGCCCGACGTGGGGCTCTCCATCTCCCCACCCTGACATCATCATGACCTGAGCCAGAACCAGGAGTTGGCCGCTTAACCAACTGAGCCACCCAGGCGCCCCATGTCTTGTAGGTTAATAGACGTGGCATTACATTTATCTGAAGAAATTAAAGAGAATTAGACGCCCGTAGTTTGGAGTGTAACCCATTTCTGAAGGTAGAGGTCTGTTTCTGTTGGGATTTACGAGGTGTGGGAGACACATTTTGATTTCGGATACAGGGCAGATGTGGCATATAAAATCTCAATCATTAGAAGCAGAGAGCTCTCCATGTCTTAAGTCGCTGGTGTCCCTCTTCTTAGGTCCATATTGTTTTGGGACAAGGACTTGGCTTGTAAGAATTTTCTTGGCTACAGGTAACAGCATCTGCTGCTGTCTGGGTTAAGATCGGGGTGGAGAGAGACGCGTCTCACAGAGCCCACGCCACAGCCAGCCTGGAAGAAGGCCCGAGCCCTGTCAGCGAGCCCCCCAACTCCTGGCGCATTGGCGCAGTCCAGCTCCCCCTGACCGGCTCCGCCAGCAAGCTGGTCTGCTGAGTTGATGGGATAGGATGTGCATTCGTGACCTTGGGTCCAGCCACGGAGAAGGGGAGAGGCCCCTTGCTCCTCACAGCCCTGAGATTAATCTCCAGAACTTCAGGCCAGGACCCTGGCCCAGCGCAGGGCCGACGGCTCCCTCAGACCGGTGTGCTGCGGCCCACGGGGAACGTCATCAGGAGAGTTGACTCCCGGAGAAGAAGGCCTTGGTGTCACAGGAAATCCCCGCGTGCCGTCTGCAGAGATGCCCTGGGGGCTGTTGTGGCAGTTGTGAGCGCCTTCCCTTCCCCACATTCAGAGATGTGGCCTCCTGCCTGCAGGGAATCACGACTTCCTGTCCCCACCGACCCGGACGGCGTTCTCATCAGTGACCTGAAGGTGCAAAGCTCCGGATCTTCTTACTGGCCAGCACAGCCAGCCACTGCCTTCCCTGTCTGATGCAGAAAATGACAGTGGGCTTGAGAAGATAGCTTCTCAGGCAGCTGAAGTCCTTGCCTGTGTGCTCTGGGGTACGGAGGGACGTGGAAGGTTCCCCCACTATGTCCCCGTCTAGGCCTTCAGACCCATCTGGGCTCTGAAAACCTAGATTTTGGGTTTCTGTGCAGCCGGGCCTGCTGTCTGAAGCAGAGGCTGGACACCTTTGGCTCGCCCTTGTGGCCTGAAGTCGCCTCGTGCCCTGCCCTGCTCAGCAGTCACGGCTCCCAGGTGACATTGGCTGCCGCCTCCTGGCCCTGCGGCCTGGGCAGGACTCCCCTCATGCTCACGACAATGTAACCCTTGGAAGGCACTCGTTTCCTGGGAGGGACTTGCCTCAAGCCCGCCCCATCCAGCCCGTGCCAGATCTCGGTCGCTGACCTCAGAGCCTTGGTGGCCCCATGGAACTAATGTCCCCTTGTCCTCTGTTTGAATGAAGTTCGGTAGATGAACCTACAGAAGGGCGCATGCTTCTTTCAATGTACACCCGCTCAGTTTCCCCAAACCCAATGTGCTTGCGATCAACGCCCAGAGCCAAGAGCGTCACCAGCGCCCTCAGAAGCCCCCAGAACTGAGAAAAGTTTTACAGGAATGGGAGAAGGAAACCGTCTTTAAGGATTTGCTCTCACAGGATGCGCCCTTGCCTACTTTTCAGCCGTCCCAAATCCTCATTTTGAAGATTGGGAATCCGACCCGTAAAGGCTGAGCGACTTGACCAAGGCCAAGGCCACAGGACCAAGTCCCCTCAGGTCTCTGTTCCGTGCTGTCTCCTGGCAACAGCGCCGCCGAGCCTCCCTCTTCTCTTTGTCTTTTGTAGATGGTGAGGAGATGAAATGCCGTATTAATATTTTCAAAACTTCTTAAGAAATTTGAAGTGTTGTATAATGATTAAGATAGAAACTAGGAAACGAGAGCTTTTAATCCCAGCTTACAGGAAATTCTAACTAGTAGGAAATCTAATTCAGGCCGTCCTGGGAAACATCACACGCTCTGAGATGAAAGTCAGCTAAATTGGGATCTAATTCTATAATCTAAATATAGATGTAGATATATTACAGGTTGGCCTTTTCAGCTCGGGAGAGGATCATTCACTTTAAAAAGTGCCTTTTGTGTCAGAGAGAGGAGCTGCTGGCCGCTGTGACAGCTCAGATGAACAAGCTGGGGCCTTACTGCTTGATTGCTTACGCTTTCTTAAATTTTCCAGTAAGAATGCATTTGTACATTACGTGCGTAGGAAACACACACGGGAGGGAAGATGGAGCGTTTTCACATCTTGGGTTCAGCCACCAAGAGGGAGCCTTCTGGGTGTGGACGGGGGAGGTTTTCCAGGGGGTGTCTGTCTTTCCTTTGGTGGTGACTGTGCAGCCGCTGCCCCCAATCCTCGGGACACAGGGACTCTCCTGGAGTCGACTAGCTGTTGGCCTCTGTTGCAGTAAGGGCTCTTCTATTTAAAAAGCGTTCTATTACAAAATTAATGTGCTCGTAAAAATGAAAACTACTTACAGACACGTATTACATTTTAAAAAAAAGGTGAAGTGCCCTCTGTCTGTCCCCACCCCTGTTCCAGAGGTCACCGCATTGTTCTGCCCTATCAGAATGTGAGGGCCGGGATCCCCTTCCCTTGCGTTCACTGGGGTAACTCAAGCACCAAGAAGAGTGTGTTGCGTACAGTAAGCGGTGCATAAATGCCTGTGGAATGAGTCCAGCAGCAGCATATGTCTTTGTCTACGAGTCCTTGACCCCTGGACAGCTGTTACCTGCGGATGGATTTTTCAGCGTAAACTCTCAGGGCCCCAGGACATGACGGTGTTTTCCTCGTGCTGGTTCTGCCAACTTGGGCTCAACATGGCACCTTCAGTTGTCACGCCTCCCCAGGGCACAGAGAAGACGGCGGGACTGTCCTTTCCCTCACACCCTCGCAAATACTGGATATTTGTCAGTTGTTAAATTCTCCACTAATTAAAAAAAAATAGATTGCCTTAAATTTGCATTTCCTCAGCCAACAGTGAGGTTGGCTGTCCTCTGGCATGTCTGTTAGCCCCTGGTATCTCGGGCGCAAATTCATTGCTCAGTTTCCAGTGGGCTTCTTGGTTCTTCTTGGTCTGTAGAGAATGTGGTATTAATTCTTTGTCCCTTCTGTCCTGCAGATATTTCCCCCAAATCTATCATTTGCCTTGTAAATATAAACATTTTTTATATATGTATATATCCTCTTAGAGCAATGGAAGAGTTCTGGTTTTTCATTTTTTTTTTTCCTTTAAATCTGACGGCAGTTTCGTGTATGGGGTATAAAGTGTAGAGATCTATTTTTTTTTCCAAGTCGGATAGCTAATTTTCCCAGCGCTGTATTCTTTTAAATACTCTGAATAAAAGAGGAAAAAAAAGGTTTGTCTTTGAGAGATGGGGATCGTGAGCCAAAAATATGCATAGTGATTTTAATTTAAAAACCCAGACGGGAGCAGGAGTTTGAGATGAATTTTCCCTTAAAGCCCAAACACGGGAGAAGTGCTCACCCGAGGGCTTTCCAGAGAGACTGAACCCCAGGTTCCTGCCGTCAGCTTTGCCTCTTCTTTCCGTTTTCCGAGCGGCCATCAAGGATCTGATGACCAGTGTGACTGGGGCCGTGTTTTGGCACTCAGGAGGCGCGGTGTAATCACACAGACTGGAAAACTCTGAATTCTGCATCTGGCGGTCCGCCGCGTCTCGTCCCGCTGTCGGTGCCCGAGTCCCGCACGCCGCCCCGTGCTCCTGTCCTGCGCATCACAGTTCAGGGGAAACAGAAGTCATCATAACTCACATTACAGAGAATTGTTTAAATTAGACTTGGTTCCCTTGAGTGGATACTGAAACTAGAATTTGAATGTGCTTTTCCTTTCCGGCGTTTCGCTTCCCCTTAACCCACGCAGCTCAGATCCTGCAGGCACCCCGCTCGCCCACCCCTGCTGCTGTCCCGTCCCACCGTCCCCGGGCTGTGGGGGTCCCAGGAGAGGGGCGCCCGTGCCTGCATGCACGTGCCCCAGGCTGTGCTCCACACTCCGCTCCCTGGCTTGCCCAGGAGTCCCCAGCACTCACGCCCAGGGCTGTAGTCCTTATTGGAGGACGGGCACACGTCTTGTGCTATTTCTCCTTCTCTGTCTGCACAGGCTGGAACATTCGTCCCAGCAGAACAGGGACCATTTGGGTCATTTTACGGCTGTGCCTCCAGCTCCCAGCATGGAGCCTGGGACACAGTAGGTGCTCAGTAAACATCAGTCAACGAGCTGGCGTGTCCTTGTGGGCGGAATCATGGCCAATGATTACAAGTTACAGAGGGGCTGCCCGCCCTTTCCCATAAATCCGGGAGTGCCTGTTGAATTGGCAAGGAACTCGACTCCTGGACGAGCTGTACAGAAGTCAGCTCTCAGAGGAGGAGTATTTTTACTACCTAGAGAATGTTCCAGGCGACAAGTGGGGAGACACTGGCGTGCCCTGGCCTGTGAGGCTGGGAAATTGGGTTCTGAGCTAGAGGAGCAGGCTGGAGCCGCACGGGACAGGCTGGTGGAGGGGCTGCTGGGCAGAAGAGGGGCTCTCTTCTGCCTTAAAGCAGGTCATCACGCACACAGGCAGAGCCAGGTTTGAATTTGGTAGTGCTGGAAAGTTTTGCTTTTGCTTGATGAAACAGCGTGAGAAATTGATGTTCCTGGATTTTGGATTGCAGTTAGATAAGCCGTGCCATTAGCCATCGGCACGCTCTTCTAAATCAAGTATGGGATTAAAAGGGTCCCTTCTAGGGTCTTATCCAGGTAACAGTAACTCAGGAAGAGCCCCAAATCCCAAATAAAAAGATTCCTGGGACTGACTTCCAGTGCTCCTTGATCAGCCTGTGTTTGGGCAAGATCGTCTGCCCTCACTGGGCTTGGGTTTCTTCTGTCCCCGTTCGGTTGTTCATTCCGGGGCTGTGTTTGTGCCCTTGTGGATGCCAGGCCCAGTGGGAGGTACTGGAATGCAGCGAGCTGGGCCCTAAGTCCAGCCCGAAGCTCAGGGACCAGCAGGGTCGCCCCGGTGTTGGCATTAATATCATAATATCATAAGAAAGAGAGGGCTCCCTTCTTGCTGCCTCCCAACAAGACAATCTTACAGAGTAAGAACTTCCGCATCAACAGAGCTGACCAGGTCTCTACCTGGCACTGGAGCGGAAAATGAGGCAGAGGAAGTGGTCGATTGGTCCCCAGGCAGGTGCTGAGACTTGGGCTTCTCCCCTCTTCTGACCCAAGGGACAGCTGCTGTATGTTGACAGCCAGCCAGTCCTCAGGGTGACCCCGTGACCCAGGAGGGCCCAGAATCCTCTGCTCCTGCATGGTGTACCAGGCCTCCCCAAGATGCTTTCTCTCCTCTCCCCGGATCTAGCCTCTGCGTGCAGTTTTTTGGGTGCTTCACACCAGAGTTTCCATTTTTAGTATTTTAGCCACCAGGTTGCATGCTGCGTCTTGGAATTTTGAAAATAAAGGGGAAATCAGTGCATGAACATCGAGCTTGTCCTGGGGGGCTGCAGACACCCCTCGACACCCCTCACTTGCCGTGGGAGCAGAGCAGGGGTAGATCTGTGACTTAAACACTCGCCTGTTTCTTTTTGCGAAACCCGGCCCGGTGCCGTGTGTCCCCCGGCGCCCTCCCCCCCACCATCCCCTTTATGTGGCTGTGTTTTCCCCGCTGTGTTCGGCTGCCTCCTGACACATTACCTATCTGTTCGTCACTCATCGTTCCCTGTTAGGACCTGAGGGTCGTGAACATAGAAACCTGTTGCGTTTCCGAATCTGCCGTAGTGGCTGCCCTGTGGTGGGTCCTAGAATATTCGTTGAACGAGAGGGATCAGTATCAAGTCAGAGCACGGAGAGTCGGTGTGGCCGGAGCGCCACAGGGCCGCCGCTCCGTTAGTGGCCGAACGAGGGTGGTGAGCCGTTCCCAGGAGGGGCCCTCAGGCGCTCTCTGCGACAGATACGTGTTTATTAAAATTACATCTAGAGGGTCCTCAGTGGCGTTTAAACTGGGAATGCAAACATGAGCGTGTCTGAAGGCTCAAGCCCCGACGAAGGAAACTCGGGCTGTTTCTGTGGCTCACGTTCGCAGGAAGGAACGTCCACTGTTGTTCCCTGTACTCACCAGAATGACCTGGAGTGAGAAGGTAGTAAAGGAAAGAAAACCAAACCCGGAGAGGTTAGGCAAGTATATCTCTGCAGGTATCTTCTTGCCTGCCGATCGCCGGATTTTCTTCTTACCTGCATTTCAGGCTAAAAGGCATGACTCAGCTGTGGCCAGTAACGCACCAGTAAAAAGTAATTTGCCCTCAGAGCTCTCTCTTCTTCCAGAGTTGGCAGTGCTGACGGCATCCACAGTAAGCAGGATGGGGCTGGGTCGGCTCTGCTCTGCGCTCGGGGGTGGAGGAGCCCACGCGAGCCTGACCTTCGTCTCCATCAGCAGCACTGGGGACACCACGGTCCCTGAGACTGCTCCTGGCTCCTAGACGGCACAAGACAGGAGCAGCCCTGGAGTGCCCGTCAGGAGAAGGGAGGGAAAGTCACAGGGTCTCTTGAGTTTCCTCATCTGCAAAACCGGGACAGTATGGAATTCGGTCCCCCGGTGGTGGTGACAAGGGACCCACGGAGGTACCTGCCCGAGCGCGTGGTGGACGGCACTGTGCTCTGCCCGGGTAAGGTGCTTCCTTACCAGCTAGTCTACTCATTCGTGCGGCGTGTCTGTCCTAGCGACGGACAGCCCACCTCCACAGGAGGGGACATTGCACAGCCGTCAAGACCCACACCGAGCCCTGCTAAGACGTGTGAGCGCGCGCAGAGGGCTGGCAAGGCAGGGCCGCTGTGCCGGCAGGAGGTCAGACCGTGGCCAAGAGAATAGAACCCTCCTGGGTTTGCAGGATGGATTATAGCGTTTCTGAACGCAAGCTCTTCCTCAAATGCTGTGCTGGGTGTTTTCCTTAAAATAACGATTCTGACGGTGGCAGCCTCCGTCTTAGAAATTAAACCTTGAAAAAAGAAAAACAGAAAAGTATTTGTGTAAAACTCAGCCCGAGCGCTGCCTCTTGCCTCTTCCCCTGGGGAGCCTGCCCTGCTGCCGCCACCTCCCCTGCCCCCCTGCCAGGCACCTCCAGGTCGCTGTCTCTCCCTCTGTGGGCTGAGGCATTAAGTCTCTCTGTGCCCCTGATGCCCCGGCCTGCTGCTGATGGTCACACTCGGCGGTTCCTTCCGTGCCATATGGCCGGTAGACTGGAAGGTGCTGAGTACGGCCCCCATGTCTCGTTTCTCTTTATTTCCTTGCTGGTTAGCGCACGGCACTCCCAGGAGTAGGATGAGCGGGTGATTCACCTTTCTAAGCCTGTCCCCTAATCTGGGAGATGTCCCCACCCTGCGGGATGGTTATGAGACAGAGGCACATAAAGATCTCAGTATAGGTCCCAGGGCACAAAGGGCGCTCGGCAAATATTTTCTTCCATCGTCTGTGACGTTTCGAGTGTTTCTTGTGCTCAGATTGCTTGCTCTATAGAAACTTGCTGCCCTGCCCGCTCTCTGTTTTCATTGAACCACATGCGAGTGTCCCACGGGACTGGGTTTGGAAGGCCACGCACTCCCGGAGCCGCACTTCCAAAATGGTGCCTCACATGGTGCAGGCCCCACAGTAGGAGGCGGTGCCCCCCATGCCCCCGCCTGGGAAAACTAGATGGCCGTGAAAAGTGCCGGAGGTGGTCGGCAGCCACAGGACCTGGTCGTAAAACTGGCGTGTTCTCAGTACAAAGCGAGCACTGTTAAAAATAAAACGTGCAAGAAGAAATCCATTTGAAGACGAGGGCACTGCAAACAGTTTCGCAAGGTATTAAGATGGCATTAATCTTAATTTTATTATATATTAAAGTTTCTAACTTTTCAAATAATGCAGTTTTCGTTGTTTTAAAACGTCTGAGAATTATAGAGCTATTTGGTGTGGCTGTCAGGCAAGGACTCCTGCCATTTATTGGGGCCCTGCTTTTATTTAATAGCCAGATGAATGGAACAGTTAATAAAAGAAATATTGCTTTATTCCCTGACATTTATGTCCTTGGTTTCCAATAAAGAATTGAAATTATGAATAGTTGATGGTTTAAATTGATGTTTTATGTTGAACGCTAGCTATAATTTGCCCTCTGAGGATTGTAATACCGAGAAACAGATGGTTTTTCACAGTAACAAATTGCTATGTGTATACAGTCTACAGTCTTGGCTTTCAGATACTTTCACCTTCGGTTCCGAGCCGCCCTGCTGCTGGCAGGCCAGGGGAGACGCGGCGGCGCTGGGAAGGGCTTCCCGGGCGGGGGGAGACCCGGCCAGGCCCCCCGGGGTTCAGCTGGCGGTTCAGATCGGAACGTGGGAAGTGCCCCTGCCGCAGCCCGTCCCCGCACTTTGGGCCCAGCCTGGGAGCCAGGCCAGGGGGAGCGGCCTGTCTTGGGAAGCCAATCCTCCAAGGTCATGGCGGCAGCTCTGGGGCGGTGCCCGCTGCCCAGCTGCGGGGGGCATGCGAATGCCACCGGCGCGGCAGACTTTGCAGCCAGGCAGTAGGCAGTGAATGAAATGCAGTGGGGGCGAGTTGCTGCATTTTCCCAGCACCCCTGCAGTGCAGAGGCTGAGAGCCAGTGGCCCTGAGTCCCTGGCCTGACCCCCACTGGCCGGCCAGCCGGGCGCCCCTGGGGGAAGTTCCCTGATCTCTCTTTCCTCATCTGTAAAATGTGAATGACGGCAGGAGCCACCTCCTTGTCATGGCGAGTGATTGCGATGGTCCCGTAAACCAGAGCAGGGTACAGAGAACGGTGCCCAGTAAATGCTGGGCTGGTGTTGCTGGGCTGGAGAAACAACTTACCAAGCGGAGTGAGGGAACATGGTTGTTAGCATTACAGAGCTTCCTCGTTCGTCGGGGAAGTGCCCACACGGGTTCTTAAAACGGCAATGCAGGAGGCCTGCAGAAATGTACTTTCTAGAATGTTCTGAAGACACACGGCTTCCCTGGAGTGAGGCCCCTCAGCAGGAACGCCCCAAGTGTCTCTGCTGTGTCGGCCCCTGAGGCGCCCTCCCGGGAGGAGAACCTGGGCAGTCGCAGGCCTGATGGCTGCCAAGCTGGGGAGTCTCCCTGAGAAGCTTGTTACAGTGTTGAAATGTGAACCAGAGTCCCCGGTAGCACTTTCAGAGAGAAAGTGGTGCCCGGCTGTATGTGCAGTTTCGCACGAGTGAGAACAACGCTCGGTAACTGGCATTAATAGTGATGCCCTCGGAGTTGGGTCTTAATATTTCTGTAGCATTTCCTCCGTGACAGCGGTGGTTCTCTCTCCTCCAAGAAGAATGTTGAATCTAGTGCTTTTCCTTGTTTAGTTTTGTTCCGAGAGCTTGTTTTCAGGGCATGTATTTGTTACTGAGAATGCAAAGCTCTTTTCCACGAGGAAAGAAAATAGAAAAGTGTTTGAGCGCCCGGTTGACTGAACAAAAAGGCCTCTTCGTCTCATGACTCATCCGAGGGAGAGCCAGCAGCACTTCCTGGATACCTCTTACGGGCCGCACTTAGCCTTCCACTGGATCCTCCCAAGCAGGAGGAGAGCCAGGGCCCCGTCGCCGTGCGAGTGCGTGACGGAACCTGGGTCCGAAATGGCCTCTGTCGCAGAGACCCCGCTGTCCCCTGCCTCCATAAAGGACCCAGGCCGACGAGTGCTTGTTAATCTCCAAGTTGGTGTGAACTGGTGGTGGTTTGGAGATGAGAAGTCGGGGGTCGACCTATGGAGAGCTCCCTCCGGACCTACTACTTAGAACAGAGGTCTTTCAGGACCTCTGCCCTGGCAGGACCCTGAGGTTATCCATCTCGGGTGGTTTTTTCTCTAGTGTGGAACTGGGCCTCCCTAGCTCCTTCAGCATCTCCCCCCTGCCTGCAGGACAAGGCCAGCGCCTTCCAACTCCAGGCTCGAGCCCGTCTCCGGCCTTGCGGACCTGTGTGCAGTCCCCAGCCTGTCCCCTCCCTGCCACTGCCCCCACTTGGCTTTCTTCATCCCTGCGCTTTGCTCACGACTCAGCGACTCAGCGCAGCCTCCTTCCCCCCATGCAGGATGCCTCCGAGGGATGCCCTTGGCCTCCCGTGGGGGCTGGGCAGGCTCCTTCCCGGGTAGCTCACCCCGTCCTGACACAGGGCCAGCACGTGGATGGGGGGGAGCCGTGCGGCACACACGAGGAGCTTCTTTTATCCCAGTCGTGAGATCCGAGAGGTGGGGACACCGCACAGTCACGAGCGGCAGTAGTCACTCATAGCTTGTCCCGTCCTCCAGCGGAAGACACGACAGATGCCGGAGCCCTGCTTGTCGCCAGGTCTGTTGTCGAGTAGCGTCGTGTTTCGGCGCCTTTGAAATTTTTTTTTTTTTATTAAAATGAGGTTTGTCTCATGGGGGTGAGGGGCCTTTATCCTGATTACTCCACGGGGCAGTGGAGCTCATTGGGCTCCCCTGAGAGAACCAGGGACAGGGACAGCATTTTCCTCGGTCACCACAGTGTCCTGGCCCAGAGCACGTGCCCGAGGGCGCCTGGTGGCCGGAGGCTGATGAGGGTCACACCGGTCAGTGACAGGTGTGACAGAACACAGGAGAGTCATGCAATCGGTCCGGCGCCCTCTTCTTCCTGATGCGGGGGATAAACAAATACGTGGAGTATCGTACGTTGGAAAGAAGTTCAAAACAGCTATTGACAAGAAAGGCCAAGGTCAGAAAAGGTGGCTGTCTTGTTGGCACAGGCTGTTCCCCGCGAGGCGGCCGTGGTGGCTCCCAGGTGTCCCGAGCTCATTTCCTCGCAGCCTCGATCGCCCCAGTTGGGAGCTGGGGTGGGAGGTGTGAAACGCAGGCCGAAGCCCGGAGTCCTTGGGGAGCTGCGAGGGAAGCGTCCCCCTCCCTGGCTGTGACACCTCGAAGGTCTCTTGGTGGTGCCTGCGCCTCAGTGGGCCTCAGCTTGCCCGAAAACCCACCCCGTCCACCGCCGCCCTCCCTGCGCGCTGAGTCAGCAGCGCCTTCCCCTCCCGCGCACCTCCTGCCTCTCCCCTCTCCCCAGGTCTCCCGTGTGCGCGGCGGGTTTTCCGTCACAGCTCCACGGCCCTGCTCACGCGTCCTCCCATCCCTTCCTGGCCCCGTCGTCATGCTCGTGATCTTCCCTGCCTCTTGGGGCATTTGGAACAAGGCCTGCGCACCCTGACAGGTGCCCCGGGGCTCTTTGTGATGAGGGATCACAGTAAGACAGACAGACTCAGCCTTCGCTCAGGGCGCCAGGCTCCCTGTGGGGAAGACACCGGAGTGCCCTCTGGAAGCGAGGGCTCCCACGTTCTGGGGCCTTTGGGCCTGCTCGTCCTTCTCTTTCTGCCTGTCGCTCGCCTGCCCCCCTCCCAAGGCGCAGCTTGGCCGCCTGCCCTCTGACCTTCCCAGGCCCCCTCCCCTCCCTCTGTACCTTCCTCACTCTGTCCTGCCTCTGTGCGTCCCGAGGGCCCACGTGGTACCCCTGCTGGCACTTTGCCTGGGCTGTTGCCCGTGCCGAGCAGCGGTAGCAGTGACGGTGACAGCACGACTGGGAGTGGTTGCTGGCTTTATGTTAGGCCCAGCGCTCCATGCTCCGCGGCCAGCATCATGGTGGGGGGCGGTGATTGTATCTTGATTTCACAGATGGGAAAACACAGGCTCAGAAGCATTAGGAAAGTTTCCAGGCTCTCCCCGAAGGTCACAGCGCTGCCAAGGGGGCAGAGCCCAAGCTCAAGGCCACGCCTGAGCTTTCCACCACTGGCCACGCTCGGCATGAAGTCTAGCTAGAGGTCCTGGTATTGAAGAGCTTGAAGGCCCTTCGAGGGAGATGAGGCCCAGGGCTGTTTGTTGCCTGCTGGAAGCTGAGCCTGGTACCCAGTCGTCCTGGGTGCGCGCAGTGGGTGGGGGCACAGCTGGCAAGTGGGGCACCGTGTCCTGACCCCAGCCTGATTTCCTCCAGCTGTTCACATTCTCAGCTCCGCCGCCACCCCCGCCCCCAGGGGCGTGGAAGGCAGGAAGGCAGCTGCATGGGTAGACGGGGGAGGACCGTGACCACTCTGTAGAAGACACACAGGGCGTCTCTCTGCACGTGCTTTCCCTGGGTCTGATGTGTGCGTGGGTTCCCGAGCCCTGGGAAGGAACCAGCAAAAGGACGGCCTCAGCCCAGTGGAGACCAGACAGGCTGGGGAGGGCTGGGAGGTGGAGAGCAGTCCCCACAGCCCCAGCCCTGCCGGGAAGAGCAGCAGGTGCAGAGTGCGGTTATTTAAGTGCCAGTCAGCATTCGTGCCTGCTAAGATCTGCCCCAGAACCTTCCAAGTACATGTCGTCGTCGTGTCCCTCCCACAGGTGAAGACCCGTCAGGCTTAGAGGGAGAGCATGTTTGGCCTTGTTCTTCCCTTTAGATGGTTCTGGGGGCGTCTGGCGTGGACAGATGCTGGAGTAGAAGGTTCGGGGTCAGAATAGGATCTGCATGCAAATAAGAGTCAACGGGGTACATGGAGACAATGAACTTGAAAGGAGACAAGATAATAAAGTAACTGCTCAATAGCAAGAAGCAGAACTTCCCCGCGTGTGGTCGGGGAGAACCGCAGGCCGTATTTCTTCCCTTATTCTCCTCCAGCTCTTAGCCTTCGCACCCAGTCTGCCGCTGACATTCGTGGTGGGAACGCTGGGGAGAGGGTGGCCGGCCACCATCGCAGGATAAAGTCCCCACGAGGATTTCGGAATCCCCTTGTGCAGTGTCCCACCCCCACCCCCGCCCAGCACAGATGGGCAGCTTGTCTGCAGCTGGCTCATGAGATCCGGCACTTCCTGTTTCGTATCATTAAAAAGAGCACGTAAGAAAATGAGCCAGTGGAGACGCAGCAGCGCTGGAAACAAACCGTGGGTTCCCCCAGCCACTGCAGGCAGGGCAGTTGAAGTGCTCCACAGGGGCAGCCGAAAAGTCGGACCCAAGAGAAGCCAGGCACCCGGGCCAAGTGGCCGAGGTCACCCCCCAGAGAGCAGCCGTGGTCTGTGTCTCAGGTAGGCGCGGACACAGTCACAGAGGGTCACAGGAGGAGGCCCCTCGGCTACCGTGGAGCTTTCCCTCTGTTGTGAAGTTGCTAGGGAGGTGGGGACGGGATGTGACCAGCCAGTTAGCTGGGTGCCAATGGTCCCCTCAGCTCATACACTGCCCATGGCTAGTGGGGTCCCCAAGGCCCAGGCAGTGTCCTCCCCACATGCCTAGTGCCCAGCGGAGGGGGGGCCTCAGTACATGTTTCTAAACTGAAATAAATAGACTTTTTTAGTTGGCCTCGTGGCCCGTGGGGGGCACTGACATAGGTGTCTTAATTCAACTGGGCTACACCAGTAAACTCAGACACGAAGAAGCAAAATCTGATGGCTGTGGCTGCATCTGGAAGGTGGTGCATCAGATTCTTGACAGATTAATAGGACTTTGCTCTTGTATCAGTTGAGGGGTTTCTTTATGTACAGCAGTTACACACTGTTAGAAAGTATGGTGGTTACAGTCTCAGTGGAGAAGAATACAGTATGTGTAAATAGGTAATAGCCCCATTCTGCAGATCTGGGGAACCTCTGGCCACCCCAAGTTGGGCCGGCCATGCTGTGCCAACCCCAGGCAGCTTGGGGTTCCGTCTGCCTGGGCTTCAGCTTGTCCCCCTATGAAAAGGAGGGCCGGCCCCACGTCCTTACCTTTCCTGAGGTTCTCTGCCTTACATCCTGGGACAGCTCTTCTGCTCCAGACAATGGCACTGGCTGGTCCACTGCGGATGCAGAGGAATGCAGAAGACAGGGTCAGGGATCAGAGGCAGTGGCCCTCTGTCGGGAGATGGGGGCTGGGAGCTGCAGTGGCTCCCAGAGGGGGGAATGTCCAGGGTGCTCTGGGGGTGGCTCCGGGGCCTCCCCAGGAAGTATTCACAGGTCCATTTCGTGGTGTATCAGAGGCCTGCTGTGCGAGGAGGAAGCTGATGGCCGCTCCAGGAGACCACGCTGTCGTTCCCTTGCTCACGTTTCCACCCCCACTGCACGCCGTGCAAAGGAGAGGGAGCGGCTCCTCCACTCCCCAGCATGTGGCCTGCGTGGGGTCTGAACCTGTCCCGGCAGTTTGCATGGGATTTCCTGGACATCTTCCTCCTCTCACCACCCACTGTGTCCCCAGTCTCTTCCGCTGGCCCCGGCCCCTGACCCTGGACCACGTCTCCAAGTGCAGAGGACGCGTTCAGGCCTTGTCTTAGGCAACCCTCCCTTGGCTTCCATGACCACCCATGCCTGGTCACCTGTGGTCCCCTCTCTGTCCCCCTGGTGCTCCTGGGGGCGTGTCCTGGCCTTTCACGCCTGCACGTCTGTTCAGCAGGCCAGGCCGTGCCAAGAGCACCGCTCACCCTGTGTCCGTCAGCTCCAAGTCCCCCCGGCTCTGGTTCCATTTACCCAGTGCCCTCCTGCGTCAAACATGGCCTTTCCAAAGCCACCGTAGTCCTCTCCGCTCACTCGGGCGCGCTCCCTCCCCCGTGGTGGCTGTACTGCCCACCGAGCTGCTCCAGCCTGCAGCCTGGGAGCGACCGCAGGACGCTCCCCTCCCTAATCAGCGCCTTAGCAGGGCTCCCCAAGTTTATCCCCAGAGGGCCTCAGGCTCCTGCATTATTCTCGCTGCCCTTTAGGAGTCCCCTTTATTTTATTTTTTTATTATTTTTAAATTTTATCCAGAGCTCTGCTGGTAGGAGCCTAGCAGCAGTCTCCCTGGGACAGCGTGGTCAGCCTGGCCTATCTTTAGCTGGCTTTCTCCACCCAGATAGTTGCACTTGGACCTGGGCTGAAGGCCTCCGCCTTCTCTGTTGTGGACCTGTTGGTTTTCTGCCTCCCGGGGGAGGCACAGAGGGTCTTGGTTTAGGCTTGGGAGGTCATCAAAGAACTCGTTCATCCAGAAGAGAAACCGTAGAAGCCCCAGTGACTTTGCTGCCTGCCTCGGACCCTAGTTGTTGGGAACTGTGAGGGATTGGGGTCTCCAGCGCCCCCCGCCCCTGGCTCCCGCCATTTTTCCTGGGTCGCTTGGGAAGCCACCTCACATCCTCCTGCGAGGGAGCCGCCCTGGCTTAGGGACCGCCGCCACAGGAGTTCCAGAAACATTCTTCATCTAAACCGGAGAAACCGTGCATGGTGATGGCACACCGCTTACCCCGTCAGGTCCTTCTTGTTTTTTCTGCTGTTCCTCTAGAAAATTAATGAGTCTGGATCTCTTCTTCCTCCAAGTCAACACCATCGGAACCTGCTTGGCTTAAATTAGGGCCTTCGGCCTCTCGACTGAATGACCCTAATTGAATCTCTCTGCGCTAAGGGTCACTTGCAACAAAATGTCCTCAGAACTTCTAGTAACTCTTTGCTTGGGAAGGGATTTTGGTCACAAAATAGAAACCCCAGTGCAGAAAAGAACCCCGCAGACCGTTCTAAAACAGCTTTAGCCTGTAGTTGTCAGGGATTTCGATTTCCTTGTACAAAACTCTTGTTGATGTTTGGGAAGCACATTGGCCTGGCCCCGGTCCCGTCGGCAAGACGACACCCTGGTGAACGCAGAGCGACTTGTGTTTGTGGGGACTTAGCAGATTGGCGGGTCGTTTGCAGTCAGCTTGGCAGTGCGGATTCGTATTTATCCCCGAGCTGCGGGGCCATCTGCCTAGTTTACATTTTGGTGGAGATGACT
Source organism: Neogale vison (assembly GCF_020171115.1). Lineage (NCBI taxonomy): Eukaryota > Metazoa > Chordata > Mammalia > Carnivora > Mustelidae > Neogale > Neogale vison. The sequence goes on from NC_058104.1 coordinate 10,088,683, forward strand.
GACCTTCTCGTGGAGAGAAGTCCCGGGGAGGCCGTGCCCGGGAGGGTGGCCTGAAGATGACTGGGCACGTCCTGGATCACCGTCCTCCACTCCGGGGCAGCGCTGGGAGAAGAGGGCAGAGCAAAGGCTGCTCCACAGGGGGCCCCATGCCCTCAAGCCCAGCTGACCCTGGAGGAGTCCCCACTCCGAGCCCGGGAGTGGACGGCAGCCGGTCCCTCCAGCAAGTCTTTTTTTTTTTTTTTTTCCCCCTGGTTTGCCTCTGCCTCGCCTGGCATGACCAAGCCTGGAGGGGCCCCAGGCAGCTCTGGAGGTGGCAGGACCAAAGCAAACACACAGGGGAGAAAATGAAACGACGATCCCCAAATGCCCAGCTGTCATCGTGACTCCCTCCCTCCTTTCCCGGCATCCTTTTCTCCTCCTTCCTTTCTGCGGCTTGTCGAAACGGCCCCTTCTCCTCTCTCTCCTCTGCTGTGGCCTTGTCCTTACCTTGCCATCCGAGGTCCACACTCTCCCATGTGCCAGTTCAAAGCAGCCTCCTCTAGCAACTTCTCTGACGGGCTCACCTAAACAGAGCCACCCTCCCAGAATCACTCCTTGGCGCTGCCCTGGGTTGTCCGTATCTGGGCGTTTTTCTTATTTCCTCCTCTTTCTGCAGACGCAAAGAACAGACTCGTGGTTAGGAAGCTGTTCAGAGCCACCCACCCCATGAGCTGAGGAAGCCAGCCAAGGGCAGCCGAGCTCCCTGGCTCCGGGGCAGGGCTCTGCTGACAGCCCTCGGCTTCTCCCTTCCCGGGACGGGGCTCTCAGGGAGGGAGCGCTGTGGTCAGAGTGTCTGGTCATCAGGCTGACCCCACCCAGTGCTGCTGGGCCCTGCTGGGCCCCACGGAGTGGTTCTCGGTGGCCTGGTCTCCAGCCCCAGCCCGGGGATTCCCCGAGCCGCCTGAGAGTCGGCTACTCAGCTCCGTTATTGCTGTTAAACCGACGCCTTTCCAGGACTCCATCGTGGCCGTTCACCCTGCCACTCCCCAGCACGCCCCCCCGGGACAGGCACGCGGCCAGATCCTGGGCCATGACCCGAGTAGAGATGACCCATTGCTTCCCCATGTTTCCAGGGTGTCCAGAGTCCCCACTGCAGAGCTGAGCCTGGGATGCAGGGATGAGGCAGTTACTTCCTGCCCCCCCCCCCGCCCCAGGTGGCGGTGTCCCAACAGAGGACATACCCCCGGCTGAGGGTCCACCCAGGACTGTCTGGAAGGCACCCGTCATCTTAATCGAGCCCTGCTTGCTGGGGGAGAAGCAGCTCTTGCTTGGGCCCGTAGGGTTTCAGGAAGGACAGGAACGGAGGGGTGGCTTTCCCGACTTCAGTCTTCCTGAGGGTGAACCGATCCCGGGCGGAGACTGGCTTTCCCCCAGGAGCGCAGGAGCGCATCCCTGGCATGTGGTCCCCAGAGACCTGGGGCGGGGGCGGAGGGCCCACTTCCCAGGCCCCCCCGCAGTGCCTGCCGTCGGAGAGCCCTTCCTCATCACTGCATCTGCGTCCAGCAAAGTCTTTCTCCTTCCTTTTCTGAAGTCAAGAGCATGAGAGCTAAAGGCCTCTGAACTCTCAGGTTCATGGCGGGGCTTCGAAGTGCCTTTCTTCTCAGCCCTTGGGCGGCAGCGTTTCCCTGCCCCTGCCCAGCCCACCCTAGGAGAGCCCCGGCCCCCCAGCTCCCTCCCTGTTCTGTACATTTGGGAAGGACACGTTGGCCTCTGTCAAGTCCTCAAGTGCTACATCTTGGGGCATCTGCTGTCCCCTGGCCAGCTTGAAGCAGGGGAGATATGATTGTTGGGAAGGGGGACGGGGCCAGTCCCTAGGGCGTCCCTCCGTCCCTTAGTTGGGGGTGAGTCTGGAGAAGCAGCTCTCCCCTACTCTCCGGCAGGCCTCCCCTCCCCCTGGTCTTGGCTGGAGCCTGCACGTGGTCCTTTGAACTTCCCAGACGACAAGTGTCAGAAGAATACTTTGAGATCTCAATTCTCCAGCAAATACACCAGCTTGGGAGCTGCATCCCTCTGATTTATAGACAGCAGGACTGCCACTGCTTTGAGAGAGCGCCCCACAATTAAGAGTGTTCGAGTGTGGTTTCTGCTCCGCCGAGGCCCATGACAGATTGCCTGGGAAGACCTCCCGACCCCGGGTGATGGGCTCGTCTCTAGCAGAGCCACTCATGGCCCAACTGCTTCCAAGATTACCCTTGGCCCAGCGGCCCGCGTTGCCCCAAGAGCGGTCCAGCCACTCGGTTTAAGATTACTGGCAAAGGCGCTGAATTGGATCGAGTTTAAAACTCTATCGCTTTAAAAAAAAACAAAAAACAAAAAACAACTCTATCTCTTTTGAAGTTTTTCAGTTTGGTAAGAAAATGAAATCCTTTGTCCCAAGCCGGGGCCTGGTGGTTTTGTCCGTGCCGTGTGAGCGTGTTTTAAAGAGTCTCTATTTTGAGCCGTTTGGAAACGCAGCTGCCCTGACTTGAGGCACATGTGTCTTAAGCTCATTTCCCGATGTTCGCACCAAAATAGAAATCGGACTCTGTCTGCAGTATTTCTCGCAGGCGACTTGTCAGTGAAACTGCTTCCAAATGTTTTCCCAAGTAGGCCGGTTTGACCCAGCCTCTTTCTCATCCTCGTGTGGAGGCTGCCGCAGAGCGTGTCCCACCGCTTTCCACGCGCCCCGGTCCCCCCTTCAGCCAACTGTTTACTTGGTGGGGTGTGTTGATGGGTTCGGGGGAGGGTTTGGCAGTCGCTAGGGCAGGATATTTTTAAACGTTTTGCTTTCGACCGCCGTCCTGCAGACTTCGCTCGGCAAATTCGTCGGATAGCTTGGGGTCCTTGAAAAATGGTTCTGCGTGCCCACCTGCCCGACTGAGGGCATTTGCCTGGGGCCCTCCCAGTAGCTCCCGTTCACCGCTCCCCCCTGAACCAAATTGTTTGATTCGGGAGTTCCTTGTCTTCTAACCAAACATCTCTCGTTTATTTAGCTGGGACTTGGGGTGTGGGTGGAAAGTGGAAATACTCTTCCTCCACCTTGAAAATCTTTAATAAACATTTGTATTAAATGCGTCTTACTTGTCAGGCCTGGTGCCAGGAATAGAAACACCCAGAAGTCGTGGCCCAGCCCACAGGGGGCTCTCTAAGGGTCTCAGGCCTGTAAACAGGGTGTCTTGGGTGTTGGGGACCCCGGGCCAGCACTTGGCCCTCCCTGGGTGGGCTTGCTGCAGGAGCTGACCCAGCATGTGTGTTCGAAGGCCTGCCCGCCTCTGGACTTGGGCACGTCTTGGGCCCACTCCTGACTTGCTCCAGGGCCCACCTCGCAAGTGCTGACTCCCGGATCAACGGCTTCTACGGAATGTGCTCAAGTTAGAGACCTCACTGTGCGCTCGCTACTTCTGTTGATGGAAAGATGTGATTTTTTTTTTTTTTTTTACAAGAAATTCGATTAAGTGATGGTCAGAACCATGGGATGAGGTAAAAGGGTATATGGTTGCGACTTATGCGTGACACCTTGAGTCCTGGGCTGGGAGGGAGAGACATTTGGCTTGGTCCCTTCCCTCTTGCGTCAGTGGCTGTGGGATTTGGGGGTGGCTCTGTTTCTCCGTCGGATACCCGCCGCATGTTTTCTTGCAGGTTTTCCGCTCTCTGGGGGCTCCCGGGTCTCGTCTGAGCGCTCATGCTTCCTGGCACGGTTACAGTTCCCGGTCGTGGCCCAAGGACACCTTGCTGGTGGGCCACACGCCTCCCAGAGCTCAGTCCCCTCTTTGCTTCAGGATGATGCGTGGTCTGCTTTGGTGTTTGGCTGGAGCTCCCTGTTGTCAGCCATCACTATCCAGGGGCCTCCAGGGAATGGAGCGTGCTCTGTGGGTCAGCCGGTAGCTCTGGGCCTTCCTGGCCACCCCCACCTGTCACATACGTATTATTAAAAAGTGTCCCCCTTGGGTGGAGTTCTTTTACTCCTTAGAAGGGAAATCTTAGCTGTTGCCACCCATGGAGGGACTCTAGAGAGAGTCCCTTGGTCCTTCAAGGGAAGGTCTCTGTCCCACCCCATCCAGCAGGCCCACCGACGGGGGAGGGGGACAGTGCCCCAGACAGAAGCGGCTGGCATGCATCTCCCTGCTGTTTTGGGTACAGTTCGGTTTCGGGGGGCCGGTGGAAGGTAATCATAATAAAGGAGGCTACTTTTCAGCCCTCCAGAAAGTGACCTAAGAGGGGCCACCCATCAGCCTTGTATTTGCAAGTGACAGCGGCCTTATTGGAAGGGCTCCGGATTAGAGGGAAGGGACTCCTGTGGACGCAGTAGTCACCCGGGACCGGCTTCCCTGGGGGTCCGCGCCTGCCCCACCCCTCCGCCAGGCCGCCCTAGGCCTTCACATCCTCCGCTTCCTTTGGAGCAGCGAGCTTGCCCGCCTCCCAGGCCTCTGCATTAAGTGCCCCGGGACTCCCAAGCTAATAAGGTCACCACGGTGTCACTTAAATTAAACTAAAGGGGCGACCCCAGTTTTAGAATCACCTCGAATGTGAAGTATCACCCTTCCCCTGCATCGCTCTGTGCTTTGTGTTACAAGATGCGCAGACAGGCTGCGTTTCCTAAAAAATACGGCTTCATCCTTTGTCTCCTGGCACATAAGTGTGGACGCAGAGTCGGGGAGGTTTTCCAGATGGCGGAGCTCGGCCTGGGCGAGCGTCTCCAGCACATGGGCTCCGGGAGGTTAGCCTGACCTGGGGACGAGACGGGATCGTGGGAGCCCGGGATAGGCTGCTCAGGTCATCTGTCTGGCAGCTGAGTGGATCCTCACACGCGTTCTAGATCGGTGTGTGCTCGGAGAGTATGTCAGGCTTCAACGTTGACAAGAGACGAAAATAAAGGTTGGTGATAAATCAGCTCCTGCGTAAGCCCCAGTGACCAGCAGCGCACATCCCCGGAGCCTTCCGAGCCCTTGAAGAGATTTGTCCCCCGCGCCTCATTTGATGTTTCCAGCAAGTTTTTGGCTAGGCTCCTCCCGAGGTGCAGCAGCAGGCTCTTGGGCGCCGTGTGCCCAGCTGCCCCGGCCTCCCAGCCCCTTCCACGTTGCCACACTCGTCCTCCTCGTGGGAGGGACTGGGGTGGTGAATGAAAAGGAGAGAAACGGGGAAATCGATCAGGGGGCCCCAGACTTTCTCCTCAAGGCCCAGATACTAAAGATTTTAGACCCGGCTGGCCAAGAGGCAAAATAGGGCCATCATGTAGGGACTTAACCAACCATTTCAAATGTAACCATTCAAAAGGGTAAAACCACTCCCAGCTCACAGGCCACGAATATACTGGCAGCTGGTAGGATTTGGTGGGACAGAGGAGCTTGCCAACCCCCGCCCCCAAACACACACACTGGAGTAGGTGGTCTGCTGCTTGTCGTGGGCAGGGTTCTGTAGGTTGTGTCCCGACGCACCCCTCCTCAGCCTCCCGCGGAAGTCCCTGGCTGGCTCGGGGTTTCCCTGTGTCCTGGAGAACTCGGCCTTTGATCGAGGCAGATAGGAGCACAGCGCACGCCTGAGGAGGCCTCACCGACCTCACCGTCCCTTGTGGTACCCATTCCTACAGGTGCAGGGGGAGCGGCTCCTCTGAAGCCCTTTCCCTGAAGAGCAGCTGCCTGGGCTTCCAGAGAGGAGAGCAGCCAGGCAGGGGCGGCCACGGGATGGGTTTAGCCAGCAGGGTTCTGCAGGTGATTGGAGGTGAGCTTGGAAAACGAGGCCACAGGAGCTTAAGCGCGCACGTTGCTGGGTGCCGACCTGGGGTTCTGGTGGGGGGTGCAGCTGCTCAGAAAGAAAGCCACCTGCGTTCTGTGTCAGGGTCATTCCCTTTCTGCCTGGGAATGAAGAGGAAAACAGGTGGGCGCGTAGGTCCATCTCCTTGGGTGCGGACCAGCTTTGGGGGCTCCGGCTACTAACTTGATTTTTAAGGATGAGGCCAGTTACCTGGTTACTTTTGAAACAGGGAAGCCTTATCAGAATCTGGCGCGCCAAGCATCTACACTCTTTCCTCAGAGGGGAGCCTTCGAGTACCTAGTAGAAGCCAGGGACGGTGGATTTTTTTCCTTGGGGAAGAGAAGAAGGTTCTCGTGAAGGAGTTTGGCCCATCATCTTCAGAAACTGATTAAATCTAGGACAAAGTAGGGCTGGCAGGAGTGGACTAGAGCAGTTCCTCACTCGTATTGAGTGTCATCGGTAGTTCCCAGGGCAAGAAACCGCGGGTCCTACAAGGTCCTAGTATTCTAGAAGCGGTTTCCTTACCACTGTCCTCACCTTCTGGGGCCTGGCCCCATCCTTTCTTCTCAAACCTGCCCACAGGGCCATGGCCCCTCATCTCAGCTTCAGCCTTCATACAGAATTCATCTCTGCCAGGCTTCCCTTCTTGGGTCACCACATTGTCGGGTCCTGTCTTATTCTAGAGAACGTCGTGTTGCTTCTTCTCCGTTGCAGCCACCCCATTTGTGGGTTTTGGAGTTTTTTGTGGGTTTTTTTCTGTTTGTTTTTTGGCTTTTGGTTTTTTCCCCCATTTCTGGTTTTATCACCTTTGCCTAGATGTACTGTCCCATTGGCGTCCTCGGCTCCATGCTTCCCTATCTGGCCGGTCCTGGGGACCCCCCTCAGGTCGGCCTTTCTAAAGCAAGCTCCGATCCGATCCCTGTGTCCTTTGCTGTGGTGGTGACTCGCCTCACCTAGGCCATGTCTGGGGCCCCTGGGGACCTGCCTCACTTCTTCCTTCCCTTTGCTTATACCGTCACCTCTTTCTAGAAAGCTTCCCGCTCCCTACTCGCCCTCCGTGTCCAAGCCTTGCTAATTCAAGTGCCCTCCTCCTCCTCTTGTCCTTCCTTGATCCGTGAGAAGGGCTTTCTCTCCTGAGCCTCCACTGTGTTTTCCCTGTGCCTTTCTTTCCTGTGTGTCCCCGCCCTCCCTGCCGTGTCCTTATCTGCATGCGTTTCTTCATCCGCTGTGCTTCCAAGTGGAAGCAAGAGCAGGCCCCAACCCCCGCTATTCCCTGTGGGCAGAGTAACCTGTTCAGCCCCCGCACTGGAGCGCCCGAACACGGAGCCTCACACTGTCCTGCTCTGCTGTACACCTGCATGCGGGGGCCAAGGCTCCCTTCCTTGCCTCCAGTAGGACAAGACACGTGTTAAGAACCTAACATGTAGCAAATACCAAATTGCACACAGAAGGTGAAGGAAATACTGTTTCCGGAGGAGAGAGGAAGGTACAGTTACGTGAAACCGTGGCTTTGCACCAACAGGCCCTTGTCCGGAATTTCTTCTACCCACTGGGCAAGGTTCACATGGGGTGTATCAGAAATACGTTGGGTTCTCGATCGCTCATCACGGTTCAGGGAACCCTTGGACACGTGTGCTTCAGTGGCCCCAGAGGTGAACGGGCAGGACAGAGTACAGAGACTTGGCTGGCCCTGTACCAGCCTAGCGTGGGGGCCACACAGCGAAGTGGCTTTCGCACCAGCCGGCCCCCAAGTTTGCATTACAGCCAGATGGTCTTGGGCGAAACACAGCCTTTTTGAGCCCCTGATCCCTGTGTCCACAGTAAGCATCATTCCACGAGCCTGAAGGGCTCTTCTGATACATGCACGAGATGGCACAGGACAGGGCCTGCCACGGCGCTGGCCTTGTGAACGAGGCCCATAGAATGCCTTGCCTTGTGGCCACAGACGTCCTCCATCTCCCAGAAGTACACACCGCAGAAAGGCTTTGCAGGCACAGCAGACCAGCTCAGTCAGAGAAGGCTTGGGAAACAGCTCAGTCTCACCCAGGAGACGAGCCTCTTTCTACAGGTGAAGCGATTCAAAGGACGTAGGGCCCAGGCCCGGTCTGGGTCCCAGCCTCCTGCCCTGTGCCCTGTGCCCTCTACCTTATACCCTTTTCTCGCTCAGTACAGGATCTTTCTAGATTTCTCCACACCAGGGGTGGGGGCAATTCGGGCAGTCTTCTGGAACATCTTTACCTCTAGTTTCTATAAATTTGGGCTTTCTCAGTTGGGTAAGAGCTTTAGAATTACTAAGATTCCTTTTGTATTGCATAATGTTCTTGCCATTTAAAAGATTAGCAGGCATAATTTCAGTGAGCCTTCATGAATGGCATGCCTCATTTAGCTTAATCTCTCTCTGGTACATGTTAAGACATAGAAAGAGAGCGTCTCTGGCCTACACAGGGAGCCTGGGAAGGAAAGGTCGCTCGGATCCAACCTCTCAGAACAGCTCAAGTCTTAGAAAAGACAAAAATTGAGGTGAGCGGCCTCCCTGGCCCGATACAGAAATGCCGAGCATCCATGACATGGGCACAGCAAGCCATTGCCACGTCATCCGGGAGGAGGGGGCAGGGAGCCAAGTTTGGGGGTAACAGTGGAGGAAACCCGGGGCATTCAGTGGACCTTCCCAGGCCCAGACTAGCAGAGATCACCTTCGGAAATTTCTGTTCGGGGAAGGTCCTCGCAGCCCATCCCTGTAAAGGATACCGCGAGCGGCATTTGGCAGCGTTTTAGGGGTGACGTAGGGCAGTGCTCGAGGGACAGGGGTCGCTGAGACGGCCCTGGCTCCCCAAAGTCAGCAGCGTGGCACGAACACCCAGGAAATGCCAGGCCCTTGATCCGGCGCCAGGGAGAAGGAACCTCCTGGCCATCAGTCAGGTTAGACTACCTAAAGGCCGACGGGCAACAAAGGAGCACTGTGCAGACCCGCAGGTGAAAGATGGGAGGGGTCCCGGGGCTCTGAGGCTCACGCGCACAGCAAGGGCGTAATGTCACCGTCGTCATCCTGGTGACCGCCACCCGGAGGACCCACCGGTTCACTCACTCAAAAATGCTTATTGCTTGCCTGCTGTGCGTCGGACGTCATTCGGACAAGGCCACGCCAGGGGGGACATCTGGGTTCAGAGAGGAGTCTTAGTCAGCCTCTGAGCCCACGCAGCCAGGACCCCGCAGAGCTGGAGTTCCAGCCCAGGCGGATTTGAGATATTCCGCAAGGATGACTTGGCAGATGCGCTTACATAAGAGAGGTTGGTTCATGGAGCCACTGAACCACGCAGACAGGGCATTTCTCGAATCAAATCTGCGTTCAGGGAATGCATGTGTCGGCGGCTCGTCCGGCCACGCCCAGGGAAGCCAGCCTGGCCGGGGAAGGAGCTCCACGAGGAGACGGAGCCGTGGGCAGGTCTGTGTGATAGAGTGTCAGGTGACTTCTGTTGGAGCTCCAGGGAGGCTCGGTGTGTGCGAGCACCAGGGACTTGCTAAGCTGAGGAATGTTCCAGAAGATGCCAGTCAGACTGTCGCTTTACCTCGCTCAGCCCAAGGCGTGTATCATATTTTATTCAACTTTGTTTCTGTAACCTCTCACAAGGTTGTTTTGGGTAGAAGAACCCATCTTTGGATCTGTCGTGTGCTTTCTAGCATACCGACGTGGCCGTCTGCTCTCCTAGCATTGCTGTCTGGTAGCGGGAATCCCGCAAGAGCTTTGGGGACAGAGCAAGACTCGTAAGAGGGTGACGTGTCCAAGCACACTGCCCAGCCCAGCGCTCAGCATGCTGGGGGCATTCTGATTCTGCGATCCTCTGCCCAGCAGAAGCCACTCACTCCCCTCAACTCTCCCCTAAGACCATCAATAAATGCCTTTCTAGAAAGCTTTGCTGCTCTCTTAGGATGTCGGTGGGATTTGGGAGACAAAGAGGCCTTCTCCTGCACGTCTTTGTCGACCCTCTCTGTGGAACAGAGCTGCCATGTGGAGTTTGTAGGAGACTGGGGTAGGGGGCTGGTTAATAATTGGCTGTGACACTTGAATTTTTTTTTAAGGTTTTATTTATTTATTTGACACAGAGATCACAAGTAGGCAGAGAGGCAGGCAGAGAGAGAAGGGGAAGCAGGCTCCCCGCTGAGCAGAGAGCTGGATGCGGGGCTCGATCCCAGGACCCTGAGATCGTGACCTGAGCCAAAGGCAGAGGCTTAACCCTTAAACCATTGAACCACCCAGGCGCCCTGTGACACTTGAATTTAAGATAGATACTTGGTACAGATCGTTTCGGGCGACAGTTAAAGGGGATTCCGAAATAATTTCACCAAAGGAACTTCAAAGCACTGGTCACCATATTGTTGACTTGGCGCTGTTCATAGAAACAGCCCTCCCAGGTCCTCCAAATACACAGACATTCCCAGCGGACACCCTTTTGCGTCCAAGACTCTCAAGGAGCCGCCCAATGGAACGACAGGTGAGTCTTCCCCGCCTCGGGTTGGACAGCCAGATGTTTGAACCCCGGCCCCTGCGACCAGGGTCCCTCACTGATCTCTGGTGGGCCTTTAACATCGTGTAGAAGTTGTATCTGATGACTCTGCTCGTCTCAAGGGTGAATATGAAAATAAAAGGAGAAGAGAGAGCCACATCTGGCTGAGCGTCCTTCAAGTCTAGCCTGGGGTCATGCGGAGGCCCAGCTCCTTCCCCCTGCCCAGAGGACCACCCGGCCTGTGCCATTCTCCCGGCAGGTGCACTAACCCCTCGGTCTGCCCCCTCCCGCAGCCTCCCCTGCGCCCACCCTCCTTCCCCTCTGTGGCCACATCCCCCTTTTTGCCAAACGCACCCCCACCTGCCCACAACGAAAGCCCTCTCTGTGGAGGCCGGAGCACTCTGTCGTCTCCTCCCCGTCGTGCCTTGGTCTGGGGTGCATCTCTGTTCACTTGACTCTCCGTCCGCCTTTACTGAGTGAGTGAGTGAACGCGTAGGGTTCTCCAGAGCGCTCTTAAAACTGGCTTAGCCAGTCATGGAAGCCTGAAAATATTTTTGATGTTTATCTCTTTAAGGAACATGTCAAAAAAAGAAAAGAAAAGAAAAAAAAAATCAGCCCCAACCACTATGTTTTCACTGATTCCTGAATGTGTGATAAGAAACATGATTCCTTGAGGGAGAAAACTCGTTCAGGTTAAATTCTTGTGGAAATCCGTACAGCCCCTTACTGTTCAGCAGTGGTGTCGCAAGAATGTAAATAGCTAGGTATTTTGACCTGCCTCAAATATTTACCGATGTAAAACATTCTGTCCTCACACCAAAAAGGAAAAAAAAAAAAAAAAAAAGAACAAACCAGCCCGGGGTTATGAATATCAGTATTGTCGTGGGGTGAGCGGCTGAGTCGTAGAGCAAGAGACATTTTTAAGGAAGGCAGTAAGGTAGGGAAAACTAAAGCTCACGTTGATCAGAGATAAATAGATCTATATTTGCCATATAAGGTAATAAAAGAAAAGTCTGTGTGTGCAAATGCTCTCCACGTTTATGGACTTCTCTATGATTCATCTAGTGGGGCCCACGGCTCTGGCCAAGAGATATAGAATTTGTTAAGCTGCATCTCTTTCCTGAATTGTTGCACTATGAAGAAGCCATGCTGTGTGTTCGGAAGAAAATTCCAGAACCGTGTAGAAGTTAGTATTTGGTAACAGACCTGGGGAGGATTGCTAGAGGAATTCCAGAAGTGTTTTTTAAAGCCATTGGTTTACTGGAAGCCTGGTGATTCTGTAAGCATTAGCAATTTTCTTCAGACCCAGGTCCAGATACCCTGTGTATGTTCTGTGGCTGGTCGCCCTCCCCCCTGCACCAGGAACAGAGGGCTCTGCTTTTTCCACTGAGTTACTCACATACACACTCTTCCTTAAGCACAGGGGTTTCTGAGCCGAGTCTGGGTCTTGCCATCCAGGTCCTGGCACGCCCTGGCCAGTAGGCCTGGAAGAAGCCGAATTGTATGGCCTTCACGGTGGGTTGCTGTCTGTAAGTGCCTTTAGGAGCTAGGTTCATGGCACCCCAAGAGAACACATCCCAAAGGGGCACCCAGTTTGCCTTTTGCTCCTCCCAACACTCCTCCCCCTTCCGCACCCAGGATTTCCTGTGAAATGGGCTAATTTTGAAATGGCACGCCTGCCTTGAACTGTAGTGTTGGGCTAAGACGTCGGTAGTAAGCCGACTTCTTTTCAGACATAGTCCTTGAGCTCTGCAGGCTACCAGAAGCTGAATGTCGGTGAGCGAGCGAAGGAACTTTTGGACCTTGAGGCCTTAGCATAATAAATATAATGAATGACTTGCCTTTTCACCCTGCCCTTGCCTACATCGTACGCCTGATCCCTGACCTTTGGGGTCCCTGAGGGCTGGCACCTGCTGGATCAGGCTTCGAGAAACTAAGGAGTTGCTTCCTTAGTGCCTTAAAAGGACATCCTTTGGTGGCACGGGTTGGGCGCCCTTCCTGAAGCCAGGCATTGTCGTCTGCCACATGTCTGGGTTGCTGGGGCGGAGGGGGCCAGGAAATCTTTCTTTGCCCTGGAAACTTTTGTTTCTCTTTAATTGCTTGGTTGAGGTAATCCACTGGGAAGCCTCTGAGCGTCTTTAGACATAAAATCTGATTCCGAAGGTTTAAATTCCCTCATTGGCCGCTGACTCACATGTGTTTCTTAGACTTGGTTTCCAGCGGTATGATATAAATAATTCCATTTTGAAATTAAGAAATTATGGCCTGCGTTTCATGTGCCCGTGGCTCTGTAGTGTTTTCCGAAAAGAGAAAATACAAGTCATAATCGTAAAGCCCGTTCCGATCCCACGTCTTGGGGGGGGGGGCTTCCGCTTGCGCCCCGGGTCGCCGAGTACCGTGTCCTGCCGCTAAGAAGCAGGACCCCGCCAAGGAGGGCCCCTGCCTCTGTGGGCTTGTGTGCGTGTGAGCAAGGAAGCGATTACAGCTTGCTCTGTTCCTGCAAGGAGAGCCCCCATCGTTTATTATTGATTAGTCCTCCGAGCGGCTCTGTGAAGCAAGTAAATATTAATAACAATATGCACTGATTATTAAGTTGAGATGAAGGTCTGTCTTTTTCTGCAATGCTTAATCTCAGGTAAGCAAGTTGCACACAGATGCTGCAGAAATTGGAAGCGAGGCCTTCGGGTGGGGAAGCGAAACGGAGACCAGGACAGGGAAGAGGGGTGGATATGTTCGAGAGCTGGGTTTAAATCTTCTCTGTCTCGGCGGCGGAGTCTGTCCCTGTCTGGTGATTTGCCCGCTGAGCCGCCAGCACCCCCTCCTGTCTGGGATCCTCCTGTGGGTTCTTGGGTCCTCCCTGCCCCTCTGGTGTCCGTTTGCAACGATGTGGTATTTGGTTTTTTGGTTTGTTTTTTTTTTTAGATTTTATTTATTTATTTGACAGGAGGGGTCACAAGTAGGCAGAGAGGCAGGCAGAGAGAGAGAGAGGAGGAAGCAGACTCCCTGCGGAGCAGAGAGCCCTATATGGGACTCAATTCCAGGACCCTGAGATCATGACCTGAGCCGAAGGCAGAGGCTTAATCCACCTAGCCACCCAGGCGCCCCTGCAATGATGTTTTAAGTGTTCCCCGATATTGTCTAAGATCTGCGACTTTGTCTCCTGACTATAAGAAGCATGAACGTTCGTTATAGAAATTTGCATAGAGCATGAAGAAGATAATAATAAATCGCCTGTAATCCTAGATATAAATGTTGGCGTGTTGCTTTTAGATCTTTCCAGTCTCTTTTTTCTTCATAAATATTACATATTTTAAAACAATAAAGATCATGCTGTACATTTTTGTTTTGTAGCACGCTTGTCCCCGAACCATAGTATTTTATATATATGAAAAAAAATGAAAGAAATAGACCAGTAGGTTTTCTGCTAACTCTTATTGTGCTTATAAAATAATTTTTCCTTAGAGAAGTACATGTAGTTGGGCCATGCATTAGCAGGTACAGTATTTATTTTCTCTGGGGCCGTGTGGACTGAAGTAATGCATAGACGTCACCATGTTGGTGGCGATTGTACCAGAGAGGAGGGCCAGAGGGCGACCCACTTGCTCTGCAAACCTTAGGAACCCCGCTTACTTTTTCAGCTGTTACTTGATCCCCATCCCCATCCAGAAAAAAAAGAGTGTTTTTTGCTATGAAGAGGATGTGATTTATTTAAAGGCAAAGAAATGAAAAATTAGGGGCGGCTGGGCAGCTCAGTTGGTTAAATGGCTGCCTTCGGCTCAGGTCATGATCCCCGGGTTGTGGATCGAGGCCCACATTGGGCTCCTTGCTTGGCAGGGAGCCTGTTTCTCCCTCTCGCTCTGCCTGCCGCTCTCCCTGCTTGTGCTCGCTCGCTCTCTCTCTCATTATCCCTCTCTCTGTGACAAATAAATAATAAAAATCTTAAAAAAAAAAAAAAGAAAGAAAAGCAAAACCAGCTGTAACTCTCTTCGTTTACCACGTAACACCGATATAGTTCTTGCCTTTTTACCTCAAACACACATATATGTACATTTATTCGTTTTACCCACATGGGGTCATACTGTAAGCCCTTTTAGTAGTCTCTGGCATCCCTTTCCCTCTTGAGCCCCCCCGCTGGTCCCACAGATCTGGGCTAGGTGCCCTTTCTCAGGAGCGCCCCCTGCTGGCCAGGGCCGGGCCTGCCCCGTAGATACCGCTGCGCCACAGGCTTCTGCTTTAGGGCACCAGCCGCAGGCACGGTTTTTCAGGGGGTGCCCCCTGGACTAGCGTCTCTCCCCCAGGTGGTGCAGGCGCCCAGAGGTCTGGCTCACGACTGAAAGAGCTCTTGTAACAGGGTCCAGGGGCCTGTAATAAACCACCCAACAAATAATTTGCTAACTAACTGGCCGTGGTACCTTATTTCATGGTACTGACTATCCTTCAAAAACCACTTTTGCTGGGGCAACTGGGTGGCTCAGTCTGTGAAGCGTCTGCCTTCAGCTCAGGTCCGGCTCCCAGCATCCTGGGATCGAGCCCCGTATAGGGCTCCCTGCTCAGCGGGAGGTCAGCTTCCCTCTCTCCCTCTGTCATCTCTCCCCGCCCCACCCCCGCCGCCCCAGGCGCCTGTACTCTCATTGTCTCTCAAATAAATAAATAAAATCTTTTTTAAAAATACTGTTACCGACTACCTAATATGCCACTGTGTTGCTTTACTCAGTTGACTAACCCCTACTGTTGGCATCTGCATTATTTCTAATTTTTCTCTTTTCTAAACAGGACATGCTAAGCATTCCTGTACATAAATCTCTGCGTGCGTCTCTGGTCATTCTTGTGGATGAATTCCCAGAAGTAGAAGCACGAACCCGGCGGATTAATGTACATTCTAACAAGTAGCCCATCTGTCTGAATGTCAGCAGGGCCTACGGTCTGGCGTCAGTTACAGTGGGCGTGTGTGCTGACGTCAGAGCCACGTTTCCGGGTTCCTTTCCGAGAGTCCCGGGCTAGGAAGGCATCCCTGGGGCAGGGCCCTTGTGCGGCACATGAATCCCCTTTGCAGCAGTTCCCATAAAAGGTGGGTGCAGTGTTGAGTCAGAGAAGAGCATCTGCTTGTCCCCTCATTCAGGCCGCAGGTACTAACTGAGGTTCTCCTTGGGGCCCCACGCAACCATCAGGGGCCCGAGGAGCGGGCTTGGGGTGTGCGCTGCCCCTCAGCCGCCTACTGGGAATCTAGCCTTGGTTCAACCTTCACAGCGGATATAAGCCCCATGAGGGCAGGACTGGGACTTCTAGCCCCTTCGTGGCATGAAGTCAATGCTCAAATGGTTCTATAATGAATTAGGCGCCTGATGTGCAGGTCGTCTCTTCGATAAATTCAAACCCCAGCGATGTGTGGCTGCGTAATCAAGTCACAGCCATATTTTCAAAGTTTGGAAATAAAGGGTTTAGACATGAGCCCTTATTCAGAAAGTGACCTAGAGCGACATCAGGTGTATGTAGCGAATGGGTCAGAGGAAGCTGAGGTCGCCTCCTCCCCTGGTCACCAAAAAGTCCTGCCGGAAATCCCTGAGCCGCCAGGCCGGGCTGACTCCAGCCCTGGCTGTGAGAGCCACACTTCTCAGCCCTCCGGCCTGCAAACACCAGCACGGGCGGGGAGAGGGGCCTCAGTGCTCCGGGGTGGCCGGCTGGCCCAGCTGCGTCACGGGACACCAGCAGGTCATCAGGCCGCCTTGATATCCTCACAGCTGGGTGCAGTTCTCTGCCCCAGGACCAGAAACCTTAGAGCTGCCATTTCTCCGGTGTCCTGGCCTCTTAACCCTGAGGACTCCTGAGAGCTTTCGTGTCTGTGTGTGTGTCTGTGTGTGTGTGTGTGTGTCTATCCATAGTGATGTGTTAGGGGTTAAAACTGACACTTTTTAAAAGCACGAAACTACATCAGCACGTGCGGCCTTACATCAGAGTGATGACATCATCACCCATCCTAGAGCATCTGGAAAACTCTACGTGCATTCACGAGGCAATGAGGGTGGAAAAGGCAAATAAAAAAATAGTGCGGACCCTTGGAAGGACCTCAGGGAGCCAGGAATCCCCAGGAGTCTCACTCTGACAACTGCTGGCGTGGCAACCTTTGGGCTCTCCCGTCCTGCTTAGCTGCCACTGGGCATTTCTGGTTCGTCCTTCAAACCAGGGCCTCTGTGTCTTGAATGTGGGCACCGTCCTCAGTCCTCATCACCTTAACTCCAAGTCCGCGCACAGTGGCCCAATACACCTGCCACTCGTCACTGTCAGACGAGTCTTCGGAAAGAAGGACACCACGTGCTCTTGCCCAGGGCACTCGGGGTCCCCCCCACCCCCCACCTTCAGGTGCCCACAGCTGGCTGTCCGCTCCGCTGGGTTCCACCGGGATCCCTCTCCCGCAGCTCCGCAAAGCCAGGCCTTCCCATTAAGCAGTTCGATCAGGCACCGTGCTAAAGGCGTATCCATCAGTGTTAGAAACTCTTGGGCCAAGATACAGAACATGTTTTCAGTGCAGCAAAGAAATTTAAATGGGAAGAAATTATAGCATGAGCAAGTTTATCCCTTTCAAGATAATCTCATTTAATAACCAAAAAAACTCACAAAGATGTGCATTTCATCCAGCTCCAAAAAGGCAGCGTGGCAGGTTATGTATTGTGGTAATTACAGGTTTGGGGTTTCATTCCTTCCTTAAAGCAGATTTCTATTATTTCAGAAATTCAGCCATTGTAGAAAAGGACTCTTCATTTACCGCGTTGCTGGGTGGCCCAAGCACTGCAGAAATAGGTCAACAACGGTAATCGAAATTGACTGCTGATAAATAATTAAAGCTAATGGAATTTTCTCGAATCTGTGAACTAAAATCTTCGAGAAATTGCCAGGACATACCGCCTGCTGTGGTATAGAAAGGTATTTTTTATTTAACACTTGAGCTTAAATGCCATTTAACATTACCTTTTTTCTCTGTCCCAGAGGGAGTACGCGTCCGCCTATAAAAGTAACCAAAAATAGGGTGCTCCGTTGATAGCCGCGTGATTCCTCTCCAGGTGATGATGAGACCAGAAGCGAAGGTTTCGGGATCGCGGCACAAAGAGAAACTTCCCTTTGCGCCAAACTGTATTTTTAAAAGTTGAGCTCATGGTCCACGTGTCATACAGTCTGTGTTGTCCGGGTTTCAAGCCTCCAACACCCGGGCTGTGCTCTTGCCTGCCCGATACGGGAGAGATTCCCTTGCATCTGATCGCCGCGCAGGGAAGTCAGTCCCGAGAGCAGTTTTCCTTTCCCAGATAATTGGGATTCTTGCCTCGGTGCCACCGGGACCTTAGAAAAATGCGCTGGACAAAAACGCACGGACGGTATTTGTAGCCCAGAGACGGCTTGTCAGTAAGAAAGCTGACTGTGACATCACCGTCTAGAAGGCCGGCCTGCGCCGGGGTGGGCCACCCCAGTTTTTCTTTGCTAATAAGGATGACTCAGACATCATCAGGATATTTTAGGACAGCCAAGACATCAGAGTAGAGAATCAGGAGCTCGATGGTTTTGAACAGTATTCAGGCTTTTGGCTTTAAGCTGCAGAAAAAAGATCATTTTCTCATTTCAGTCTGATGAGGCTCTCAGTTGGGGGAAAAAACATCACCAATTTCTAATCATGATTTGGCCAAGTGGTAGTTCGGTTAAACTACAGTCTTTGTATCTAACCTAATGTTGTACTTGCTGTTTTAATGCGTTTTATAAATGGCGGACTCTGTTGCTGAAACCAAATGCATTTGCATTTTTCTTTAAGAAAATACTCTCACGAGGACTTTCTTGACTGGCAAAGGAAGGGACTCCGTCTAGGTTACCGCAGTTGGCGTCTGTGTGACCTCGGTGTCCAGCAGCCAGAACCGGACTGTCTGTAGGTTCAGGAGGCGGGAGGCCTGGAGGGGCAGTTGGGCCAGAGGGAAGACGTGGGGTGGAGAGGAGCGTCTGCCGAGCGAGGCGAGCGGGGTTTGCAAATCCTGGATGGGCCGAAGAGGGAGCTGAGCTAGAGCCAGTCATGTTCCCAACTCCCGGGCGGACCCACAGGTCCTGGGAGCTGCTGCTTTCGTCTCCCACTCGAGAAAACACATGGTCAAGCAAGTCAGCGAGTGGAATCCCCTCGAATCTGCTCTCAGAAAAACAGCGGTTGTGACTTATTCACTAACGAGCCGCTGCTAGTAGTCACAGTCCTTATGCCCGCTCAGGACAGCTTTCCTCCCAAATGTTTGCCTTCGGTGGTGGCACCACAGCTGCCACGTTGGAGAGCCCTGTCCCCACGCCGAGCCGCGTTCTCGCGCCGCGAGTGTCCCATCAGGGCTGGAGGGCCCTCGGGAGGGCAAGCCGCGTGGCCGGGACACCACGGAGAGCTCTTCTGCCTTGGGCAGGAGGTTGGACCAGATGACCCTTCCATCTCCAGGTTAACCTGACGAAGGTGACAGGCGACAAGCTGACAGCTTGTAATTTAAGGGAGACAGCCCCTCCACCCGACGTCCTAATTCTTTCTCTGCCCATTCCCTGTGATCAGTCAGCGGAAGGCTTTCGTGTGTTTCAGAGTGAAATCCAGTGTTTGAAAAACATTTTCTATTTCCAACAGACACACGATAGGGTGCAGATTACAGCGAAGCCCTGCGTGTCACGGTCCATCTGTGACCGCCACCGGCCCGCCAACGCACGCCTCCCTTCTTCTCGCCCGTCACCCCCTCCCTGTTTAATTATTTTGAAGCAGAAACCATATTTTATCCATAAACATTTTAGGACATATCTCTGAGAGACAGGGACCCTTTTGAAAAACATAGCCACCACACCCAAAATACAGGCCACCGTAGTTTCGAAACAAAAACCACTCTGGGGCTATTGTTTTAACGTCCGTGCGTTGGCAGCCGTATTTATCGATTATAATGCCTACACTGGACACGTCCTGCCGTCTTCAGAAGCAGGGTGAGGAGGGAGGTCAGTGACACCCCAGGTTAAGAAGCAGCACTCTTTCCTTAATGTAGCCCAAAATAGGGGCATCTGGCTGGCTCCGTCAGTGAAACACGCTTAATCTCAGGGTTGAGAGCTTAAACCCCATGTTGGGCATGGAGCTTACTTTAAAAAAAAAAAAAAAAGTGCATAAACTAGTGGTACATCTCACAGGTGACGATACCACATTTAATGAAATGCCGTATTACGCAGGGGCTGCCTTTGAATGTAGACCGAAAACCTTTCCAAGTCAGAGTCATCTTACTTTGAGGCGTGAGTAGTGAGGGAGAAACAAGGGGTTAGTGAATTCATTTGGAGCCCCCCCTCTTTTTAGCCCTGGGTGGACCTGGAACGTGCAGTCACCCAACACATAAGCATTCTAGAGTTTTCCATGCGAGCCAGACTCCTGTTTTTTAGCCTCGCCTCTGTCGAGGGTTAATACGCATCCCAGCCTTCACCACCCGTACACGGCGAGCAAAAAGGGAGCTGAGACAGAGGAGAGGGGAGAGGAGGCTAGCCCTGATTGGAACCTGAAGGTCGCTGAAGGGGCGGCACCACTGTCATTGGCACTGGGCTGGGTCCCTGAGGTTTCCGCGCCCACCCCGGGGCCAGGGCTCTCGGCAGCCCTGTGAGAGTCCCGATTGAGCCGCTCAGAGGTGACGTCAACCAGCCCCTCTACTGCCCTCCCACCCCTGTACCCCCTGCCCAGTGCTCCTGGAAAGGCCAGATTGTCCCCAGAGAAGACAGGACCCATCCCTGGGCTGCCACCAGAGGGGATGAGACACCTCTGAGAGACACCGTCAGACAGTTGTGAGCCTTAAATGTCATTTCACAGAAACGCATGTGACTTACCGCGGAGCAGAAGTGAAAGGAACATTATAAAATTTAGTAAAATAGCCCGAGAAGTCTAGAATAGAATATTCGGAAAACAGGAACCATTTTGTGATTGAAGATGTTGTGATTCACAGCCTTCCTCTGTTGACACATGACAGCCAAGCCATCTCCCTTCACCTGCTTGTCCTTCCAAGCCTAAGCAGCCGTGTCCTGGGCACCCTTCTTTCCACGCAGACGTGGACCTCGGTGGCCACCAGTTCGATATCGGGGGCACGGGATTCTGTGATATGCCCAGCCGGCAGAATGGGAGAGATTCCCTGGTATAGGGAACACCAGGCTCCACGGTGGGGACAGAACCTTCCTGGGAGACCACCCAAATGTCCAGAATGGGCAGAAAGCCAAAGATTCACCCCGTGCATGGCCAGGGGCTGTGTTTGGGGATGTCGGCCTCACAGGTGCATCTGAACACCACGTGGTGCTTCTGTTTTGTTTTGGTTTGCTTTTGGCTTCTAAATCAGCACGATTTTCTCCAGGAGTCATCATTACACAGAAAATTCCTCGGTTGCATTTTGCCGTTCAATTTTCTGATCTCAGAAGTGAGTTGTGAATCAGTGGTTTGGAGAACAATGAAAATCCTTTTCACCTAGAAGCGCCTCTCTATAAACACGGCTTGTTATTTGGAAAGCACTCAAGGGAAAGAAGGTTGAAATGTGCTCTTCTGGCTTCGCCAACAGGCATCGATATTAATAATCTCAAGGACATTACTTTCTGTGTGTTAAGGTGTTTTTTTGTTTTCGCTCAATGAATGGTACAGAATCAAAGTGAATTTAAAACCACGCTGCAAAACCTGTCAGTGTAATTAGTGGGTACCCCGAAATTGCAGAGGGTTTTTTTTTTTTTTTTAAATCTTTGTTCAGTCCGTGATTAGTGGTTCATGCCAATATGGTTTTCACTGGCCTGGCGCCCACGTTCTTCGGTTCACAGTTGCAGAGAAGGGCACGCAGACGCATGTGGTGGCCAGCGTGGCTCTGTCTGCCCTTTGTGGTGCTGCGCGGACAGCAAGTCATGTCACGGGCTCTCGAACGGCGGTGGACGGCCCCGGGTCACAAGTGAGCACCCCAGCCCCGTCTCCTTAGTTTAGTACAAAAGCAGATTATATTCGCAGGTGGCAGAATTGGATAAGGAATTTCTCAAACGGCCAAAAATCAAATTAGAATGGGGGATTTCTAGCTGGTAACTTGAAGTACACACGTGCATACGGCTTTGCCGATCTGATTATGAATATTTACTCCCTTTTTACCTCTGAAGCCCTTCAAATACACGTGTATGTGTGTGTACAAACACACACATCCAGCTTTAATCTCTAAAGAGGTTATTTGAGGGGCACCTGGGTGGCTTAGTCGGTTAAGCCTCTGCCTTCGGCTCAGCTCAGGATCTTGGGGTCCTGGGATCGAGCCCTGCGTCAGGCTCCCTGCTCCGTGGGGAGTCTGCTTCTCCCTCTGCCTCTGCTCTCCGGACCCGGGGCATGTGCTCTCGTTCTCTCTTTCTCAAATAAATAAATCTTTTACAAAAGAGTTTAGAAATGTCTATCTAAAAGGGTTGTTTGAGCAAGCTTGTCATGAGATGTGACTACGTCCTAGGGAACAATTGTGCTCTAACCGGATACAGTGGGTTGGTCCGAACGGGGACAGTGGAAATGAGTTTCCTTAATTTACAGTCACGATGGGAGGCTCGGCTCCTCTGCCGTCCCGGAGAGCTGTGACAGAACACAGGAACACCTGTACCCTCTCTTCCACTTGTCCAAGCTGGTGTTCCCACGAGCTGGGCCCCGAGCCAGGCTGGCGGGCTGCAGGGTCACTGAGGGCAAGCCCAGCAGGAGGCGCTGTTTTGCGGGGTGACCTTCCTGCGCTCCGCCCTGCCCTCTCTTCTGTCACCCACGGGGGTCCCAGATGCGTGGGCCCTGTCACCTTTCACATTCTGTGACCCTGTCCAGGTTCACCATTTCCCCCCCGAGTCTGGGCCCATGGTAAGACTCCTGAGTGATGCCTGTGTGCCCCGCCCCCTGTCACTGTCCAGGTGGCCCCCGGCTGTCATCCCGGTGCCCACACCTGGCCGAGGTGATCGATTCCTTTACAGAATCTCGCTGTGGCACAGGCCTCACTGCCGGCCATGGGACCTTGGACAAGTTTCCTTCCCCTTCTGAGCCTCACGTCTCCTCGGCTGTAAAATGTGGGTGTCGGTCCCTTCTGTTGGCAGGGCTGCTGTGTGTCACACACTCAGTCACGAGAACTGGCGTTAATTCAGCCTGAGACCATTTTTCCCGCCGTCCCCATCTCTCTGGAGCTCAGAGCGCCAGCGCCTAAGCCCCTCAGAGGTTGCTTCCCATCCCCAGTCCATTCGGGGCGCCCCGACGCCACCACGAGCTCTAACTGCTGAACCCGGCGGTTTTGTTTCGTCGCGCCTCATGTCTGTGACGCATCCTTTCCCTGGCGGTCCTCTTGCTTCTCCTCATTCTTGTTCTTCCACGTCTCCCTCTGATCGGCTGAGAGCGGGGGACTGGCCAGCCTCAACCTGCTCTCCCAAGAGAGTCCTGATTCCTGTCTGCCGCCTCTCTTAGCCCTGAGCTGCTCCATGAGATGATGGGGTGGCGGGGGGGCTGGGGGAGGCACCTGACACGTGGCCAGTCCAAAGCGAGATGTGCCAAGCTAGAAAATGGCAGATTTCAGAGGCTTAACACCAGAAAAAGAAGTATCCTTCTTTGTCAGTTAAGTAAATAGTAATAATAAATTAAATTCATTTTTACATTGATTATATGGGAAATGAAAAGATTTTGGATGGATTCATTTCATCTGTTTCTTTTTGCTCTTTCCGTCTCGTTGTAGAAAATTTTAAGGTGCATAGGTGGTCGGTGCCGGGTTTTCGGTGGGCGCCGCTGGCTTGGACCGTGGACCCGGCTCTGATGTAGGCGCCGCCTCACCCCTGCAGGCCTGTGATGCGCTCTGAGGGGTTGTTCAGCCGCTTCTCTCCCGCTCACACGCTCACGCCCCCACGCCGTGTCTTCCGAGGTCCTGCTGTGTACCAGGCTCCGTCTCAGGCCCGCAGGAGACTGGGATCAGTGCTCCTGTAGAAACGGGCTGACGTCACATTCAGTCTCCGGGGAGCAATCTCGTGGTGGGGCCAACCAGCCTGTGGGCCCCAAAGGGCACCTGGTGCCCCTGGGGGGCCCACACCTGCTGCCCTGCCCCCATACTGCGTGGGGTGGGATCAACACACCGGGGAGAGGGGTGGCGGACCCACGCAAGGTTTAAATCCTTTTGTTCCTAGATTTCCGCAGCAAAATATTGTCCAGCCCAGTGTTGGCTGCTGGCTCCGGGACTCTGCAGGGGGACTAAAACCTACTCCCTGCCCTCGAGCAGCCTGCAGTCTGGAGAGAAGAGGAAGCACGTCCGGTGGCATTGGGCCTGGCTGCTTCCAGGTCCCAGTTTCCAGATCTGGACACATGGAAAGCCTAGGAGTCCCCTCTCCAGAGCTCAAGGGCCATCAGGGAAGGGGACTCCTAAGGCTTTCCACCCAGCAAGGCAGGCCCGCAGATGACACGCGGGTGGGGTGGGGGGCTTAGCCTAGCCCCCTGGAAAGCAAGGGGCCCTCTCGAAGCCCAGGCCTGGAAGGGGCCGCGGTACCTACCAACGGGGTCCACCGATGTGGACAAGCATCACGTCGAAGTTACTGTCCTTGAACTGTTCACATCTTGTTTTTACATAGTAGATGAACATGGGTTTGTGGCCTCTTTTTTTTTTTTGAAGATTGATTTATTTGAGGGGATCCTGGGTGCCTCTGTGCTAAGCCTCTGCCTTTGGCTCAGGTCACGATCTCGGGATCCTGGGATCGAGCCCCGCATGGGGCTCTCTGCTTGGCGGGGAGCCTGCTTCCTCCTCTCTCTCTGTCTGCCTCTCTGCCTACTTGGGATCTCTCTTTCTCTGTCAAATAAATAAAATAAAATCTTTAAAAAAAAAAAGATTTATTTATTTGAGAAAGCGAGAGAGAAAGCAGGGGGAGGGGCAGAGGGAGAGCCAGAAAGAATCCGCCGGCAGACTCCCTGCTGAGGGTAGAGCTCCACACGGGGCTCGATCTCAGGACCCTGAGACCACGGCCTGGGCCGAAATCAAGAGTCAGACACTTAACTGACTGAGCCACTCGGGCGCCCCGGTTTGTGGCCTCCAGAGAGGACGGTACTCGGCCCATCTGTGGAAGCCGGGCTTGCGGGCCACGGACTAGGCCAACACTGCCTCGTGAATGTTCCCCAGCTCCTCTTTACCCACTGGGACGTGCACCCGAGCAGCAGGCTGCTTGGTGAGAACACCGGAGAATGCAGCTGCGCCGTGTTCACCAGCCGCCTTCCTCCAAGTCAGCCTTTTCGGAAAACGAAGAGCAAACCCCGTCCATCATCTCTGGTTTGCAGTTTGTGACAAGAGCAGTGCAGCGGGCTCATCGCACCTGTCTGTCCTTGCCCCAGGGACCGAGGAGGAGGGCCGGGGACTGGGCTGTCCCCAACCCACAGTGGGCTGTTCACGTTAGACCTCCGCGTCATTACCTGTGGTCCCGGGTTTCTGACAAAGGAGCGTGGCTCATTCCTTGTGGTTACCACATGGGCTTTTACCGCTGACCTTGACTGGGATCCAGGGTGATCCCCCCTTTCCATCCCCGAATCCTCGTTTACCAGCTTTTGGTGTACATTGTATCTTCTCTCCTCCCGAGAGACACAGGGCTAAAGGAGTGTTCTCGCCCTCCCCTGCCTCCTGCTCCCATGGGCCATCCAGACGCGTCTCCCCAAACTCAGGGTCCCTGACTTTCTCCCGTCTGCAGCGTCCCTAACCTCATAGACCCCCAGGTCCAGGGACGTGGGTGCCTTTGGGGGCGGTCTACCACAGATGGCCTTCTTTATTCAGGAAGAGGCTGATAAAGAGTTTGACTGCTTTTTATATCGTTGAACTTGGTGTACCAAGAACATAGAAAAGGACGTAGCGGAGGAACAAGCTTACTGCCTTCTCCAGGGAAGTAATGGTATCACCCTTAGGAATGCGACATACGGGAAAATGTGTAATTAAAAGGGAAATGTTAATGCTACTTGATCAAGTACTTCTACGGGGTCACAGTGCAAGGCAGCGTGGGTTAGCTGTGTTTGGCAGAGAGCTTCGCATGTCGCCTAAGAGATTGCTCAGCGGTGATGGTGGACCCCAGCTCTGTGCTGCCTGGCATGGTAGCCACCAGCCTCGTGCAGCTGCTAAGTATTTTTTTTTTTAATTTATTTATTTGACAGAGAGAGAGAGATCACAAGTAGGCCGAGAGGCAGTCAGAGAGAGAGGGGGGAAGCAGGCTCCCTGCTGAGCAGAGAGCCTGATGCGGGGCTCGATCCCAGAACACTGAGATCATGACCTGAGCTGAAGGCAGCGGCCCAATCCACTGAGCCACCCAGGCGCCCCAGCTGCTAAGTATTTAAAATGTGGCTTCCACGATGGAAGGAACTGGATTTTTAACTTCAGTTTAATCAAGTTACGTTTAAATATAGATGAAGTTACATTTAAGTGTTAAGTAGCCAGTAGCTCCATATTGGACAGCATGGGCTGGAAAGAAGGGTCCTAACCTGGGCCGTGTGGGTAGGCTTCAGGAAGGCCACCGCAAAATCATTTGCAGAGTCACAGCCTGGAGGGAATAGCTTCCCGAAGATTCTCAGAAGCCTTCATGACCCAAAATGGTTAAGGGCCCTGGTTTGGAGGAAAGCCGCCAAAGACAGAGAAGCAGGAAACACTAGGAGCCGCTGTTCTTCCTAATGCAGCTCAGCTTGGTGAGGGCGGGAGCTGGTTTCCGAGCTTAGGATGGAAGAAGGGCTGGCAGGTTAGGTGCTCGGCAGAAGGAGCACAGAATCCTGTTCATCCCTTAGCAGAGGATCGAGCGGGTGCCCACGTGCCGCTGTGCGTACAGAGCTGACGAGGACGGGTCACCTTGGGGGTCTGCTTAGAGAATCACAGCCTCCGGAGCAGGAGAGGCCGAGGGGTTGTCTGCCACCCCTTTGTGGGGGGCAGGGGTTCCCTCGTCCTCCACCTTCAAACAAGACTGGGAAATCCTGGTTCCAGAGAAGGCTGTCTTCTGTGCGCTCAGACGGATTCGGGGTGACTCTAAATGTGCTAGAAGGCCTTTCCCTGAGTGGTGACTACTATTACTTGTAATAGTAAAGGTGGTTCATGTTATTAAGTTCTTACTCCACACCGGGAGCGGTGCTGTCCCCATTGCTTGTGTTTCGGGGAAGACACAGTTACCCTGGCGCACGTTGGAGTGGAGGGAGCTGAACTTCTAGACGTGGAGTGGCATCCCGCACTCCCAGAGTGAGCGGCCAGGCCCGAGTTCGGAATCAGGGCTCTGCCAGCCTCTTTCCATCGAACGGACTGAGTTCTGACCCAGGAGCTGTAGATAAGTCCAGACTCTGCATTTGCCCAGTAGCTTCTGTGTATTTGACGGCGGGCTCGAGGCAGCGTGCGCAGATGGGCACACTGAGAACCGGCCCGAGAAGGTCCTGCCAGCCTTCGCAACCCAGATGCCGCTTCCTCTGTGAAAGCCCTGCTCACCTCCTTCATCTGGGTTCATTGCCCTTCCTGTCTGCTCTCCCTGTGGCACCTGGGCTCTTATCCTGAAATGATACGTTACCTCCTTCCTGTGTTATGGGTTGATTGGCCCACGTCCAGCATTTACCAGCACTTACCAGTCGGCGTGTGCGTCAGCTCTGGGACCTGAAACTAGGTAGATGCCTGGCCTTGGGCCAGACTTACTAAAGCCGATCTGCTCTGTAGATACCGCGTCTGCTCCCATTCTCGATGAAGGAGAAGTTGCGTTATTTGAGTATATTTCAGAGTCTTCAAAGCACATTCTCAGTTACTTCATTCTTTTTTCGTGGCGCTACAGTTGCCACGCGATGTTGTGTAAGGTGGAGGGGAAGATGGGTCGGTTTGGTGCTTTTCCATATCGCGGCATTGCCGCTGGAGTAGTGTTAGCTAACACCTTTAGCACACTGCATAATTGTCGTTCCTCTTTTGTGTTGAGAACAGTTAAGATCTCGTCTCTCTGCGGCTTTGAAGTCTATAATACAGTCTTATTGTCTATAATCACTACGTGGTGCATCAGTCACTTCATTTGAAAAAAAATACGCTCGAGGAGATCATACAGACGTTCCTCTGGGGTGTCCCATTGTCAGGATAAGGGTACTGGGGGCTTGGGATGAAATTGTCTACCGAGTGGATCACACACGGATCCAAAACAGACATAACCCCCAGTAACAGCACTCAAAAGACAGAGCTAAAATGCAGGATGCTGTTCCCGGATCCTTTTCAGATACACATGAGTCAAACGTATGCTAGGAAAGCTCGATTTTCTACTAAGCAGGTGGTCTGCGACGGACACCAGCCAACACTCAAGTCCCTCGCCCATTCAGAGCAAGACTGGTAGAGCGGGGACTCGGGTAGAAGGGGACCCTAGTGGTCTCCTTCCCCAGGAAGTTCACTGACATTACGGAGCGCCAGTGGCGTGATTTATGTTGTCCGAGTGAAGGAAACGGGCAGGGGAGGGCACCAGGATGGCTTTGTCTGACGGTGATTGTCGCTGAATTCAAAGCTGTTTCTAGGAAGCCTTAACGAATGTTTCCCTTCTCTTTCCTTCTGCCACGGCCGTTTGCTGACCCACCGCTCCTGCTCCAGGATTTGCGCAAGCACGTAGCGCCGCTGCTGAAGAGCTTCCAGGGCGAGGTAAGCGTCTCTGTTCACTTCACATCCTGAGCCACCCCTCCTAGCTCATTGCGCTTGCTTTTTATTCTCATTAAATAAATGCCGTTGACAGAAGGTGCTCGTCCAGATGGAGCCTTCCCAGCTGCACTAACTCAATGTCATGTGGGTTTTGTGCCTCCCCGTGTGATGTTTCCGCCGGGTCCTCAGTTAAGGCCCGCGTGGAGAGCGGAGCCGAAGCTGAAGTGTGGGGGGATGTGGGTGACTCGGGGCCAAGCGGCCTGCGTGCTTGTGCCTCACCCAGAGGACGGAGTGTGTCCACGCTGCAGGCTTCAGGAGCCCGCGGGCCTCCCCAGCCTCACAGGCCCAGGGCCGCCGCCACTGGGAGGCCCTCCCGTGCGGGAAGGATGAAGGGGGGTGACCTGGTGCTTTCCCGCCCAGCTGCCGGGGAAGGAGGGAGTTCACTGGCTCGAGGCTGGAAACAAAGAGCAACGGGCAGCCCTGAGGAGCGAGCCTGGGCTCGGTGGAAGGGAGAGCTGTCTCCCTGGGGCCTTCCAGAGAAGGACCGCGCCGTCCGACACGAGCGCAGCCCCCGCAGATGGGGGCCCTTGTGGTGGGTGATGCTCCTGCTCCCCCTCTGCCTTCTTTGGCGACTTGGGGAACTTCAGAAAACCAGCCATGTCGTTACTGTCGTGGAGGTGGCCGTCCCCGGCTCTCTGCTCCTGCCGTGGGAACAAGGGCAGCGGTGATGAGAACAAGCCTTTCTCAGAGCCCTCGGGAGAACCCCCATTGGTAGCATCTTGAGAATTGCATTTTCGGAGCACGCGGGGAGGAGGCAGGGTTTGAGGGAGTGAGACGGCAGCTTCTAGACGGCTTCTGGGACACGCCGTGAGGACGCCAGCATCCTGGGCCCGGAGCTCCAGACGCAGGGGTCGGGGCTGCCGTTGGGCAGAGTCTCCAGGAAGCAGGTGACAGCAGAGGGCAAGGCCTGCTGTGCAGGAAGGAGCAGGGACCGTGGGCGCCGCCGCAGGTGTCGGGAGGGACACCACAGAAGGCCCTTCTGTTCACCACTCCCTGCCGCAGGAAGCCCTCCCGAGCTCAGCCCCGGCAGGCCCGGGGGTATCACTGTCCCAGGGCTGCAAGGACATGAATTGCTTTTCCTCACAAATGCGTCTCCGAACCCTGGTTTTCCGAGGGACACTGTCACCTTACACCTGCCCGCATTGATCCGATCTCTTCTTTTACCCGTTCAGCAGCTTTGTGAGGCCCGGTGGCTTAGAGTTTCTGCCCCCGAAATAGCCCAGTGTGCCGGTCTGGGTTTTTGCTTGTTTTTCATTCTGTTGGAAAAATTGCCAAGCTGCATAAAAGGAGAAAGAACTAGTCGAGTGAACATGCGTACCCCCTTTACCCCTACTCAACCGCACACGAGCATTTTGCCACTTTTGCTCCCGCTGCCCTTTTGCTCAGCATTTGAAAGCACATGTGGATAGCCCGGCTCCATACCCCTAAACACATGCATGCGTGCGTCTCCGAAAAGTCAGGCTGTTCCCCAATATTACCACGTCAGCCCGAGTATCCCACCTGGGAAAGCAGCAGTCATTCTGCGGTAGCTAAAATTCCATCCCAAATCCGTCTTCCCTAGTCACTCCCCAAATGTTTTTTATAACTGCCCTGCCCCTGAACTGGGGTTCAACCAAGTTCACGTGTTGTACTTCAGGCATGGGCGTATACGTATTTATATACATCTACTCCCTCACTCTCCCACGCACGTTCATACTACATTGTATTACATACATATTTTCCTCCAGTATAAAACACTGTCTTCACACCCTCTCACTCCTAAGAATGTAACCCACTTCTATTATAAATTACCCCACATTCCGAATGGGGGAGTGGGTGTGCTTCCAGATATGTTAAATTCAAAATGCCCAGGAGACATCCAGATTTTTTAATTCCTTTTTTTTTTTACAAAGGTGATTTGAAAAATAAATATTTTTATAGCACTGCTAATATTTACTATTGCTAATTGCTCTGTTTATATTAAATAATTTGTGCTTTCTAGTAAGCTAATTTAAGTAGAAAGGGCCAACTCCGCCTTGTTTCTGAAGAAGGAGCGTTCATCGCAGAGGGCAGCTGCAGACGGGGACCACGTGACAGGGTCGGTTTTCTGATGAGTAAGGCCAGAAGCCAGCGTGTCTCGGTGCTTTGATGGGTCAGGATCCATTCAGCTCGTTTTTCTAAAACGCTGCCTTCTCTAATCAGAGGATCACTCTTGTATCCTTCGTCAGTGCCTGCTGAATACGATTGTATTTATTGGATATATTCTTTGAGTTTACCCCAAAGTGCTTGATTTCCCCCAGAACAAGGTGTGGCATTATGAAAATGTGTTCTTTGCCTTGGAATCTGTATAGACAACTTCACTATTTGAGATCCTGGGAAAAAAAAAACAAACGAAGAAGGTATCTTTTTCAGACAGCGAGAAATTCACATAGGAGTTCAGAGTTCCTGTAAGAGGGCGTGTTTGCAGTGTGTTGTACCATCATGGGAATACATGACTGAACAGTGAGGGCCTCCGGAGGTAGCATTTTGGCCTCCCTCCTTTCTTCAGGCTCATGAGGAGAAAGGGGCACCAAGCACATCTGCTCAGGAAATAGCTTTAAAAGAAAGTAGCGAATACCTGTATTTGTTTGAGGGATTGACTGATTGGTTGCCATACCTAAGTTTGCCTGTTTGATAAGCCCGGCCAACTGATCAGTGAGGGAGAAGGGGCCACCTCAGCAGTCAATCCAATTTAAGACTTATTTTAGTCCAGCGATTCAGACAGTCCCTTCAGTGAAGTAACACACTCTGGGAAAGTGCTAACTCTTGGAAATTGTCTCTGCCTCTCCTTGCTTCTCTCCCCGACAAGGGTTCCTGGTAGGAAAGGTTGTGTGTGGGGGGGCCCTGGGTTAAAGCCTCTGTCTTTGGCTCAGGTCATGATCCCAGGGTCCTGGGATCGAGCCCCACATCGGGCTCTCTGCTCAGCAGGGAGCCTGCTTCCTCTCTCTATCTGCCTGCCTCTCGGCCTACTTGTGATCTCTGTCAAATAAATACATAAAATCTTTTAAAAAAAAAAATGTTGAGGGGGAAGGAGTTGGTTTGGGTCCTCCTCCTCTTGGCTGTAGGGAAGCTGGGTGCTTAAGACAAGTGTTCTCAGAGAGGAAAATCCTCTTAAATAACTTAGATGCTTATATCGGGGAGGAAATGAAAGACTGAAAACCTGTGAGCATCCAGCTTAAAAAGTTAGAGAATTACAACAGAATAAGCTCAAAGAGAACAGGAAGAAGGAAAGAATAAATACAAATAATAATAAAAATATATAAGAATTTAAAAAAAAAAAAGGGCCCAAGAGAGAAATAGCTCAGAAATTGGTTCTTTGACGAGACTACCACATTAGTTCTTTGAAGATACTTCCTGATCAGAAAAGAAAAGGTTAGTGATGGTAACAGGATAACTCTACAGCCACAGCAGAGATTTAAAGAAACAGTAAGGGAATATTATGGTCAATTTCGTGCCAAAAAATTTTAAGACCTAAACAGAATGGACACATTTCTGGAATACTAGAATGTTCCAAAGCTGATTTAAAAAGAAATGGAAACCCTGAGTAGCCTTGTAACTGTCACAGAAACGTTTCCATCAGGTAGGGACGGTTTTCAGGAGAATCCTATCAGTCATTCACGAAACAGAGAAGCTCTGCTCTTGTGCAGACTCTTTTAGGAAATAGAAAAAGAAAGAACATTCTTAACCTCCTTTTGCAAAGTTAGTGTAACCCCAGGTACCAAAACCAGACAAGGATAGCACAAGAAAAGAAAATTCAAAGTCCGTCGTATTTGTGAATAGATACGCAAAAGTCCCCAAAGGGGTGTTAGTAAGTGGAATCTGTCAAGTTCCGTGTATCCCAAGAATGCTGTTTGGTTTAACATTAGAAAAATTTACTAATGCACATTAATATCCTTAGCAGATTAAAGGGAGAAGTTATCTTAATAGAGGAAAAGAATCTGATAAAATTCAGCATCCATTCATGATAAACAAAAACAAACAAAAAAACCGACCAGCCATATGATATAGAGGGAAACGTCTTTAACTGGGGGGAAAGTATTTATGAAAGACTTACAACAAATCATTATACCCAATAACATCAAAAATATTCCCTTAGAAACCAGGAGCAAGACAAGTAAGTGTACTATTGCTGCTTTTACTCGACATTGTACTAGAAGTTTCAACTACCGCAGAAGACAAGAAAAAGATCAAGTATTATCACAGAAGAAACAAAACTATCATTTTTCAAAGAAGCCTCAATTATTTAACAAGGTTGCTAGATACAAAATCAATATACAGAAGTAATTACATACTTCTACACTGACAGAAAACTGAAAAGAATTCAGCTAGAGTTAGCGACAAAAAATAAAGGATACCTAGAAATAAATAAAATAAAGCATAGGAACTCTTTCTGGAGAAAAGTGGATCATTTATACTGAAAGGTATTAAGGGGGACTTAAGTAGAGGGACAGAAGGTATGCAAGGATAGAAATTCTCACTACTAATAATAATCAATTTCCTCCAAATTGATTAGAGGGAGTCATTGGAATTCCAGTCCACATTCCAACAGAATTTTTCACAAAACTTTTGAAAAACTGATTCCAGAAGTGATCAGCGAGAGCAAGTGGGGTCAGTCGTGGTGAAGGTAGCATGAAATAAGAACAAGGTGGGGGTTTTCCCTGCCACATGATGGAAAACTACCAGTGATTGGCTCAGGCATAGACAGATACCCTGATGGGACATCGTAAAGAAGTCAGGAACCGACAGGTGCATATAGAGAAGCCATGAGTGTTGCAAAAACAGGACTATAGATCAGTGAGGAAAGGATGAATTTTTCAATAAATGGTCCTCTGATAATTGGTTATCCTTATGGAATTATATTGGATCCATACCTCACACCATATGCAAACACAAATTACAAATGAAGACTCAAGGCAAAACTTTAAACCTTGTAGAAGAAAATATAGCATATGATGACTTCAGGTTGCGTAGGATTTCTTGGAAACCATAAGGGAAGGAACTGTTACACTTTAACTGCATTAAAAGTTTTAAGCAGAAGCTTTATTAATTACGGAGAGACAGCCTACAGAAGGTGGCAGAGTAAGCCTGGGGCACTGCCTGCGCGGATTTACCTTTGTGTATATTAGGAAAAGGCTCACGTTTCTCAAGACAGTTTATCTGTTGGATAATCTAGATTCCTCTGAATCTTTTTCATAATAAAGACCAAATGTCTCATGCAAATCGTGCTGGTAGGGCCAGCCCGACTGTAAACAGATCTCTTATGGGGGATCCCTGGCCCTGTCACAAATCAGAAGGAGACAGTTGCCACACACATAGTTAATGAAGGATTAGTATTAAGGAAGTATTAAAAGCTTTTACCTGTTCATAAGAAAAAGTCAAATAACCCAGTGGGAAACTGGGCAAAAGCCACGAACAGCATCCTCCGAGAAAATCAGAATGTGTCAGTAAACACATGAGAAGATGCCCAACCTCATAATCAGGGAAATGCAAATTAAAATAAGTTAAACACAGCTTTCTCGTAGCTTCCAGGTTGGCCAGAATCCAAAACCCAAGGTAGGAGTGGAAATTGTGCAACTGTTGTGAAAACCAGTCTGGCGTCAGATACTGGAGCTACGAAAGCGTGCACACCTTGACCCCACGCTGCCACTCCTGAGTGTAAATTCTAACTAAGCTGAAACATGGGCCCCGGGAAGCCAGGGCAGGAGTGTCTGAAACTCGCGAACAGGCGGAAACAGCGCGTTGTCATCAGCAGTGGAAAGACTAGGCAGAGAGCGTCCTGGCAAGGGAGAATGAATGACAGGAAAACGGGCACTACTGAGCTGGCATTGTCTAGGCGTATATTTTTATTATGTAATAAAACCATAAAGAAAAGGTTAAGTGGGAAATTCAGAATACAGGTTATCCTTGCTAGGCCCAAGGAGGCTTCAAAGGTCACGACAGTGTTCCTACTCACAGGTGCTCCGTTTTTTTGTTGGTGGTTTTTTGTTGTTGTTGTTGTTTACTTCAGATACTCTTTAGTAAGCACGAACGACCTTTTTCAAAAAGGAAGACGCAGGCTTAGGAGGCAGTAGCTTCGGGATCGTATTTTGGCATTCTCTCCTCTCTTTGCATTTCATGTATGAAATAAAATAAATTTTAATCTCCAGGCGAGTGGATGCTTCCGGTGAGGCCATGCATGGGGCTGTGGCGGGGCGGGGGTTGGGGCACATTTGTGTGAGTGTCCGAAATGGCATTCATGGCACGCGGAGCGAGTCCACGTGCTGTGCTGGGTGCTTTCCGAGCATAAGCTCACCCCGTCCTCACGACCCTGGGAAGGCGCTGCCCCTTCCTCTCTGGCTTTCTGAGAACCAGAGCCCAGCAGGGACCCCCGTCCTGGGTCTTCAGTCTCTGCTCATCTGCATTTTCTAAGTGCTAGCATGTTCCATCGTGACACAGAGTGAGTGGACAGGTGCCTGCCTCATCCCCCAGCCCTCTGGGCCGGGCTTCTCCCGAGAGCTGTCTCCACTTTTATGGAGTGGACTCTTCAGCCCACCCCGGTCTGGCGTCTGTCCCCTTACCCTTGACCCTCGTCGTCCTTGGCTCTCTCAGGGGCGTTCAGCCCGCCCGACAGCTCCTCTCCGTGCTGGTCCCGTCTTTCGACATCCCCCAATAGGATGCCCTCCTGGCTTTCCATCCACTTCTCTGGGTATTGATTTTCAGTCTTCCTGGGCAGCTCCTTGGCTCCCAGCCCTCTGAGCGACGGCACTCTGTGCGGTCATCTCCCGGGACCCGTCTCTGAAAACTCAGGTGTCTGGCTCCGACTGTCTCCTTTGTGTTCCAGACTCACATGAGACTGCCTTCTCGAATAGTACAGCTCAGGTGACCCGTGGGAGAGGGCTCTGAGCCCTCAACCATGCCATCTCCAGCTCCCGTCCCTGCTGGGGTCTCCTGCTGCCTCCCCTCCCTGCTCAGGAACGGCCCTGCAATCTGCCTGGCAGCCTCAGCGGGAAATCTAGGACGCCTGCTCCCTCCCGTCCGCCCCGCTCTCCTCCATCCTTCCAGCGCCCTCGTCTGCCCGCATCTTTCCATCCCTGCCATCCACCGCCTGTCCAAAGCTGTCCTGTGTCACCGAGGCCACCGTAGTGGGTCATTCCCGAACCGGTCTGCGTTCCAGCTCGTGCCCTGCGCGCCCGCCGGGAGCAGGAGCACTGCGCTTCCGTGGCTCCCGCGCCCTGGAGGCAGACACAGAACCCTGACCTCAGCCTTCAGGGTTCCCGGCCTGGCTGCAGCCCACCCCCTGCCCGGCCCCCTTCTCCTCCCTTCTTGGTGCTCGCTACAGCTGTCCTGCCCTCCCGAGCCTCCTCTGCCTGCCCACACCAAGGGCCCTTCGTGTTTCTCTTGTAGTACCGTCTCCTGTGGCCCGAGTGCTGTTGTCCTGGTCTTTGTGGGTTCGGCTGTGCCCACCCACTCTCTCTGGACTCTCTAGGTCTGCACGGCCTCTGTGTACCCATCCCTGGCCCTCGTGCGCATGCAGTAGGCATCCACTGGATGGACTGGGGGGAAGCAGCATCCTTATTTCACAGACGAGGAAGCTGTGCCTGGAGAGGGAAGGAGCTACCCAGAGGCACCTGGGCGATCGTGGCAGGACTGCGGCCCACGCCGGTGCCTCCAGTACTGTGCGGGGAATAGGGAAGTGACACCTTCCGCCCTCCATCGTCTTAGCACCCCTCCCCGGTCGCGGATGAGGACAGTGGGTGCTCATCTTGTGCACACAGCTTTGCACGTGTTCTGAGGCTCCCCTCCTCTTCCGACCAGCTCTTCCAGTGTGGATGCTGCCCTGCACGCCTTGTCCCCTGTGGGCACAAATCTCCGTAACGGGACAGGCACCCGTCACTACAGACTGATCTGTGCCCCCCGGAGGAGCAGACTCCCCGCCCCCTCCCTCCACCAACGGCAGGCGGCTTCCTGCCTGAGTCCCCTGTCCCCTGGCCCGCACAAGGGACCAGATCGTCCCTTGGAACCTGCCTCAGTCCTGAAGGTCCACACACCAGCAGGGTTCTTAGCTGACGCCAGGCCGCGTGAAACCCCGCCTCGCCTCTGGTGCTGGGTTTTCCTCTCTGGTTCCCGTTCCTTCTCTCATTCAGGGAAGCCCTCTGACCGCACACCGCCCTGGGCCAAGCAGGAGCTGAGGCTCGAACCCTGGGCGCTGGCAGCCAAGCCCCTGCTGCCTTGAAGCCGTTGTTGTCACGCAGGGAAGCGTAACAGAGACCGAGAGTCTCGTCCGACGGGGACGCGGACTGTGAAGGGATTCAGATGGGCAGGCAGGTAGAGCGGGTGTCTCCCGGGATCCCGGGAGGTGGCGCGGGGAGTGAGCCCGGAGAGGCGAGAAGGACCAGGCGGGCTCCGGGCTGGCGAAGGAGTGTCCGGCAGAGCGGGCTGAGCGGGGGCAGCGCTCCGGGGGACCGGGCGCTGGAGGGAAGGCCAGGGAGGGAGGGAGGGAGGCAGGCCCGGGCAGACGGAGGCCCTGTGCCCACTTGCAGGGCCGTTTGACAGATTTTAATCAAGGAATAGATGAAGCGAATTCACGGTGGGTAAATGGTCTATGACTTCGTTAAAAGTTGCCCAGAGTTGCGAGGACGTCCAGTAGCCCTATCGGTAATGAATCTCAGCGCTCAGATCTAAAGGCCACGTCTAAATAAAGCCGGAGCGTCCGAGCGCTTTACTCCAGAGGACGTGTCACAGGAGTGGGAAGGACCTGGGAGTTAGCCCAGGAGCTGCCGCTCACTCCTGTGACCTTGGGCAGCTCCCGGGCCTCCTTCGCGTCCGACTTTGCTCTTCTGTGAAATGAGCGGGTGAGCGAGAGAGGCGGCAGGGAGCCCCGTAGCTCTGAAGAACGGTATGACTCAGTGGACAGGTTCTTGGGTTGACCGTCCTCAGCAGAACAGAAGAGGACATTCGTCAGCAGTTAGAGCCACTGAGAAACAGAGCGAGGGCTCATGGAAGGGAATGAGTTTCCTGTCAGTAGGAGCATTCAAACAGGCACAGGACAACCTATCAGGAGTGTGGTCCCCTCTCACCCATTTTTCTGCAAGGCCCCGTCATGCCCACGAGCGAGTGCTGCGCGGAGTGTTGTGGACAGGCCGGTGTCACACAGGGTTAGGCCAGACGGCTGGTTCCCCGAGCCTGTCCTCCGAGGGACTGACGGGCTGCCTGAGAATCACCCTCGTGTTCCCAGAAACTCAGCTGCCTGGGCCCAGGCCGAGCAGCTGGAACTGGACAAAGTCCACACCGAGGCTCGTGCACAGCCGCCGGCAGGAACCACGGGGCTGGCCTCCCTGCACAGGCACTTCCTCTCGAGGCCAAGTTCCATGGCTCCGGCCACGCGACCACCTCGCACGGGCAGGTGGGGTGCGCCCTGATGGAGCTTTAAAGCTGTGTCCCGGCCTTCGGTCCTTGGCTTCTGCTCCCGCCAGACTGGTCTGTGTCCTGTCCCCAGACATGCCCTGTGGTTTCCTGCCTCTGACCTTCTCGTAAAGCCATGGCCTCCATCTTCAGAACCTTCTGCTGTCCCTTACCTGGAAGAACCATTTCCATCCTTGAAGACCCATCTCAGGCCGAGTATTTCCCTTTTCCCTTTGAGGGCCCGCGTCTTCCCTTTGACCTCATACCCTCTTCCTTGCCTTCCGGCGCCCGCTCAGCACGCCCTCCTCTGCTCGACGGCTCACCCTCTCACGTCCTCCCCCATTAATAAGTACTCAGCAGGGGCTCTGGGCGAGACCCCCCGGGAGGCTCCTGGGGACCCACAAGGACAGTCGAGGCTGCTTCTCCTTGCAGGGGCTCCGGGGCCATCTGTGAGTCGGGACCCAGTGTCCCCGACAGGCGAGTTTGGAGCAGACCGGGCTTCATGAGGACCCCAGCCTCTCCTGCTCTCCTGACCCCTTTCTGGGAGGCGGGGAGGGGGGAGGCGGGGAGGGGTCTTGCTTCTCAGCCCACACAGCATCACAGCCACCTGCAGGTGCTCAGAACTTTGCACGTGTGTGCTACTTGAGGGGGCGCCAGTGGCATTTGCGGTGGCCGCGATGGTGACGGTGACCGTGCTTTAATTACCTCGCAGTGCTGTCCGAGGGCCCGGCGCCGTGCGGTGTCTTCCTGGAGGCTCCTTCCATGACGGCTCCATTAGGGCAGCGGCGGGGCTGCGGTTGCGCGTGCAGGCCAGCTTCCTAATTGAAAACACATTCTCCCCTCTGTAGCCGCAGCTAGTTTGGTTCTGCTCATGCAGAAAAGGATATAACCTTGCCTAACATAGGAAATGAACGGTTGAGAGAGAAGCCAAATTCAATTTCAGTCAGATCTGCGGAGGCTAAGCCCGTGATCTATGGAAGCAGGGGAGCGAGCCGTGTGCGCGCGGAGAGGGGCGCACTCAGCGGCCCATTAATCACGGCCGCCCGCCCGGCGCGGCCG
Organism: Neogale vison; assembly: GCF_020171115.1. NCBI lineage: Eukaryota > Metazoa > Chordata > Mammalia > Carnivora > Mustelidae > Neogale > Neogale vison. The sequence continues at coordinate 10,127,081 of NC_058104.1, forward strand.
CCACCGCGTGTGCCACTGCGCCCGCGCCGCGCCTCCGCCGGGGGCTGGCCAGCAGCCAAGCACTCCAGAAGTTAACCTCTTAAAGACCCGGAGCTGCTTTCTGTTGAATAAATGTAATTTTGTGGTCAGAAATAAATGCTTGTGATGTAGCAGAGCTTTGGAAACAACAGCGAGCCGAAGCTATTACAAATTGCTCCGTGTTGTGGAAGTCAACAGCACACATCAAAATTCCGAGTGTATGGCAAATTGATTTCGGCCCAGAGCTCTGCAGCTATTCAATAAAAGTCCTATTAAGCCATTGTATGTAATGAACAATCCAGAGCAAATCTAATATTTTCAGTGGATAATTATTTTTAACATCCTCTCGGTAACCGTCGGCGGAGGCCTTGGAGGTTTATAGCACAGACCCACGTGCGGTTGGGCCCCCCCCACCTGCCCGGCTTTCATTTGTCTCTGCCGGAGGCCCCGAGACAGGCTGCCCGAAGTCGGGGCTCTCGCTGGGTTCCCCAGCAGACTCTGCTCCTGAAGGAGGGCCCGGAGGGTTTTCCAGCACGCGGCGGGTCCCAGGGAAGCATTGAGTGAATTGAAATGGACTGAGTTGGAATGGAGAGGGACAGTCAGATGGTTCTAGAATAAGTGAGCCAAACACTGTATCGGCAGAGTCGGGTCAGCACTGGAGCCTCTAGAGACTGGAGGGTCACAGGAAAGGAATTCGAGGTCCTGCGTGCTAAAGGAACCCATGCACGTGCCTGAAAGGAGCCCTAGTTCCCGCCCCCTGCGTCTCCGCTCCGCAGTAACTCGGAAGCGGGCTCCGTGTCAGGGCACCCCTGTCCTGGAGCCACCAGAGTGGTTTTGTGACCAGCCGAGCGGGGGTCACCTCGGCAGAGGCCTCCCCCTTCGTTGCTCCACCACGCTGTTCGGGCCAGGAGAGGATCCTGGTCCCACTGACTCAGGCCACACTCTCTAGGGCAGGCTCCCTTTCCGGAGCGTGAGCTTCTGGAGGACAGTGTTGACTCCTTCATTCTTTGATTTGATAGTATTTGCTGAACAACTACTATGTGCCGTGTTGGACCTGAACCAGACTGTGGTCTGTAGTTGCAGGTAATGAACTCCACGCTGCTTCCATGGTGCTTAATAGTTGAGCAGGATCTGTGTCCTCATGTGGCACCGTGCTGGGCACACAGTAGGCCCTCAGTGAACTTTGGGTGGGCGGATGGATGGACGGATGGATGGACAGATGGATGGATGGCAAGATGGAGGGTTAACACCCCCGGTGTATAAATCAAAAGCATTCTCTGTCCATTAAAAAGGCTCTATTCTATCTGCCCACACTCCCAGAACTTTGCGGGAAATCATGTGAGACCAAGAGGCAGTTGTGATATGAAGCTAAGGGCCCAGAGTTATACGGCCTCGGTTTGAGGCCTGACTTACCAGTGACCTTGGCTTTCACCAAGTCCATTGACCTCTCAGTGCCTCTTTCCCCTCATACGATAAATGTGAAGGATTAGGGGGAATAGATTTGAATGATGATAAGTGGTATTTATGTGTCTCCCAGTTTGTTGTTGTCCCCCCCCCCCCCGGACTAGAATCAATCCAGCTTGTAATAGTCATGTGGCATTTATTCGAATACAGTGGAATTTAAATTATTAGACTATTTTATTTTCTGCAGATCTCTCTTCCCTTGGAAAAACTCAGTCTGGACGTTAATTAGGTTTTATTTATGTTCCATCAGGTTAATGCAGTAATTCCTTACGTGAAACTGATACCACGGAGCAGATGGTCAAAGGGGGGGGCCTGAGGACGTGTGCGCGTGGCCGTGGGAGGGAGCTTGGGGACACAGTTTGATCACAGCCCAGAGCTCAGCCGAGTTCGTTGCCCGCATGTGGAGTCACCCGCGTTCCGTCTCTCGCCGGCCTATTTCAGACCGCTCCGCTACTCTCTGCTGGCAGTTCCTTGCAAAGCGTTTTACATCTCGAAGTTCCCGTTTCCTTGATCTCCAATAGCCTTACCCACACTCTGTGCTGGTGACATTCTCGCCGGCCAGAGTGACCCAGTGGGCGGGTAGCTGTGAGCTTGAGGAGCAGGGCGGGTGCCCTGCCCGGAGGTGAGGTCTTGTGCTCCCCCCCATCACCCACCCCTGCACTCGGTGCTCTGAACTCCTCCCCTCTCACTGTCTCTCAGCCCCGCCTGTCCTGGGATCTGTGGTTCCCTGGAGCCTCCCTCTCGTCAGTAAATACTCACCCCCTCCAGCAGGTGCCACAGATCCCAGACTACAGGAGCCCACCCCTGCCGTGACTTTGAGCCACATGCTTGGTAGCCAGCCACCTGCCCAGACGAGCCTCCAAGTCGCACGTGGCACAAACAGGGTTGCAGGTTAGAACCCAGGTGTTTGGATGCGGTCAGAAACTCATCCCACTCACTGCCACGGAGGGGGGCATGACCAGCGTTTCATCTAACTACAACTTCCAGAGCCTTCCACATTGCCAGCCAGGAAGAGTCAACCTGGCCGGGTCGGCCCGTGACTCCCCGCTCAGCTTCCCGCCTCACCCAGGGACCGTCTTGTTCTGCCACTGCTTGGGGCTGTTCCCGGGCCCCATCCCCTGTCATCGTGAAGACCGAGAGGCGGGAGAAGGGGGTAAGAGTCCGGTGGGACCCACGGGGGAGCTCGCGCTGGCTGAGCCCTCTAGTGGGTAAGGAGACTAACCTGGAGAGCAGGTTCTGCCAAAACATGCCGACTCTGAGTGCTGCCCTTGGGGAGAGGGAGAGGAAGGAAAACATCTCCTCAGCTCCAGCTACGTGCTGGAAGCCTTCACGTACATTATCTGACTTTGTCTGCATAACAGCGCAGCCCTGAGGGGTTTCTGGTAATTTCCGTAGGGAGGAGGAAGTGAGCCCAGAGAAGTCAAGTAACTTGCTTGAAACCATCCAGCTTGCCGGCCTTAGAGCTGAGACGTGCAGGCCACTGCCTGACTCTAAAGCCAGCGCTTATTCTAGAAGACTTGAGAAAGGTCTTAAAATTGCCTCCAGAGTAGGAGAAGATGGGGAGATCCGTGAGACTTCTGCTTTGCCTTCCAGCATAACAAGAGAGACACCTGGCGGCCTAAGGTCAGCGCACATGAGGGAAAGGATTCTTTCCTGGGGCTGCCGAGGGAAGGACCTGGCACCTACCTGGGACAGAGCCATGCTCCCCAGGGAGCCCCTCCACCTCCAGGCTCACGCCCCTGCCATCCTCAGGCCTGGAGTCCAGGGGCTTGGGAGGGCAAGTCTGACCCGGGGCCCCAGGGCGTGGCATCCTCCCGGGGCGAACCTTGGAGCAGGTGTTTTCTTGAAATGTAGCGGACGGGTGCCACCGCCATGGGAACACGGGAGCGTGCTGCCGCGGGCACGTGGGGCCCAGAGGCCTGGTGGGAGACTCACGGGTGTTCACGCGGGACACCTGTGTCACGCCTTCCACCTCCGCGCTGTCTCCTGGCTTCTGTCTGGCGTGCGTTCCTACCCAGGCGTGCGGCGGCTCCTTCCCAGGGAGGAGGCCTAGAGCTGCAGAGAAAACCAAACTGATAAGCCATAGATTTCGGAATCAGACACATCTGGTTTTGACTTCCGACGTCATCGTTTACCAGCGTGACCTGGAATGGGTCCCTTTCAGTTTATCTGTGTCTCACCTGTATCACGGAAAATCTGCCCCCCAGATGCGAGATCTAGTTCCCGATCATAGCGTTCTCCAGATCCTTCCATCTCCTAAATACCACGGAGTGCCCCCCGGGATTCAGCCACAGCCTTCTGGGGCCCTTACTCACACCCATCCCATCCCCTGGTTAACCTCGTCTGGCTGTTTAGGGCCTGGTGGCTCCAAACATCGAGGTCTTGGGCCTGGGCCTGTCTCTACATCAGCTTCCCGGGAGCTCCCCTGTGACCTCTCATAGACTTACTACCTCCACACAAACACCCAAACACACATCTCTCTGTATCTCCCACCTCAGGGGAGATGACCAGCCTGCAGCCACCCCGGCCAGAGCTCTGAGGGGACCCACAGCTGCCAGTGGGCCCCGGGAATTCTGCCTCCCTCACCTCACTTGCTGTGGCTCCCACCTTCCCGGCACAGCTTCCTCCACCTCTTCTCCCCCGCACCCCTCCCCCAGTTGCCTGCCCGTCCAGTGGGATCCTGATTGACACCCCCAACCTCTCAGCATGAAGCCAGGCCCCTGGCCTGACCCTCGTTCCCAACTCCACCCCCGGCTCTCCCTCCAGGCCCCGCACCAGTCTGAAAGGCAGCGCGCGCTCTGTGAACACAGGCTCCCCTTCCCCACGCGGCTCCCACCCTCGCACCGTGAAGGAAGCTCTTTCTCCTCCTTAGTCTGCAAAACACAAGGGGCAGAGCTGTATCTGTCATATTCTAACCTTCGCATTCATTCATTCATTTTGAGAGACAGAGTTTGATCACAAGCGATGGGGCAGGAGGAGGAGAGAGAATCCAAAGCCAACTCCCCACTGAGCGTAGGGTCCGACGTGGGGCTCGATCCCACAACCCCAAGATCAGGACCCAAGCCGAAACTGAGAGTCCAACGCCCAGCCGACTGCGCCATGCCGGCGCCCCTCCTACCATTTGCATTTTTAAAAAAGGAAGACAGTGTGTATGTGCAGACGCCTGTAAATGCATAACGTGTTTCTGGAAGGATGCACAAGAGAATCCTTGCCTGCCAGCCAGGCCACTGGGGAAGGTGGACGTGGATGGGAGGGAGACCGGCTTTTCACTGTGTTCTTACACTTTTTGCTGTTCCTATTTTCTTTTTACAATTAGGTGTTCGTTAGTATATTCTCAGAGTTGTGCCACCATCACTGCTGTCTGGTTCCAGAACATTCTCATCACCTGGGGGAAAAAAAAAAAAAAGCCTGTACTCATGTGTAGTCACTTCCCATTCTCCCTCCCGCCCCCTTCCCCCGCAACCACTGTCCTACAGGGTTGACCATTCTCAACATTTCATATCCATGAAATCGTACCCCGTGTGGTCTGTCGTGGTTGGCTTCTTTAATCTGGCGTGTTTTCATGACCTGTCTGTGTCGCAGCGTGCGTCAGCACTTTGTTCCTTTTTGTGGCAGAGTAATAACCCACTGTGTAGACATGCCACCTTCTGTTTGTCCATTGTCCGCCGACGGCCGTCGGGCTTCCACCACCTTTCGGCTGCTGGGAGTGATGCTGCTGTGAACGTCCGTACACGGGTTTTTGCACAGATCTCACGTTCTCACTTTTCTTAGATACGTACCTACGAGTAGAACTGCTGGCTAATATGGGAACTCTGTTTAACATTTGGAGGAATTGCCAAGCTGTTTTCCAAAGTGCCTCATTTGATGCTTCCATCTCCAGTGCACGAAGGTTCCAGTTTCTCTCCTTCCTTCCTAACACTTGCCTCCGCAGCCTCGCGGATGTGAAGCAGTATCTCTTTGTGGCTGTGATTTGCATCTCCCTAATGACTGCTGATGTTGAACATCTTTTTCTGTGCTCATTGGCCACCTGTCTACCTTATTTGGGGAAATGTCTATTTGGATATTTTTTCTATTTTTAAATTCAGTTAATTGTCATTTTACTGTTGAGTTGTGAGTGATCTTTATATATTCTGCATACTAATCCCTCATCAGGTACATGATCTGCAAGAATGTTCTCCCACTCTGTGGGTTGTCTTTTCATTTTCTTGGCAGTATCCTTTGTAATGCAGAAGTTTTAAACTTGGTAAAATCCACTTTCCCTATTTTTCTCTTATTGTTTGTGCTTTTGGTGTTTCACCTTAGGTCAGAAAGATTTACAGTTGTGTTTCCATTTAGGGGTTTTGTAGTTTTAGCTCTTACATTTTGCTCTCTGGTTCATTTTGAGTTAATAGTTAACATATATAGTTAATATATATAGTTAACACTATATATAGTGTTGAGGTAGGGGTCCAGCCAAATGCTTTGGAACATGGATATTCACTTGTCCTTGCCTTGTCCGTTAAAGGACTGTTCTTTCCCACTGAATTTGTCTTTTCACCCATGTCAGAACTCAGTTAACCATAATGTGAGAGTTTATTTCTGGACTCTTAATTCTGTTCCACTGATCTAACTGCATGTCTGTCTGAATACCCGTGCCACACATTCCTGATTAATGTAGCTTTGCAGTACATTTTGAAATGGATAAGTGTGAGTCCCCTGCCTTTGTTTTTTTCTTTTTTCAAGACTGTTTGGCTGTTCTGGATCCCTTGCATTTCGGTATGAGTCTTCGGGATCAACTCGCTAGTTTCTGCAACAAAGCCAGCCGAGATCTCGACAGGCTGCGCACCGAATCTGGAGATCGATTTGGGACTTTTGCCATCTTAACAGTATTAAGTCTCTCGATCCATGCACATTTCAGAGTCTCACTTTCAGATGGTTTATGGCTAGTATATAGAAAGATAATTGATTTTTGTGTATTGATCTCATATTATGCAACCTTGCTGAACACTGTATGTTTTTATACCCTAAGATTTTTTTTTAACTATATACATATATCATCTGTTCACAAAAACTGTATTTCAGAAACCTCAGATAAGAAAACAAAAAGCAGGGACGCCTGGGTGGCTCAGTGGGTTAAAGCCTCTGCCTTCGGCTCAGGTCATGATCCCAGGGTCCTGGGATGGAGCCCTGCATCGGGCTCTCTGCTCAGCGGGGAGCCTGCTTTCTCTTCTCTCTCTGCCTGCCTCTCTGCCTACTTGTGATCTCTGTCAAATAAATAAAATCTTTAAAAAAGAAAAGAAAAAAGAAAAAGCGAAAAAACCTCAGGGAGACTTTTCTCCTGCTCTGCACCCCTACTGTTACTTTCCTGTAAGGTTTGGAGGGGGCCAGGGTCGGTTCTGGCCTCCGAGGCTAGGACGGCGCACCTCCTGGCACATTTTAGCCAACCTTTAAATAATCCTATGGGCCGAGTGAATGAATGAACCAAGCAGGAAGCAGTTCAGGCGGCCCACATGGTCCACCTCTGAAGTCCTGTGTCGTTGGCAGAGGCTTTCCCACTGCGAAGCTGTGATCTGCCGGTAGCTTCTACCTAGTGGCTCTGGATTTGCGCTCTGGGGAGAGACAGGATCGCTCATCCTTCCCCACGGCAGCCCCTCAGATCCACGGTGACAGCCAGAACATCAGATGTGCGTGGCCAGCGGTAAAGGCAGAGAGAGATGCTAGTTACTGTTTTCACGGTCTTCACAGTATTTCTCCCGCTGTCCTCTGCCGCAGATCTCTCCTCCGTGGCCCCACATCTTTATTTACCCGCTCGCCTTTCACGGCACTGTCTCTCTGGACTTCTCTCCAGTTTTCTTCTCTTACACACTTGGTCAAGGTAGGCGGGGGGAGGCAGGCAGGTAGTTAAGGAGTATTCTTAATGGTTTGTATAAGAAGCAGCGGTGCGTTGTGCCCCACGTCTACGCCGCATTGCCCTTATAACCAGTCGGAACCGCCCTGTGGGATCTGTTCATCCAGCTTTGAGCCGCGTAGAGGAATGCGGGTAGTCTCCGTCTGCTCCCGGCGATGGGGAGTGGGGTGGGTGTGATTCCTCCCCACGGGACTCCGTTTGCGAGTTGGAAGTTACTGTGGAGCAGGACCTTGAGAAAGAAAGCTGGTGCTGGCAGCTGGGCTGGCACACCTGCTCCCAGTCTCTCCTCCCTCCCCATTGCTCCAAGGGCCGCCAGGGTGCTGGAAAAGGGAGCTCCCTTCTCCCTGGGGTCCTCTCGCGTCTCCCATGGAACTCACAGCAAACGTTCTCACTGCCACTGTGATCTCACTCCTTCCTTTTACGTGGCTGTGTTCAATGAAAGTTAGAGCTATAGAGCCGGGGCCCCGTATGCGCCTGTTTGGGGTGGAATCTTGGTCATTGTCTGCTGACTTCCCGTGGGCCACGGGGCTCTTCTTGTTTTGCTCTTCAAAGACCCTGAGTGAGACAGATCCAGTCTTGTCCCTGAAGCTCTTGCTGGTCCCTGCTAGCCTGTAGTCCAGCAGCGCACATCGATTTGAAAATTCTGTTAATGGTCCGTGTTTATTTCTAAATCATTAGCTTGTACATTGCTGGGGCACAGGCTGATGGGTTGTTCACGAGTGGGACGTTGCCGCCACGGTATCTTAGATGTGGTTTAAGTGTCTCTCTGTCCCCAAGACTTGAACCAGAGGAGGACAGTCTGCGGGGCGCTGGGAAGAGAATGCTGCCTTTGGATTTTTTTCTAGAAAAGTTACCGATGTTTTCTCTGATTCTGTACCCTCCAGAGTATACTGGCTGCTTGATAGGGGAGATTCTCACAGTTCATTTCCACAGTTCAGCGAGGAGGGAGTCATTCCCTAGACAGATGAAGAGAACAAGGGGTAAATAGTTTCAGGAACCAGCCTCCAGACCCTCCAGCAAACATGCCCCGGGGCTGGCTTCAGACCAGAGGTTCTGTTCCTTCCAAGCACACATTCTTTCCACTGACTGCGCGGCCCCAGGCATAGTGCTGGGGCATCGTTGTAGCCTTGGTGGGGATCCCTAGGGGCCTGGCTCTGGGCCTGGTCAGTTTCCGCATCTGAGAAGTGCTGTTGCCAGTCCGGGGGCTCTGTCACCGTCCACAGCAGCCAAGGTTTATTCTTCCCGCCTTTCAGACAAGGAAACAGAGGCACAGAGGTTAGTGGTGGCCGAGGTAGTTCAATGGCGCTGCTGTTGGAACCGGGACTCGACCCTGATCTTCGGGCACCACAGCCAGGCCCTTGACCCCGTGTGGCACTGCCTTCCCTTCCAGCCGTGCCTGGCAAGGCCGGGTGGCTCCCTGGAAAGGTGAGCCTTTTCCATGTCAGAGTATACGACACCAAGTGAGAGGCGAGACCTGTGTGTTTTGTATTTTGGGAGGCAATCCCTAGGTAAAAAGTCCACACCATTGTCTCTGTCTGTGTGTCACAGCTGGTGTGACAAGGCGCCGGTGTGGGCCTATGGCCAGAGCCCACCTGGGCAGGGCCTAGGCACCTGCAGCCCCCCCCATCCCCACCACCCCCAGCTGACTGTACCAAGGATTAGCAGCCTCGTCACTGTGGGCCGAGTGTGCAGCTGCTGTGGCACCCCGACCGAGGCCACCCTCAGGGAGGTTCGGGGGTCACTGGTACACAAGCAGGACATTCATTGTCAAACGATAGCAGCGACAGAGTGTTCTGGGCCTCCCAGGTGCCCGGCCCAGTTAGAGGCACATTCTCCTTTGTAAAACTCACCAAAAGCCCTTGAAGAGTTCTTTTTTTTTTTTAAGATTTTATTTATTTATTTGACAGAGAGAGATCACAGGTAGGCAGAGAGGCAGGCAGAGAGAGAGGAGGAAGCAGGCTCCCCGCCAAGCAGAGAGCCCAATGCAGGGCTCGATCCCAGGACCTGGGATCATGACCCAAGCCGAAGGCAGAGGCTTTAACGCACTGAGCCACCCAGGCACCCCTCTTGAAGAGCTCTTGTCTTCTCCATTTTGGAGACAACATCACCCAGTCATTTCATCTCCAGCCCCCACCCCCGCCCCCACCGCCCCCTCCCCGGAGTTCTCTTGTTCTGACGAGGAAGTTTGCTCTTCCCTAAACTAGGCCGGAGCCGGGCTCTCATGCTTCGGACTTTTTAGAGTGGATGAAATGGGAGCTAGTGATCGCTTCCTTGAAGCTCTTAATTGTAGGAGGCAGCCTTCCCGCGCCGATCCTGCGAAGCGCCAGGTGCTACAGAGCTCAGCGGTGAGTTCCAGGGAGTCTCTGAGTCCAGGCGGCCGTCTCTGCCCGGAACCGATGCTGCCCAGGCAGCCCCGTGTGTTAGTGAGGACCCGGATGCTGGGTACAGAGCAGGAGGCGCCACTGTACGAGGTCTGTCCCCGTGGGATAGACCACGGGGTGGTGGAGAGAGGCTCGTGCCCGTGGCTCGTCATCACACGGTGTGAGAAGTGGGCAGAGAGGGATTCACAGAGAGCTCAGGTGGCGTGAGGACTGAGTGACCAGCGGGGCCTGGGGAAATCAGGAGGACGCCACCCAGGAGGTGTCACCTAGACTGACTCAAGAGGGAGGGCTGGGTTCCCCCGTGCCTGGAGTGAAGGGCATTCCCGGCAGAAGACCTCGCCTAGAAAGACCCAGAGGCGTGAAGGGGCGTGGTGTGGGGGGGGGACCGAGGCTTGGTGTGGACAAGCGCGGTCAGTGGTGGGATTTGGTGGGAGATGAACTTAGCGTAAGTCAAGGGCTGTGTGGGCAAGTGTTCTGGGACCGCAGCCTGGGGAGTGTGGATGGAAGTCTGGGAGTGAGGAGAAGCCATTAGGGCAGAGTGGCTCTGTGTTTTTTCCTGAGGGCTGGGACAGTGGGCCGGGGCCCCTGTGGAGGACATGTCCCGCTTGGTGGCAAGGAGATCTGCTGGGCACTGGCCTATAGTGTCCACGCTGGAAGTAACAGGGATTTGTCACCTAAGGCTAAAGCATCAAACGAAGGAAAGAGATCCTAATTCTGAAATCGATTTCTGAGGCCAAACGATCAGGACTTCTCCATTGATCGGTGGTCAAGGCTGGTGGTCAAGGCGGATTTATCCATCTGTAAATATCACACTGTTGTGTCCTTTCTTCCGTCCTGTGCAAAGCATCTCCCGGTTCAAATTCAGCTTCTCGTCCTCCCCACATTTCCTTCCTCTGCAGAAATCAGGAGAGCGCTACTGAAAAGTTGAGTACCAGCCCCCAAAGCCTCAAACCCATTAATGTTCTGAGTTACAGGTGGGTGAGGGACTCTTGTAGGCAATGTCCCCTTAAGACAGCAGCGTGCCCCTCAAAAGTTACAGTCCCCCACCATGGGTGCTGGTTATGGGACTGTTGGAAGGGGTTAATTCTTTTTGTTTTTAAAAGCTTCTTTTTTCTTAAAGTTTTTATTTATTTGTCAGAGAGAGAGAACACAAGCAGGGGGAGTGGCAGGCAGAGGGAGAAGCAGGCTCCCCACTGAGTAAGGAGCCCGATGCAGGACTCGACCCCAGGACCCCGGGACCGTGACCTGAGCTGAAGGCAGACGCTTAACTGACTGAGCCACCCAAGCATCCTGGGGTTAATTATTTTAAAAGTGATGTGGCAGTTTGTACAAAAAGTAATGCCTTGAGTGTGTAGATTCTCTTCTAACTGACCCTCTGAAAATGACACATAATTTGGTTCCTGTTTGTGTGGTGTCTCACCTTCTAAATACATCACGGGTCGGGAATGGTCTCCAACACTGAAAACTAGCCTGTGAACAGCTCTAGGCGGTCAGATTTTCGTTGTTCTATTCTGCAGGGCTCCTTCGGCAGACATTCTGGTCGTTCCCTTCTCCTGGGCACAGGAAATAAAGTTCAAAGAGGCAGAGAATATGTAGCTGGCTTAGTATTTCCGAATGCGCGACAGAGCCCTGTCGTAAATGCGCTTTTCTGGTTTCAAGTCCTGTGCCCTTTCTGGTTGATCATCCCGCCTTCCCCCTGCCCTCCCTGCCTGTGACAAAAAAATAGTTAAAAAAAAAAAAAAGTCCTCCGGCCCTCATGATATTGGTTGTTTATTCCTTATTTTTACTTCACGCTGGCTTAGTGGTGTGACCTCCCTCGGACTTGGACCAGACGGCTCGCCAGATGAGGCCGCCGTAACAAGCAACCCCAGGTCTCAGTGGCCTGTGGCAACAAAAGACCACGTCTCGCCCATGTGACGTATTAGCTGTGGGCGGCCGTGATGGCCATGGGGCCGTGTGTGGTCTTCGTCCAGAGAGTCCGGTGAGCGAAGCGGCCCCCGTCAGGTCGCGCCGGCCCCACAGCAGAAGACAGGAGCGCGGCGCGCGAACCACACGATCGCTTTTAACAGCGTCTCCGGCGTGGCACGTGGCACTGTCGCCGGCATCGCATTGGCCAAAGCGGCCCCCGCGGCGACACCTGCCATCAGTGGGGTGGGAGAGCACCCGCGCGTGGAAGGTGCTGGTCCCCCATCAGTCACGTGGCAGTGACAGAGGTGTGCGGTCCGCCCCACGGGGCGGGTGGACGGTGACGGGCAGCGACAGCTCGAGATTGCATGCGACTCCCAGGACCGCAGAGCGCGGTTCTGTCGATTCCCCCACGGCCGGGCGCCTGCACAGCGCCGTCACCATCTCTGGGGTTGCACCGGGGACTCCGTGAGCTCATCTCCAGACCTGGCCTCTGCGTGTGTGTGCTACTGTGAACACCTGCGGGTTGTCGCCAGTTTCTAACGCGGGGGTTTTGGTTTGGTTTGGTATCGTTTGGGGATTCTTTTGGTTGGTTTTTTTGGGGGGGTGTTCTTGGTCGGGGGCTTTTTTTTGGATTTTTTGCTCATAAAGATTTTACTTTTAGGCCATCTCTGCTCCCAATGTGGGGCTCAGACTTAACAACCCCAAGATCAAGAATCACACGGTCCACTGACCAAGCCAACCAGGCCCCCCATTGTTTCAGATTTAGAATAAACTACCTTTCTCTATCCATTTTTTTAAGATTTTTTTTTTTTAATTTGAGAGACAGACAGAGAGAGTGTGAAAGGGGAGAAGGTCAGAGGGAGAAGCAGACTCCTCGCTGATCAGGGAGCCTGACGTGGGACTCGATCCCAGGACTCCGAGATCATGACCTGAGCCGAAGGCAGTTGCTTAACCAACTAAGCGCCCTTCTCTATCCATTTTAATGCTTAGTGCAAAAAAGCCAAACTCAGCGTGGCAGAGATGGTGTTGCTGGGAGGGTCACTGTTGGGTCAGGGAGACTGGAGAGCAGCCACCCGGCTTCCTGCTTGGGCGGGGGGTGGGGCGCCCAGCTCGCTGCCGGGGGCGGCTGGAGAGCGTGGTGGGGCGCGTGCAGAGGGGAAAGATGCTTCTGGTGTGCTCGCTCCAGCCAAGGGGCTGTCCACACGTCATCGCATTCACTTCCGCAGGTAAAACCTGATGGATTGAGGCAAGTTGTCCCGCCCGCATGAGAAGGTAGCAAGCGCCTCCTGCGTGCTGTTGGGGAGGAAAGGCGGTGGAGACGGAAAGCATAGCGTGGGCTTTCAGGGAGCCCCACCCGCAGTCCTAGAACCCTAGGACGATCCCAGCGGATGATGGGAGTGTCCCGCAGGCAGGCGGTGGCGGGTAGATGGGTCAGCTGAGCCTCAAGGATGGGAGGAACATTCCAAGGAGGCGCCTTCCGGGCTGTGGGGAAATTGCTCTCCTCCGCGGGGAACAGGGAGTAACCGGGCGTGGCAGGAGGTGAGGCTGGTCCCTGGAGCAGAACAGGTTTTCCCCGGGGCCGGGGCCAGCGTGTGCCCAGAGCTTCCCTCTGCCCCAGTGCCACCACCTGTGCCCTTGCCCTTGCTCACCGTGGCTTTAAGGGCGTGGGGATGGGGGCAGACTCTCTACCTCCGGCTGTCTTTGCACATGAAGTCGTCGGAGTGTCTAGCCCGGATTCTGCTTCAGACCATCTGCGCCTTAAGGCCACTTCTCAGGGCCACCAGGTGGAGACCGGGCGCACCTGCCACAGACAGGGAGGCGGAGGGTGTAGTCGCAGACAGGATAGGCACGCCCCGTTCTCCGTGCTCTGACTGCGTGGACCCGCCCAGGAAAGCTGCTGAAGGTGACAAAGTCTCTGTCAGGTAGCTAGCCCCTCCATGAGCGCCTTAGCCATGTGACCTCCTCTACCTGCCCGGACCTGGGAGGTGGGTGCCATTACCCCCCTGTACAGATCAGGCCGGCCCCCCGAGCTCCAGGCTCAGAGAGCCCTGCCAGCCAAGGGACCCGGACACCCAGGTCCCCTTCGAGCATGGGTAGGTCTTCGGCAGGGTAGTCAAGGAGGCGGGAGCACGACATAGCGAGTCCCCAGCCGCGGTGTGGGGAAGCCCACCACGGGAAGCACGGAGCTGGGACAGGGAGAGGATTGGCCAGTTCCTCTCTGGGGCCCAGTCCTGGCTGAGGGTTGCCGCCCGTAGTGCATCGGAAGAGTGTGTGAGAGTAGAAAGTCTCAGAATGCCCCGAATCCACAAATCCTACCAGGTTCAGAAATCGTAATCGTATAAGAGGCCTGGGTCGGGGACCTCGTCGAGCAGAAACTCAGCCACACGTGGAGTACTCATCACCTCTTAAGAAACCTCATCGTCGTCGGGGCACCTGGTGGCTCAGTCGCTAAGTGTCTGCCTTCGGCTCAGGTCATGACCCCGGGGTCCTGGGATCGAGCCCCACATCGGGCTCCGTGCTCAGCGAGCCTGCTGCTCCCCCAATAGATAAATAAAATGTTAAAAGAATCCTCGCTGTCCAGTGGCTTCATGAATTAATGAAGCTCGTTGGCCTGACCTTGTTCTCTCGGGACTGGCTTTGAATTATCCTGCATTTGTGGCAAGGGGACAGGCAGGAAGGGAACCCAGAATCACGGTCCCTGTGTAAGCCTATCAGCTGCTCCGACCAAGTACCGCATACTGAGCCGTGTAAACAACACGCATTGATTTATTACGGTTCTGGGGCCTAGAAGGCCAAGATCAAGGCGTGAGCAGTATCAGTTCCTTCTGAGGCCTTGAGGGAGAATCTGCCCCAGGCCTTTCTCTTGGCTTCAGGTTTGCTGGTGTTCCTTAGTTTTTAGAGGTACCGCTTTAGTCTCTGCCTTCATGTTCACATGGGGTCCACCCTGGGGGTTTGACTATGTCTGGGTTCAGTGTTCCCCTTTCAGTAAGGACAGGGTCATAATGGATCAGGACCCACTCGAATAACGTCATCTTAACTTGCTTCCCTGCAGAGGCCTTATTTGTACATAAGGTCCCACTGATAGGTGTTGGGGACCAGGACTAAAGCCTCTTTTCAGGGAGCACGGTTCAAACCATAAGTTGAACTGTCCCCAACTGCTGTGTAACTCCTGCGCCCTCCCTGTCAACAACCCCGATGGGAGAAACGGGATCCTTCCGGATCCCATCCTTTGTCCACTACAGAGGAGGCCGCTACCCTTTGCACTGGGGGTACTGAGGAAAGCCCCCAGGAAAGCCAGGGACCCTCCCAGCACGGGTCCTGAGCTGAGCAGAGAAGCTTCTGTCGGTGCCTGGAGTCACAAAGAGTAGCCAAAGCATCCGACCTGTGGCCTGGGCAGAAACTCCCTCCCCGTGAGCCCATTGCTCTCCAGAGGGAACAGAAAGACCCAGAGCGCAGGGAGTGTGCCAGACGTCCGCAGACGGAACTCCAAGTGCACTTTCACTCAAAGCATCTGCACGCGGGGAGTTAAGATACAAATGAGATACTACTATTAAGACATTTTCCAAATTTTGCAGTAGATGCTGGAGAAGAGTCACACGTTATGATCGCACAGTCCGGAATTTTACATGTGCCTTAATTTGAGGTACACACATTGCTAACAGCTTTATTGAGATGTAATTCACGTACCGTCATTCACCCTTAGGAAGTCTGCAGCCCATTGATTTCAGCCTAGTCAGAAAGTTGTGTGACTGTTAGCGCAATCCACTGTAGAACGTCTCTTCGCCCCACAAAGCAACACAGCACCCCTAAGCTGTCCTCCTCCAAACCCCCCATCTTCTCCAGCCCCAGACAACCGCTAACCTACCTCCTCTCTGTAGTTTGCCTGTGTGACTACATTTCATTCAACTCTTTTATATTTTTTTTAAACTAAAAAAAAAAAAAAAGTGAAGGGAGCTAGAAACGAGACAGAGGATGACTTCTACTGGAGAGTGACAGAATTCGAATTTTTGTTTTCCTCTCTCTCTCTCTTTTTTATTTTTTAATATTTTTCTAATTATACAGTGAGCCCCTTTGCTAATACTCAGGGCCGGGGCGGTGGTGGGGGGGGGATACCATTTTATTGTAAAAATAAAGCAAGAACTGTCTTGTCCTTTTTAAGTCATCCTTGGGGATTATTCTGAACACTTCCACGGCACCTAAAGAAAATCACTGTCTTATTTTATGGGAGGAAAATGCATCTGAGTTCCCAGCAACTGACTTCAAAGGGAATTTTGGAGCGTGGCTGGCTGGGACTGGCAATGCTGGTTATCTCTGCCCTGGGTTTCCTGAGACCCGAGTCCTGCTCCCCAGCGTCTTCCTATCCCTCATCAGGTGGCCTCTCTCGGCCCTGAACAAATTGTTGGTTGGCTCCCGCGAGGGACCCTATAATTAAGTCACATCCTTTTGCCTCTTTAATAACATTGGAGGCAGAGCGTATAATTCTGCGAGGGGACAGAAGGAATATGTAATTTAGTGTCCTTTTCCTGAGCCAGTATGAAGTCGGTACATGTAGCATCTTGAATGTTTCAGGTATAAAAAGTGATCGGATGTTTCAACAAGTATGTTACGTGAGCAGAATACGTACCGAGTTCATAGCAAGCAAGGGCTCTTTGGATGTGTGTCTGGCACACTTGGGAGTGTCACGTGTCCCCTTTCGTTGACGAAGAGACGTTCCGCTGGCCCGGCTGGGTGCGTTCACCAATCCTGGCCACCGTCACGAGCCTGGTGCCTAAGCTAGAAACCTGGGGGCCGTCCTTGACTTGTCTGGTTCTTCTGTGCCTCCTATCAGCTCGGTTTGACCCCCTTTGAACGTCACCTCCTATGCGCACTGCGGGCCTTTTGTGGTTTGAGCCCTGCTCCCCTGCCTGGTCGCATCAGCCGAGTGTCCCCATTCGCATCCCAGCACACCCCCACATTCCATGGTGTTGGGGTGTGTTGTGACAGCCCCATTGTGGGTTCTCACCCTAGATCCCATGGATGGAACACAAGAGGACCCGTGAGTATCCTAAGGAGAGTACATCACTGTGCATGCGTGTGTTTTTAGAAGCAGGGCCCTTGGCCCTCATAAGATCCTTAACCAGGACCTGTGAACCCCCAGACTGAAGGGTTTGGCTCTGGGTGTTCGAACATGCAATGTCTCTCCTTCCCACCTGGTGAACTCCTCCTGCAGTTTCTGCTTAAATGTCACCCACTTGCCTGCTTGGTGGCCCTTTCTCAGGGTCCCCATGGCTCTGCTCTTCCCAAGTGGGATTTAGCCCCTTGTTTGCATACCTCTTCCCCCTGCTGGACCACGGCTCCTGGGGCTCGGGGCAGGCGTACTGCCAACTCTTGGTAAACACTCCCAGAGTAAGGACAGCAACCATTTTCTCAGCTGGGCCGTGGGACCAAGGGTCACACGTGGCTGCACAGCCCTGTTTCTGCCCCGCCACCCTCACCAGCTGGGCCCACGGGGATTGTCGCCCCTTCGTGTGTTTGCCACCATCTTCCCCGAGGGGAAGGCCCGGCTGCCTGGCATTTTCGTGAAGAAACCAGACTTCTATCTGCCCTGGGAACTCTCTAGATGCGTGATGATTTCTCAATGACCTCTTGACAAACTTTGAGCTCTTTGTTTTTCTTTTCCTTCTTTTGTCGCCTTTCAGATTGATGCACTGAGTAAAAGAAGCAAAGAAGCCGAGGCAGCCTTCTTGAATGTCTACAAAAGATTGATCGATGTTCCAGGTAAGCCCGTGCCCTTCCAGAAGCCGCCAGTGGGCGTTGTGTGTTGGTGCGTTGGTGGGTCTTGGGCTTATTCTTCTCGGCTTCCCTAAGGGAATTAGACCAGCAATGGCAGCTCCCCAGGAAGTTGGAAATTCTGGGAATATGGATTCTCGAAAACCCAGGCTTCGGATGGGTATGGAAATCAGATGCGCATCTGCTGAAGTTAACCATATAACTTCCCGTTGATGCCTTTGTAAGTGCAGAAACTCAAACCTGTGGGGCTCCCTTTAGCCTCGGTATGCAGTGCTCTGCATTCAGAGAAGAAACAGAACCCATGCCTGTGCCAGGCAGACATGGTGAACGTTCACACTTCTGGACTGACTGATTCCACCTTTGGGAATGGCCCTGGTAGGGCCCCTGGAGCGCCTCCTCCCTCCCAGGTCATCCAGGGAATTAGCATCCTCTGGCCAAGTCTTTCACTTAAGTTATAGCCAAGGGCAAGAGGTAGCCTGTTGGGGACATAGGTGGGTGGTTTCTTCTTGTAAAGGAACTAAAGAGTTAAGGTTTTAATCATGCTTGCTAGACATTCAGAGAGGGAATGGCTTTCCATTCTTTATATTAGAAAAGTGAAGTCGAATTCAGAGCACCTTGACCCACTGACCCCACTGGTCATCTTTTCCCGGGTGTTCCACTCACCTAGAAACCATGGGGAGGTGATGGACACGATCACACGGGTCCCAGCTCAGTCTTGGAAAGACTCAGACCAGAAAATCAGGAAAGTAGTGCGAACGTCCTCCTCTACAGACCAAGGAAGCCAAATTAGCAGCAGTTGGAAGTGCTCACTTACTCTTAGTAATCCTCTGAGCATTACCGACATGACTAGAGCTACTTTTAACAAAGCAGAGCAGAAGCAGACCTCCTTGGTGTCTGTACTTGAATTCCAGTTTGGGTTCACTAGGCTCGGCTCTCCCCTCTGGGAGTGGGAGTTAATGGAGGCCAAGCCAAGCGAGGGGTGGCGGAAAGCACTCTGGACACTCTGGACAGAGAGGAGAGATACGGATTCTCCCGCCAGGGCCTGTTGTGAGGTCTTGGTTACATTCCTTTTCTTCTCTGGCCCTCAGCTTTCTCATCTAGAAAATGGAATAAGGTAGGGGAACAGCCTAGTGATGAGAATGGTTTTCTTTCTTCTAACTTTTCACTGTTTTGGGACCATCTCCAGCCCTTAGTTCCAAAGTGCAGCCTTTTGATTTTCTTCAAGAGTTTGTATCCACCTAGGGGTTTCCCGACCACCCTGGGCAAGGCTTATGAGGAGGCTTCTTCAGGGTAACTAGATCATTTGGTGCCCGACGTGCACTATTTCTCAGAAATTGGCAGCTTGGTGGGCCTGCTTGCATTTTCTTTTTGCAAGTTGTGTGTGGATGACTTAGTTGAAAGGGGACAAGCTTGTTTTGCCTTTGCCAGAGACCCAGAGAGCCTTCAGCTGCTGTTTTCTAAATAACCTACGCTCTCTTTTTAAAAAATCCATTTGTCCCTGGGTCTTCCCTTAGTGAACTTTGTCAGCCGGGCAATCCCTTTAACAAGTTACTGGCTTTCTCGTTTTGCAGTTAGTCTCCATCTAAATTTCTCATAGAGGCAGTTTTTAAATCAACTCTCCTTTTTGCCTGAGCAGGCCTCATTTATAGACCTATAATTTTTATAGAATCTCAAGTATAACGCGGGTAGCTATTCTGTTTTTGTTGCTTTATATCGTACCATCAGCATTTTTCCCATATTGGTGATATTCTTCATAATTACATTTCTGGCTGGAGAATTCAAGTTGGCAGTTTCGGGATAAGGCGGTAGGAGCAAATGACGTTTGATGTTTTCTGTTAAGAGTAAAAGTCGATCAAAGTACATCCACGTGCCCTGTAAGATCGCTTTCACGCACCTCCTAGGTATTTCTTTCTTACAAATGCTGGGGTCTGACACATCCAGCAAGTTCTTTGCAAAGCAGGAATGGAGCTTGGAGCCCTCCACCTGGGTTTTGAAGTCTGCTTATTGCTCAGATGAAGTAATCCTGTGGCTGAGCCTTACAGGAAGGGCCTGGGCAACAGCCTCGCATTTACTGACAGGCAGGCAGGTGGGGGGAGTCCAGGGTTTCACTGTCTGTGTGCTTTCGGCCCCAGTCCACCTGAACCCAGAAACATCAGTGTGGGGGTGGAGAGAGTGTTAAATTCTGGTCATAAGAAAACAGCAACTTACGCGACTTCGGAAAAGTCAGGGCAGCTGTCGGGAATAATGGGGTGGGTATTTCAGCTGTGCATCCTATGGCCGAGCTCCAGGAGCCCGGGAAGAGCCGACAGCTGGCTCCGGGGAGAGGCGGAGACAAAGCGCCAGCAACTAAGGAGGCTGGCCCAGAAATCCGACAGAACCAACCCCCCCACCCCCCCATTCCCCATCCGAACATTTTTTTCTTTAGAGATTTTACTTATTTATTTGTGAAAGAGAGAGAGAGAGTGAGTTAGCAGGGGGAGGAGCAAAGGGGAAGAAGGAATGTCCGGCAGGTTCCTTGCTGAACGTGGAGCCTGATGGGGGGCATGACCTATGACCCTGAGATGATGACCTGAGCCAAAGCCAAGAGTCACTAGCTCCACCGACTGAGCCACCCAGGCGCACCCTCTCTTCCCACCCCTGCACCCCACGATGTGCAAATTTTATTTGTGTCTTATTTCATGCCTGCTGGTCCTACTGAGGAGCAGCTTTGCATTATCACTCTGTGCCCAGGGCTTGGAGCAGGGCCTGGCGTACAGCGGGTGTGATACGTGGCGTGCCCCAAGGTGTGGTGTCATCCCAGAGCCACCCAGGAGTCCTCCGCAGCAGAACTCACCGAGGGGCACACTAGTGGCTCTGAGAGCTCCATCCCAGCTCAGTTCTGAGTCCTCCGAGTGTCTGCTTACGTAGCCGGTAGCTCCTGGGCATGCCCCCCGAATGACTGATGGGCACCCCGAAACCACCCTGTGTCCGGAGGAAACCGGTTCCTCGCTCTGCGTCTCTCGGCGACCAGCACCGCCTTCAACCCAGCTGCTCACACGAGAGCACAGCGTCACCACGTCCTGGCCATTCTGCCTCCAGAATGTTCTCGATTCCATCCACTTCTCTCCACCCCCGCTTCTGCTCTCCGCTTCATAGTTCAGGCCACCCCCTCGTGTCTACCGCCTCTCAAAGTGAGTCTCCAGTCTTGTAGGAATGGCTTATCCTTCACCCCACAGGCAGGCCAGGCTCCATCACAGCGGATACCTTATTCCTGCAGGTGAACCTGAGACCCTCCTACGGGACCTCCCAGGTCTGTCTTAGCCCTTCTCTCACACACACACACACACACACACACACACACACGCGCACGCGCGCCCATCCCCAGCACCCTGCGTTTGCCCCTGTTACAACTCATGGCACTCCACTGTTTTCCCTTCTGGCCCGGCAGGGAGACGGGGATGGGGTCTTGTCCCTCCTCATTTTCCTACTGTCTCCCCCAGTGCCTGCCGTGTCGTGGAAACTCCATAAACATTGGTCGAATGAATCAGTGAAAGACACACCATTTCCTGCTGAGCCCGTGCAGTCTGCCGTTGTTCGCAGCAGACCGCGCTCCCGAGGCTGACAGTGGCCCCCGGGGCCACTCTGGGGGGAGAAGAAACACTGGGCCCTGTGGCTCCGCCCTCTCTCATCTTCCACGTCCCAGATCCCAAGCGATGGCCCTTCTCTTCGCCCAAGTACCTTCGTCTTCGAGACACTGAATAAACGTTTAGATACATAATTGTCCTGATGAGTCCCCCAAACAGTTGAAATAGGTAAGACCCCCCCCCCGCAAATTTACCATCTTCCTCGTTTGCCCCCAGACTATTCTTCATTCCGTGGTCCATTTTGAGGGCATCTTAAGATGCTTTTTATCGGAAATACCCTGCTAACTTTGGCCAAAGCACGCCCTCTTTCCGCACTGCTGCGACGCCTCCCTCCCTGGGGTGAGTTGGTGAGCGCCTCGGAAGCTGTCCCTTCCCTGGGTCCCAGGAACCACGCTGAGCCCCAGGGTTGGAGTCAGGAGCGAATCAGCCCGATGGCTTCTTGTTTCCATGGACTTCGGAGGGCGGGGGAATGTGGGCATTAAAAGCAACCACACACATAGCAATTAAAGTGTAGGTATGACAAGTATTTGGGAGGTAACGCCCACCGGGCTTGGAGTGGAGCTCAGAGAGGGCGGGGCAGGGTCCCAGGCAGCCGCCCTGGGCAGTGACAAGAGGGGCCAAGGACGATGTCATCTAAACAGAAACACTGTCCCTGGTCAAGGGGCCGCTGCTAACAGGCCCCAGTAAGGGGTGCACACCCTCGTGGTCACCTCGCCGGGGAGGCAGGCAGGAGCCTGGTAGGGGATGGGACGGATTCTGGGCTTCATCTCACAGGCAGAAACAGGGGACGGCTTGTGAGCAGGGAAATGACACTCCGATGGGCTTAATAAAAATGTTGTCCTGATTGCAGTAGGGACAATAGATCGGAAAGGTGCCCCAAGGGGACATGGGGAGGGAGAGATGAGGTCACTTGGTTTCGGGTGGCGGGAGTAAAATTAGAGGCAAATATATGGATTTCGCCTGCACGAAGGAGGTAGAGGGATGATTGAGCAATGTGACGGGGCCAGCCCTCACCAGGACGCGGTGGGGTGTCGGGGCTTATACATGGTTTCCTCTGGCTTATTAATGGAAAGGAAGACCAGCAGGGGCAGCTGGGGGCTCAGTCGGTTAGGCGTCGTCCAGCTCTTGATTTTGGCTCCAGTCATGATGTGAGGGTCGTGAGATCGGCATCGGGCTCCACGCTCAGCGGACAGTCTGCTCGAGACTCTCTCTGTCTGTCCCCCTATCCTCTTTCTCTCTAAAATCAGTCAGTCTTAAAGGGAAGACCAATAGACAGTTGGCAGGATGAGCCTCTCTTCCCGACTTCTAGTATCGTCTCTAATCATTGTTCTAATTGAAAGTGGCCTTTGCCTTTATTGTCAATGAGAGCGGTTTTACCTTTCGATTCATAAATAAGTCAGGATTTTACTACGTTTGTCAAGATGGCTTCATCTGTCAGTTTCATCACAGACGTGTTTTATATCATACTGTTCACGGTCAGCCTACAGGGGTAGCTTCAACTTGGACATATTGACGGTTTTTTATTTTCTTTTAATACACCTCTGATTGAGATTTGTATTTATTACTTGGTGCTGAGCTCATGAAGACGTCACAGCCATCTGTCAACAGCATGACTTGGTAAGGAGACCTGGGCGAGGCGCCCCCAGAGGGGGAGTCCCTCCGCGGCCGGTTCACTCAGGAGGCCAGCGTCCCCCTGCGTGGGTGGGCATGTGTTTGTGGGTGAGAGCCAAGTTCACTGAATATTCATCAACAGCAGTGACCCTGAGTGTGCAAGAGAAGGTTCGAGACGTGCTGTTTCTGAAGTCCTAAAACATATTCCCTCGGCCAGCACTTCCTAGCGGTGCTTTTTGTGCCAAGCCCTAGAGCACATAAGGCGCAAACGGGATGGAGCCTTGACCTTCGCCTGCCCCTGGCTGGTTCCTTTCTGCCTGGTGGGAGATTGCCCATTCTTTGGCAAAATACTTCCACAATTAAACAGGCTAAACAGGCAGCCTCCATCCCTGACTTCAGTGGAAGGAAAAATAAATGGTTCCGCTCTTAAAGTGTGATCCTCGCCCATAGCTGGAAATATTTTAGAGCGACCTCTCCAGAAGGCTCTTGCAGAGCTGGACTGGTGCCGTATCTTGAGCAGAGTTATGGTGTGCGTGATCTGCCCGGAATTAACCTGGCGTGGGTGACTTGCTCTTGCTTCTTGGTACTTTTCAGATTATTTTTCTCCCCACAATGAGCATGTGTTTATCTGTATAGTCGGGGGGAATGCATAAATCAGAACAATCACATCTTCATCTCTGAATTGCCCTTATTAATAGAAAACAGCTCAGAATTGAAGCACTAGTCGGTTGAGTGTTTGTAAGACACCAATTTGTGTAAAACACAATTGTGACTTCTCCGTCTCAGTAACATCTTGGCAACGGGGTCTTTTTGAAGTTTAGAAAACAGGGAGAAGAGACCAAGGGGTGGAGCTCCCACCTGTACACGAGGGGCCCAGAGGCTTTCCGCATTGGGGACTAGATTCACCCTAAGAACCTCTGTCTGCAAGTTCCCGTCGCCTTCTTACCTCTGTCCGCGCCGCCCCCCCTCAGCCCCCAACAGAGAATCATCTGTCACTCCTTGCTAAGATGTGGTTTAGGTCTTACAGACACAAACCCTTCAAACACAAAGGCAGTGCCTGGAAGGGTTTATTTTAAGATTTAAATCTGAGGAAGCACATTACCAGCGATATAAAATATTCATTGGCTCATGCAACACTGCTAGAACTCCGTGTTTCACGAGTGCCTGCCCTCCCTTGATTTCCACGGAGCAACTGGACTGCAGGTGTGAGCCGAGGTGTTGGTCTGCAGAAGTCTTGAAGGAGAGTGGGCGAAGAGAGGCCCCTCGGTTTTCAGAACCCGCTCGAAAATGCCCCTGCTCCCAGGTGCTCCTCTGGGAGGCTGTAATTTGCATTTGGGAAAGCCTGCCCTGGTAAATATCCCCGGCCGCCTAGCGTTTGAGGATCCAGAAATAAAGTAGAACGTCACCGTTTTTGAGAACTGCTTTTTAATGCGCCTCCGTAAGAAGACAATAATCGTCTGGGCCTTTGTGCCCGACACTCCAGGTTCGAGGGAGGACACACCATCATTTAAAATTGGAAAATACCATGACATCCATCCTTCCTCCTTCCCCGCCTGCCCCTGACCAAGGATCCCGATGGCAAGACTCTTGGAAAAAAAGAAACGGTATCTGAGGATCTAGTTAGAAACAGCCCTTGCTTCTCATACCAGCATTGAAAAGGACGCACTCCTTGGTGGCATTTTTTAAGACTGTAGGGATGTGGCCGCTCCTGCCTGATCCTGCGAGGCTGCTCCAGTCCGTGTTTTCCAGATCTCCTGGTGTTGGCAGCCAAGCTGGTGCCCAGGCCCCTCCAGCGAGAACTCTGTAACCTCGGGATCCCCTTTGCACATACGCAGTTTACCTTCCTAAAGCATTTTCATTCACACGCGAGAATCAAGCACCAGCCAGCACCCTGATGAGCAGAAGAGGAACCAGGACCAAGCCATGAAGGCTGCGGGTTGCAGATGCCCTCCTGTCTCTCTGCTGGCCCAGAGCTGGTCCCGAAGCAGCCTGGGAACCAGAGGCCAAGGGACAGTCACACTCTGCCCAGCCCTGGGGTCACCGTAAACCAGACAGGGAGATGCTTCTCTACTGCCCTTGCCCAGCTTTACGCAGATTTGGGGCCCGATGAGCATCTTCGTTTTGTGCACCGGAGGTTTGCTGGCCGAGGCATCGCTGCATGTTCAAGAAAGGCAGACGTGACAACATGGGCTTCTGAGCGCCGACGGCCACGTCCGCCTGCCGCCTCTCCTCCTCTGGGCTCTCCCTCCGATCGGCTTCCCGGCCCCTCGACACAGTGCGGGGACTCACCAGCCGGGCCTTGGGGATCCTGGGCTCGCTCGCGCGGGGAGGTGTGTCGCCTCTTCCCCCCTTTGCCGTAACCGGGGTGGTCCTGGCACACTTGATAGCTAGACAGCTTTTCATCAGTTGCTCATCAGCATGCTAATTGCTGTATGACTAATTATGCCCTGAATTCCAGTTGATTTTCTTAATGAGACAGCTGGGTTAATTATGTAATCGTATGATTACATTAGCCTAGAGTGCCCCGGCGCAAAGGAGCGTCTGCTGCGCTGTGATGTCATCGCCGGGATGGCACTCACAAGGGGCACATTCATCCCCCTCCCCCACCCCCCGATGGTGGGGGACAACCCCGCTGCCCGCAGCACTGTCTGCGTAGACGTGGGCTTGGTTTTGGCGAGGTGGTTCTTGCCAGTCCTCGTGGTGTCTCTGGAGAGGCAGCTCAGCCTGTCCACACCCTCCCCAGCGCACCGGGGCCCCGCGAATCAGAAGCCCTGCTTCCCAGCCTCGACCGTGCTCCATGAAGGCCAGCGGCGTCCTCCTTCTAGAACGTACCCTGCCCCCATATTGAGTTTTATCAGAGCGTGCCAGCACTCCCTTTACAGTGACGCTGAGAATCCAAAACAAGAAGACCAGAGGATGTCAGTTCACTTCAAGTTTGAAGAACACAGACGAGCCCCTCTTCCCCATCCGTGTTCTGTTTCATACCTTGTTTCCACCCTGATCTCCGCACACCTCAGACCTCACTGAGAAAGTATATGTGATCAGAGGAGGGTGACATCTGCCAGCCCCTGGCCAGCTCTCTACTCCCCGTGAGAGCAAAACTCCAGAGTCAGTTATGCCTGCTGACCTTCCCCCACTCCCATACCGCCCCCCACATGCTACACTCCTTCCCGACACCACAACCGCCTCTTCCTTGCTGGGCTCCAAATGTGGGCAGTTCCCAGTCTCTGACGAGCCTTTTTCTTTTCTGCATTTACATTCTCTCCCTAAGTAACTTCCTGTGTGTTATCTTCCAGATGCCACCACCGGCCTCATCCGGGCCACCATACCCTCTCGCCCCACTGGGCTCTCCACCTTTCCTGTCCCATCTCCCGGCCGTCCTTTGCACGGCAGCTGGATGGGTCTAAGTCAGTGTCTCCAAACTACTTTTGTTCGTGTCCCCCGAATCTTGACATCATACCCCTTGCCTGTGCTTATGCATTCACTTGTTTAAATGACAGACATTTGTTAATTAGAGGAATGTAGCAAATACATTATAAATCACAAGGTGAAAATGGAATTAAAAGATGTGATGAAGAATAAAAACGACTTCAAATTTATATTTTCTCAGCAGTACAAAAAACTTTGTGCTCTCCCAAAAATACCGTATTTTAAAGTCAGCTTGATAGAGGCATGATTTGCAGACAGTAAGACGCACTGATCTCAAGTGTACAGCTTGATAGCGTGCCCACCCTCCCAGTCAAGACATGGAACCTTCCCATCACCTCCAAAGTTCCCTGCTGATCCCAGACCCCAGCAACCACCGATCTGCTTTCTGTCAGTTTCAATCAGTTTCACTATTTCCGGCGTTCCACATAAATGGAGACCTTGGCATGTTCTCGTCTGTGTCTGACTTCTTCGCCTCAAAGTGCTGTGTTGGGGATCCATCTGTGTCGTCATGGTCCTCTCCTTTTGCGGTGTGGAATGGTGTCCCACCGTGTGGGTAGTAACGTGCTTGTCCATCCACCTGCTGATGGACACCTGTATTGTTTCCGGCGTGAGGGCTGCTGTGAGTAACTCTCTATAAGCATTCATCAGCAGCTGTTGTGTGGGCATACTTTTTAAATACCTAAGACTAGGGGCGCCTTTGCGGCTCCTTCGCCTAAGCATCTGCCTTTGGCTCAAGTTGTGCTCCTGGAGTCTGGGATTGAGCCCCACATTGGGCTCCCTGCTCAGCGGGGAGTCTGGAGTCCACTCCCTCTTCCTCTGCCCCTCTCCCTGCTCATGCTCGCTCTGTCTCTCTCTCATAAATGATCAAAATCGTATAAATACATAAATACAAACACATACATAACTACCGAGGACTGGAATTGCTGAGACATAGGGCGGGCATGCAGTTACAGGTGCAAGAAACTGCCAAGCTGTTCTTTCAAAGCAGTTGTGTTATCTTATCCCCCGGCAGGAAACCAGTGGGCGTTCCGGTTCCTCCACATCCTCTCCATCAATTGGTGTTGTCAGTCTTTTCACTGCTAGACATTCCACAGAGAGTATAGCCTATATTGTTGTGATTTTAATTTGCATTTTCCTGATGACTGATGATGCTGACTATTTTTTCATGCGCCTTTTGGTCATTCTTAGATCTTCACTTATAAAGGGTTTAAAATCTTTTGCCCATTAAAAAAATGGATCGTCGTATTACTGAGTTGTAAATATTTTATATATTCTAGACACAGGTCCTTTGTCAAATATATGCATTGCAAATATTTTCTCCTCATACGAGGATAAGGTTTTGCTTTAATAAAGCCCAAGTTACTCTGATTATTATGGTCTGGGTTTCTTTCTTTTTATGTTCTAAGAAATTATTGACTAGGCTCTTTTTTTTCTTGTGGTTTTCAGTGAAGTTATATAATTTTTATCTTTTACCTCTAGGCCGATAATACATTTTGAGTTAGTTTCTACGTGTGGTTTGAGATTAAGGTCAAGTTCCATTGAAAATTAATGGACAATATGTGTGTGAGATGTTGTCTGGATCCTCTTTTATATATATAATCTATGTATATAGACAGACATGTATGTATCTATCTGTATATATATAGTAAAGGACCATCTATTTTATTTCATTGTTCTGTGTGTCTGTCCTTATGTTAATATTACCCTGTCTTGGTTACTAGAGCTTTACAGTCAGTGTTAATCAGGTAATATAAGTTCTTTATCTTTGGTCTTCTTAAGATTTTATTTATTTATTTATTTAGTGTCAGAGAGCGAGCAAGCGAGAGAGCACACATGTGGGCATGTGTGCCCATAAGTAGGGGGAGTGACAGGCAGAGGGAGAAACAGACTCCCCACCGAGTGAGGGGCCTGATGTGGGACTCAATCCATGGACCCCGGGTTCATGACCTGAGCCAAAGGCAGAGGCCACCTATGTATCCCTGGTCGTCTTTTTACACGTGTGTGTCCTAGAATTTTAATCAGGGTTCCTCTATAGATAATCTTGGGAAAATTGACAATTTAAGACTACCAAATCTTTCCTTTCAAACATGGTGTTTTTATTTAAGTCTTTTGTGATTTCCCTCAGGAATATTTTATAGTTCTCAGCATACAGGCCTGGCACATATTTCATCCAGCATAACCCCAAATAGGCCATGTTTTTGGATGCCATAGTAAATAGTATTTCCTTTTAATTTTCTTTTCCATTTGTCACTTTTATATAGAAATGCACTTAATTTTTATATAATAGTACTATATTTGTGGCCTTTTCACACTCACCTATTATTTCTAAAAGCTTTTTGGTAAATTCCTTGGGATCTTCTATCTTGCATGTTCCTTGTGCGCTCGAAGAGATTGTCTACTTCTTAGATGTTGGGTGGAATGTTCATAAATACCAGATCAAATTGTTTGGTAGTGTTATTGATGTGTTCTGTATTTTTTCCAATCTGTAATGTCAAATACTTCTTTTTCTTTTTCTTGCACTGGCTTGGACCTCAGGTGTGACCATGAATAGAAGTAGAGGAAGCAAACATCTTGCACTGGTCCCACCTTTAGGGAAAAGCATTCAGTCTTTCACCATTAAGTATGATGTTGGCTGTGGGATTTTAATAGAAACTCTTTATGGGGTTGAGAAAATGCCCTTCTATTCCTACTTTGCCAAGAGTTTTTGTCATGAATAGATACTGAATTCTCTCAGATTTTTTCTGCATCTGTTGAGGTGATCATACAATTTTTTACCTTTCTGCTCTTCATATGGTGAAGTTATGTGGTTGATGGTGTGATGTTAATCCAGCCTCGTCTTCCTAGGATAAATCTTGGTTATGATGTGTTGTGGTTTTTAGAATATGCTGGATTCGATTTGCTAATATTTCATGAAGAGCTTCCACATTTATGTTCATCAGGAATATAGGACTGTGGTTTTACAAAATGAGTTGAGAAGTGCTGCCTCCTCTTTCTCTATTTGCTGAAAGAGTTGGTGTTAGATATCTATCCGTGACACCAGTATTCTATTACACCATCTCTGTTATGGTGTAAGATATCTATTGTTCTTCTCTAAAACTTCTCTAGTTCACCAGTGAAGGCATCTGGGCTTGAGGTTTTCTTTGGTACAAAATTTTTCATTATAAATTTAACTTCTTTAACATTTAAAAGACTATAAAGGGGGCGCCTGGGTGGCTCAGTGGGTTAAAGCCTCTGCCTTCGGCTCGGGTCATGGTCCCAGGGTCCTGGGATCAAGCCCCACATGGGGCTCTCTGCTCAGCGGGGAACCTGCTTCCTCCTCTCTCTCTCTACCTGCTTCTCTGCCTACTTGTGACCTCTGTCTGTCAAATAAATAAATAAAATCTTTTTAAAAAATAAATAAATAAAATAAAGGACTATTAAGATGTTTTATTTTTTCTTGGGTCAGTTTTGGTAATTTTTCAGGGAACGATCCATTTCATGTAAGTTATCCGGTTTACTGGTATAGTGTTGTTCATAATATTTTGTTATCTTTCAAGTATCTGTAGGATGTGTAGTGATACTTTCTTTGTCATTTCCAATCTTAGAACTTGTGGATTCTCTCTTTTTTCTTCTTGATCATTCTGGCTAGAGGCTAGTCAGTTTTAATGATTTTTTTAAATTAAGAACTAGCTTTTGCTTGCCTTACTTTTTCTCTTTTCCCCCCTCTGATTTAAGTTTTATTACTCTTTGTTTTTACTGTTTACCATCTTCTACTTACTTTGGGTTTTATTCACTCTTCTTGGGGTGGGGAAGTTACGTCATTGATTTATTCTGTTGTGGTTGCAGGAAATGCATCATACGATTTCTGTTAAGTTTATACAATGATTTTCTTTATCCCTAGTAATATTTCATGTCCTAAAATTTCCTTTGTCTGATTTGAACTTAGTCACTCAAGCTTTCTTTTGATTAATGTTTTCATGTTTGATCTTTTTTCTGTGCTTTTACTATTAACCTGTTTTTTGTTACTATACTTAAGTTGCATTTCTTATAAACAGCTGTGCTTTCCTTTATTGTCCAATCTGACAATCTTCTTTTTAAGTGGAACGTTAGGTCTTTTACATTGAGTATAATTATGGATAAAGTTGGGTTTAAGTCTGCCAACTTACTGTTTGTTTCCTACTTGTGTTACCTGGTTTGGATTATTTTTTTCCTGCTTCATTTGATTATTTTTTATGATCTCATTTTACCTCCCCAATTGTCTTGTTATCTGTAACTCTTTGTCTTATTTTTTCAGTGATTACTTAGAGTTTACAATCACCATCTTTAATTTATTACACTGTACCTTCAAATAATATTATACTACTTCTCATACAATGGAAGAATCTTCCAGTACACTTATTTTCTCTCTCTAGTCCTTTGTGTATCGTTATTCATTTTATTCCTAATGGTACAGTACATTGTTACTATTTTTGCTTTCTTCTTTCACCTTAGAAAAATATGGAATGCCTCTCAAATTTCATGTCATCCTTGTGCATGGCCAAGCTAATCTTCCCTATACTGTTCCAGTTTTAGTATATGTGCTGCCGAAGCGAGCGCTACTATCTTTGCTTTTAAATAGTCAATGATCTTCTTAGGAAATTAAAAATGGGAAAAATAGCATTTTATTTTTATATATTTACCATTTCTGGTGTTGTTTATTCTTTTGTGCACATCCAGGTTTCTGTCCAGCACCATTTTCTTTCAGTCTGTATCTTCTCCCTTAACATTTCTTACAGTGTGGGCACGCTGTGAGCTGTACCAGCTTTCTTTCATCTGAGGGGGAAAAAAAGCAAAACTCAACCTCATTTTTTTGAAAGACATTTTTCTTGGGTATAAAACTGTACATTGGCAATTTTGGGTTTATTTGTTTGTTTCTCTCTCTGTCTCTCAGAACTGGCCTGCTTTATTTTTGACAGGAGGTCCCTAGTTAGTCTTAATTTTCTTCCCCTGCGCAGAACAAGCCTTCTCTTCTCTGGCTTTTAAGATTGCCTTTTTATTCTTCTTTTCAGCAATTTGTTGAGGTTTATTGGTGTTCTGTGTTTAGCCTATTTGTAATTTGTTGAGTTTCTTGGAGTTTCATGTTTATAACCCTTACCAAATTTGGAATATTTCTCCCCTGTTTCTTCAGATCTACTCCTTGCCCCTCTCCAGGACCAGCATTAGACCGCCTGGTACCATTCCGTAGGTTGCCGAGGTTTTAGTAACTTTTTTCCTGTTCAGACAGTTTCTATGATTGTGTCTGTGAATTCACTGATCTTTATTCTTTTGCAGTGTCTAATCTGGTGTTAAGCCAATTGAGGGAATTTTTTTTTTTTTTCCATTTTGGACGTTGTATTTCAAGCTCCAGAATTCCATTTGATTCTTCTTCATAGCTTCCATTTCTCTCCTCATTGTGTTCATATTTTTCTTTAAATCCTTGAACAGGCTTATAATAGCTGTTGACGTCGTCATCAACTAATCCCATTATCTCTTGTCATTTCTAGTTCTGTTTTTATTAACTTATCTCCCCCCACCCCACCCCCCGATTATCCTATTTCTTTGCATTTTTTGCAGTCATTTTTGTGGCTGAGACATTTTCGTAGAGGACGTTGTTTTTGCCTATACATTTAGATGATGATGGGAATGTTTCCAAATACCTACTTCTGAAATGCTACCACTATAGCATGAGCTTCTTTCAAGAAGTGGGTTTTTTCCCAGTAAGTATTAAAACATCAACTAGGGGGCGCCTGGGTGGCTCAGTGGGTTAAGCCTCTGCCTTCGGCTCAGGTCATGATCTCAGGATCGAGTCCCGCATCGGGCTCTCTGCTCAGCAGGGAGCCTGCTTCCCCCTCTCTCTCTCTGCCTGCCTCTCCGTCTACTTGTGATTTCTCTCTGTCAAATAAATAAAACAAAATCTTTTTTTAAAAAAATCAACTAGATCATGTGTTTGTTTTTTCAAAAATGTCTGCAAGGTAGCGTACTACTGATAGCCATCTGCCATCAGAGAACAGGGCAGCTAATGTGGAACGTTTAACTTTTCAAAAGAAAATTGCGTAACTCGTCTTTAAGCCTAAAACTCTTAAATACTTTGCCACTAAACCAACAAGCCTTTCTTTGGTCCTGAGTACTGCAGTTTTCTTCTTGTGGGCCAGAGGCTTACCTTGCCAGCATCCTCTGCTGACGGGTTTTCCCTTCAGGAGTAGAACTGAATACAAACTTGATTCAGACGTTGTATTTTTAGTGAGACTGGTGTGCTACTTACCGTGTCGGTGGTAATTGGTATTTTCAGATTCAGAATTCTGTTTGATTCTTCTTTATGTCTTCTCTTTCTCTCCTTAACTTTGTTTGTATTCTTCTTTAGCTACCTAAACACAGGCCTCAGTCACTGACGATGTGTCCCTTGAAGTCCTTCTCTTCCTTTGACTGCAGCCTTGCTGGCTTCTCTCTGTGCCTGGAATATGCCACATTCACATCCGCCTCCGGGCCTTTGCACTGCTCTTCTCTCTGCCAAGAGGCTTCTTTGGCACCCACATCTTAATCTCATCTTTGGCACCCACATCTTAATCTCAGTGCCACCTCTTCCAGGAAGCCCTCCCTGTCCATATGTCTCCAGGACCCATTCCCTGTTCCCACACCCTGTTTCCTCTCATAGTCCTGCTTGGCAGTGCTTGAAAGTATTTTGTTTTGCTTAGTTTTGCTTTTTGTCCATTTCCTTCATTTCAGTAGAATGTCAGGCCTTTGAGAGCAAGGGTTGGTCTTCTTACCGCCATGCCCCCCACCCAGCACCTAGAATGGTCCTGACGTCATAAAACTTAACACGGGCACCGGCAGTCGGACTGAAGTGTTCTCCTGGCCCTGCCTGGCGCTTCCGTGCCCACTTGCTGCATCTTCCACCAGGCCTGATTGCCCCCACGGTCTCCACAGGTCTAAACCCTATCACCTCCTTAAAAAAAAGAAGAAAAAGAAAAAAAAAGTTTACCTTTGCCAGTTGTCTCCATCCGGGAGTAGTCTCCAGCTCATCTCGCCAGTGTCGCCCTCTTTGCTTTCCCTTTGGTCATTTGTGAACTTGCTGTGTCTCTCCCGTGAGGCTGGTCCCAGCTGATGCTGCCGCACGTTCGTCCCCGCGCCTCACCCGGGCCTTGCCCGGAGCAGAGAGATGCGTAGGAAATACTTGTTAAATTAGTGCTTGAAGAGACAGTATAATTTAGTTGGCTGCCAGTTCAGGAAGCAGAAATCCTAATTAGAATTGTGCGTGCCTGTTTGCCTCCGACTTCTCTCCTCCCCCCCACCCCCCACCCAAGTCCCTGGGTGGGATGCCAGCGCCCCCTCCCCCGACCTCTGACTGTGACGGCTGGAATTAATGAGGTCATGTTACATGTACTTAGGAGAAGGTGCTGGGTAAATACAGGTGATGGCATTGTTGTTGTTTGTTGTAATTATGTTCTGGGTCTTGTGTTGCATAATGAGCTCCATAATGCCTCAAAGAGCGTTTTAGGAATTAACTATCAGATGATTGCAAAACACTTTGCAAGTTTGTCACGTTGGGTGGATGGAACCAACGATCAAGCCCGTTGAACTGGAAGAGGCAAGGAGACGGGTTTGCAGGATTTGGTGTGTTCTCTGGCCTCCATCAGACAATTCCCTAATTGAGCTGCCGAGGTCGGAGGCTTGTGACATTCAGAATGAGACCCAACAATACTTGTGTGGGGTTTAATGGCCCTGGGAGTCATTAACGAGACAAAAAGCCATGATTTCCCCTGGATTAACATACAGGTTGGGGTTCGGAAGCCGAGATTCATTGTTTTGGTCTCCAGCCCAAAATGCTAGAGTCATTATATTGTCATGTGGTAATTAGCTGTTCCTTTAATACAAGTAATAAAAATTAAGCCTAAGAGCGACTTCAGCAATGCCTTTTACATAATCCAAAACAATATTCAAATGCTGGAGGCGTCTAGTCGTTCAACTGTACCGTAGTAAAGTTTGAAGTTTAATACATAGAGATGTTTGAACATTGAGTTCATTCTTTATTCTGTGACCAGTTTTGCTACTTAGGCATTAACCTTTAATAGTGTTAAATTAAATATACATGCCTAATGAATAATTATGAGATTGCCAGAATTTTCATTTACAATGTAATGCTTTGAAATTTTGTCTAAAGGTCTAGTTCCCATTCACTTAATAATGTGCGTGTTATTTTTTATATGTCACTGAGTTCCTGGCTGAATCGAACGAGGGAAGCTATTTTTTATTCGAAGCAGACACAGTGGGTCCTGGCCTTTTAAAAGGAATGGACTAGAAAAGTTGTCGCCAGAAATTTTCGGGACGGAGAGGGCAGGACACTAGCTTAGCTCTTTAAAAATATAATTTGTACGGGCAGCTGTCTGGAAAACCTCCATGCGCGAACGTTAATAGAATTTTATCCAAGTGCAGTGGTTCTCCTTCTCAATCCTTCCCTGACCTCTGTGTCAAGTTCAGATGGGTGTTCTAGATGAAGAGGGCCCTGGGCGGACTGTCTCTGTCCTTCAGGCCTTTTGACCGGTGTGGGGCCACAGGGAGAAGGAAGGGTGGAAAAGGCGGGTGTTGGAGGTGGGGAGATAGGAAAGTACCCTGGAGAAGCGTGAAATGAAAGAAAAAAAAGGACAAAAAACACGGCACCTGGAATGTTCTGAGGAATTCTGCCTCTGGGTTATCACTACCCCCTACTTATAAGGACCCGTCTCCCCAGAATAGCTTTTGAAATCTAATTTAATGTAAATATTTTAATGCTGATTAAAATAATAATGCAGAGCCACAAATGAGAAAGTGACATAGTCATAAACTGTGTAGACACCCGGGATAAATGCCCCCCTCCGGCCCCAGGGGTCGCGTGACAGCCAGTGCTGTGTTAAAGCCCCGCACGCAGGTCCACCGCTACACTGGACATTCCCCAGGGCCGGCCTCTTTGTAAACTCTGCGGAGACACTGGCATCTCGCAGGGCTCCTGGCTCCTGGCGGACTGGCCGACTCAGGCATGGGAGATCTCCCCTCGCTTCCAGGAACCGAGGGTGGTCTGAAAAATTAATGACTCTGGTATTTGAAAATCAAGTGCGCTCTTGAATATATGCCCTTGTTGATGCTCGGGGCCCGGTGTTTAGCATTCCTGCCGCAGAGACTAAATCTTCGCAGCCACCTCACAAGTGAGACTGGCGTCCATACCAGAAATATCTCCAGTAATCTCCTCTAAGCCCAGCGGACTGGGTTATTCCACGCGGACCGGCCGAGAATTCTAGGGGAGGCGCTCGCCCGGTGCCCAGCAGGTGGACCAGACGCACCTTTCTGGCAGCAGAGGAAAGAACGGAGAGCATCAGCGTCTCCCCACCGCACGCTGAGTTAGCAATAGAGTCAAAAGGCCAAGAGTCAGTATTCCAAGTTCCGTGTCTGCAGTCTGGAATTTGAGGGGAGAATCCAGTTTTGTGTAGGTCCGTCTGATCGCAGATCACACACCGAGTTGGCCTGCAGGACGTCATGCGACCCGTGCAGGTGCGGTTTCCCGCATCCGCACTGTGACCCGGGGAGTCTCGCCCCTGCAGCTGGGCGGCCCACCACGGAGCCGGGAAACCCTGGCCAAGCCACTGTGCTCCCAGGAGCTTTAGTCCCACCTGTGAGACAGGAACACGACATGCTGTCACATCCCCTCCCTGGGATGGTGGGGAAGCTCCAGTGAGAAAACATCCTTCAGGGTATCCGTGACGGCAAGATGCTGTCAGGGCATCAGTGGTGCTTCCAGCCTCCCAAGCATTATAGGAGACTTGAGGCTTCTGATGCCTCCCCTTGCCTCCACCACGTGTGTCCCCTTCCTGTCCATCAGCTCGAGGACCCAGAAATCCTCCGAGTGTTGCACCATGCCAGAGCTGTGGGCAGATCCCAGTACACCCGTGGCCACTGCCACACCACAGCCACAAACTGTGGCCCTGGAGGCTGGGGCTGCGTGCCTGTCCTTTGTAGGCAGCAGAGAAGCATCCCTGGCCTGTCACCTGGGGCTCTGCAGGGGGGCAGAGAAGCCTCGGGGGAGCCAGGGGAGGCTGACCTCCTGGGCCCCGCCGTTGGCCCGCTCCGGGCCATGAACGTGGCTGGTCTGTGCCCAGAGTGGGGTGACGTGCATTGTCCTGTCCCGTAGATCCCGTGCCTGCCCTGGACCTCGGGCAGCAGCTCCAGCTCAAAGTGCAGCG
Source organism: Neogale vison (assembly GCF_020171115.1). NCBI lineage: Eukaryota > Metazoa > Chordata > Mammalia > Carnivora > Mustelidae > Neogale > Neogale vison. The sequence continues at coordinate 10,163,376 of NC_058104.1, forward strand.
TCTGCACGACATTGAAACAGAGAACCAGAAGCTTCGGGAAACTCTGGAAGAGTACAACAAGGAGTTTGCCGAAGTGAAAAATCAAGGTGGGTGCCAGACGGTTCTGTGCTTTACTTTGTCTTGTCTTTGCCTTTTTTGTTGTTGTTGTTCCCCTCTGCCTCTAACTGCCTCCGCACGCTGTCAGGACGAGCTCTAACTGGATTCCACGTCAGGAAGTCAGGGTGGGACCCAAATCAGATTCGTTAGAGAGAGATGATAAGAGTAATAACCCATAGCCGTTTAGAAGCAAAACTTCTCCCGAGCACGGGTGACGACGCCTGCTCTTACAGCCCAAGCCGGGCCTGCCCAGGAGTCTTTCCAGTTCTTCCCAGATCATAGTGGGATGGGGTCAGCCTTTCAGAAGGCTGATGGGCTGCCTGGGGGCGACACCTGTCAGGGAGCCAGCTCGTGATCACAGGGCCGGAGCCCGTAAGTCCTTTGGTAATGGCCGCTGCTCCACGTCCGCTAGTCCTTCTGAGTTGAATGAAAGAGAACCGGCCAGGCTGCCCAGCCGGCGACCCACCAAGGCCGGGAGGGCAGAGGTCGCCCGGCTCTTCCTGTCGGGGAAGAACAGAGGGGTCTCTGCGGCATCTTGAATCCAGATGTGGTCACCGGGTGCGGGAGCCTGCGGGCTTGCCTGTCGCGGGGACAGAGCGCAGCCCCATGTCGCAGCCGCTGCCACTCATTCTGCCAGCACCACCTGAAATGTCACCCGTGTGTTCTGGTTTAGGCATGTGGGCGAGGGAGGAGCTGGGAGCCAGGGGCTGCTGGCCTTTTGGGTGACTTCAGGGGAGCGGCCCTTTCTCCAATCTGTTCCATGCACTGGAAAACAATCACTTAGATCTTTAAAGTGTCCTTGGCTTTGAGACCATTGGAGACAGGCTTCGAGAAGCAGTCCTGAGGACCCCTTTCCCCCGTATCGGGGGGAGTACACTGACCCCCAGGAGCCCCCACCTCACTCTGGCTCCACAGGGACCAGTAAGCCTTTGAGGTGCATCGGGACAGCTTTGTCCTGCTTCACAGTGAGGCACTGGACACAGCGGGCTGGGATCTAGGTTAGAGAAGGGATCGCCTTCCCCCCACACTCCAGGTGACAGAACCCGGGAATGCACGCATCCGGGTTCCTAGAAGCACAGCCCAGGAGGAGGGGGCTGCCTTTCTCCCTCCTGTGACCTCTGACATCTCATTTTGACAGACCCGCTCGTCCTGTTTTTTATGGATGGATTTTTTTGTTACTATTGGAGGAGGTGCAAGGTGGGCCCTGGGCCCTGTGTGGTCTCCCTCGGCGACTGGGCTCGCTTGGCTCCCCTACGGCCAGTGGTCCCGCGAGGAACCGTAACCAGGTGTGGAATGTCCTCCCCAAAGGCCCCATCTGATGGGCTTTTTTCAGTGAGATACCCTAGTCCCCAGACTTCAGAACAAGGCTCCAGAGGCAGACAGACCTGCTTTGAGACCCTCCAGGGCCACTTTTTAGCTCTGAGACCTTAAACAAGTGATTGAGGGACCTCACTTCGTGAAAATCCTCTCTTTCTTGGGTGGGAGGCCTCACATCATAACCACTAAGGATTGTGGTGGGCTTTCTTGAGATGCTGGGGGGCCCTTTAGCGCGCTTTTCCTGGCACTCAGTAAATATCAGAGGATCTTTCTGCCCATGGCTATTTTTTCTAGAAATTCCCACTGTTCCTTATTTATTAATATCTTTACAAAATGACGATTTCCTCTCCTTTCTTCCCAGTATATGATGGTTTTGACTTGGAAAGGTGGGGTGCACATGACGTGTGTTTTCGTCACAGCCGTAGTGTAGATGGATGCAAAGTTAGATCGGAAAGGGCCTCTTGATCAAGTGCTAGAACTCTCCCCGCCATTTAAAGCTGAGCACATGGGCGCCCAGGCGCGCCTATAGAGCAGAGCACTGCGGTTCTCTCTGTGCGGCCAGTCTCCTCCCCCTTCACGGGCTCACAGGGAGGGGCTCCAGCTGGGACCCCCCTGGGGAATGTCCCGGACCCAGGCCGGCCTGCAGGAGGAGGACCAGAGGCTCCAGGATGAGCCAGCCCCGGCTTAGTCTCGGCTGGCCAGCGAGCAGCCCGGGTGCGGTGGGGATGGCAAAGAGATGCCGTCAGACAGAGTGGGAGCCCCCGGCTGGTGCCCCAGCCTCCCCTGGGGGGAGCATGGCTGTGTCACTCTGAGAAACCCCGCCGGAGTGAGCACTGAGGTCCACAGGCAACACAAATAATTCCCACCAGTTTTGAGAGGCAGAAATGCTTCACGGTTAGAGATGCGTGTGTGACACAGTCACACAGACCCAGACTTAGAGAGCGTGCATGTGTTTTCGGAGCTGACCTGTCGTGGTGTCCACGTGGGTCCGCTTCTGCCCAGCTTTGTCCCTGTCACTGTGGCTCTACAGCGACGTGTGTGCTTAGCCGTGAGGCTCACACAGTATTTCTTTCAGGCCCCAAACAGCCAGCCCCAAAGGCAGAAAGACCCCCTTTCTCCTTTCAGATGCCCTGACGGGGTCATTGGTTTTAATTTCCTCTTTCTGTCTCTAAGGAGAACCCAAAGGTTTCCACTGAATGAAAGTGGAAGGTTCTAAGGAGAGCCCTTTGGGTTCCACTTCATGAAAAGGGCCCATTTTTTCTCTTCATGAAAGAGCCTTTGGCTTTTCTCCCCTAAGCCGTGCGGGTACTAACCGCCCGCGCGTGGGCTCCGGCCTTGCCCCGCATGTCTGTGCAAATGGGGCTGTAAAAGCCGCATGTGGGTCACAGCCTGAAGGACCGAGGGCCCCGAAGCAAGTTCTTACTTGGGCGAAGACCTGGCAGCCAGTGTTGTCACGTGAGCCTGGAGCCCCGTTGTCACAAGCGCCATCCGGGCCTCCCCCAGTTGACCTGCCTAGGCTCCCCCATTCATTCGTGCCTTGGCCCTTTCTCGGCCTCGCCTTCTACGAGACGGATCATGCGCAGCAGGTACAGCTCCCCGAGAGCTCTGCTCTGCTCGGAGCTGGGACCTCAGTGCCTGCCAGGGATGGTCCGGCACAGAGGGTGGGGTGGGGGTGTCTGTGGGAGGGAGCGGGCGGAACAGGCCTGCCCTCGAGCCACCCACGGGTCTGAGTCAGGGTGCTGCCCTGTCCGTTACGTCTGCTTTGGCGTTTCCATTGGGTTCATTAAAACAAGGGCTAGAAGTAATGCATTCAGTGGTGGTGGGGCCCAGGCTATCTGGGGCTAGCCCTGCCCCACGAGGGGCTCTGAGCACTGAGCCCCACAGAGCTCCTCCGTCGCCCAGCCCTCGCCCACACCCCTGGCACTCACTCTCCCAGAGATCTGGCTCCTCCAGGAGTCCCCTGCTCTGCGCACACAGCCCCCAGTTCCGGGGTGCGTCCCTTAGACGTGCACCGTGCCCGCTTAGCACACCACGTCCCCCACGGTACCCCGTCACTTGTGAACCCGCAGGACCGCAGCACAGGGCCAGGCACGTCTCCAGACTCACCTGACTTTGGCCAGGACCCCTTCTTCCAGAACGCACACACGCTTATGAACTGTTTGCTCTGTGAGAAAGTACTTAAACTGCACAAAAACACGATTCATCTTCCCTCAGTAGAGGACTAATTTAAAGCTTATCAATAAGATGATATTCTGTGTGACCACTGATCCCCCCCACTTTTTCGTAAGACGTATTGAAGAAACCGTAGCTCTTCTTCCCAGCAAAATCCATTGATCCTCCGCAGCCTAAATGTTTAAAGTTCAATTTAACATTTAGAGAGTAAAAGGTCTCCGAAGGGACTCGTAACCATTGATTTTGTGTCAGGGTTGAGGAGCTAAAGTTTAGAACAGCGATCCTACCAGGTCGCAGAAGGCTTGTGTGTGTAGCCGCACAGAATCTGCGCCGCTCACTCCCATGTTTCCGTTTCTGCAGAGGTTACGATAAAAGCACTTAAAGAAAAAATCCGAGAATATGAACAGACTCTGAAGAACCAAGCGGAGACTATAGCTCTCGAAAAGGAACAGAAGTTACAAAATGATTTTGCGGAAAAGGAGCGGTGAGTGTCCGGTGGGGTCTGCACGCACTGACACGGTGTTCTTAGCTCTGAACTTGACTCTGCAAGGAGCCTTCGGAGCAAGCTCGGGAGACCAGCCCTGATGGCGAGTCACACTCCGTGCGGCTCTCGCCGAAATTTTGTTTGAAAAGTCAAGGTGTCCCTTACTCTGTCATCTGGGAGATTACCTTGAGGGCCGTGCTTTGTTACTTACCCGAGGGTGGCGTCAGGTAGTCAAGGGGACCAGAGTGTGTCCGTCAAGGCCACGCGGGTCCAAGGCTTGAGCACAAAGCGTGCGCGCTTGGCGTGCGCTGACGTGAGCTGAGATGACAGGGTGTGGCCTTGTGCCCTCTCTGGGGACGCCCTAGACGCACGCTGAAATCCTGCCACCTGGCGAAATGAATGCGGATATTTAACATCAGCCACAAATCTTGGGGTTTTTGGTTTTGGGGGGTTTTGGCTTCTTTTCTGTACCTCGCCACACTCCGTATATCAAGCAGCTGATGTCAGTAAAATCTGTTACGGATAGAGAAACAAGGCTTCAGATTCGGGACCTGCCCTGCTCTCCCAGCCAGCCACCCAGAGGTGGGACCAGAGCCCAGCTCACCACTCCAGCCTCGGCCTCCCCCATGGTCTCACGGAGCCTCCCAGAGTCCTCGCTGCAGGACCAAAGCCGGGCCTGTGCAGTGTGGGAGAGCGGGGCTGGGTACTGCCCCCAGGGGAAAAGGGAGCCCCACAGGGTCAGGGCTCCTAGGATAGCACTTGACGCCCAGAGCAGTTTCTCACCATGTTACTGATACTACGTAGGGTGAGGGTTTGGGGAGGCAAGCCATCAGAATGCCGGCCAGAGAGGAATGTGTAGGTAGAGAAAGGCCATCGCCAGCTGGAACATGGCACAGCCATTAAAATAATAACAGTGTAGAATTTGAAGTAAGACCAGCGATGTATCTAGCATGACACAGAGTGGAAAATGCATGATAGACAATTACATACAGCGTGATTACCACTACGCAGAGCAAAGTCATGCGTCTGAAAATGGAGAGAGTAAATTCATCAGGGAATTTGATATTATTAAATTGACTTTTCAAACTAGGTAAAAGAATTAATTATATTTAAAGATGCAAATATCAGACTGACCACTCGGGATAGAAGATAAAGCTACATGATTTTTTTTTTAATGTCATTCTTTACACCAAGAAATTGAAAGCGATCTAGGCTTTAAACATTAATAATTCAGTTTTGTACATACCAGAAAAAAACTTGGGCAAGTATTCTGTTTTAAGTAATTTTGGAGTAGGTATTTCTTTCTGATCATAATTGAAAACTGATTATTTAAAAATAAATAACAATAAACATTGTAAAAGCATCAAAAAACTGAGAAGACATTTTCCAACCACGTAAAGGCCCTCACAGATTAGTAGGAAAAAACGAGAGCTATGAAGTGGACGCCGGAGATATGCAGACAGTTCGCACGAAGAGAAGCAAGTGCTCAGCTTTACTCAGCAGGAAAATTCGGTTTAATTTTATCTAGTGTTGGCACAGGAAAACAAACACTCACATACTGTTGGCAAGAGTTTAAATTAGTGAGTTTTTTTTGGTTGCTGGGAAGTTTCTCAATATCTATCAGAACAACAATAATAAAAAAAAAATCTCACGTACTCTTTGACCATTCTGACTCCTCTGCTAGAACTTCATCCAGCAGATTCACTGTCACAATTACGCAGCAATGTCTACATAATGATCACTGCAGAATTGTCTAGTAGGAAGAGGCAGTAAACAATCCAACAGTCCACAGAGGCTGGTTATGTTAATTATTTAATAAGAATGAGGGGGAGCCACGTATGCTGGTGTAGAACATTTCCAAAGTAAGGAAGTAAGTGAAAAAGTGGGCAAGTCGCGTGTGCTGTGATCCCTTTCACACTGAAAGGGACAGGGAATGTCTATTACACTGTTGTATATTCCTTGTGAGTTTATAGTATACTTGAGCCGGTGGGTTTTTTTTTTTTTTTTAACTCAGATCCTATAATAGTTTTATAATTGGAATATGTGAAAACGTGAGCAATCCCTTCTCCATAAGGGATGGAAATTTGAACAATTTTTTTAAACGATATAATTTCTACTTTTCTGTATTCCCAGGTTTGTTAGTCTGAGAGCGTGTGTTCTCTTCCTATAATAAACTTATTTTTAGACATTTTCTGCAGATGAGGAGGAAGGAATGCTATTTATTGACCAGGGAATTCATCTGGAGATCAGGGGAAATGTAAATCCGGGGACGCTGGGTTCAAACACTGACAATCGAGCATTAGGTATTATGGTCACATTTACATTCCATTATAACAGACGTGGAGCAGCTGTCACATCTATTAGCACATCCTTTATTCCAACAAATTCCTTCATTGTGTCAGCAAAATGTAAATGTATCATTCTTCTTGGGGAACTTCGGAAAACAATGAGTGCGTGATGATGATTTTTATTTTTATTTTTTTAAATATCTGGCACGTGAAGAGCAAGTTACATTTAAGATGCCCGGCTGTGGCCATCAGCCTGCATCAGGTCCCGCGGGATGCACGCTCCATCTTGTGTCGCATGTGGGTACAGAGTCAGGGTGCTGAAGATTGGGGAGCAGCCACGTGAACGCTCGTGGCACCCCCAGCGGTAGCCCCATCGTGCACCCAGGGCCATTGGCATGGATTGCCGCAAAGATTGTTGGCCGCCGAGCTCCAAAGCACACAGGACGTTCACGTTGGGGAATAAGATGACCAAGTTGGCTTTATTCTCTTCCTTTCTAGAAAGCTGCAGGAGACGCAGATGTCTACCACCTCAAAGCTGGAGGAAGCGGAACACAAAGTTCAAAGTCTGCAGACAGGTGGGACGTTCTGCATCCTAGTCAAGTCCATTTGGGGAAGACGGAAGTGGGGGGCTTTGGGCTGTGCCCTTGTCCCCCCACTCCCCCTTCCATACCCCCATCCCTGTACCAGGCCCCCTGGAGGAGTGAAGGAGCCCACGCTCCTCAGACCCCTCCCCCCAGCCTCTCGACCTTGACTTCCTTCTTACCCACCCTGAGTCGGTAACGTCCAGGTGGGGGGGGTCTGAATTCCTTTCCCAACCCTTCCACACGCCATCCTTTCTTTCTGCTCTTTTTTCAACAAACACATCTAAATCGCCAAACTGTCAAGGACTGACGTCTCATTTGGAACCGTGAGGGGGAAAAAAAAAAAAAACCACAACACTTCTTCCTATCTTAAGCACAGTACTAGTAGAACTTTAAAATTTAAGATGCCCGAAAAGGTTGTTCTGGAGTTTTTATCGTTTCTTTATGCTTTTTTTTTTTTTTTCTCCTCCTTTCTCTTTCTCTTTCTTTTCTTCCCCTGAAAGGGAAACTACGTCATATACTTAATTTGAACATGGGGGGTAAAACATCAGAAGACCTCATAATCCGAGGGAGTACCTCATGCCGGAGTGTGAGAACATAACCACAGCACATTTCCAGACACGTGAATGAGACCCCCCAAGATCTCAAGACACCTTAAAACTCACTAGGAAATCCGTACAAAGAGATAAACGGTCCAGTAGAACGAGGGGCCAGAGATGCAAACAGGTGGTCTGGGGGACATGCACATGGCCAGTACATGCGTGAAAAAACATTAACAATTCTTAACAGGCAAGAGGATGCTCATTAAATCAGGGGAAAGAGTGTTTTGCCTGTCATACTGTCAAAAGAATTTTCTTTAATTGATAATATGCAGTGTTGGTGAGAGTATAAGAAAATAGTCACACTTCTGGTATTGCTGGGAACGTAAGTTGCCCCCTGGGGAGCCAGCCCGCTGGCGTTTGTCTTTCCGGCGTGTTTCGACTCCTTACCCCAGGACCTTGGCTTCTGAGGGTCCTCAGGTGCCTAGCATTTGGCTGGCTTCGGGCAAGAGGTCACTGTTACTGTGTCCCGATACGGAGAGCTTTCCATGCAGATCTGCTCAAGGAAAAGAGCAAGTCTCAGAAAGTATTTGGATCATCCTATCTGTGCAGGGTCGGGAGGGGAAGAAAAAAATATATATATATGTAACTGTGTATGAGAGTATTTTTTAAATAATAAAATATATGTAAAAGCAGGGAATCTACACACTGAACCAGTAACAGGAATTATCGCCGAGGAAGGGCGTGGCTAAGAGGAGGCGGAAGTGAAAGGGGATTTGGGGCCCCTTCTGTGCACTTTTGTTATCTTGGACTCCTTAGAGGCGTATATACTGCTTGTGTACTTTTTCTTTCTTTCTTTTTCTTTGGCGGGGGGAGGGGCAGAGGAAGAGAGAGAGACTCGAACAGGCTCCGCAGTCCGTGCAGAGCCAGCGCAGGGCTCGATCTCATGACCCTGAGATCATGACCTAAGCCGAAACCGAGTCAGATGCTTAACCGACTGAGCCACCCAGGCGCCCCTACTTTACCTTTTCTAGTTTAATTTGAACGACTGGTATCTTATATTAAGGTTTTATGTCCTCTGCCTTTCAGCCCTGGAAAAAACTCGAACAGAATTATTTGACCTGAAAACCAAATACGATGAAGAAATTACTGCCAAGTAAGTCTCTGCCTGGCTTCCACCGTCTGCATGCTTTCGGTCAGGTGTCCCCCAGCTTTGATAATCATGGAAGACACCCCGCCACCCCGCTTTGCCCTCCTGTCTGTTGGCTTTCACAAAACAGTATGGGATTTAGGAGGCGCTCGGCCTCAGGGCTGCCGTGGGGACAACAGCATCACCGCCGTGAGCTGCTCACGTCAGTCTAATGACCGTGGTGTGACAGTAAGCTCTGGAGATCATAGAACACTGGAACTTGTGTCCTTAATTATTGGGAAGCCTCATCAACAAGTGCCTTTTTCTAAGAAAGTTTGGGAACAGGGCATCTTATAGAAGAGGGGACACATGGGACCCTTGGGGGGGGAGCTGGGTCTGTGCAGATGATGTCCCCTTTTCCCTGTGTCCGCAACCTTGGCTCCCACACAGACGTATTTACTCGCGTCACCCTTAGAACATTGGGCATCCATGTACGGACACATCCATGTACAGACACACAGGGCCTGCGTGTGTTGGGGGCGGGCGTGTGTCACACGAGGCTCTTGCCGGAAGGAAATCCGTGATCTGGGGCAGCACGGGCACACTCCACCCACGTGCAGAACACCGGGAAAGAAGGAACAGTAGTGACAGAAATCAAGAGAGATGACAAAGCAGCAGCCGTTGTCCCTGCCCCAGTCTCCCCTGTCAAAGTCCAGACAGGAAGGGCCACCAGACAAGAGGTTGAGCTACCTCCTGTCCTGGGAGCCTCCCCCAGTGTCCTCCAGAAGCCCATGCCCCCCAGGCTCCCTGTACCAGTAAGAAGGGGTGCCCCGCTGTGCTCCTGCTGTGCCTGTGCGGGCATCACTGCCCGGGGCGGGTGGGGGGCGTTGGTATCTGGCCCCCTATTCTGCCAGCCCGGCACCCTTATTTTTCTATTATTTCTTCCTGGATTTTATTCTACTAAGAATAGTCATTGTCTTTCTTGGTAAATTCCTTCTTTTTTCCCCCCACCAAGGTTTATTATTTTGTTTTTGTAACCCACATCTCTTTCTAGAAGACATAGATACGTCTTGCATGTCTATAATTAACCAAAGCTTGCTCTGTTGCTCACTTCAAAAGTTGTGCAGCCCGTGTCTGAGCCCCTCTAAGCCAGTGTTTCTCAAACTGGGTGTCACAGGGACAAAGTCAGTGTAGTGAGCGGCAACCGGGGGGTTGAGCAATAAAAAAAGAATGGAAAACGGAAAAACAGAGCGGAGTAGACAGTATCCCAGCTCCCAGCACAGGGTAAAGTCGAGTATTGTTTTGTGACACTTTCGTGTTCATTGTGTATAGAAATCTAAAAACACAAATGTACGGTTATTGGGTTGCTGTGTAAAATGCGGTTCTTTCGGGGGGTCTCAATCAGAAATTATTTTGAAAGCCGCTACTCTGAGAATGTTTTAAAGGCTCAGCTTCCAGAAGCTGGCGCCTCCTGCCTTGTCTTCCCGGGGCGTGCCGGAGAGGAGGTGCCGTTAGCCGCAGACGTGCACCTGCTTAGGGAAGAGAAGCAGCCTGGAGACATCCGGCCTCTACCGAAGCCATTCAGAAGTGACAGCAAATAATGCTACTTGTCACTTGAGTGCTAAGTACTGGTCCCTGGGTTAGACTCATCCTTTCTTTATTGGGCTTCTAGAGAAGCCACAGAGAAAATTTGTGTCCATTGAATGGTTTGTCTTGGGCGTTGGGGAAGTGACTTAGCCCAGAAGAGCCATCTAGAAAGGGCTGACACGCTCCCCGCCCCCAGGTTTCCATCCCCGCTGGGTGGGGAATCTGGCGGCTGGGGACCTGCCAGGAGACAGCCCAGAGGGTCAGGGTCTCTCATCCTCTGTCCCCACCCTCTCTGACCTCGCTAGAGGCCAGGCTGACGCTGGGGGAGGACAGCACGGCCACCTGTCAGGGCCCTGCTGCCAGGTGACCGCCTCTTAAGATGACAGGGATAATTTTCAGTCTTGAGTGTTTTTCTAGTTACTGATTATAGACACACTGACTCCTGGGCTGGACAGAGAAGCTGGCTCTGTCCTGTTACAGGTAAGAATTAAATCTTGGGTCCCCTGAACTAGCAAGGTCACCAGGGGGCCCCCAGAGGCCCTAGACCTCCCCTCAACTCCTACAACCCTACTGGCATCTGATCGGCAGTGGCGGTCACTGGTGTGGGCTCAGTGAGAAGTATTTCCAGATTGTTTCTCATCATTTCAGTGTGTCCTAAGGCCAAAGAGATTTTTCCCCCCAAAATCCAATGAAATGAAAACCCCTGGGTGACTTGCTTATGTTCGCTAAACTCCAGTAAGTGGAAATAGAAGCAGAAAGTAGGAGAGTTGCTTATTCTAACAGAATGTTCTGCTTCGGGACCGGCTGTCGTCACAGACTGCTTTCGGGGCCATGGGCGCTCGGGGCGCGTCACCTTCCAGGATCAGAGCAGGGAGTTGCTTGCCTTCCCCCGAGAGGAGCAGGGAGGCAGGGGTGCCGCGCGCCTGCATGTGCTCGGCGAGAACAAGCCTAACTCAGGAGGGTCACGACTCACCAGAGCCACTGCTCAGCACAACCGACATTCCTAGAGGGCCCCCTCTGAGCCTGGCCCTGTGCTCGGTCCTGAAAATCCCGAGGTAGAAGGTTCGGGGAGACAAGCTGTTGGAATCCAGTGTGATCACTGCCGTGGTAGGGGGGCCGTCAGCTGGCACAGCGTGTGTGCTGCCAGGGTGTCCCCAAGACAGCGCACTCCAGCAAGGGGCTGGCGGGAGGGCTGCCACAGAGAGAATGTGGTAGCTTGAGCCAGGACTGGCCGGGATGTACCACACTGAGGCTTGCGAGGACCTGTGGCCTTTGGGACGAAGAGTGACCCCTGCCCTTACCCTCCGTGCTTCCCACTGCCAGAACTCCCGTGGCCGAACTCAGCGGCAGCCAGTGGGCCGCCTCTAGGGGAGGCTTAGCCAGCTGGAGCAAAAGGAAAGGGTAATCAGAGAAGCCTTCCTGAAGGAGGTGACATGTGGTTTGTGGTTGAAAGAGGAGTTCGGGTGAGGGGTTGCTGGAGGCAGAGGAGTGCGGGTGTGTGAGAACACAGGGCGGCCGGGCTCACCCGCCAGACGTGCCAGACATGGGGATGGGGCAGGGCGGGTGCCGAGTGTGTTGGGAGGAGGGGAAAGACAGCGGACTCGGGCCGGCATAGGAGTTGGGCATTTCCCAAGTTGGAAATGGACTGACTGCTAACAAAAGGCAGCCTAGGGCCAAACTTACTGTACATGCTTCCCAGAGTAAGTAATCCACAAAAAATGTGGAGAATGGACTGAGTCAGTCCTCACGACTCTCTTGTAGCTTTGCGGGGAATCCATCGGCCTGGGAGAGCGCCTGTGTGTGGAGGCTCCCCACCTCGCGTCCCTCTCCCCCTTTATCTTATGGGGAAGGTTTGTCACTCTGCCATCCGCCTCGGGCCCACCGTACGTGTCTCCCAGACTAGATGTCTTCTCTTGAATACGTACTAGTAGAAGCCCACCAGGGGCAAACCTTCTCACAAATGGTCTTAAAACATTTCTAAACCATGTCTTTGCTCTCTCTCCGAGAGTAGGGAATTCTTAAATCACGAAAGGGGGATGGGGTGGCAGGGTCCAGCATAGGTTTCAGAGAAGGCTTCCCTGCTCACAGGGCGGGGGTCCGGGCCTCTCCCGTGGCCGTGGGGGCACTCGCTGGCCACCGCTCCCACTTTCCTTACCCTACGGCGGACACGCACAGTGGCAGTGGTGCAGAGTCGGGGAGGGGGTGCGGGCGGCCCTTAGCATGGCCAATAGTGACCGTCCCCCTTCCGTGATCAGCAGAGTGGGGCCTGGTATGTGCTTCTGATCAGCAGACCTTGGGGAAGGTGGGCTTTAATGTCATTCATCTCCCCAGGGGCTTCCAAGAGCCCACGTTGCCCTCGCCTCTCTGTCCCTGGGAGATGTCCCCCGCACTTGGGAAAGCAGCCCGCAGGTCGAAGGCATCGAGGCCGGTCTAAGAGCCCGGTTTATTGTGAGCAGTCACCACCCTGCGTCAGCTGGGACAGCGCGGGCCGACTTGCAGCGGGGAAGTTTTCCACGCGGAGGCTTGAAGCAAAATGTAATTAGCCTTTATGTGCAGAACAAGGACCCATTGATGAATACAGCTGGTCTTTGTTTTGTCCCGTCATTGAGAGTGGGAGGTAAAAGTGTTCTTCTTCATGTTTATTAATGCAAGATTCCTTAGACAAGTGGCAAGCACAGTTTAATATTTGTTGGAACATAGGGGGGTTTGCCAAAACAGTTGTGTAAGAGGATTGCAGGGTTGCAGAGTATAACCGTTTCTGGGTTAAATAAATGAATTATGTCTCTGCTTCCCCCCCACACACCCTTTTCCTTTCTTTTTTCTTTTCTTCTTTTTTTTTCCCCCCTTTTTTTTCTTTTTTTTTTTTTCTTTTGCTCTGAGAGGGGCACCCTCTTCCCACTTGCGTTAGCAGATGGAAAGTTAGCAACCCGATTGACTTCAACCTGCACAGGTCAGCCAAGCAGAGGGGTGTGGATTTTAGTAGGTAAACAGGTTCCAGGATGCCCGTGGAGGTGGACAGGCTGCTTCGGGGCACGTGACACCTGGCCCCGGAGAGAGCCTGGTCCTCACCTTCCGCAGCCAGCCGCCTGGGTTCGCGGCTGGGTCGGCACCGCACCCTGCGGGAGGGGAGCATTGCCCTCCCCGACTAGCATCCTGGGCGAAAGTGCAGGAATTTCTCCTCCCGTCCACGGCCCCCACTTTGCTGGGTCCCTGGAATCCTGGCGCAGAAAGAGCTTCCGTTACAACACATACAGTCCAATCATGGCGTTCCTCTCGCTTGTGGCCTGTGTCTGAGCCTCCCGTGGAAGAAAATACCGAACTACACTGAAATGCTCTGTGTTTTACAGCTAATGTGAGTCTTAGGAGAATTTGCACCTCCCAAGCCTTTCCTGCCAGAAGAATTCATATTTCTTAAGGTTGCTCACGTTCTAGTCCTTTCCTCTGTACTTCTGAGAAAGCCCTGCATTGTACACATGCCGACTTCCATCGTGTGTGTGTTACAAAAAGGGACATTTGTGAACAACTTCGCTCGGGTTAATTTTAGAGTATTTTCTTTGGAGCATGTAGGGAACCAGTGCCTTCTCACAGGGCACCGTGCGCTCTGAGAAGTGAGCCTGGCTTAGGGCTCTGTGGGAATTGCCAGGGCTGGGGGCCTGCATGTGCCCCACGTGGTGGAGGGCGGGAATGCCCAGCGGTGGGGCGCGTGGGCCCCGAGAGGCGCTCTGACAAGGGGAGGGGACCGGCAGCCGGAGGCCCGATGCGCGGGTGGGGCGAGGTGCAGACCACCTGCGGGTGACTGGTGGTGGGGTGGGCCCCCTCCGCGAGCGCAGGTCACTGGGGACTAGTCCCCGGAGGTTTCTGGCCTGGCCTGCACGCCCTGAGGTGGTGACGCGTGACCGCCTTGAAGAGAGCGGCGTCACCTGTGGGAGGGCCAGCCGGGCCAGAGGTCCCCGTGGAGCCCCTGAAGCCTTCGCTCTCCCTACACCCCTCCTGTCAGCCCTGGCAGACGGCTTGCTCCTCTGTTTATTTATTTTTACACCTCCCCGTGAAAGACTTGGGGAAGGGGGCCCGGTAGAGCGCAGGCGGCAGAGCCTGAGAACCGCACAGCTGTTCTACGATCCCGCTGGACGCCTGCGCATCCCCGTTGAACTTGACAACACCGGCGCTGGTCTCCTGAAATGGAGTCTCTCGGCTGTACCTTTAAGAGCGGAACATTTTCTATTTCCTGTCTTTTTGATGAGTCATCAATTTCCAGTATGAGTTGCTGTAATTATCCTGGTTAGATTAATTTCCCTAAAAATAGAGAGACAGCCACTTTGATGGTTTCAAGGGGCTGGGCTTGAATGAAGAACCTGCTCTCCCTTCAACCTAGAGGCGGTCAGATGACGCTTGCGGGGAACAACTAAAGACTTTGGGGGGAGAGGAGGGGGCTTTCCCCTGCTCTGTGGCTTTAGCTCCCGAAGAGCGTAACCATGCATTTTGTAGAGTCCTAGGATTCTCCATCCCTGTACCAGCATTTCCCCTCACACCTAAAATCCAGTGCCTGGGTGAGCCCCAGAGGGCTCTCGGCCTCTCCAGCAACAACAGCGCCTCTAAGCAGCACAGCCCAGATCCAGGCTCTTCGCAGCCCAGGGCACTGTGCGGGAAGAAGGGGATGGTTTCGTCTTTCCAAGTCCACACAGAATTTCCTGTGAGTGCCGAGGATCCTTCACCCGTCCCCTGGACTCCAGATGTGTCTGGACGTTTACCCCGCATTGGCAGGAGACCGTGGTCTCTACGCCTCCCCCCCCTTTCAGCTACGCTCACTAGAAGCCTGTGTTAAAATGTCAGGCCCTGTGTCAAGTGCGGGGACTACAGAATGAAGGGGGCGGGGACGTTCCCGATGCCATCTGCGCACGGGCTCGCATGCCCCGCTCCGAATGCTGAAACACCCACGTACCCATGTGCCTACGCGATGCTGGGCAGGGTGTGTGTGCAAACGAGCTTGTGGGTAGAGAGAGAGTAACCCTGCTCCTCCGGCATCCTTGAAGAGGGTATTAGAGAGAAAAGCATTAGTCCTTCACTGTCGTCAGGGCTTGGCATGCTTTTATAAAAATGTCGTGTTTTTAGGGACCCTTGAGGTTTCCCTCATTTTGGGATCAAGGTAAAGCTTGGGAACCTCACAGTCTGCAGCTCAAGGAAACGGAGAAGGAGGCTGATGGCGAGCACAGCCGTCCCAGTGTCTCTAGAGACCTGTAGGACGGACATCGTGACCTGTGCCTGCCTACGTCCAGGACTGGGGATCAAGCATGTACTGCAAGTGTTCCTGCCACCCGCTCGGTGGTGACAGACACCAGCGGAACTGCCTTCGGAGAGGGCTCGTCCTGTCCGTACACCGTGTGCATGTCTGCGCGCTCGTGGGTGACCTCGTCAGTCAGTGTGAGCCTTCGCCTTGATGACAGCCGGGTGGGGTCTCTGTAGCGTGCGGCCTGGACCCTGACCGGTGACATTGTTTACTCCCTGGGAGACTCCCGAAGGAAGCTGATGACCTCTAAGAGGAAAGCAGGAGCCATCTGAACCTTTGAAGTGCTTTAGGCAGGAAGGCTTGTGGAGGCCCTGCCTGGAACTGCGCACCGCCTCGGGCCCTCCCCGGGGAATTCCTCCAAAAGCCATGCGTTTCTGCCTCTGCACAGGAGTCCCCGGCTACTGCTGAGGCCCAGGACCCCACCGGTCACCAGGAGGTGGCCCATCTCCTCCCGTGCTTCCCAGGTGGCTGAGGGGCATGCGACCAGAGGTGCACCGACCGGCCCAGGGCCCTTTGGAAGGGAGGCAGGGGGCTGGCGGAAGTGTGACTGTCCTTCCCGCGGCACACCCCCCGATCAGCGAAGAGAGTCCCCTTTGTGGGATACTTCGTATTTTTCATTACAGGAGTCCTCCGTGTGTGTTACACCAAACGTAGAAAATTCTAAACAGTTTTAGAAAACAGGTCATCGCTCGTTACCGCACAGAGAGAACCGTCGGTAACATCCTGGCCCAGTCCTTCCAGTCTTGATTCTAGATGGTGCTTCGTTGCTGTTGTGTCGTATAGACCGCGTCAGATTTCATTTCTAGGCTGCTGGTGTGGCCGGTTTGCTTGTTGTCGTTGTCTTATTTGAGGCGCAGCTGCTTCTTTCCTGTCGGTAACTTCCCTTCGGAAACCTGATGGGTGCTGTCCAGCGCCCCATCGGATAGGTGTGCTGTGGGGTGAGTTACTCCTCGGTTTCCCTCTTGTTCGGGAGTGCGGCTCTACACTGCTGTCATTGCCTCACAGGTGGAAACTAGAAAACTCCCTTCGTGCTGTCTTTTCGTGCCACTGTCCCGCTAGTGGCTTCGGGGTTTTCAAGTGGCTTCCCTGTAGCGTCATCAGACCGAGAGAGCCTGGACCCCAGAATGCTCCCGGGGCCCCGGCATCCCTCGCCTCACTACCAGACTGCTGTTTTGTGACAGTGATAGACGTCACAGCCTCCTCTAGTCGGGGGACGGTGGAAGGCACTAGGCCTAGAGTCAGGAAATCCTGGGTCCGGCCCCAGCTCTGTCACGGGTGGGGCCTCATGAAGTCCCCTCCCTCACAGTAGCCGTGTCCTTGTTAGTAAAACGATGGGGCCGGGCTGGACGGCTGTGGGCAGCATCGAAGAGCCCGCTCCCTTCTTGGCCTTTTAGTGTTACCCCACAGCTGCTTCTCAGAAGCTGAACCTCCGATCCCGTCCGCCAGCAGGACCTGCACAGCCTCTCTGTAGATTGGCCTGCAGAGAAGCCACTGACCCAGACGTGGGGGACAGTGGGAGCATCAGGGGGAGAGCCCCGCTCTCAGGGTCACCATGAGGCTTGATTGCTGCCCCAGTGAGAGGAGTAACCATGGGCAGGGCACCCACTTTCTGTCCTCAGGACTTGGTGTCCTCAACAGCGAGATGGAGGAATGCCCCAAGCGGACCCTCAGCGAGTGGTGGGCCCCAGCCACCCCTTACCCTCTCCCGTGGTGACCTTGGGAAAATCAGGATGTCTCTGCCACCAGGCCTCTTTGTCCGCGTCGGCACGCTGCAGCTGGGGGAGTCCTCATCCTGAGGGCGCGGAATTAGAAATCCTGACCACTTACCACTTGGGTGCTGCTGGGCGGGAAGCAGAAAGCTCCAAGTGCCTAGCGTTGTACACCTGTTAATGCCCTAACCTCTGGAGGGTCACGTCGAGGCGACTCTCAGACTCCAGGAGAGGTCTCACCCCGTGTGGCCTGGAGAATTTGGGGCTCCCTGGGCTGTTGTAAAACACATTAAGAGAGCTGCCAAACATCTGGGCACCAGCAAGGATGTCTGCAGCTCTTATTCTGGGATAGCATTAAAAAAAAAAAAAAAAAAACTTTTTGGAACCAGCCTTAAGAATGAAAAGTTTCCTCCAGGAAAGCGAGAGCGAGCTAGATAATTGAACTCATTGATTTCCTTCACGGCTTGTTTGGCCTTTCATTCCCTTCCTGAGGTGCTGTTTGTTGAGGAATGTCTCCAATTGCCAGAAAGACAGTGGGGTGTCTCATATTTCCCCGCCCGCTCTCCCTTCAGCCACAGCCGAGTTCCGAGGCGAGCCTGTGATATGAATTTTTAATGCAGAACTTTATAGCCTCACTCTGGCAGCCCGGCTGCATTGCTCTCCTGAGCTTTCAGATTTAATACCCTGATGAACAAGCGAAGACTCGGGGCATCAGCACCAGGGAGGCTTAACCCCCCGATGACCACACGTGCGCCCTCTCATTTCCCTAAAGGTAAACCTAAAGGAGTCGGGAGGAAAAAAAGAAATTTTTTCAGTCCTGCAATGTTTGGGATATTCTCAGCATAGCCTGGAGCACCAAAGCAGCATAGTTTCGAAATTTTATTGGACGGCATACATACATTTGTACCTTTTCATTTATCTTTTCGAAGACGGCCCATTCCCACGCTGATGTGCTTCTGCGCCCTCTTCTAGCCAGAAGATGGCTGTACAGTTTTCAGGATTTACCCAACAGAAAGGTCACCGGACGCTCCCATGTTTCTCGTGGGAAACTTGAGCATAATTAGAAATCCAGAAGTTGTCATCGGTCACAGAGAATCGACCACTTGACGTAAGTGGTCGATTCTGTGTGTAGGCCTGTGGTTGATTGTCTTTTTTTTCTCTTTCTCTCTCTCTTTCCCTGTTGGTAGCTCTGTATATTAGTGAAGGCTTTTAAATTAAGGGGGAAAAAATTGAGAAGAAGCTGTCTATAAAAACTGCGTGGGTTTAAGTAAGTTAGAAGGATGGCGTTTCTGATAAGTGGTACCAGAATAATTGGCCATGGGGAAGATAAGAGAGAGCTGAGCCCCAGCAGCACCAAGTCTCAATGTTTAAAATCCTTTAAATATAAAAAATGAAAGCATGAAAACATGAGGAGAAATTTTCGGGGGCTTCTTCTTTGATGTGGGGGTGGGGAAGGTCTCTCGAAGCATGAAGCCCACGGTGGGAAGCTCTGTATTTTCAGCTCCGCCTCCTTTCTAGACAGTTCTGCCGTGGGCATCGCAAACTCAAGCGAACTCACCATCCTCCGTGACTTCCCTCTTCCCCACCGACCGCTCCCTGGCATGTCTTCCCCACCCCAGGCAAGCGCGGTCTGCCTTTATTCCAGAGAACGGAGGGTTTTTCCCGACTCTCACCTCCCTGCTGTCTAATCCATATTAATTCCACCTCCTCGAGACCTTCCGTATCCCTCACTTCTCACTGTAATAATTTGGCCCTTTTCATCTCTCGGCCCCGAAATTCATTGTCTTCCCGGCGGATCTCCCTGCCGCCAGTTTCTTCCCTGGACTAATCCATCCTCCAAGTGTCTGTCTGCCCAAAGTGTCTTCCCGAAATATAAATCTGATCCTGTTAAAATCCGTCCTCCTTAAAGTCTCTCCGTGGCTCTGTCTTGCTTCCACTGAAAAATCCTAACAGTCCCAACCCTGAGCCGCTTCGTGAGCGTGTGTCTCCCCCCCCCCCACTTCACAGCCTCATTTCACAGCAGCTCCAGCTCCCCACCTGCCTTCCGGGGGGTCGCGGGCCCTTCCCAAGCTCACCAGACTCTGACATCCCCGCTCGGAGTTCCCAGCTTCCTTCCGCAGCAGCTCCCGCCCCTCCGGCCCCGTGCCTGGGCCCGCGCGGACACGTGAGCGGAGGCTCTGGTCCCTCTCGTTCCATGGAGGGAATGCGGGGTGGGGCGGGGATCATGAATCTGGATCCAGAAAACATACATCTTTATTTTCTACTAACATCTGACTGTGGGGTAGCATTTCCTTCCCTTGCACGTGAAGTCACCAGACCGGAATAAGAATCTTGAGGCTGGGTTGCAAGTGGAAATCGTGGATCTTTCCCATCACGTTAAAATGGTTGTAAATACCCCCAGATTCGTTATTCCTTGCACGGATAACGAAGAATGTTTGTTACTACATCATAAATTTGGGTGGTTTTTTTTTTTTAGATACCGTAATAACCGCACATCAGTATGATTATTTCCCATAGTAAACTTGGATATTGAAAACCTTTTTCTAGAAAGAGGTCCATACTCTCCGCCAGACTGTGGACCGCGGCTCAAGGAAGGTTGAGCATCCGTCACAGACCAGCAGCGTCTCGAGGGCCCCAACTAGACCCTCCCCCTTTTTTACCCTAGGACTTCGCATAGTGCTTTCCCCCACTACGGGGGGTTTTTGTGATAGTCCGTGCGGCTTTCACGAAACCCCCCTCTTCCAGGTGTGAAATAGTTGGGCCTAGGGCAGGGGCGAGTAGCGTCCCAATTCCACAGATGCAGCAGTGCCAGCTGTGTGGATGGACCCTTCCTCTGGGGATGGAGGATGCTGTTTGCCCCTCAGGGTCTGCCCCCCCACATGCCTAGACCCCCGTGTGAAGAAGCAACGTGGGGATTCAGTCTGTCGGAGGGCCAGGCCAGTAACGGTCCGCAGCATATGCTGTCGGCCTAACATGGGGCGCGAAGCTCCGTGAGCCACCATAAAAGAACAGGCATCAGAAAATCTGCAGCTCATTTTTGTAACGAAGGGAAGGGGTGAATGCATTTTCTGTCTAAGCTAAGGGACATTTCTCCTTCCACAAAAAGGGAGGCAGTGCCCCTCCCCCCGTGCCAGAGTTATTTTGAAGCTTCGTCTGTTCAGTCATTATCTGCTGAGTGCATCCTGGGTGCTGGGCTCGGGCTCAGGCACGGGCCTCAGGATTCCGTCTTTGCGCTTGATCGTCCTGACCCTGGGAGGTTCACTGCCACCCCGCCCCCCATAACTTTAAATCCCATCTGCTTTCTGATGGCTCCCACACTGATGTTTCTGGCCCCGACCCGCCCTTAACGGACATCACAAGCTTCACGCAGACAAAACCAAACTCCTGGTGGCCCCCATCAGACCTGGCGGAGCAGCCCCCAGAGCGATCCTGTCGCTTTGTAAGCCAGCCACATCGCTGCTCGCAAAGCCCTGAAAGGGCCCCCTGTTTCTCCAGGAATCAGGGGGGTCCTCCCAGCTCACCGTGCAGGCCACCTTGTCCCGTCCCGGCGGCTCTGTCCTCTCGTCCCACTTTCCTCGCCTCCTCCTGACTCTCTCTCGGCTGATCGCTCTCTCCTTAGAATCCGGGTCCCTTTGCCACTGTGTCCCCAGTGCCCAGAACAGCTCCCGCTCAGCGCCCACAGATGTTCTTGGTACCTGCTCTAGAGGCCACCGCTGAGCAGAGAGCAGATGGCCGGGTGATGGAAGTGTAGGTAGAGTCAGGTGTCATGTGCTACCAAGAAAATTAAAGCAAGGGAAGGAAGGGGGAAGGCGGGGAGACAGCCTCGCTGGCTTCCAAGGATGGTCGGGGACAGCAGGGTGACTCGGTCGCAAATGAAAGGCAAAAGCCTGGAGCACGGGCTCCACCACGGGTGCTGACTCTGCCGTGGACACTTACTCGGAGATTACTTACCCGGGGTGGGGGTCCGGCGACCACCCTTCAGAAAACTGATCTAGGCGCTGTGGTTTCATTCGGCTGATACTTGGGTTGAAGACAGAGTTGCCCAAATAAGGACAAGGGACAGGACTCCGATGGCCCTTCTGGAGCACCTCGTCTGCGTCCAGTGCTCGAGCGCATACCTTCACGGGGCCGCGTTGTGTCAGACTTGGTGTGTGACAGTCCCATCTGTCGTACCAGCCCAGGAGCTCCTCAAGGGCTCATGCATGGGTTCCGAGAGTCTGTGACGGTGCCTGGCCGAGGTGTCCGTCAACGTTTGGATAATCCTCGAGCTAGGGCACGGGGGTGAGCAGACACCTCCCTGCATCATCTCGTGTCCTTGACCTTGGTACTCTGACAGTCACTGTGTCTGTCCCTCACCAGAAGGTCTAACGAACAAGATCCTTGGGATATCAGCCTATCTCGAGAGCCGACTCGGGAGGGTACGGGCGGGAGGCACGCGCGTGCATGGTGGCTGTAGCTGGCGCTCTGACGGGCGGTCAGCCCCGTGAGGCTCTGCTGTGCAGCGTCTGGCGGCCCTTTGGACTTCTCCCCAGGGTGTCCCAACGCCAGGTGTAAAAGTACCGAATGAGGGGTTTTCTGACGCATAATTAGGACATGCAGCCAGGTTGCTGGGTCAAGCCTGGCAGAATCTGCTCAGTGGCCTACGAGTGCCCCAGGGTCCTGGTGGCACCAGAGCAGTGCGAGGGGCTCCGAGGGGCAGGGCTGGTTCACGGCGACCTGAGCTCTTCTGCTTCTGGCCTTCTGGAGTTCTCGTGCATGGTGATCGCTAAGCAAGTCTGCTGTGACTCAACAGATGCAGAAGCTCCTTACGTGCTGCTGCGGAGAGATGTCGTCCGAATCGTGTACTTGAGTGGGAAGCACAGGACTCTGAACTTCGAGCGCCGAACGCACGCCATGTGTTGTCAATGCAAACGCCGGCTCTCGGAGGGGATCTGGGGCAGGCAGACGGGTGCCTTTTCACCGTCCCGCTTTCTGACTTTTGAATCTCCTGTTCAATGAGTACCTGTTTAGTCCTTCTGGAGCCTTCACATCAGTGGATCCAAAGTGGCCTTGAAGCCATCAGGCACCTCCCTCCCTCTGCAGGCAGAGCCCGTGTTCAGCCCCATCTCTGTCCAGCTCAGAGTCCATCACTAGGACAGACGAAATAGCACTTTGGAACCGACTTCATGAATGTGTGTATCTTTAAAGCAGCCCGTACTTCTCTCCTGCAAGCTTAGTTAAGTGTACCCCGCAGACCCTATGGAGAGGAGGCCGAGCCTCCTGGCACAGGGGCCCGATCTGGGGGCTCCAGATCGGGCCCCTGTTCCACTTGCCTCAAACAGTGAGCCCCCGGGCGAGTCCAGTTAGCCTCCTGCTGGCCTGGGTTTCATGTTCTATGACTGTCTGCCTCCACGCGAGCTCCCAGGGGTTAATAGGTGTAAAGTGTTCAGTGGTCGCATTGCCAGGGTCCAGGCAATGGGAGCTGCCGCCATCCCTGCGAACGTGTCTGACACCCTGTGCTCCGGCTCCTGTGGCAAAGCTGGCCGCTACCGAGAAGGCTTCGTGACCCGCCACCAGGCCTGGCTCCGTTGTTCACAGTTCAGTAATTAGCCATCTCAATAGGAAAAATGAGACCTGAGCCATGTTTTGTCTCTCCCTAGCCGGTTTCAAGAATAGACACGTCTACATATCTCAGATGCCCGTGGCAGTGGGTACACGCGTCACTAGCCGCGCACGCACGTTGGTGACACAGACGGACGAGCTCAGGACTTTCTACTTTGTATACTGTCCTTTGTCCTTTTGTCTTGACATCACTTGTACGGTTCCTGTAACACCTGCTCATCTGCTGATTTGTCATTTTGGTGGCAAAATTGTATTTTCTTCTCTCAGTGAATTAAGGTTTATGTAACCGTTCTTACCACTCTTGCTTGGTGAGCGCCTGGGTTATTTGGGTCGTTCATGATGAATTTTTTTTCAGAAAAATAATCCCCAAAACTATTTCTCAGAAAGATAGATCATAGGGCCAAAGAGAGACTGTCTTAAGGCTTCTTAGCTTGTTGCTTTGCAGAGGGATGGACCGTTTTGCGAGAACAGCTCAGCTTGCTTCTCCCCCAACCCCAGCCCAAATTTCAGGGGTGTAAGCCCAGAACTCTAGTCTGGCCTGGAGAAGAAACTCTGCTTGTCTCAGACCTTCCGTGGCAAATCCAGAAGACAAGGGGCAGTCTGCAGTGATTCTCACCATCCCTCTGCCATTGAGGTGGGACCTCACGTTAGCACAAAACTCGGTATTTTCCTGTCTCTCTACCCTGTGTGTTTCCTTACATCCCAAGAACATGGCTAGAGTGGAAACAGGGTAGTAATTTCTACACATATTCTGGATTTTAATTACTCACATTTTTAAGTGATTTTCTTTTCATGTGCGTTCTAGTGATTTCCCTGTCCAGAGGTATTCTATCCAGTTTATAGGAGACAGATCCCATCAGACGTATCACAAGTCATTTTCAGTGCAGTTTCAATAGTGGAAGATGGTCTTTCCTTCCCAATCCATTTTCTTAGTATTGTTTTATGATTTAACCTCAGCCTGTTTGGAATTCCTTCTGGCATATGAGGTAGAGTACGTGTCTGTCTGTTATTCCTCGTGTGAATATCCAGTTCGTCCCACAGTGGCTGACAATCCCTTCCGCTGGTGTCGAACACTGGAGAAATCCAACATACACATCGACATACACATCTGGATTCCTGTCCGGAATGCCGTTCTGTTGATCAGCTTTCTGTTCTAATAAGCACCACGGTGTTTTGCTCATGTCTCTGTTTTCCATTTGGGTATTTTGCACACCCACTTTGCTCTTGTTGGGATTTTTTTTTTTTTTTTTTTTTTTTTTTTTTTTTTTGGTTTAAAAAAAAACTCCGGTGTGGGTGCCTGGTTGAGCATCTGACTCTTGGTTTCAGCTCAGGTCATGATCTCAGGGTCATGGGATCGAGCCCTGCATCTGGCTCCACACTCATCATAGACTCTGCTTTTCCTCCCTCCACCCCTCCCCACTCTAAACAGATTGATCCATAGATCGATCGATAGATCATTGGCGGGGGGGGGAACCTTTGGTATTCTCATCCCCTAATTTTTTGGTACACAACTTGTCATTTCACCAAGTTTCATTAATCAGCTTGGGAGAAGAATTTACAATTTATTTATCTTTAATGCAACTGCAAGTAAGAAATGTCGTCAACTTCTTTTGCCACTAGCATTTTATAATTCGATTTTCTAGAAATGGAATTTATACCGTGTTCTTTTAATTCCCATGTGTTTAATATTTATATCCCTGTTGTAGGTAAGATAGAGCTTCTGTTTTCTGGATATTTATTACTGGCACATGGGAGTTGTATCTTTTTTTTTTCTTTTTTCTTTTTTTGCCCTTACCAAAAAACTTGAGGCTTTGCTGAACTCATGGGTTATCTCTGCTCATTTGCTGCAGTGAACCCCTTGGATTTGGTGAGCATGTGACTGTATCACCCACAAATAGTGCATTTGCGCCCTTTCGCAACAACCAGGACATCCGATCCTCTTCTTTTGTTCCTGTTCTTGAAAGGAGCGTCTCTCTTATTTCTGTGCGGAGAATAAAGGAGCCTCTGGGTTCTGAGTGTCTGTCCTGTTCACGGCGGCCAATCTAGCGCTTCCCCCATTCAAGTTCAACCGTGACCTGCTTTTCCAGTTCCATGTGCTAGAACCCCTTCCCTGTGCCCTGCTCTCCGAGCGCTGTAGTGGGTTTTATAATAGGATTATATTCTATATATTGCATCTCTGTACGTTTTTATATTACCTGTTTTATAGATTTTCCTGCCTCAGGATTTAAGACAAGTTCAAGCTTGTTGTGCTTTATCATTTACTGTGCCTTATGTCTGGAAAGTTCTTTTTTCTTTTCCGTTTTTTTTAAGATTTTACTTATTTATTTGACAGGCAGAGATCACAAGTAGGTAGAGAGGCAGAAGAGGATCGGATGCATTGTTTAACTTTAACTGATCTCAGAAATTGATCCCCTGGGTGTTCGGGGTCCTTCTCCTACAGGTTAAACCTGGGGGGCCCCTACCTTGTTTGAAAAGCGACTACATCCAGTTTTCTGTCCAGAATTACTGTGATCACAGGCATAGCCGAGCAGTAAGGCCGCTGTGGGCTGTACGTGTCCTCCTGAGGCAGGGCCTCGAGATGCCATCAGCTGTGGCTCTCCGGCCCCGACGTGTGAAAGAGGGTTTGGCTCGTCCACTAGGAATCCCTTCCCAAATGAATTCTGTAATAAAACCAGGAAGGTTTTTTGTTTCATTTAAAATTGTCATCACCTCAACCTCCAAAAAAGTATTCGAAAGTGGCCTTAACACAAAACACAGATTCCCTGAGGCACTTAGGGTAGATGAGGGGAGTTCAAGGGCAGAACTCTGTGGGGAAGATACTTTTAGGCCTTGGATTTGAATTTAAAAAGCTCCATTGTGGGGGGGCGTCTGGAGCAAAGGACTCTGGGCTTCTGCTCAGGTCATGATCTCAGGGTCATGAGATCGAGCCCCACGTGCGGCCTCATGCTCAGTGCTAAGTCTGCTTAAGACTCTCTCTCCCTCTGCCCCTCCCCCCGGTCTCTAAAATACAGAAATAAATCTTTAAAATTAAAAAAGAAAAAAAGCTCAACTACGGGAGCCTGGAGTGACTAAGACATCCCATACGTAGGGTTTTTAAAGAGTTCCGTATCATTGGGACTGATGCACTGTTTGCTTGGCTACGACGGAAAACTTTATGTGCAATTAACCTTTCTATTCCCCCACCCCCCGGTGTCTAAGTATTGTGAACTTCCTTTGTGGTATTTTAGTGATTAGACAGGATGGAGGGTGTTCTTAAAGATTCATGGCCAAACCCGATGATGTCAGAACGAAGGGAAGGGACGGTCTTCGTGGGGCCAGCAAGTCTGGCCCCGTCTGGATTGTTTGTCTAACACTTCACAAGTAGAATAGGAACCGCTGAATTATTCATTTTCAAGTTGCCCTAAAAAAGGCACTTACGCGGCCGAAATGCAGACTTTTGGTGCCAGCGAGAGGAAGAGGAAAGATGCTGTCTTTCCTGAGGGGCGCTGGGCCCCTCTGCCTTGTTCTCCAGTTTCGCCTCCCAGCCCTGGGGGCGGAGGCCACCTCGGGCTGGCTCACATGCAGGGCGCTCAAGGTTGGGGCCCGTCGCCTTGATGGTGGGCTTGGAGGAGAGGAGGGAGGAGCAGCTGAGAACGTCGTAGCGGGGATGCAACGAGAACTGTTTTTATTCTTAGTTTTAGCTTCTCCGCCACCAAGCCTCCTCTTAACATATCCTACCAAGTAGTACTTAGGGGAGAAGGGGGGTAATTAGGATTCTTGATGCTGGAGACTAGAAGGAGAGCTCCCGCCCTGGGCCCACTGCTCCCTGGGACCATGAGCCCCTTCCGTCACTACTCTGCCCCGGGCCTCAGTTTCCCCACCTGTGAAATCTGAGTGGTTTCCTCCTGTAGGCCTGTGGCTCCCAGCAGCAGAGCGTGTCCTGCTCACCCCTGGGGCCGGCGAGCAGCAGGGGCAGGGCCCGGAATCAGAGGCCTTCTCTCGAGCCTCGGGCCAGTAGCTGGGCCAGCGCCTGTCCGCTGTAGGCAGGGCTGCAGGGTAAGCAAACAGGGAAAGAGAAACAAAAATCTGAAAGGGGGTTCTGGAAGAGCCAGGGCTCAGACTGGGGAAGCAGGGCTCCAGCCTCCGGAAGGATGTGCTGACAGAGCCTACACTGAATGCGTTCAGGAGACACTTAAATGCGTGCATGAAAAAATGGCACGAACGGCGGCCCCTCCCTAACATCGCTTTAAAGACTAAAAGTGAGCAGGCAGCAGTCTGGGTCCGCAGGCTGCTGGTGTAGATCTCATCTCTGCTGGAAGGTCCCTCGTCCTGGCCATCTGGCTCCCCGGGGGCACGGACGCAATGCAAGCAGTGAGGGGGCGCGCGCGGGACCTGGGTGTTCCGTCTGGAGTTCATCTTCCTCCCGTTCTCTGGTCACAGCAGTCTTTCTCTGGATCAAAGAAAAATACTCACGTATGACTTTCCATCCATGTTTTTCTTACGGAGATGAGCTTTTCGTGTGCATTATTTTTCTCCCCTTTGCTGAGCAAGTAAATTGAGATTCTTGGGGGTTAATTGACTTCACACAAGCCCGCAAAGTGTGGAGTCCAGGCGGAGCTGGACTTCGGCACAGAGGCCCCCCCCACTGCTGGGGGTTCTGGGGCTCAACGGCAGCCGCCTGCCTGCTCTGACCCTTGTTTCTGCCCAAACGGGGTGGCAGGGTCGACCTCCTACAGGCTTCACTAGTCCATGCCTGGTGTTGGAAGGATACAAAACTGCTGTGAGGGTCGTAGCTTTTCTTATTTATGCTTTTTTCAGTTTACTTTTTGTGCAAAATTTCCAACACACAGTAGATGACAGGACCCCGAGGTGCCTGGGTGCAGTTCCAGATCTCCCCATTAGGGGGCGCCTGTCATGCAGGTCCCCACCCCCACCCCGTTTTATCCTTAGGCTCTTCCAGAATCCTTTCCCTTTACCTCTAAATGTTTTAGCATGTCGACCTTATGTAAAGACTCTCCTTCTATACAATACTTGCATCAGATCAAAAACTAATTTCATAATAATTCAGTTCTTACATTTCTAGTTACCCCCAGTCATAGACGGCTTAATTTTTTTTAGTTTGCTGGGCTCAGAATTCAGATAAAATCCGGACTTTGGGATTGGTTAGTATGCCTCACTCATTTTCTGGACCCCCCCCTCCCCTTCTTCTTCCTTTCCTGGCAGTTTGTTTGCGTAAGAAACTGGCTCGTTTGTCCTGAAGAGTTTCCCACAGTCCGGGTTTCGCTGACCGCATCTCCGGAAGTGGTTGAGCGCCTTCTTCTGTCCCGGGTTCTAATTCCTGTAGGTTTGTCGTTGAACCTAGAAGCTCGATCAGATTCCGACCGGAAATTCTGGGCAAAAGCCACCCTTTAGGTGGTGTTGCATATCTTTGTAATGTTCTCGGGTATTGAAAATCAGCCCTGGGCAGAAGAGAAAGATCCTGGTTTTCACGCGCGACAGTAAGAACCGTTATGTGCGTGAGTCCTGGTCTGCAACACCCTTTTCCACCCCGGCAATGCTCTTACTTTATCCTGTGCCAATTTCCTTGAGAAAGGCTGCATTATTCCTGCGGCGCAGATGGCTGTCCAGCTCACGAGTCAGCCCAAGGTCAAACATTTAAGGCAGTGGGGAAGAATTTGAGCCTCTTTGCTCCACAGGCCACGCTCATTTGCTTTTCCAGACCACAATCTTCCCTAATTTCACCTCCAGGACCTCCATCCTCCCAGGGGCCCCCGGCACTTGGTTTAAGGAGAGAAATCTCCATCCAGCCTGCTCCTTGCTGCTTTGAGAGCATCCGTGCTAGAACGCTAGAGAAATGGCAAGAAGCCTTCCCCAAACTTCCATCCAGACACTTGTCCCAAGAGGCTTTGGATGGTCTCGGTAGCCAAACAGAATGAATTATGCAGTCTCATAATCTGATTGTCAGCCACAGCTGTCCCGTGTCCCTGCCCAGAGATGACTGAAGCCTGAGTGACAGTCATAGGCTGTTTGTGATCACACGGAGGGTCAGACCCTGGCGAGGGACGGGCTGCTTGGAGCTGTCCTGTTAGTTCGGCCCAATGCTAAGCCTCGTGCAGGCCAGAGAAGACCATTTCATCGGTCAGCTAGCCACAGATTGACCTAAACAAGGACGAAACCGAGTCAGCTAAACAATGGGGCCAGAAGGGAAGTTTTCTTCCCATTGGGATTGACAAGCGGAGACGTAACTGCAATTGATTTTGTTACTTGTTGTATCATTTAAGCTGAAATAGAATGGTCAGAAAAACGAACCAATTGTGGTTAATTTCTGAGCAGGCAGAGGTGACGTTCTGGCCATTTCACTGTCTGAGCACGATTTCATTTGCAATAAGAAGAAGGCCCACAATTTCCGGAACGTTTGGCCTGGAGGTTAAGCACCGCAGTCCTCTCTCTGCCTGGGCCCTTGATTTGACGGGAGGGAGTGACATGTTTGATCGGAGGCTTGGAAGGGAGCCAAGTGGCTTCACCCCTGCCCGCCACTCCTGCCAGGGCAGAACTAGCTCAGCACGGGTAGAACACGAGAGATAGGTCTGGTCATACGCAACAGGGTTGTCCAGAAGACCCTTCCCCGCTTTCTGCCGAGTCCCAGTTTGTGCCCAGCTCTGTGTCAGGCACAGGGAAACGCTGGGAGCCAGGCTGACTGGCCCTATCCCAGAGAGCTCGCAGTCCAGTGCACAAAACAGAGCCTCATTCCAGATCTTGACATACATTTTTCTCCAAGGAGATCGTTCTCCGCTTTTTCCAAGGCTATGAAAAGTGGCAAGAAACTTAAATCTGCAAAAGCAACTGAAAGGTCCCCCAGTAATGGGCCCGTGATCAAAGGAGCGAGACTGATACAAAGCGAAGGTCAAGCAAAGCTTTATTTCGCGCCAAGCATCAAGAATCAAACCGAACGTTGGGGGCCGCGCTTCTTACAGAGAGGGTGACCTTTCTCTGCTTCACAGACTAGCTTTTAAGGGCAAAGGCCATGTGGTTGGGCCTGCCCATGCACAGGTGGCCAATGAGATTGTAACACACAGAGAAAGCTGCACAGTCATGCTAGGTCACACATAAGTGACCAATTGAATTACAATTTACCCTATAGTAGATATTTGATCCAGCCTATCACCTTGGTCAGAATTGGCGCCCAAAAGGCGTCCAAAGGGCAGGGCCCATACTCCTTGGTAACTAGGGAGACAGTATGCCGCCCCCCCCCCGCCATTGGATGTCTCCACCTGGCCTGACCCACTCTAGTATTTGGGCTTTGTTACCTGGGACTGGTTCCCGGGACTTGTTTTTAAATAAGTTCCTGGGGTGGGGCAGGGTCAGTTTAAGTTTTACTGCATAAACAACAAAATCACTGTTTAACCCAAGATGGAATCCCTCTGGCTAAATAGGCCCTTACAGCAACTTACAGACTCTTTCCTTAAAAGTCATGTGTGCAGTTTGGCAAAATACCCCTACGCCCTCTGTTCTTTAAAATACCAGCCCATGCGCCTGGGTGGCTCTGTCTGTGAGCATCTGCCTTCTGCTCCAGTCATGATCTCAGGGTCCTGGGATCCAGCCCTGTGTCGGGCTCCCCGCTCAGCTTCTCCCTCTGCCCTTCCCCCTACTCATGCTCTCTCTCTCTCTCCCAAATAAATAAAATCTTTTTTAAAAAATAAAAGTAAAATAAAACACCAGCCCACGAACGGTTGCTTGTCAGGTGCAGAGTGGACTTTCCGTAGCACGCAGATGTTGCGTATTTGCATATGTAGCCGGCCAATATCTAGCGTGCCCCCGCTGTGTTCTCTGAGATCACAGCAGTGAGCGAGTGATCAATATATGAATAAGATACTTGGAGACCAGAATAAGTGCAAAAATGAGTGGACAGAGCAGAGCAGGGCTGCTAGGAGGCTTTTTAGAGGACAGCCACCAGGGCTGAACCGTGGACAGTGACTGGTGACGACAGCCACCTGTAGGGACCCTAGCAGAGGGGACAGCCGTGTGGCCAAGCAGATTTCCCAGGAACAGGACTGAAGAAGCCACGAGAGCATTAACTGATTGAGCCTCAGGAGGACATTTACACAGGATGCCTGTTACTAACGGGTTTAAAAAACATCCGCCAGGGGGCACCTGAGTGGCTCAGTGGGTTAAAGCCTCTGCCTTTAGCTCAGGTCATGGTCCCAGGGTCCTGGGATCAAGCCCCGTATCCGGCTCTCTGCTCAGTGGGGAGCCTGCTTCCTCCCCTCTCTCTCTCTCTGCCTGCCTCTCCTCCTACTTGTGATCTCTCTCTCTCTCTCTCTCTCTGTCAAATAAATAAATAAAATCTTAAAAAAAAAAATCCGCCAGGAGCAGAGTCCTCCCCAGCCCAGTGGCTCCGATGGGGAAGCGGGGCCTTTCTCAGGCTTGTTTGTTTGGAAGCCTTGATGGCCTGAAATCTGGAGAAGGAGCCGAGGTATTTATGGGAGGTGGTTCTGTAATCTGCTGTTGAGCCTCTGCTCCCTGCAGGGCCTGGGCCCTCAAGGGCATGAGGGGTGTTCAGGCCTTCCTGGGAGGAAGCAAGCCCAAAAGAAGCTCCTGGAATCCACAGCTCCGAACATAGCGGACTGGTGGCCTGCAGACGGGATTTGGCCACAAACCGCCAGGGAATGCATTGGAAGGAAGGGCTAGTCCGTGGCCTGACCAGGCCCTCCCAGAGAGGTGGTGGCCAGGCCAGTGCGGGCCGGGGGAGGGGGACAGCGGGTGGAGACATCTCCGGGCTCACACGTCCAGCAGCATCGCGCAGACTGCACAGAGAGAGTCCGAGCTTGGGTATTCTAAGAGCAATGCCGTCAGAGCGCCTGGCTGGTTCAGTCGGTAGAGCAGGCAAGCTTGATCTCAGGGTCATGAGTTCAAGCCCCATGCTGGGTATAGAGACTACTTGAAAATAAAACCTTTTAAAAAAAAAAAAAAGGCAGCATCGTCAAATCTCTAATAGCTGGCTTTGTCTACAGAGAGCGGGAAATGCTTTCAGAGTATGTCATATGACTTCACCTGGCACAGATAAGACAAAAGAACCTGAAAGCCAATCTCATATAAAAGTATTTATAAAAAAAAAAAAATACTAAATAAAATGTCAGCACACAGAATTCGGGAGCACACTAACCACAACCAAACGGGCAAATAACTGTTGGTGTAATTTGCCGATTTAGCAAGTCACAGGAGAAAAACCTTTTAATTTGCTCCATAAGTGCTTTTTTAAAAGGTACTTAATGAAATCAATATCCATCTTTTATTAAAAAGTCTTAATAAAATAGGAACAGTTGGATATTTCACTAACAGAACAAAACAGATCCATTAAAGTCCGAAATGAGCAACATGACTGCATTGCCCTGGCGGTCAGACGCCAGGCAGGGATCCCCGCTGCCATCTCGCTTTGTCGTGGGCTTCTGGGAGTGCTGGTCACTGCCATCGTCCAAGAGAAAGAACTGAGAGACAGGAAAAGGCAGGAGGACGCAGCCCCATCATGGGCACACAAGGGCACAGGACACTCCAAAGCCCAAGAGAACAACCGAGAAGCTGTTCCAGGCTCGAACGGGCACCCACCGCGTTGTGATTCTTTCCTCTGTCTGGAAGGTCCTCCCTCAGGCCCGCAAACTCTGCCCTCTGGGATGTAGACTTGCCCTGACTCTCACAGGAGACTCTGCGGTCCAACCTTTCCTGTCGGTAACACTGCATTCCCACGCAGGGGCTGGGAGCTACCTTTCCAGAGAAATCCTCCCCACCCCCCCACACTCCCCATTTAGGGGATTCCAGACCATAGCCAAGAAATCTTCCTCAACATCTGGCCCCCTGGCCACCTCCTTTTCCTTTTCCTACCTTCTTTTTCTGAACCCAGTCCAGGGAGCCCTGCTTCTGCGTCACCTCTGCCCCCTGTGCTAAAAGAGCCAGGCCTGGGGTGTAAGATGTCAGGAAAGTAACCGCCTTCCTGATGGCAGAGACCTATCAAGGGCAGGCCTCTGGGGTCGGCAGTGAGCAGGACGGGTGGGGGGAAGTGGGGAGTCACTTTATTAAACATCCTAGGGCTTTTTAAAAAAATTTTTTTTAAACATTTTCACTGTAATACTGAAAAAATACACCATTATAAAATCCTCATATAGAATTATTAAGTTTAAAGCGGGGAGAATTCATCTTTCAGTGCTTCTTCTCTGGGTGCCCAAGAACTTCACAGTCTCCTGTTGAGGCTCTTGGCTTTTGACTTGGGTCCAAGGAGACACGCGGACCCGAAGGGCGCCCCGGAGGCTTTTCTAGCTGTCCTGTGGATGCCCTTTGTTTTCACAGCTCCAGACGGGGCTGTGATTCTTTGGAGTTGAAATCCATGCCAGCCTTGCCGTCCCTTAGCGTCAGGGGCCTAGAGTGGAAGTCATTTCCCTCCTGTCACTGACCGTGTCCTTCTAAGTTCCTCATGAAAATCATGTGCTAGGCCAGAGGACACCCCAGCATGATCTGTAGGGAAC
Organism: Neogale vison; assembly: GCF_020171115.1. Taxonomy (NCBI): domain Eukaryota; kingdom Metazoa; phylum Chordata; class Mammalia; order Carnivora; family Mustelidae; genus Neogale; species Neogale vison. Next base: position 10,196,656 of record NC_058104.1, read on the forward strand.
TGATTGAAGGAACTGCATGTTCCAGGCCAAGCAGAAATGCTCCGCCGTTTGAAGCCAAAGCAGAGAATAATGTAGTGCGGGTTAACAGATCAGCGAAAGCTGTTTTGTCAGCTCGTGAAAAGGTGAGGGAACCAAATTTTTATAATCGTTTCGCTGAGCAAACAATATGCGTAGCTATTACAGACTCTGGAAAAGAAACGATTTTAGGCTAATGTCGGGCTCTGGGTCCGGTTGCAGGCAGGACTCAGAATGAGCAGAATGAAAAGCCTCTGAACCATTGTCGACACCCGTGCTACAAAAGGACACGCAGTGGCCTTCGTGACTCCCTTCTAGGAGGAAGTTTCCAGTGGTATTAACCTCTGGGCATTTTCATATTACTAAAGGCAGTGTCTCTGGTAGGATTAATTTCGTGGCGGGGGGAATAAGGGCAGCACTTTGGAGGGAAGTGAACTCTGTGGCAGGTGTGTCCTCAAGACGACGCCAGCACAGGCTTTCCAGGGCCGCCATCTTGGTCCTCGTCCACACCGGTCAATGGCCACACCCCTGATCACACAGAAATAGCCGGCTAGTTGTATCTCCGTTGACCTTTGAAGAAGTGTGCCCCTTGGAAAAGCCAGCCATGAGCCTCCAGACTTTTAAAAATACGAATCTGAGCCTTTCCTCCCTCCCAGCATCCCTGGTTACTTCCACTGTCTCCTCTGGTGGCTTCTGGTCCATTCTGTGAATGGGAACCGCAGCCCCTCTGAGCCCTGTCTTCATCAGGATGCCTAGTGTTGAATAGCTACCCCCCGCCCCGCCCATGCACACACACTTCCTGAACCACAGAGCTCAGTGTTTTGATTATCATTTGAAACCTTTGGAGATCTGAGAGTTGCTCCTGGAATGAAAAGGTAAGTGCACTAGTTGTTATCAGGTTCAATATTTTGGTCAGTTTACCGGTTGCTTAGTAACCGAAGTGAAACTGACCAGAAGATGGAAAAACTTGAAATTCGTTTCCAGGGATTGCCTCAGACTGCCAAGAAGGCACCTTCCTGTTTTAGTGTGACTCATTTTTTTTTTTTTAAATAAGTGCCTTGAAATCCCTTGGAAATGATGCACTGTGTTCTGGATGTTCGGGATATTAATGGGTGTCCACAACCATTGGCTGTCTGAGAAGAAATTCTGAGAGTCTGCCTTTGCGAGGAGGCTCTCCAGACCACCCATTTCCCCAAACCAGGCAGGAGCCAGCTGCCACTTCCCAGCCCCCAGCGTGCCAGCCTGGCCCGTCGCTGCCTCTAGATGAAGCCAGGACCCTAGGAAACCCTGTGTTCTCTGCAGCATGTGTTGGACCCTGAACTGGCCCCTGGCCACTGGCAGCAGCCAGGCAAGAAGTGAGGAATGGCTGAAAATAGGCAAGGGTGGGCCACTGGACCCCCAGGAAGCCACAGGTCCACCCCTTCTCTCTAAGCCCCCGGGACTGGGGAACTGTACCAAGGGCAGCTCCTCGTGCAGCCTCGCTCTGAGAACTGAAGCCCGGCCAGAGGCTTCTCCAGATGAAGGGGAGTTACCACTGAGACTCCGGGGGCCTGGACCCTCCCCACCCTCATCCTCCCTACGCGCAGCAAAGTGCATTGAACACCTGCTGTGTTCCTTTTCTTGAATTCCTGTTGAGAGACACTGAGCAGAACTTGCCTCTCTGTCCTTCCTCCGCCTGCACTGCCAGGAGTAGCTGGTACTCGAGGGGGAAGTGAGCCCCAGAGGGGAACACCCCTCGGAAGACAGACCCCAAACCCAACAGTGTCTGTGATCTGAAGCAATACAGATGGAGCGCAGGCACGGAAACGAGCGTGGGAGCATACTCCAGCAAACCAGGAAGGTGTGAGCAACGTAGAGCAGAGACAAGGAGCAACTGAAAAACGATGCAGCAGGAAGAACAGAGTCACCAAACGAAGGAACCAAAGAAAGTTTACAGGGTGGGTGCAGCTGCATCTATCCAGGTCGAACGGAACAACAAGCCGGAAGGCAGCAGGAACGGCCAAAGAAACAGCAGGTGCAAAGCCAAGGTTGCGTGCTGCGGAGGGACGGAAGGAGATCGGGGCCCACAGAGGACCCCGCAGGACAGCCTCCCTGCCACAGGCTCAGGATCCCGGCTCCTTCCAGGCAGGCCCCTGCCCTGCAGACTGACAACTGAGCGTCGGGCTCCCTGGATCTGTCCAGGGGGAAACTGAGGCGTGGTGGCCTGCAGCTCTGGTTCCCAGGCTGGCCGCGATGCCTTCCCGCCCCCTCCCACAAACACGGGGCAGGAGCCGTGTGTCTACGGGCCCATCCTGTCGTGTAGTCCCCGACCAGGGCCCGGACACTGGCAGGTGCTGGGAAACGGTCACGGGGTGACGGAGGGAGTAAGTGAGCTCTGCCTGTGGTGGCCGAGGAAATCACCGCGCAGATCCGGGTTTTGTAAACACAGCGATGATTAACCGTCTGACTAAAGCTCCAAACTATGCTTAATGGCAGTTGCCTTCGGACAAAGCCATTAACGTTTTCTTTCACCTTGAGCCCCGCGAAGTTTTGCACCTGGTTGGAAGCCTCTGTCCCGCTTAAGACTTTCACCCTTCAATTGATTCTTTGCCCTTTAGGAGTCAGACTCCCTTCTGCGGTACTGAGGCTTTTCCAAGAGGTCTTAGAGATTTGCCTGGTGAGGCGGTTCCTAATGTCGCTGCCCCCCCCCCGCCCCCAGCACTTCACGGCGGGGGCCCAGGCTGGGTCTTCTTTACAGAGTTCCCCTAAACACAGCTTCATTTCACGAAGCCATTTGAAGAGTTGTTTCAGACTTTGTTCAGGCCCAGCTGGAAGCAGGATACTGTTTCAAACAGGTCTAATGAGCGCGGAACCTGATCACGGGGCCTCTGTTACCCCGTTCAGGCTGCCGGGACCTGAAACGGTTGCCTCGTCTGGAAGGGCCTCGGGGCCAGAGGGAGCGCTGGGCGCAGCGAAGAGCAAAACCAGCCCAGCCAGGGCCCGAGGCCGGTTTAGCCAACTCTTGATGTGAAGGCTGGGCGCCGGTGAGAGCCACACAAGCAGGTTTCAGGGACAGAAGGACCCGCTCAGAGTTGGGCCTGTGCCAGGGGCCCCAAGCTGGCCCAGGGGGAAGACTGGCCCACCGCTGGCTGGACACGCTGCCTCCAGGACCCCAGTCTCCGGCCAGAAGCCAAGCCCTGCACCGGCACAGATGAGGGAGCAGGAGAAAAGGTTCCCACTGTGTGGAGACCGCCCCTCTAGCCTGTGTGGGGAGGGGAGGGACTGGACTAGTTCCTGAGATGGAGCCATCAGGAGGCTTTGGGGAGTGCTGGGGGTGGGGGCAGAAGTAGGAGATGCGGTCCCCGGTCCCCGGAGTGGAGGGCAAGCCAGGGAGATATGCAGTCCAAGGCTCTTTCCCACGGGCGGTGGGAGCTGTCGGAGCAGAGGGCCCTGGGGCTGAGGGGTGGGAAGAGCTTCATGGAAGGGCCTGTTGTAGAGCACCAGGGAGGGCACAGGGGCCTGTAGTTCTCCTTGGAGATGGACTGGGGGCCCCTGAATCCCAGCAAGGATCTGTGGCTGTGACATTGGGCTCCCTTTCTGCCATGACCCCGTTGAGTCTTCCTTGGGTGGCGGCCACTCTCTGCCTTGGCCTCCTGATGGGCCATGGGGAGCAGTCCCGTAGAAGATGGGGCCGTGACGGTAGCCCGTTCTACTCTTCTGCTAATAAAGAAATTAGGCCTTTATTAGAACTCAGTGTTCATTTCTCTCTCATGATGTTATATGTTGGAATCATGTATTTGCCTTCAGATGACTCAAAGGAAAACTTTCAAAACAGAAAAAGGGAGAAAAGGCCCTAGCGGCTCCACGTGCACGAGCCAGCCAGGTGAAGGCCGTGAACTTGGGTGGTTCACAGAGCCGACTACAGAGTCCCCCAGCCTCCGTTTCCATCTGCCACATCCTTCTCCACGTTCTTGTGGCTCACCCACCCTGGCAGACTTCTGTTTGTCTTTCAAAACCCAGTTCACACATCCCCTCCTTTGAAGCCTTCCCAGATTCCCTCCCCTGAGAATTTTCTGCCTCCTGTTTTTTTAGGGCGCTCTGTTCAAACTCCCGGTAGGACACACTCTATTTCGTATTTCAGTGGCTCTGTCTCCCCAGTGACATTGGAGCCCCCAAGGGCAGGGTGGCCATTCCCACAACACAAGCACACCTCCTCCAGGTGGGCAGCGGAGCCCCTCACAGGTCCAGGGTGCAGGTCATTGTGCTGAGCTGGGAACTGTGGTCACCCCGAGCCCGCCCACTGCCCACTAACGGCTCGTTCTCTCTCTCTCCCTCTCTCACCTTTCTAGGGCCGACGAAATTGAAATGATCATGACGGACCTTGAAAGAGCAAACCAGGTAGGATGTTTCACGGCCTCAGGCTTAAAAATCCCAACAACGTAGCCACGTATGTCGTCTCGCTAGATGCATCTTAAGTTGGAAGGCCGGTTATTCTCATATTTTTTACGTGTGATTGTCAATGTCGATGCTTTTCCCAATGTCACGGGAAGCGATTGGAAGGTCCCTTGGCAGAGTGTTCGGTTGTGGTCCCAGCGTCCCAGACTCCCTCGGTGACTGCACAGTGGCTGTTGCTTTTCCTTGTTCTTAATCCGTTTCTCAGGTGACCGACTGTGGTGCCACGGCAGCCGTTAGGCTCGCGTTATACCAGCGAGTCACAGGGGCCTTGGGGAACGTGCTTGGCACTGTGTCCAGCACAAAACAGGGCGGCTCTACACACAGCCGCCTGGGGCCTGGGGGGCTCAGTCGGTTAAGCGTCCCACCCTTGATCTCAGCTCAGATCCTGAGCTCAGGGTCATGAGTTCAAGCCCCGCATCGGGTGCCACAGGGCATGGGGCCTCCTCACATAAATAAATACTCAGCTACTTGGAACATTGCCCCCCACACAAACACAGAACCCCTAACTTCTTCCCCGAGGACGCCGCCAAGCAGGAAAACATTGCGCTTTAGCGAACGGTGCTGCTGCTTTGAAAAGAAAGAGTCTCCCCGCTTAGCTCCTCTGTTCGTGGGGAGAAACAGCCAAAGCTGAGATCGCTCTCTGGGCCTCAGAAGGCACCAGCTGTGGCCACAGGCGCAGGAAAGCTTAGCGCTTTGCCTCGGGTGGAATCTTGGTGTATTAGTGGCCCTGTCCGTCGCAAGAAGGGCCGACGGCTCCCGAGTGACTTGTGCCTGGTTCTCCTCTGAGCGCATCCCAGGCACTGAGCCTCTGAACCTCCATGCGGCCCACCCGGGTTGCCGCTCTAAAGACTCCCACTTTACAGACAGGGGAACTGAGGTCAGTGGCTGGTCCGGTGTGGAGCCGGGCCTGGAGCCCACGCTCCTCGCGGCCACCCTCCGAACCCGGGACGCAAACAGAGGTCACTTTGCCTTTCTTCAGACCCTCCCAGCTCCCAGACGCACCCGTGTCCACACAGCTCCTCGCTGCCCAACGCTGCTTCCCCTTCACCTCCCCAAAGTGCTTTAGCGTTTGTTTACCTTTAGTTGCAAACAAATTGACTTGGCCCCTTCGCACTGACTCAGCGCTGCTCAACTTTGCAAAGGCCTTAGCTCCGAAGGAGGTCCGAGAAAGGTTCACCCTCTCCCGTCAGCCCGTTGCCCTTTGCGCATCCATGATTGTTCCTGGCCGGTCTCGAGTGCGCCTTTCTTTTTGACGGTGCTTTGGGGTTTCAGCTCCGGGTTTGTGCAACAGACAGCCGCAGGCTGGGGAGACTGTCCCGTACTGGCTCTGCGGCAGTCCCCAGGTACTGAAGGAGTTCGGCCAAGTTGGCGTGCCTCTCCAAGTGTTGAAGGCTGCTTGGCCGGATCTCAGTCCTGGGAGACACCAGGCGGGACTGCGGAGAAAGGGGCCACCCCTTGGTTCGGGTCCCAGCCCTGTGTGTGCTGGTTGTGTGGCCCGCTAGCAGTTCTTTAGAAAAGAAAAGGAAAAGAATGAACTTTGCGAACACGCTAAGGGAGAGAGGAGTCAAAGTCACGGAGAGGGCGGAATCCCGGCTGGCGGGTGCCGGGCGAGGGAGGCTGAGGCTTGTTCAGTGGGTACAGAGTTTCAGCTCCGCAGGATGAAAAACTTGGGGAGATCAGCGGAACGGCGGCGTGGACTCCCTTAATTAACAGTGCCGGAGCAGACGCTAGAAAATTAGTTAAGATCGTGTATGTTCTGCATATTTTGTCATAATTAAAAAGTTTTAACTTTTTTAAAACAGAAGAAAGAAAGGGGGGGGATGATAACTAGTACTTCCTCTGCACGACTGCTCAGAGGGTTAGAGGCTAAAATGCCCGAGTACGAAGTAGGAGCCTAGATGAATCTGTAGTTGCTGGAGAAGCGTGTATTTGGTGGGAGAATTGTACAGTCCCGTGCTGGGGAAATACCAGCGCGGTGGGCATGGGAGAAGCATCAGTGAGTTCTTACAGACAGCGCAGGGTGAGTTAGAGCCTGGTGCGGCTGCCCGGAGAAATGAACGCAACCTCAGGCTGCATTCATAGAAGTAGAGTTTCTAGAACGAAGGAGGTGGAGTTCTGCACCTATCTGCAGCAACCAGTCCATGCCCACAGAATTATAACATGTTCTGGAAAGCACACTATGAGGACATCTGGGACGTGGAGTACCACTTGGGCTCCACCCCACAGCCAGGACCAGAAAGGGACCCTAACAACGAAAGAAATCAGGAGGTTTGGGGACATGCCTGATCTCTGGGGAACAAGGGAAAGAAGACATTGGGGCTTGACACCCAAGTACCAGAGGAATAATTGCAGGAACTTGGGATGTGACAGGGTCACAAAGGGAAAGGCCCTCAGGTGGGGACATCGCGGATCCTGTCCTGTAGCTCTCCAGGCCTGGCTCAGGGAAGGAGTCGGGCTTTTTCATGGTCATGGGCACACTTGGAGGCCGGTCTTAGTCTTGAGTAGAGAAGCCTTCTGTCAGTCCTGGCTCTCCAGAGATGCCCAGACCTGTGTGCCCCCGGAGCTGTGAAGGGAGATGCGGCCCAGCCCTTGCTGAAGGTGTGAGGTCAGGGATCAAACACAGAGGGAACAGGAGGAGGAATTGCACTTGACTCTGTGGTCAGGAGGAAGACAGCAATGCAGGCAGGCACAGAAGGGCAGGGTGAGCCCTGGACATTCTAGGCCATTCCATAAAGCCAAAGTAAGGAGGTGCAGGGTGGGAGAGTGGGCCTACAGGAGGGGACCTAGATCCAGGCTTGGGGGAGGGCTTTGAACGTCGGGCCTCTGCGTGGAAGGCCTCTTTCTGAGCATGGTGGAGAATCCTGGGCAGGAGTGAGACGTCAGAGTTGTGTTCTAGAAGGATCCCCCTGGCGGAACATGAGAGAACAGTCGGGAGTGGAACGACTGGAAGCCAGGAGAGCAGCTGTCATGCTACATCAGGGCAAGGATGACTCGGGGCCTGCAGCGAGGCGGTCCCCGGCAGAGAGGAGGCGGCGGCGACAGGGCAGGAGGAGGGGGACGAAGGAGCGGCGCGCCCTGTGCAGGCGCAGCCAGACATCTGGTGCAGCCGCCTTTCCCATCAAGGGAAATCCCCAGGAGGAGCAATTTACTAGTTCATTGGCATATAACATTATTTTTGCAGTAGGTTTATAGTCAGAGTGTTCTACTGAGACCTGAAGCTGTTTCACGGCTACAGCACTTGTGTTTCTATCGTGCAAAAGGGGAAGAGCAGTCAGCGGCCGACAGCTCGGGGTCTCATGTGCACCTGTTCGTCAAACTTCAAGGCACTTGCCTTCATACTCACCGCCTTAATTGGTGGCTGTGATGATTCAGAGCTTTGAAGACCGCGTGGTAAATAAGAAGCCCCGGCTTTGCGCCTTGCGACCGTGGAAAGCCACCTGGGGGCTTCGGCCACTCTGGCACTCGGCCAGCTGTACCCTCACCCGTGCACCTTTCCGATCGGCTCTGATGGGAGCTGCTGGCAGCACAGAGCCCCGGCCGGGGGCAGGAGAAGGTCCTTTTTGTGAGCGGCCCTCCTCCTGCTAACCTGCCTGATCTGACGGAGGAGGCTGCCCTAGTGGGGGGACCATCAGCTGGAAGCACAGCTTCGCCCCCTGCCCCTGAGGGAAAGAGCCAGAAGAACTCCCAGCAAGGCACGGCGCTTGCTTGGACCAAGGTTTCTGGGTTCCAGTGGGGAACAGCTGGCTTTGTATCCCAGATCTCCTACTTCCAAGCCATGTGGCCTGGAATGAACCCCTAGGCTCCTGGGGTGTTTCCCCATCTACAGAACGAGGGTGGTAATTCGCACATCTGAGAGAACACTGCTGAAAAACAAATCCACTGCATAAATTTTGAAGCTCTTAATCGGCTTTATTCAACGATTCATGAATCGGGCAGCAGCCCATCCAGCAGACAGAAAGGAGCTCCGAGGACCTGTACAGAATGGAAGTCTTCTGTAGGCAGAAAAGGGAAGGACGAGGGGCACCTGGGTGGCTCAGTGGGTTAAGCCTCTGCCTTCTGCTCGGGTCATGATCTCAGGGTCCTGGGATCGAGCCCCGAGTTGGGCTCTCTGCTCAGCGGGGAGCCTGCTTCCTCCTCTCTCTGCCTACCTTTCTGCCTGCTTGTGATCTCTCTCTCTCTCTCTGTGTCAAATAAATAAAATATTAAAAAGAAAAAAGAAAAGGGAAGGACGAGGAAAGAGCTGATTGTCTCAGGCAGGGTGCCTTCGTACAGGGGCCCGGAGGGGTCTCTCGGACAGATGACCTCACTAGCGCTGACCAGGAAATTCCAGATCGACGGGTTAAGGGTCCCTTTCCCGGGAGAGGCTGACTCTGCAATTAGGTTAGGTCTTCCGTCTCGGTTTGCTGACTTGGGGTTTGGCACAGGGGACTCCAGCTGGAGCCTGTTGTCTCTCTTTTAACAGTTCCTCCCTTTTGATCAGACTCTTAGACCAACTGAGAGACGTGGTCAAAATTGAAGGTGTTACTGCCCTTCTCAGCCACCGCGCTGTGGGTCTCTTACTGATCTTCCGTGTGATATTCCCAGATCCCGGTATTTTTTGTGGAATTCCTGTGGTGGTCACGGGGTCACGACTTCAGGCTCGCCGTTTCTTAGCGGGGTCGTTCTTTTCATTCCTCCCGACGTTCCAGTCTTGAGATCATTCGCTTGACGGTTCGTGGCCTCGAACCTGCATTTAAAGCTTTTGAGAGACAACAGCGCACCAGGGAGGTGACAGTGATTATTATAAGCGGGATTATTCCCAGTGTCCGGAGCACACTTTGGAGCCATGGTTCCCGAGACCCAAACGATTCAAAATCAAATAAGTCAAAGAGCTGTCCTGTTGGAAGAGTCCCCTTTGTAAGCCTGGAGGCCTGCCCAGTGTCTCTACGCACACGAGTTCCTGCTTTCTCAGAAGTGTCACCCCAGGTGCAGTAAAGGGGTGTTGGTCCCAGCACAGGCCCTACCTTGTTCAGCCAAGAGAAGCAAGGCCTCTCTCATCATCCCATCTCTGGCCAAAAACTTACCTTGGCCAAAGACTCTAAGGGTCTTTATTGAGTGGCCGTTGCTTTGGCAATGGATCCCCCAGTGCTTTCAGGAGTTAAGGAGAGGTCCCTGGTCGTAACCTCATTGGCATTGACTGCTAACCTGGGAAGGAGGGCCTGGCCAGAGGAAGCCAATCCTAAATCACCAATGCCTCCCAGTAGGTCCTTTCTGACTCGAAACTCGGAGGCTGACCAGTGATCTGTCTCCATCTGCACACAGTTAGGGGCACGTTGGATAAGCCAAGAGCCCTTGCCCAGGCATATACCCACCAGCCAGACTGGCACAGGCCCAGGTAGAATGGTAACCGCCACAGGCAAAGATGAGCCCTGTCCGGGCACAGAGCGTTCCCACTAAGGTGGCGCTGTTAATGGACAGGTAGGAGCTCTTTGTGACAAATCCAGCAGTCTGAAAGGCAAAGGTTACCCAACTCCTAGCGGTGGCCTGGGAGGTATGGATGTTGGTGTTGTCTTCCCGGGCTAACCCCAGAGTCAAGGAACAAAAGGGAACAAGAAAAGGTATCATGTTTAGTTTAAGTGTGAGGTCTTCGGCATCTTGGGGAGAAGCAGCCCAAGTCGATGTTAGCTGCCTCTCTTCCTAGTCATTCCATGCAGAAGGTCTCAGCGTTCAAACAAGACCAGCCGTCAGCTGGAGCCTCCTTGAGTTATGACATCTGTAGCCACTTCAGGTCCCTAGAGTCTGCCTGCCATCTGGGCAGTGAGGAGGACCTTGTCTCTCCCTTCCAATGAGATTCAAGGGCAGTCTTTGTTCCTCGGGAACCCAAATCAGAAGGGTAGGAGAGGGGCGCCTGGGTGGCTCAGTGGGTTAAAGCCTCTGCCTTCGGCTCAGAGTCCTGGGATCGAGCCCCGCATTGGGCTCTCTGCTCAGCGGGGAGCCTGCTTCCTCCTCTCTCTCTGCCTGCCTCTCTGCCTACTTGTGATCTCTGTCTATCAAATAAATAAAATCTTTTTTTAAAAAAGAAGAAGAAGGAGAGTGGGAGAAAATTAGAAGCGTGAGTTTCCAGAGTCGTGGCCAGATATGAAGAAACCAGAAGAATTCAAGATCCAGTCCAGTTTATAGGTTTTATCCTAAAACCTCAAAGACGGTTACAGGATTTTCTTTCTGCGATCACCCCTATTCACTTTTTACTACAGATCATCACTGTAGGAGTAATTTTATATTCAACTTGGCCTGATTATTTACATAAGTGCAGCAAGAACAGTGACTGACCCTGTCGGTTCCTCCATGCTTTCAAAGCTGGCACCTTGTAAGCAAAGAAACGGGCCTTATTCAATGGCCCCAGAAAGTCAGCCTTAGTTCCTTAAAGCTGTCTGGTCTATCCGAGTCTGCATTTCTCTCAAATAGGATCAGTAGGACAAACCCTTGGTAATATTCCCAATATTTACAACTGTGTCCTGTCATAAGGAGAACACATTTCTCATTGAAGTTACGCAAAAACTGACTAGACTGCCGTGAAAAGAGTAGTTTCCGAGTTCTAGAGGGATCAGGTTGGGAGAAAAAGTAAATGTTCCATTTTTGTTTAAGAAAGTAAACATTGCCAAATCGAAACAAGAAGCCGTAAGAATTATAGTTACCCTCCTCCGTTCCTTCATTTGCTTGTTACTAACCCTCATTCTGCTTGAACCCAGTTGGGGGTTTTGGTTTGCTTTTTTGTTTGTTTGTTTTTCCTATAAGTTCTGGGAATTCTTACCCAGTTCAGTTTAATGATCTTGGTTATCCAAAATTTGGACGTGTCACAGTCCTTTCCATGAAACCCCATGAAGACGAAGTACTTTTGTAGGGAAACTTTTGCAAAAGCATCTGAGTAAAACAGTAACTCTGTAAATGACATAGACTTTTTTTTTTTTTTTTTTTTTAAGATTTTATTTATTTATTTATTTATTTCACAAGAGAATACAAGCAAGGTGGAAGCGGCAGGGAGAAGGAAAAGCAGGCTCCCACCAAGCAGAGAGCCTGACGTGATGTGTGGCTCGATCCCCGGGGCCCTGGGATCACGACCTGAGTGCCAAAGGCAGACACTTAACTGACTGAGCCCCTCAGGTGCCCCAATGACAAAGACTTTAAAATGTGCATTGTTAAAGACCTGCTGACAGTTCATTTGATAAGGAATTGTAGTCTTTTCTGTGAGGGATGACATTTTAAGATAATGACTGGAATCATGACATAATACCAGGACAAATCAGATTTCTAGGAATTTCACACAATTTCTAAAAACACTTACTATAACTATACAAATGCAGCATAAAGAAGACTCAGTATAAAGTTTCCCATGTGATTTAACAAACCAAATAAGCCAAGTTTCTTTTAACATCTCCCTTTTTATAAGGTGAGAGAACAAATCCTTTGAGATGTCCAAGGACCCCTCGGAAAAATCTCAAAGTTAGTTCAATGTCAAAAAGACTTCATTTAGCACAGAAGTCTGTCAAAAAATATCAAAGGATTTTAGAACACTTGGTCAAGTAGGATCATAGGTCACTGTGACACAATACTTATTCCTCTGTTTAACCATAGTGACAACTGAAGACCTTGAAGGCAAATTCGGGAAGTTAAATAGTTGTTTGGAAAAAAAAAAAAATCCTTAGCTCTTTTAGTAGAGAAGACAGTTTTCTTAAGAAATCAAAGACCTGGGGTGCCTGGGCGGCTCAGTGGGTTAAGCCTCTGCCTTGGGCTCAGGTCATGATCCCAGGGTCCTGGGATCCAGCCTGTGTCAGGTTCTCTGCTCAGCAGGGAGCCTATTTCCTCCTCTCTCTCTCTCTGCCTGCCTCTCTGCCTACTTGTGATCCCTGTCTGTCAAATGAATGAATGAATGAATGAATGAATGAATGAATGAATTTTTTTTTTTTAATTCAAAGAACTGATAAAGACCTGGGAAATTATTTTGACAAGACAAAAAATCTTTGTTTTCCGGGCAGGTTCCTTAAAAGGTAAAGAAGACCTTTTACAGTCTTTTATCAAGAGCAAACCAGTAGTTCCAGAAAACTCTGTCCTTCTCAAAGAGAGAACCAGGGCGCCTGGCTGGCTCAGTCAGTAGAGCACGTGACTGTGAATCTGAGTCCCATGTTGGGTATAGGGATTCCTTAAAAATAAGATATATTTTTTTAAAAAAGAAAAGAAAACCAAACTCTAATGTTGCACCAGATCAATTTGGAAATTAAAAACCATTTAACATCAAAATATATTACATGTATTCTAATTTTAGCTAGCTTGACCACACGTCAAAGTTCTTTCCAAAGATCTCATTTCCACAAAGTCTACAACTTTTCTTTTTTTACATTCAGGTTTTGCCCCGTTTTTTCCTCTTACCCATTCTGAAGTAAATAGCCTCACTTTAAGACAAAATCATTTTCTTTTCCCTCAACGCACATGCCTCTCCATTCCTCACACCTTCTTTGACTGAAGACACCCATCTTACTTCCCTTGCATATGATGTTTCCTTTATTATTTCTAGTAGTTTCATTAACTATATTAGAATTTTTAGCCATTAGGAACCTTTAATATCTAGTGGAAACAAAGAAGTAAGTAAACGTGAACTTTCACATCAGTGCCCTGTGGCTTGGCAAGTGTATAGATACGTTGTATAATTTCTAGAAACGTGGTTTCTCATAGTAAGTTTCCAATGTGGCACAAAACGTGTCTTACTGGTTGACCCCAATATCTTTAGTTCCTCTGTAAAGGGAAGCCCAAAGTGGATAAACCTGTATTCACTGATTAACTAGCCTTTTGCAATGCATCTTGCAATGAAACTGTTCTGGAATTTTAAAGCATCTTGGAGACTTCTGCCTGCCAGTTAAACAGGTATCGCCATTGGGTTCCTTTGATTCAGGAGCCCTTGCTCTCAAGTACACTCCTTAAGTGATCTCTAACTGGAATGTTCTTCCTGATGGCCATTTTATTTATTTATTTATTTATTTATTTATTTTAAAATTTTTTTTTAATTCGTTTATTTGAGAGAGGGAGATCACAAGTAGACAGAGAGGGGGAAGCAGGCTCCCTGCTGAGCAGAGAGCCCAATGCGGGGCTCGATCTCAGGACCCCAAGATCATGACCTGAGCCAAAGGCAGAGGCCCAACCCACTGAGCCACCCAGGCACCCCCTGATGGCCATTTTAATTCTAGGTGGTTTTTTATAAGATTCTGCCATATTTGTTGATATTTAAAGGTTCTGAGACTCTAGTTATTCGACATAAAATAAGCAGATGTACCAGTAGGTGATGGGCCCAACTCTTGGGCATGTTGAGGACGATGATGATATGATGATTACTGTTTTAGCTAAGGCTTTGGGTCTCGGGGAGCCAAACTAATACCTGAAAAGAGATACAGGCCGCTGGGTTGGGAGGTGTGTGATGTTTTAGGGTGTACCTGATCGCATGGAGATTTTCTTAAGGTTGGCAGGTGACCTAGTACCTCTCTAACCGCGTCCTAATTTGCCCTAACTTGGGGGTCTTAGAGCTAGGTGGGTCTAAACAGGGACTTCGGTCACCGGCACAAGGCCAGCTTGGGACACAGGGCACAGGGACTCCTCTCTGGCCTGTAGTAGGCCTTCCTGATCTCTCTTCTATAACATCACTGAAGTGGGGTGACCTCTGGGGTTCTGGCTGTTCTCTGGGGTCGTGTGTGGGTTTGGCTTTGGAAAGAGGACCACGAGGTGGCTGTGTGCTTTCCAGGGCAACGGAGTCTGTCCCTTTGGAAGGCTCGCTTGTTGGCCTCGCTAGCCTCCCCTCTCTTTTATCTCTCCTTCCAGAGTACAGGGCTTGCGGAGAGCAGGCCGGGAGGTCATCCCCCAGGAGAGTGTGCCTTCTTCTCGAAATTGTCCAAATGTGGTGTTACTTGTACCTAGAGTATGGTAGCCCAAAAAATGGCCCCCAGAGATGCCACCTCCTTACCGTGGGACTTGCAAATACATTAGTGTCCCCGGCAGAGGCCAAGGATCTTAACAGCTGACCTTGAGGTGGGGAGATGACCCGGGAGTGAATGAGTGGACCTCATGTAATCACAGGGTCCTCAGACACAGTAGAGCCCGCATCAGAGCGGAGAGCCGGCTTTGAAGGTGGACGGAGGGGCCATGTGCCAGGGAATGTGGGGGGCCTTCAGGAGCCGGAAATGGCAGGAAAACAGATTCTCCCGCAGAGCCTCAGACGGGAGTGCAGCCCTGCCCACACCGCGATCCTAGCCTAGTGAGATCCACTGCAGACTCGACTTCCAGAAGTATCAGATAATTAATGTGTGTTGTTAAAATCCACTAAACCTGTAGACATTTGTTCCCACAGCTTTAGCGAAATCATAGAAGGAGGGCTTGCCTGCTAATGGACTCGTGTTCCCAGCCAGTTCCCACCTCTGGGAAGCCCTGGTTTTACCTGGAGGCTCAGCCCATTGCCAACTCATGTGGCCGCTCGGTCCCTGGAGGGGCTCACTCATCGCTGGTGGCCCCCAGCCTGGGCTTTCATGGCCACACATACAGAAGGGGGCAAGACACAAAGACCAGGCCCAAGCTGGGCAGAAGCCGGGATCAGATACCCACCCCCACCATTTAAAACCAGGACTACACCTGAAATGGGTAAACTGGGAAGAGCCTGGATTCCATCAGGTCTCAAGCCTGGTTCTGGGGAGAGCGAAAACACGCCTCCCTAGACAATGCCTGACCACAGCCCCCTGCGTGGGCCCGGGCCCTGCGCCTCACGCCAGCCTATGACAGGCCTCACCGGCCTTCCCCCGGGCCTTCGCCCGCCCCGCCAGCTGCAGCCGCCCGAGGCTCGAGCCTTTGCCTGCGCTCTCTGGCCCACCCCACCGTGCCTTCTCCATAATTTATGAATCAGATTTTTCAGACTTTAAGGTCTGGAAATAGCTGTCAGCATCCTATGTCGGCCTTCCAATGTGTTCTCCTTCAGGGGCTGAGTTGAGGGAAAGATTCCTTCCTGCCCTTCCTGGAGCCCTTGGGGAGCCCTGAGGAGGCAGGTGGAGGCCAGGAGGTCCCCGTGGGCCTCGTTTTCAGACGAGGACACCCCCCCCCGGACCCACAGTTCAGGCTCCCCTTCCAGAGATAACAAAACTGTGCCTTGGGCCAGCCAGTGTCACACGCGTGGGACTCAGCACTGCTTTTCGGAGCTTGACTGACAGGGGACTTCATACACCAAAGTGCTGCTGGCTGCTTCCTGCCTGCCCGCCGACCGCTGGAGCCCTGCCGCGGCCTCTGGTCATCTTTCCCGAAAGAGTCTTCCATCTTGACATGAGGAAGGAGCAATGACCACCCGAGGCAGCGCCTAGCAGGGGCCTTCATAGTCCACGTGACTGGACACCTGTCCCCCTGTGGTGGGCGCTGTCAGGCCCTGGACTCCTGGTACCTCCTTGGGCCTCAGTAGGCCCGTGAGGCCTCACACGGCAGCTGGGCTGCGTCTACGCTTCTGGTCAGGGCTCCCGCCGGAGGCAGGCAGTGTCCCCGCTCGTCGGGTGCCCTCCTGCTTCACTTTTCCCCGGGCTGCCAGCACCGGCTCTGGCTTCCCAGGGAAGTACAGAAAGTCGGCAGCAGCCCTGGGGCAGCGCCAGCCGCCAGGCAGAAGCCTGGCCTCGGGCCTCCCAGGCTTGGCCTCCGCGAGGGGCAGGGAGGGCGAGGGAGGCCGCCCCGCGGAAACAAGGAGATGGCTGTCTCCTGGCGTGCCTGGTCAGAAAACTCCAGAGCCGCCCGCCTGCCGTCACTCATGCCTGTTCTTCGAAACACAACTCCGTCTGGTGGGACTGTGGTCCCCAGGAAGCCAGGAGGCCCTCTGCGCACGAGTGACAGCCCGGGGCGGACCCAGCACAGCACCCCTTCTTTTTTTCCTGCCTCAGCTGCCAACGATGAGACTAAATTTACAACCGTAGGAACTAATTCCCCCCCAGCTGCCTACCGGCGGCTGCTCCCGGCCCTTCAAACCACTTTTAGTTTTGATCCTCTCTGTGCCTGTTCAGCCGCACAGATGACCTCAACTCCTTTTCTTTCATGTGCTTTTATTTTATTTTATTTTAAAGATTTTATTTATTTGACAGAGATCACTAGTAGGCAGAGAGGCAGGCAGGGGGTGGGGGGGAAGCAGGCGCCCCACTGAGCAGAGAGCCCGATGCGGGGCTCGATCCCAGGACCCCGAGATCACGACCCGAGCCAAAGACAGAGGCTTTACCCACTGAGCCACCCAGACACCCCATCATGTACTTTTATTTTTGTGTCCTCGGGCATAAACCCTAAACAAGTCGCACAGATCCTAACCAATCAAAAAGTTGCACCGAAGTCACCAGGTCAAGCCCAATGTCGTAGAAGGCTGCGACCACCATGGATAGGCTGCAGAGTGACTCCCCACATGAACTTGGAAACTGAGTCACGTCCTGAAGCTCCAGAGAATTCCCGCCAGCCGAGGAGAAAATCCTCAACAGCTGGATCCTGTGTCCCCTGAGCTGGGCCCACACGGCGAAATGCCCGTATGAGAGCCTTGCCATGTAGCCCCTGCCTGGGCCTGCCTGCGCCCCCGTGTTTCTGGAACCGTGCCGAGCCGGCATCGCCAGGCGGGGCAGGGTGGCTGCATGGCCTCGTTGGCTGCCGCTGAAACAGCTTCTCCACCAGGCTAAGAAATCTTCTTGCCTGTCCAAGAGGCGAGAAATATGTCAAATACACCTCATTCCTGGCCGAGCTCTGGAGGTTTTATGCCCAACGGCTTCGCCGACTAGAAAGAGAAGAGTAAACTTTTCAGTAATAATGACACGATTATCAGAAAACCTTGGAAAGGGAATCACCCCTGCCCCCGTCGCCATGCTGGTCGCCTTGCCACCTCGCCGGGCGGGCCGTTCCAGATTGGTTTTGGAGCGGAGGGTGGGAGGCAGCCCTGTGAGCACGGACAGGCCTGGCCAGGCACCGTGTGATTCAGACGGAGCGAAGTTCCAAGCGCCCCTGGGGAAGCAAGGGTGGACGGCCACCAGCAGCGCCCAGGGCAGAAGTAACCGCTGTTAGAAATATCCTAATTTGCTGGCTGGCAGAGATAGACTCACAGAACAGCCTTGCAGCCGAACGGCTGAAGGCTGCCAAACCCGTTCCTCGGCCAGCTAGATTGATCTAGAAGGACCTGGGCAGGCTCACTTCCAGTTTCTCCTCTCCGGTCCTTTCTTAGCCATCAGCCCACACACACTGTCGCGCTGCGAAGTAAGACACACGGCACGGGCTGCCCGATGGCTCAGTCAGCTGAGAGTCTGTGTTCGGCTCAGGTCATGATCTCGGGGTCCTGGGATCCAGCCCCGCCTCAGGCTCCCCTGCTCGGCAGGGAAATCTATCTCTCCCTCTCCCACTCCCCCTGCTTGTGCTCTCTCTCTCTCTGCCAAATAAATAACATCTTTCTAAAAAAAAAAAGAAGAAGACACACGACCTAGCCCTGCTCAGCCAAGCCCTTCTCTTTCTTCTTTTCTCCCTGCATAGTGCGAGCCCGGTGGGTACAGCAGCGTCTGACTTCCGGTCCACACACCCAGTGCTACCATCCGTCCCCCGCCCCCATCCCCGAGTTTCATCTCCGTCATAACTGTAAAAGCAGGACAAGCCTGGTCGTAAATAAGTCCTGTGCGCTCCCGTGGACCCTGATCACTGCGGGTCCCTAAGAAGCTGACCAAGTGACTGCATCCCCATTCCGGGGGGCGGGGGAGGACAGAAGAAGCTTGGTGGGCACAGGTCACTTGCCCCCGCTGCTCAATCCGCAGCACCACGATGCCCTCCCAGCCACGGGCACCGGCGTGTCCCCGTCTCCCCGTCCAGTGGGATATCCTGCACTGCCATCAGTTGCATTGGTTTTCTCGTCCGGGAATGACAGCGCTGGTGGCAGAAGCTGCCCCCCCTTTTCTCCTCGGCCCCCTTCCTGCGGTGGGCTCCGCACCCCTTCGCCCCCAGCTGGCCCGGCCACGCCCCTGGCTCAGGCCCCTAGGTCAGCCGGGCTGGCTGCACATGCCCGCGTCAGAAAATGCTGTCAGGCGAAGGGTTAAACGCGCCGAGCTAAGCCCGGCCCTCGCAGATGAGGCGGCCTTTCCGCCCCGTACGTTCATGGAAATACTTGCTGAAGGAAAACAACCACAACATTGTGCGCGTCTTCAGGAAGAGAATGGCCAAAGTGTCTTTAATTCACTGTTTACCCGTGAGAATTACTCCCAGGAGTAATCCTGCAATAAAATCTTCTTGGTCTATGAGAATAGAAAGAAATTGAATCAAAAGACTCTATTTCCACTCGTATTTATTCAGTCTGGGAAATTCAGTGGGCCGGAGCATTAGTATCAGCAGGGGATTCCTTGCTCCTAGCGTTAAATTACTGTCATAATCGCTCAATTATTTCTTCCTTGTACTGTTTAAAATAAAAATCCATCACATTCTATGTTTTTTTCGCGCATTTATTAGGTTGAGTGTTTAGGAAAATCAATTATAGTCAGTCAGGCATGAATTGATGAATGTTCTTGTAATAATTGTCAGTTGTTAAACCGAATGTACTTTCTCTTCTCACACTTTTCATTTCCTTCAGAGGGCAGAGGTGGCCCAGAGAGAGGCGGAGACTTTGAGGGAGCAGCTCTCGTCGGCCAACCACTCTCTCCAGCTGGCCTCGCAGATCCAGAAGGCGCCGGACGTGGTGGGTAGCCCGGCCCCGCGGGGACGCTGGCCGCCGAGCCTCCACCCCTCTGGGTTCCAGCTGCTTGCTTGCTTTTCGACGGGCCTTCTCGGGAAAATACTCTATCCAGCGCTGCTGTGTTGGACAGGAATGCTTCGGGCGTTCTGGGGATGGGACGCGTACGGGTCAGAGGACGAGCTTTGCCGGTTGGGCCTCGAGCTCAGTGGTCAGCGTGTCACCCGCCCGGCACGAAGGCCAAGTTGGAGGCCGAGGCGGGGGATTCCCCTCACCACAGAGAGGGCCTTCCTGGCTAGGCCTGTTCAGAGACAGCCGCTGCCAGAGGCTGGGGGTGTGAGGCAGGGGCCTTGCCAGAATTACACCGGGAAATTGGGAGGTTGGGTCTCGCCTTCAGTGTGTCCTTCCGGCCTGAGAAAACAGTTGCGGACGAGCAGGGCAGGCCAGAGAGGGAGTAAAGTGATCGTGGGCTCCCACACGCGCGTAGTAGCAGACTCTGTCCAAGTCCCAGCATTCGGAAGGAGTGAGGCACACATCTTATTCCCTTTCCTGAGATGAATACAGATTGCTCTTAGATGGAAACTTCCCAGCTCGAATGAGGCAGCCTTGACTTTGAGATTTCAGGCTCCTGCCTTGAGCGCCGAGCAGTGATGGGGGGCAGCGTGGTGTTGAGACCTGGATGTCAGAGCCAGGCCCCTGGGGTCAGACCCCAGCGCTGCATGACTTGTGACAAGTAGCCTGACTTTCTCCGGGCCTGGGTTTCATCATGTGTGTTGGAAGAGTTCTGGAAATCCTTATAAGCAAAGCGCTTAGAGCAAGGCCTGACCTAAAATCACAGTCAGTCAGAACCTCAGCACTGACTCACTGCGGTTCGCCTCATCATCTCTGATCCAGGAGCCCCAGGTTCAAAGCTCAGCTCGTTCCCTGTTTGCTGACAGACCTCAGGTAGCCAAACTTGGGCGGCCTCAGTTTCCTGTGAACAGAGCAAGAGTCAGTGGCTCCCGGGGCCCTTCTGCTCCTGAGGCCTGTGGTGGGTGAGTTGTGCTTGTGGGTGTCCTTTCCTTTAGCAGAGGCCTGCTGTGTGGACAGTGGGAGAGCAAGGGGGTGGGGACGGGCAAGGCCCTTCCAGAGAGGGCACGGTCTCACCAGGAGACCCGCTCACACATCGCTTCGACATCCACTCTTCCACGTAACCCGTGAGGCAGGCATTTCCTCTCTTCACCTACATGATGAAGTGAAAGTTCCAGAATGTAAACCTGTGGGCCCAGAAGGCTTGGCCCCAGTGGCCAAGCCAGGACTCGAGCAGGAGTTCTTAAAATGCTTCCCCGGGAGTGAATCTGAAGCAGACTTCCAGTGTGAGGACCCCCTTTTTAAGAACGGATTTTTCATTTCCATTCCTTAAGTTAACATTCCATTTTAAAAATAATTAGTCAATTAACATTCCAGAGAACATGATTTAAGGGGTTCAAGTACAAAGAAAAGATTTCCATTTAAGGAGCCATCACAACTTCGTGGACTCCGATATTCATTTTACCTGAAACGTCCCCTTGGCTCTGTCACTGTCCCTTTACCCACACGTGCCTGCACGGGACCCGGCGCCATGGCCAGGGCAGGAAGAAACCCCCGAGGAAGGAGTTGGTCCGGCTGCTCTCCCGGCCTCTGTGGTCGCCTGGGCTTCCCGAGAGAAAGCCGTCCATCCTCGTGTGTCTGCTTGGGGCTCCCGAGCTAAATGTTTCTGATTGAGAGGATTTCTGGCACCATCCAAGACGGCAGCAACCAGAGCATCTCAGAAGGGAGGGAATGTTTTTACAGGTAGAGTAAGTTGTGGGTCCTTGAGGCGCTTAAACACTTCATCACGGGCTAAGTGCCGTGTTTCCGTGGCTCGGGTTCAGTCGTCCGAGAGCGGCCCTGCCAGGCCTCCCCGCGCCCCGACCGAGGCCTGCGCTCCCAGTAGCTCCGGCTCCAGCCAGCCGCGGAGCAAACACAGCAAACAAGGCCAGTGGGAAAATGCCTGTTGGGCTTGGCTGGCAGGACGCGGCAGGGAAACAGTGGAGGCCATAGATGGAGCAAAAGCCAAAGCCGATCCGTTGGGTGTCTGGACGGACTCAGCGGTCGTGGAAGGCGAGCCGCCTCGCGGTGGGCTCTTGCGCTGCGGTGGGGGCCACGCTGGGGCTTGATCTGGTTGTCTCATTTATGTCTTGAGACAACACGGTCGTTAGAGGTGGGTTTTGTTATCCTCGTGTGACAAATAAAGAAACAGGCTCAGAGAAGTTAAGCCATTTAGCCGAGGTCACACAGCTCCACCGTGATCAAGCTGGAGTTTGAGCCTAAGTTGTCCTCCATGACGCACTCCTCTCCCCCTCCGTCGAGCCGCTCGCCTTCGTGTGCGGTCAGTGAGACAGGACGTAAGCAGGTCCTCCGTCAAGTACTTATGGCAGGCCGCCCCTTGAGCCGAAACGAACCAGAATATTAGGAAACACGCCTGTGTGTCAGGCGACCCTACCAGCTGAATCCTCCAGATGGAATCAGCCTGTCCGGCCACTCGGTGTTAGCAGAAACACAGAGGGTCAGTAAGACAGTGAAACTGAGGTCCCCATGCCCTCCCTTTGCCCCGCCCGGGGTAAATGTAAGTCAGGTGTTAGCCGAGAGCCGGGCATCTCTCCCTGAGTCTGGGGTCCCATCATGTCATGTTGGGGTTTTTTTCCCGTCTCAACTAGGGCTCTTGTGTCTCATCCATATTTGATACGGAAATGGCTGCGGGGTAGAAGAGATGGTTACGTAGCTCATTTCAGCCTGGGTGTGCTGGTGTCCGCTGCTGGTCTCCGCTGGAGGGCTCAGACGTGCGCAGCTTGGGAGCGAGGGCGGGTGAGCAGGGCTTAGGGGGACAAAGTTCAGTAAAGTCCTACATCAGTAACTTCTGCTTTTACATTCATTTTTCCCTTTGGACTCTCATCATCTTAAGGCCTGCCTTTTTAACCATGTTTTCAGACTCGACAGACAGTTTTCTCACATCCTCTCCTGGCCGCTGAGCCATTGCAGCTCCCACCCCCGAGACCTGGCACCCGGAAGCACGTAGGACCCCCTACAGGCCGTGGAAGCCTGGAGCCATGGGGATATCCCTGCTGGGACAGACTCTGGGGACTTGGTTCTGGTGCCCCCCAGGGGGAGTTAGTTCTGTTCCTTCCTTCAGAGGCTCATCCCAGCCAGAGTCCTGATGCTGAGCCTCAGACTCCAGGGGAGGGCCCAGAGCCCATGTATTTTCTAAAGCCCCGGGGTGCTTCAGGTACAGCTGAATTGAGGCCCAGAGAGACACACGGGAGCCCGCGGTCCTGACCCTCTTTGAATCGTGTACATTTCACTTCCTGGCAGTGATCGCAAGAGCATCTCCAGTGCCTGATGCTGACCTCCCCGCAGTTGAGCAGGGCACCCCTCCTCTCAGCCCATGTTCACTGCATCCCACAACTTCCTTTCTAGCTTGTGCCCAGGGGCTGAGACCCACCTCCGCCCCCTCCGCCCCCTGCCCCTTCATCGCCTCCTGGGCCCTTCTCTAGTTCTTATCTCCCGCATGTCCTAGTGATGGGACAGCCAGGAAGTGAGCCCGTTTGGGCTTCGAGTAGAATGACCTTCTCTGTCTCATTTCCAAGGTCTTACTGCTTTTGGGTGGATGATCTCATCTCTTGGAGCTTATGTAAGACACAAATGACTTTGGCTATGTTATGAATGAAGAATCCGGCCTGGGTGCCTGAGAGTCCATTGACGTGCCCAAGGTCGCACGGGCAGAGTGGGGCCAGGCCAGTTTCGGGCCCTGGAGTTGAGCAGATGGCCCTCTGGTCCCCGTCCTAACTCCAGGCTCAGCGTTGCTGGCTGCTGTTTCTACACATACCATTTGAACCACTTACCCCTGGGATACTCAACTTGCACTTCCCCATTTAAACCCCCCCAGATTCGGGGAGCTTGGGTGGCTCAGTGGCTAAGCATCTACCTTCGGCTCAGGTCATGACCTGGGGTCCCAGGATTGAGCCCCACATTAGGCTCCCTGCTCAGTGGGAAGCCTGCTTCTCCCTCTCCCACTCCCCCGCCTGTATTCCGCTCTCTCTGTGTCTCTGTCAAATAAATAAAATCTTTCTTTTAAAAATAAAAAAAATTGGGCCCCTGGGTGGCTCAGTCAGCTAAGCGACGGCCTTCAGATCAGGTCATGATCTTGGGAGTCTTGGGATCAAGTCCCGCATCGGGCTCCCTGCTCAGCGGGGAGTCTGCTTCTCGCTCTGACCCTCTCCCTTCTCCTGCTCTCACTTTCTCTCTCTCTCTCTCTCAAGTAAGTAAATAAAATCTTTTAAAAATAAATTAATTAAATTAAATTAAAACTAGGAAAATAAATCCCCAGAGCCCCATTTGGGCTCCTGGTGCAGACTCTCCCAGAGAGCACTTGAAACCATTATCATGGCTGGCATCCCTCAGGTTGGAAAATTGATAAATAAGTTAAAATGAGACAATGTGGCTCAATGTTTGCACCCCATGAAACCAACCTCCCTGATAACCCTCTCATCGCATCCCCTCCATGCTCCCCCAGGCCCATTGCCACAAGTGTGGGCACCCCGGCCACTCTCCTCAACGGCCACCGTCAGGTGGCGAGGGGCTCACCCCTTTCCGAGCTGTCTGCAGCATCGGTGACACCCCCTCCCGCCCTGTCCCTGCTCTTGCAATCTCCGTGCCCTCCGCAGTGCTCCCACCCCGACATGGAGCCCCTCATCTTTGGACAAAGCCCCCCAGCCTTTCTGCCCCTTCCCTCCTCCTCACGGCTCGCTTCCACGTGCTTCTCTCCCTGTCTTGGGCGCTAACCCCTGGCACAGGCAGGAGGACCAGTCTCAGGTCCCCGTGGCTCCTGACCTGGGTCCCAGCCAGCGTTGCCAGGGGCGGGGGGCTTCCCACACGCTCAGAAGTCAAGGGCGGGTTTGGTTTTGTTGTTCATTCCCCAACTGTTGCAGACTGGTCATTTTACAGAAGGCAGTCGGCACGTCACAGTAACGTTGAATTGCGAGGCAAGTTTCTATACACTCAGTTTCCCTTTCCGGGCTCATCTCCCCGTGGACCAGCAACATTTTCCTGAGTTGGTGCCAGCCCAGGGAGCACACTCAGAACAGAACTGATCAGGACAGCGCGTGCCTTTTTAAAGAAGCTGGCGGGAAGGTGCTCGCCGGGGCCATGTGCGTGTCTGCCAGGACTCGGGGGGAATGAAGGCCTTACTTTCCAAGAGAGTACGAACTAAAGGAACAGAAAGGGGCCATTCCTTTGCACACAGAGCTTTACATTCTTAAATGATTGGGTCCTTAATTTCCCGGTGGGGAGATGTGAAAAACTGCTTCCCTGATGGCTGGCTGTCCCCCACCTTGATAACCCCGGGACAAGCATATCGTGCCTGGCGTGGCGGAGCCGCACCTGCCAGCATGGGCGAGAGCAAGACGTGAAGTGGGGCACTTCAGGGGGAGGGGCACAACAGCGAGGAGGACACCCCACGCTGTAATCTGAGCTGCCCCCAGGTCCCTGCTGTCACAGAGACCAGGGTGTCCTGTCTTTCCATCCCTGTCCCCTGGCCAGGCCCAGAAAAAGTGCGGCCACCCACCAGGAAAGCTTCCAGACTTCCTTTTAAAACTTGAAAAAAGGACAGGTTTAGTCCTTGGGAAGTAGAATTGACTTCTTCTTCTGTTGTTTTTTTTAATACCTTTTTCCTATTCTGTATAGTTTCCAAAATGAGCAAATTGGGGAAGGGGGCAGGGGAGGGGTGGATGGCAGTAAGGTTTTAACAACGTCAGTTATCAGCGTTCCTAGGCAAAGAAATGCTAAATGCGCCCTTCCACATCTTTTAGTTCTTCTTTAAAATGCCAACTAGGAATCAGTTGGTCAGATACCACCCCAGCCTCTGTATAGCACAGTAGCGAACCAAGGGGACATTGCATTACATCTTGGGGTAGAAAGGGGGCCCCTTTCTACCAGGGGACCCCCTCGGAGCCTGCCCTGTTGGCACCCCCAGCACGCAGAAAGACCCTGTCTGTCACCTTCAGGTGGTGGCTGAGGTGTCCCCATCTCAACGAGGACCCTCCCCACTGCCTCCCCCAAGTCTGTCCCCATGCCCCGCCCCCACTTCAGTTTCGGGGTGGCACAGTTGGGGCCCAGCAGGCTTTGGCATCTCAGGATGCCACGCACTGACAGGATGCCCTGGGACAATGGGGACTGTTCTCCCGGTGCTCACAGAGTGTCTCTGGTTCCTGGTGTGCACCCAGTAAATACTCGTCCGGTGACCAAATCCAGGCGCGTTCACGGTGCAGACGGGAAGGTGGGCAGGGAGGGCGTTGGCACGTCCGTCCCAGCGGAGGCAGGAGGTAACATCTCAAGGCAGGTGCGCCGTCCCTGTCACTCCACGTGCACGTTCTTGCCTCCGTTGCCAGCGCAGGTGAGCACAAGCCCCGCTTGAAGCCAGGACAGTTTTGTCATTTCCTTTCTCCTCCGCAGGAGCAGGCCATAGAGGTGCTGACCCGCTCCAGCCTGGAAGTTGAGTTGGCGGCTAAAGAGCGGGAGATCGCGCAGCTGGTCGAGGACGTGCAGCGACTCCAGGCCAGCCTCACGAAGCTGCGGGAGAACTCGGCCAGCCAGATCTCCCAGCTCGAGCAGCAGCTGAGCGCCAAGAACAGCACACTCAAAGTAAGGGCGCCGTGCGGGCCACGGGCCGAGGGAGGGCCGGACGCAAACACGCACACACACCCTGCCTCTGCCTTCCTCCGCATGCCACCCTGCAGGGAGCCCAGGGCGAAGCGGCCCAGGGGGTCGATTCTGTCCTCACGGTCTGGGACACATGCTGGGTGTCTTTACTGCAGCAAGAGGCCTTCGTTCCAAGGCCACCTTGTCAGCCCCGCCTTGGCCGTTGCACAAGTGTCTTTCACGTTTGTGGTCTGCCCGGGTCACGGTCAGAATCCGCCCTCACCTTAAAAGCAGACGCGACGGCTCAGGGTTTTGTCAGCCTGAGCTCCAACCATCGGCAAGAGTTTTTCCCTCCGGTGAGAACAGTGGGAACAGAAGGAGACATGAGGTTCCCCTGGACACATCTCTCGGAGGCACAGGCACACAGGGGCTGGCCGAGCTTCCTTCCGGAGAGCATCTTGTCTGGAACTGACTGCAAGTAGGACAGCCTTGAACCTCCGTGAGGGAGCTAGAAGCAGAGTCCAGAGCCCAAGGCAGGGAGAGTGAGTTTGAACCCTTCTACCAGGTCTTGCCAGGATGGCACTGCCCTTGACAGGCCGTCCCTCGCAGGCAGTGCTTGGTGGAAGGCCCCGTCCTCAGGGCCCACCCATGGTGCTGCTTCCCCACCTGGCCTCCCGAAGAAGGACATTTTGTGCACCGGGCTTGTGTGGGATTGAAGTCATTGCCAAGGTCGCAGTCCATCTGCACAGACATGCCTTTCGTCCAACTCTGCCAGCCTTTCGGTATATTTTAAAAAATAATTATACTTGATTGGAGATATTTTCAACCTGTTATAGTTAGCACAACACGAGGAAAATCCTTGCACACTAGACTTGTGGTGTGTCTGGGCCAGAAGGGCCTCCTCAGAGGTGTCCTATCTGATGATAGGCGACGGGGCCAGCAAGAGTGTGGGCGACACAGGCCCCCACTCTGCCATCCCTCCCCAGCCTGCGCGATGCCCGCCCAGCATCTGTTCGCGCAGTGCGAATGATGGCCACACGCAGTCTTCGTGTACTAAATACAGTGCATCAAGATCAGCTGTGAAAACGTCAGGAAAACTTTCTCTTACATAAAGGAATTCCAGAGTGTAGTTAGACCCTTTTTAATTTTTTTGAAAAACCGAGATTTCCCTTCCCAAAGCACGACCATGTTTCTGACCTCAAGCCGAGCTACCATCTGGTGGGCAGCTTGCCAGTCTGACCTCCCTGACCCGGGGCACCCACTGCTCTCCCTCCTGGTTTCCTCCTGGCCTCTTCGGAGTGCACGTCGTCCGCCGTCCCAAGAAGCTAGCTGCCGGGTGCCTGGGCCCCTCTGAGGAGCCACTCCTGCTGATGTGGGGAGAGGGTTGACACATTCGTTATCGACCAAAGCATTTATTTCTTCCGTGGTTCTTACTCTCCCATCAGCCTGCCCAATGAGTGCCAGCGTTCATTTTTTATTTCTAGATTAAATCTAATTTTCTCGTGTTACAGCCATTTCTGACCCCAGCAGTGACATTATTATTAGATAATTTGCCTTTCGCTGCTTTGTTATAGTTAAGGGGTATGACTCAAGATACATCCTGCGTTTGACTAGGAAAAGGAGGCTATAGACCTTACATTTTTTATTATGGAGCAATTTCTTCTAAATCAGTTAAGGTTTTAATGTTTGCCTTCACACACACAAAAAATGAAACGCAGTTTCACAAATTAATGTTCTTTATCCGTATCTTGGGGGAATTCTTTAATACGGTGCAGTTAATGAAACAATTTGGCAATACTTCTTCCAAAATTATCGCTCCCTTATCTTCATCTGATCTAATAATCAAAACATATCCTCTAGTAACAAGACTTCTCTGATTCTAATTATCTTAACCCCTTGTCACCAGGAGTGAAGATCTCCCCAATACCAAACCCTCGCACAAAAGGCATTAGCCTCCCCCAGACAGGCTCATCTACCTCCCTCACCCGAAGGAGGCAGGTTAATGGAATGAGATATCTTCCCCCGGCTTTTTTTTTTTTTTTTATCCTAATGTGTATAATTTATAGTCTTAAATCTAAACTAAACAGCAATACAGTTATTAGGAAAAATACGTTCTGAACGAGACCCATCAAATTGGCAACGTGATGCTTTTGTGATGGGCGAGGGGGTGAGGGGGTCTCTGGCCTGTCAGCCGGGGACTCTGGGACACATGGTGCGGGGCTCGAAGCGGGATGGCCGGCTGGGGATGCTTCGGCTGACGGCCCCCACTCCGCTTTGGGGCATCAGGGGGCATGGTTTTGCCGTGAATGCCGATGGCGCTTGCGGGCTTGATTTCACAGGGCAGCGTCTCTGCTCTTGAGCTTGTCGGGGTTTTCTCGGCGGCATACCCTGAAATGGAATATATTTGGGGACCCGCGGGTTTGCTTTCTCTAGCACCTCGAAAGTCTCCATGTCTTGCAACCACCGTTTCCTCATCCAGACGATCAATCGGTAATTCCAGGAGGGTGAATCAACAGTTGGATGTCTACCCATCTCTCTTTCTCCGTGTTCTGCTTTCTCAAGCCAAGTTCACCCTATACGCCTCGCTGTCCACACACAGTGGTGCCCTCCCATCTTCACACAGACGTGGAAACAGACTCGGAAGCCGGAGAGGTTTCTACCTGCCGAATCGGACAAGTCCTCGGGCACATCGCTGCTTGTGCGGGCTAATTCTGTGTTTGTGATTAGGGAAATAACCCGCTGCCATTACAGGACTGCTATTTTTGATGACTCTGTTCTGTGGTCTTCTGTTGGAGCGGCTCAGGACAGACGCAGTCTAATTAGGCGGTCACCTGCATTTCACTCGCTAAAGCACAGAAGATCACGCTACCAATAGCTTTAGTGAAAAATGGCTATTGATGAGGAAGGCTAGCTGAAAGAATGCCAATCTCCCCTTGGGAGAAACTGTACTTTCTAAAGATGAGTACTTCCTCGTGGGGGTGGGGGGGTGTTAGAATCACCTGGGGCCGGGGGCTGTCTCCAAACCACATGCCTCCCCCACTCTCTGCACACACCCCCCCCGCCATTTCCTGCAGTTCTGACTGAGCACCCGTTGAGCCCCGTGGAGCACGCTATGTCCCTCCGAGGGCTGGCCCAGGGGAAGAACTGAAAAACACTTCTCTAGCTTGGCTCGGTTCTTGGTTTCTGGACGCTGGCGCTTCGGTACACAGGCTCCCTAACCCGGCTGCGGGTTTCTCCGCAATGAGGCTCCTTCAGTCGCGTTTCAGTGAGCGTCTCATCGACGTCTCAGGCTCGCCCCTCGAGCCGCCGTGATGGCGATCGTGGTCTCGCAGAGGAGGTCGCTGAGGTCAGCGGAGGCCCGTTCGCGTCCCTCCGCTGCTCCTGTGCCCCAGCAGGAGAGACGTACCCTGGGTCGCACAGACGAGCCCGAACGTCAAAAGTCCCGGGAGCAGAGAGTCCGGGGCCGGGCCTCCCCCAGCCTTGAGCTGGCTGCGTCTCGAAGCCCGTGTGAGCACAGATTCAGGGAGAGGAAGGAGTGAGGCTTCCGTGGGGAGGAGGAGGGCGGAGGTGACCCCTGCACAGGAAGCAGAGGCGATCTGCCCAGCCACCGGGGTGAGGGCCCAGGGAAGAGCGCCCTGGAATCAATCTTGGAGAAACCAAAGGACTCCATCCGAGCTGTAGGCCTCGAGGTCCGCGTAAGGTTGTGGGGGGAGCAGGAGGTCACAAGGGGGCCCCTCCAGGGCGACTGTAGTAGAGCAGGCGGCACTAGGAGGGCTTTCAGGAGCTGATTACTTCAGGACTCGTTCTCTCAGAAAGACACACGTGCCCCGGTCATCTCGCGTCGGACCTAGGTCGGACCTGCAGGCAGTGTCCCGATGGCCTGAGCGTTGAACCTGAACCCTCCTGGTCTGTGATGGCAGCGTTCTGTGAGGAGGAGTCAGCTGCCAGCGTCACACCTGGATCGCAGCACAGGGAAATTGGAAGTGATCTCTGCCAGGGCGGCCTTCCTGGGGATCGCCCTTCTCCATCGGGGTCACACTGCTCCCGCCGACAGCAAGCCGTCCAGGATAACCATCACTCCCTGCCACAGTCCGGCCCTGGGTACTAACCCAGTAGATCCTAAGGTGTCCGCTTCAGTCCTCCTGCCAGCTGTCCTGGGAGTTGGTATCCCTAGAGCATTTTAAGAACTGCATATGGGTAGTTATTCTAGCAACTCAAAATCTTCTCGTTGAGTGCCTGCTGAGCTCCCGGGACCATGAGTGTGCGCTGTGTCACTGAACGGATGGGACTGGATCCTGCGACGGTCCTGTCGGAGGGGCGCTGGCAGCCTGCACTTGTCCTGCAGGTCCCCGCCGCTGGCCCGCGAGGACCCATTTTCTTACTGTCCCCACTGTCCAGAGGAAGAGGATGAGGCCCTACAGGCTATGCCTGTTAGGAAGTGGAGAACTTCATAAACGGAGCCCTTGTATTCAGAACCAGGGAGCCCCTTCCAGAATCGTACAGTCCTACTCAGTACCACCCCCCAGGGATAAAGTCCTAATGACACCAGGAACAGTAACCGCCCCACATCTCCAGGGTGCTTTGCTGCGTGCTACCAGTCCAACCTCACCAAAGCCCCCTTTACCGTGGGTGCCATTATCCCCATTTTATAGATGAGTAAACTGAGGCTCAGAGAAGTTCAGTGTCTTGTTCAAGGTCACCCTGCAACTGAGCGGCAGAGCTAGGCCTTGGCTGATCTATTGGGCTCCGGAGCCCCGGCCTCCAGAGAGCACCCGGCTTGGCCTGCCAGCATGAGCCTTGTCAGTTCCTCCTGGAATCATGGGGACCCGTGGGTGGGGCCGGCCCGTGCCCCAGTGCAATCTGATGGTGGGACTCGGGGGGTCGTTTTCTTTTGGGGGGCACACGGCCACCTCCACAGAAGCGCGGCAGTTAAGTGAGCTAGTATTAGGGGGTGTAGAACCCAGCCCTGAATCTGGCCCCACCAAGGAGCGCTCGCAGAATCTGGGAGGAGCCTTTCTCCCCAGAGGACAACAGCCAGGGCCCCTGTTGCCGGGTCCAGATTGAGAGTTTTTTGAAACTAGGCTTTTCAGACACCCAGTAAGGAGTCTCTGGTCAAAGACCCAAGCAGAGGACAGGGTGTGGCTCTGGGAAGTGCCACTCCGCAGAGACGCTGGTGAGGACGGGCTCCCGGTGCTCACAGGTCTGCACGTGCTTTGTCAGACAGCCCTGCCAGGCCTGCATCCTGTTGTCGGCCCCAAGAAACGAGCGTCAGAGGTTTACAGAAGCAAACTTGGGGTTCTTCTTGATAAAGCTGCCCCCGGGCAGGCAGCAGAAATTTCAGCAGACGAGTCTGTCCTCGGTGAAAACTGTCACATCCGACCAAGTGACATGACTCCAGTTCTAAAACCTTCTAATTAGGGCCCCTCATAGGTCTGCAAAGCTGTGTTCCCTGGGAGGCTTGGCGTTGGTGACAGCCCACATCAGAGGCCCCGTAGTGCCACATCTACACCAGGACCTGGCCCTTGCTCCTTCCCCCAACCGTTTGAGGTCTTGGCTGCCCTTGCGTATTTCACAGATGAAACACTAATTATCGTGCCCCAAGGTGTCCCGCTCATAAGCGACAGACCTGATTCCAGGTTCAGAGCCTTGCTGGCTTCTAAAGTGGTCTGGATTGTCCCGTCTCGCTGCCCTTCCTACTGTAGTTCTCTGTGCATTTCATATCCAGCGTCTGAATTCCACAGCCTGAAAGGCGTTCTGCGTCCAGCGGCACCCAGTGGTCTCTTGTTCGGGAGGGCTGGCCCACGACTAGAGAAAGAACGCAGTCATCACTGCTTCGAGAGCACCTCCGGAGAATCTGTGGTCAGAAAATGAGCGCATGCTAACCGCCCCCACTCCGTTGGGTATGATGAGAAACCATCATGATACATCAGGTTGGCAGGAGGTCATAAAAGGGAGCTAGGACAGAGAGCCCTTTTACGCGATGGACATACAGACAAGAAATGGCCAGCAAAGGCGATGGGAAAAGATGAGCTGAGTGAGTGGAGTTTCCAGGACCCCTGAACTCTTCAGCAGCCAGCAAGTTGAGATTCGGGTGAACGGATGGGCCCAATGGGCATCTCCTCCCCAAACTCTAGAACATTCTCAGTCAGCCTTAAACTGTGGCCGTAGCCGTGGCTGGCCAAGCAGAACCTTAAAAGGCAACCGGGAGCGCTTTGGATTTGGGACCTGGAATTCGTTCACCCCGGGCCTGCGAATGTGCTGAATTGTCAGCTGTGCCCCGGCCGGGCTGGGTCTTTGTTTTACATGAGGCTGCCTCATTCCCTTCCCCTTTGTGGGAAGTCAGAAGCCACTAGTCCGAGCACCGATGTGGAGGGAAGCTTCCTCTCTGACCACCCAAAGCCGAAGGCCCCTGAGCAAGAAAGTCCTGCGGAGACCAGCCCCACTGGTGCCCCGCGAGCTCTCGGAGCAGCGGCGTAGCTGGGGTGTGTGTCGTCTCCTCCCCCCTCTGAAGGGCATGCGAGGGCCAGAGAGTCGACTGTGCCCAGCCTTGGCCCCGCCAGCCTCGTGCCCTGCCAGGACCCTCCCGCGGGACCCCGACAAAAAGACCACCCCGCTGAACAGGCCTCCACTCCTGAAACGCCCACATCGGGGGGCTGGGGGGCGGATCTGAAGGTGCAGATGCTTTTTCCCCCCAATGCCTCTCCGATGCCAACACTCAGCAACCAAGGGCTTGTGCCCCTTGTTAGCAGGGTCCCACCAGCGGTGTCTACAAGTGACCGCACGCGCCAGCCAGCCTAGCGTCGCTCGCGGAAAGCCGCGCGAGTGCGAGAACTTCTCTTTGTTCTGTTTGCCATTTCGTACAAAATGGCCTCTTCTCATTCTGTTTTCCCCTTTTGGAAAGTTCCGTTCTACCCTGGTTGAGTCTGACGTTACACCATATATCCCCGTGCGTGTGCGTGTTCACACTGGCTCATGTACACTCACGCTCGCACCAGGAAGGGGGAGTGTGAAGGCCAGGAAAGGGACCTCGCACGTTGACATCATTCACTTTGGCGCGTTTGCGTTCCCTCTAGGGACAAATGGCCTTTCTCTGGGGACTGTAGTCTGTGCAGACCGCCCTGTCCATACAGACGGCCGTTAATAGGACATCAGGGGTGTTTTAAACAAAAAACACGTATTTCTCCCAGTTCCGGAGGCTGGGAGGTCCCACCATCAGGGCCCTGGCCGATTCCGTGTCTATCGAGGGCTCCGCGATTCAGAGCCTTTCCACCATGTCCACACACACTGGGGTGAGGCCACTGATCTCATCCATGGGGCTCTCTTGCTGGTGACCCAGTTGCCCCCAAAGTCCCCGCCTCCTGACACGGTCACCCTGGAGGGCTGGAATGCAACACGCAGATTTGGGGGTGCGGGATGGAGGGACACAAACATTTGGTTCATATTGAAGCAACCTGTTGCAGACACGGCCACTAATAATATTCCTCTGTTTTCAGCAACTGGAAGAAAAACTCAAAGGACAGGCTGACTATGAAGAAGTGAAGAAAGAACTAAAGTAAGTGGTGACACCGGCACGGCCACCCCATAGTCAGAGCTCGCTGGCGACTTCTACTACGGAAACGCTATGCCAGAGACGAGGCGGCCGCAGGCCCTTGCTCTGGGCCTTGGCGACTGCTCCATCCCTGGGCCGTGTCCCGGGCAGCCCGGAGCCACGGGCGTGTGCACTCAGGCCTATGCCTGAACTCTTGGGACTTTTTCTGAGAAGTTGTCATTTCAAGTATGCACAGAACTGGGGGAGACGGTGCCCTGATAGAAATTACGAAATACGAGCTTGTGTTCCACCAGTGAGTTTCCAGACAGGAGCAGAGCAGGGAAATGTTTTGTCTCGGGGTTGCTTTTTTTTAAAGATTTTATTTATTTGAGGAAGAGTGGGAGGGACAGAGGGAGAGAAGCAGACTCCCCGCTGAGCAGGGAGCCCGATGCGGGGCTCGAACCCAGGACCCCGGGATCATGACCTGAGCTGAAGGCAGAGGCTCAACCCACTGAGCCACTAGGTGCCCCCAGGGGAGTGTTTTCCAGTGGAAAGAATACACATGGCCTCACACCGCCCTGACCACCTTCAGACACCAGGACTTTCCGCTCTCAGGTACAATTTCCCATTCGGGAGACAAAGCTGAAGGCCTGCCTAATGCAAATATTCCCAAGTAGAAGTTGCCCCCTCCCAGCCGTGCCCTGTCGCCCCAAAATCCTTCACCCAGGGCTACCTCCGGCCCTCCGGCCCTCCGGGAGCTCACCGGCATCCCTACTTCCATGGCTGGGCTCCCAAATACACCAGGCGGCCACTGGGCCCTGCCGGCCTGTGTTCTGCTCTGCTGCAGGAAAGGCGTCCCTCTGCTCCTCCCTTTTGGGCCCCAACTCCACCAAAGACACCTCCTTGGCTTCCGACTCCCCACTCTGGTTGGGCATCTCCCTCCCTTCTCTCCAGGCTGACGCCCCCCACCCGCACCCCAGATCCTTCCTACTACCCTGCTATCCCATCAGCCCCCCCCCCGACACTTTTAATTTCTCCTTTTAAAATAAGCCTACACCCACTCGCCATGCTGTTCTTGGTACTCTGAATTCCATTCCCTTGGGTTTGCTTAAAAAAAGCCCACGGGAAGGCCTCTTCAACCTTCTGCCCCCAGGGCCCATCGCCCTCCCTCAGTCACCAGCTCCCCCAGCCTCCCCCAGCCTCGCTGGGGACTGTGTGCCAGTGGCTCCTCGCCCCGTGCCCCGCAGCGCAAAGTGTCTTTCCCTGGACAGTCCCGCCCCCCAGGCCTCAGACAGCCTTGCAGCACCTCCTGGAACACCCCCTACACCTGCCTACACCTGCCCACTTTCAGGTGCGGCCTCTTCCCTCTTCCCGCCTGGAGGCGCGCGCTGTTCCCCTGTCCGACCTTCCCTGTCTGCCCTCCTGTCCCCGTTGCCCGCCCTTCCTCTCTTACTCCCACTCACAAGCAAACAGCGTGTGCCTCCTAGGGCCGAGCCAGAGGAACTCTGATGGGGAGGCCTTCGCCCCCCCGCCCCCTCCCATCCCCGCAGCTCAACCCTGCAGCTCCTCGTAGCTCAGCCCCGTCCCACGCGCAGCACGTTCAAGGTCCCTGCCCTCTCACGCGGCCGCTGCACGCTGGCCGGCACCTTCCTCCGTGCACGTTCCCCGCAGCCCTTTCTGCCGCACGCACACACCGCGCCCCCCTCCCCCAGCCCCGGGTCTGGCATCTGGAGGCCCCACTCGGGTGGCTTTTCTGCTAAGATACATTCCTGCCCTCCCGCTCCCTAGTGATCCGAGGGCCCTTCCACACACGCGCCCGCCTGCTGTCCCATCCCTGCCCCGGGCCCTTCTTAGAGACTGACTCCTCCGGAGACGGACCCCGTCTCCCCCCCGAGGAGATTTCTGCTGCCAAGGGCCCCCAGCAGGTGTTCTCCCTCGAGTGCTGCTTGCAGTTTGTCGTCGGCCTGCGACAGCCTGTGGAGCCTGCGAGGGCGAGGGGCAGAGCGCTTCTGGCCCTCCGAGTGCCCGGCACCGAGCAGGCCATCGGTAAAGATCCGGGGAACACGGGAGCCGACGCTGGTGTTTGGGGCGTAAGCTCATAGGCTCACTTCAGCCTTTTATGACACAGCTCTCAAGAAGATCTCAGACAAGAACATAGCGCAAACGTGACGGCCGTAAGAGGACAGGTTCTAGGCTGCTCGTCACCTCTCTCCCGGCTGACGCAATGCGGCCCCGACTTCTTAGTATTTTCAGTAGCTCCCTATAAAATAAAATTACAAGGTTCCCCCCTCTCCCTCCCCCTCCCCCACCCAGCTGCTCTCTCGTTCCTGTTCTTTTGGTCTGTGTGACGCAGGTCACTGCGAAGATAAAGCCACAAACAGCCATCAGCTCCTTAGTGACTGCCACGGTCACTGTAGCAGGGTGATCTCCTGGGCCCCTGGGCATTTGTACACCCTGCTGCCCTTTTTTTTTTTTTTTTTAAGATTTTATTCATTCATTTGGTAGAGGACAAGCAGGCAGAACAGCAGGGAAAGGGAGAAGCAGGCTCCCTGCCGAGCCCGGAGCCCGACGTAGGGCTCCATCCCAGAACTCTGGGATCACAACCTGAGCCAAAGGCAGACGCTCAATGAACTGAGCCGCCCAGGCGCCCCTACACCGCGTTCTCTTGATGACACTTCTGCAGAACTTAAAGAGGGCAGAGGCCAAAGTCACGGCCATCAGAACGCTGGGAGAGCTCAGGTGGCTGGGTGCCGGGCACAGCCGCGCTCACTCACCTTCCCTAGCTCCCGGGGCCAAGTGGGCCCACCGCCCTTCCCTCCCGGATAGCCTCAGAGACAGGAAGGCACGTCCCTTTGAAAGGAACGCTGGAAACTGTGGTTCTGGGCACCCAGACTCGCTGGGCTCGCGGACTGGTGGAGACAGGCCGGGACCGAGGTGATTGCAGCGACAAGGAGGACAAAGGAGATCCAGTCCCGCTCCCCTGCAGCGCCGGGGGGCCCTGGAGCAGGGCTGTGGCCGGCCTTTGAGCCAACCACCCTGGGACCTCGCCTTTTGCCTATTTTCCCAGGTCCCCTCGTGCCCGCCACCAAGTGAGCGTCTGGCCTTGGGGCAGGTGGGAGGGATGAGGTTTCTCTGTCTCTGGCTTCCTGCTTACAACTCTCTCATTCCCTGTAAGCCTGACAAATACATTGCACTTGCAACAATGTTACGTCTGTGTTCAACTTTAAAATTATACTCTGAACAGCCCTGGTGTGATTCCATATGGAATGATTTACATGCCGGGCAGGAAACTTTCGCTGGCCAACTGCTAGTTGAGTAGTTATTCTAGAGACGCGATCAGATGCTGCTGCTGCCAGAGAGGTTGTTAAAGCTGTCAGGGCGTCCGTTCCTGGAGTGCAGGAGAGCGCGATGTTCGCGCTCATTAGTGCGGCCATTGTCAAAGGTAGGAGCGGGGAATAACCGCTCTGTGTTGCTCTCCACAGCATTCTGAAGTCCATGGAGTTCGCACCGTCCGAGGGCGCTGGGACACAGGTACGTGCTCTCGCTTGCTATCAGTGTGCATGAGGGCCAGCTCACGTGGTCACTGTCCGTCCCTGGGCTAGCCTCACGCTCTCGAAATTTCCATGAGACCTCCCGCCTACGGCTGACGAGTCATTTCCCGGGAACCTTAAGCAAGTTCAAGCGCATTATCTTTCATCAAAAAGGCAAGAAGAGAAAAGTGAGTGTTTTCCAGACGGGTAGCTCAGTTCACATGACTTTGTGGTTCCATTCAGGCAGGCGCTAAGAACGTGGATAAGACCACTTTTAGACCCAAATGGACTGGCTTAGGAACTTTCTCTTTTTTTTTTTTTTAAAGATTTTATTTATTTATTTATTTATTTGACAGAGATCACAAGTAGGCAGAGAGGCAGGCGCTGGGGGGTGGGGGAGAAGCAGGCTCCCCGCTGAGCAGAGAGCCCAATGCGGGGCTTGATCCCAGGACCCTGAGATCATGACCCGAGCCGAAGGCAGAGGCTTAACCCACTGAGCCACTCGGGCACCCCAGGAACTTTTCTTTTATCTGTTGCCACGCATGAAAAAGAGGCGGGGCAAAATGACCCTGGTCCTGGGAGCCTGGGAGCCAGGTAGAATTTAAGGCATCAAATGGAATGCTGTTCCTGGTGCCCCGACGGCAGCTGACTCTGGGGCTGGCCGCAAGGAAAGGGTCACCTCTGCAGTGACCTGCAGACAGGTTTGTGGCTCGGCGGCCCATCCTCATACCCGATAAGGCACAGGTTTAGACTCCTGGAACCTGGGGACGGCACAGAGAGCAGGGAGTTTTCTAGAAGCCGCACAGGGCTAAAAGAAGAATGGCCAGGACAGGAGCCCATCCTCTCGGAAAGGAACTCGAGTGCTCGCCCCGGGTGTGGGAGCATCTCCAGGGGAAGTCAGATTCCAGGAACGCACTGGCTCCAGATAGCGGGGTGCACAGGCCATCACAGCAGGGGTCGTGGGGTCCAGCGGCCCCCGGGAGCGGGAGGGCGTCCGGCCCCGCAGTGAGCCCTGCTCTGCCCCATCTAGGACGCATCCAAGCCCCTGGAGGTGCTGCTGCTGGAGAAGAACCGCTCGCTGCAGTCCGAGAACGCCGCGTTGCGCATCTCCAACAGCGACCTGAGTGGTAGGTTGACAGGGTGTCGCGGGCTGCGCTCGGTCCCCGTCGGGGGCCGAGGAAGAGGAAGGTGAACCGTGAGTCGGGGCCGATGCATGGCGGGAGCAGCAGCGGTCGATGACAGCCTTGACTAATGAGCGCTTGGTGTCCTCCGGGTCCTCCTCACGGCTCCCCTCACCCCCCCGCCCCGCTTACCAAGGCTCGCGACGAGGCGTGTGGCCGCAGGCGCCTGCGGAGGTCAGTTAGGGCCGGTGTGGCCGGAGCGGCCGGGAGGG
The DNA here is from genome assembly GCF_020171115.1 of Neogale vison. Lineage (NCBI taxonomy): Eukaryota > Metazoa > Chordata > Mammalia > Carnivora > Mustelidae > Neogale > Neogale vison. The sequence goes on from NC_058104.1 coordinate 10,234,959, forward strand.
ACCCTCGGAGGACGGCGGCCTCGCCGGTCCGCTCCCAGGCGTGCGGCCTTTGTCTCGTGGTGTTTCGGGGGCTGCTCCCGGCCTCAGCGGAGCTTTTCTTCCTTTGTCAGGTTTTCCTTGGGAGCGCGTCCCCCGTCCTTAGCCTTTCTTTGCTCGTCCCAAAAATGGTGGCGTCACTGACTGCTTCTGGTTTTGGCAGCTGGTAAACCGTTTAACAGTGTCTCGGGCTCCGATGATATTTCGTTCTTAAAAATGTGCGTGCCTTCGATCGAGCGGACTCGGTGCAGTGCTTTCGCCTCAGAGCAAGTGGTGTGAGAGGATCCGTTGGTCCCCAAATGTCGGTGTTTGCTGCGCCTCAGGCGGGGCCCTTCCGGTAATAGCTCGAACGCTAGCGGCCGACCCGAGGCCCCGCGACCTGTCGACTCTTTACTGTGTGTGGTACCGGCCCCTTGCCATGTTAGGGGTTTGAATCCGTGTCGAGGGGACTCTCCAGGCTGCAACGTACAAGAAAGGTGCAAACATGAAATGCATGTTGCTTGTTTCGGGGGGCCTCGTTTGGCTAACTGAAAAATTCAATCGAAAAACAAACCAACACACCTCATTGGCCCTTGGAAAAATCTGCACTTTTTTTTTTTCCCTTGTGCGGGGCAAACTTGGCATTTTGGTCTTGGTTTTTTTTCCCTTTTGAATCCCCCATAATGCATTATGTTTGCCCTTCCTTGTAGGGTCAGCCAGGAGAAAAGGGAAAGACCAGCCTGAGAGTCGGCGTCCTGGACCCTTGCCGGCCTCCCCTCCTCCTCAGTTGTCCCGCAACACGGGGGAGCAGGCTTCCAATACTAATGGTACACACCAGTTCTCACCAGCGGGGTTAACGCAAGACTTTTTCAGCTCATCCCTGGCAAGCCCCAGCCTACCCCTGGCTTCTTCGGGAAAATTTGCACTAAACTCCCTCCTCCAACGACAGCTCATGCAGTCCTTCTACTCCAAGGCCATACAGGAAGCAGGAAGCACAAGCATGATTTTTTCAACAGGTCCATACAGCACAAACTCCATATCTTCCCAAAGTCCATTACAACAGAGCCCAGATGTAAATGGCATGGCCCCGTCTCCCAGCCAGTCAGAAAGCGCTGGGAGCGTCTCCGAGGGCGAGGAGATAGACACGGCCGAAATCGCCCGGCAGGTGAAGGAACAGTTGATCAAGCACAATATCGGACAGCGCATTTTCGGACACTATGTCTTGGGACTGTCTCAAGGGTCCGTGAGCGAGATTCTGGCCCGGCCCAAGCCGTGGAATAAACTGACCGTTCGCGGCAAGGAGCCCTTTCACAAGATGAAGCAGTTCCTCTCGGACGAGCAGAACATCTTGGCTCTTCGCAGCATCCAAGGCAGACAAAGAGGTGAGAGGCTCTCGGGGGCCGGCGCCAGCGTGGGAGCCCGGTCAGGGCTGTGCGTGTGCGTGTGCGTGTCTGTGTCCGTGTGCGTGTGCGTGTGCGCGCGCGGCAGAACATTTGCGCATCACATCAGGTAAAGTTCTCTTGAGTCTTGCCATCTCTAGGGGCCGAGGGTCGGCAGGCGTGAGCCAGAGCCCGTAGATTGGGGCAGGGGGGGTGCGGGGGGGGCCTGGCCTCTGACCCCCGCTGAGCACCTCGCATATAGGAGACCCAGAACCTCACCGAATCAGACAGCATCACACCCCGTACACACATCCCAGCGGGTGTAATGTCCAGTGGTCCGACGGGCCGCGGGTACCGGCCTCACGTGAGAGAAGCCCTCTGGTGGCATCCGGCCCTAGGGCCGCGGCAGCAGCAGCCGGGGTCAGGCCTGGGCGGAGCGTATCAGCCACGTGTCCTCTCCTCTTCCCCGCACCCACAAGGGAACGTGTCCTGTGGCCGGCTTCCCTCCCGGTGCTGGCCTCTGTCAGCCATTTGTGCAGCCCCGTGAGCCAAACACGCCTCCTGGAGAAAGACGCGTGAAAGTTTCATTGAGACAGCCTTCCTGCCCCACACTCCCCCAAAAGAGCAGAAGTCCGTTCGCGTCCCTGATTGAGAGAATCCCCTCCCTCTTGAATGACGGGGTTCGTTCTGCTAAACCAGCAGTGGTAGAGAGGCGTAGATCTTACCAGACGCATTTGAAACACGACAAACGGAGGAGGGAGCCGTTCAAACGGCGTCGATTTGCACAAAGCACATCGAGCTCTCTCTGGCGATGTTTACTGAAATCGACTGTCTTTGGATGATTAATGTGAGCTTTGTTCCGGGGGCTGGTGGGCCATGCGCTTGGCAGCAGGCGGTGCTCCCTCCGTTGGACCCTCATGGCGTCGGTGCCGTGGGCCACTCTTTAGGTCTGTCTGATCTTCCGCAGCAGAGCCGTGGCCTCTGCAGGCCGGCTGGCCAGGGAGGGGCCTCTCAGAAGTTTCTGGTTAACTCCCGCGTCGCACAGGAAGCCCTGAGCCCTTTCTGTAGTGACAGGCGGCTCAGATGTCATGTCGCACAGCCCATATCGTCAACACCACCATCCCCCTGATTGTTTTGTTCTTACCACACTTGTTTTTCAACAGAGAACCCAGGCCAGAGCCTGAACAGACTATTTCAGGAAGTACCGAAACGAAGAAATGGGTCCGAAGGTATGTCGCAGGCAGGTGTTTTTCTTTGCAGTTAGTAACACCTAGGAAGCAGCATGTCCTTAGCTGTGCATTTGGGTTAAAAACTGTGCAGTGTGATTCTGGCCTGGAACCTGATGGAAAAACAGCTAGTAAGTATGAAACAGAGCACGGGCCCAAGGACGTACAGTCCCTTCCTCCTGAGCTGCCCGCGCTCTGCCGGGTGCGGAAGAGGCCAGGAGAGAAAGCGCCCCTAAGAATCAGTGCCCCAGTGCCATCCCAGCCCCCATTCAGGTGCAAATTACACCCCTCCTTTCTCAGAAGCGGGCAAGAGCGTAACAGTCATCGCTCTGAGAAAAATCAGATGGCTGAGTCAGGTGACATGCTGCTGCTTCCTTGTACTTCCTTTAAACTCTGAACTGGGTTAAAGGTGCTACAGAACGAACAAATTCCAGCGAACTCCACACGTGGTCGGTTCTCCTCTGGGCCCCCCCTGAGCTCCTTGGTGCTGCATCTTGAAAGGGGCTTGGCCCCCGTGGTCTGCTTGTTTTGCAATGGTTTGGTGTAGCGGCGCATACTTAGAAGGCAGTGGAGAAGTCAGATATGCTCTGTGGAAGGCTTCCAGAAGGAGCCGGGGCCAGCCCCCCGGGCCTCCGTAGCTTCCGTGCGTCCGTGCATGTGGCTACTCTGCAGAGCGCCACCCTGTGACCAAGAGACTGAGGTCTCGTCCTCGATGGAGCCGTGCAGGCTCCTCGCCTCATTCATAAATTTTTGAAAGATGGCATGTGATCCTAGAGCCGAAACGGGAAGCCTTCATCCTCTTCACCTTGTATGTGCCCTTGACCGATAGGTCATCCACCTCGACCCTCCACCCACCTCTCCCATCGTTTCTTTTTGGTGGGGGGACACCAGTGTCCCAACAGACGTGCAGAACCTCGAGCACGGTCCCAGGCCAAAGCGATTGTTGGGGCCCCTTTTAAACAACTCGCAAACACCAGTGCCTTTTTTGGGCCTTCCTCCGGTTTCGCGCCGGAGTGGGTTGGCCTGCTCTCCCTGGTCCCGCCCCACGGGTGCTGTCCAGTTGGGGTCAGTGGGAGAGCTCGTCCCGCTGGCCACCAGGTAGATTCCGCAGGAAGCCCTTCCTGCCCGGGGCCGTGGCGTGGCACGCTCCGCAGGTACGGCTCAGCGGGAGGCCACGCCTGCCTCCCTAACCTTCATCGGCCTCGGCTCGGCTCGGGAGCCTCTGATCAGAATGACCTCTTCGCGCAGCACTGATTTTGTGTTTGGCTGTTTGCTTCACCATCGGCGGCTCTGATATCATGGGTGTGGCTTCTTCCCGCAGGTAACATCACGACCCGGATCCGAGCCTCCGATTCCGGATCCGACGAAGCAATCAAGTCCATCCTGGAACAAGCCAAAAGGGAGCTGCAGGTGCAGAAAACGGGTACGGAATCTGCTACTCTGACCACTGTCTTCCAGGCTTAATTAGAAGAATTGTCATGAGTGTTGTGCTTCGCGGTAATTAACTTAAAAAAAAAAAAAAAAAACCCCACGCAGTAGAAGGTGTGTTTTCAAGCTTTTAGGCAAGTGCAGAAGGGAGCAGGTCTGCGTGATCTCCATCTTCCTGTAGTTACCCGTCTTTTTATCAGGCCACGTCCTAGTATTGACTCAAGAAGGGCACCCCTGGCCTGGACAGTCCCTGACTTACGTGGACAGGCAGTGTGTGTCTCGTTTCCTTCTCCGGATGCCACAGGGGCTTTGTTACTCAGATACGTCCTTGACTAAACCCTGAAAGAGAACGGGTGCAAAGTCAGTCCCGAGCTGCTTTTCAGAATGAACGTGGCCGAGCGGGAGGTTGTAGTGGGCAGAGGTCCGGCTCTGCGGTCCGGTGGCCTCCCTGAGAGCTGCCTCGTCCGGCGGGGGAGAGCTCCCACGCTTGGGGGTGCTGACTGTGAGGCACACCGGCTGTAGATTCGGCTCAGACCTGCTGCCAGGAGGAGACCCGAGCGCCTGGGTTCTCGCTCTGGGGTGCGGCATGTGGGCACACACCGGCCCCGTACCCGTGAGGCCCCTGTCTGCGGAGCCGCTCGCCCGCGGACCTGGGCGCAGGGCTCCCTCCAGGCCACCACCCGGGCCCTCCCCCCAGGCCAGCCCACTCGCGCGTGATTCATTCGGTGCGAGCCCGGAGCTCCCTTCTGGGGACCAGGCCTGGGTTGGCAGTTTTACCGCCCCTGTCCTATCTAGACTCGGTCCTCCCCCTTGCCCTGAAAGACACATACTGTTCTCCCTCCCGCTGATTCTCAGACTCGGGCTCCGAGTGAGAACGCTGTGCTCAGACTTGTTAAACGGCAGGTCCTGGGTGGCAAACCGGGTCTCTCGGCTCTTGTCCCGGCACCTGCCCCTCTGCCACCATCTGCCTCCTCACAGGGACCCTAGGGCACCTGGTGGGAGACTGTCCTGTGAGGCCTCAGGCCTGACGCTGGGGGAACCTTCCATGTGGCGTAGCTCGTCCTCGCCAGACCAGAGCTGACTTGCAAGCCAGGCCCTCCCCCGGGTGGCTGAACAAAGAAGCTTGGCCAGACACCCTGATGGGGTGGGAGGCAGCCCCGAATCGAGAGCAGAAAGGCCCAGTTTCTCCTGCAGAGCAGTGGGGTTCCGCCTGCACCCTGAGGGTGCTGTGGAGATCACGTGGGTCCGAGAAGTGGGGCCTCTGGTCACCCAGTGAAACCAAGGCCTCAAGAGGCCTAAAAGGTTGTCCCTGTTGCTTGAAGGGTTTTTTAAACTCATTCAAGGCGGATGAAGAGCTGGCTTGTGCGATTCCCTCCCCCGGACGCGAAGGTGTCTGCGGGCGGGAGCCTTCAGCCTGCGCGGCTCAGCCAGGGCCTCGCTCCTCGGTTTCCCGGGGGCTGGGGCCTGGGCACATGCATTTTAACAAGCCCAGCGGGTGATTCTGGGGCAGAGCCCTCAGTAAGAGTCCTCGATCCAACCCATCACCCGTCCCAAGCTCACAGAGGGGCATCCTGAGGCCTAGCCATCCCCTGTGACTCCCCCAAGGTCACAGCCCCGGCTTCCCGGGCCAAGGCCTGGCCACTGTTGGTGGCCACGCCACGGTCACCTGCCCGGGGAGGAGGAAATGTGAGGCAGCCCAGGCACACCGTGTCTCACTGGAGACTCCGGTCTCTCGCTGCAACCGTTAGCAGAAATTCTGTTCCTAAAGGTTGACACGACCACTACAGTCTTGGAATTTAGCACACGAGAATTTTGTTTAGAAATCCTCAGGGATGATGGCGTGTCCCCGGGTGCTTGCCTGTTGCCCTCTTCCCCAACACTCGGGGATAATGAACCCTTTTAGATGGTGTGAGGTAAAGGCCAGCGGGTCTCAGAGAGGTGACGTTAGTCCATCTGGCCCTGCCCAGACAGGAAGCTCGCGGGGTCCCCTGCCCGAGGAAACGGTGGCAGAGAAGGGCAGCTTGGTTCTCCCGGAGAATCCGCATTTTGTGGGAGGCCCCGTTAGAAGGAAGCGGAGGGAAAGCAGCGAGTTCCCAACCGCAGGGGGCGAGCCGGCCACCATCTCACATCTGTGTTTGCTCCGTGCAGCAGAGCCGGCCCAGCCTTCGTCCACGGCCGGCAGCGGGAGCTCCGACGACGCCATCCGCTCCATCCTGCAGCAGGCCCGCCGCGAAATGGAGGCCCAGCAGGCCGCCCTCGACCCCGCCTTAAAGCCCGCGCCACTGTCCCAGGCGGACCTCGCCATCCTGACCCCCAAGTTGATACCTTCCTCGCCCATGTCGTCCGTGTCCAGCTACCCTCCGCTCGCCCTCTCCTTGAAGAAGCCCCCCTCCGCCCCCGATGCCGGCGCCGCCGCTCTGCCCAACCCCCCGGCCCTCAAAAAGGAGTCCCAGGACGCACCCGGGCTGGACCTCCAGGGAGCGGCCGAGTCTGCCCAGGGGGTCCTGAGACACGTGAAGAGCGAGCTAGGCCGCGGCGGCGTGTGGAAGGACCACTGGTGGAGCCCCGTCCAGCCCGAGCGCAAGGGCACCGCGCCCCCCGAGGACACCAAGTCGGAAGACACGGGCGGCGCAAAGGAGAAAGGTGGCAGCAGCCAGCCGCGGGCCGAGCGCAGCCAGCTCCAGGGACCCTCGTCGTCGGAGTACTGGAAGGAGTGGCCCAGCGCCGAGTCGCCGTACTCCCAGAGCTCGGAGCTGAGCCTCACCGGGGCCAGCCGCAGCGAGACGCCCCAGAACAGCCCCCTGCCCTCCTCCCCGATCGTGCCCATGTCCAAGCCCGCCAAGCCCTCGGTGCCTCCGCTGACCCCGGAGCAGTACGAGATCTACATGTACCAGGAGGTGGACACCATCGAGCTCACCCGGCAGGTGAAGGAGAAGCTGGCCAAGAACGGCATCTGTCAGAGGATCTTCGGGGAGAAGGTAAGGGGCTGGGTTCCGGGCCCTGGCTTTGCCCCTCGCTCTGGAGGACGTGGCCGTCGCCCCTGTGCTGAGCCGCGGAGCAGAAAGGCTCGTCCACCCCCAGACTTCCGGAGGGGCTGGCCGGCGAATGTTCCATCTGCCGTGTCCCCGGCTGGGGCGAGACTCTGGGCTAGGCCCCGCCACCCCCCACGCTCCTTTCCGCTCCCGGTGACGCTAATGTCGCCGCTCGACGGAAAATGGAAGTGACACTCAGGGAGGTCAGCTGTAGCCCCCCAGGTGGCCGGTGGCTGAGTTCAAGTCCCACCTCTGCCAGATAGGGCCCAGGCGCACCTCCACAGGCTTTTTTTTTTTTGGCCAAAAAAGATCTGAGCCCATAGGGAGCCCCCCAGTGTGCAGAGACGCAAAAGGCACAAGAGAGGAAAATCTCGTGTCACGTGATAGGCATAATCAGTCGTACCTTCTCATAATTCCGAATAATCATAATAATAATCATAATCTGTTCAGCCAGACTGGTGAAACAACCTGCCCAGAATCCATCGCCCAGGCGGCGGGGGCCATGCCCGCAGCTGGCCCCAGGAGCCCCCTTTTGCACGTCTTACCTCCCTGGCTCCTGAAAGCACAACAATTCGTGAATGAGCCCCCAGACCCTTTCTGTTCTTGGCACTTCCTGGTAACAGACTCAGAATAATGGGGATTTACCGGGCATGTAAAGCAGAAGATAAACATAATAACTCAGCGTCATTTCCTAGCATCGTGAGAAGCCCTCCGCTCCCCTAAAAGGCAGGGGGGCACATGGCAGGGTCAGCAGTGGCCTCTGATGGGGCCCCACGCGGGGTCTCCCTCCCTCCCCCCTGCCCCGTGTCCCCTCCAGCCCCGCACTGTCCTGCCTTCCCGTCAGCGTTTGCAACGTCCCAAGCCTCGGAGCCTTACAGTATCTCAACGGTGATCTCTTTGTCCTGATTTTGCAAAAGGTGATGGGGTGGAGAGAAGTGAGGCTGAGAATTTAAAGTCCCTTGAAATTTCTAGTTCAGTGTTGTAAAAATATCATGGGAGAACATTTAAATAGACATTTGTGCTCATGCCTTAAATTTAGCAGAGACTTAATAGCGTTGAACTTGTTTGGCCCGTGAGTGCAGTTTATTCTGGAACTTGAGAACTTTTCAAAAGAGTGATCGAATGCAGCCCCTAAATATCTCTGGGCTGCATCTGTGTCCTGTGGGGGGTGTTTGTGCCCATACATATGTATGGCCATATGTGAGCGTTCGAGAAAACTCGGGCATGTACGTGCAACTTGTCGGTCGTCTGCAGGGAGTCTCACTCCCGGGCTGGTGCCCCCATTGCCGCCGGCTCACCTCTGGGCCCCCACTGCAGAGCAGGGCGTGGTCAGAGAGAGCGGACCTCTCCAAAGGCCAGCCTGGCCCGGCGCCCCAAGGACGACCAGCCTCCCACATCCCGCCAGCATCCGCTGCTCTGGCCGCCAAAGGGGTCCTTGGCCCCCCCGGCACCTCTGCCTTTCTTGGCGCCCCCAGAGAGCAAGATGGCTTCAATGCTGCCTCCTCAGGGTGTCGGGATGAGAGCCCCGTGGCCTCAGCAGGATTGAGGCCCCTGGCGACATCCTGTTCCCGCTCCCCGGGAGCAGAAAGCTAGGACATGAATGCCCCCTTGCCAGGGCAATGCCCCCTCGTGACCCTGAAAAGTTTATTCCCCCACCCCAGGCTGGGGCCCTCCACCAGGCCCAGGGGTTGGGTGGGAGCGGGGAGAACGCGGTCTGTGCTCAGCCCCAAAACGCACACTGGGTGTCGCCCATCTCGGCCTCGTGGTACATCCCGCCCCTGATGCCGTGTCTTTGATGGCCACTCCAGGTCCTAGGCCTGTCCCAGGGCAGCGTCAGTGACATGCTGTCCCGGCCAAAGCCTTGGAGCAAGCTGACGCAGAAAGGCCGCGAACCCTTCATCCGGATGCAGCTGTGGCTCAACGGCGAGCTGGGCCAGGGTGTCCTGCCCGTGCAGGGACAGCAGCAAGGGCCAGGTAAGGACAGCGCCGGCCAGAGCGCCTACGGGGCGGGGGGAGGGGAAGTGCACCCAGGAGGCTGCCAGCTGAGTCCTCAGTGGTCGCTGGTGCCCGGAGGCCGTGAACTGTCCCCTTCCTCCTCCACCTGTCGCCTTGGGACTGACGGCAGCTTTTAGGGGAGAGAAGATCGTGCCTCGCTCATTTTATAAGCAGCGGGAAATGAGTTACTAATTAAGAAAATGCTGTTGATACATAAATACAAGTAAAAGTCAAGTAGCTAAATCAGGGAATCAGGAGAGAAAATCAGCGAAAGACACAGAGGTGGAAGACAGCACGGCTCTGGCTTCCACCTGCCCCCGCCGGGAGGTCCCGGCTCTCTCCCGGCAGAGCTGTGCCTGCCTGCACGGGCCCCGAATTCGGGCCCCCCCGGAAGGAGTGGGACCTTCGGGGCCCTTACGCTGTCCCGCATTCCACTGGGCTGGGTGCATTAGGAAGCTCTAAGCGCTGCGGCTTGTTTCCTCATCTAATTGTCACCCTTGTCTTATTCAGTTCTCCATTCTGTGACGTCACTACAGGACCCCCTGCAGCAGGGCTGTGTGAGCTCAGGTAAGCAGCTGATTTCTGTTGTTTGGTGTGAAATACTTGCGTCCCCTGTATGTATGTTTCCCTGTCCGCTGGTCTGGTGGATCCCTGGTGCTGGCTCCGGCAGGGCTGAAAATGCTCTATCCTGTTGGCATGCTAGGTTCACGTGGTCCTACATCCTAATGGAGATGGGGAGAGTCGGCAGGCGAGCAGGGGTTTCCTCCAGCATGTTCCTGCTCGCCACCAAAGTCTTTGACCCGGCTGTGGCTTCTGGTGCTCGGGTCTGGGGGCTGGGGTCCGAGCCAGAGACAGATTCTCTACCCAGAGGGCTTCTGGATGAATAGGAGGGGACAGGATCAGATGCGCGATGTTCCCCCAGCAGAGTCATGGTGGGGAGAAGTTCAGTCCATTTGGAAGAACTTGGGGCCACCTTCAAGCGAGAAGGCTAGGGAAGAAGGACACAGCAGGCAGGGTCACATAAAGGAGCCAGCCGAGGGCCGCTGGGAACCGTTCGGGGTGTGACTGGATACAGACCCGCTGATGCCCGGGAGCTCGGGGCTGAGGATGCGAATCCAGCCTGGTGGCGGGGGCGGGTGGGGGGCCTGGAGCGCCCGCCGACTGGGACACTGGTGGTTGCTTACTGGCGTCTGAAGCCCCGAGGTCTCAGAGGCGACGTTCCTGCCCTGCAGACCCCTCGCACGGCGCTGTGCTCCCCAACCCCCTTGCGTGTCCTCCGCACACTCCCGCCGGTGCAGAGCTCGGCTCACCCGGCTTCCAGGCACAGCCGGCATCTTGAGCTGTTCCTCGTTTTTCCTTTACTTTTCTAAACATGTTGATTAGTCTCCATATCCCATTGATTCATTGGAAACACAAACAAAGCTAAGTGAGGAGCGCGAAGCCCGCCAGCCTGCTGCAAATTTCACGAGGGAAAACGTGTGTAGCGCGGGGAACAGCTGGCCGGCAGCGGCCGCTACCGCTGGGAGATGCCAAACCATGCACAGATGCAGCGACCGGCCGCTGGTGGCACAGTGCCCAGCGGAGTCGCGCATGGGGTGTCCCTGTGTGCTTTTGACCCAGGTCGGGGCAGGAGGCTGCCTTGTACCCAAATGGTCAGTCTCCTCTGCTGGGCATCTAACTGGCGCGGTTGTCCGCCCTCAGAAGGATCCCAGGTTCTTCCTTCTCGCGTCATTTGCGGGTCGGGCAGTGTCACTGGCAAGCCCCGGAGGACTCACCCGGCCCCGGCGCCCCTTCCAGATGCGGCAGGGCAAGTGGTGCCCAGAGCTGTTTGCGCCTGAGCTTTGCAGACGCTTGCACGGAAAATCGGCCCTGCCTCTTGCTCCCATGGAGAGCTGGCCTCCCACTGAGCCCTCCGAGAGCATTTCCTGCCCCACGGGAGTCAGGACCAAACGTGGCAGGATGTGATCAAAATCACTTGCTCCTAAGTAAAACGGGAAACCTGCAATTCCAGGTCCGTTATGATCGATGCCCAAATCTTCTCTATGCGCGAACAAATCCTTAAAAAGAATGGCCTTCCGCTCTTTCTCGTACGGCAGGTCGTTGGTACCGTGCTGGACTTCCATTGTCCGTCGTCACGTTCCCAACGTAGGAAAACCACGGGCTCCTCGGAGGGCCGTTAATGGTATTTGTAAGGTATAGAATAAGGCGATGCGTGGAACTCTTGGAAGGTCTGCAGATTGGCAGAGGCAGGGAGCCCCTAGGTTAAAGTGAGCACTGAAGAACTTTCCAGTGGTTTCCGTGAAGATGGGGCAGGTGGGCCTCTCCCCGTGTCACCTCAGCCAGACGAAGACGGACTGCAGACCATTCCCCCCACCCATGCACGTTGTCAGCCAGCAATAGGGAAACTGTGGACATAGTAGTCATGGTGATTGTGGAAAGAAATGGAAAAATATTTCATATATTCTAGAAAAATATAATTTTTAAAGGTTTATTTATTTTAGAGAGTGCATACATATGCATGGGGAGGGGAGGGGGCAGAGGAAGAAGGAGAATGTCCAGCAGCCTCCCCACCCGGTGCAGAGCCCCATGCGAGGCTCGATCCCGGGACCCTACGATCATGACCTGAGCCCAGAGAGTCAGACGCTCAACCGACCAAGCCACCCAGATGCCCCTAAATTCTTTTAATATCGTGATGGTAGCTAAGCCAAAATGTTTCTCTGGATCGGCAAAGACTAGAAAGTGCTTGTCGGAACGAGAAGGACGATTATCACGGTGGCAGGAGTGTTTCTTCACTATCCGTGTTATCCTTTCAAGAGCATTTCTAAAAATCAAAGTCGCTGAGCTCTTCAGTATATGGAATTTAGATGTGAAGAACAGAATCATTTTATGATTGTGACTACTGGTAATTCACTGGGATGGATGCCCAGAGGAGAGTCCAGAATCTTCCCCAACCGAGTAGAGAATCAGGGTGTCTCTGAGGAAGGCTTCAGTGACGCTGCCCCAAAGGCACGGTCATGAAGGCCCCGGTTCTAGGATTTCCCCAGGGTTCTGGTTCTCTGTCCTCACCATGGCTACCACGGAATCCTTCCAACATGCCCCGCGGACCTAGAAAGATGCTGTCCTCAGTGGTGGCTCCGTGAGGGCTGGTGGCAGCAGAAGGATTACCCCAACCCCGTCCTGAACACCGGCGAGAAACGCTCAGCGTGTGAGCCTCCGGGCCTCCGAGCTGGCCTGGCGGTGAGGGGCGTCCCAAGCGCGGAAGGCCTCTGGGACACCGGCCTGTCCATAGCCGTTCAGTGAGGGAGATACGTCTCAGAGCGGAGAACGCGTGGGCCTGTGAAGGGCTCTGTGCTCCGTTACCATGGCGATGATGCCCGCGGGTGGAGTGTGGCCTCACTCATCCGAGCCGCAGACTGCTGACGCGGGAATCCGTTTGCCTCACTACAGAATCCCCGTCTGCCTCTTCCTGCCCGGCGCTGTCGCCCCCAGGGTCTCTGTTTCCCTTAACAATCTGTATCGTTAAGCTTGTTGGTGAGTTTCACAGCGAGAGAGAGACCGAACTTTGAAACCCATCACCAGTTCCTCTCGGTGACCGGAACCATTCCCGAATGTTCCTTGGATGAGCTGAGCATTGGGGTGATAGCTTTGGGCCTTCAGGAAGCTTGATGCCCTCTACTGCTGGCGACCTGTGCGTTTTCTCGGAAGCTGTGGGGGCCTTGATGAAGGGTCAGGAAAGCGGGGGGTTCCGTGCCAATCACATGAGTATCTTTAAAAAAGAAGGGGCTGTGGGGCTTAAAGGCCAGAACTTCAGATCGTGCTCGTGAATGTGTTTCCAGGCAGCCCAGCCCTCCGCAAACATTTCTGAGCCGGCTTCTTTCAATGTGGCCAGTGTCTCGGCGAGGGGCGTCGCCAGCTCCATCCAGGGTCGTCTTTGATCGAATAGGGCAGGCGTGCTTGAAGGTGGATTGGCGGGGAGGCCTTTGGGGATAGGCTCTCCGCGTCTTCCTTCTGCCCCGGGTATGGCGCATCAGCCAACCTCACAGTGCCTAGCAATCGTGGTGCTCTGGGGAAGCCAGGAAAGCGCTTACGGGAGGAGAGGGGGGACCCTGTATGGCTGGTCTTCTTGGAGTGGGGCCTGCCGTCCAAGCTTACCGGGCAACCGGCTTTATTAAAGGGAAGAAAACCTTGAGCTTCGAGGAAGGGGGTTGCGAGCGTGCCCACGGATCGCTAGGTAGGTAGGTAGGTCCATGCCTACATCACTAGGTAGATAGGCTCCAGGAAGCCACTGGATTTTTTTTTTTTTCCATTTTCCTTCCTTGAAGCTCATTTCGTATTCACAGTTCCTTGGTGTGATTAATCTTTTTGCCCCAAGGGAAGGAAAGAGACAAGAGACGATCTAAAAGGGGCAGAAATAAAAGAGCTGGGTTGGGGGGTTTGGTAGCGATTTTCCTGGATGCGATGTTAGTCATTACATTCCAGAGGACAGTGCGCTCCGCTGTGTAACTTTTTAAGAGGAGAGCATTTGGGTACTGGAGCTAACAAGCTTCCGGCCTGGCCTCCAATGGATTATTGCAGACGCTAAACAAAAGGACGGCCCAGCCTCCTCAGATGAATTCTAGAACATCCAGCTTTTTTCCCAGTGTTGTATCAGTGGGGAGCTGTGGGTTCCAAGTCTTCTCCACCCCGCCCCCCGTGGAGAATTCCATGGCTCCGTGTCCCTGTTCTCAGCATGGCATCAGATGCCTCTGGAGGGGACAGCTGTGACAGCGTCTTGAACGTGGGTGGTCTCACATGTGCGCCCTCACTGACACCACGGCCGCGGGCTGGGTGCCGTACATGGCCTCGGGCACCCCGGAGAGTCCCGCGGCCGCAGTCCCTGGTGAGGGACAGGCTGACATTCCTTTGTGATATGCATAATGACTCTCGTTTCGTGCCCATGAGATGACCGGGAAAGTATGTGCAGGGTTAGTGCTTTGAACTCAGCTATCGGATTCTCATGCAGGCATTTGGGTAGCCTGGTAATAGGAAGGGGAGGGGCTGGGCGCACCCCCCAGAAGATTCCGTGGCCCTGTCTGAAACTCATTGTCTGGCACATTAGACCAGATTTGATTTGGGGTTTTTTTCCCCTTTTGGCGGGGGGGTGGGGGGGTGGGGGGATCTTCTTTATTTATTTATTTATTTATTTGAGAGAGAGAACATGCTGAGCAGGGGGAAGGAGCAGAGGGAGAAGCAGGCTGAGCAGGGAGCCCATCTTGGGGCTCGATCCCAAAGGCAGACACTTAACTGAGCCACCCGGGCGCCCCCTTTCCTTCTCATCAGAATAAATCAATCAGCGATAGTAACCGCTGGTTCTCTCCCGAGAGAGTTACTCTCTAACTCCTGAAGAGATGTGTATATAACTGACTTAGACCTAGTCTCAGACAACAGAGAGACAAAAGAGAATTCTGGAAGGCCGCAGGTAAACTAGCACGTGCCCTTCCCCGAGCGGGACGGCTGCCGGCCCCCAGGGGTCGTGGGGCTCAGCCTTGCGCTCCCACTTGTCGTCGCCAGGGTGCGGGGACATGGTGGCCCGCAGAACAGAGTGTTTGTTCGTTTCTTTTCTTTCTTGGTTGAAACCTGCGTTAAGGTGCTCTCATTGTATCAAGAATGCCATAATAAAGAAATGACTGTCTTCCGTACGGTCAGAAAAGACAGGTTTCTGGATGCAGGCACAGCCTCCCTTCCCGTGGTCTGTCGTCGGGCGTGTGTGGGTGCAGGCCCCGCGGCACTAAGGGAGTCCCAAGGGGGGGCCGAGCCGGGAAGGGCCAAGGTTCCGGGGCGGGGGGGAGGGATATCACAGAGGGAGCTCTGTAGGCGCGAGGTTCGGAGCCGGGAAGAACAGGGCATGGGTGGAACCTTTGGAAAAGGTGAGAAGCGCCTCAGTCAGCTTTTTTATTTTCCTCTTAAAATGACAGTAGGGAGCCCCTGGCGGGCTCAGTTGCTGGTGCGCATGATTCTTGATCTCGGGGCTCTGGGTTTGACCCCCACTTGGGGCATAGAGATTACTTAAAATATTTTTTTAAAATAATAATAATAAAATGACAGGAAGAAAGTGGGTTTTGGGAGAATTTTGTCTTTCCTCTGTGTAGCTGAAGTCACTGTGCTGCCTGGAGGCCGTACAGGAGGGAGAAAAGCACAGACGCGGGAGGGATCAAGGCTCCTTGCTCTTTCTGGGTGACCTTGGCGACCTGTCCCCTGGCGGTGCTGGGCCTGGGAAGCCAGTCTGCTGCCTCTCGTCTCCGTGCTTCTTCCCCCGCCGGTCGTTCTTTCTGGAAAGAAGGTGAGCCTGAGGAGTGTGTGCTCCAGAACCAGCCAGGCCTGAGGCCCCTGGGCAAGGTACAACTCAGGAACTTCCCACCAGGGCCTAGAAAATTCCTTGCCCACCTTGGGTGCGGTGCCGTAACTTGCTCTTCCAAGAGTGAGGTGTCTCCCCGTGCGTGCCGGGATGGCCCTGGAAACTGCGCTCTGTGAATTTCCTTCTGATTAATGTCTTTCAGAAATTGTCAACCTTCTCTCAGCCGAGCCCGGGTGAGAAGGGGTTTGGCTGTACTACAGCTAATCCTTCAAGAGTGACAAGATACAGACTGGGGCACAGCAAGCTCATGAGGGCCTCAGAGGGGGGCCCCCTCCCAGCCCACACGCCACGGGACAGGAGCCTGCCCTCTGACAGATTCCCTCGCAGTGTGACTCGTTGGTCCCACCTCCCCCTCATGCTCGGTGCCCACGCTGCTTTTCAGCTCTCGTAGCCCCTGGGACTATCATGGGATTGGTTGCAGCAGACCGGCCCCATGACCCTGAAGCGGCCCCAGTACAACACAGAAGGGCAGGGGAGAGTGGAGGCCCAGCCCCGCCTGCCCTCCCCTGGAACATACTGTGCCTGAAGGCCCCGCACAGGCCTCCCTGGGCAGCTAGCACTGAGCAGGCAGCCTGCTCGGGGTTTGCTCTCAGGCAAGAGATGTCAGCCTCACCGTTCCCGGGAAAGGCTGCTCTGGCATGAAGTGGGATTTGCCACCATGCCGCTACCAAAAAGGAAAAAAAAAAAGGGGGAATTAGAGTAACTCAAAGTAACAGATTTATTTGACTTTTTTTTTAAATGATGAGTTGTGGGTTTTCTTGAATAAATGAAATGGCACCATGATTATAAAAGGCAAGATTTTGAAGGGCTTACACACTTCTTTAAAAATAAGTCGCCCACCTTCCCTAATCCCCCAGCCTCCCAGCCGCCCTCCCCAGACACGATTCTGCTCCCAGTTCCCCGTAGCCGGTGCTGGATACTGTTCCGCAGAGAAGGGAGCACTCAGGCCTCAAAGAGCTGTGCCTTCTCTTCTCAACTAGCAGTACACCGCAGACGCTTCCCAGGCCGGTACACAGAGAATCTCCTCGTCCTCTTTTTACAGCCGTAGGGAGTCCCGTGTCTGGGGATATACCGTATTTCACTTAACGGGTCACGAGTGAGAGAGATGCAAATTACTTTTAACATCCTCTGGGCAGTTCCGTCGGTTAAAGCGACTGCCTTCAGCTCAGGCCATGATCGCAGGGTCCTGGGATCGAGCCCCACATCGGGCTCTCTGCTGGGCGGGGCACCTGCTTCTCTCTCTGCCTCTGCCCCTCCCCACCACTGGCAGGCACACGCTCTCGCTAATAAAATCTAGAAAATAAAATAAAATGTAAAATAAAATACTACTTTAAATAGCAAAACCTAAGAAACTCTCCCACAGTGAGCAGCCTTGAGCGCCAGCGAGCAGCGCCATGAGGCGGGCTCCGCGGACTGCCACGGGCTTGTCCAGCCACTGCCAGCGAGCGATTGTGTGGCCTTGGGCAGGTGACTCGATCTCACGGCGTCTCAGTGCCGTCTGTAAGGGGGAGAAGACAGTACCTGTCCGCTAGGCTGTTGGCAGGTTTAAATGACTTTGTGCACAGAAGCCTCCGCAGCAGGCTGGCCCAGAGCAAGCGCTGTTGGAACCTTTATTTCTGCCGA
The DNA here is from genome assembly GCF_020171115.1 of Neogale vison. Taxonomy (NCBI): domain Eukaryota; kingdom Metazoa; phylum Chordata; class Mammalia; order Carnivora; family Mustelidae; genus Neogale; species Neogale vison. The sequence goes on from NC_058104.1 coordinate 10,252,051, forward strand.
CACCACAGCCAGTACCGTCCTGTGCCGCTGCGGTGTGCAGGGAGAGCTGCAGGGTCGTGCACATGCACATCCCAAATGTCAGGCCTCTGCCTTCAAAACGGGAAAAAATTCGAGCCACTCACTCCTTGGGTGGAGCTCATTGCGCGCGAACATCGCTGCGTGGCAGCCGGCACCGAGGGTCCCCTGAAGGGATAACCTGCGCGTAGCTCTCCAGATTCTCGGCTTCTCTGAAATGCCGTCCTTGTTTGGAAGCTGCCTGTCCAGCCACCGTTGTGTAAAGTCAATCCCAAATCCTGAGCTTCCAGAATAAGACTGCGGGTTACCGCTCATGGCGTCTGGGGCGCGAACCATCATGGAACCAGGCCATCTTGTCTGGACACAAGGGTTGACCATTGGCATAGGCGAGGGACAGTACCACCCCCCTCCGTGCTGGCACACCCCAGCTCCCCTTTCGGAGAAAGCCCTTGCAGGCCCTGGTCACGGGCCTCTGGACGTGTCTGCCTTCTGTCCCCGTTAGACTTCCTTTGGAAAACAGAATTTACAGTACACTGGGCATTCAGTGCAAGAAGCAAAAGTAGGTCACAGGGGCAAACGAGGACTTGGGTTTTCAGTGGTTTTGTTCTCGGGAAGGCCGAAGAACGCTTGAACGGCTGAACATGCTCAGGTAGTTTAAAAAATGTGGTAGGAGTAAAATGAGAAAACGCACGTATTTGTGTGTCCGTGTGCCGGCCACACTACTAATACCTTTTATCTCTCAGCAATAAGAGGAAACGATTTCCCCAGTCTTATGGACGGAGAAGACCAAGGCCCAGAAATAAGAGGTGATTTGGCCCCAGTCAGGAAGATGGAAACGGCACGAAGATGGTCCTGAGACCAGCAGCCCAGCTTGGGTCCAAGCGAGCTGTCATTTGCCCCTGAGGGCGTAGTTCCCCCACCTCTGGCCCAGAGCAAGCGCTGTTGGAACCTTTACACCTCGGGGGAAGGGTAGGTCCTTGGAACTACACTCAGAGAGAAGTGAAGGCCACATTTCAAACCAAGGAACAAAACCGGTTCAAATTACACATTTGGACAAATAACAAAAAAGCAGATCCAAGACGGAAGACAGTAGAAAATCTGATACCTGTGTTATTCTGGGATGCATCCCTTATATTTCGGCCGGGAGAAGGGGAGAGAACCCAGTGACAGGTCAGTGGCAGAGTCAGTTTTGCAATGAAACGTTTGTAATCCATCTGGCCCGTGAGACATATCCACGCTGCTTTGAAACCTTCCCATCTACATCCAAGGAAAATACACACGGTGGCCCAGCGCCCTCTCCCGTGCTAAAGGACAGCCCTGCCTTTTGGCTCTCATGCCCTCTCCCTGCCAGAGGCCCTGAGCCAGCCCGGAACCCCGGGCCCCCAGGCCCCTGGCCCTACCATGCATGCTGGCCCCTGGGCCACACTCGGGGCCCTCGCGAGAAGGGAGGAAGGCGTCTCCGCTAGAGAGCCAGCCAGGAGCCTCCATCACCGGCTTCCTCCTGATTTTGTGTTTTGTTCTTCCCTTTGGAAGTAGAGTCCCTAAATATAGCCCGAGTCTGAATTGGCAGATGTTGGATTTGTCCTTTACAAGAGGACCAAAATTAGTCTGTCATTTGGCACCTAAATAAAGCAGCCAAACTGCCTTTGTACCAACTTTGCGACAAGGAGGGACTGAAGCTGTAGCGTTTTGTCTGATAAGGAAACTTTCTTGGAAGCTGTTTGCAGTACCTCCGAAGCCAAAAGCTGGGAAGGCGGGGAGCGACATAGGGGGCGTGGAGCGCAGAGGGATGTGCCTTCCTCCTGGCTAGACCCGCTCGGCCCCGAGCGTCACGGGCAGCTCGGTTCCACGTGGTTGAAATAGCTCCTGAGATCGGGAGAGAGAATCCATACTCCAGCGAAATAGTAGTCAGAGCAAAGAGCCGTGCTTCCTCTGTTTTGGGGAGGAGGAGGACAGTCCGTCCAGAGTGCCTGGAGCCGGGTGAGCAGCAGGGCTCCCCAGGGGCAGCCGAAAGATGTTATAATCAATTACCACATCATAACACTGATGTATGATAATTACGGAGTGTTTCTCCTGAGATAGTGCCGCATTTGGCTGGGATACAGTTCTTTCATGGTCCACTGCCTGATTAATATGCAAATAATAGGCTGATTGCATGATGAATGCGGAAAATGAGTTCGCTGATAACGTGAGCACTGAAGCGGGGAGATGATAAATTACTTTTACTGACTGTCCTACATTAAGTACCCTTTCTCAACAATTTCATCACAAATTAAGTAAAGCAGTGTGGAGAGATCAGGAGGAGGTGTAAAATAACGCACCTTAACAGCTTGCCTAGTCCCCATCCGCTGCCCCCGCGCGACCCGGTGCCCCAGGGAGGGGGCGTGCCAGCCCCCCCACCCGCGTCCTGCTGGAAAACCGGGTCGCAGCCCCCCACACCGGCACGTCCAGCGGCTGCCGTCAGCCCCGGATTCTCTAAGGAACGTTCTGTCACAGTCCAAACATCATTACCCGCACGCCAGGCTGCCCGGCGGTGTCATTGAGAGGGGACGGGCCACTCCTGGTGGGGGACGGTAGCACCTCCAGACAGACGGACCCCGCGAAGCCTGTGGTTCCCCCGGGGCGCCTGGGGAAAGGAGAGTCTCTGAGCTGCAGGTCTGGAAGGTTCAGGAATAAAACCACATTCAAAACCGCCTCTTGCAAACTGGGGAAATGAGTTCTGCTCTCGGAACAGCGAGTGTGACCTGTCCGCCGGGGAGCATTGGCCGTCGGAAAAGGCCGGGCAGGTCTGCCTGAAGCCAGGAAGGAACCTGGAGAAAGAGCGAGGATGCGGGCGTGCGGGCGCGCACACACACACACGCTCGCACGGTGATTAATCTTTGATTACAGCAAAGCAATTTAACTAGAGGGTTTGTTTTTTCCCATCTCGGTAATATATATTTAGACTGTTTGTATGACATACATTTTCTCTTAATGCACAGGGACGCATTGATAAGTGTTCATACACACAGCTGGTTCGGTAATAAGGTTATTGAAGGTAATTTGAAAGCATTATTTCTAAATCAGTATGGATCTGCAGAAAAGCTGGAAACCGGGGTGAGCACCGAGCTCCTGAAGCTGGGCCAAGAGTGTGACCCAGTGCTGCTTCTGTAACTTTGCCAGGCCGAGTTCACGACAAGAGATGAATGGTAATTTGAGCAGCGTTTTTAATTTTGAGCTGAGTTCAATGAACGTCGAATTCCCAAACTCTGCCTTTGATGTGCAGAGTGACTTCAGAGCTTATAAAACACACACCAGAAACACGAGGCCCCCCGAGAGAGGGCAGACAGACGCCCCGAATTGTCCGCCAAGCCCACCCCGACTCGGCCACCGCCACAGGAAGGTGCCACGTGGTCAGCCCCAGGGTTATGGAGAACGTCTCCCCATCCCCCCCACCCCCACCCCGCGCGCTTTCCCAGTTTGGGAAGAAAAGAATGAAAAACTGTCTCTTGCCCCCCTGTGCTATGCAGCGGGCTGAGGTGCCCAGCCAAGGACGGTCCTGCCTCCTCCCTGCTCCCACGGCGGGCCCTGCCACCACCAGAGCCGGGAGCTCCACGCCTCCTCTGGTGAAGTCCACCCAACCTTGGACTCAGCCTTGTCTCCCCAGAACTGCCCGCTTCGGTGAACAGCGTCCCGCTCCCCACCCCCACCCCCACCCCCGTCTAAGCCCAAGTCCGGCAGCCCCTCTCCATCCTTCTCTCCTCCTCACGCACCCTCCCAAACACGCTCGTGTGCATGCTGACAGTTTCTATTCCCTAAGTGTCTCTCCGATCCTTTTTCTTTTCCTTCCTGCGGTGCCCACCCTGGCGCACGCCTCAGAGCCTTCCTTCCAGATGGCACAGCCGGCTGGGGCCCTCCCCTGCTGCGGCCCCTTCCCCTCCCAGAGCCCCACCTTCTTAGTGTGCGACCCGGCCCCCATCTTTTCCCCACTCACTCCCGGCCCACCCAGCCTCAGCTTCCGTGTCCCGGTGCCCCCGACACACACACCCCCAAGCGTCCCTGCCCTGCCCTCATCTCAGGGTCTCGGTGACCATGACTTGCTTCACGAAGTCTGCCCGGCTCCCCACTGCGCCCCATCTCCTAGCACCCTGCCGGCACTTAGAGGACCGCCTCGCTGAATGACCTCCAAGTGCTTAGAGGTCAAGTTTGGGGAGGTACACTATTCATGGGTCAAGTTAAAAAAACAACCTTACTTTTACGGGGGTTTTTCTCTTTGTTAATAAGTGAAGTATTTTGGCTTTGACGTCACTAGACGAGTTTCCTTGGACAGGCTTTTTCGCTCACACACACACACACAGCCCAGTGCCTATCTAGTCTCATCTGCCTGCCTTCTGTGCTGGCCCGGGGCCGTGTGTATGGGAGAGAAGCACTGGTGGTGTGTGTTCCAGAAGAAACTAGGACTGATAGAGACATTTTCCCTTCCTGACACAGCAACGGGCCCCATCCAGCCTCCGGGGCCTCTCCCCAGCTCCCCCTGCCCCAAACGTTGCCCAGGTTACTCCTTCTGCCATCGGGGGAAGAAAAACAGTAACAACAAGGAATTGGGTCAGTTTGCTGAGATTTTCGGTGACTTCAGGCAATAACTGAGCTGGCTCGGGGCCGGAGACAGTGTTGCCAGCCCAAGGATGAGGCAGGCAACGCCTGGGTGCAGGGACGATATGCACTGATGCTCGATGCCACCGCCTGTTTGGGAATGGTCCTTTCCTGCGGGTCGGGTGACCGCCAGGGACCCTTGGGAATGGGACCTGGTGAGGCCCCTGGCCGCCTTTACCCATGGCGTCAGACGCAGGCCCCGGCCCTGGCCCTCAGAAAGGAGGCTGTACGGTAGTGTGGACACACGACTGTATGCTACTAGGTTCTTTCTGTTCCTTTCTCAGTAGAAAACAACCAAGGGTGTAGAAAGCTCTGACATGTATTAAAGTGTCCGTGTATTTTGTTTCTAGCCCATGTAATCCATCAAAAGGCTGTTCAGGCTCAGAAACAAAACAGCTCCACGTTTTTTCTTGGCCTGGAGAGCGGTGGTCCTCAGGGGCGGCAGGTGTCTGCTGTCAGACCCTGAGGCGGGGTTCGGGACGGAGCAGCTCGTCCTCACGGCTGGGCTCCACCGCTGCTGGGTCTGGGTCTGGGTTTGGCACTGGGGACGTCAGTGTAGGGCTCTCAGGGGACCGTGTGGGGCAGGCCTGGTCGATTTCTGACGGAAATCAGGAGGGCGAACGAGCATCACCGTGCGTCTTCGAGGTGGAGAGGCGCGGGGTTGGGGGGTCTCTTAGAAGAAGGCAAGCAGGTCCCGACGCATCAGCTCGGATGCGGCACGGAACCCACATCTGAACTCCACTGAGAAGTGTTGCAGACTGCCAGCCACACCGTGGTGGCCTTCGAAGCTGGGGTCCTTCCCAGGACAGGGTCCTTCCAGGCCACCAGGGCTCCCCCTGGACCCAGGATGGCTCCCCCTGGACCCAGGATGCCTGCACGGGGCACCCCAGGACCTTTGGTCCACCCTGGCCCCACTGTGCAGCCACAGCCCACGAGCCTGCCGCCCCCCGCCCCCCGCTCCGTCTTCCACTGTGCCTCTCCCCCCATGCCTCTCCCCCCGTACCCCCTTTTCCTCGTCTCCTTGGTTTCGCCCCTCGCTCCCATTCCCATGTGCCGGGCCCCGGCCGTGCTGCTCCCCAGCTCTGTTTGGCAACCCCCCACCCCCATCTTCTCCTTCCCCTCTCTCTTCTCCCCATACTTGTCTGTCTTTACAGTCACTTGGAATTTCCTGGCTTGGCAGGGGCTCAAAGCCTAAACTATGGACATAATGAAAAGTGGTGCATCAGACCAGCCACCAGTTAAATAATGTTTGGGTTCTTGTCAGAATGTCACAGAGTACCCTGTCATTTTGTTTCAGCAACTTGTCCTTCTGAATGCACAGTCCGCCTTATGGCACGCCAGCAGTAAAAATGTCACTTACAATAATTACTTTTTGGTGAAAATGCTTGCTGACTTCCTACCTTCAAGCTGTTTTTTACACAGTAGGGAGATAATAAGAAATGACTTTATCCTGACTGCTCAAATGAACACTAAATGGAATTTGGGTTATTATTACTGCAGATAGAGGGTCGGGTATGGAAATTTCAACCGTGGATCGGATACACTACAGGGAGATTGGTCTCTGGAAATGACCACGGGTGAGTGTTTTCCACCGGCTGCTATTGAAAACTTAAGGCAGCTGTTGTTTGCCTGCTGTTTTTGGAATATAATATTTTTCATAATCCTTTTATAGTCCCTGAATGCCTCGTGCGTTTCAGAGGGCCTCGAGTCACTGCCTCTGTTCTCTGTATCTCACTAACCAAGCGACTCCCGTGCGAGATTCAAAGCTTTGCAAAAAAAAAAAAAATTAATCCACAACGGATCGCTTCTTAATGGAACACCTTACTATTGCTGTCAACGTTGGATAGACAAGCAGTGTGGCTGGGCTTTTCCTATATGCAAATTGTCCGCTTTCCGTTGGCCCGGCCTTGCTGTCTGCGGGCGCCGCAGAGGCAAGATGGGTGTCTGATTTCTCTCACCGGCATCGGTGTCCGATGTCTCTCACCGAGATGGGGGTCTGCTGTCTCCTGTCCCCAGTGCCCGGCAGACTGCGTGACACCGTAGGTGCTTTCAGGATGCTTGGGTGAGCGAGCGAGCGAATGAATGGACGACGGGCAGGCCAGACAAAGGGTGGGGGGAAACGCAGAGGCTTGCTCAGTCCGGTTCAGAGCCTTTTCTAGCCACGTGACCTGGACAAGTCACGTTGCCCGTCTGAGCCTCGGTTTCCCCGCCTGGAGTACGGGGTTTATATTCCCGCCGCGGGGCCGTTAGGGGAATTGGATGCAGCAGTGTCTAAACGCGGCCTCCATTCACTGGCCCGTGTGCACTGGGTACGAGCGTGTTCTGGTTCCCTCCCCTAATCCCAGGAGTGGGTTGGCCTTGGGGTGCGGGCCGTCCCGCTTTTGAGAGTCAGGCTTGTTGACATCTGGACTGGAGAGCAGTCGTGTCGTGGAAGGCCGGCCCCGTCGTGCGGCCGTGAGTGGACACGCAGGTGCGGGCCCCGCCGTACGGGTGGGCTGTTTTGAATACAGAACATCTGACCAGTTCCTGGCTGTGTCACTGGACAGGGCATCTTGAGTCTGTCAGAGGAGGGAGACGGATGTACCTGCCTCACGCTGTGAGGTCCCCGTGAGGAGCGCGGGCGGATGGTCATTCTCCAGAGCCTTAGCCCAGCGCCTGGCCCGAGGGAATGCACAGGAAATGACGTTCACCTATGTAGGAGCTGCTCTTACGAATGAGGATAAAATGAGGCTTTCTTCTTTTATTTTATTTATTTATTTGAGAGAAAGCACATGCTAGGGAAGGAGCAGAGAGAGGGGGAGAAGCAGACTCCACACTGACCGTGGAGCCCAACGTGGGACTCGATCCCACGGCCCCAGGATCGTGACCTGGGTTGAAATCAAGAGTCAGATGCTTAACCGACTGAGCCAGCCAGGTGCCCCAAAATAAGGCTCCTTAATAGGGTCTCCCCCACCCCACCCCAAGATGCTCCTGCTGTCACATGCCCCTTCTCAAAAGCACTCCGACATGTCCAGGCCCCTCCCACAGGAGGCGCCCCTGCTTCTCCCCCTTCCTCAGCCCTCTCCCCACATCCACCCGGCCACTAAGGCCTGTTGAAGCTATCCCCTACATCTGTCTTAAACCCACTGTATGTAGTGCCCCCTTACGGGCTATGACCCACTGTCCCCGGACCACAGGACTTCCTGGCCCCAGCTACCTTGCTGTCGGCAAGTTCATTCTCTCCCTGAAGCAACAAGGAACTTACCTGCGTTGTTTTTTTTTGGTTTTTTTTTTGTTTTTTTAATGTTAGGTCTGTAATATTTAAAATTTCAGAAATACGTGCGAATATCCATATACCAACACCCAACTTTACCCTGAAGGTGGGGTCAGCGTGCAGTCCTGTATTTGTAAAAGAAACAAAACATCGGAGATGGAGTTGCACCCCCTCCCTCATCCTAGTCCGCCTTGAAGGCCACCGCTCTCTCTCCTGGACTTGCTGTTTATCGTTCCTGGTCATGATTTTAAATCTTCACCTCTGCATAGCCGTGTAGCCACGCAAAACACGGAGGAGGTGCAGACTCTCAGCACATAGGAACGTTATGCTCTGTGTCATTCTGTCCCTGGCTTCGTGGCCTCCCCCAGTACGCTCCGGGCACCAGGAGACATGGTCCCGGCCTTGACGTCCTCACCACGGTTCAGAGCACGCGGTACGTTGTGGGAACACGCCGCGATCGGGAGACCTGGTCTGCTGGTGACGGACACTGTTTCCGGTCTTTTGCTCTTCCAGAAAAGGCCTCAATACACACTCTAGTGGCCACTTGGCGTCCCCAGAAGAGAAGCGTTGCTGGGATGAGGGGTAGGCCCGTCTTCTAAACCTGGCTCTCGAGTGCCCATGCCCAACGGTTAAAGCAGACTTTTTAGCCCATTCAAAGCCCCAGCCCCATCCGGGGGGGTCTCTCTTTGCCCTATATCCTTGCTACCTCCGTTTCATTCCTGCCTCAGCCCACCAGAGGACGGGCGCCATCTACCTTCTTCCTTCCTTGCCACTCCTGCCTCTCCCGACCCCCTGGCTAACTCCTGTTCATGCTAGAAATGTCACTCTCTGGGCGGGGGCCTCTCTCCTCCTCAGGCCACATCCGTTCCTCACTCCCTGGCCCCCATCCCTCATCAGAACCCTCACTGCCCCTTAGGGACTTGTGTTGAATGGCCATGTCCCCCATAGGTGTGAGCCCCAAAGGGGACAGGGCCACCTCTGGCCAGGCTGCCGCCATACTGCCAGTGGCCCGACTCAGCAGATTATGGAACGAGTGAAAGAATGAACCGAGTAACATCTCTTCATTCTTTCCTGGCACTTTGTCCTGAATGAATTGGAGCTGAGGTATCATTTACACACAGCAAACTTCCCTCTTCGCCCCTGGAAGTGTCCCGTGAGTTCTGGCAATCAAGACGCAGCTAGTTCGATCACCCCCCCCCCACCCAGAATTCCCTTCTGCCCCTTTTAGTCTAGCCCTGCCCCCCAGCCCCCAGCAGTCACAGATGTGCTTTATGTCCCTGTGGTCTTACCTTTACTAGACTGTCATCACATCCGTCCCATGCCAGGAACTGTGGAAGAAACAGCAGTAAATCACAAGATTATCCTGAACGTAGGGGACCTTCATATAAACAAATACATTTTTTAAATTTATTTTATTTGAGAGAGAGAGTGCATGGCTGGGAAGGGGCAGAGGGAGAGGGAGAAATAGAATCCCACTGAGCAGGGAGCCCGACATGGGACTCAGTCCAGGACCCCAGGATCATGACTTGAGCTAAAGGCAGATGCTTAACCCACTGAGCCACCCAGGCACCCCCCAAGCAAATACATTTATTTTTTAAAGATTTTATTTTTATGTATCTGTCAGAGAGAGAGAGAGCACAGGCAGAGGGAGAAGCAGGCTCTGCTGAGCAGGGAGCCCGACGCAAGACCCCGGGATCATGACCTGAGCCGAAGGCAGACGCTTAACTGACTGAGCCACCCAGGCGCCCCAACAAACACATTTCAGTACAGTTTAATAGCTTTTTATAAGAGCGAAACAACAACAAAACCCATCAAATTCAAGTTGCGTTTCTTAGCACCAGGTACAGGGGGGGGTTATTCCTTGCTACAATGCTGTCTGCATTTTCCAGGTGGGGAAACCAGAGTGTCCCCAAGAAGTTGTGAATGTTGTTCATGTGAACACAGCCGGCTGGTAGAGGTCGCCCCATCCCTGAGTTCGTATCTTAATGCCAAACCCAGGACTCCTCCTTTTTTTTTCTTTTCAAAATGACTTTGAATTACATGGAGTGGAAGAAAGCCTTATTCCTTCAGAAATTGTCGCTTTAGACAAAAGCCTCCAGTTGCTGATATTTGGGGTAAAAAAACAGGAATGTTTCTTCTTTTCCATTGACAACGTCTTGTGTTCTGTCGTGATGGTCAAGGACGTGCAACCACGTGACTGACCTTCCTACGCACAGGAAGTGGCTTTGGTTACTGAATTTGCTGGTCCAGGCGTGGCGGAGCTGGGTACTCACTGGAAAGAGCTTTCTAAAGAAATGACTCTTTCCAGGCACCTGGGTGGCTCAGTCGGTGAAGATCTGCCTTCGGCTCAGGTCATGATCCCAGGGTTCTGGGATCGAGCCCTGCATCAGGCTCCCCGCTCCCAGCAAGAAGCCTGCTGATCTTCTGCCTCCCTCTGTCTGTCTTTCATAAATAAATTTTTAAAATCTTGAAAGAAAGAAGAAGGAAAGAGAGAGGGAGGAAGGAAGGAACAGAACGAAAGAATGACTCTTTCCAACGAGATGTTCTCAGCATAAGGACTCGTGGGGTCTCCCGACGGGGCCGTGTGCTATTGCATCTGTCCGTGCCCGTCCAAACACGGGGCCCGATCCTGCTTTCTGTGAGCTGAGCACACGGTGGCATCTGTGTCCACGTGTGTCTGTCTCTGAATACAATGTCCCCCAGCGCGAGCGCTCTGCTTAAGTCTGTTACGGTTTAGACCCGGACTCAGAGCGGAGTCGGGGGCGCATCAGCCCGGCAGCACACGTACATTTCAAGCCCCCGGTGGAGTTTTCCATCTTAAGGGCTTTGGCTGTGCCTGAAGTCACGGTTGGGAGCTCCGAGAGGCGCCAGGAACCTGCGACCAGTACCTCTGTGTGGTTCTCTCAGCGCTTCTCGGTGGTTCTCAGTGGCAAAGACCCACGCAAGCCCTTGCTGGGAACGCATGGGAGGAAGAAACATCCCACTGGCCGGGGAGCCGGGAGCGCAGTCTCGGCCGGCGCGGTCGGAACAGGGAAAGCACCAGGGCAGGGGCCCGGCGCGGTCTGTTAGCCGCCCAGGCAGCCATGCTTTTGACCTTGCTGTGGGTTACAGGACACCAACCTGAGAAGGAATCTGTTTATCATGAGGGGATTCGTGCCATCCTTGACAGTCCGCAGTGAGCAAGATGGATGATCTGCCAAATCGCTCCCTCGCATGGGTGAATCAGGGCAAATTTACAGTACAATTTCTTTGCTGCCTCAGATACAAAAATAACATTTGCTGGGTTTTATATCCAGTTGTGCGATGACCTGGAGGTGAGCGGAGAGGAGAAATCCGATTTGTAGGATTCGTATTGCCTTAAAGATTTGTACGGATCATTTCTGCTGTTTACGCCCATCTCTTTTACATCTTTCGCAAACCACCAGGTTCTGGTTTTGTTTTTTGTTTTGTTTTTTCTTTAAGCCACATTTTCGAGGCTGAGGACACGGGTTTATGAGACAGTGGAACTCTGTTCCTGCTTAGGACAATAAACGGGTTTATCGGTTGAATTGCGGTGTTTTATTTGGGATTTTCTCCTCCTGGGTGTGTATACGAAAGAGCCCTTGTATTCGGAAGACATCTCCCACGCTCTTGAGTTTAGGGTAGGCTTTTATCCTGGATGTGATATGTCCAGGAAAGGACACCGCATGTCTGTGGCTATTTGAAACTCAGTCATTACTCAGCGTTAACATTTTTGTCTCGTCGTGTAGCGAGTGTTTGGGGGGGATGCCCGTGTGTGCCAATGTTCCACGAGTGGGCTCCTTTCTGAGACGTATTATCTCTCTGGGGCCAGAGAACCCATGTGACGACACCTGGCCTGGCCCCTCACACGTGACGCTGTGCGGTGTCCCCTGCTTGATGGGGGGCAGGGGGACCATCCTAAACCTCAAGCCACTGGCAGATTTTACCTCATGGGTAGGGCCGTGGTGCTAAATGATTCCGGGCTTTCCTCCCGGACACAGCCTTTCTCTCTCTTGTAATTTATTAGGAAATGGCCAAAGCCTTTCTTTATTCCAGACATCCCAAAACTAAAGTGGATGCTGGGTTTCACGGGTGATGCTGACCAACCAGAAGCTCCCCAGCAGAGCTCAGGTGGAAGTTCCCACTGGTCACCTGTGATGGGGCAGAGACCCTTCTTAAGAAGGGAGAGCATGGAGCCACTCTGGTCCCATCTGTCCCGGCGGTGGGGGCAGCATGGGTGGCATGGATAAACAGAGCTCGGCCTTCAAAAGCGCGTCCTGGGGTTTGACGGGGAACAGAGTGGGCGCTCCTCTTCGGTCAGTTCCCTCCAGGCTGGGTGCTGGGGGGCCCTCCCCCCGGGGTCACAGCAGAAATCCACATGGAGTCCCGGGACTCGGTTCTGGGCACCCCCCCCAGGGCCAGCCACTGAGGCCTTACATCTCCTCTTGGAGGGTCTTCCTCATCATGGTGGTCACGCCCCGTGGGCAGTCCTTTAAGAACCCACCCATTCATTTTGTTCTGGAAATTATGAACAAAATAAACCAGCAAATTATGATTGCACGAAGGATCTTCAGATTTCGGGAGTGATGGGGTCCCGTGGGAAGGAATCGTGACTTCTAGAGCCCACGGTTCGCAGGCCAGCAGGTTCTCAGCAGAACGCCCTTGCACCGAGCCCACGGAAACCTTTTGTTC